>NC_053491.1:314304431-315636931 GCF_905171775.1 Rana temporaria
TTGCGTCAGGCCAGGAAAATCTCGTCCCATTTCAGCAGATCTTACACGGCCATGGCTCGCCTTGCTGACATTCAGCGGCGACACAACCTTCCCGTCAGACGTCTTATTTGTGACTGCCCGACGTGATGGAACTCAACACTGTATATGCTTGATAGGCTGCTCCAGCATAAACGTGCAGTTAACGACTACCTGTACAAACTCTGCGGTAGGACAGGTTCTGGGAGCTTGGTTTTTGTTGCACCGCGCCAGTGGCTGCTCATGCGCGACTCATGCAGACTTCTGCGGCCATTTGATGAGATCACCAAACTGGTCACTCTCAAGCCAGGGCGCCATCAGTGACATCGTACCTTACTCCTTCTTTCTGGAGCGTGCATTGCATTGTGTCATTGATCAAGCCGTCGAGGAGCAGGAGCAGGAAGATGAGGAAGTCGCAATGCTGGATGAATTCCCAGGAGGGCTACTCCACCTGAGACAAGTCAACAACGGGAGTCTGAAGAGGAGTCAGAGGAGGAGGAGCAAGAAGAGCATGCTTTAAACCTTTCTGGGATCCCTGGTGTTGTCCGTGGATGGGGGAGGAGAACGAGGATGACATTATCCTGGATGATGAGCAGGAGCCAGTACCACCAGCCACAGAATACAAAGTTGTTTGCTGTCCGGTGGACGCCTGTGGCCGTGGGCGAATTTTTGCGGCCTGTAATGGCTGACACTTACTTCTGTATCCGTTGAATGCCTAATGTACCACCAGCCACAGACTATAAAGTTGTTTGCTGTCCGGTGAACGCCTGTGGCCGTGTGCTAATATTTGGGGCCTGTAATGGCCAACACTTACTTCTGTATCCGGTGAATGCCTAATGTACCACCAGCCACAGAATACAAGATTGGTTGCTGTCAGGTTGCTGTCAGGTGAATGCCTGTCGGCTTATTTTTGCGGCTTGTAATGGCCGGCACTTACTTATGTATCCGGTTTTTCACTTAATACTTCTGGAAGGTCAGTGTCCATGTTGTGGGACTATTTGTGCACAGCTAGTAAGTATTTTGTGGCTGCAAATATGACCTGAAGGTTTTTAATATTCGCCTGGCATTAAAGTCAATGGGGCCCACCGCGAACGTGCGGTTCACGGACATTTGCGATCATTCGCGTCGGATGTTCGTCTATCACTAATAAAGATATAAAGAAGATTCAGAGGAGATCTGCGAAAATGATAACGAATAAGAAAAGGAGATAGAGGAGAAGGAGAGGATAGGGGCAAGAGAGGGGGAAACGGGGGCAGGGGGTAGGGAGAAGAGATTAGAAACGGATGTTAAAGAAAAGGGGGTAGGAGACCTGGACTTTTGGAGTTCCCTTGAGCCATCTCCTTATATATAAAGGAGGTAGGCAATAGCGCCAGACAGTACACCACCTCGGAGTAGGATAGCAGGGGGGCCAGATAGGGTCATAGAAAACCTTCTGAAAGACCATGGGTCTAAAAACATCTGAAGAGAGGGAGGGAGGAGGATACAGGGGGTGGAAAATGGTTTGTCAAAAAAAAAAGAGAAGAAAAAGAATTTACAGGTGATCTGTTGTCTCCAGAATCAGAGGGAGGGAGGGACCCCCGGTATATATCAGGACCTGGGGTCTTTTCATCCCTGTACAAAGGGAAGAAAGGATGAAAATAAAAAAGAAGAATGGACGCAAATGGTTTGTCAAAAAAAGAAGAAGAGAAGTTTGTCCAGTCGATCTGCTGTCCCCAGAGGGGGAGGGAGAGACCCCGGCGCATATCTGTTAAGACTCTATGTTACACTGGATTTGATCTTTATGGAATTGGATCTCTCTGAGGAGGCCTCTCAGATATCAAGCACCGGTTCACTCTCACAGTATAATAGAGAGTTTGGGGTTTATAGCATCACATCCTCCAATGAGAACAAACCATAGAAGTAATAACTTAAATACTCTTAGGCTACTCTGAGTAACCTTATATATGAACAGTCCTGGTAATACAAAGGAAACGTAAACTTTGGATAAGGTCAGCAACTAGGATAAACGTAGCAGTCTATGTTGAATATCTCCTCTCTTACTGAATATCATGCAGAAACACTGAAGTAACATATCACAGTATGTAAGTGGCAATAGAAAGGTATGATCATACAGTCCTGGACAGCATTAGTATTCACTGTAAGCATGAGCTATTTAGCTTGAGAATACTTGCGGTTAGCAGGTTAATCTTGGGTGGTTCTCCTGAGTGCAGGATGGGACTACAAGGGTGTTCATCCAGTAAATGATCTGTATCAGCAGGCAGTTCAGGGAGAGTCTCAGTAGGGAGAGATCCAGGAGGTTGGATGAGCAGGGATCCTCAGTCTGGGAGTGTGCAGAGAGGAGGTTCCAGGGCTCAGAGATCAGGGAGCGAGTCCAAAGAAGAGGGGTGCTACAGAGGAACTCTGTAGCTAGGTTCCGGGTTCCAGGTGGCGGCAGGGTCCAACGAGAATATCCGAACACCCTGCCGCCATTCCCGGGAGTTTAAATAGCCCGGGCTGTGGGCTGAGCTGGGCGCCACACGCTGGAACGCACTTCCGCGTTCCAACGTGGAGCGCAGACGTCCGCGCACCGGAAGTGACGCGGACGTGTGTCTGAATGGAGCGCAGCTGTCAAAAGTGACAAGCCTGCGCTCCGTGTAAAAGGAGTAACGCTGACGGCGTTACATACTCCCCTCCTCAAGGGGGCACCTCCGGGGCGCCCAGTAAGAGATGGCTTATTAGGGTATTTATGATGAAACTGCTTAATGAGTCGAGGAGCATGAATATTTGAAGAACATTCCCAGGAATCATCTGTGGGAGAATAGCCTTTCCAACGAATCAAATATTGAATAGAGGATCCTCTCTTCCTAGAATCAAGAATCTTCTCTACCTGATATTCAGTTTCACCAAAAACTTGAATTGGAGGAGGAGGTTGTGGATCTCTATCTGGAAAGGGATTAGGTTTGTAAGGCTTAATTAGTGAAACATGGAAGGAAGGATGAATCTTCCAATCTGAAGGTAGAAGTAATCTAACAGCATTTTTGTTTATGACATGAGAAATTGGGAAAGGTCCTGTGTATTGACGACCAAGCTTCTTTGAAGGAATATTAAGTCGCAGGTTCCGAGTGGATAACCATACCAAATCTCCAATCTTGTATGAAGGTGATATTGTTCTATGAGAGTCATAGTATTTCTTCTGTCTAATTTGAGCAGCTTCAAGGTTAGAACGAAGAGTATTTAAAGTGTTTTTTATGGTTGAGAAGAAATTCTCAACAGCCGGAACATTATTTGGAAGAAAAGTAGATGGTAAACTATTAGGATGAAACCCATAATTTGCGTAAAAGGGTGAAAACTGAGAAGATGAATTGGAAGCATTGTTATATGCAAACTCTGCATGTGGAAGTAAGTCAAACCAGTCATCTTGAAGATGAGTGCAATAACAGCGCAAATACTGTTCAAGTGTTTGATTGACACGTTCCGTTTGCCCGTTTGTTTGGGGGTGATAAGCAGTAGACCTGCAATGATCTATTTGTAATGTTTGGCAAAGGGCTCTCCAAAACTTGGAAATAAACTGTGACCCCCGATCCGAAATGATCTGGGATGGAAGACCATGTAATTTAAGAATATTAGATACAAAAGCCCTTGCTGTTTCTTGAGAAGTAGGTAATTTTTTCAAAGGTACAAAATGGGCCATCTTGGTTAATATATCAACAGTAACCATGATGGTGTTAGCTCCATTTGATCTAGGAAGATCTACTATGAAATCCATGGAAATAACATCCCAAGGTCTATTAGGTATTGGGATGGAGGTTAATAAACCATAGGGAGGCTTCCTTGAATGTTTGTTGGTGGCACAAGTGTGGCAAGAACTCACATAGTCATGAACAGTTTTTGTCAGATGAGGCCACCAATAATTTCTCTTCACTAAATGAAGGGTTTTACTAATACCAGGATGACCTGCAAGTGGGGCGTCATGGAGTTGTTTTAATAGTATGAGTTGTAAACTTGGTGGAACATAGATCTTGTTGTTGAAAGTTAATTGTCCATTAGACTCCTGTTGTAGACCTTTAGGGAGTTGAGATCTGTCTTTGGAAAGAGTTTGAATGAGCAACTTATTAAATGTCAAAGTTGTTCCAATGAATCGGTTGGAGGGAATAATGGAAAGTGGAGGAATGTCCATGGAGTGATCTTCATTCATACGAGATAAAGAATCTGCTTTAATATTCTGAGTACCCGGGAGGTATGAAATGACAAAATCAAATCGATCAAAAAATAAACTCCATCTGACTTGACGGGCAGAAAGAGTTTTACAAGTTTTAAGATGCTGTAAATTACGATGGTCGGTGAGAATAGTGATAGGGTGTGTAGAACCCTCCAGAAGGTGTCTCCAGTTTGCGAGAGCATCCTTTATTGCTAACAGTTCCTTCTCACCAATCGGATAGTTCTTTTCAGCTGGTGATAAAGTTCTGGAATAAAAGGCAACAGGATGTAGTGGTTGTGATAATGTGGGTCGTTGGGAAAGTACAGCACCCAAAGCAAAATGTGAAGCATCAACTTCCAAAGTGTAATGAAACATTGGATTGGGCAGTTGGAGAATGGGAGCTGAAGAGTAACTGAGCTTAAGTGTTTCAAAGGATCTCTGTGCTTCCTTGGACCAAATGAAAGGTATCTTAGAACTAGTTAAACTAGTAAGTGGTCTCACAATTGATGAGAAATTTTTAATGAATTTTCTATAGTAATTAGAAAATCCAAGGAATCTCTGAAGGGCCTTTCTAGACTGGGGAGAAGGCCAGGTCAAAATGCAATCCACTTTAGTATGGTCCATCTGAACTCCGTCAGGAGTGATTTGATAACCAAGAAAGGAGATAGTCGTCTGACTGAAGACGCACTTCTCAAGTTTTGCATATAGAGAGTGAATTCTGAGCCTATCCAGAATCCAACGCACATGCTTGTGATGTTCTTCCAGAGTATCAGAGTAAATTAATATGTCATCCAAGTAAATAACAACACAAATGTCGAGCAGATCATGAAAAATATCGTTAATAAACCACTGAAAAGTTGCTGGGGCATTACATAACCCGAAAGGCATTACACAATACTCGAAAAGCCCGTATCGAGTTTTAAAAGCAGTCTTCCACTCATCTCCCGAGCGGATCCTTATCAGATTATAGGCACCTCTGAGGTCCAGCTTTGTATAGATCTTAGCTGTTTGTAAACGTTCAATAAGTTCTGGAATGAGTGGTAATGGATATCTATTCTTTATAGTGATGTTATGAGAGATCGATAATCTATTATCGGTCGAAGTGATCCATCCTTATTTTTTACAAAAAATAGAGCTGCACTAGCTGAAGAAGTGGAGGGTCTTATAAATCCTTTTTTAAGGTTCTCATCCAAGTAATCTTTTAGGTGTGTAAGCTCTGGTTGTGAAAGGGGGTAAATCCGAGCGGTAGGGATAGGACTGTCAGGAATTAAGTCAATAGGACAATCATAAATCCTATGTGGAGGAAGTTTATCTGCGTTAGTCTTACTGAATACATCAGCGAAATCTTGTAAGTAATTTGGTAGATTAGCAGGATGAACTTCTGAAAAGGAGATGATACATGGAGGATGACAGAATTCTGTACAGTAAGTAGACTGTAAGGAAAGGGATCTTGTGGACCAAAGAATAGTAGGCTGATGAAGATGCAACCATGGTAGACCTAAAACTATAGGAAAAACTGGAGATGAAATAATATCAAAATTGAGAATCTCAGTGTGGCCAGTGGCACCAGTAACTGTTAAGGGAACTGTCTGAGATGTAACTGGACCGGAAGAAGAGTTAGAACCATCAATAAAGGTGAGTGACACTGGAATCTGCTTTAACACACTGGGAATTTTATTAGCTTTTACAACATTTGAATCAATGAAATTGCCACATGCTCCGCTGTCGACCATTGCTTCAATGGAAATCTTTCCTTGATCCCACTGTAGGGTGAGAGGAACAAAAATATAATGATTAGATATGGTTCCAGATGAATTTAATTTACTAATGTGGGAGAAATTACCTTCTGAATTCTTCTTGAGAAGAGGACAGGTGGAAACGATATGGTCAGGAGCAGAACAATATAGGCAAAGATTGTTAGCTCTGCGGCGCTGTTTCTCTGCAGAAGTTAAAGGTCCTTTGATAACACCAAGTTCCATTGGAGAATCTTTGGGAGGTGATCTAGACCTCCTGAAGGGAGTGACAGAGTAAGTAATGGCACGTTCGGTCTTTCTTTCGCGAAGGCGACGATCAATAGTCACTGAGAGGTGCATAAGATCTTCCAAAGTAGTGGGTAGGTCAACGCGGGCAAGCTCATCCTTCATGGCCCCAGATAAACCCAAACGGAACTGGTTTCTGAGAGAAATATCAGACCATTGAGTTTCTCTGCACCAACATTTGAATTCCGAAATAAAATCTTCAACAGGCCGCTTCCCCTGTTTAAGACTCCTGATTGAATTCTCAGCTGTTAACTGTTTGTTGGGATCTTCATATAACAAAGACATTTCATCAAGAAATGTGTCAAAATCTCCTAGGAGATCTCCGTGTTCTTCTACATAGGTGTCAGCCCATACCCTGGGCTCACCTTTAAGATAAGTAATTAATGTGAGGATCTTTATCCTATCAGAATGATAAGTACGTGGCCGCAGTTCAAACATCAATCGGCATGAACTAATAAACTGTCTGTAATTTTTTCTATCTCCAAAAAAAGGTTCCGGAGAACAGGCCTTGGGTTCAGGTCTTTCCCTGGCTTGTGCAAAATTTTGATCTCTTAAAGCATCATTCTGCATACGTAACTCATTCATGTTAGTGGTAAGATTATCAACCCTTTGAGAGAGTGCAACTAAATGATTTGCAAGGTCAGCTGGATCCATTTTAAAGATATATATATATATATATATATATATCCTTTCTTCCTTTATTTTGTGGTTCGGATATTATGTTAAGACTCTATGTTACACTGGATTTGATCTTTATGGAATTGGATCTCAGCTGAGGAGGCCTCTCAGATATCAACCACCGGTTCACTCTCACAGTATAATAGAGAGTTTGGGGTTTATAGCATCACATCCTCCAATGAGAACAAACCATAGAAGTAATAACTTAAATACTCTTAGGCTACTCTGAGTAACCTTATATATGAACAGTCCTGGTAATACAAAGGAAACGTAAACTTTGGATAAGGTCAGCAACTAGGATAAACGTAGCAGTCTCTGTTGAATATCTCCTCTCTTACTGAATATCATGCAGAAACACTGAAGTAACATATCACAGTATGTGAGTGGCAATAGAAAGGTATGATCATACAGTCCTGGACAGCATTAGTATTCACTGTAAGCATGAGCTATTTAGCTTGAGAATACTTGCGGTTAGCAGGTTAATCTTGGGTGGTTCTCCTGAGTGCAGGATGGGACTACAAGGGTGTTCATCCAGTAAATGATCTGTATCAGCAGGCAGTTCAGGGAGAGTCTCAGTAGGGAGAGATCCAGGAGGTTGGATGAGCAGGGATCCTCAGTCTGGGAGTGTGCAGAGAGGAGGTTCCAGGGCTCAGAGATCAGGGAGCGAGTCCAAAGAAGAGGGGTGCTACAGAGGAACTCTGTAGCTAGGTTCCGGGTTCCAGGTGGCGGCAGGGTCCAACGAGAATATCCGAACACCCTGCCGCCATTCCCGGGAGTTTAAATAGCCCGGGCTGTGGGCTGAGCTGGGCGCCACACGCTGGAACGCACTTCCGCGTTCCAACGTGGAGCGCAGACGTCCGCGCACCGGAAGTGACGCGGACGTGTGTCTGAATGGAGCGCAGCTGTCAAAAGTGACAAGCCTGCGCTCCGTGTAAAAGGAGTAACGCTGACGGCGTTACAATATCAGGGCCTGGGTTCTTTCCATCCCTGTACAAAGGGAAGAAACGAAGAGAGGAGGAAAGGAAAAAAGAAGAATGGATTTGATAACATTTATAACGTACAATGTTAGAGGGTTAAACTCTCCACAGAAGCGTCATATGGTGTTACGGGAACTAGAAAGAATGGGCGCAGAAATAATATTCTTACAAGAAACCCATCTGGCATTGGACGCTAATATTAAATTATACTCCAGGAAGAATCCTACATAGTATTACGGTGATTCCCCCACAAAAAGGGCAAAAGGGGTAGCAATAGGCTTTGGAAAGAATGTTGGCTTTGAGATAGAAAATAGGAAGGTGGATCCTGGGGGCAGATTTCTGTTCCTGAGAGGAACTGTATCAAGCACAAAATATACCTTGGCAAATGTATACTGTCCCAATAAGCATCCTAAAAAATATTTGCTGGAGATCTTAAGGGAATTGGGTGAATTTAAGAAAGGTTACTTAATACTGGCTGGAGATTTAAATTTTACTATGGACCGTAAATTAGACTCCACTTATGGGGCTGTAGATAAAGAAAAAAAAGTATTAAGAAGGGTAAAAAGAAAACTATTTGAACATCAATTAGTAGACGTCTGGAGGATTCAACATCCTAATGTAAAAGACTTTACATACCATTCAATGATACACTCCAGACTGGACTACATATTGATCGAACATAGAGCACTGGAGGTAGTTACGGAAACATTAATAGAAATAGCCACAATATCAGATCATGCCCCAGTGTTAATGAAGTTAAAATTAAAAAGGGAAGTGACTGGGAGAGGAGCATGGAGAGTAAATGAAGATATAATTGAAGATCAAGAAGTAGAGAAGATTATAAAAACAGAAATTGATCAGTATTTCCTGACTAATGACACACCAGAATTAAGTAAAGCAACAATTTGGGAAGCACATAAGGCCGTTATAAGGGGCCAATTGATAGCCATTGAGTTCAGAAAAAAGAAAGAAAGAGAAATGAATATGCAAAAACTCTTAAAAGAAATACATGATCTGGAACAAAAGGAAATGCGGAAAAGGAAATCCAACAAGCCTTAATACTAAAAAGGGAACTATTGAAAGATCTTATGGAGCAGGAAACAAGAAAGGAGTTTAACAGACTTAGAAAGGACAGATACAAAGGAGGAAATAAGCCTGGAAAATACCTTGCAAAAATGTTAAGGCGCAATAAGTCATTAAACTACATAGAGAAGATAAAGAATGGAAGAGGAGAAATGGTGAATAAAACAGCCGATATCGCAACAGCATTCCAAACATACTATAGCGCTTTATATGCAATTAGAAAAGAAGATACACATAAGTAGAAGAAGAAAGAAAAAATGCAAGAATACTTAAAGAATGCAAAACTTCCAAAAATACATGAAGAATGCCTGACAGCTTTGGAAACAATAATTACACAGGAAGAAATTATAAGAGCACTGAAAGAAACCCCTACTGGGAAAAGTCCAGGACCAGATGAATTCACCATCAAATACTATACAAAAATTTCAGAGCCAACTGATACTGAGACTATGGGCCAGATTCTCGTAAGAGCGCGTATGTTTGCAGTGGCGTAACGTATCCGATTTATGTCACGCCGCTGCAACTTAGACGGGCAAGTGCTGTATTCTCAAAGCACTTGCTCCGTAAGTTGCGGTGGCGTAGCGTAAATCGGCCGGCATAAGCCCGCCTAATTCAAATGTGGGACAGGGGGGCGTGTTTTATGTTAATCTTCTGTGACCCGACGTGATTGACGTTTTTCACAAACGGCGCATGCGCCGTCCGTGGAAATCTCCCAGTGTGCATTGCTCCTAATATGCCTAATTGGTTTTAACGTGGACTTAAATTACGTCCAGCCCCATTCACGGACGAGTTACGCAAACAACGATTTTTTTTTTAAATTTCGTTGCGGGAACGACGGCCATACTTAACATTGGTACGCCGCACTTACGCCACCATATAGCAGGGGCAACTATACGCTGGGAAAAGCCTAACGTAAACGGCATAAATTTACTGCGTCGGCCGCGCATACGTTCGGGAATTTGCGTATCTTGCTGATTTACATATTTCGCCGCGTAAATCAGCATACACGCCCCCTAGCGGTCAGCTTAAAAATGCAGTTATGATCCGACGGCGTAAGAGACTTACGCCTGTCGGATCTAACAGATATATATGCGTAACTGGTTCTAAGAATCAGGCGCATAGATACGACCGGCCGGACGCAGAGATACGATGGCGTATCTGGAGATACGCCGTCGTATCTCCTCTAAGGATCTGGCCCACAGTGTCTACTTTAACAAAATAGGGGAAGAAGAGGAAATTACGATGTGAATCTTTAATGGCCCATATCACTATAATACCAAAACCTGGAAAAGACACAACATTATTTTCTAGTTATAAGCCTATAGCACTACTAAATGCTGACACAAAATTATATGCAAAAATCCTTGCCACCCGACTAAAGAACTTAATGCCAGATTGGGTTGACCCAGAACAGACTGGGTTTATACCCGGGAGAGAAGGTAGAGACAATAGTTTAAAAACTATATTAATTTTGCAGGAAAACAAGAATGAAAAATCCCCAGTCTTACTCCTGTCAATAGATGCAGAGAAAGCATTTGACAGGGTAGACTGGGGATTTATGATGGATACGCTTCAACATCTAGGAATGGGACCTAAAATCAGACACTGGATACAAAATTTGTACAGTAGACCAACGGCAATGGTCAAGGTTAATGGCAAAATGTCATTGTCCTTTCAAATGTATAACGGGACTAGACAAGGGTGGCCGCTCTCGCCACTTCTGTATGTATTAACGCTGGAACCTTTTCTGGCATCCTTGCGAAATAACCAAAAATATAGAGGGGGCGAGAATAGGCGAAGAAGAACACAAGGTAGCGGCATACGCCAATGATATTCTAATGTACATAACTAATCCAAGGGTGACCTTGCCAAATATAGTTAAGGAAATAAAAAAGTACGGAGAACTTTCAAACTTCAAAATAAATCCTATAAAAACAGAAATTCTAAATATAGGGGTGGAGAAAGAAGAACTTGTGCTGCAAAAACAATATCTATTTACGTGGGTGAGAGGGGAGCTGACTTATTTGGGGGTTAAATTGACAACTACAGTAGATGGCCTGTACTTAGCTAACGACATCTCTCTGCTAAATGAGATAAAAACAGACCTAAAGAAGAATATAACAAGGTCACTTTCATGGCTAGGAAGGATAAATGTTTTCAAGATGGCTATCCTCCCAAAAATAACATATAAATTCCAGATGTTACCCATAGACATTCCACAGAGTTTTTTTAAGATTATCAAATCAATGCTGATAAAATACATATGAAAAAATAAAAAGCCGAGAGTAAATTTTGCCACATTAACAAGAGGAAAAAAACACGGAGGATTGGCAGCACCGGATATAAATAGATATTATAAGGCCACGATTATTGCACGAATGGTAGAATGGGGGAATAAAGACAAAGAGAAAGAGAAAAAATGGATTCGAATGGAAAATAATATAAGTAAAACAGCACTTCACAAAAACTTATGGATATCACGAAAGTACAAAGTGTTGGATGCAGATACACACGGACTAACAAAAAATGTTTTCAAAGTTTTTGGGATTTAATTTATAGACAGAATAAATGGACTTATAATTCACCTTTAATTTCACTCACGGAAACTATTTTTTTTATTCCTGGGAAAGGGACTTGGTTGGGAATTAAAATGGTGGCAGCACAAATAAAGGATATCACAGAACAGGGAAAGATAAAAACACTCCTGGAGATAAAAGAAAAAAACATGTGGGATATTAAATAACGAATGGGAATACCTGCAATTAAAACATCTGGTAACATTGAAATTGATTGACACCCTGGCGGGAGAACATGTGGACCTTAAGCTTACACAATGTCTTCTTTTCGATAAAATTCATGAAGTGCAGTTGCCCATGGCTAGGCTTATCCACTCAGTCTGCCTGGCCATGTTATGGGCTATTGCCTTTTTCTGGAAGAAAGATACAGTTCCCTTCTCGCTAATATTGAACAGGGTAGACCAAATGATGCTGTCTGAGAAAATATTTTACACCCTGTATGACTTGCTGCCTAAGTTTGACGCCAAATGGAACCCATGGTTTCTATTCAGACTCCAGGACTGATCTTCCTTTTTACTTCTTTTTTATTTATTTTTGCATCTCTTGTTCTCTTTCTAATTTTTGACTACTCGGGAAGGCCGACCCTTCGGTCTCCCGTTGGACTACAATGTTGGCAACCTAGGATAATGTCTCAGGTTTATGTTTATTCCAGTTGTATCATGAATCGGTATATTTGCATCTCTCTGTGACCTGCACTGTTTGAAGATGCTTCTTTTGTAACCAATTCCTACAATGTACACATGTGCCTTTTGGCCGTATGCTTGCCTTTACATGACTATGTCTCGCCTTACTCTATTTACAATAAAGCTTTTTGAAAACGAAAACATCTGGTAAACTCAATACCCTCACCTATAAGAGATGAAAAGAAACTGACAGCATTAGAAAAACTGTTTGTTCTATACAAACCCCACTAAGGCATGTGATATCAATCAGTATTTCGAATCTTGACTAAATCAGAGCTACAAGGAAAACCCTATTTTATAGAGAAATGGGAAAAAGAAATAAACAAGAAATTTGAGGATCAACAAGTTGAAAGAATAATAGCATCCGTACATAACACCACAACTGATATGAATACAATTGAAATGAACTATAAATGCATTTCGAGATGGCACAGGACACCTGAAGTGATTAATAAATTTAGTAAAGACAAAACCCCATTTTGTTGGAGAGAATGTGGACAGATTGGAACAACTACACACATATGGTGGGACTGTCCAAAGATAAAGGAATACTGGCAGGAAATCCGGGAATATGTGGAAGTAATAACTGGAGAAAAGATATCTAATAGCATACAGGCGTGTGTTTCACGAATCAAAATAATCAAATATAAGCTATAGGAAAACATTAATTCCACCATTGATAAATGCTGCAAAAGGATTAATACCAAAAGACTGTACAACTGTACAAAAAATAAACAGATATAAAAGATTGGTTTGAAAGTGGAAGGGGCATGTTATTACAATTTTTGATCTAATATTTCACAGCGGGGCAAGTTCCTGTGCTCAACAAGTGTAACTGTGAGGACTTCTATTGTTCTGGCGCCACCAAAACCAAAGGCCCAATTTTTCTGCCCCTGTTTAACAGAGCCATGTAATTAAAATTTTTGATCTAATATTTCACAGCAGGGCCCGTTCCTGAACTCAACAAGAGTATCTGTGAGGGGTTAAAGTGTTCTGGTACCACCAACACCTAAGGCCCAATTTTCTGCAGCGTATATAGGGCCTGGGGGACCCCACACTTTTTTTTTAATTTGGGTGCGGGGTACCCCTTAATATCCATACCAGACCCCAAGGGCCTGGTAATAGACTGGGGGTGGGGGGCATGCCGTTTTCTCAATCATTTTCATCTTCAGGTATATTGCCGGGACCCGACAATACATTACAGCCGCTAGCAGTTTTAAATGACTTTTTTACCTTTAGAAATGTAATTTTGCTGTGGGACTGTTCAAAACACAGGAAAAATGTGCCATTTTACAGGCATACTATAGACACCCCCCAGGCATGATATTTAAAGGAATATTAAATTGTTATTGTTTCACTTTAAGCATTATTTAAAATCACTGCTCCCGAAAAAACTGCAGTTTTTAAAACTTTTTTATGCATTGATACATGTCCCCTGGGGCAGGACCAGGGTCCCCAAACACTTTTTATGGCAATAAATTGCATATTAGCCTTTAAAATTATCACTTTTGATTTCTCACGTTCGTGTCCCATAGACTTTAATGGTGTTCGCATGTTCGAACAAATTTGTTGCCTGTTCGCATGTTCGGCTGCGAACCAAACCAGGGGGTGTTCGGCTCATCCATAATTGTAAGTATAGTTAAAATAAATCTTTAGTGATTCTGATTCTTGTCTTTCTCTTAGATTGTAAGCTCTTATAAGCAGTAACTGTACTGTCTCCCTTTTATATTGTAAATTACTGTGTAAACATTTGGCTCTATATAAATCCTGTATTATAATAATAATAATAATACTAATAATAAAAATAATTAGAATTATAATTCTCTTGTATACCAACATTCCTTCATAGAATGCAAAGTTGAGCCAAAATATTTCATTTATTGCCCTTGTTGGAAAGTTGTGACAAGGACACATTTAAAAAACATTTCAACAGTTCTTTTCTCTTGGTGGCTAGTGTCATTGCTAAGGAGGAATTGCTAAGTGTCATTGATATGAATGTCAAGCTTGCAGACTTACAGAGTGTTGCTTGATGACCTCCAAAAAACAGCTGTAGGCTCCATAGAGGTTTTTTCAGGGGAATATGATGCATAATTAACTCAGTATGGACATACAAAACTTGCATGTGCAAGTGTATATATGAAGTGTAATTGTCTCTTTTTGTAAATATTTACATATTATAGTATTGGACTAAAATGGATCTTTGAATTCTGTATAAGTGTCAATTACACAAGTGTCGTTCACAATTTTAGTGATTAGAAACCTATAAAAAAGTCATCATTGTGCTAATATGAGTCTTCGTCAATCCAACTTGATTTTATCGAAAGGTTATCCTAAAAATGTACTGTATGTAAACCGATTATTTCATTTCTATGTGTGTCACAATGTAACTTTGAAAGATAAATAAAGTTTATCAAAAATAAAATTCCAAAATACAACATTCACAAGCTTTACCATCCTGCTACTTTACATTTTCCCTTATTTTATATTCAAGAAATATTTATAAACGTATATTTAAGAAATCTCTGGCAGGTTTTGGTTCAGGTTGTGAGAAAGGATGGACTCCAAAACAACATCTTAAATCACTTTAGCATAGTCTGCATGTATAAATTTGAATATAATAATATATACAGTAGTTATATAGTATAATAATGAGATCAATAAGCATTTTTATATATTTTGTGAAAGACAACAATATTTATATGTGTACATCAATTTTGAATGAAAAAGCAACATTGTTAAATACAATGTATGTAAAAAAATCAAATTGACTATGTTTTTCAAGAATAGTTTTTGTTCTTTCATAAACCATTTCACATTTGGTGCATTTAAAAAAATAAATAAAAAAATCACACATATGTCAAAAATCTGCATTATTTGCTAGAAAATTGCTTAAAATCTGCAAAGAATTATACAGTTTCTGAAAGCAGAGGGCTTATAGAATAAAAAAAGTAGTAATTGCGATTTTTTGTGTGTAACACTCTGATGTTTAGGCAGGGTTGCTATTAAATTTATTTGCCAAGTGATAGTTCCTTTGGCCAATTGTTAGGAGGTCAATTGATTTCACCCTAATTCTGGAATTGCTGCACTTCTCTCTTCTATCATCAAATGGCCGAGTGTCTGGTGACATTAGATTAGACAAGGGCATTGCAAGGACAGATTAGGAATGAATGGGCAGGGATTTTCTTGGGTCTCTTGGCCTGCTGGGAGAACCTATTTATTTGGGTGGAGTCAGGTGATCAGGGTTCTGTGCCACCTGGACAGCTGTCTGGGTGGACGTATGTTATATTGCCCATGGCTGCTAGGCCAGAAACCTACAGTTGTTCTCATAAGTTTACATACCCTGGAAAAATGTATGATTTCTTGGCCATTTCTCAGAGAATATGGATGATAACACAAAACATTTCTTTCACTTATGGTTAGTGTTTGGCTGAAGCCATTTATTATGAACCAACTGTGTTTACTCTATTTAAATCATAATGGCAACAGAAACTACCCAAATGACCCCCATAAAAAGTTTGCATACCCTGGTGATTTTGGCCTGATAACATGCACACAAGTTGACACAAGGGGTCTTGAATGGATATTAAAAGTAATTATCCTCACCTGTGATGTGTTTGCTTGTAATTAATGTGTGTATAAAAGGTCAATGAGTTTCTGGACTCCTGACAGACCCTTGCATCTTTCATCCAGTGCTGCACTAATGTTTCCAAATTCTGAGTCATGGGGAAAGCAAAATAATTGTTAAAGGATCTGTGGCAAAAGGTAGTTGAACTGTATAAAAACTTACTGTTTCAAGATGCACAATAAGGAGGCACTTGAAGAAAGATAGGCTGCATTGCCGAGTTGCGAGAATAAAGCCATTACTACGCAAATGCCACAAAGTATCACGTATACAATATGCCAAACAGCACAGGGACAAGCCTCAAACCTTCTGGCACAAAGTATTTTGGAGTGATGAGACCAAAATGTTGCTTTTTGGCCACAACGATAAACACTACATTTGGAGAGGAGACAACAAGGCCTATGATGAAAGGTATGGAGGTGGATCGCTGATGTTTTAGGCCTCGTACAGACGGGCAAACATGTACGATGAAAACAGTCCCCCGAACCGTTTTCAGCGTACATTTCCGCCCGGAGATTTCTGTATGATGGCTGTATACACCATCTTACAGAAATCCGTGCGTACACGATACGCGGCGACGAGGCCACGCCGTCGCCGTGAAGATGACGCGGCAACGTGCGCGGCCCTGGCAGTTTAATGCTTCCACGCATGCCTCAAAGTCATTCGACGCATGCGAGGGATGGCGGCCACTCGGACATGTACGGTAAGTCTGTACAGACGACCGAACATGTCCGACGGACAGGATTCCAGCGGGCATGTTTCTAAACAAGTTTAGAAACATTTGTCCGCTCGAAAACGGGCTGGCGGACAAATGTACGCTGGAAACCTGTCCGCTTGGCCATACACATGACCGAACATGTCTGCTGAAACTGGTCCACGGACCAGTTTCAGCAGACATGTTCGGTCGTGTGTACGGGGCCTTAGAGATATGTGAGCTACAAAGGCACAGGTAATTTGGTCAAAATTGTTGGCAAGGTGAATGCAGTATGTTATCAAAAAATACTGGAGGAACATTTGCATTTATCAGCCAGGAAGCTGTGTATGGGGTACTTGGACATTCCAACATGACAATGATACAAAACACAAGTCCAAGTCAACCTGTCATTGGCTACAGCAGAATAAAGTTAAGGTTATTGAATGGCCATCTCAGTCCCCTGACCTTAATATCATTGAGCCACTCTGGGGAGATCTCAAACATGCAGTTCATTTTTGCCAGGAGGAATGAGCAGCTTTACCATCTGAGAAGATAAAGAGCCTGATCCACAAACACTACACATAACTTCAAGCTGTCATTGATGTTAAAGGGGGCATAGAATTATTAAGAACTGGGGTACGTAAACTTTTGATCAGGGTTCTTTGGGTAGTTTCTGTTGCCATTATGATTTAAAAAGAGTAAACACAGTTGATTGATAATAAATGGCTTCAGCCAAATAGTAACCATGAGTGAAAGAAAAGTTTTTGTTTTATCATTCATATTTATTGAAAAATGGCCAAGAAATCATAAATTCTGCCAGGTTATGCAAACGTATGAGCGCAACTGTTAGCCTAGCAGCCAGATGTCCCTGGGATAAGCCTATCTGAGAGCCTATCCAATAGTAGTGCAGGGTTGGCACTCCGGGCTTGTAGTCCAACCAGATGTAACGGTTCCGCCAGCCAGGGAACCAGTCGTGGGCAGAGGTAGAGGGGAAGCTTTCGCCACAAAGGGACCATTGACCTTGCTACCGGAGACGATTGTGAGTAAGCTGAGGCCAGTACCAGAGCAGACTTATCGCCACCCGGGGACAGTGAAGAAATGGGAAAGCATCAGCAAGTGTCAAGTCAGGGACAATAGAGGTGATGCTTGTGGAGTGTCAAGCCAAGGACCTAACTTTTCAGCAGGGGTGAAGCTTGAGGTGTATCTGTGAGTGCCAAGCCAGGGACCCAGCAGTGAAGCAGGGGAGACGCTGGAGGAAGTTACCGAGTGCTACAGTAAAAGAGCTCAGGGGATCCAGTGGCTACTGGATCTGAAGTCTAGTGAGAACACCTTCACTGTTAGTAACAGCTTCATGATTGTTGCGATAGGAGACAGCAGTCCCACCTATACATAAGTGGTGTCCGGATGGAGGCCTTAACCTGTATATCTGTTTACCTATAGAAGTCTTATGCCGCGTACACACGATCAGGCTTTTGCCCGGCCAAATCACATCGGAATTCTGACGGAATTCCATCAAAAAAATAGAACATGTTACAGTATACAGTACATGTTGCCGAGAATGTGTTTTTAGCACAACAGCATCGCGCTGATTCTCGGCGACATGGTGCCGACATCTCGCACTCACTGGAATAGCACATTCCAGCGAGCGCGTCATAGAAGCGACAAGGAGATCTGACTTGGATTCCCGCCAATTCTAGGTGCAGCATTTGGTATGCATTCCTGAGAGGGAGAACTCCACGCCAATTTTTAAATAAAAAACCGACATGGGTTCCCCCCCCAGGAGCAAACCAGGCCCTTAGGTCTGGTATGGGTTGTAAGGAGACCCCCCCTACACAGAAAAACCGACGTAGGGGGTCCCCCTACAATCCATACCAGACCCTTATCCAAAGCACGCTGCCCGGCCGGCCAGGAAAGGAGTGGGGACGAGCGAGCGGCCCCCCCTCCTGAGCCGTACCAGGCTGCATGCCCTCAACATGGGGGGGTTGGGTACTCTGGGGCAGGGGGGCGCACTGCGGGCCCCCCCCACCCCAGAGCACCCTGTCCCCATGTTGATAAGGACAGGGCCTCTTCCCGACAACCCTGGCCGTTGGTTGTTGGGGTCTGCGGGCGGGGGGCTTATCGGAATCTGGGAGCCCCCTCAAATAAGGGGGCCCCCAAATACCGGCCCCCCACCCTAAGTGAATGGATATGGGGTACATCGTACCCCTACCCATTCACCTGGAGGCAAAGTGTTAAAGTTAATAAACACACGACACAGGGTTTTTAAAATAATTTATTAGTATGCTCCGGGGGCCCCCCTGTCTTCTTTAGCTCTTTCACCAGGGGGGGCTTCTTCTTCACCGCCGTCTGGTTCTCTTCCGCTCTCCCGGGGGTCTTCTGCTCTCCGGGGGACTTCTTTGCTCGCGGTGGTCTTCGCTCTCCGGGGGGTCTTCTCCGCTCTCGGGGGATCTTCTTCTATCTTCGCCGCTGTTGAATCGGCGCACCCCAGTTCTTCTCCCACTGTCCGGTGCCTTCTCCTTCAGGGCTGGCCGACGCTATCTTCGTGTGTTAGCTCAATTACTAGCAGGCGGCCAGCCCGCTGTTCTGTGATTCTCCTGGGGGGGAACCCATGTCGTTTTTTTTTTTAAAAATTGGCGTGGAGTTCTCCCTCTCAGGAATGCATACCAAATGCCGCACCTAGAATTGGCGGGAATCCAAGTCGGATCTCCCGTCGCTTCTATGACGGCTTTGTCTCCATCGCGGCAAGCCAGCTCGGCGCTGGCTCCCACGATGGGGCTCGTGGGTGGTCAATCTCGCCGAGAAAGGGAGCGAGATTGACACAATATCGCGGTCACCCACTGTATATCTAAACTCAGACGGAATTCATCAGAATTTCCGATGAAAAAACTCTGATGGGGCTACACACGATCGGAAAATCTGATAGAAAAAGTCCATCTGACTTTTTCCATCGGAAATTCTGATCGTGTGTATGGGGCATCAGAGTCTGCCGATTAACAGTGCATCAGCCTAAGGTTGTGCTGGCCCTAATCCTCTCTCCCACAGTTCTGTTCAAGAGAGAATAAATCTCTTTGCATTCAAAAAGTGTCTGGCGCCCACCTGTTTGTCTTGCATTACACCCATCATCCCTTGTAACACACTCTACACTAAAGGATGTTAGCTCTCCCTAACACTGGAGATCACCATTGACTTCAGGGGCCTCGCGACTTTGCTACATGTCCAATTTTCCAAATGCAGTAAAAGTGTTCATTTTTACTGAGTAGCTCCTTCCCAGATACAGAATTATATCATGGTTCATGGCTGCAGCTGTAGCTATGTGCTTGCTTTAACCACTTGAAGTCTAGACCATTTATGAATGGCCTATGGGTCGCAAATGGTTAACAAAGATGTATGGACTAAAAAAAAAACATTTATACTCATCTAGGTGGATGCAGCATCGATCTGATGAATACTCCCACTTAATTTTTATGGTCACAAGAATGAATCAAAATGAAAAATATTTTAGCTGTTTTAAAATGGGCCATTGTTTTGTTAACAGAATAAATAGAGAACGATTGGAAGATTAATAAATAAATACATTTTATTTAATACCCATAATTTGCTGTTTGATAGGTGTGTAAGGCACATGCTGGCATAAGGACAAAAAACAGGATGCCACACGGGATGCCACAACTTTATAAATAGATGAATAACCTTCTGCTAAGATGTAATTATTATTATAATTTTTTTTACAAATATTCTCCATTGTTCCTTTTCATGCTTTTGAATTCCAGATATTTTGTGGTAATAACCAACTTAAGATCCATGAATCAGCCCATGTATACTATTTACCTCTATTTCATTACAACTTTACTAAATATATTTACCACATATCTGGCAGTGAAAGTAAACAATGGTGATCTAAGGAAATGTAAGGATTAGCGTGTGTCTTCACTAATAGAGGGGTGAACAGGAAGCAGTGTTGGAGCAGCTGCACAAAAAGAGGATTAGCTACTGTATGAATAAGAAATGAACACCTTCCTGCATGGCCTATAACAGAATGATGGCCGGGGCTGTGGCTTTACTGTTCTGAGTGAATTTCATATGATCCCAGCGCACTCTGAGTGGTGTCAGGCATCCTCTCCATCCATGCTCCAGATTCCATCCCTGGTCGGGTTGTCTCCCTGCAGCAGGGGCTCCCTTCTGCCTGTGCTCTTCTCTCCCCTGCTCATGGCCGAAGCATGGGGAATTCCATAGTGGCTCCGGGCTCCAGAGGCAGAAGCTTTGATTTCTACCGCTTTACAAAAGCTCCTCATTTGTGAGTGTGTTTTTAATCATTAATAAATATTGTTCACTTTGTTTACTACACTATGGAGGTTGCGCTTGTCTTTTCCCTTTTATTATTCTTTACCAGTTACTCAATTATTATTCATCACTCCTTTTTTACTGTATTTTTATGAAATTGCCTAGCTTGATATAAAGCTGCAAAAGCAGATGGTAAATCCACATAAACAAGTGTGTATGGATGTGTCTTTACCTTACAACTAATCCTGTCACTGTCTACAATGAATAATAGCCAAACCTATATTTAAGCTCTGTTACGCTTCTGGTCAGTAGTAGCCAGATTCAGTAAGACGGGCGCATCTTTAGTTCAGTGTAGCGCATCCCATTTGCACTACGCCGACGTAACCTAGTGAGGCAAGTACTGTATTCACAAAGCACTTGCCTCCTAAGTTACGTTGGCATAGCGCAAATGGCCCGGCGTAACCCCGCCTAATTCAAATTAGGCAGGTAGGGGGCGTGCTCCATGTATATTACCCGTGACCCCATGGTACGGCACATGCGTGCGCATGCTCAGAATCACGTCGCAAATACTCCTTGCTTTCGATGTGAACGCAACCTATGCCCAGCCCCATTCACTTAGGCTTAGGCAATTCCGTCGTCTATACCTTGCATGGGCTGTGCCATCTTTTTGGTGGTTTATCTTTACGCCGGAAAAACGCCTTACGTAAACAGCGTATCGGGCGCAAGTACGTTCGTTAATAGGCATATCTTGCACATTTGCATATTCTAGGCGTAAATCCACGTACACGCCCCTAGCGGCCAGCGTAAATATGCAGCTAAGATACGACGGCGTAGGAGACTTACGCCGGTCATATCTTAGCAACATTTAAGCGTATCTCAGTTTAAGAATACGCTTAAAGATACAACAGTGCAGATTCAGACTTACAACGGCGTATCTACTGATACGCCGTCGTAAGTCTTACTGAATCTGGCTATAGGTGTCTCTACATCTTCATTTTTTCAGAGAGAAGCAAAATAAAATAATCTTATACATTAGTAGACCCATTCCACAATTGCTGCAAAAAAACATTCTGCAAGTCAGTACTGGTATGTTAGATTTTTCTTAAAGCTGCATTTGTAAACTCTCTGGGCCAAATCCTCAAAAGAGATACGCAGGCGGAACTGCTGTTCAGCCTGCGTATCCCTGTGCCTATCTTTGGAACTGATCCACAGAAGGATTTTTCCAAAGATAGGCATAGGATCTGACATCTGTAAGACACTTACACTGTCAGATCTTAAGATGCAGTACCGCATCCGCCGCTGGGGGCATTTCGAGTCGAAATGCCGCTTTGCGTATGCAAATGAGTACTTAGGCAGATCCACAAAGCTTTTTAGCTTTGTGTTTTCTGCGTAAGTTAAGTTTTGCATGCGTAAAATTAGGGATGCTTTTACAAGGTGTAAACTGTTTACACCATGTAAAAACATACCTTTTTTTTCGATCGCCGCTATTTTTTTTAAATTTCAAATTTTATTTTTCGCCGCGTAACTTTTTTTTTTCCCGACGCAACTTTATTGTCCCATCGCAATCCACAAAGCCCGACGTAACGTAATTTTGCGCGCTGCCCGTCGGGAAAAATGACGTCACACGCATGCGCAGAACGTCCGGCGCGGGAGCGCGCCTCATTTAAATTGTCAGCGCCCCCTGGATGAGAAGACCGCCTTGCGACGGAGGCACTTCAGTTACACAGCCGAAAATTTCTAGGTAAGTGCTTTGTGAATCGGGCACTTAGGTAGAAATTTTCCGCCAGTGTAACTTAACTGCTAAAAGTTAAGTTAGGCAGGTTTTTTGTGGATTTGCCCCTCTATTTTTTTTAATAGAACTTACTTAGAACTGTTTCTGTGTTAAGTCTGGGGTTTTCTTGTCTTCAGCAACATCCCTGAACACATCAAGCATGACACCTCTATAGGAACAGCCCAGGATCTGGGTGCGAAGATCTGGGAAAATGAATTCCACAATGTTACAAATTGTTTCCAAGGTATTTTCAGGTGAACCTGCAAAAGAGAATCTATATTAATAATAACCATAAGAAGAGGTGATGTTTTAAGAATTATTGTCCATTTTAATTACCTAGAAAGTCTAATCCATAAACCTGTATTGATATATCATATAGATCTGAAAATTGTATCCATCACTGAAAAATATCTTGTTTGCTGATAAACCATATAGCATTAATAAAGTCAAAATGTGACAAATTAAAACTAGGATATGTTGTGAATATTGCCAGATACTCTGTTTGAAATTGTGAGCTGAACCCAAATGTTTTTTTTTTTTTTTTTAGAGGAAATTGTTAGCATCAAAGTAAATCACCTGAAAGTTTACAGATGAAGGAAAAAAGATGTAAATCTGACTGTTAAAGTTTGTCATAACAGAAAGAAAAAGAAAATGTATTTCTAAATTAAATAATTTTGATTAAATTTGTATTAGACGTAAATATATTTACCACATAGCCAGCAGTGAAAGTAATTCTCATGTCAGGCCTCGTACACACGACCAGTTTCCTCGGCAGAATTCAGCTTCCGACCGAGTTTCTGGCTGAATTCTGCCGAGGAAACTGGTCGTGTGTACACTTTCGGCCGAGGAAGCCGACGAGGACCTCGGCGAGGAAATAGAGAACATGTTCTCTATTTCCTCGTTGTTCTATGGGAGCTCTCGTCCCGCCGAGCTCCTCGGCGGCTTCAGTGCTGAACTGGCCGAGGAACTCGATGTGTTTGGCACGTCGAGTTCCTCGGCCGTGTGTACGAGGCTTCAGTGTTAATGCTCCTACATTTTCTCAGTAGGTCTACCGAATGTATTTGTTGGAAAGTGCAATGAAAGGAACTTTTGTGATGAATGGATCTAAATCATAGTGAAAATGAAAAGTAGTGTATTATTTTAGCAGCAAGGTTGATAGGATCAATAATAAATTTAGACCAAAATAGTGAGAGACATACATTTTGAATAAATGTGTAATTTGGACAAAGTAATCATTACAACATTTACATCGCTATTGGTAGACATCAAATGTCATCCGCACAGCACTGCAGTGTTGGCCAGCATTGTTTAAATAAATAATATTCAGACTGAATGAGTTATCTTTCAGTTCCTGCTCTATAAGATCCACCATAATGGACAACTGTGGTTATCACTTGAAATCACAGAATGTCACTTTTTAAAGGAAATCTGTACTGAGAGAAATGGGGAGGCTACCATTGCTGACAACTCTAATGCGTACAGACGGTCGTTTTTTTGTGATGAAAAAAAACGTTGTTTTTGAAATCGTCATTTAAAATGACCGTGTGTGGGGAAAACGTTGTCTTATGTCTTCTGAAAAACGACAAAAAAAAAATCGAAAATGCTTGAATTTTTTGTGTCGTTTTTCAAAACGTAGTTTTTTGTGTCAATTAAAATGATAGTGTGTGGGCAAAACGACGTTTAAAACAACGTTTTTAAACCCCCGCATGCTCAGAAGCAAGTTATGAAGCTAGCTTCAATGGAAAAGAGTGCTGAACGTAACCGCGCTTTGCTAGAGCATTTTGAAAAAACAATGGTGTGTAGGCAACGTCGTTTTTGAAAATTAAGTTTCAAAAACGTTGTTTTATTTCATGATTTAAAACGTCGTTTTTTTTCATCACAAAAAACGACCGTCTGTACGCGGCATAAATGGCTAGTTGTCTTGAAGATCCCTCAACACTTTCTGAGTCACAGCCTAAAACACACATACAGTTCAGGAGTTTCAATTCCCACTCAATTTTTTTGCTACATGCTGATCCTGACAGTAATCATTGATGGTATATGGTCAGCATGAAAGCCAAGCAACTAGCATGCTAAGAAGTAGGTCAGCAATTTCACCTCATTTGTGTCTCTGAGTACAGGTTTTATTTAAAATCAGATGAACCTTTGGAGCATAAAGTAAACTGTGGATATGCACATATCCATATGCTTTGGATTAAGATGTCCCAGATCTTTAAATTTCAACCTTCATTTTGCTGGAAATAAATAATGTCAATGGCAATGAACCATCTTTAAACAAGCTGTCATGGAAAATAGACCTGTTATCATATTTGTCCTACTCAAATAATGGAAAACACTTTGTAGAAATAAAAAAACTATTTTGAATTTTCTTCACCAAGTTTCAATTTGACCCAGGGTATCTTGATATTGATGTTAAATGCATCATACACATTATTTTCTAATGTTGAAATTACAAGAGTAAGGCTGCATTCACACCTGAGCGTAGGTCGTCCGGTCTTTATTTCGGGCGTTTTTTCCAGTGTTTTGTCGCGCGTATTCATGCTTATTTGCGCATTTGCATACAGCGTCGTCCAATGTTTTTGTACTTCGATGTTTTTTATTTTAGCCAATAGGAAAAATGATCATCTTTACATCACTTGTTGCTATGTTGGTAGATTTTTTTTATCTTCTGCCTGGGTGAAATGTTCTATTGATTAAAGCGATGAAACGCCCGTAGCAACTGCTCATTGTCTCGCTAGTCGCTTGACTCAAGCGTTTCCATTACTTTCTATGGGAAATGGAAACGCTCAAAAACGCCCAAACCGCCCGATACGCGCATCAAAAAAGGGTCCGGAACTTGTTTGAGCTTCAGGCGTTCGGCGTCAGGCATTTTGGAGTGGAGATGTGAACCATCTCCATAGGGAATAATGTATTTTTTGCCCTCTAGCGTTTTTGAGCGTCGTGTTTCAGGCGACAAAACGCTCAGGTGTGAATGCAGCTTAAAGATTTTCTCTTGGTCTGGTAAAGAAAAACATACAGGGGTCGATCTACTAAAACTGGAGAGTGCAAAATCTGGTGCAGCTGTGCATGGTAGCCAATCAGCATCTAACATCAGCTTGTTCAATTGAGCTTTGACATAAAACTTGGAAGCTGTTTTTTTTATGTAGAGGTGCACCAGATTTTAGTAAATAAACCGCACAATTTCCAAGCCAAGAGCAGTAAAAGATTCTGGATATGATGTTTATTTTGAACGTATGAGCAACCAAAGAAGATTCTGGATACATTGCTTTGCTATCAAATGACAATTAACCGGTTTCCGACTGGCTCACGCAGATATACTGTGGCAGAATGGCTCTCCTGGGCGAAATCCCTTAATATATCGCTCTGCCCAAGAGAGCCACCAGAGGCAGTGGGGGACCCAATGCGTGAGAGCCAGCATAGGAATTTGTTTGTGTAAACACACAAATGCCTGTGCTGTCAGAGGAGAGGAGACAGAGTGTGTGTTTTTACAAAGTAGGAACAACGATTTTGTCATCTCTAGTTAGTCCCATCCCCACACAGTTAGAACACAGTGGGGGAACACACGGTTAACCCCTTGATCGATCCCTAGTGTTAACCTCTTCCCTGCCAGTGACATTTATTCAGTAATCAATGCATATTTATAGCAATGATAATTCTATAAATGTCAATGGTCCCAAAAATGTGTCAAAAGTGTCGGATCTGTCTGCCGCAATGTCACAATACTGCTAAAAATGCAGATCACCGCCATTGCTAGTAAAAGAAAAATAACAAAACAAGCCATAAAAATTGCATAAATCTTTCCCATAGTTTGTAGACGCTATAACCTGTGCAAACCAGTCAATATACACTTATTGCGATCTTCTTTTACCAAAACTATGTAGAACCGCAGAAGTGATCAAATACAACCAAAAGAAAGCTCTATTTGTGGGAAAATGTGACGCAGTGCCAAATTGTAAAAAGTGCTCTGGTCAGGAAGGGGGTAAAATCTTCCAGGGATGAAGTGGTTAAAAAAAACATTATCAGCAACTGAAGTTTTTGTTGCAGTAATGAGCCATGGAAAGTCAATGATCTCAACCACAGATCCATGTTTTAGAAAGAAGCCAAATCTGAGCAAAATAAAAAAGGGTTAAATATTATGATGTTTCAAACCAAAATATAGATTAAGTAGCAGCAGCTTGCATACTTGTTATTTTATTTTTTATTGTTGTTTTGTATACAGCAATAAGAAATTTAGTACATTCAGGAATTAAATGAATATAAACAAAGCCTACATGTTAAATAAATGCAGCCAACTGGATGCACTCAATGTATGATCAAGACACATTATGCATGATTGGGATTTTAATAAATGATGATTAGTATGGATGTTGGTATAAATGTTGCAAGTGACCCCACACAACGTTTTTTTGCATGGAATCTTCCTTTATTACTTGCCCAGTTTAACTTGCCCAAGTGTACTAAAATATGATATATATTTTTAATGTATTTAATAGGGTTGCATGATACCGATACTAGTATTGGTATCAGTGTGATACTGAGCATTTGTACGGGTACTTGTACTGTTGTATGACCGCTCAATTGTCATTCAAGTTTGACGGCACAGAAAGATGAAAATTGGCATGGGCAGGAAGGGGGTACAACTTTCTGGTATTGAAGTGGTTAAAGACATAAAGAAACTTGTTTTTTTATTTATTTATTTTTTAATAATATATGATTTTAATGATCAAATTGGAATATTGTATTGTGCTATAATTATATAAGCATTATTGGAAAGGATAAATATACACTACACATATACTGTAGAGATGCTGTAGGAAACTGCTTCATTCAGCCTTATATTAGCTTGGCTGTCAACATTACTATGGGCCAGATTCACAGCAGAAATACGCCGGCGTATCTACTGATACGCCGGCGTATTTTCAAATTCGCTGCGTCGTATCTTGATTTGGAATCCTCAAACCAAAATACGACGGCTTTTGGCATAGATCCGACAGGCGTACGGCTTTGTACGGCTTTGTACGCCTTCGGATCGTTGGTGTAATTCTCCGGCGGCCACTGGGTGGAGTTCACGTTGTTTTCCTGCGTCGGGTATGCAAATTAGCTGTTTATGGCGATCCACGAAGGTACGCGCGTTCGTCGCATTCTCTTACATAGTCGCTAGTCGGCTTTTCCCGTCGTAAAGTTACAAGTGCTATTTAGATGGTGTAAAATTAGACCATCCATGTTAAAATTTTAACGTATTAGCGCGAAGGCACTTTTCATCATGTTAAAATATGGCCGTCGTTCCCGCGTCGAATTTTAATTTTTTTTTTGCATAAGACGTCCAGGAATACATAAGGACGTAACGCACGTCGCCGTTCAAAAAACACGTCAGGGCGCCGTAATTTCGCGCAAAGCACGGCGGGAAATTTTCACACGGAGCATGCGCAGAACGTTCGGCGCCGGAGCGCGCCTAATTTAAATGACACACGCCCCATTTGAATTAGGCGGGCTTGCGCCGGACAGATTTACGTTAGGCCGCCGCAAGTTTACAGGCAAGTGCTTTGTGAATCAAGCACTTGCGCTGAAAAGTTGCGGCGGTGTAACGTAAATGAGTTACGTTACGCCGCAGCGCAGGTACATGAATCTGGCCCTATGGGCCAGATTCAGAGAGAATTACGTTACGCTGCGGCGGCGTAGCGTATCCCATTTACGTTACACCGCCGCAAGTTTACAGCGTAAGTGCCTGATTCACAAAGCTCTTACCTGTAAACTTGCGGCAGCGTAACGTAAATGCGCTTGGCGCAAGCCCGCCTAATTCAAATGGGGCGGGCACCATTTAAATTAGGTGCGTTCCCGCGCCAAACGTACTGCGCATGCTCCGTCAGGAAAATTACCTGACGTGCATTGCGCTAAATGACGTTGTCATTTGTTTAGACGTTAACGTAAATGGCGTCCAGCGCCATTTACGGACGACTTACGCAAAGAACGTGATTTTTTTAATTTTGACGCGGGAACAACGGCCATACTTAACATTGGTTAGTCCACCTAGAGGGCATCCCTAGTTTTATGCGGCGTATCTTGACGGAAACAACGTAAATTTAGTGCGACGGGTAACGCGGATGTTCGTGAATCGCCGTGACTAGTGATTTGCATATTCTACGCCGACCGCAATGGAATCGCCACCTAGCGGCCGGCCTAGAATTGCATCCTAAGATCCGACGGTGTAATTCAATTACACCTGTCGGATCTTAGGGCTATCTATGCGGAACTGATTCTATGAATCAGCTGCATAGATACGACAAGCGTATCTCAGAGATACAACGGTGTATCAGGAGATACGCCGTTGTATCTCTGCTGTGAATCTGGCCCTATGTTCTTAAGAATTTCAAATTTGTCGTAAATCTGGCTATGACTGTTTATAAGTATATATGAACCATTAAGAAAATTACAAATACTTTTTTTTCTTGTTCAAACTATTAATTGAAAACAAAGAGTACAATACACTCCTGAGTGAGTCTTAAAACATGGTTAACATAGGACAAGAACATTATCCACCAGCAATACATTAAGGGTAAGGTAATAATTAAAGGCATATGCTATGGTAGGACACTGTAAGTCCTTGGCCACCACGTTGGATATGAATGACAATTTCCCAGAGATGACAGTCACATCACCCTTGATGAATTATTACAAGGATCAGTTGTTGCTGTCATACCTGTTTAAGATAGAAATTCAGGGGTTAAAGGGAAGGTTAACTATCAGATATTTGAGTATGAACACTGAGGAAATACTTCTTACAGATGTGTGTACAATTATAGTGGGGAAACATTTTTCAATAAAAATAACCCACCTGGATCACATAGCTACACAATATCAGCTTTTGATCCAGATATGAGCCAGAATTATGTTATTATATATTCCATAACAAACGGTACAGTCAAAGAGAATTATATATCACCTCACATATCTAATAATACGAAAAAGGAGAAACTGTTTGCACTTTTGTATCTCAATCATGAACTAGTAACACAGATTCATTGTCAAAAAAGGCCATATGTGCTGGCTTACCAACATTTAGCAGTGAGGAGTTATTATATATTTTATTTAAAGATATGAATAGTAACACACTGGTGGGTTTATGATTAACTTTGAGTTTGATGCATTTTAAAGTTAGCTAAGTTAAATATCTTGTGAGTAAAATAAAATGCAGTTACAGGGTATATTGTTTGGATTACTTTCAAAATCAAAGATCCTGCAATCAATTTCCATTCTGTATTGGGAGTCATACTGGAAACATTACAGATGTCCATCCTCTCTTGGAATCTGATAGAAAAAAAAAGGAGTGTTGATCAATTCTCAGAAAACAATATTTACCTTATTTACCTTTCAATCTGCTTAACCCTTTCATGGCCAAGATCAAAATAAACCTTCACACCCATGCCCAATTTTGCAACTTTGACATGTGTTAATATACCTGTATATATCATTGCAACTACTTGGTGTATCCAGGTGGGTTATACCTAACTTTTTTTCAGGACAGGTTGGACTTTTATTTTTGTTGTTAAATGTTAATGGATATCTCTCAATTTTGTTTTAATGTGAAAGAAAAGCTGGTAAAAAAAATATATAATTTTCTAAAAATTAGCTGTATATTTTGTATGCTAGTACCATAAGCCACCACCAAAAATACCTCCAAAAAAATGCACCTACTCCTGATGATCATGGCATTATCACATATGTGTGCATTATTTGTTCTTTGTACTCACAGTAAAAAAACAATAGTATGCACACCTAAAACACAGCAATACTGACAATAACACTCACATTGACACCAATTTTAAAACCTTTTTACCTTACCTAAAACCCACTGACACTAGCACTGCATTAACTACCACTTACACTGCCACTAACTGCCACTAAATGGTACACAGACACTAACTGCCACTATCACTAACAACCACTGACACTAACAGCAGCTGACCCACTACCACTAACTGACACTAACAGAAACTGACACACTGCCATAACCTGACACTAACACCTACACTGACACTAATACTGAAACCTACATCGACACGAACATTCACTAAATTAAATCAAGCACTCAGCTTGGTAATCATCTTTTTTCATCAGATCATTTCTTTGTACAGACTTCTCCTCTAGAGTGGAGAAAATTATAAATTGTATCTCTTCCTCCTGGCTTCTCCATCCTTACAGAGGAGAAACAACCTAGGGATGGGCTAGAGATAGAATTATCACTGTGATATCCATTCATAGGCTATCACAGCAATCATATGATCGGGATCTGGTCCCCTGGGTGTCAATCATTAGTAGGACACCTGAGCCGATACTGTCAGCCCAGTCTCACTGCTGGGAGCATGCAATGGAGTGTCCTTGCAGCACAAACTGAGCAACACATATATGCAGTGCCCAGGAAGAATTCTTTCTTTCTGGACACCCCATATATGTGTTATATGGAGGCAAAGGGTTTACTATCTGGTGTATTCCTCATAACTCTCACCTAGCCTGTACGGAAATGGAATAAATACACACAGTGAATTGATTAACTGAAATGTAGTTGGGCAACTGCATAAAGTCCTAGAGACACTTTTCTGTCAATGTGACCCTTTAAAATGACCTGCACCAGAATAAAAAAAATCCCTATCATCTATTTTGGTAGCTTTACCAACAGGTGTAGCAGATTCAGGTACATGCAAGGAATATACTGTATGCATGATTGGATTATTAAGTTACATTGTCAATAACCTGTTATAGGTCTTTATAAATTAAGAAAGGCTCCTGTCTGGTCATAATAGAAAATGTTTGTTCTTTTTTAAGACCTACGTGTCATGTTAGCAGGGCTCTTTTTTTAAGATACTCTGTATAAGGATACACCTTATTTTTAGATATTTTGAACACATAGCAATGTATAGAGCATACAGAAAAAATATGTCTCATAGGAGTGTTATAAAAAGAACACCAATCTTAACCACTTAAGGACCTTGGCTGTTTTTCAGATTTGGCGTTTACAAGATTAAAACTTTTTTCTTGCTAGAAAATTACTTAAAACCCCCAAACATTATATATATTTTTTTCTAACACCCTAGAGAATAAAATGGCGGTCATTGCAATACCTTTTGTCACACCGTATTTGCGCAGCAGTCTTACAAGCGCACTTTTTTTAAATTAAAAAATAAGACAACAGTAAAGGTAGCCCAATTTTTTTATATATTGTGAAAGATAATGTTACGCCGAGTAAAATGATACCCAACATGTCACGCTTCAAAATTGTGCCTGCTCGTAGAATGGCGTCAAACTTTTACCCTTAAATATCTCCATAGGCGACGTTTAAAAAAATTCTATATGTTGCATCTTTTGAGCTACAGAGGAGGTCTAGGGCTATAATTATTGCTCTCGCTCTAACGATCCAGGTGCTACTCACATATGCATTCGCTTCTGCGCGTGAGCTTGTCGGGACGAGGACAAAAATGTTTTGTTTTCTTATTTATTTTTATTTATTTCATTCATTTTTACACTGAAAAAAAGTGGATCACTTTTATTCCTATTACAGGCAATGTAAACATCCCTTGTAATAGAAAAAAGCATGACAGATCCTCTTTAATATGAGATCTTTTTACACCAACAATCAGACCACAAAGCACACAAGGCTACCTGCAAACACATACAAATATGAAAAATGTGAAAAATATCATTATTTTATATAAGTAAGTACATATTGTATGTATTGCATTCTGTTTACACTGCTTCAATAAATCAGCCTAATTATCTTTATACATGGTGGGAGGGTATATGCTATACTATTACTTTATTTTAATTGGCAGTTTACAAATAAGGTTATATGAACATTTTCATTTTATGATGACTAAATATTCCTGCTTTGTTACAGCTATGTTAAAAGTTTTAATAAAGCATGCTGTGTCAGACAAGCTAACAGAAGCTTTGTAACTGTGGATAGCCATATTTTCCAAAAGTTCCTTTAAAAAAAAGTGTGTTTATTGTTGTCTTTTGATGTTTAACCACTTCCCGACCGCCCACTGTATATGTACGTCCTGTTTTTAAAGATGGATATCTCGGTAACGGCAGCAGCTGCTGCCACAATCGAGGTATCCATCTTTACAGTGGGCGGCCGTGTAAACGATAACGGGGGTCTCCGCGGCGGATTCACCGCGAGATCGCCGTTATCGGTGGCGGGAGAGGGCCTCCCGCCGCTCTTCCACGCCCTCCGCCACTTACCGGAGCCGTCGGTAGCGGCGGAGGAGATCGGATGCTGCTGCCTGGTGTGTGAGGACTTGAGTGAGGGCAAGATGGCCCCCACCCGTCCTCATAGCTTTGCTGGGCGGAAGTGACGTCAAAACGTCAGTCCCTCCCAGCCTCTTAAAGAGACAATTTTTTTGTTGTCATTTTTTTAAATGACAAATTTTCCTTTTTTTTTTTTCTTGCATTTAAGTCTAAATATGAGATCTGAGGTCTTTTTGACCCCAGATCTCATATTTAAGAGACCTGTCATGCTTTTTTCTATTACAAGGGATGTTTACATTCCTTATAATAGGAATACAAGTGATATTTTTTTATTTTTTTTATTTTAGTGTAAAAAATAATAAAATCAATAAAAATAAATAAGAAAACCCCCCAAAAAATTTTTTAAAGCGCCCCGTCCCGCCAAGCTCGCGCGCATAAGCGAACGCATACGCGAGTAGCGCCCCATATGAAAACGGTATTCAAACCACACAAGTGAGGTATCGCCGCGAGCGTTAGAGCGAGAGCAATAATTATAGCCCTAGAGCTACTCTGTAGCTCAAACAATGCAACCTATAGAATTTTTTAAACGTCGCCTATCGAGATTTTTAAGGGTAAAAGTTTGACGCCATGCCACGAGCGGGCGCAATTTTAAAGCGTGACTTGTTGGGTATCATTTTACACGGCGTAACATTATCTTTCTCAATATATAAAAAAATTGGGCCAAATTTATTGTTGTCTTATTTTTTAATTAAAAAAAGTGATTTTTTTCAAAAAAAAGTGCGCTTGTAAGACCGCTGCACAAATACGGTGTGACAAAAAGTATTGCGATGACCGCCATTTTATTCTATAGGGTGTTATAAAAAAAATATATAATTTTTGGGGGTTTTAAGTAATTTTCTAGCAAAAAAAAATTTTTTAGTCTTGTAAATGCCGAATCTGAAAAACACCTTCGGTCTGGAAGTGGTTAAGTAGTAAAAATGGCTTGGCCAAGGAAAATTACAGCATTTCTAAGTATTTTTGATGGCTCTTGTCTTGCAAGCCTTTAGTCAAAAGGTATTATCTGGGATGCTTAATAGAATAAGAAAAAATTCAGATTTACATTTGCATTGATGATGATGATGACATGTCAACACTCAAGATCACATAAAAAAACATCTGCTAAAGGAATTTTTTGTTCAGTAATATTTATTTTCTTCAATGTTCTAAAGGCATAATGTTGTACTAAATGTGTGTAGATAACTGCATCAATTTAAGATAATATATATTAATGAATAAAACACTAATTATAAAATATAACCTTATTAAACATACACAGTATCCAATAATACATTTTTGCATTTCATCTCAGTTCTTTATTTTGAACAAATATTTTAAAACAATAAGGTTTGTCTATGATTTGTCCTTTTTTTAGAATATCAAATTCATATCATATTACCACATTTTGTTATCTACCACTGTCACTGGAGCTAGGCTTCATTCCATTCTTCAAAAAACAATGTATTTTATCTTTTGTTAAGACAGAAAATCACAAGGTATCAAGTATGGTATTTGTATATTTGTGTACTTAAAATATCCAGTCATGCACTCAATAACGGAGAAAAAGACAGCTTGTTCTTTATGTGACTTAATTTATTGTAGTGCAACAGTTTCACCTTACTTCATGAATTGGTAAATCAGGCCCATGGAGTATTTTGGTGAAAAAGATTACAAACAAAGATTCTCTTGTTTGTAATATTTTGATAATGTGATTTGATAAAAGGGCAAACCAAAAACATTGTTAGAAAAGATGACATAGACTATGGTGGCATAGATGGCACTGTCAATGAAAATACATGTCTTACTTATAACTAGAGAAGAACTAATTCCAAGTAAATAATTTGTTTTACAGTAGATCTGAATCTAATTTTAATATGAAACAGTAGATTAACTAGTAGCCGACCAGCCACCGTCATTATACGGCGGCAGGTCGGCTCTCCTGGGCGAGAGCCCGTAGCTATATGTCCTATCGTATAGCCGCCACTAGGGGGCGCGTGCGCGCCGCCGGAGGCGCGCGCGCGCGCTCCCCGCTCGCCCCCGACTCCCGTGCGTGTGCCCGGCGGGCGCGATCGCCGCCGGGCACACGCGATCGCTCGGTACAGAGCGGGGAACGGGAGCTGTGTGTGTAAACACACAGCTCTCGTTCCTGTCAGCAGGGGAAATGCTGATTTTCTGTTCATACAATGTATGAACAGAAAATCAGTGTTTCCCCTAGTGAGGCCACCCCCCCCCCCCACAGTAAGAACACACCCAGGCATACTTAACCCCTTCCCCGCCCCCTAGTGTTAACCCCTTCACTGCCAGTGGCATTTTTATAGTAATCTAATGCATTTTTATAGCACTGATCGCTATAAAAATGCCAATGGTCCCAAAAATGTGTCAAAAATGTCCGAAGTGTCCGCCATAATGTCGCAATACCGAAAAAAAAATCGCTGATCGCCGCCATTACTAGTAAAAAAAATATTAATAAAAATGCCATAAAAATACCCCCTATTTTGTAAACGCTATAACTTTTGCGCAAACCAATCAATAAACGCTTATTGCGATTTTTTTTACGAAAAATATGTAGAAGAATACGTATCGGCCTAAACTGAGGAAAAAAAATGTTTTTTTATATATTTTTGGGGGATATTTATTACAGCAAAAAGTAAAAAATATTCATTTTTTTCAAAATTGTCGCTCTATTTTTGTTTATAGCGCAAAAAATAAAAAACGCAGAGGTGATCAAATACCACCAAAAGAAAGCTCTATTTGTGGGAAAAAAAGGACGCCAATTTTGTTTGGGAGCCACGTCGCACGACCGCGCAATTGTCTGTTAAAGCGACGCAGTCCCGAATCGCAAAAAGTACTCTGGTCTTTAGGCAGCAATATGTTCCGGGGGGTAAGTGGTTAATTCAGTTAGGTTTAAAGACATATGTAGATAAAACAGTTTTTCTTTCCTTGTCAAGAATATCTTTATTAAATGCAAGAATAAATTGTACATGAAGCATACATTCGTTACAGTAATCAGGTGGTTATTATAACATAAGATTGACTAACAGTATCATCTTTCTTAAACAACAATAAACGGGAATATTTTAGCCATGTTCTGTGTACTATCGCAGGAAGAGTTTAAGTAGTTAACATAGCCAAATATGTAATCCTTACAACTTGTCCTAGTGGCTAGTGGATAATATATCAAAGAAAATACGTCCTTATTTAATGTAACCTTACTACCTATCAACTTTAAATTTCAAAAATGTGCTACCTTTTCAAAGTTAACGGTAGATACACGAGGGTACTACCTTATGCAGTATCAGATCAGGAAAAGGAAGAAGGGAAGAAAAGGATGGAAAATGGGGGGGGGGGGTCAGGTAAGGAAGTCTGCAGGGATGGGCTAGGATCCGTCGTCAAAGCATGAAATGTACAACGGTTATTTTTGTATAGGAAAGCTACCATGGCATCATTACACCTTTATTAAAATTTTCTGGTATAGCATATTGTATCCAAGGGTTCCATATTTTTTCAAAGTTGGCGATCGTGTCCGTTTCTAACGCTTCCATTTTGGCATGCGTCATAGCAATATTCATTCTATTTTTTGTTTCCGTCGTTGATAAAATTGGAGTTTTCCAAGCTTTTGCTATGGTTTGTTTGGCTGCCGTAAAGAGTTGTGTTAGTAGCTTGAAGTGCGTGTGTGTTAGATTGATGGGCTTTAAATTCAGTAGTGCCAATTTAGGGTCTGGAAGTATTCTCAAAACAGTTTTTCTTTCAATACATAAGTCTTGCTGCCTAGGATGGCTTAGCCCAAAGTAACATCTCAAATAATTATTACAGTGAAATAAATCAATGATAACACACAATATTAATTGATAAATGAAAGCATCAGCATTGCTAAATGCAATTGAAGGGACAGATTAAAAGTTAAGAAAAATATAGACAGCTTATAGGTTAAATAAATAACAAAAAAAAACAGGTTTCTGCCACTGATATGGGCACTAATACTCTGATGACACACTTTAAGATGCTAGTTAATACGTTAGATATGAATAATAATGCTATGAATGTTTTTTTGTTTTTTTACAGATGGCAGTTGTTTTCCTATATATTTCTGTTAATAAGGATCCAGATGTTAATCTTACTGTCATCCACATTTATAAATCATGAGAAGGGCTATTGTCACGTCTGGAAAAATATTTGCAATAACATCTAGATGTTTCACTGACAGTGAACAAACAAGCAGAGTAGTTCCTACTTTCGTAATTCAATTTTAAAATGACCACTACTATAGTTTCACCATCACTTTGAGTATGTTAATATGTTATCCATCAGTCATTTTTCAAATATTTGCGTCAATACTTTACTTTATTATTTTCAATACACATTTAGTTAGTAGACACACAGCTGATAGGTTTCCCATGTCTTATCTAAAAACATAGCAGAATAACTGTAGAAAAAGAGTAGTTCCTACTTTCGTAATTCAATTTTAAAATGACCACTACTATAGTTTCACCATCACTTTGAGTATGTTAATATGTTATCCATCAGTCATTTTTCAAATATTTGCGTCAATACTTTACTTTATTATTTTCAATACACATTTAGTTAGTAGACACACAGCTGATAGGTTTCCCATGTCTTATCTAAAAACATAGCAGAATAACTGTAGAAAAAGATCAAGTGGTCCATCAAGTCTCCCCTGCTTCCCATTTTTAAAATTGTGAATTATCTCTACCAGAAAAGGAGAAGCTGTTAGTACATATGTCTTATAAACAAGTGACAATAAATATATTTTTTTATTATAAACATATAAACAATACACAATGTATATATTTTTTATTGATTATAAGGTTCCTCATTCTTTTTCCTTTTTTTTAATTAGGTAATATTAAATTATTTTATATGAATATTTCATAATTACCACGTGTAGCTGGCTAATGGAGCTTTGAGTCAGAGCAAGATCTCCCTGGGGGCTCGGCTTTCATTGCATCTCTTCTAGCAGGGATGTCTTAACTAACAAAGTATTACAGTTTGCCAGAAAGATGAAGTTGTAGCTTAACGTATTTAAAAGCGCAAAAATTTACAGCAAACAGCAGGTTCATGATGTATCATTTAATAAATGCTAATTTGTAACATAATGGTTTGGAAAAATAATTTCTTAGCTGGTTTAAATAAATCTTCTGGGTAACTGGAGCACTGCAGACTTTTGGATGGGGTAATTGTCTTCCTGTCACTCTGCAAATTATTAAATTTATGCAAGTCTGTCTTATATGGATCAGTTTACTCATTCATATAACACTGGGTACTTTAGGGTTGACTAATATTTTTGTGCCAAACATTTTCATACCTCACAGCGTACATTTACTTTACTGTGTTATGAAAATATCTAAAGAGAATACTGTATGCCCTGATGAACACATAAGACATCATTATGACCTTTTGTGTATCACCTAGGTTGTCTGGATTCTACTTTGGAGATATTGTCATTTTAGACAGAACACTGTGCTTATTTGGCTGAGAGGTGATTTTTCAGTTTTATTATTATCAGTTTTATTATTGTAAATGGTTCTTTAACTGTCTTAATATGACAATAAAAATATAAGTAACATACAAGTAGTGATATAAGATATAGTTTTATGTAACTATTGTTTAGACTACTGATTACCATCTTTATTTTCTTTCTAGTTTATATAACTTTACATTTATTTGTAACATTAAACTTAAAAAATACGACTTGCTTAAACAATTCTATTTTTATTGTTTCATATAGTTATTGTATTTAAATATTAGTTGTCATTTAAATGTATTTTAAATGTGTTCAGATTCTACTTGTTTATTAAAAATAGGATTACATTTATATTTGTCTAATTATCATGTTGATAATGGGAAATTAAAAAATATTGTTAGCTTATGATTCTGAGAAAGTAGTTCTATCTATCTATCTATCTATCTATCTATCTATCTATCTATCTATCTATCTATCTATCTATCTATCTATCTATCTATCTATCTATCTATCTATCTATCGATTGATCTATCTATCTATCTATCTATCTATCTATCTATCTATCTATCTATCTATCTATCTATCTATCTATCTATCTATCTATCTATCTATCTATCTATCACAACTTTTGTTTTATATATCTTTGTAGTTAGCTAACTATTGCTTTATTGTCTTATTTTTTTATGTTCTATTTGTTTATGTTACATTAACAGATCTATACTGGTCAATGTAAAACATGAATTCCAAAACATTAATAGTAAAATACTTTTTTACTGGTTACTTTAACAACCTTAAGAATTTATCCCTAATTTTCATTTTTATGCTTCACAAATATGTGCTCCCTTTGTTTATTGCAGTGTATACAAGTACCAATACAAGTGATTGTAAAAAATAAGGTAACATAAACAAAGTAATTATTTTTCTATTATTTAAAGACAAAATTATAAAAATCAATATACAAGGTCAAGATCCATGTAACAATTTAATAGGGGAATAAAAAAATAAAATAGTCTGTGTATGTTGTTAAATGGTTTGTATCATGGGGGGTACACTGTTTTTATAATGAATTGGGTACATTTTGAACATCATGTTATAATAGGCCTTACAGCACTGAATACGGTTAGAGATTACCTTGATGACTTTGTCATTTGCTTTCTTGCAACTTTATGAATGATATTTGCACTAGATCTATCCCTGACAAGCAGGGGTATTTGTTAAGAGAACAATCAGTTGAACTTAAAGTGGATGTAAACCCACCACTCACCCAGTATAAACTTATGGCACAATATTAATCTGTGCACATATATATGACTCCTGCATGTACTCTTACCTTCCCTCTGTAACCCCCTTCAGCTGTAGGAATGGTGGGTTGGTCTCTTTGTTGGAGCTCGTGGGCGGGGTCATGATGTCAGAAGATTACCCGCCCACCTCTACACTCTCCTACTCTTTCTGCTGGCATCCTGGGAGCTGACTGCACCATGAATATACTCCTCAGTCATGCTTATCTTCTAAAATAGTTAATATGCAAATACAGTGATACCTATTATAAATAAGGTGCCAAATGTGATATTAAACAGCGCTCAAAAAAATATGTGAAAATGTAAATATCAACAAATATAATATTGGTACAGTGACATAGTGAAAAATAAATAAATAATCCACCCTCTAAGTGAGTCAATATATAAGTGTCCAAAAATCCGTGCAAAAATCGCATCAAAAAATACCAGGTTGGCAAATAAAGTCCATGAACTGTCTAAGTGAACAAAAAAATATATATAAATAGTTCATAAATGGAGAGCAAAGGAAAAGAAAAAATCCTTCCCGATCTTCAATAAGTGCTTTCACCACACCACAGTGACTGCGTGCTTCCACCACCCATCAGAAATGCAAACTCACCGCAACAAATGGCCTGACACTTTCGTGTTTAGGCACACAGGCTTGTTAACTGACCCCCTCAGTTTAGTTGATAGAACTCCTTCTTTTCATATAGGGTGGAGCATTCAGTTAAACAGATGGAGATCCGAAGCAAAAAGAAAACTCCAAGATAACAGCCATATGCAAATAAGAAAAAGAGAGCACAATAGTGTGATACTGTAACACAACTTTTAATAACACACTACAAATCTCCCAAAGAATGCACTCACAAAGGTAACTCTTGTTACAAGCAGTGTATAAATCCAAAAACTGACACGGTGTAAAACAAAAAATAAAGATATCCTCCAGGTGAACTAGTGGTCACAGCGGACCAACGAATAGCCCAAGTGTTACTCACAGCCCTTGTGCAGGTGTACTGGAGCTGCTGCTTAGGTAATTGAGCTGGTGGCAGATTAGACCATTCCACGTTCAAGCTTAGAAAGTTAGGTGTGCGGTTGTGACTTCAGTAATCACTCCCCGACATGTTTCATCGAAATGATTTCTTCATGGGGTTACTTACCAGCTGTCTAGTGCCGCTTTATATAGTTGCCAGGGTCCTCCCTCCCCCCTTGTGTTAATCAGTAGGCACGCATCATAACAAGCTGCAGCTGAGTGGACTTACGTTCCTCCCAGCCATGCTAACATGCAGCTGATCCGCTCATCCAATCAGAGCAGCATCATCGTCATGACGCTGTAGCTGGCATTCTTCCAACGTGGTGGAGGCCCTCAGTGGCGACGTTGGTGTATTACACCACATCCCACTGCCTAGTATCGAATGTAATGTCTAACCCCGATGGTTAAACTGGGGTATGACACTCAACCTGCCTGCAGTGTATTCCATAATGGAGGGATGAAAACCAAATATTGCTGACTGTCAGCTTTTCGGATGTCCCTATGACCACAAGTTACCTCTAGGGTCTATGCATACAGAGTATAGCAATATAAATTCAGAAACACAGAGTACATTGGCTCTCATTATTTAAGCACAAGAGCCAGCCAATTAGTGGTGTGTATAGTTATGAATGACATGTATACATATATAAAATATATATTATATAGCACTCTAAAATCTACAAACACATCTCTAGACAATAAGTGTATATACAAAATATAAATGATATTTTAAAAATTGTATATAAAAGAGTTGCAGATATTGTTATCCATATTAAAAATGCATAAAAATATTAGTTAAAAGATATTAATAGGAATAAACAATATATATAAAATAATACATATATTTTTAAAAATGTTAAAATTATTTAAAAACATTATATTAAAATGAATACTGGAAAAAGATAATAAACTGGGCCATGAGCTGTAAATGACATGTGTATAAATATACGTTAGTAAAACAAATAAATGCTCTGGTTTAGACGTAAGTGGGTGTACTACATCATCCCCATATGCATGCACTCATCAAAACTCTGATCATGACGGGTAGCCCAGTTGTTTGGCCCCCTTATATAAACATAGCTCATGATCATCCTATATATGTAAAAAACGCATGTCTCAAATCTATTGCTCATAATTTAGGCATTGCTAATGAAGCAATTCACATCCAGTTCTATGTTTAGTCCCCTCGGAAAATGGCTTTTTAACAGGAAGATCCATTGAGTTTCGCGCTGCGACAGGTCTCTCACCCTATTTGAGCCTCTCCACGAAGGGTACACACAGTCAATGCCGCAGAACTGAGCTAACGAGGGGTCTTGGTTATGTTTTTCTTTAAAGTGGACTGACACACTATGATACTCGAAGCCTTTCTTAATATTCGCAAGGTGTTCAGCCACTCGAATCCGCAATAACCGCTTGGTTCTCCCTACATAAAGTAGCCCACAGGGGCACCAGATCAGGTATACTACGTAAGAAGAGTTACACGTAATAAATTCTTTAATAGAAAAACTCTTCCCATCACTACTCATGACCTGTTGTTTACCCCTGTTACTTGTTCGTACAGTTCTACAGCAGATGCATTTCCTACAGGAGAAAAATCCTTTAAGATCTATTCTAAGGGCCTGTTGGTCTGGGGGATCTAAAATCTTACGAACCACCTTATCACCGAAATTAGGAGCCCTCCTGTAGATGAATCGTGGTTGACTCGGAAGAATTTCGGCAAGGTGTCTGTCCTTGCCCAAGATGTGCCAATGATTTTTAAAAATGGCCTCTACCTCCCTATATTGGGCATGAAACCCAGACAGGAATCCGCATTGGTGTTGATTATTGTTTGGCTCTTCTGCCTTCTTCTCCAAGCATTTATCTCTAGGGATAACAGCAATGTCTTCAATCATAGTATTCAAAGCTGGCTCATCATATCCCTTTTGAACAAATTTATTCTTGAGTATTTGTGCTTGTGAGAGATAGTCAGTGACATCTGAGCAGTTGCGTCGAACTCTTAAAAATTGCCCCTTAGGGATATTTTTAATCCACGCTGGATGGTGTCCACTATTAATGGACAGGTAACTGTTCCGATCAGTGGTTTTAAAATACACTTTAGTCTTTAATTTATTTCCTTCTCTTTGAATAGTCACATCCAAGAAATTGACAGTATTTCCACTGATCGTGTATTCCAGTTTAATATTATTGGAATTATTATTGAGTTCTCCCAGGAACTGGAGTGCTTCTTGTTGTGATCCTTCCCATATAAATAAAATATCGTCTATAAACCTCCGATAAAATAATAATTGGGGTCTCCGGTTATAAAAAACGTGCCTGTCCTCCCACTCAGCCATAAACAGGTTGGCGAGGCTGGGGGCAAACTTAGCCCCCATAGCCACGCCAACCTGCTGGGAAAAGAAAGAGCCATCGAACCAGAAGTAGTTATGGGACATGCAGAATTCTAATACATGTCCCATAAATCTCTTCTGAATGTGCGATAAATCATCCCTCCTGCTAAGAGCCCAGTTCAATGCCAGTGCGGCATCATCATGCTGAATGATAGTATAAAGTGACGCCACGTCGGCTGTCACCAAAAAGATGTCTATATCAGGCTTGATGCTCACTTTGTCCAGGGACTGTAGCAGGTCAGTGGTATCTTTCAGATATGCCTTGGTGGTCCGCACACTCAATTGAAGAAACCTATCGAGATATTCTCCCAGTCTGGCTGTAACTGATCCAATCCCGTTGACTATTGGACGAGCAGGTGGAATGGTTTCATTCTTATGGATCTTCGGCAAAGTATAGATCACCGGTATCCTGCACGCTGAAGGAGCTAAGTATTTTTTCTCTTTAAGACTTAAAGCTCCAATGTGATATCCCCAATCTACCAACGCATCAAGTTGTACCTTAAAAGGTTCAGTAGGATCTGATGGTAGTTTTTTATATGTGGAGGTATCGCTCAACATATGGGATAATTGGGTACAGTAGAACTCCTTGTCCAGGACTACCACCCCTCCCCCTTTGTCCGCTGGTCGGATCACAATATCCTTCTTATCCTCCAAAGATTCAATACCCTCTTTGATGTAACGGGGGTTAACCCCTTTTTTTAGAGGTAATTCCTCAATATCTTTGAGTACCAACTGTTTGAAGACCTCAATAAAATGATTATTGGAAATCTGGGGATTGAATAATGATTTATTCTTAAGTCCACTATCTACTTTCGTTGTCACAATGGTACTATTCATAGAAGAAGTTACAGGGTGGCTCAAGAAATATTTCTTTAAATTAAGAGTCCTGATGAATTTCTGTGTGTCCATGTACACATCGAATTTGTTCATCGTTTTTCTAGGGGCACATTTTAAACCCGTATTGAGGACATTGAGCTCTTTCGGGCTCAACGCTACCTTACTCAGGTTAAATATTCCTATGCTTCCACTTCCCTCATTCGTTTTCTGGGATTGTTTCCTTCGCCCTGCCCTGCATCCCCGTCTTCTCTTTGATAGATTTCTGGTCCTCTTTGCGGAAATTTCGGAGTAGCATGCTTGTCTCCTCCCTTGTTGTTCCTGGTCTGTGGGTACCTCTTCGGCGTCCCGCCTCTCCCTCCCCTCCCCCGATGCCCTAAAAAAGGCTGTTGAGAGTAATAACCATTATGGTAATCCTCTGCCAAGGGTTGGAATCTGTTACCCATATGTCCATATTCAGGTCCTGGATAATATCCCAAAGGGGGCGGGTGATGGGGCCACTGTTGGTAATTCTGATGTGGGGGATAGTCCCACTGATCCTTCCTCCCATAAAATTGTGGAGTCCGAGGGGACTGATATTGGTGACCATATTGTTGGCCATTTCTCTCCTGCCTTGAAGGTCCAGGTGATGCCTGTTGAGAGGCATAATGATCTTTTTTACCAATGTTCGTACCAATACCTCGAGCTTTATTGAATGAGCTCTGATCAAGCTTTGGTTTTTTACTATTGGTACTTTGTTTAATAGTATCCTTCTTTGCTATGACTTCCAAGGTTCTTGATGATTGTTGTGAATCCACAATGGCTTCCTCATCCATATTATTATTGGTGATTCCTGTGCTCTGCCAAGCATAAATTTTATTATTTTTAAAATCCTCAGAATCCCTGTTAAATTTTTTAACTTTCCTTTTCTGTGTTTCTCTATCAACTTTTTCCAGTTTCTTTTTCATATTAACATTAAAATCCTTCATTAAACTGGTTTCCTTAATTGGTTCCAATTTATTCTGTAAAACCTGAATTTTTTCATTCAGTAAAGAAAATTTAATTTCTTTCCTTTTAAGTACTAAATTCTGCAACTCTTTACCTACCCTATTGAAAAAATTTAACCATTCGGTCATGTACTTAGTGTCGGTTAAACCATCTTGAGGTGTCACCTCCCACCTCAAGCTTCTGAAAATAAGTCCCTCCTTGTTATAGTGCTCAAAGGTGAACACGTCCCACCAGGCTTTGACCTGTTTTTCTAACAGGTTCTCTAAGATTTTCAGAGTTCCTGGATAATCTTCCTCACACTCAGCCATTTCCTGGTTGGTGGAGAAAACTGATTCTGCATTACTCTGTCTATTCGACAGAAAATTAATGGCTTCCATAGCAGCAATGAATAAAGTTATAAATGTAGAAAAAAGGGGTGGAGATAAGGGCCGTCTGATGTGAGCCACCCTCACTGCGCGTAGCTGGAGAATAAATGTGAACACTAGTGATATTTATAAAATAAATGAATAAATTAATAAATATGCAAGAGCTGCTGCTTTAAAAATTATAGAATCCAAAATAGTTAATATGCAAATACAGTGATACCTATTATAAATAAGGTGCCAAATGTGATATTAAACAGCGCTCAAAAAAATATGTGAAAATGTAAATATCAACAAATATAATATTGGTACAGTGACATAGTGAAAAATAAATAAATAATCCACCCTCTAAGTGAGTCAATATATAAGTGTCCAAAAATCCGTGCAAAAATCGCATCAAAAAATACCAGGTTGGCAAATAAAGTCCATGAACTGTCTAAGTGAACAAAAAAATATATATAAATAGTTCATAAATGGAGAGCAAAGGAAAAGAAAAAATCCTTCCCGATCTTCAATAAGTGCTTTCACCACACCACAGTGACTGCGTGCTTCCACCACCCATCAGAAATGCAAACTCACCGCAACAAATGGCCTGACACTTTCGTGTTTAGGCACACAGGCTTGTTAACTGACCCCCTCAGTTTAGTTGATAGAACTCCTTCTTTTCATATAGGGTGGAGCATTCAGTTAAACAGATGGAGATCCGAAGCAAAAAGAAAACTCCAAGATAACAGCCATATGCAAATAAGAAAAAGAGAGCACAATAGTGTGATACTGTAACACAACTTTTAATAACACACTACAAATCTCCCAAAGAATGCACTCACAAAGGTAACTCTTGTTACAAGCAGTGTATAAATCCAAAAACTGACACGGTGTAAAACAAAAAATAAAGATATCCTCCAGGTGAACTAGTGGTCACAGCGGACCAACGAATAGCCCAAGTGTTACTCACAGCCCTTGTGCAGGTGTACTGGAGCTGCTGCTTAGGTAATTGAGCTGGTGGCAGATTAGACCATTCCACGTTCAAGCTTAGAAAGTTAGGTGTGCGGTTGTGACTTCAGTAATCACTCCCCGACATGTTTCATCGAAATGATTTCTTCATGGGGTTACTTACCAGCTGTCTAGTGCCGCTTTATATAGTTGCCAGGGTCCTCCCTCCCCCCTTGTGTTAATCAGTAGGCACGCATCATAACAAGCTGCAGCTGAGTGGACTTACGTTCCTCCCAGCCATGCTAACATGCAGCTGATCCGCTCATCCAATCAGAGCAGCATCATCGTCATGACGCTGTAGCTGGCATTCTTCCAACGTGGTGGAGGCCCTCAGTGGCGACGTTGGTGTATTACACCACATCCCACTGCCTAGTATCGAATGTAATGTCTAACCCCGATGGTTAAACTGGGGTATGACACTCAACCTGCCTGCAGTGTATTCCATAATGGAGGGATGAAAACCAAATATTGCTGACTGTCAGCTTTTCGGATGTCCCTATGACCACAAGTTACCTCTAGGGTCTATGCATACAGAGTATAGCAATATAAATTCAGAAACACAGAGTACATTGGCTCTCATTATTTAAGCACAAGAGCCAGCCAATTAGTGGTGTGTATAGTTATGAATGACATGTATACATATATAAAATATATATTATATAGCACTCTAAAATCTACAAACACATCTCTAGACAATAAGTGTATATACAAAATATAAATGATATTTTAAAAATTGTATATAAAAGAGTTGCAGATATTGTTATCCATATTAAAAATGCATAAAAATATTAGTTAAAAGATATTAATAGGAATAAACAATATATATAAAATAATACATATATTTTTAAAAATGTTAAAATTATTTAAAAACATTATATTAAAATGAATACTGGAAAAAGATAATAAACTGGGCCATGAGCTGTAAATGACATGTGTATAAATATACGTTAGTAAAACAAATAAATGCTCTGGTTTAGACGTAAGTGGGTGTACTACATCATCCCCATATGCATGCACTCATCAAAACTCTGATCATGACGGGTAGCCCAGTTGTTTGGCCCCCTTATATAAACATAGCTCATGATCATCCTATATATGTAAAAAACGCATGTCTCAAATCTATTGCTCATAATTTAGGCATTGCTAATGAAGCAATTCACATCCAGTTCTATGTTTAGTCCCCTCGGAAAATGGCTTTTTAACAGGAAGATCCATTGAGTTTCGCGCTGCGACAGGTCTCTCACCCTATTTGAGCCTCTCCACGAAGGGTACACACAGTCAATGCCGCAGAACTGAGCTAACGAGGGGTCTTGGTTATGTTTTTCTTTAAAGTGGACTGACACACTATGATACTCGAAGCCTTTCTTAATATTCGCAAGGTGTTCAGCCACTCGAATCCGCAATAACCGCTTGGTTCTCCCTACATAAAGTAGCCCACAGGGGCACCAGATCAGGTATACTACGTAAGAAGAGTTACACGTAATAAATTCTTTAATAGAAAAACTCTTCCCATCACTACTCATGACCTGTTGTTTACCCCTGTTACTTGTTCGTACAGTTCTACAGCAGATGCATTTCCTACAGGAGAAAAATCCTTTAAGATCTATTCTAAGGGCCTGTTGGTCTGGGGGATCTAAAATCTTACGAACCACCTTATCACCGAAATTAGGAGCCCTCCTGTAGATGAATCGTGGTTGACTCGGAAGAATTTCGGCAAGGTGTCTGTCCTTGCCCAAGATGTGCCAATGATTTTTAAAAATGGCCTCTACCTCCCTATATTGGGCATGAAACCCAGACAGGAATCCGCATTGGTGTTGATTATTGTTTGGCTCTTCTGCCTTCTTCTCCAAGCATTTATCTCTAGGGATAACAGCAATGTCTTCAATCATAGTATTCAAAGCTGGCTCATCATATCCCTTTTGAACAAATTTATTCTTGAGTATTTGTGCTTGTGAGAGATAGTCAGTGACATCTGAGCAGTTGCGTCGAACTCTTAAAAATTGCCCCTTAGGGATATTTTTAATCCACGCTGGATGGTGTCCACTATTAATGGACAGGTAACTGTTCCGATCAGTGGTTTTAAAATACACTTTAGTCTTTAATTTATTTCCTTCTCTTTGAATAGTCACATCCAAGAAATTGACAGTATTTCCACTGATCGTGTATTCCAGTTTAATATTATTGGAATTATTATTGAGTTCTCCCAGGAACTGGAGTGCTTCTTGTTGTGATCATTCCCATATAAATAAAATATCGTCTATAAACCTCCGATAAAATAATAATTGGGGTCTCCGGTTATAAAAAACGTGCCTGTCCTCCCACTCAGCCATAAACAGGTTGGCGAGGCTGGGGGCAAACTTAGCCCCCATAGCCACGCCAACCTGCTGGGAAAAGAAAGAGCCATCGAACCAGAAGTAGTTATGGGACATGCAGAATTCTAATACATGTCCCATAAATCTCTTCTGAATGTGCGATAAATCATCCCTCCTGCTAAGAGCCCAGTTCAATGCCAGTGCGGCATCATCATGCTGAATGATAGTATAAAGTGACGCCACGTCGGCTGTCACCAAAAAGATGTCTATATCAGGCTTGATGCTCACTTTGTCCAGGGACTGTAGCAGGTCAGTGGTATCTTTCAGATATGCCTTGGTGGTCCGCACACTCAATTGAAGAAACCTATCGAGATATTCTCCCAGTCTGGCTGTAACTGATCCAATCCCGTTGACTATTGGACGAGCAGGTGGAATGGTTTCATTCTTATGGATCTTCGGCAAAGTATAGATCACCGGTATCCTGCACGCTGAAGGAGCTAAGTATTTTTTCTCTTTAAGACTTAAAGCTCCAATGTGATATCCCCAATCTACCAACGCATCAAGTTGTACCTTAAAAGGTTCAGTAGGATCTGATGGTAGTTTTTTATATGTGGAGGTATCGCTCAACATATGGGATAATTGGGTACAGTAGAACTCCTTGTCCAGGACTACCACCCCTCCCCCTTTGTCCGCTGGTCGGATCACAATATCCTTCTTATCCTCCAAAGATTCAATACCCTCTTTGATGTAACGGGGGTTAACCCCTTTTTTTAGAGGTAATTCCTCAATATCTTTGAGTACCAACTGTTTGAAGACCTCAATAAAATGATTATTGGAAATCTGGGGATTGAATAATGATTTATTCTTAAGTCCACTATCTACTTTCGTTGTCACAATGGTACTATTCATAGAAGAAGTTACAGGGTGGCTCAAGAAATATTTCTTTAAATTAAGAGTCCTGATGAATTTCTGTGTGTCCATGTACACATCGAATTTGTTCATCGTTTTTCTAGGGGCACATTTTAAACCCGTATTGAGGACATTGAGCTCTTTCGGGCTCAACGCTACCTTACTCAGGTTAAATATTCCTATGCTTCCACTTCCCTCATTCGTTTTCTGGGATTGTTTCCTTCGCCCTGCCCTGCATCCCCGTCTTCTCTTTGATAGATTTCTGGTCCTCTTTGCGGAAATTTCGGAGTAGCATGCTTGTCTCCTCCCTTGTTGTTCCTGGTCTGTGGGTACCTCTTCGGCGTCCCGCCTCTCCCTCCCCTCCCCCGATGCCCTAAAAAAGGCTGTTGAGAGTAATAACCATTATGGTAATCCTCTGCCAAGGGTTGGAATCTGTTACCCATATGTCCATATTCAGGTCCTGGATAATATCCCAAAGGGGGCGGGTGATGGGGCCACTGTTGGTAATTCTGATGTGGGGGATAGTCCCACTGATCCTTCCTCCCATAAAATTGTGGAGTCCGAGGGGACTGATATTGGTGACCATATTGTTGGCCATTTCTCTCCTGCCTTGAAGGTCCAGGTGATGCCTGTTGAGAGGCATAATGATCTTTTTTACCAATGTTCGTACCAATACCTCGAGCTTGATTGGATGAGCTCTGATCAAGCTTTGGTTTTTTACTATTGGTACTTTGTTTAATAGTATCCTTCTTTGCTATGACTTCCAAGGTTCTTGATGATTGTTGTGAATCCACAATGGCTTCCTCATCCATATTATTATTGGTGATTCCTGTGCTCTGCCAAGCATAAATTTTATTATTTTTAAAATCCTCAGAATCCCTGTTAAATTTTTTAACTTTCCTTTTCTGTGTTTCTCTATCAACTTTTTCCAGTTTCTTTTTCATATTAACATTAAAATCCTTCATTAAACTGGTTTCCTTAATTGGTTCCAATTTATTCTGTAAAACCTGAATTTTTTCATTCAGTAAAGAAAATTTAATTTCTTTCCTTTTAAGTACTAAATTCTGCAACTCTTTACCTACCCTATTGAAAAAATTTAACCATTCGGTCATGTACTTAGTGTCGGTTAAACCATCTTGAGGTGTCACCTCCCACCTCAAGCTTCTGAAAATAAGTCCCTCCTTGTTATAGTGCTCAAAGGTGAACACGTCCCACCAGGCTTTGACCTGTTTTTCTAACAGGTTCTCTAAGATTTTCAGAGTTCCTGGATAATCTTCCTCACACTCAGCCATTTCCTGGTTGGTGGAGAAAACTGATTCTGCATTAATCTGTCTATTCGACAGAAAATTAATGGCTTCCATAGCAGCAATGAATAAAGTTATAAATGTAGAAAAAAGGGGTGGAGATAAGGGCCGTCTGATGTGAGCCACCCTCACTGCGCGTAGCTGGAGAATAAATGTGAACACTAGTGATATTTATAAAATAAATGAATAAATTAATAAATATGCAAGAGCTGCTGCTTTAAAAATTATAGAATCCAAAATAGTTAATATGCAAATACAGTGATACCTATTATAAATAAGGTGCCAAATGTGATATTAAACAGCGCTCAAAAAAATATGTGAAAATGTAAATATCAACAAATATAATATTGGTACAGTGACATAGTGAAAAATAAATAAATAATCCACCCTCTAAGTGAGTCAATATATAAGTGTCCAAAAATCCGTGCAAAAATCGCATCAAAAAATACCAGGTTGGCAAATAAAGTCCATGAACTGTCTAAGTGAACAAAAAAATATATATAAATAGTTCATAAATGGAGAGCAAAGGAAAAGAAAAAATCCTTCCCGATCTTCAATAAGTGCTTTCACCACACCACAGTGACTGCGTGCTTCCACCACCCATCAGAAATGCAAACTCACCGCAACAAATGGCCTGACACTTTCGTGTTTAGGCACACAGGCTTGTTAACTGACCCCCTCAGTTTAGTTGATAGAACTCCTTCTTTTCATATAGGGTGGAGCATTCAGTTAAACAGATGGAGATCCGAAGCAAAAAGAAAACTCCAAGATAACAGCCATATGCAAATAAGAAAAAGAGAGCACAATAGTGTGATACTGTAACACAACTTTTAATAACACACTACAAATCTCCCAAAGAATGCACTCACAAAGGTAACTCTTGTTACAAGCAGTGTATAAATCCAAAAACTGACACGGTGTAAAACAAAAAATAAAGATATCCTCCAGGTGAACTAGTGGTCACAGCGGACCAACGAATAGCCCAAGTGTTACTCACAGCCCTTGTGCAGGTGTACTGGAGCTGCTGCTTAGGTAATTGAGCTGGTGGCAGATTAGACCATTCCACGTTCAAGCTTAGAAAGTTAGGTGTGCGGTTGTGACTTCAGTAATCACTCCCCGACATGTTTCATCGAAATGATTTCTTCATGGGGTTACTTACCAGCTGTCTAGTGCCGCTTTATATAGTTGCCAGGGTCCTCCCTCCCCCCTTGTGTTAATCAGTAGGCACGCATCATAACAAGCTGCAGCTGAGTGGACTTACGTTCCTCCCAGCCATGCTAACATGCAGCTGATCCGCTCATCCAATCAGAGCAGCATCATCGTCATGACGCTGTAGCTGGCATTCTTCCAACGTGGTGGAGGCCCTCAGTGGCGACATTGGTGTATTACACCACATCCCACTGCCTAGTATCGAATGTAATGTCTAACCCCCGATGGTTAAACTGGGGTATGACACTCAACCTGCCTGCAGTGTATTCCATAATGGAGGGATGAAAACCAAATATTGCTGACTGTCAGCTTTTCGGATGTCCCTATGACCACAAGTTACCTCTAGGGTCTATGCATACAGAGTATAGCAATATAAATTCAGAAACACAGAGTACATTGGCTCTCATTATTTAAGCACAAGAGCCAGCCAATTAGTGGTGTGTATAGTTATGAATGACATGTATACATATATAAAATATATATTATATAGCACTCTAAAATCTACAAACACATCTCTAGACAATAAGTGTATATACAAAATATAAATGATATTTTAAAAATTGTATATAAAAGAGTTGCAGATATTGTTATCCATATTAAAAATGCATAAAAATATTAGTTAAAAGATATTAATAGGAATAAACAATATATATAAAATAATACATATATTTTTAAAAATGTTAAAATTATTTAAAAACATTATATTAAAATGAATACTGGAAAAAGATAATAAACTGGGCCATGAGCTGTAAATGACATGTGTATAAATATACGTTAGTAAAACAAATAAATGCTCTGGTTTAGACGTAAGTGGGTGTACTACATCATCCCCATATGCATGCACTCATCAAAACTCTGATCATGACGGGTAGCCCAGTTGTTTGGCCCCCTTATATAAACATAGCTCATGATCATCCTATATATGTAAAAAACGCATGTCTCAAATCTATTGCTCATAATTTAGGCATTGCTAATGAAGCAATTCACATCCAGTTCTATGTTTAGTCCCCTCGGAAAATGGCTTTTTAACAGGAAGATCCATTGAGTTTCGCGCTGCGACAGGTCTCTCACCCTATTTGAGCCTCTCCACGAAGGGTACACACAGTCAATGCCGCAGAACTGAGCTAACGAGGGGTCTTGGTTATGTTTTTCTTTAAAGTGGACTGACACACTATGATACTCGAAGCCTTTCTTAATATTCGCAAGGAGGAACGTAAGTCCACTCAGCTGCAGCTTGTTATGATGCGTGCCTACTGATTAACACAAGGGGGGAGGGAGGACCCTGGCAACTATATAAAGCGGCACTAGACAGCTGGTAAGTAACCCCATGAAGAAATCATTTCGATGAAACATGTCGGGGAGTGATTACTGAAGTCACAACCGCACACCTAACTTTCTAAGCTTGAACGTGGAATGGTCTAATCTGCCACCAGCTCAATTACCTAAGCAGCAGCTCCAGTACACCTGCACAAGGGCTGTGAGTAACACTTGGGCTATTCGTTGGTCCGCTGTGACCACTAGTTCACCTGGAGGATATCTTTATTTTTTGTTTTACACCGTGTCAGTTTTTGGATTTATACACTGCTTGTAACAAGAGTTACCTTTGTGAGTGCATTCTTTGGGAGATTTGTAGTGTGTTATTAAAAGTTGTGTTACAGTATCACACTATTGTGCTCTCTTTTTCTTATTTGCATATGGCTGTTATCTTGGAGTTTTCTTTTTGCTTCGGATCTCCATCTGTTTAACTGAATGCTCCACCCTATATGAAAAGAAGGAGTTCTATCAACTAAACTGAGGGGGTCAGTTAACAAGCCTGTGTGCCTAAACACGAAAGTGTCAGGCCATTTGTTGCGGTGAGTTTGCATTTCTGATGGGTGGTGGAAGCACGCAGTCACTGTGGTGTGGTGAAAGCACTTATTGAAGATCGGGAAGGATTTTTTCTTTTCCTTTGCTCTCCATTTATGAACTATTTATATATATTTTTTTGTTCACTTAGACAGTTCATGGACTTTATTTGCCAACCTGGTATTTTTTGATGCGATTTTTGCACGGATTTTTGGACACTTATATATTGACTCACTTAGAGGGTGGATTATTTATTTATTTTTCACTATGTCACTGTACCAATATTATATTTGTTGATATTTACATTTTCACATATTTTTTTGAGCGCTGTTTAATATCACATTTGGCACCTTATTTATAATAGGTATCACTGTATTTGCATATTAACTATTTTGGATTCTATAATTTTTAAAGCAGCAGCTCTTGCATATTTATTAATTTATTCATTTATTTTATAAATATCACTAGTGTTCACATTTATTCTCCAGCTACGCGCAGTGAGGGTGGCTCACATTAGACGGCCCTTATCTCCACCCCTTTTTTCTACATTTATAACTTTATTCATTGCTGCTATGGAAGCCATTAATTTTCTGTCGAATAGACAGATTAATGCAGAATCAGTTTTCTCCACCAACCAGGAAATGGCTGAGTGTGAGGAAGATTATCCAGGAACTCTGAAAATCTTAGAGAACCTGTTAGAAAAACAGGTCAAAGCCTGGTGGGACGTGTTCACCTTTGAGCACTATAACAAGGAGGGACTTATTTTCAGAAGCTTGAGGTGGGAGGTGACACCTCAAGATGGTTTAACCGACACTAAGTACATGACCGAATGGTTAAATTTTTTCAATAGGGTAGGTAAAGAGTTGCAGAATTTAGTACTTAAAAGGAAAGAAATTAAATTTTCTTTACTGAATGAAAAAATTCAGGTTTTACAGAATAAATTGGAACCAATTAAGGAAACCAGTTTAATGAAGGATTTTAATGTTAATATGAAAAAGAAACTGGAAAAAGTTGATAGAGAAACACAGAAAAGGAAAGTTAAAAAATTTAACAGGGATTCTGAGGATTTTAAAAATAATAAAATTTATGCTTGGCAGAGCACAGGAATCACCAATAATAATATGGATGAGGAAGCCATTGTGGATTCACAACAATCATCAAGAACCTTGGAAGTCATAGCAAAGAAGGATACTATTAAACAAAGTACCAATAGTAAAAAACCAAAGCTTGATCAGAGCTCATCCAATCAAGCTCGAGGTATTGGTACGAACATTGGTAAAAAAGATCATTATGCCTCTCAACAGGCATCACCTGGACCTTCAAGGCAGGAGAGAAATGGCCAACAATATGGTCACCAATATCAGTCCCCTCGGACTCCACAATTTTATGGGAGGAAGGATCAGTGGGACTATCCCCCACATCAGAATTACCAACAGTGGCCCCATCACCCGCCCCCTTTGGGATATTATCCAGGACCTGAATATGGACATATGGGTAACAGATTCCAACCCTTGGCAGAGGATTACCATAATGGTTATTACTCTCAACAGCCTTTTTTAGGGCATCGGGGGAGGGGAGGGAGAGGCGGGACGCCGAAGAGGTACCCACAGACCAGGAACAACAAGGGAGGAGACAAGCATGCTACTCCGAAATTTCCGCAAAGAGGACCAGAAATCTATCAAAGAGAAGACGGGGATGCAGGGCAGGGCGAAGGAAACAATCCCAGAAAACGAATGAGGGAAGTGGAAGCATAGGAATATTTAACCTGAGTAAGGTAGCGTTGAGCCCGAAAGAGCTCAATGTCCTCAATACGGGTTTAAAATGTGCCCCTAGAAAAACGATGAACAAATTCGATGTGTACATGGACACACAGAAATTCATCAGGACTCTTAATTTAAAGAAATATTTCTTGAGCCACCCTGTAACTTCTTCTATGAATAGTACCATTGTGACAACGAAAGTAGATAGTGGACTTAAGAATAAATCATTATTCAATCCCCAGATTTCCAATAATCATTTTATTGAGGTCTTCAAACAGTTGGTACTCAAAGATATTGAGGAATTACCTCTAAAAAAAGGGGTTAACCCCCGTTACATCAAAGAGGGTATTGAATCTTTGGAGGATAAGAAGGATATTGTGATCCGACCAGCGGACAAAGGGGGAGGGGTGGTAGTCCTGGACAAGGAGTTCTACTGTACCCAATTATCCCATATGTTGAGCGATACCTCCACATATAAAAAACTACCATCAGATCCTACTGAACCTTTTAAGGTACAACTTGATGCGTTGGTAGATTGGGGATATCACATTGGAGCTTTAAGTCTTAAAGAGAAAAAATACTTAGCTCCTTCAGCGTGCAGGATACCGGTGATCTATACTTTGCCGAAGATCCATAAGAATGAAACCATTCCACCTGCTCGTCCAATAGTCAACGGGATTGGATCAGTTACAGCCAGACTGGGAGAATATCTCGATAGGTTTCTTCAATTGAGTGTGCGGACCACCAAGGCATATCTGAAAGATACCACTGACCTGCTACAGTCCCTGGACAAAGTGAGCATCAAGCCTGATATAGACATCTTTTTGGTGACAGCCGACGTGGCGTCACTTTATACTATCATTCAGCATGATGATGCCGCACTGGCATTGAACTGGGCTCTTAGCAGGAGGGATGATTTATCGCACATTCAGAAGAGATTTATGGGACATGTATTAGAATTCTGCATGTCCCATAACTACTTCTGGTTCGATGGCTCTTTCTTTTCCCAGCAGGTTGGCGTGGCTATGGGGGCTAAGTTTGCCCCCAGCCTCGCCAACCTGTTTATGGCTGAGTGGGAGGACAGGCACGTTTTTTATAACCGGAGACCCCAATTATTATTTTATCGGAGGTTTATAGACGATATTTTATTTATATGGGAAGGATCACAACAAGAAGCACTCCAGTTCCTGGGAGAACTCAATAATAATTCCAATAATATTAAACTGGAATACACGATCAGTGGAAATACTGTCAATTTCTTGGATGTGACTATTCAAAGAGAAGGAAATAAATTAAAGACTAAAGTGTATTTTAAAACCACTGATCGGAACAGTTACCTGTCCATTAATAGTGGACACCATCCAGCGTGGATTAAAAATATCCCTAAGGGGCAATTTTTAAGAGTTCGACGCAACTGCTCAGATGTCACTGACTATCTCTCACAAGCACAAATACTCAAGAATAAATTTGTTCAAAAGGGATATGATGAGCCAGCTTTGAATACTATGATTGAAGACATTGCTGTTATCCCTAGAGATAAATGCTTGGAGAAGAAGGCAGAAGAGCCAAACAATAATCAACACCAATGCGGATTCCTGTCTGGGTTTCATGCCCAATATAGGGAGGTAGAGGCCATTTTTAAAAATCATTGGCACATCTTGGGCAAGGACAGACACCTTGCCGAAATTCTTCCGAGTCAACCACGATTCATCTACAGGAGGGCTCCTAATTTCGGTGATAAGGTGGTTCGTAAGATTTTAGATCCCCCAGACCAACAGGCCCTTAGAATAGATCTTAAAGGATTTTTCTCCTGTAGGAAATGCATCTGCTGTAGAACTGTACGAACAAGTAACAGGGGTAAACAACAGGTCATGAGTAGTGATGGGAAGAGTTTTTCTATTAAAGAATTTATTACGTGTAACTCTTCTTACGTAGTATACCTGATCTGGTGCCCCTGTGGGCTACTTTATGTAGGGAGAACCAAGCGGTTATTGCGGATTCGAGTGGCTGAACACCTTGCGAATATTAAGAAAGGCTTCGAGTATCATAGTGTGTCAGTCCACTTTAAAGAAAAACATAACCAAGACCCCTCGTTAGCTCAGTTCTGCGGCATTGACTGTGTGTACCCTTCGTGGAGAGGCTCAAATAGGGTGAGAGACCTGTCGCAGCGCGAAACTCAATGGATCTTCCTGTTAAAAAGCCATTTTCCGAGGGGACTAAACATAGAACTGGATGTGAATTGCTTCATTAGCAATGCCTAAATTATGAGCAATAGATTTGAGACATGCGTTTTTTACATATATAGGATGATCATGAGCTATGTTTATATAAGGGGGCCAAACAACTGGGCTACCCGTCATGATCAGAGTTTTGATGAGTGCATGCATATGGGGATGATGTAGTACACCCACTTACGTCTAAACCAGAGCATTTATTTGTTTTACTAACGTATATTTATACACATGTCATTTACAGCTCATGGCCCAGTTTATTATCTTTTTCCAGTATTCATTTTAATATAATGTTTTTAAATAATTTTAACATTTTTAAAAATATATGTATTATTTTATATATATTGTTTATTCCTATTAATATCTTTTAACTAATATTTTTATGCATTTTTAATATGGATAACAATATCTGCAACTCTTTTATATACAATTTTTAAAATATCATTTATATTTTGTATATACACTTATTGTCTAGAGATGTGTTTGTAGATTTTAGAGTGCTATATAATATATATTTTATATATGTATACATGTCATTCATAACTATACACACCACTAATTGGCTGGCTCTTGTGCTTAAATAATGAGAGCCAATGTACTCTGTGTTTCTGAATTTATATTGCTATACTCTGTATGCATAGACCCTAGAGGTAACTTGTGGTCATAGGGACATCCGAAAAGCTGACAGTCAGCAATATTTGGTTTTCATCCCTCCATTATGGAATACACTGCAGGCAGGTTGAGTGTCATACCCCAGTTTAACCATCGGGGTTAGACATTACATTCGATACTAGGCAGTGGGATGTGGTGTAATACACCAACGTCGCCACTGAGGGCCTCCACCACGTTGGAAGAATGCCAGCTACAGCGTCATGACGATGATGCTGCTCTGATTGGATGAGCGGATCAGCTGCATGTTAGCATGGCTGGGAGGAACGTAAGTCCACTCAGCTGCAGCTTGTTATGATGCGTGCCTACTGATTAACACAAGGGGGGAGGGAGGACCCTGGCAACTATATAAAGCGGCACTAGACAGCTGGTAAGTAACCCCATGAAGAAATCATTTCGATGAAACATGTCGGGGAGTGATTACTGAAGTCACAACCGCACACCTAACTTTCTAAGCTTGAACGTGGAATGGTCTAATCTGCCACCAGCTCAATTACCTAAGCAGCAGCTCCAGTACACCTGCACAAGGGCTGTGAGTAACACTTGGGCTATTCGTTGGTCCGCTGTGACCACTAGTTCACCTGGAGGATATCTTTATTTTTTGTTTTACACCGTGTCAGTTTTTGGATTTATACACTGCTTGTAACAAGAGTTACCTTTGTGAGTGCATTCTTTGGGAGATTTGTAGTGTGTTATTAAAAGTTGTGTTACAGTATCACACTATTGTGCTCTCTTTTTCTTATTTGCATATGGCTGTTATCTTGGAGTTTTCTTTTTGCTTCGGATCTCCATCTGTTTAACTGAATGCTCCACCCTATATGAAAAGAAGGAGTTCTATCAACTAAACTGAGGGGGTCAGTTAACAAGCCTGTGTGCCTAAACACGAAAGTGTCAGGCCATTTGTTGCGGTGAGTTTGCATTTCTGATGGGTGGTGGAAGCACGCAGTCACTGTGGTGTGGTGAAAGCACTTATTGAAGATCGGGAAGGATTTTTTCTTTTCCTTTGCTCTCCATTTATGAACTATTTATATATATTTTTTTGTTCACTTAGACAGTTCATGGACTTTATTTGCCAACCTGGTATTTTTTGATGCGATTTTTGCACGGATTTTTGGACACTTATATATTGACTCACTTAGAGGGTGGATTATTTATTTATTTTTCACTATGTCACTGTACCAATATTATATTTGTTGATATTTACATTTTCACATATTTTTTTGAGCGCTGTTTAATATCACATTTGGCACCTTATTTATAATAGGTATCACTGTATTTGCATATTAACTATTTTGGATTCTATAATTTTTAAAGCAGCAGCTCTTGCATATTTATTAATTTATTCATTTATTTTATAAATATCACTAGTGTTCACATTTATTCTCCAGCTACGCGCAGTGAGGGTGGCTCACATTAGACGGCCCTTATCTCCACCCCTTTTTTCTACATGCTTATCTTCTGCTGATCTCTTAGATCACTCCCCATGATGAGTAACATCCAGTCAAAACGCATGAAACGCACCACATGACTTCAACATGCTTAATCATGCTGAGGTGTGGAACAGCCAATCCTGGGAGAGCTTGAGAAGAAAGAAGTAGGATTGTGAAGCTGGAATAGCTCTCTCTGCTCTCATGCTAGCACATGAAATAAAGAAATCAGATGTCAGTCACAGCAGTGGGGGATGTGGTGACACAAACTTATCTGTGTGTTGTTTTTTATCTTAGATAAAAAAGACAAGAGGATTGCTCAGAGCAATGGCAAGACTGGGCACAGATGACTTGATATCCTCTACTGTACCAGGTAGAAGTCTTCATTAAAAAATTAAATAAAATCAGGTTTACATCCACTTTAACCTCCCTGGCGGTAAACCCGAGCGTGACTCGGGGTTGGTTTTTAATGCTAAAATCGGTATCCCCGAGTCACGCTCGGGGTGGACGTGCAGCGGCGCGGCTTACCTTTCGCTGGATCCACAGGAAAATTACTCACCTTGTCCCTGGATCCAGCGATGCCACCCCGCTGTGTGAGCGAGCGGGTCCTCCTCGCTCGATTCACAGTCTCCCCGTGTGCCGCCGATCTCCGTTCCCTGCGACGTTACGACGCACGGGAGCGGAGAACGGCGCCAAATTCAAAAAAGTAAACAAACACTTTACATACAGTATACTGTAATCTTATAGATTACAGTACTGTATGTAAAAAATACACACCCCCCTTGTCCCTAGTGGTCTGCCCAGTGCCCTACATGTACTTTTATAAAAATAAAAAATTTCATTTCTGCCTAAAAACTGTAGATTGTCCAAAAGTGTCCCTTTATGTCAAAAATGGTTTTAGATCAGCTAGAAAACAGCGATAATAAATTATAATCACTTGCAGAAATGTGCGATAGCGATTTGTGGGGAAATTCGTCATAAAAAAAAAAAAATAATGACAGCGACAATTCTGCAACTGAGCAAATTTCAGTGATTTTGAGTTGATTACATTATTGAATAATTTGTATTATAATTATATTATTGTTTGTTATAATTATTTATAATTATTTATTATATTATAATTTATAATTTTGCTTTAAAAAAAAAAATCATACCCGGGATGCCTACAAGACTCTTGCTTGGTCAGATTTAAGTGAGTTATTTCTAAAAAATTACAGGCCTACAGTATAAAACGCCAAATTTCCTTGCAAAATAATTGTACCGCTTTTGGTACGTAATTCCAGACAGAATCATACCGCCAGGGAGGTTAAGTGTCGACAGATTCAGAAATTAAGACACTGAGATTAAGGAATATTATACAGTTTTGTTCAAAATTATTCAACCCCCCAATGCTGTAAAGGGTTTTAGGGAATTTAGTGTACATTTGTAATTGTATTCAGAATGAAATCCTACAAGGACTTCTTAAAGAACCATATGCAACTAAAATGACATCAATTGGTTTTGTAATACAGTAGTAAATGTTTATTTTGTGAATTCTTCATTTACACAATTATTCAACCCCTTAAAGACTACCACTCTGAAGAACAGAGGTTCATTGAAGTGTTTTCAATCAGGAATTGAAAACACCTGTGGATGTCAGGGAGCAGCAATAAAGTCTAATAAGCACCAATTAGGCAGCTTTAAAATGACTGTGATACTCAGCTCCTTCTAGACATTTACTGGTGTGGTTAAAAACATGGTGAAGTCAAGAGAATGGTCCAGGAAGACAAGAGAAGAGGTGATTACTGTTCACAGGAAGGGCAATGGCTATAAGAAGATTGCAAAGATGTTAAACATACCAAGAGACACCATAGGAAGCATCATTCGCAAATTCAAGGCAAAGGGCACTGTTGAAACGCTACCTGGTCGTGGCAGAAAGAAGATGCTGACTTCGACTGCTGTGCGCTACCTGAAGCGTAGAGTGGAGAAAAGTTCCCGTGTGACTGCTGAGGAACTGAGAAAAGATTTGTCAGATGTGGGTACTGAAGTTTCTGCTCAGACAATAGGGCACACACTGCGTAATGAAGGCCTTCATGCCAGAACTCCCAGGCGCACCCCCTTGCTGTCTCCAAAGAATAAGAAGAGTCGACTGCAGTATGCCAAAAGTCATGTGGACAAACCACACAATGTTTTGGGATTGTGTTCTGTGGACTGATGAAACAAAATTAGAACTGTTTGGGCCCATGGATCAACGCTATGTTTGGAGGAGGAAGAACAAGGCCTATGATGAAAAGAACACCTTGCCTACTGTGAAGCATGGCGGGGGGTCAATCATGCTTTGGGGCTGTTTTGCTTCTGCAGGTACATGGAAGCTTCAGCGTGTGCAAGGTACCATGAATTCTCTTCAGTACCAGGAGATATTGGATGACAATGTGATGCAGTCCGTCACAAACCTGAGGCTTGGGAGACGTTGGACCTTTCAACAGGACAATGATCCCAAGCATACCTCCAAGTCCACTAGAGCATGGTTGCAGATTAAAGGCTGGAACATTTTGGAGTGGCCATCGCAGTCACCAGACTTAAATCCGCTTGAGAACCTCTGGTGGGACTTAAAGAAAGCAGTTGCAGTGCACAAGCCTAAGAATGTGGCTGAACTGGAGGCTTTTGCCCATGACGAATTGGCGAAGATACCCGTAGATCGCTGCAAGACACTTGTGTCAAGCTATGCTTCACGTTTAAAAGCTGTTATAACTGTAAAAGGATGTTGTACTAAGTGCTAAGATTGAATGTCACTTGGGGGTTGAATAAAACTGATAATGATGTGAGCACAGAAAATACATTTGTGGTTATTTCATTATAAATGTTATGTTATATTTTCTGACCTACACGTGCCTCTTTGATTTAATTGTAAGCAGGATGACTGAATGATCAAAATCAATGTCAAACTGGCCAAAACAATCAATTTCAGTGGGGGTTGAATAATTTTGAATACAACTGTACATTTTTAAATGATATATTTATATATATATATACCGTATTTATCGGCGTATACCGCGCACTATTTTGCCCTGAAAATCAGGGCAAAATCGTGGGTGCTCGATATACGCCGATACCCGCTTTCCCGCCACGAGTTTTGAATACTGCCCTGGCATATACCGAGCGCAGTACACTCGTGTAACTTTGGGCAGTCTCGGCGCCTCTCGCACTGACATCCTGAGCATACAGGATGTCAGCGCGACAGTTGCCGAGCCTGCCCGACGTTACACGAGTGTACTGCGCTCGGTATATGCCGACGCAGTATTCAAAACTCGTGGCGGGAAACGAGCGGGGAGGACGCGAGGACGCCGCGAGGACGCCGGACCCGCCGAAGAGGACGCCGGACCCGCCGAATAGGACACCCGACCCGCCAAAGAGGACCCCCGACCCGCCGAAGACAGACGCCCGACCCGCCGAAGAGGACACCCGTAGCCGCAGAAAGACGCCGGACCCGGCGAGGCCGCCAACGAATGCCGCGCAAGACACCAAAACTGTAAGTACAAAAAAACAAAAAAACTTTTTTTCCACAGGAATTCGGGCCACTTTGGGGGTGCGCGGTATACGCGGGAGCGTTATACCGCGATAAATACGGTATATATATATATATATATTTATTCAGTAGAATGCAAATGTGCTTGTCTTTCAATACTTTAATAAATCGCTGGACACTGGTGAGAACCGGTCCTCACAGTCTTAGCTATATAGAATGGCTTTCATTTTTTTTACTTTTATATAAATAGTTAGTTATATTATATACATTTTAACAGTAGATTTATCTGTAAATATTTGGTAGAAAAACAAGTAAAAATCCATTTCAATCAGTTGACTGAAAAAGCAAATAAAAATGTACTTCATGTACATGCTTTTATTGCAAAGGATAAACTTGTAATAATTTAAAATTTTCTTCAGTTTTACATTTTACACTAGTTTAGTGAACCGGTGATTGTTTTAAACATCCATTAGGGTCATGGAAAAATGTCTTTCTTTCAGCTTCGTTTAACGTGATTGTATATTTGAGATGAATATGGTTAGCTAGTGTAAAATGAGTCCTTTAAGAATGCATACCCTATATATTTAAATAATTCATGCAATTAAGAGATTAATGTAGTCACATAAAAAGTTAGGTATACAGTTTAAGTACAGCTTAAATTGCATATATCTTACTGTCTCTTTCAATGATAGGGCCATTATCAAAATAAAAAAAAGGGTTATAGACCATGTAGGATAATTCAGTTCAAACAAGGACAACAGCACGTTTTATGTTTTTTTCTGAGCATTTTTTTCATTCAGCAAGCAAAAAATGAAAACCAAATTGTAGCCTTTTAAAAACATTGTGCACACATTTTCATTGTGAACATGTTGCAGTTTAAAATTCAGACACTAGATGACACTGTGCACTAATTTATGGCATTTGTTTAAAGAATGAATAGATGTATTCGTTAATACCAACTGTGCTTCTTAAAACTGGGGTTTCGGCCATGATAGGTTTCATTTTCCTTATTGTGGAAATCAATTGAGAGTGCATGCCTTTTTACACGAGAAACTAGCATCTCCAGTCTGGGAATTTAAGAAATGTTTAATCCAAATCTGGATTACCAAGCAAAAAATAGGTTTATTCATTTATTTTTGCTACAAATGTCATGGGATGTCATCTTGAGTCAGCTGCATTACATCATCCCAGAGGAATCCAAGCACGGAACGTTTGTTGGAAGAATTGCTCAGGATCTGGGACTGGACATAGGTGAGATTAATTCCAGAATGTTACGTGTTATCTCTGTGGATGAAAAAGGATATTTCCAAGTTAATCTGCAGAATGGAATATTGTTTATTAAGGAGACAATAGACAGAGAGCTGCTGTGTCCAGAAACACCCTTCTGTATTATTCCTCTGCAGGTTATTGTAGACAAGCCTGTACAGATGTATCGTGTAGATGTTGAAATAGAAGACATTAATGACAATAGTCCAGCCTTCACTTCCAGAATTTATAATCTAATCATCTCAGAACTCAGACCTACAGGATCTAATTTCCCTTTAAAGGCAGCAGCTGATCCAGACCTTGGAACAAATTCTATTATAAATTATGAGCTCAGTGCTAATGATTATTTTGCATTAGATTTTCAGAAATACATGAACCAGATTAGGTCTTTAGAGCTTGTGCTTAAGAAACCTCTTGACAGAGAAAAGCAGTCTGTTCACAATCTGACAATGATAGCCTATGATGGTGGAAAACCACGATTAAGTGGTACGACACAAATAGTAATTAACATTGAAGATGTTAATGATAATGCCCCCTCATTTGATCAGCCGTTTTACCAGTGTAGTGTGGTTGAAAATGCGCCAAAGGGATCTCTGGTGTTTAAATTAAATGCTACAGATCTAGATCAGGGACAGAATGGTGAAATAGTTTATGAATTTAATAGTGCAGAGACAATTAGCACAGTGTTTAGTCTTAATAAACATTCAGGAGAAATTCGGGTGAAAGGTGAAATAGACTTTGAAAAGGTCAAAATGTATGAAATTCAAATTGATGCAATTGATAATGGGGATCATCCAATGATTGGACACTGTAAAATCTTAGTGAGTGTTATAGATGTAAATGATAACCCCCCTGAGATGACAGTGACATCTCTTTCTGTCCCTGTTCCTGAAAATTCACCTCTAGGAACAACTGTTGCAATTATCACAGTACGGGACAAAGACTCAGGGTCAAATGGAAAAGTAAATTGTCAGGTTTCTGTTGATGTACCCTTCAAAATCAATTCAGCATACACAGGTGACTTTTCACTGACATTAAATCACCCATTAGATCGAGAAACTAAAGATGAATATGAAGTTCTAATTACTGCAAGAGATGAAGGTTTCCCATCTCTATCAATCTCAAAAACTATAAAAGTTCCTATTAGTGATGTGAATGACAATGCACCCCAATTTCACCAGCTTGTTGACATGATCTTTATCAAAGAAAACAACCCACCAGGATCTCATGTTTATACAGCCTCAGCCTTTGACCCAGATATTGCCCAGAATTATTTTATCACATATTCAGTCAGTGATGGCACCATTGATGGAATTCCCATCTCTTCCTACATCTCTGTCAATCCAGAAAATGGAAAGATATTCACTTTAGTATCATTTGATCATGAACAGCTCCGTTACTTCCAGTGTCACATAACAGCTACTGATGTCGGTCTGCCGCCACTCAGTTCTACTCTAACACTAAACATTTTTATTGAAGATATTAATGACAACCCACCTACATTTCCTGCATTTTATTCTGTCATGACAATTAAGACTCCTAAATCAGCCCACCCCGGAAACCTAATAACTAAGGTTAGAGCTATTGATATGGATTCTGGTTACAATGCCTGGGTGTCATATACTTTTAAGGATTCATCAGTAAAATTGCCATTTGTTATTTCTGAAACAACAGGAGAAATTTGTCTAAAACGGCCATTTTCAGATTCAGATATTGAAGAATACAGACTAGTCATAGTCGCACAGGACCATGGGAACCCAGTGATGACAAGTCTAATGGAAATCTTTATCTCCTTAGTGGAATCAAATGAAGAAATCAACACAATTGATAATAGCGAGTCAAAAAGCAACAAGGAGGAATCTTCTGACACAAACATATATTTAGTCGTTGCTATTTGCATTATATCAAGTATATTTCTCATTACATTAATCACCTTTACTGTTTTAAGATGGCAAAAGTACAAAGAGGAGATCAATGATTTAAAAGAAAGTTACAAAATATGTTCAAATACTGGAGGCAGTTGGATGTATTCTCAGCATACCCAGTATCGGGTTTGCTCAAACTCACTTCAAGGCAAAAATGACTTAATTGTTTTCACACCAAATGCCTCTCAAAACCCAAGTAATGAAGAACATCAAAATATAGAAAGTATCAGACCAGCTTCTTTCTATCAGGTAAAATAATTCCTATTTATTACAGTATGTGTATTTTTTCATTATTTTCTCATGCCCTCAAAAGTTTTAAAGCTGAATGGCATGCAATTATCTAAATACTAAGTTGAAATGCCTACTGTACATGGGGACACTTTAGCTGTCTTAGGATTTTTAACCAGTTAGTTTTGTGATTTATGTATGTTCAAACCAAAAGATGCACCGAAAACACACAATAATCTAAGGGGTTGATTTACTAAAACTGGAAAGCGCAAAATCTGCTGCAGCTCTGCATAGAAACCAATCAGCTTTCAGTTTTTTTTTTCAAAGCTTAATTGAACAAGCTGAAGTTATGAGCTGATTGGCTACCACAGGTGCACCAGATGTTGCACTCTACAGTTTTAGTAAATTACCCCTTAAGTGTGTATTTAATGATCCACAAAATGCAATTGTATTGCTACAATAATCCAATGCATTTTGGCAGCCAAAATAATCTACCGTTATCAGGGCTTTAACATCTATCAGAGTGTTTACTAGACTCAAACAATGGCAACTTGGGTATATCAAATCAGAACAAGGGAGATCTATATTACAGCTGCAAGGTTGTGTAATGCTGGCACTTGTTTAATATAGATGTGTTTGGTTTTAACTTATTCGTTAACGTGTGTGAGGAGATGAACTGCAAATTACACCAGAAGAAATGCAATCTTGCATTTTTCCTCTAAACAACACTATTTAATTTGATACATCTATAACTGCACTTGTAATAGTATGGAGTTTAAATATGGTATTAAGAAGAAACTTTAACATTGTGTGTGTATTTTCTTGAAGAAATTATTTATTGTGTTACAAAAAATATTTAGCAATGTGTGTTGAGGCACAAAAGATACAAAATATTGACCATATTTTGTGCTAGAATACCTATATACTGTATTTCTTTAAGATAGAGTTAACACATTTTCTTGTTACATTTTACCTAATTTAACTAAGAAAATTTAACAATATCAGCAGATATCATCTTTAACAATAATTGTTCTCTAGAGTAAAGAGAAACATCTTTTAGCATTCAGGGATCCACTGCCAAACTAGTATTGGGAGAATAAGAGGTATCAGTCCCTTATCACCAGCATATATAAATGCATACAAATGAGATGCACTTTACAAAGTAAGTAAAAGTCTGGTACTGCTCGTTCTGCAGTTAAACGTTGTGAGCTGGGCCCTGTTTTCTATGATGTGCATACATAGAGGGATGTCACTCATTGCTAGAACATTCAGACAAACAGACTTAAATGGGGCCTTTGCATCTTTCTCCATGCTAACTGGTGCACAATGAACCAGCATTTAAAAAATGTAAACATTTTGGCACAATAAGCATTTTTATTGTTTTCCATGCATATTTGGTGAAGTTCCATGTGTTTTGTTGTTTCTTGCAGTAGAAAAGGCTCTAAATATAATTCTGAACATAAAAATTTAGTGAACTGACGAAGTGTTGGTCAGTGTGTAGCTTTAAGTAGCCAAAAAAAAAAATGTGTGGTGCCTGAAATATTATTCCATGAAGATCAAAGATACATAGATAACATATATTTGACTTTGCTTATATCTTGACACATAATATGTTCTGTGCGCTTTAGATATATTTTGGAAAACATGAATTGAAATGCTAAAGACAGAAATCAAACCTGATTCCCCTTTTAATGTTTTGTTTTACTGTTGCGTTTGCTAGCAAAGTTTTATTTTTATTTTCTAGGAAAAATGTTAGACTTTTCACTAAAAGAAAAAAAAATATGTAATATGACAAGAAGCTTTAACTACCAATGAATAGTTGCTTCTAGCTACGCCTAAACCAGTGATTTGGAAGATGTAATTAGATACATATTTTCATATATTTTAATGGTCTTAATATAAGTATACTATGTAGCTTATATTTTGTCACTTAGCAATACATTTGAAATGGGGATAAATAAGAGAAAAAGGTTGAATGGCTACCTTGATCATATTTTGCTTTTGCTTTATTCTGCACTGTTCTTCGAAAACAACCACATGAATCAGTGCACACCATGTAAGCTTTCAAATCTCTTTATGTTTATCAGTAAAATATTGACACAGATTAGTTTATCTGTGCATAATTTATAGTTTAAAGGTGCATACTTTATAGAATAAAATAACAAAAAAAGGGACTAAATCAAATAACTAACTTGAACCCATGCACATAACATATTACGAATGGTTGGAGAAAAATACCCAGCTATTAAAATACATTCTGCTAGATGCTTTTGTGATATCAAAAAGCCTAGCAGGTTAATAACGATTATCATATATGAGAAATCACATCCACTCCATTAAATGTTCATACCAGTGAGCTGTTGCACATACTTAGTTATGTAATGACTAAGTTCCCACACATTTTTACATCCTTGATGAAGTCCTGCCTTGGTTACTGGCATGAAAGTTGTTCTTGTTCTCAAATTGTTTTAAATATGGCACTAAAAGTAGTTATAGGGAAGCATTTTCTTTTCATGCAATATGAAAAACAGGCACTAGATGTCATTCTATACCAACTTATAGCAGCAGGGTAATGTGAATTAATAGCATCATTGAAGTCTGCTTAACATTTTGCTGTTAAGAGTTTCGGCCATGACAGATTTTTATTACCATTTTGTGGATATTTTCTGGGAGTGAATGCCTTGGAAAAATTACTAACTCCATCATCTTTGGATTCAAGAGATGTTTAGAAAACAGAGCTATCAATCAAGAAGCAGGTTGGTCCATTACATTTTGTTACAAATGTCTTGGGATGTGGTTCTGAGTCAGCTGCATTATATCATTCCGGAGGAATCCAAACATGGCACCTTTGTAGGAAGAATTGCTCAGGATCTGGGATTGAGTTTAGGTGAGATTAATTCCAGAATGTTACATGTTGTCTCTAGAGATGAGAAGGAATATTTCCAGGTGAACCTGCAGAATGGAATTATGTTTGTTAAAGAGACAATAGACAGAGAGCTGATGTGCCCTGATACACCATTCTGCATCATTTCTCTGCAGGTTATTGTAGATAAGCCTGTGCAGATGTATCGTGTAGATGTTGAAATAGAAGATATAAATGACAATAGCCCAACATTCTCTTTCACTGTGACTAATTTATTGATATCAGAAGTCAGACCTGCAGGATCTCATTATCTACTGAAAGGTGCTGTTGATCCAGATTTAGGAACAAATTCCATTACCAATTATGAGCTTAGTGCCAGTGATTATTTTACATTAGATTTTCAGAAATATATGAACCAAATCAGATCTTTGGAGCTTGTACTAAAGAAATCACTAGACAGAGAAAAGCAGTCAGTTCACAATCTGAGACTCACAGCCTATGATGAAGGCAAACCAAGATTAAGTGGTACAACTCAAATAATAATTAATGTTGAAGATTTTAATGATAATGCCCCCTTCTTTGATCAACCATTTTATCAGTGCAATGTGATTGAAAATATTCATATAGGATTCCTAGTGTTTAAACTGAATGCTACAGATTTAGATCAAGGACAAAATGCTGAAATAGTATATGAATTTGGTAACATGGCAATGGAAGAAGTGAGGACGATTTTCAGCTTAGACAAACATACTGGAGAAATAAGAGTAACTAGTGAAATAGATTTTGAAAAGACAAAAATTTATGAAATACAAGTTGATGCTATTGATAAAGGAGAACACCCAATGGTTGGACACTGTAAAGTTCTAGTAACTGTTGTTGATGTTAATGACAATCCTCCTGAAATGACAGTGACATCATTATCAGTTCCCGTTCCTGAAGATTCCCCACAAGGCACAACAGTTGCCATAATTAGTCTGCATGACAGAGATTCTGGATTAAATGGCAAAGTCCAGTGCCACCTTTCTGATCATTCACCCTTTAAAATAAATCCAGCATTTATGGGAGATTTTTCATTGACTGTGAATCAACCATTGGATAGAGAAATGAAAAGTGAATATGAAGTTTTAATAACAGCAAGGGATGAAGGTTCCCCATCTCTTTCAGTTTCAAAAACTATAAATGTTTCTATAAGCGATGTTAATGATAATGCCCCCAAGTTTCAACAGCCTGTTGATACTATCTTCATCAAGGAAAATAATCCTCCGGGGTCTCATTTTTACACAGTATCTGCCTATGATCCAGATGTTGGCCAGAATTCCTTCATCACGTATTCAATAATGGATAGCACCATTGATCGGATCCCCATATCTTCCTACATTTCTATCAATCCAGAGAATGGAAAAGTATTTGCATTAGTGTCATTTGACCATGAACAAGTCACATATTTTCAGTGTCATATAAAAGCCTCAGATGCTGGTCTACCATCACTAAGCTCAAATTTAACACTTAATATTTTTATTGAAGATATAAATGACAACGCACCTGCCTTTCCATTATCTTATTCCCCAATGTTAATTAAAACTACAAAATCAGCACAACCTGGACAACTGGTTACAAAAGTGAGAGCTATGGATATAGATTCTGGATATAATGCCTGGATTTCTTACAATTTTAAGGAGCCATTAGTAAAAACACCCTTTGTAATTTCTGAAACAACTGGAGATATTAGTCTGAAACGTGCATTGTCAGATTCAGATATTGATGAATACCATTTAGTTGTAGTTGCTCAAGATCATGGAGACCCAGTCATGACTTCAGTTACACAAATTGCAATCTTTTTCATAGGAGCTGGTGAAGAAATCAAACTTATTGATAATAATTCAAAAAACAGCAATGAAGACTTTTCTGAGACAAACATTTACTTAGTTGTTGCCATATGCATAATATCATGCATATTTCTCATTACAATAATTACCTTCACTATTCTTAGATGGCAAAAATATAGGGATGAAGTCAACGACCTTAAAGAAAGTTACAAGATTTGTTCCAACACCGGGGGTAGTTGGATGTATTCACAACACACTCAATACCGAGTATATTCAAACCCACAGCAGGGTAAGAATGACTTAATTGTCTTTACACCAAATGGTTCTCAACAAGCAAATAATGAAGATGTAACTCCACAATATCAAAGGCCAAATTCCTTATATCAGGTAACGTACCATTTAAATGACTTATGATTTATCAAGCTCAACATACAATGTTCCTTCTTAGCCACAGCTAAAAGCAAGAAAATGTGTTTGGTTATAAATAGTTTAATGCAAAGTTATAATCTATTTATTTAGTGAAGGCATTTTGAAATGTGAGCTCAAATGTAATGGTTGTATTCATGGCACCATTAAAAATAGATTGTTGTTGATCTATCCTGCATTTTTCTGTAAGAAACAGACTAATTACAATTACATAAGTGAAAAGCATGCCTAGGATACAAAAACTCAACACACAACTGTATGTATGAAAATTCATAGATTGCATCACCCATGCTAAATACTCTGTTGTGGTCTCCAAATGTTTTAAGCGTGGCTTTAAAGTGATTGTAAATATGAAGAATATATATATATATATATAAATATATATATATAGCCCCATGGGCCTTCACATTCTGCTAACAGCAGGAGCCCCATAAACATGTACAACAACATACCCCTGTGCATGAGTAGGCAGACTTTATAGTCCTCTAGGACTGGGGTAGTCCTGGCTGTGCTGAAAGAATAAATGGAAGAACAGGCGCACTGGCCTAGCGCATTATCCAACAGATTTAATTAAAATGTATATGATAAAACCATAAAGATGTGTACTCACAGACATAGACATCAAAACTCGCTCAGCAGGCCACGTGAGTGGCTAATCTCTCACACAATGCTTAGAATGCCTGGCCAAAAGTGGGGGTCCTGGATAGGTCCCAGCTGGCTGATGCATTTCAAAGGTCCGACCTTCTTATAAACATGATTTTATTGTACTTAATTTACATTTTTTTACTTGGAAATGAAAAAGCTAGCAATTTGCTGAACACTGTTTTAAACATTATAGTTAGAACACTGCTTTGCATGATGAACATGTGTATGATTCCCTGTATCCACAGTATATAAGGGTCACAGTCAAGTAAAACATTTTTTGTTTGCATGTACTATAAATTTAGGTGATCAAGGTTCTCTAACCTGAAAAAAATTATGTTTATTGTATCAAATAATATATTTCTATTTAACAGACAAAATTCATATTCAAAATTATTTCAATTTTTCAAGTGTTTCTTTTTCATTTATTCACTTCTCCTCATACGATATTATTTTGTTTCCACCTGGAATGGTTCTATTTTCTGCTGGCCTCATAGATCATAATAGTTAGTGTCAAGCAGAAGCTAACACATTTTAAAAGAACAAAAGCTGGTATTGTTTTTGATAACTGATTTTTACATAGAAAATAACTTAAAAAATAGAAAGTAAAAAAATATGTATATAACAATTTAGTGTGGTAAATTCAACTAATTCATATAGTAAAACATTTGGTTAAGCTATTATTCAACTATTTTTTTTTAAATAATTATTTAGCTTTCTCTTAACTCTCCATTCTTTGTAATGATGGAGGGGTGAATTAAATCAGAGCAAACTATTTACCAATGGGAATTTACAGCTGCTGTTATAGTCATTCATTGAGTAGTCCTCGTGCTAATAGTTTTTAAGAGGCAATAACTAACAACTTGTTACACATGTACATACAAATGTGCACCACACCTTGTGTATGCCATTGCAAGCAGCTAACTACACAGTCAAACAACATATGACATATAAGAACTGTTTTGCAATTATGTGCAGTCAGTCTTGTGGTATCAATCAGCACCGCTATATCCTTGGCCTTCAAAGCTTATTCGGTAACACACCCCAGCCTGCTAATAGGATAATTAGGGAGAAGCTACATACCTATGAGGTCATCCCCCTGATGCTCTTGCTTTGACATGTTCATTATAATAATCTGTATACTGCAGCAGAACCTGATTAGTCTTATTCCTGGGTTGCATTCCCATCTAAGTGCTGTTATACAGAAGATTGCAGGAGGCTTGTAGCAAAAAAAATTCTGGTACTTACATTTGTGTCATTTAATAATACATTTGATGTTTGTTTTAAAGAATACAAAACTGCATTAACAATTTTTATCTTTGTCAGCCATTCAACTTTAAGGTGCTTAGTAGTCATTAATTGTTCTGCATTTTTTGTGGGTAAACGTGTCCATATATAGATAAGTACACAAAATTGTATCTTAGTAACCAAGAAATAAAGATGAACAAAACCAGAATGGATTTCCTAATCGTATTGCTCAGGTTGGACCAAAAATATGTATTGCCATTTTTAAAGTATAGTTAGGTCTACTAAACTGCACATACAAACCATGAGATAACATACAAATACTGCCATAGTTAAAGTTGACCCCAGCACTGCTGCAAGAATGCAAGACATTGAACACACAAAGGTGGTTGATTTACTAAAGGCAAATAGGTATTTACTAAAGGCAAAGAGAAGACGTCACAGCACAGCGGCCTGAAGGGAGAAGTAGAAGATGTCACAGAACAGCGGAAGAAGAGGAGAAGACGTCACAGAACAGCGGAAGAAGAGGAGAAGATGTCACAGAACAGCGGAAGAAGGAGAAGGCACCGGACAGCAGGAGGAAGAACCGGGGTGCGCCGAGTCAAGAGCGGAGAGCGGCGAACATAGAAGAAGACCCCCCGGAGCGGAGAAGACGTCACAGAAGAGCGGTGAAGACCCCGGAGAGCAGGAGAAGACCCCCGGAGAGCGGAAGAAGAAGCTCCCCCTGGTAAAAGAGCTAAAGAAGACAGGGGGAGCCTCCGGAGCAGACTAATAAAATATTTTAATACCCTGTGTTTTTTATTTGTGTTTTTACCACTTTTCCTCCAGGTGAATGGGTAGGGGTACGATGTACCCCATATCCATTCACTTAGGGTGGGGGGCCGGTATCTGGGGGCCCCCTTATTAAAGGGGGCTCCCAGATTCTGATAAGCCTCCCGCTAGCATACCCCGACAACCAACGGCCAGGGTTGTCGGGAAGGGGCCCTGTCCTCATCAACATGGGGACAGGGTGCTCTGGGGTGGGGGGGGTCGCAGTGCGCCCCCCCTGCACCAGAGCACCCAACCCCCCCATGTTGAGGGCATGCAGCCTGGTACGGCTCAGGAGGGGGGGCGCTCGCTCGTCCCCACTCCTTTCCTGACCGGCCGGGTAGCGTGCTTTGGATACGGGTCTGGTATGGATTGTAGGGGGACCCCCTACGCCGTTTTTTCGGCGTAGGGGGGCTCTCCTTACAACCTATAACAGACCTAAGGGCCCGGTATGCTCCTGAGGGGGGAACCCATGCCAAATTTTTATTTAAAATCCGGCGGGGACTTCCCCCTCAGGATTCATAACAAACACCGCACACGTGTAGAATTGGCGGGAATCCAAGTCGGATCTCCCGTCGCTTCTATGACGGCTTTGTCTCCATCGCGGCAAGCCAGCTCGGCGCTGGCTCCCGCGATGGGACTCGTAGGTGCTCAATCTCGCCGAGAAAGGGAGCGAGATTGACACAATATCGCGTGCACCTACTGTATGCTTACAACTGTGGGTTTACCCTTTCTGACTCTGCCAAGATCTTTATTGTGCAGCCTGTTGGGCACCTGACAGCCTCTTTACATATATCTTCACTTTTGATCCAGCTCTTCCCATGCATGCATGCTATGATCTGCAGTCATTCCCTTAGAAATATAATTTAAGCATTGTGGTGCACATGCTTTTTACCATACACTATTTTAGTTCCTTGTTTAATCAATACAACAAACAAAGATACCTGAATTTCTGATTACCAGACAAATGTTGCAAAACAGTATACGATTTGTGCATTTAATGTACCGTACTTTAAAGTTGGGGTTTATATGATTATATGATATGATAAATTTGTATGATGTGGACACATGCAGTAACTCCAAGTAAGGAATCTGCAAAAAAGTCACCATGGTAACCATGATTGGCAGCTGATGGGTGCAGTTGGAAAGCTGCTATTTATAGGGAATCTGCAGTATCTGGAGATACCCGCTTGTTGGCGGAACCAAGACAGCCAAGGTAGATTTTTTTTAGGCCACATACTATTGTTTCTGTCAAGCTAACATAGCATTAGGCCTATACATGCACATTTGGCTAATCCAAGTTTAGGACAGAAAAATATTTGGTGAAAACGATTGTTTGGAAGAAAAATTGTGCCTGAATGTCTTCGTACGTAAATAGCTGATAGTTTAACATGGTGGTCTTTGCTGGGAGTGAAAATATAGTGGCGATGTGGTGTATAAATTTTGAAAATATTACATTCATACTTGGTAAATCTATTTAGTTTTTTTTTTGCCACTTTCTAAATTAGTATATGCATTAATTTTGCTGGGCTAGTAACTAACTATTTGTTATGGTTCTACTGTTGATTTGTGTGCAAAAAAAGTTATACATTTGCCTAATTATCCTAAATAAAATTACATATTTTCTACTATTAAGATTGTTTTATGGGATAAAGTACATTTAATGAATAAAAGAACTTACTTGAAATGCAATTGCATTTTGTATAACCTTCCAATAGTATGTATAATATCTGAACATATATGAACATACTGTAAATTAAAACATTTTGTTTTACACACATAGAAGAACATAATACACATAGGGGTTGATTTACTAAAGGAAAATCCACTCTGCACTACAAGTGCACTTGTAAGTGCAGTCGCTGTAGATCACTGTAGATCTGAGGGGAGGCTCTGAAATGAGGGGAAGCTCTGCTAATTTTATCATCCAATCATGTGCAAGCTAAAATGCTGTTTTTTATTTTCCTTGTTGAAGTTGAAATAGAAGATATTAATGATAATAGTCCAAAATGTTCTTCCGTTATGAATAATTTACTAATATCTGAGCTGATTCCTGCAGGATCTCGCTTTCCACTGAAAATTGCCATTGATCCAGATCTTGGAACAAACTCTATTACTAATTACGAGCTCAGTCCCAGTGATCATTTTGCATTAGATTTTCAGAAGTATATGAACCAAATCAGATCATTAGAACTTGTACTTAAGAAATCTCTAGACAGAGAAAAGCAGTCTATTCACTATTTGATACTCACGGCCTATGATGGAGGCAATCCTAGACTGAGTGGTACAACCCAAATAATAATTAATGTTGAAGATCTTAATGATAATGCCCCTTTATTTGACATGCCATTTTACCAGTGCAGAGTAACCGAAAATGCGTCTAAAGGAAGCTTAGGGCCAAATCCACAAAAGAGATACGCAGGCGGAACTGCTGTTCCGCCTGCGTATCTCTGTGCCTAACTTTGGGAGCGATCCTCAAAAAGATTTTTCCCAAGTTAGGCAGAAGATCCGACATCCGTAATTTAGTTACGCTGTTGAATCTTCGGATGCAGTACCGCATCCGCCGCTGGGGGCATTTCGAGTCGAAATCCCTCCTTGCGTATGCAAATTAGTAGTTACGGAGATCCACAAAGCTTTAGGCATTGTGTGATTTACGTAAGTTACGAATTTGCTTGCGCAAAACTAAGGTTGGTTTTATATGGACTAACTTTAGTAGACCATGCAAAACCATACCTTTTTTTCAATCGCCGCGTTTTTTTTTTAAATTTAACATTTGCCTAATTATCCTAAATAAAATTACATATTTTCTACTATTAAGATTGTTTTATGGGATAAAGTACATTTAATGAATAAAAGAACTTACTTGAAATGCAATTGCATTTTGTATAACCTTCCAATAGTATGTATAATATCTGAACATATATGAACATACTGTAAATTAAAACATTTTGTTTTACACACATAGAAGAACATAATACACATAGGGGTTGATTTACTAAAGGAAAATCCACTCTGCACTACAAGTGCACTTGTAAGTGCAGTCGCTGTAGATCACTGTAGATCTGAGGGGAGGCTCTGAAATGAGGGGAAGCTCTGCTAATTTTATCATCCAATCATGTGCAAGCTAAAATGCTGTTTTTTATTTTCCTTGCCTGTCCCCCATAGATCTACAGCGACTGAACTTCCAAGTGCACTTTCAGTGCACTTGTAGTGCAAAGTGGATTTGCCTTTCGTAAATAACCCCCAATGTATTACATTATATACATTTTGGCTGACAGATAATTAAATATTGGTTTGCTAAACACATGTTTACTCTTGTTAGATGCAGTATGAAAATCAGGCAGTAGATGTCACTCTATACCAGGGATATGCAATTAGCGGACCTCCAGCTGTTGCCAAACTACACGTCCCATGAGGCATAGCGAGACTCTGACAGCATCAAGCATGACACCCAGAGGCAGAGGCATGATGGGACTTGTAGTTTGGCAACAGCTGGAGGTCTGCTAATTGCATATCCCTGCTCTATACCAATTATTTGCAGCAGGACAAAGACAACATACTGTATATTACCATTGTTGCCAGGGAGAAAATTTGCTGTAGGGGTTTCGGCCATGATAGATGTTTTTTTCCTGTGATGTGGATATTCTCACAGAGTGAAAGACTTATTTACCATCTTCATCAGTGATTTCAAGACATGCTAAGGGAAAAGGATTTGAAAGCAAAATGCAGGCTTCTTTTTTTATTGCTACTACACATGTTTTTTAGATGTGGCTCTGAGTCAGCTGCATTATATCATCCCAGAGGAATCCAAACACGGCACCTTTGTTGGAAGAATTGCACAGGATCTGGGATTGGACATAGGTGAGATTAATTTTAGAATGTTACATGTTGTCTCTAGAGATGATAAGGAATATTTCCAGGTAAATCTGCAAAATGGAATCCTGTTTGTTAAAGAGACAATAGACAGGGAGATGCTGTGTCAAAATGCACCATTCTGTACCATTCCTCTGCAGGTTATTGTAGATAAGCCTGTGCAGATGTATCGTGTAGAAGTTGAAATAGAAGATATTAATGATAATAGTCCAAAATGTTCTTCCGTTATGAATAATTTACTAATATCTGAGCTGATTCCTGCAGGATCTCGCTTTCCACTGAAAATTGCCATTGATCCAGATCTTGGAACAAACTCTATTACTAATTACGAGCTCAGTCCCAGTGATCATTTTGCATTAGATTTTCAGAAGTATATGAACCAAATCAGATCATTAGAACTTGTACTTAAGAAATCTCTAGACAGAGAAAAGCAGTCTATTCACTATTTGATACTCACGGCCTATGATGGAGGCAATCCTAGACTGAGTGGTACAACCCAAATAATAATTAATGTTGAAGATCTTAATGATAATGCCCCTTTATTTGACATGCCATTTTACCAGTGCAGAGTAACCGAAAATGCGTCTAAAGGAAGCTTAGGGCCAAATCCACAAAAGAGATATGCAGGCGGAACTGCTGTTCCGCCTGCGTATCTCTGTGCCTAACTTTGGGAGCGATCCTCAAAAAGATTTTTCCCAAGTTAGGCAGAAGATCCGACATCCGTAATTTAGTTACGCTGTTGAATCTTCGGATGCAGTACCGCATCCGCCGCTGGGGGCATTTTGAGTCGAAATCCCTCCTTGCGTATGCAAATTAGTAGTTACGGAGATCCACAAAGCTTTAGGCATTGTGTGATTTGCGTAAGTTACGAATTTGCTTGCGCAAAACTAAGGTTGGTTTTATATGGACTAACTTTAGTAGACCATGCAAAACCATACCTTTTTTTCAATCGCCGCGTTTTTTTTTTAAATTTGATTTTTTTTTTTCGGCGCGTAACTTATTTTTTTCCCGTCGCAACTTTACGAACCCGTCGCTATCCACAAAGCCCGACGTAAACTACGTATGCGCGATGCACGTCGGGAAAAATGACGTCACACGCATGCGCAGTCCGTCCGGCGTGGGAGCGCGCCCTAATTTAAATGGGAATCGCCCATTTTAATTAGGGATCGCTTAAGATGCAAGGAGATCAGCTACACTGGCGCAATTTTAGAGGTAAGTGCTCTGTGGATCGCTACCTAAAATACTAAAATTGCGCCAGTGTAACTTTTCTGCCTAAAACTAAGATCCGCAATTTCTTTGTGGATTTGGCCCTTAGTCTTTAAGCTGAATGCTACCGATTTGGACCAAGGAAAGAATGGGGAAATATCATATGAATTTGGGGACATGGTGATGGAAGAAGTGACTAGAGTTTTTAGTCTTGATAAACATACAGGAGAAATAAGAGTGAAAGGTGAAATTGATTTTGAAAAGATGAACATGTATGAAATTCAAGTTGATGCAATTGACAATGGGGATAATCCAATGGTTGGGCATTGTAAAGTTCTAGTGACTGTTGTGGATGTCAACAACAATCCTCCTGAGATGACAATTACATCATTATCAGTTCCTGTTGCAGAGGACTCTCCACAAGGGACAACTGTTGCAATTATCAGTATACACGACAGAGACTCAGGATCAAATGGAAAAGTTCAATGTCACATTTCTGAACAAGTACCATTTAAGGTAAATCCAGCATTTATGGGGGATTTTTCAGTGACAGTAAATGGACCCTTAGATCGGGAAAAAAAAGATGATTATGAAATTACAATTACTGCAAGAGATGAAGGCTCTCCAGCTCTATCGGTTTCAAAAAGTATAAGAGTTATAATAAGTGATGTAAATGACAATGCACCTCAGTTTATTCAACCTAGTGATACAATTTTCATCAAGGAAAATAATGCACCAGGTTCTTATATTTACACAGCTTCAGCATATGATCCAGATATAGGCCAGAATTCCTTCATCACATATTCAATTGCAAACGGTAACATTGATGGAATTCCCCTTTCTTCCTACATCTCCATCAATCCAGAGAATGGGAAGGTTTTTGCTTTAGTGTCTTTTGATCATGAACAAATCAAATATTTTCAGTGCCACATAAGAGCAACTGATGATGGTCTATCTCCACTCAGCTCTAACCAAACATTAAATATCTTCACTGAGGATATTAATGACAATGCTCCAATGTTTTCTCTTCTTTATTCTCCAACTACCATATGACTCCAAAGTCTGCTCAAGCTGGATATCTGGTAGCTAAAATCAGAGCAGTGGACCTAGATTCAGGGTACAATGCTTTGATGCCTTATAATTTTAGAGATCCACCAGGAAAAGATCCATTCATTATTTCTCAACAAACTGGGGAAATAATTTTAAAACGTTCATTTGTAGAGTCAGATAATGATGAATATAGATTGCTAGTGGTTGCTAAGGACCATGGTGAACCAGTCATGACAGCGCTCACACAAGTAATTATTTCTTTGGTGGAACCAGGAGAACGAGTAAATTTGGATAATCTTGATTTACAGAGCAACAATGATGGCTTTTCTACCACAAATATTTATTTGGTTGTTACAATATGCATAATCTCAAGTATATTTCTCATCACATTAATTGCCTTCACTGTTTTACGATGGCAAAAATACAGAGACAAGGTCAATGATTTGAAAGAAAGTTACAAGATTTGTACCAATACTGGAGGCAGTTGGATGTACTCTCAACATTCTCAGTACAGAGTGTGTTCAAACTCACACCAAACTAAAAATGACCTGATTGTATTCACTCCAAATAGTTCTCAGGCTCCAAGCAATGAAGAGAACGTGAACCAACAAAGTGCTATAATATATTCCTCAAACAAGGTAAGGTCACTGTAGATATATACAATTATATATATATATATATATATATATATATATATATATATATATATATATATATATATATATATATATATATATATATATATATATATATATATATACTGTGTATATATACATATATATATATATATATATATATATATATATATATATATACATACAGTACATATTGATAGTGCTATATGCATATTTCAGCTGGTAAGTAAATCTACGTATGTGTTTGCAATTTTTTTAGAGAATATATTTAATAAAAGAATAAACACTACATACATTTTGTAAACATATAGTGATATTTATATGGGCTCTGGAGGAATCAGATAAGTTACATTCAAGGAATTTGTGTAAATTGCACAGACGTCCAAAGAACAAAGATTTTTTTTTAAGAGTTTCAGGCAGATCTCCCCCACCGGACCCATAAACCTAGAAAGAAAGCATTGTTGTAAAAGGTAATAAAGCCTTACAAGTTAATGGGATTGTTTCCCAGAAGTCATCAATTTTAGAATAAAGCCAAATTGTGTAAAAAAGAATCCCCTTTTAGGCAAGATATCTCTAGCATGTTTTAAGAAAATGAGGGTAAACTATAACGGTTTAGAGAAAGTTTTACTGTTTTAAAGTTTTATTTTATACATGATATGCAACCAGCATTTAGCACATTTCTACTATGTTGCAAATAGACCAATATTATTTTGTTGGCAATTTAATTGGTTGAGTTTTCCCACACATTGTATGTTACATTTATGCTATCCTTTGCATGCAGGGAAGAATTCCAGCTGTGAGGAGTTTTATAAAAGCTTTTTGAAGGCTTGTAACAAATTACACTCCATGTTTTGGGTTTATGTTTGTTGCTATGGACTGCAGTATGACTCATTTGAGGGTTTTGATGCCTTAATTTTTTCGGACCTCTTAGTCTTGTATAATGTGGATCTGATAAATGGTTGTTGGCTACAATTATTCCAGAGTAGATTGTACAGTAAATTTTAAAGCAATTAAGGGATATCAACAGGATCGTCAAGTTTCAAGATTTAATAGTGACAGATTAAAAGAGGGTACGTTTATTTTTTATGTGTGATTATAACCATATAGGATTTCGTGGAAAGGTAAAGAGAACGGAAAGAAACAAAAAGCCCTCCAACCAAATCAGCGCATAACTCTTAAATTAGAAGGTATTCACATGAACCATAAATTGCATGAGCGGGACCATGCAATTCATTCCTTTATGCCCCATCATCAAAATGCACATCCAGAAACTCTGTTGTGTAGTACAAATATAGCCTAATATATACCCATTTCTTAATGTGAAAAAAAGGTTTAGGGCTAATTAATGTATACAAGTGTGAATATTAAAAACACTTTATAATGATTAAACATATGTATATATATATATATATATATATATATATATATATATATATATATATATATATATATATATATATATAATTCATCTATTATATCAAATGACCCAATCTGACAGATGAAGAATCCGCTCTCTATATATATTTTTATTGAGAGTTGTATACTATTCCCCCCCCCCTCGTTCGCTGCGGGGGTCTTCCTGTGAGCCTTCGCTTGTCCATGGCCCCAAACTGATAATCCTTCTGAAGAAGCGGTTTTCCCACAAAACCGGTAGAGGTTTTCTTGGCCATTCTCCACCACAACAGACACCTTACGGGTTACCGTTAGCAACAACTGCTGTATTCATTGTGGGGTTTGGCTCATGTGTATTTAATCATGTATAATTTTATGTGTAATAAATAATTTTTTACTTAACCTCCCTGGCGGTCTTCCCGAGACTGACTCGGGGTTTGATTTTCCTGCTACGATCGGTAACCCCGAGTCAGTCTCGGGCTCGCCTCGCTGAATCCACAGGCACTTTTTACTTACCTTGTCCCTGGATCCAGCGATGCCACCGCGCTGTGTGAGCGAGCGGGACCTCGCTCGATTCACATAGTGCTTCCGTGTGACGCCGATCTCCCTTCCCTGCGACGTTACGACGCACGGGGACGGAGAACGGCGCCAAATTTAAAAACGTAAACAAACACTTTACATACAGTATACTGTAATCTTATAGATTACAGTACTGTATGTAAAAAAAACACACCCCCCTTGTCCCTAGTGGTCTGTCCTGTGTCATGCATGTCATTTTATATAATAAAAACGTTTCTTTCTCCCTGCAAACTGTAGATTGTCCATAGCAACCAAAAGTGTCCCTTTATGTCAAAAATAGTTTTAGATCAGCTAAAAAACAGCGATAATAAATTATAATCACTTGCAGAATTGTGCGATAGCGATTTGTGGGGAAATTCGTCATAAAAAAAAAAAAATAATGACAGCAACAATTCTGCAACTGAGCAAATTTCAGTGATTTTAATTTGATTACATTATTGAATAATTTTTATTATAATTATATTATTATTTGTTATAATTATTTATAATTATTTATTATATTATAATTTATAATTTTGTTTTTAAAAAAATGTCATACCCGGGATGCCTATTAGAATCTTGTTTGGTCAGATTTAAGTGAGTTATTTCTAAAAATTACAGACCTACAATATAAAACGCCAAATTTCCTTGCAAATAATGGTACCGCTTTCAGCACCTTTTTTCTGACAGAATCATACCGCCAGGGAGGTTAATCGATTGTTTGTTATCAGTACCGAGAAAGTCCACCAAAAATTCCCCTCTTTCTAGGTGATTGTTGTTGGTTAAGGCGGTACTAGCAGCCGCCATTATACCATTACCTGGCCAATTCCTCTACACAGCCATTAATGTCTAAACTGTTGGCAACAAAAGCGAGTACACCCCTAAGTGAAAATGTTCAAATTGGGTCCAATAAGCTATTTTCCCTCCCCGGCGTCATGTGACTCGTGTTACAAGGCCTCAGGTGTGAATGGGGAGCAGGTGTGTTAAACTTGGTGTTATCGCTCTCACGCTCTAATACTGGTCACTGGAAGTTCAACATGGCACCTCATGGCAAAAACCTCTTTGAGGATCTTAAAAAAAATATTCTTGCTCTACATAAAGATGGACTAGGCTTTAAGAAGATTGCCAAGACCCTGAAACTGAGCTGCAGCATGGTGGCCAAGACCATACAGCGATTTAACAGGACAGGTTCCACTCAGAACATGCCTCCCCATGGTCGACCAAAGAAGTTGAGAGCCCATGCTTAGCATCATATCCAGAGGTTGTCTTTGGGAAATAGACATATGAGTGCTGCCAGCATTGCGGCAGAGGTTGAAGGGTGGGGGGTCAGCCTGTCAGTGCTCAGACCATACGCCGCACATTGCTTAAAATTGGGCTGCATGGCTGACGTCCCAGAAGGAAACCTCTTCTAAAGATGATGCTCAAGAAAGACCACAAACAGATTGCTGAAGAAAAGCAGACTGAGGACATGGATTACTGGAGCCATGTCCTGTGGTCTGATGAGACCAAGATAAAATTATTTGGTTCAGATGGTGTCAAGCGTGTGTGGCGTCATCCAGGTGAGGAGTACAAAAACAAGTGTGTCTTGCCTACAGTCAATCATGGTGGTGGGAGTGTCATGTTCTGGGCCTTCATGAGTGCTGTCGACACTGGGGAGCTACAGTTCATTGAGGGAACCATGAATGCCAACATGTACTGTGACATACTGAAGCAGAGCATGATCCCCTCCCCTTCGGAGACTGGGCCATAGGGCAGTATTCCAAGACAACCACTGCTTTGCTAGAAGCTGAGGGTAAAGATGATGGACTGGCCAAGCATGTCTCCAGACCTAAACCCTATTGAGCATCTGTGTTGCATCCTCAAATGGAAGGTGGAGGAGCGCAAGGTCTCTAACATCCCCCAGCTCTGTGATGTTGTCATGGAGGAGTGAAAGAGGACTCCAATGACAACCTGTGAAGCTCTGGTAAACTCCATGTCCAAGAGGGTTAAAGCAATGCTGGAAAATAATGGTGGCCACACAAAATATTGACACTTTGGGCCCAATTTGGACATTTTCACTTAGGGGTGTTCTTACTTTTGTTGCCAGTGGTTTAGACTTTAATGGCTGTGTGTTATTTGTGTTATTTTGAGGGGGCAGCAAATTTACACTGTTATACAAGCTGTATACTCACTACTTTACATTGTAGCACAGTGTAATTTCTTCAGTGTTGTCACATGAAAATATATAATAAAATATTTACAAAAGTGTGAGGTGTGTACTCACTTTTGCGAGATACTGTATATGGTGTCTACCACTATCCTGAAGAATAATCCTCTTATTTTTAGTATATGTGATGGAATAAGATTTAATGTGTTTAACCCTTTTGCTGGCAGGTCTGTACGTTGTATATTACACACAATCCGCTGGCTGCAGCCACCTGAATTGTGTGAGAAAATTACAGGCAGACTCCTGACTGTCAGGTGAGAGCATTCATGCAGCTCTGCTGCCGCCCGATAGTTCACACACACACCTGGTAATGGCGTCACCCCTCTCAGTGCCCGACCATGCTTACCACTTGCCAATCGGTGGATGTCACTTTCGTGTCAAGCTTGCGGTGTCTCTGACTAGCTCAGCAGGGAAATAATGTTTTGTAATGCGATCTAGTGGATAGTAGAGCACAGGGGAGACATGCAGGGTCTTTCAGACCCTGCATATCTCAATAAAGAGAACCTGTCGCAAAAAATAAATAATTGTGGACTTTTTGTCCCCTATGTTATGAAAAAAAGTTAAAGGGTCAATAAAGGAAAAAATCTTTTTAGCTGAAATGACTGTTTACAGGGTATAGAGACATAAAAGTTAACTGATTCCCCTAAAAATGATTAAAATAGATAAAAAAACAATCATATAATGTGACTGCAGTTTAGTTTCATTTTTGCTGTTGTTTCCTGGTTCTCTGATGTACAGATACAAAGAGCCAATAGAGGGCAGTGATGGATTGTAAAACGAAACTGGATTGGTGCTGACACACAGTAATCACACCTCCTTGATTAGTCACCACAGTGAGAAATCTCCCAGTACTGTGGTGATCAGGAAACAGACAACCAGGAAGTGTCCAGAACAGAGAAATTACAGCAACATCAAAGCAAAAACGAACAATGAGGACATGAAACCAGGACTGCAGTAAGGTAAAGGAAGCTATTTAGCTGGAAAAAAAATCCTTTAGTGACCCTTTTAAGTAAAAAAAATGTTTTCATAAAAATAAAGTTACACCCAAGCACATAAACCCCCCCAATTTTTTTAAGGCCCCCCACATATACACACGTACAAATGTAAACACATTTGTCGGAGTGCCTGTGCATGAAAATGTTGATTGTGATACACATGTTACAGTTAGGATACTGCATTGTACAATTAGACAGTAACAGGACAGTTTAATTCAGGGACAATAGTCTAAACTGTGTATGCCTAATTTTTTTTTTTTTTTACATTTATGATGCATTGACATACTGTGCACAAAACTTAAAAAAACTGATGGATAGTAACAGGTGAATGCTCCACTTTATGTACCCTGAACGTAATTAACATAAAAGAAAAGCATTCAAAATAATTGAAACCCAAAATACCACCAGTGAAATAAAAGTCCACAGGGAAGACTAGGACCAAAAAATCATCTTAACCCAAAATAAGATTCCTAGAACAAAAATTAAAACAGATATACTGCCAGATAAATAAAAAACACAAAATGCTACCCCCTGAAACAAAAGCCTATTTTTAAATAGAGCCTTAAAGTATAAAAGTTTGCTGTGGACAGGACAGCAGCCTAGAATAACTGCTGACCTTAAATCAATGTCAACGTTAAATCAAATGTTCAAAAGTCCCCAATATTAAGAATAAAAAGGCATAAATAGGATTGATTGCCCAAAGAGCTATCAAGAATTAAATTATAGTCTGCTAACTGACCCTCAACTCTCTCTCTTTGCGGTTTGCAGATAGCCATATAACAGCTTCCAACTCATTGACACTGCCCTGTACCACCCCATTTGTAGTGAGGGGGTTGTATGAAAAACATTTACCAGCACAGGAAATGGCCCAATATCTTTGTTTCTTTTTGCCCTAGTCACACAGAATGGATGTGCATGCACTTCAGGTAAAATGCAATATGAGTCATTTAAACATACATACCATGGTGTGGCTATGGCTTTATTAAAAGTAGAAAACAGAAAATTACATTTAAATAAAAATAGAATTACATTTGGTTTAGTGCAATAGTTTAATAATACATAAGAGTAGTGCACTTATCAGTATCACATGTTGGTTGTAGGGTTTCTTACACTTGCATCCATCTTGCACTATTAATTGCAATAAATTAAAGTACCATATTTATTTACACGTTTTCTCCCTGAAAACAGAGGGTAAACAGTGCCTGCGTGTTATACACCGATTATATGTTTTACCAACAGGGGGCGGAGATCAGGTGGTCTGTCCTGGGAGCCACCCATTGGTGAATGTGGGGCCATCTGCCCCGCCTCTCCTGGCCCTGGGACAGCGCTGCCTGCATAGTCTAAAATTGAGAAAAAAAAACACTTGCCAGCCCCTTCTCCTACACTGCACCTCCTGTGTCAGTGTCATTGTAAAACAAAGCTTCTAAATATCTCAATAGCTCCGTTTTTTCTGCCTGCTCTCCTCCTCCAAATGTAGCTCTAGATTGGAGGAGGAGAGCGGTCACATGACCATCTATGTAATGTCAGAGGAGAGCAGTCATGTGACCAGGGCAGTGGAAAAAACAGAGCTAACGATGTATATGTAGGGTTCGTTTTACAATGAGTGACACATGGGGAGCAGTGTATAAGGGGCTGGCAGTGATTTTTTCTTAACTGTAGAGTATGCTGACAGTGCTGTCCCAGGAGACTGGGGGTCTCCTGGGAGTGCAGGGGGAAGGGGGCTGTATACTGGATGGGGAGCTGTGAACTGTGTAGGGGGCTGTATACTGGATGGGGGCTGTGCATTGTGCAGAGGGCTGTATACTAGATGGGGGGCTGTGTACTGGATGGGGGGCTGTGCACTGTGCAGGGGAAGGATGGCTGTATACTGTAAAGGGGGCTGTGAAAACATTTTTCCTTAAACTTCCCTCCTAAAATTGGTGTGTGTGTTATATGCCTGTGCGTGTTACACGCCAATAAATACAGGTTAATGACATATTAAAGTTATTGTAAAGTGTCATTTTTTTTAAATAACAAACATGTTTTACTTATCTGCTCTTATCTGTATTAAAAGAAGCCTCAGGGGTAAATTAAATTAATATTATAATGAGGGGTACCTTCATCCTTAAGGTCAATATATGGAGTACTTGAGTCTAAGGTCCCCGAACCAAGGAGTCAAGAAAGGGAATGAGGGGCCAGTTAGAACTATTAGCGGTACCAATAAACAGTTACAGAAGGAAATAAGAAAAAATAAAAATTCATAATTTTTATTAAAAGACATATACAGACAGTTACAGGATAAAAATTGTGACAACCATCCAAAAGCGCCAAAGTTGAGGTCCCCGAAGTGGGAAGACATAACGATGGGTAGGGGGTTGTAACAGTTCTCAACTAGTTTCCCAGATTGAAACCCGCTTCATCAGGAGAGGATCTAGAAGTAATTCAACAGTACATCAGTACTGTATATCAGTACTTATCTGTAGTTGGTTTTGCACAGAGCAGCCTTGATCCTCCTCTTATTGGGTCCCTCTTCTGTGCTTCTGGCCTCTTCCTCCTGTTGAGTGCCCCTATAGCAAGAAGCTTGCTATGGGGGCACCTGAGCTGAACCACAGCTCCCTGTGTCTATTGAGACACGGAGCTGCGGCCCAGCCAGGTCCCCACCTGATTGGCTTACTGATTTTGATTGACAGCACAATCATGCCACTCTGCTATCTTATCCAGTGAGGAGGGGAGTCCTAGGCAGCTTAGACACTCCTGCAACAATGCTGGATATAGATGGGCTCAGGTAAGGATTAGGGGTGCTGCTAAAGAGGGCTGTTGCACACAAAAGTTTTTTTTAAATCTTAATGCATAGAATGCAATAAGATAAGACAACTTCTGCCTTTACAATCCATTTAAATCCTAGTATTTAGAGTTTATGATGGTAATATGTATTTTTAGGTTTTGAGTCCTTAGCAACAAACCATGAATTTCTACCATCCATATTCTGAAAACATAAATCTGAAGGATTATCTACATTTTCAGTGTTTTATGAGACCCATCTCTAATGTTCCATATTTTAAAAAAACATTCTTTGTGTATAGGATGTGTTTTATACTCTACATTCTAAATCACATTATGTATTACATTAAACAAATGCATGCTATATTTACAAATATGCAACAGAAAAGTGAACTAATTAAAAATACACTATGCTTATGTAGCCATGATATGTAGTATTGAAACCAAGCACTAGATGTCGCTGTCTACCAATATTTATATCAAATGAAAGGAAATTCATCTCTCTGTTGTAACTAGCTCTATTTTTTGCTGTAAGAATATCGGCCATGACAGAAGGTCCTTTCCGTAGCATGGATTTTCAATCAGTGTGAATGCCTTATTTCCTGGAAATAATTTTACCTTCAGCATCGGTGAATTTAGGAAATGATCAAAACAAACCTGGATTATCAAGCAAGGAGAAGGTTTGCCATTTTCTTATTACTACAAATGTCTTGGGATGTGGTCCTGAGTCAGCTTCATTACATCATCCCAGAAGAATCAAAACACGGCACCTTTGTTGGAAGAATTGCACAGGATCTGGGACTGGATTTAGGTGAGATTAATTCCAGAATGTTACATATTTCCTCTAGAAATGAGAAGGAATATTTCCAGGTGAATCTGCAGAATGGAATCTTGTTTGTTAAAGAGACAATCGATAGGGAATTCTTATGTCCAAATACACCATTCTGTATTGTTTCTCTGCAGGTCTTTGTAGATAAGCCTGTGCAAATGTATCATGTAGATGTAGAAATAGAAGATATAAATGACAATGGTCCAGTTTTTTCCTCCAATGAATACAACCTTGTGATATCAGAGCTCAGACCTGCAGGATCTCATTTTCCACTAAAGAAAGCTGCAGATCCAGATCTTGGAACAAATTCTATTACAAACTATGAATTCAGTGCCAGTGACTGTTTTACATTAGATTTTCAAAAACACATGAACCAGATCAGATCTTTAGAGCTTGTACTAAAGAAATCTCTAGACAGAGAAAAACAGTCTATTCACAATCTAACACTTATAGCTTATGATGGTGGCAAGCCAAGATTAAGTGGTACAACCCAAGTAATCATTACGGTTGATGATGTTAATGATAATGCTCCTTCTTTTGATCAGCCGTTTTATCAGAGCAGTGTAACAGAAAATGTTGCAAAAGGATTTTTGGTGTTTAAATTAAATGCCACAGATTTGGATCAAGGAAAAAATGGAGAAATATTTTATGAATTCAGCAGCCTGGGAATGGAGGAAATTATTAGAATTTTTAGTGTAGATAAAAACACAGGGGAAATTAGAGTAAAAGGTGAGATTGACTTTGAAGCAGCAAATATGTATGAAATTCAGATTGATGCTATTGATAATGGGGAACACCCAATGATTGGACATTGCAAAGTTCTAGTGACTGTTATAGATGTTAATGACAATCCTCCAGAGATGGTAGTAACATCGTTGTCCGTTCCCGTGCCAGAGGATTCTCCCCAAGGGACAACAGTTGCTATCATTAATATACTTGATAGGGATTCAGGAGCCAATGGAAAAGTAAACTGCTATATTTCTGACAGTGCACCTTTTAAAATTAATCAAGCTATTATGGGAGTATATGCTATGACCGTGAATGGGGCCTTGGATCGTGAAAGGAAAGATGAATATGAAGTTGTCGTAACTGCAAGAGATGAAGGTTCTCCTTCTCTATCAGCTTCAAAAATTCTTAAAATTATTATAAGTGATGTGAATGATAATTCCCCCCATTTTTTTCAGCCAGTTGACACAATTTTTATCAAGGAAAACAATCCACCGGGTACTCTAGTCTATACAGCAGCTGCCTCAGACCTGGATATAGAGCAGAACTCTTTTATCACTTACTCAATTGTTGACAACACAATTGATGGAATCCCCATATCATCCTACATCTCCATGAATCCAGAGAATGGGAAGGTATTTGCTTTAGTTTCATTTGATCATGAACAAGTCCCACACTTCCAATGTCTCATTAAAGCAATTGATGCTGGTTTACCTCCCCTCAATTCAAACCTTACATTAAATATTTTCATTGAAGATATAAATGATAATGTCCCTTTTTTCTCTCCACTTTATTCTGAAATGACAATTAAAACTCCAAAGTCAGCAAAATCTGGACATCTGGTAGCTAAAGTAAAAGCGCTAGATCTTGACTCTGGATACAATGCTTTGATATCATATACTTTTAAAGAGTTTACTGGAAAAACAGCATTTGTCATAGCTAAAGAAACTGGAGAAATAAATTTAAAACGTGCATTAACAGATTTGGACAATGATGAATACAGGTTTAACATTGTGGCCCAGGACCATGGAGAGCCAGTTATGACAGCTGTGACACAAATCATCATTATTTTGGTGGAATCCGGAGAGGAGGCTCACTTTGACAACCCTGAGTCCAAAGATAGTTTGGAGGAGTTTTCTGATACAAATGTTTACCTTGTTGTTGCTATTTGCATAATCTCAAGTATATTCCTTATCACTTTAATCGCATTTACTGTGATAAGATGGCAAAAATACAGGGATGAAGTCAATGAACTGAAGGAAAATTACAGGATCTGCTCTAATACTGGAGGTAGTTGGGTATATTCACAGCAAACACAATACAGAGTATGTTCAAATTCACTCCAAGGCAAGAATGACTTAATAGTGTTTACTCCAAATTCCTCTCAAACTCCAAGTCATGAAGAACAAACAAATCAACAAGGGGCTGTACTTAATTCCTCATATAAGGTAAGGCTTAATGTATATAAAAAGCATAATATTACAAAACAAAGGGCAAACACAACGTTAGGTGTAAAGTTTTTGCTAGTAACAAATCACACAATGAGAGAAGCACAACTGAAAACAAATCAAATATAACAATAAAAACAGTAAACTGGTAAAAAAAAAAAAAAAAAACATTGCAAATATTTCACACTGATATTAAAATTCTTTAAATATTTGATGCAATAAAAAAATAATCATCATCAACAATTCTGTTAATCCAATAATTTACAATATTTTTATTTTTTATAATATTATATTTTTTTTATATATATATGCATCCAAATGCAAATGTTTAATGTGATATTAGTAGTTATAATAATTATAATTGAAGTGTACCACCAAAAGTCTGGTATATATAAAATGACTTAATCCTAAACAAGGCACATGTTTTTTTGTAGTCTAAAACACACCTAGGTTATAAACGTTTGTGTATATATTAAAGGTGTTTAGGTGTTTTGGGGATAAAGATGAGAATGAGAACAATTGTATACATGCAGTGTATTTTACAATTAGCTACACATAGTCTTCTGAATTCTTAACATAGAATTTGACTCCATTTACCACCCAATAGCTCACTATAATAATGTATGCATCGATTCAACTCAGTTTGTAATGAACAATACAGTTTTTAGACTTGATATTAATTTCCATTCCTTCATAATATTTTCCTGCTATAAAACAGCTGACCACTTTCACCAAACTAGAAACATATATTAGAGAATGAGTTACATTTCGTACACAAACTCTATGATATATTAGAGAATGAGTTACATTTCGTACACAAACTCTATGTTCTGAATGTCACACTTTTGCTAAAATCGACTTAAAATCAAACTATTTATAAAAAATTAGGTTAAAGAGTTGTAAAGACAAAAATATTTTCCTCTTAATTTAAAGTCTGACAGTAGCTGATAAAGTAAAAAGTAATGTTTTGCATTATAACTAGTTTGATACCTGTTGAAATCGAGCCGTTTTATTCACCTCCAGCACTCCTGAATCGTTATTCTCACTGACTTCCTGATTTGCAGTGCACATTCATTCTTGCTACATCACGGCCTAATGGGAGCTACAGTTCCCATTAGGCTTAGCCTCCATGCCTGTGAGGGATAAGAGAGCATCTTCACGCAGGGCTGTAGTCATAGGGAGGGGGTGAGCACATTCTGCTTTCCACCATGCAAAACGGCTCAGATGCTGGTGGAAAGCAAGAAGAGGAGAGACAGGAAATGGCATTTTCAAACCTGGATTACTGTATTTTGGAGGTCAAAAGGAAAAATGAGGGAAGTAATATTTAAATGCTCTAGCTTACAGCAATCAATTGATCTAATAAAAAATGAACCTTTAGTGTTCCTTTAAGTTAGAACTCTAGTGGAATATTACTATCTGAGTAATATTCCTAAAACTTTGAAATTAATACAAATTTTGATGCAGCTTGATTTGTTGTAGCTGTTGATGACACTGTAAAATTATACTTATATTTTATTCAAATTATAATTTAGCGAGTAAAAAGTCCATAAGACATTTTTTTTCAAATAAAAAATCATGTATTATAAGGCAATGGTTCCATAAGGATACATTGTTGACTTGTTTGATAGAGGAAGATATTTTTTTTTTAATATTGCATTTTACTGCTAAACCTTTGACAGGCATACACAATTGATGTTTTTTGTACTTGATTTATTTCTTGTTACCCTTCTACATGTCTCGGCTACTCTAAAAAATGTGTAAGTTGCTATCATTTAAATACTTAATTAATTACTAAATGTTTATTTTTACTTTTTTTACATTGCTAATTTGCACATCGACCTTTAAAATGCTAAACTTTTTGCTTTAAATTAGTTAAATGCAGCTTTAGTTCATCTGTTCAGTTTTGCATTTGCTATTTTAGCGTAACATATGTTATTTAAGGTATTCGTATCTATCTACAATTAACAGCTATAATGTATTAAAGTTTCACATACAAAGCAAGGCCATCATTTTGAAGGGCAAACTTTAAAAAATTGCTTTTATCTTTTAAATAATATTGCAGAATATATAACAACTTTCATTCAAATCTATTACTAGTTCCGAAATTGTGGTGACACTAGCAGACATTTCATGTTGACAGAATCCCCTATACGTAGTATTTACTGTTATAATGTATAATAGTCCTAGCATGTAGTACTATATTGTAATAGTTAATAGATTTTTTCTAGAATAAGCAATGATTGGGTAACTGTTAAGTTGATCCAGTGTCTATTTCAATCATGTTCAAAAATTTTTGTTTTAAATTTTCTCTGAAAATGCAAAAAATGGCATGTGCTTGAAAGCAGATTTATTTAGCTACCTAAAAAATGACTACTTTACTTGCTCACCTTTGAAAATGATTTGCTACAAATTAAAAACGTCTTATTTTGTGCATATTTTCTATTGGTAGTTATAATGTTCCAACAGTTTAGTTTACTAACTGTATTTAGAGCTTAATATATATTTTTGTAATTTCATTTTGTGATTTTGCAACTTAATAAAAAAAAATATATAAATGTATTAATAATCTATATATATATATATATATATATAAATAAACATATAGATATACACCTTGGGCCGGATTCAGGTAGCCCAGCGTAATGATGTGCGGGCGTATTTAAATTAATGGTGACCCCACGCCATTCGTGAAAGAATCCCAGTGTGCATGCTCGAAATTCCGCCGCAAATCGTCATTGCTTTTGACGTAAACGTAAATTACGTCCAGCCCTATTCGCGAACGACTTACGCAAACGACGTAAAAAATTCTAAATTCAAGGCGGGAATGATGCCCATACTTAACATTGCGTACGCCTCATAAGGAGCAACCTTACGCCGAAAAAGCCTAACGTAAACGACGTAAAAAAATAGTGCCGGGCTTGCGTAAATTTGTGAATTGGCATATTCTACGCCGAAAACGACAGAAGCGCCACCTAGCGGCCAGCGTAAATATGCACCCTAAGATACGACGGTGTAAGAGACTTACGCCAGTCGGATCTTAGGATAATGTCGGCGTATCTTGCTTTCTGAATACAGAAAGAAGATACGCCGGAGCAGCTTTGAATTTACGCAGCGTATCTATAGATACGCCGGCGTAAATCCTTGCTGAATCTGGCCCCTTGTATTTGTCTATATACTTTGCTCTATTTGCATCTGCCCTGGCATGGTGGCCAGGCACTATAGCATTATGTATAAGTTCTGGGGACAACCAAGTACCGGTAGGCATGCTTGCCTTAAGGGAAAGGGGGCTGTTATAGGTGAAGCACACAGTAGCTAGTTATAGTATCTGACCACCTGCGTTGGGGTAGATGTGACACTAACATTTAGAATTGAACAGATCTCTTCAAGCATTCCTCTAGGGCAGGGCAAATAATTATAAATACATTTTACAATTTTAAGTGACTTTAAGTTAGGTGACATTAGGCTAAAATGTCACTGAATGATAAACATATAGGGCCAGATTCAGATACAATTACGTTGCTCCACGGCAGCTTAACGTATCGGATTTACGTTACACTGCCGCAGGTTTACAGCGTAAGTGCCTGATTATCAAAACTCTTACCTGTAAACTTGCGGAGGTGTAACGTAAATGCGCTCGGCGCAAGCCCGCCCAATTCAAATGGGGCGGGCACCATTTAAATTAGGCGCGTTCCCGCGCCGAACGTACTGCGCATGCTCCGTCGGGTAAATTACCCGACGTGCATTGCGCTAAATGACGTCGCACGGACGTCATTTGTTTAGACGTTAACGTAAATGTCGTCCAGCGCCATTCACGGACGACTTACGCAAACGACGTGGTTTTTAAAATTTCGATGCGGGAACGACGGCCATACTTAACATGGCTTAGAACAACTAAGGCTCAGCCCTAATTTTACACAGCGTAACTCGACGGAAACAACGTAAAGTTAGATCGACGGGCAGCGCGGATGTTCGGGGATCGCCGTAACTAGTCATTTGCATATTCTACGCCGACCGCAATGGCCTCGCCACCTAGCGGCCGGCCTAGAATTGCATCCTTAAGATACGACAGTGTAATTCAATTACACCTGACGGATCTTAGGGCTAGCTATGCGTAACTGATTCTATGAATCAGTCGCATAGTTAGGACGGCCGTAACACAGAGATACGACGGCGTATCAGGAGATACACCGTCGTATCTCTTCTGTGAATCTGGCCCATAGTATTTATATATTTTGTGCTTTGGGGTATGTTCTTTCTCTTTATTATTATTTTTATATGAAAAGTTTTCTTTTCTTTACTTTTGAATGAATCCCGAATAGGAAGTGAAGGGATTAGATATTTAGCTGGCCTTGAAATGTATTAGTCTTTCCGGACTGCTATTTTCATGCTGCTGCTCTTATTTCCTCCCTTTAAACAAGGAATTTAATTGGAAATACCTGAAACCTTTTTTTATTTGATAAAATAATTATATTAGGATATATATTTACATGTCTGCTGCTGATAAGGCTTTTTTTTTCAGTAAATAGAAATTAACATTTATAGGGAACATACTTAACTCAAGATGTTTTGTAAGATCTTTTTTTTTTCAAAAAAGCAAGTTTATTGATCAAAATTTGACACATACAGTCCAAAGTACCACAATCGTATCCAATATAGCAGATACAGACATGGCCATAAACAATACAGCATTGTAATTAAACAGGAATCAACATACTGAGAGGTCATACAAACCGCAACCAATCACCACACCACCCCCTGGCCCCCTAGCTCAAGAGTCTGTCCATGATTAGGTCATCCGGGGCAAGCCCCGGTGTTCCCAACCACAGGTCCCATAGCTTTTCAAATTTTCCAGAACATCCCCTATGTTGGTATATAACCTTCTCCATCCTCAGTGCATTACCAAGTGCAGTGGTCCATTCCCTGACTGTGGGGGGCACCTCAGATTTCCAATGCTGCACGATCAGTTTTCTGGCCATAAAAAGGGCCCTAATGAGGTTCCCATTCCAGCTTGTCTAAAAGATTCAGGAGACACTGCTTAGGATCTAATGGGATCGAAACCTGGAATACTGCGTTTAGTGTGTCTGTCACCCCCTTCCAATAGGCATGCAACTTGGGGCAGCGCCAAAGCATATGTATCAAATCCCCATGGTCCTTTTTACATCTAGGCACAAGTCGATGTGGGCCGCAATCCCATAGCATACCATCTGTGGGGCGTGTAGTATACTCTTAGGAGTGTATATAATTGCGTCATGCACTGTGTCACATTCAGGGAACAAATGGTAACCGACTGCAGGGCCTCCTCCCACTGCTCCTCGTCCAGGGGTCCTACATCAACCTCCAACTTCCTTCTAACTGTCAGGGGATGTTTTGTGAGATATTTACGAAGCAGTGTACTATAGCTCTGGGAAATAAAACCCTTAGATAAGCTGCGAAAGGATTGGAAGGAAGTCCACATGCCATTCCGAGGCCCTGGATTGGGCAACAAATGCGTGCCTAAGCTGCATGTAGTAGAAGAGCATGCTAGCTGGTAACTGATATGCATCCCTCAGAGTCTCAAAAGGCAATAAACCACCACTCCCCAGAAGTTTTGTGAGATCTTAATGCATGGTTGCAAAAATCTGGATTAATGGACCAGAACAAACAAAAAAACACCACAAAACATGGCACATGCAAAAGTTTACTTTTCCAGTCAGTTACAATTTAGTTACAACTCTTTGGCCTTCAACATTTTTTATTTTATTCTTCCATAAGTTTAATAAACACATTTTAAAACAATCTGAGAAACAGTTCTATATTATCCCTCTGCAGATTATAATAGATTATCCTAGATTAGTCAGGGCAGATGCATCATGCAGATATTGAAATAGAACAGATAAATGATAATGCATTATCTTCTAAATGTAATAATCTTTTGAGATCAGAAATTAAGTATCTTGTTACCCCTTGAAGGATGCTGCTGATCCAGATCTTGATACAAATTCTGTTGCAGAATATGATCTAGTAATTATTTTTAATCCGTTTAGCAGAAGTATTTATTTCTGATCACTAGAGCTTGTACCATGAAAATCCATAGACAAAGAGGAACAATCTGATTATAATGTGACCCTGATGCCACGTACACACGATCATTTTTCAGCATGAAAAAACCCCGACTTTTTTCGGCATGTAGAAAAAACAAAGTTTTTCCAACTTCATCAATAAAACAACGTTGCCCACACACCATCGTTTTAAAAAAAAGCTCTAGCAAAGCGCGGTGACGTACAACATGTACGATGGCACTATAAAGGGGAAGTTCCATGCGGATGATGCCACCCTTGGGGCTGCTTTAGCTGATTCCGTGTTAGTAAAAGACGATTTGCGCTTTTCTGTCTGTTACAGCGTGATGAATGTGCTTAATCCATTAAGAATGGTAGTTTTACCAGAACAAGCGCTCCCGTCTCATAACTTGCTTCTGAGCATGCACGGGTTTTTAACATCGTTTTAGCCCACACACGATCATTTTTTACAACCCAAAAAACGACATTGTTTAAAACGTCGTTAAAAAATGCAGCATGTTCGAAAAAAAAATGACGTTTTTCAGAACCCGAAAAATGGTGTGAAGCCCACACACGATCATTTTAAATTACATTTTTTTAAAACAAAGTTTTTTTAATGCCGAAAAATGATTGTGTGTATGCGGCATTACAGTTTTTGGTGGGTGAAAGATGAAATGATACATTACATTTTTTTAATGCTAATGCCCCATTATTTAATCACTACTTTACCATTGCAATGAAAATGAAAATTCCGGTGATCAAGTTAAATGCTACAGGTTCAGATCAAGTAAAACATTATGGAATATGAGTTACAAATATACATCTCTTCATTCACTAGTTTGTGTATTAACAGTAAATTTTGTCATATACATTCCTTGCCAATGTTTTTATTCATGTATGTTAAATAAAGTATATTTTCTACCTACTCTACTACAATTGCATATAGTGCCTTAAAAGTCCCGTTCCCAGGGGAATGTTTTTTCTATTCTCAAGTGCATAGTACTTATTCCGTTCCTCACCTATGGCTCACTAATTTATTGTTCATTGCTATGTGAGGAATGGTTGGAATGCTTGTTTTTGTTCTCTAGTGCCTCCCCCCCCCCCACTTCCTGAAAACAGCAAACAAACACTCTTGTGCATTAGTGTGATGTCCGGGTGATCTATTATTCAAAGGGATGATATATTTGGCCTGGCTGCCCTCCAGGATAGGGGATATCCTAATAGTCACAGAAAAAGTATAGAAAAGAGGGCTCACCGGCTCTCCCCCCCCCATTCCCTTATCCCCTTCTCTCCCTTCCCCTTTTTTTCAGTACCTCACTCATTGAGTTGTTTGTATCTGGCCCTGGGTGAGCAGACCGCACCATGTGTATTTTACTTCCCCCCTCTAGGCCTGCAGGTATTATTTTTGCACTACATTTTTTCAGTTTTGAATTGCTATATTATTTAAGATATCCTGTGTTTGGTTCATCCTTTTTTGGGTTCCTATTAGATTCCAGAACCCTTTCTTAGAAAAGTGCACCAGTTTCTGACATATATTATTTGGATGTGTTTATTCATGATTATTGTGACCTTCTTAGATCTCCTTTCTCCTGAGCTGTTTTCTCCTCTCTCTGTCTTTTTCTTTCCCTATTTGCTTTCTTATGGGTAGGTCTGGAGCTCCCCCTTAGGATCATTTTTGTTTATGCCTTTTCTCCCCGTGGCTAATATTCACTTATCTTTCCTTTCTTTCAACTGTAGAGAGTTTAATGTATCCGAGAAAAGACGTCAAATTTTATACCACTTTCATAAGCATAAAGCTAAGATTTTACTTTTGCATTTCCGTATTAGCTCAGTTCCGGTACTCAATACCCAATGCTACCTATTTGGTATCACAGCACTAATCCAGATGCCAAATCCACAAGTCTTTCATCTCTGAGATTGTTGACTGCGTCGTTTCATCTTCCTTTTGAAATTTGCTGATGTCATTTACACTCTTGCTAATGTTAATTTCCTTAACCAGGACTAAGTGTGCTTATTTACCACTGTTGATAATCACACCTTGTTCTGGGAGAAGACTAGAACATGGTTACTTGACTTGGTCTGTGTGGCTGATATCGCCCAGGCGATTCTCACCTTTATGATCACTCAGGCTCAAGATGGTACTCTCCCCTTGGTTGAGTTGGAGGCTTTAACGTGCACCCTCCTGGGGCTGTTTATCAAACATGGGGCATTACTCAAAAAACAATGTGCACATGACATCTCCTCATTACTTTCTACCATTTCTCGCCTGTAAACTTTCCATAACAGGGACTTAAATGCCACTACGCTTCTAAAAGTTTCTAATACACGGCATGAACTCCTTAATTTTCTTGAATAATATTCTCTGGAGGCTAGGGAAAGGACATGTAAAACCTCTTACGCGCTTGCTAATAAATAAAATAAACCTTTATTGAGGGTCTGACACCCCAGACCGCCAGGACTTCTATTGCTTTCATTATGTCCTCTTCTAATGTGAAGCTTCATAATACGTCTGCTATATCTGAAGAATTCCGGCACCATTACTCTTCTCTATATAATCTTCCCCCACCTCGAACAGCGTTGCTCTTCACAAATGAGTCTTATATTCAGGAAACAGCATTGCTCACTATTGACCGTGAGCAGGCTGCAAACCTGGATGCTCCCCATTCTGTCCCCGAGTTTCTTTCTAAAATATGCTCCAGACAAAGGGTTTAATAAATTTGATGGTTTTATTGACACTAAAAAATGTATAAGAAAACTAAATATCAAAAAAACAAATGCAGATTAATCATTCCACATTTAACCCAAATAAATCTTCCAATAATGTTTTGGAAGTTTTTAAAGCCATGGTAGAACAGGACATCAGATTGATTCAAACAAGGGTTGGAAGGAAGAAAGGTAATATACAAAAGGGCATATAAGCTTTAGAAAAAAGGAAGAATATAGCAATAAGAATGGCAGACAAAGGGTGGGAATTGTGGTGCTTAAGAGGGAAGAATATAATAAAGAGTTAAATAGATTGTTTGGAGACATGAATACATACAAAAAGCTTAGAGGTAATAAATGTAAAGCCTCTCTAAAAAGGACCGTTAGCAGGCCCAACATAAAGGAATTCTAACCAAGAAGGAAGCTAGGTATCTTGTTCCAGATGCTCCCAGTTTACCTGTAATATACCAACACCAAATGCTCACACAAATGTGACAGTGCCTATCTGGGAGACCCATCACAAGTGGCATAAACTCAGTGTTTTCCCATATAGGCGAGTTACGTGGACTGTTTTTGCAGCCCTTGTACAAACCTACCCATCCTATTTGAGAGACAGTAAACATCTCATGAACATCTTAAAAGACACTTAAATCAACAATAATACATTTATTGTCATGATAGATGTTGAATGATTGTACACTAATTTGAGACAACAAGATGTAATATCCACTACTAGGAAATCTTTAGACTGTAAATCCAGTCTTAAGAGAGAACAAAAAGAATTCCTGTTAGAAGCCCTGAATTTAGCCATGTCAAACAACTATTTTTGGCATGAGGGCACCCATTACAACCAGATTAGGGGAGTGGCCATGGGAGCCAAGTATACTCTAAGTGTGGCCAATATATTAATGAGTCAATAGGAGGAAACCAGCATCTTTAGTAAAACCATACCAGAAATATATTTGTATAAAAGATACATTTATGGTATTATATTATGGGATGGTACAGAAGAAAGTTTAAAAGTATTTCTATCTAAAATTAATAGTAACTGTTATGGACTCAGATTTACTGGTAGTTGGATTTATATGAACTGGGATCTGGGATCTGGTTTCGATGAAACACGAAGGGTTGATAAACACTAAAACTGGGCAGAGTTTGGTACCCATACAAAAACAGGTAATGGAAATAGATAGAAGGACATTATTGGGGGAAAGACCCAAAAAGAGTAAAACCTCGTGAACATCTGGCCTTTGTAACCAACTTTAACCGAGACTATAAAATATTTGAGAATATTGTGAAGAAACACTGGCCAATTTTACTGAGGGATAAAACATTAACCAATCCCTAGGCGTCGACAATTCATCTACTGTAGAGCATCTAACCTAAGGAATAAAATAGCCGCTAACATTCACGATCCCCCAAAAAGAAAGTTACTTTTTTGGATCAAACTGGCTTTTATTACTGCCGGAAGTGTAAAGCATGTCAAACCACAAGAAAGAATAAGAGAAAATAGATAAATTCAAATTATTTAGCACAGGGAAGGAATATAGTATTGGGAGGTTAATTACATGTAAATCTACTCACGTCAACTATATGATGGCTTGCCCTTGCGGGTTGCAATATATTGGATGTACTATGAGACAATTAAGTACAAAAATTATTGAACAATAATATAAAAAAAGCATTCCATAAGCATAGTCTTTCAAACCACTTTAGGGTGCATCACAATAAAGATCCGAGTTTAGCCACCTTCTTTGGTATTGATAGGGTAGAACCCCATTGGAGAGGGGGAAACATGACCCAAGGGTTATCTAGAAATGAAACCAAATTGATTTTTAGATTAAAAACACTCAATCCTGCAGGTATCAATGTTGATATAGATTTAAATAGTTTTTATCTAATTATTAAGTTGTAAAATAAAAGATTTTTCTATGCAATGTTCAACAATATTACACAAGGTGCTTCAAAATAAATTCAATCTAATTAATATTATGTTATATGGGAAACAGTTCCTAATAAGTAAATTATGATAATGCTATATCTTGTGCCACCACATAATGGCGCCACAATTAATTACACTCATTTCCTTAAGATAGTGTCAATTCAAACTTGGGAATGGTAAACACCTTCTGTCTCCACTAGGTGTCGCATGCCAAGTATATGTATATTTTCTATTTATGGCATTTTTAGTATATCAATTTTTTTTATTATGAATTAGTTGAGAATTGGGTCAAATAGTATATTGCTCATTTAAATATAAGTACATTTTTCATGAATTGAGTGGATTGAATTGGTTTGGAGATCATTCATTGGGCGGCAGTATATAACCATTTGAGGTGATGTGTCTGGTTATGTGACCCCTGATGATGTCAGACATGCTGACAAAACGTGTTGGATGTGGTTGAGCGTGACACGGTACTTCTGCATCCACTTGCTTCTTTTTAATTTGTACACTTTTAAAGTGTTTTTAGCACCTAATTTTTAATAAAACGCCAACGTACTTCACCATGGGAAACAGTTTCTTTTTTACTTTTTGATCCTGTTGTCTGGAGATTTGGCGGTTATCCTTTCTGATGATCGTTTGGAGGCTCCATTGCTGGGTGAGTCGGATTACCGGAACATCTGTATATGACTTTGCACTTTATTGTATAACTTACCCAATAGTGCTCAGTTCATCACCAATTTTTCCCTTTAAAGGTCAAACCTCACAACAAACAGCCCCTAACATTAAAATGAACACACCTTTTGTGCAGGTAGGAAATAATACAGCTACTCCCCTATTCCTGTATTCTTTCTAAGATCAAATATTTAAAAGTTGGTATATGTCCTGGCCCTGATGACGTTACTCCCTGATTTTATAACAAATTTGCTGATCTTCTTACCCCTATCATGGCTCAGACATTAAAATATTGTGACAAAGCTTATTCTCTGTCCTCTTAATATAGCTCTTATTCCAAATTCTGGGAAGGACCCCTGCAGATGTGGGAACTACAGGCCTATTTATTTACTGAATGTGGACCTGAAAATGTACTCTAAGATTTTGGCATTTAGATTATCGCCCTTAGTGCCTAATATTGTTCACAACAATCAGGTCAGATTTGTCCCTGGGTGTGAGGCCAGAAAATCCAGAAACATAAGCTCCAATCATGTATCTTATCGTTTTACACAGAAAAGACATTTGATAGGGTTAGTTGGCCTTTTCTCCATCTTTCTTTGGAACAAATTGGACTGGGTTCTTATAACTAAAGTTATGGCTCTTTATTCTTCTCAATCTGTGTCGGTCCTGGTAAATGGCGTACGCTTGGAGCCCTTTCAAATTTCCAATGGAACCAGGCAGGGCTGTCATTAGTCTTTCCTTATTTTTGTACTTATAATAGAACCTTTGGCTCAAGCCATTAGACAGAATCTATTTTAGGTATACCTACATCTATGACCCATTATAAGCTCTCCCTCTATGCCAATGATTTACTTTTATATATTCAGCAGCCACATACTAGTCTGCCCTCTCTTTTCCACGATTCAGTGATCTTTATAACTTTAAAATAAACATCTCCAAAATGAAACCTCTCAGCATTTTACTGACTCCTGACACTCCCCCCACTCCAGCGCCCTATTTCCCTTTTCAATAATCTGACCGTTCCATACATTTTTAGGTAATATTTAGGTACCGTAATATTTAGGTAATGTACTCACTTCATTTTGGCCCTCTCTTATCTAAAATATGTAGAGACTTGGACATTGGTCATGCCAAACCTATTATGTGGTTTGGAAGGATCAACACCTTAAAGATGGACAGGTTTCAGAAGCTCATCTATCTCTTCCAAACCCTTCCAATTGTTCTTTATTTCTTGCACACTTCATTCCCTTTCCTCACAATTTATTTGGCATAAAAAAATCTCTAGACTTAAGGTACCCAATCTCTTTTACCTAAACTTGCAGGTGGAGCAGGTTTACCAGATTTCGAACGTTATTACATTTCCATGATCTTGCCAAGCCTACCTGGTTCTCATTTCCTTACTCTAAAGGCCTGTCCTGCCATTGAAAGAGAAATGTCCCCTTATGACCTCCGAACTTTGTTATGGGGTTATGAACATTCTTATTCATCGCTTTCCTATCTCTCCCCTCTCACTGTGACTCCCTTATGCCTCGTACACACGATGGGACAGTCCGATGAAAACGGTCCGCCGGACATGTCCGCTCGGAGATTTTGGTCTGATGGTTGTACACACCATCAAACCAAAATCCCTGCGGACAGAGAACACGGTGATGTAGACGACACCAACGTTCTCTATCGCGCGAGTTCAATGCTTCCACGAATGCGTCGAATCAATTCGACGCATGCGCGGGATTTCGGTCCGCTGGTTAGACGTACTAACCAGTGGACATGTCCGACGGACAGCTTTCCAGTGGACATGTTTCTTAGCATGCTAAGAAACATTTGTCCGCTGGAAACCTGTCCGCTAGGCCGGAAAATTGTCCGGTCGGCCCTACACACGACCGAACATGTCCGCAGAAACTGGTCCGGCGGACCAGTTTCAGCGTACATGTTCGGTCGTGTGTACGAGGCCTGACATGTATGGTACAACTACAGGTCTTCTTATGCTCTGTATATGGTTATCATTTGCAAGCCATACGTGCATTTCAACACTCTTCATGGCCCCAAGCCATATCCTCTCTTCTACTGGTACAGGTAATTCCTGGTCGGGATGGATTGGTTGACGGCACATCAGTTTTCAGTTTTTCGTAAACAACTCTGTTCCTCAATCCCTATTATGCCCCGTACACACGATCAGAAATTCCGACAGCAAAAGTCCTATGTGAGCTTTTGAACGGAAATTCCGACCATGTGTAAGCCGGTTCTCAAATTTCGGAAATATCGGAAAATACTGACGCATGCTCGGAAACAATTCGACGCATTCCCAGAAGCATTGAACTTCATTTTCTCAGCTCGTCGTAGTGTTGTATGTCACCGCGTTCTTGACGTACGAAAGTTAGGAGAACTTTTGTGTGAACGGGTGTATGCAAGCAAAGCTTGAGTGGAATTCCATCGGAAAAAACATCCAAGGATGGAAAATCCGATCGAATTACATTAGTCATTCTTTCACTGATTTTAAACAACAGTGCCCTCATGTGACACATGTTATCTACAATCTACAGGATTCCCCAATCTTTTACTGCTCAATCCTCTCTTTTTTCACTTGTGGCGTGGGAAGTGGACTTTATTTTACACATAAATCCAGTATATTTTGTTACTCCCAAGAAAAATCTACAAGATACATACCAGGCTGTACAGAGACCCGGTCTCTCTTCATCTCCATCGAATATTTGCACAGGTCTCCGAGACATGCTGACGGTGTAGTCACACTAGAGGAACTTACCTATACACCTGGTGGAATTATAGTAAGATCAAGCCATTATGGAAGATGATCTTTGACATTCATAATGATATCTATGATGAGTCCCTCTCTCATTCCCCCAAAATTACACTTTTGCCCATTCTACAGGTTTCTTTACATAAATAAAAAGTCTAATAAGAGGCCCCTCTGTCGAAGGCGCCCAAAGAGTAAGGAACACATGCTTCCCCCTGCCACTGGCATGTGTACCAGATCCTTAGTATATAGTGCAATGATGACTGGTTGTTATTTCTCTGATCCTTCTCCTCACCCCCCACCTTACCCTATTCATCTGTTTTGTATTAATAGCACCTTTGTAAAATTTGATGATTATATGCACTTTTTTTAATGCTGATCTTATGTATTTGTAGCACAGTTTTTTGCTTTATATTCTTATAATTTCAGCAGTTGGTTCCAATTAACACAGAGCGTGTATAATTATTTTGCTTTGATATGCTATGGTTGGTTAAATTGTACAGCCAACCACTTAGTGGGCTCTTCTGGGCTACAGTAATTTTATCCATAATAATTTGACATGGATATATTACAGAGGAGACAAAGCTACATCCTACACCAAATCTTGCTGACTATAATCTTCCCCATAGTGATACAGTGATGTTCATGGCCTTTTTTCAACCATTCCAGTCACTTAACTAACTGGTTGTGGTAGCCTTGCTCCCTTCCTTCTGGTGTGCACCCCAGCCTGGAGCACACATTCAACATTGTGATGTCACTGTTTCTATGGTGAACCCATCTTTTTCCTCCCTGTGCACACAAGGTAATAGTCATGGGAATTTCCAGATGTGGATTGGGGCAGGGAAGTCATAGAATGCTCAGCCACATCCCCACCATGTCCAAGGAATAACACATTTAGACACCATTAATGGTGCATATAATAAATACCACTAATAGGGCGTGTACTTGGATTCTGGGGGTCCAAATCTCTGACCTATAGGTAGAAATACAGACCTATGATTCACAAAGTTTCACAAAGTTTGATATTAACATATTGTAAAACCATAATATACATCATACAATATCAAGTATTTTGTGTGCTGTGCTGTGCGCCCGAAGCGTAGCTTATATCAGTACAGATCATCAGATTTTTTTTACAGAACAAAGGTACAGGTACAAATATTATTAAGGTACAGAGGGGACAAGGTGATTTTATAGAAGTGAGTTAACAACCACTTTAAGAATAAATGGATTATTCTTGAGGTGGTCAAATACCTCTAGAAATAGGACCTATTTTTTGCCTTAGAATGCCATGTTCAAGCTTTTGGTTGGTCTTTCAGTGTTAAAAATAACGTCTATGTCCTGCTGAAAATGCTAGTTCCTTTGCTACCATAGTGATCCAATGGCTTCAGTGTTTCCTGGGTGGTTACCCTGAACAAAGGAAGCAGATGAGAAGTTCTGACTTCCAGGTTACTTATTTGAATAATATTTAAAAAAAAAATATTTTAAAATAGAGTCAGTAGCAGTCTGCATTTTTCTGTAAAAGCTTACTTTAAGAGCAATATTCTTTATTTGTTTCTGATTGGTCAGTCATTAGACCATAACACATTGCTATGTTGCTGCATGCATAAAGAAAGTAAGGCAAATCAGGCACATTATAGTCTTTTTAGCTAATTCAAATGCCTTTTTGAGTATAAAGGGCATCAGCCACAGCATTAAATGTGAATTGGTGTAAAATAAATCTAATAATACTAAGTAAACCTATATAGGGATGTTCAACCTAGTTTTGTAGGTTGAAGGCATATAACTGGTGGACAGGAGAAGTAAAAAAAAAATGAGTATGATAAAACACAAATTGTAGCACATACTGCAAAGTAATAGATCTCTTCTATAAATAAGATTTGGCATGTATTAAAGTTGATTTATACTTTTAAAATGGGATAAGTGGTCTTGTGTCTGGTTAAGCACAGAGATACAAGGCTTCACAATGTTTTGGATTCGTAATTGAAATAGAAAGGTAGTTTAGATTTTAGACCAAAATATAGACTGAAATGCAACATTTTACTGCAATGTGGGGTTCTTCAATATCATAGATAAGGAAATTATAATGCAAAAATGGGAATATAAACTGTGCCAGAATTGCATAGTTTGTTATTATTTTTGTTATCAATATTTACAGTAATTTCAACCAGTCAGGAAACAAAGAAGTGTTCAAAAAATAAAACGTGTGGGAACCTTAACAATGACCCTTTCTTATTTGCTCCCTTTTGGTTTGTTAAATATATCATTGCAAGTGATCCATCACAAATTTAGAACTTTTCTGTATGCTGTGTTATGTCAAAGATTGTAAATAGCCATCACATTTTTTAATCTTGGATTACAGTTTTGTTTCTCTGGTTAATTTTTATTCAAGAAAGCTTTTATGTTACATTCATAAACTTGTGACTGTGCATTAAATTCAAACATAAAAAATACAAACCTTGGCAAATATGTGTACACTACACGCTTCTTCTGTATTTTTAGTATTCTGTATTTTTAGAAAACTAGTAAACAGAGTATGTTCATCAGCCAATGGGACCCACTCACAGGTCATGCCAGCTCAAATGCATGTCCATACTAAAAATACACTACTACTTCTGCTGGGGGCTCAGTAAGCATGGTTTTCTGTAAACAGTGTAGCAGGGTACAACTATCCACAATAAATCTGTTTAAAAATAAATAAATAATATATATAACATGCTTGGAATTTGATGACTGATGTTTTTGTATCTTTCTGTTCGTGTTTTTTTTTTTTTAAAAGGTGAAAAATATATTTACACAAAGCTTAACAGTATACTGAACTGAAGAGTAATTAAGAAAAGTTGTAAAGCATCATATATTTTTAAAAAACATTATGATCTTTTACATTTATGAAATAAAATATGGTTCCCTTAGAAAATAGCAAAACATCTGAAAGGTTTGTGTGTGTGTGTGTTTGTGTATATATATATATATATATATATATATATATATATATATATATATACTCACAACTTAGTTGATCAGACAAGATGCAACATGAATATCAGGCAGTAGATGTCACTATGCACCAACTTATAGGAGGAGGGTGAGGACTAAATACATTTTCCTGTTGATGATAGTGAATATTTTACTGCATCGACATCGGCCATGCTGGATTTTTTTTCTCTGCTGTGGATCTTCAGTAATTGTTCATACCATCTTTACTGAAAAAAATTACAACATTCAGCCTCTGTGATTTTAAGAAATGTCCAGCACAAACTTGGATTCTCAATTAATAAACAGGATTGTCCATTTTTTGTTGCTTCAAATGTCTTGGGATGTGGTTCTGTGTCAGCTGCATTATAGCATTCCAGAGGAATCCAAACACGGCACCTTTGTTGGAAGAATTGCTCAAGATCTGGGACTGGATTTAGGTGAGATTAATTCAAGAATGTTACGTGTTGTCTCTAGAGATGAGAAGGAATATTTCCAGGTGAATCTGCAGAATGGAATTCTTTTTGTCAAAGAGACAATAGACAGAGAGCTGCTGTGTCCAGGCATACAGTTGTGCATGATTCCTCTGCAGGTTATAGTGGATAAACCTGTACAGATGTATCTCGTAGATATAGAGATAGAGGATATAAATGACAATAGACCAGCTTTCCCTTCCTCTGTGAGTAACCTTGTAATTTCTGAAGTAATGCCTGCAGGGGCTCGTTTCCATGTAGAGGGAGCAGCTGATCCAGATCTTGGGACAAATGCTGTTACAAATTATGAGCTCAGTGCTAGTGATTATTTTGCACTAGATTTTCAGAAATATATGAATCAGATCAGATCATTAGAACTTGTATTAAAGAAATCTCTAGACAGAGAAAAGCAGGCTGTTCACAATATTACCCTTACAGCTTATGATGGTGGTAAGCCAAGGTTAAGTGGTACATCTGAAATCATTGTCACAGTGGAGGATTTTAATGATAATTCTCCAACATTCAGTCATCCTTTTTATCAAGCCAATGTGGTTGAAAATGCTCCAAAAGGATCATTAGTACTAAAAGTAAATGCCACAGATTTAGACCAAGGCAAAAATGGTGACATTTTGTATTTATTTAGCAAAACAACAAAGGAAGATGTCAGCAAAATATTTAGCTTAGACAAGCATACAGGGGAAATAAAAGTGACTGGAAGAGTGGATTTTGAACAAGCACAAATGTATGAAATACAAATTGATGCTGTAGATAATGGGGATGTTCAATTATTTGGACACTGTAAAATTCTAGTGACTATTTTAGATGTCAATGACAATCCTCCTGAGATGACAGTAACTTCACTTTCTGTATCTGTTCCTGAGGACTCTCCTCAAGGAACAACTGTTGCCATCATAAGTGTACATGACCAGGATTCAGGATTAAATGGAAAAGTTAGCTGTAATATCATTGATTCGTCACCCTTCAAAATACATCCAGCATTCAAGAGAGATTTTTCTTTAATTGTGAATGGGAAGTTGGACCGAGAAATTACATCTCAGTATGAAGTTGTAATAGTAGCAAAAGATGAGGGAACACCACCACTGTCAGTTTCAAAGACTCTTAAAATTGATATTAGTGATATGAATGACAATGCCCCCATATTCCATAAAAATTTTGATACAATCTTTATTAAAGAAAACAATCCGCCAGGGTCCCATGTGTATACAGCATCAGCATCTGACCCAGATGTGGGGCAGAATTCCTTCATCACATATTCTATCGTTGACAGCACTGTAGATAGGATCTCCATTTCTTCCTATATCTCTATAAATCCAGAGAATGGAAAAGTATTTGTTTTAGTTTCATTTGACCATGAACAGGTGACTTATTTTCAGTGTCAAATAAAAGTGACTGATGCTGGTCTGCCACCACTTAATTCAAACCTCACTCTAAATATTTTTATTGAGGATATCAATGACAATGCTCCAACTTTCATGCCACATTTTCCTGCCTTGGCAATAAGAACTCCAAAAACAATTCAACCTGGACATTTAGTCACTAAAGTGAGAGCAATTGATATTGATTCGGGATACAATGCTCTGTTATCATATAATTTAAAGGATCTCTCAGGAAAAACTCCATTTATTATAACTCAGCAAACAGGAGAAATTGGATTAAAGCGGCCATTTACAGATTCAGATAATGAAGAATATAGACTAATGGTGGTGGCTCGAGACCATGGAGAGCCAATCATGACAGCAGTAACAGAAATTGTCATCTCCTTGGTGGAATCTGGAGAGGAAATTCTTTATGATAATCAGGAATCCAAAGGAATTACTGAAGAATTTACAGAAGCAAATATCTACTTGGTTGTTGCCATCTGTGTAATATCAAGCATATTTCTCATTACACTAATTGCCTTTACTATTTTAAGATGGCAAAAATGCAGAGATGAAGTGAATGACCTGAAGGAAAATTACAAGATCTGTTCAAACACTGGCGGTAGTTGGATGTACTCTCAGCAAACTCAGTACAGAGTATGTTCAAACTCACTACAACGAAAGAGTGACCTAATTGTTTTCACTCCAAATAGCTCTCAAATGTCCAATAATGAAGAACATGCAAATCAACCAGGGGCCTTGCTAAATGCATCATATCAGGTACGTTTTAATAAAAAATATTTCTCTCTTTAAAGTTTACACGTCAAAATCATGATTTGCTCTTTATTTTTGTTACTATGATACATCAAATACACACTCAATAAAATTAACTACATAATATAGTAACAATGAATTGTAAATTGGGTAAACTATATATTTTTTAAAAAGATAATGAAATTATCAAAGAAGACAGTGATATGACAAAGCTAAGTTATAATAATTGGTGCATTTAAAAGTGTACATGCATTACTGTTTGTAATTATAACAATTTAGGGGCAGATCCACAGAACAATTACGCCGGCGTATCTCTTGATACGCCGCGTAATTTAAAATTTTGCGCGTCGTTTCTTTGTTTTGTATCTTCAAAACAAGATACAACGGCATCTCGGCTAGATCCGACAGGCGTACATCTTAGTACGCCGTCGGATCTAAGCTGCAATTGTTCGGCGGCCACTAGGTGGCATTTCCGTTGAATTCCGCGTCGAGTATGCAAATTAGCTAGTTACGGCGATCCACGAACGTACGTCCGGCCGGCGCATTTTTTTACGTCGTTTGCGTTCGGATTTTTCCGGCGTATAATTAAAGCTACTGTTATGAGGCGTACTCAATGTTAAGTATGGCCGTCCTTCCCGCATAGAAATTAGAAATGTTTATGTTGTTTGCGTAAGTTGTTCGCGAATAGGGATTTGCGTAGAATGACATCACCTTCGGAAGCATTGGCTTGTTCCGGGTTAATTTCGAGCATGCGCACTGGAATACCCCCACGGACGGCGCATGCGCAGTTAAAAAAAACGTTGTTTACGTCGGGTCACGACGTATTTACATAAAACACGCCCCCATCACAGCCATTTGAATTCCGTGCCATTACGCCACCAAAGAAACACTACGCCGCCGTAACTTACGGCGCAGATTCTGTGTGGATTTTAAAAAAAGTAAGTTACGGCGGCGTAGTGTATCTTAGATACGCAACGCCCGGCGCATAAATGTGCCGCTGTACGAGGATCTGCCCCTTAATATTTATTTTATTTTTGAAGAAGTTGCTGTGAGTTTTAATAAAAATCAAAAAAATGTAATTCTTCTAGAAAAGCTGTCATGATAATGCAATTGCTTTACAAAATATTAAACAGTGAGAATAATATACCATATAATATGTAAAAAAGTGGTTACTAAAATATACTTTTTTACTTTTATGTCTATTTGTCAGTTTTTAATAAAATATAAACCATACTTTAGTAACAGTGTAGCAAATGTCCTTAAACATGTTAAGGTAAGGAAAGTTATGCCGCGTACACACGATTGGTTCGGACGAACCGATCGTGTGTGGGCCCCATATTTTTTTTATCCATCAGTGAAAAAAATAGGAACTTGTTTTAAAATTATCTGATGGTTACAAAACTGATAGAAAAAAAACGATCGTCTGTGGGCACGCCCATCGGTTAAAATTCCACGCATGCTCAGAATCAAGTCGACGCATGCTCGGAAGCATTGAACTTAATTTTTCTCTGCACGTCCTTGTGTTTCACATCACCGCGTTCTGACACGATTGTTTTTTTGAACTGATGGTGTGTAGGCAAGACTGATGAAAGTCAGCTTCATGGATATCTGATGAAAAAATCCATCAGACCATTTTCATCGAATGAACCGATCCTGTGTACAGGGCATAAGTCATAGAATTATTGTCAAGTTAACTACTGCATTCTAGTACTAGTATATTTGATTTGGGCAACTTGGGTTACCTCTGATTATGAAGAAATTGAGTTATATTTAGTTGAACACTTTTCCTAGGAAGCAGTAAAGGTTTCAGCTAAATAAATTACTTATTTGTACACATTTGGCCAGAATATCAGATCATCGAATTGGGGTGATTCTCTAAGCTAAGTCAATTGTTTCTTGGCAAAGTGTATTTTCATTTAAGGATACAGGAGTAAAATTGTGCTGACTTCAATCATCAATACATTTTCAAGCAAAAATCCTGTTTTGTTTTAATTTTCCTTACAAATGATTGGTTATTTTATGCAAAGTAAATTACTTTTTTAATTTAATCTCATTCACTTTGCAATCTGAAAATTCACCTACAAAGTGAGCATGCTTTACTCTTTACGTAAATCAGGGGCATTAGCCTAGTTATTAATGACTCACAGGGCCTGATTTAATAATGGATATGAATGTACAGAGCCGCAATCATGCATAAATAACCAAATTGTATCCTTGAAGTATTTACTACGTATGCTACTATGCATGTGGCCTGCATAGACTTCAATGACTTTAAGTTGTGAGGGATGTTACAAGGAGGAAGAAAAACACAGTAAGAAATTCTGTTATGCAAAATAGGTTAAAGGGCCAATAAGTAATGGGTTTGTATGGATGATTCTTGGAAAATAAGACTATCACTTTAAATACCCAGTCATGAGAAAAGAAAATGATTAAACAGTAATTTGTTTTTTTACATGATTGAGTAATTAAAGTGAATATTTAATTATTTTAAATGAAGATTCTTGTTAACTCCATAAGTAAATCAGCCTCCTAAGGCTTCCTATTTGAATTATCTAGAAACATTCTGATAAATCATTATCTGGAAATTAAAAACACAGGTTTAACAGAAGAGGTTCCACTCAGAACAGGCCTCACCATGCCTACAGTCAAGCATGGTAGTGGGAGTGACATGGTCTAGGGCTGCATGAGTGCTGCAGGCACTGGGAAGCTACAGTTTATTGAGGGAACCATGAATGCCAACATGTCCTGTGACATACTGAAGCAGAGCATGATCCCCTGGGCCACAGGGCAGTATTCCAACATGATAATGGAAGGTGGAGGAGAGCAAGGTCTCTAGCATCCACCAGCTCTGTGATGTCATCATGGAGGAGTGGAAGAGGACTCCAGTGGCAACCTGTGAAGCTTGGTGAACTCCATGCCCAAGAGGGTTAATGCAGTGCTGCAAAATAATGGTGGCCACACAAAATATTGACACTTTGGGCCCAATTTGGATATTTTCACTTAGGGGTATACTCACTTTTGTTGCCAGCGTTTTTGACATTAATGACTGCGTGTTATTAAGTTATTTTGAGGGGACAGAAAATGTACACTCAATACTTTACATTTTAGCAACGTGTAATTTCTTCAGTGTTGACACATGAGAAGATATCATAAAATATTTACAAAAATGTGAGGAGTGTACTCACTTTTGTGAGATACTGTAATACTGTATATGGGAGACACACAAAACTCTTTAAAGGAAGCAATGAAACTAATAAATACATTTGTGAAATATTCAGGATTAAAAATCAATTGACAGAAATCTTAGTCATGATACACAGAGGAATGTGAAGCAATTCCCTTGTTGAAGATAGTGGATTAATTTAAATATTGGAAGTGCAGACAATGAATGTAAATCCTCTATTGGAAAAAATTAAACGCCAGTTGAGAATATGGTCAAAGCTACCACTTCCTGTGACAGGAAGAATACATTTAATTAAGCCAGTAGTGTTACCCAAATGTTTATATGTATTCTCACATTCTTCAGAAGTGATACCAAATTCCATATTTAAAAAGTCAAACTCGCAATGTATAACATTCATTTGGGCTAATGGTAGATCCAAACGTAAAATAACAACATTTCAATGAAATAATGAGTCGGATCATCACAGAGTGGGACTGTGGATATGAGAAAAAATAGTAAATCGCCACGTCCTGATAACTAGAATTGAAGAAAAGTATACACATATATATATAAATACATATATGTATAAAACAGATGATGGACTTTGAAGGCGTAATAAGTTAAAAAATTGGATATTTATTAAGAAAATACATAAATTAATAGATTTTTTTAGGCCCTCCTAGCTATGGCCTCAATTATGTAATTTATGTTTTTCTATTAATTTATGTATTTTCTTAATAAATATCCAATTTTTTAAATTATTACGCCTTCAAAGTCCATCATCTGTTTTATACATATACTGTATGTATTTATATATATATATATATATATATATATATATATATATATATATATATATATATATATATATATATATATATGTATACTTTTCTTCAACAACATTACAATGATGAAAAACTGAAGCAGCGGTGGCTCTTCCAGATATGTATTTTTATTACCTGGTAGGACAGTTAAAACAGCTACATACATGGATAAGACAGGAAAGAGCAGGTAGAGTGGAAAAGTGCCTATTGGAAATACTGCAGGTAGAGGAGTTAGTGGTAGGATTGGAGGCACAAACAGTGAGGATACCCAAAATTAAGACCCCCATGTTTACATTGGCATGAGTGGTGTGGAAAGAAGCTAAGGGAATAGTAGGGTTTAGGTATATTCCACAGGAAATTCCCATCTGGAATATCTAGCATTTGAACAGCTGAGAGAAAATCAAGATGGAAACTTTTGGAAACAGAAAGGTGTGATAGTATTAGAGCAGTTGTATTAACACGGAACTATGCAAACATTTGGATACAACATGATATAACACATAAACATTTTTATAAATATGTAAAATTAAGACATGCCTTGCAGCCACAATTTGGCAAGCAGAATCTTAAGTAGACATGTGCAATTCGTTTTGTTTCTAATTCGGTTTTTTACGGAAATTCGTTAACTACGAATTTTCGTATTTACAAATTTTTTATTTACGAATTTTCGGACTTCCGAAAATTTTGAATTTACGAATTTACGAATTTTTGTATTTCCGAAAATTCGAATTTACGAATTTTCGTATTTCCGAAAATTCTTATTTACGAATTTACGAATTTACAAATTTTTGTATTTCTGTTTTTTTTACGAATTTCGGAAATTCGGATTTTCGGAAATTCTGAAATACGAAAAAATTTCGGATTTTAAAATTTTCGAAATTCCGAATTTTCGGATTTTTCAAGTTTCGAATTTTTCAAGTTTCGAATTTTTCAAGTTTCGAATTTTTTTAAATTTTGAATTTTTTCACTTTTCCAATTTCGAATTTTTCAGATTTTGAATTTTTCAAATTTCGAATTTTTCAGATTTGGAATTTTTCAAATTTCGAATTTTTCAAGTTTCGAATTTTTCAAGTTACGAATTTTCGAATTTTTCAAAGTTTGAATTTTTTCACTTTTCCAATTTCGAATTTTTCAGATTTTGAATTTTTCAAATTTTGAATTTTTCAAATTTCGAATTTTTCAGATTTGGAATTTTTCAAATTTCGAATTTTTCAAATTTCGAATTTTTCAAATTTCCGAATTTTCGTATTTCCGAATTTCGAAAATTCGAAATTTCGAAAATTATAAAATGTTTCAAATATCGAATTTTTCAATTTCCGAATTTCGAATTTTGGTATTTCCGAATTTTCGTATTTACGAATTTCGAAAATTCGAAATGGAAAAATTCGAAAATTGAAAAATTCGAAAATTGAAAAATTCGAAAATTGAAAAATTCGAAATTTGAAAAAAGAAAAATTCGAAATTCGAAAATTAAAAAAATCGAAAATTGGAAATTTTTTCAATTTTCGAACTTCGATTTTTTCAATTTTCGAATTCGGAAATTTAAAAATTCGAAATTTGAAAATTCGAAATTTGAAAATTCGAAAATTGAAATTTCGAAAATTCGAAAATTGAAATTTCGAAAATTCGAAAATCGAAATTTCGAAAATTCGAAAATCGAAATTTCGAAAGTTGAAAAATTCGAAAATGGAAAAATTCGAATTTTAGAATTTTTCAAATTTCGAATTTTTCTATTTTCGAATTTTAGAATTTTTCACTTTTCCAATTTGGAATTTTTCAGAAATTTCGAAATTTGGAATTTTTCAATTTTAGAATTTTTAGAATTTTCGTATTTCCGAATTTCTAAAATGGAAAATTGAATTTTTTTTTCAAATTTCGAATTTTTCAATTTCCGAATTTTCGTATTTCGGAATTTTTAAATTTCCGAATTTTCGTATTTCCGAATTTCAAAAATTCGAAATTGAAAATTTTCGAATTTTTCAATTTTCGAATTTTTCAATTTTCGAAATTTCGAATTTTTCAATTTTCGAAATTTTGAAATTTCGTATTTCCGAATATTTTCATATTTCCGAATATTTTCATATTTCCGAATTTTCGTATTTCGAAATTTCGAAGATTGAAAAATTCGAAAATTCGAAAACTGAAAAATGCGAAAATTACAAAAATCGAAAACTGAAAAATTCGAAATTTTTCGAAATTTACGAATTTCCATAAAAATAAAAAAAACTAATGAAACAAGTACGGAAGTATCGTATAGCCGCCACTAGGGGGCGCGTGCGCGCCGCCGGAGGCGCGCGCGCGCGCTCCCCGCTCGCCCCCGACTCCCGTGCGTGTGCCCGGCGGGCGCGATCGCCGCCGGGCACACGCGATCGCTCGGTACAGAGCGGGGAACGGGAGCTGTGTGTGTAAACACACAGCTCTCGTTCCTGTCAGCAGGGGAAATGCTGATTTTCTGTTCATACAATGTATGAACAGAAAATCAGTGTTTCCCCTAGTGAGGCCACCCCCCCCCCCACAGTAAGAACACACCCAGGCATACTTAACCCCTTCCCCGCCCCCTAGTGTTAACCCCTTCACTGCCAGTGGCATTTTTATAGTAATCTAATGCATTTTTATAGCACTGATCGCTATAAAAATGCCAATGGTCCCAAAAATGTGTCAAAAATGTCCGAAGTGTCCGCCATAATGTCGCAATACCGAAAAAAAAAATCGCTGATCGCCGCCATTACTAGTAAAAAAAATATTAATAAAAATGCCATAAAAATACCCCCTATTTTGTAAACGCTATAACTTTTGCGCAAACCAATCAATAAACGCTTATTGCGATTTTTTTTACGAAAAATATGTAGAAGAATACGTATCGGCCTAAACTGAGGAAAAAAAAAGTTTTTTTATATATTTTTGGGGGATATTTATTACAGCAAAAAGTAAAAAATATTAATTTTTTTTTAAATTGTCGCTCTATTTTTGTTTATAGCGCAAAAAATAAAAACCGCAGAGGTGATCAAATACCACCAAAAGAAAGCTCTATTTGTGGGGAAAAAAGGACGCCAATTTTGTTTGGGAGCCACGTCGCACGACCGCGCAATTGTCAGTTAAAGCGGCGCAGTCCCGAATCGCAAAAAGTCCTCTGGTCTTTGGGCAGCAATATGTTCCGGGGGTTAAGTAGTTAAAGTCTACTATTTCTGATCACCCTTTGGTTAGCTATAGACGAGCTAGGAATATAAAAACGTTGATAGCACCTAGTAAAACCAAAAATACCAAGCCTCAAGCTAGTACCTCCCTTACGTTTTTTCAAATTGAGGGTATGTACCAGTGCAGGAAACCACGGTGCCTTACCTGCAAATTTGTCAACCATAGACAAAAATATTTCACATGTAATGGCAAACAATACATCATACCCAAATTTTTTACATGTGGATCTGAATATGTTGTGTATTGCCTCACCTGCCCCTGTGGGCTCTGTTATGTAGGCCGCAACATACGTGCTCCCTGAAAAAGGTTCGGCGAACATAGAAACACTGTGGAACAGGGACTAGAGAAATATAGTGTAGCTCGCCAATTCAAAGAACATCATGAGCAGTCCTCTGATGGGCTCCGTGTATGGGTCTTAGAGCAGACCTGGGCAAACTACGGCCCGCGGGCCGTATATGGCCCGGCGGACCTTTTAATCCGGCCCACCCCCGCCGCCGCTGCCACGTTAATCACCGTGGCGGGGAACATTACAGACAGCATTACAGACACTCCCCCTTGCTCGCGATTGGACAGATCCGTCCAAGGGGGAGTGTCTATGCGCAGCGGGGAAAAAAGCTGTTCAAACGAACGCTGTCTGTTATGTTCCCCGCCGCGGTGATAACAGTAGGCAGGGCCGGGAGGGGTCACTGTGCCCATCACACGCAGCCACTTGTGCCAACACATGCAGCCACTTGTGCCAACACAAGCAGCCACTTGTGCCGACACACGCAGCCACTTGTGCCAACACACGCAGCCACTTGTGCCAACACACGCAGCCACTTGTGCCAACACACGCAGCCACTTCGCCACCATAAATTGTCGCCACTGTGGCAATCACACGCAGCCACTGTGCCAATCACACGTAGCCACTGTGCCAATCACACGCAGCCACTGTGCCCATCAAACGCAGCCACTGTGCCCATCAAATGCAGCCACTGTGCCAATCACACGCAGCCACTGTGCCAATAACACGCAGCCACTCTGCCCATCAAACGCAGCCACTGTGCCAATCACACGCAGCCACTGTGCCCATCAAACGCAGCCACTGTGCCCATCACATGCAGCCACTGTGCCAATAACACGCAGCCACTGTGCCAATCACACGCATCCACTGTTCCCATCAAACGCAGCCACTGTGCCAATCACACGCAGCCACTGTGCAATCAATTGTTGCCACTGTTCCCAAACACAGCCACTGTGCCAATCACACGTATTTCAAGTTTCGAATTTTTCAAGTTACGAATTTTCGAATTTTTCAAAGTTTGAATTTTTTCACTTTTCCAATTTCGAATTTTTCAGATTTTGAATTTTTCAAATTTTGAATTTTTCAAATTTCGAATTTTTCAGATTTGGAATTTTTCAAATTTCGAATTTTTCAAATTTCGAATTTTTCAAATTTCCGAATTTTCGTATTTCCGAATTTCGAAAATTCGAAATTTCGAAAATTATAAAATGTTTCAAATATCGAATTTTTCAATTTCCGAATTTCGAATTTTGGTATTTCCGAATTTTCGTATTTACGAATTTCGAAAATTCGAAATGGAAAAATTCGAAAATTGAAAAATTCGAAAATTGAAAAATTCGAAAATTGAAAAATTCGAAATTTGAAAAAAGAAAAATTCGAAATTCGAAAATTAAAAAAATCGAAAATTGGAAATTTTTTCAATTTTCGAACTTCGATTTTTTCAATTTTCGAATTCGGAAATTTAAAAATTCGAAATTTGAAAATTCGAAATTTGAAAATTCGAAAATTGAAATTTCGAAAATTCGAAAATTGAAATTTCGAAAATTCGAAAATCGAAATTTCGAAAATTCGAAATTTCGAAAATTCGAAAATCGAAATTTCGAAAATTCGAAAATCGAAATTTCGAAAGTTGAAAAATTCGAAAATGGAAAAATTCGAATTTTAGAATTTTTCAAATTTCGAATTTTTCTATTTTCGAATTTTAGAATTTTTCACTTTTCCAATTTGGAATTTTTCAGAAATTTCGAAATTTGGAATTTTTCAATTTTAGAATTTTTAGAATTTTCGTATTTCCGAATTTCTAAAATGGAAAATTGAATTTTTTTTTCAAATTTCGAATTTTTCAATTTCCGAATTTTCGTATTTCGGAATTTTTAAATTTCCGAATTTTCGTATTTCCGAATTTCAAAAATTCGAAATTGAAAATGTTCGAATTTTTCAATTTTCGAATTTTTCAATTTTCGAAATTTCGAATTTTTCAATTTTCGAAATTTTGAAATTTCGTATTTCCGAATATTTTCATATTTCCGAATATTTTCATATTTCCGAATTTTCGTATTTCGAAATTTCGAAGATTGAAAAATTCGAAAATTCGAAAACTGAAAAATGCGAAAATTACAAAAATCGAAAACTGAAAAATTCGAAATTTTTCGAAATTTACGAATTTCCATAAAAATAAAAAAAACTAATGAAACAAGTACGGAAAGTATTTTTTTTTTACGAATTTCCCGAATAATAAATAAAATAACATAAACTAAAAAAACGAATTTTTTGGCAGTGCACATGTCTAATCTTAAGATATCAAAATACCCCCTTATAGGAAGTCACAGGGCCAAAGAGACTGAGATCAATATTGTACTAATTTATATTACAAGTTAAAATAGGTAGAGAACCATTGAAAGTAAGAAACAAATGGCAGATTTTGATGACAGATAATTCCGTAGAATGGAGCAGATCCTACGGAAACATTGGCCTATTTTAAGGGAGGATCCACACTTAACCACTAGCCGACCAGCCACCGTCATTATACGGCGGCAGGTCGGCTCTCCTGGGCGAGATCCCGTAGCTATACGTCCTATCGTATAGCCGCCACTAGGGGGCGCGTGCGCGCCGCCGGAGGCGCGCGCGCGCGCTCCCCGCTCGCCCCCGACTCCCGTGCGTGTGCCCGGCGGGCGCGATCGCCGCCGGGCACACGCGATCGCTCGGTACAGAGCGGGGAACGGGAGCTGTGTGTGTAAACACACAGCTCTCGTTCCTGTCAGCAGGGGAAATGCTGATTTTCTGTTCATACAATGTATGAACAGAAAATCAGTGTTTCCCCTAGTGAGGCCACCCCCCCCCCCCACAGTAAGAACACACCCAGGCATACTTAACCCCTTCCCCGCCCCCTAGTGTTAACCCCTTCACTGCCAGTGGCATTTTTATAGTAATCTAATGCATTTTTATAGCACTGATCGCTATAAAAATGCCAATGGTCCCAAAAATGTGTCAAAAATGTCCGAAGTGTCCGCCATAATGTCGCAATACCGAAAAAAAAATCGCTGATCGCCGCCATTACTAGTAAAAAAAATATTAATAAAAATGCCATAAAAATACCCCCTATTTTGTAAACGCTATAACTTTTGCGCAAACCAATCAATAAACGCTTATTGCGATTTTTTTTACGAAAAATATGTAGAAGAATACGTATCGGCCTAAACTGAGGAAAAAAAAAGTTTTTTTATATATTTTTGGGGGATATTTATTACAGCAAAAAGTAAAAAATATTAATTTTTTTTTAAATTGTCGCTCTATTTTTGTTTATAGCGCAAAAAATAAAAACCGCAGAGGTGATCAAATACCACCAAAAGAAAGCTCTATTTGTGGGGAAAAAAGGACGCCAATTTTGTTTGGGAGCCACGTCGCACGACCGCGCAATTGTCAGTTAAAGCGGCGCAGTCCCGAATCGCAAAAAGTCCTCTGGTCTTTGGGCAGCAATATGTTCCGGGGGTTAAGTAGTTAAAGTCTACTATTTCTGATCACCCTTTGGTTAGCTATAGACGAGCTAGGAATATAAAAACGTTGATAGCACCTAGTAAAACCAAAAATACCAAGCCTCAAGCTAGTACCTCCCTTACGTTTTTTCAAATTGAGGGTATGTACCAGTGCAGGAAACCACGGTGCCTTACCTGCAAATTTGTCAACCATAGACAAAAATATTTCACATGTAATGGCAAACAATACATCATACCCAAATTTTTTACATGTGGATCTGAATATGTTGTGTATTGCCTCACCTGCCCCTGTGGGCTCTGTTATGTAGGCCGCAACATACGTGCTCCCTGAAAAAGGTTCGGCGAACATAGAAACACTGTGGAACAGGGACTAGAGAAATATAGTGTAGCTCGCCAATTCAAAGAACATCATGAGCAGTCCTCTGATGGGCTCCGTGTATGGGTCTTAGAGCAGACCTGGGCAAACTACGGCCCGCGGGCCGTATATGGCCCGGCGGACCTTTTAATCCGGCCCACCCCCGCCGCCGCTGCCACGTTAATCACCGTGGCGGGGAACATTACAGACAGCATTACAGACACTCCCCCTTGCTCGCGATTGGACAGATCCGTCCAAGGGGGAGTGTCTATGCGCAGCGGGGAAAAAAGCTGTTCAAACGAACGCTGTCTGTTATGTTCCCCGCCGCGGTGATAACAGTAGGCAGGGCCGGGAGGGGTCACTGTGCCCATCACACGCAGCCACTTGTGCCAACACATGCAGCCACTTGTGCCAACACAAGCAGCCACTTGTGCCGACACACGCAGCCACTTGTGCCAACACACGCAGCCACTTGTGCCAACACACGCAGCCACTTGTGCCAACACACGCAGCCACTTCGCCACCATAAATTGTCGCCACTGTGGCAATCACACGCAGCCACTGTGCCAATCACACGTAGCCACTGTGCCAATCACACGCAGCCACTGTGCCAATCACATGCAGCCACTGTGCCCATCAAACGCAGCCACTGTGCCCATCAAATGCAGCCACTGTGCCAATCACACGCAGCCACTGTGCCAATAACACGCAGCCACTCTGCCCATCAAACGCAGCCACTGTGCCAATCACACGCAGCCACTGTGCCCATCAAACGCAGCCACTGTGCCCATCACATGCAGCCACTGTGCCAATAACACGCAGCCACTGTGCCAATCACACGCATCCACTGTTCCCATCAAACGCAGCCACTGTGCCAATCACACGCAGCCACTGTGCAATCAATTGTTGCCACTGTTCCCAAACACAGCCACTGTGCCAATCACATGCAGCCACTGTGCCACTCACATGCAGCCACTGTGCCAATCACACGCAGCCACTGTGCCAATCACACGCAGCCACTGTGCCAATCACATGCAGCCACTGTGCCCATCAAACGCAGCCACTGTGCCCATCAAACGCAGCCACTGTGCCAATAACACGCAGCCACTCTGCCCATCACACGCAGCCACTGTGCCAATAACACGCAGCCACTCTGCCCATCAAACGCAGCCACTGTGCCAATCAAACGCAGCCACTGTGCCCATCACACGCAGCCACTGTGCCCATCACACGCAGCCACTGTGCCAATCACACGCAGCCACTGTGCCAATCACACGCAGCCACTGTTCCCATCAAACGCAGCCACTGTGCCAATCACACGCAGCCACTGTGCAATCAATTGTTGCCACTGTTCCCAAACACAGCCACTGTGCCAATCACATGCAGCCACTGTGCCACTCACATGCAGCCACTGTGCCAATCACACGCAGCCACTGTGCCAATCACACACAGCCACTGTGCCAATCACATGCAGCCACTGTGCCCATCAAACGCAGCCACTGTGCCAATCACACGCAGCCACTGTGCCAATAACACACAACCACTCTGCCCATCAAACGCAGCCACTGTGCCAATCACACGCAGCCACTGTGCCCATCAAACGCAGCCACTGTGCCCATCAAACGCAGCCACTGTGCCATCACATGCAGCCACTGTGCCAACACATGCAGTCACTGTGCCATCAATTGTTGCCACTGTGCCCATCACACGCAGCCACTGTGCCATCAATTGTCGCCACTGTGCCCATCAAACGCAGCCACTGTGTCAATAACACGCAGCCACTCTGCCCATCAAACGCAGCCACTGTGCCAATCACACGCAGCCACTGTGCCCATCAAACGCAGCCACTGTGCCCATCACACGCAGCCACTGTGCCCATCACACGCAGCCACTGTGCCAATCACACGCAGCCACTGTTCCCATCAAACGCAGCCACTGTGCCAATCACACGCAGCCACTGTTCCCAAACACAGCCACTGTGCCAATCACACGCAGCCACTGTGCCAATCACACGCAGCCACTGTGCCAATCACATGCAGCCACTGTGCCAATCACAGGCAGCCACTGTGCCCATCAAACACAGCCACTGTGCCAATCACACGCAGCCACTGTGCCAATAACACGCAGCCACTCTGCCCATCAAACACAGCCACTGTGCCAATCACACGCAGCCACTGCGCCCATCAAACGCAGCCACTGTGCCATCACATGCAGCCACTGTGCCAACACACGCAGTCACTGTGCCATCAATTGTTGCCACTGTGCCCATCACACGCAGCCACTGTGCCATCAATTGTCGCCACTGTGCCCATCAAACGCAACCACTGTGCCATCACACGCAGCCACTGTGCCATCACATGCAGCCACTGTTTAATCAATTGTTATTGATTAAACAGTGGCTGCCTGTCCCCAGCCTCTGTCCCCCTCCTGTGTCATGTCCCCAGCGTCTGTCCCCCTCCTGTGTCATGTCCCCAGCGTCTGTCCCCCTCCTGTGTCATGTCCCCAGCATCTGTCCCCCTCCTGTGTCATGTCCCCAGTGTCTGTCCCCCTCCTGTGTCATGTCCCCAGCGTCTGTCCCCCTCCTGTGTCATGTCCCCAGCGTCTGTCCCCCTCCTGTGTCATGTCCCCAGCGTCTGTCCCCCTCCTGTGTCATGTCCCCAGCCTCTGTCCCCCTCCTGTGTCATGTCCCCAGCCTCTGTCCCCCTCCTGTGTCATGTCCCCAGCCTCTGTCCCCCTCCTGTGTCATGTCCCCAGCCTCTGTCCCCCTCCTGTGCCATGTCCCCAGCCTCTGTCCCCCCCCTGTGCCATGTCCCCAGCCACTGTGCCAATCAAACGCAGCCACTGTGCCCATCACACGCAGCCACTGTGCCCATCACACGCAGCCACTGTGCCAATCACACGCAGCCACTGTGCCAATCACACGCAGCCACTGTTCCCATCAAACGCAGCCACTGTGCCAATCACACGCAGCCACTGTGCAATCAATTGTTGCCACTGTTCCCAAACACAGCCACTGTGCCAATCACATGCAGCCACTGTGCCACTCACATGCAGCCACTGTGCCAATCACACGCAGCCACTGTGCCAATCACACACAGCCACTGTGCCAATCACATGCAGCCACTGTGCCCATCAAACGCAGCCACTGTGCCAATCACACGCAGCCACTGTGCCAATAACACACAGCCACTCTGCCCATCAAACGCAGCCACTGTGCCAATCACACGCAGCCACTGTGCCCATCAAACGCAGCCACTGTGCCCATCAAACGCAGCCACTGTGCCATCACATGCAGCCACTGTGCCAACACACGCAGTCACTGTGCCATCAATTGTTGCCACTGTGCCCATCACACGCAGCCACTGTGCCATCAATTGTCGCCACTGTGCCCATCAAACGCAGCCACTGTGTCAATAACACGCAGCCACTCTGCCCATCAAACGCAGCCACTGTGCCAATCACACGCAGCCACTGTGCCCATCAAACGCAGCCACTGTGCCCATCACACGCAGCCACTGTGCCCATCACACGCAGCCACTGTGCCAATCACACGCAGCCACTGTTCCCATCAAACGCAGCCACTGTGCCAATCACACGCAGCCACTGTTCCCAAACACAGCCACTGTGCCAATCACACGCAGCCACTGTGCCAATCACACGCAGCCACTGTGCCAATCACATGCAGCCACTGTGCCAATCACATGCAGCCACTGTGCCCATCAAACACAGCCACTGTGCCAATCACACGCAGCCACTGTGCCAATAACACGCAGCCACTCTGCCCATCAAACACAGCCACTGTGCCAATCACACGCAGCCACTGTGCCCATCAAACGCAGCCACTGTGCCATCACATGCAGCCACTGTGCCAACACACGCAGTCACTGTGCCATCAATTGTTGCCACTGTGCCCATCACACGCAGCCACTGTGCCATCAATTGTCGCCACTGTGCCCATCAAACGCAACCACTGTGCCATCACACGCAGCCACTGTGCCATCACATGCAGCCACTGTTTAATCAATTGTTATTGATTAAACAGTGGCTGCCTGTCCCCAGCCTCTGTCCCCCTCCTGTGTCATGTCCCCAGCGTCTGTCCCCCTCCTGTGTCATGTCCCCAGCGTCTGTCCCCCTCCTGTGTCATGTCCCCAGCATCTGTCCCCCTCCTGTGTCATGTCCCCAGTGTCTGTCCCCCTCCTGTGTCATGTCCCCAGCGTCTGTCCCCCTCCTGTGTCATGTCCCCAGCGTCTGTCCCCCTCCTGTGTCATGTCCCCAGCGTCTGTCCCCCTCCTGTGCCATGTCCCCAGCCTCTGTCCCCCTCCTGTGCCATGTCCCCAGCCTCTGTCCCCCTCCTGTGCCATGTCCCCAGCCTCTGTCCCCCTCCTGTGCCATGTCCCCAGCCTCTGTCCCCCTCCTGTGTCATGTCCCCAGCCTCTGTCCCCCTCCTGTGTCATGTCCCCAGCCTCTGTCCCCCTCCTGTGTCATGTTCCCAGCCTCTGTCCCCCTCCTGTGCCATGTCCCCAGCCTCTGTCCCCCTCCTGTGCCATGTCCCCAGCCTCTGTCCCCCAGTTTTCCAACAATGATATTTACTGCTTTTTATAAAGAAATACAATTGATTTTATGCAGTATTGAGTTTAGCCTTTTGGCCCGGCCCTCCAAAATATTTTTAGTTTCTCATGTGGCCCCATCGAAAAAATAATTGCCCACCCCTGTCTTAGAGGCTATCTCCAGACATCTCCCCTCAGCAGAACGCTACAAGCGGTTATGCGAGAGGGAGAATTACTGGATGAGGGCATTGAAATTAACATTTTATTATAACATTTTATTATACTATATTCAGGCATTTTTTAACCCATAAAAACAGACATTTTATATAGATTTTTATATATAAGTGCATATTCGATTATTGATTAATATGTCACTTTTTTAGACTAACATAATTATTGTATTGTATATCATTGGTAGGTCCTGATGACGTCAACATCATGGACTTACCTTTTTCTTTTTTACTTTATCTCCCTTTATATATGGTGTTAACTGGGTGGTAATAACATGAGTATTTTGTCCCATCTCGTGTATAACCTCAGTTAGTTAGAAGTACGTGTTGTACTATCCATATTATGTCATTATTCTGTATGAGGTTTGTGTTGCAGATGTGTAATAATGACATCCATACATGTGCGCCCCGTATGGAGCTGTTGAGTGTTTTCCTCTTTTGTTAGCCCAAATAATCTTTCACTCCTCACTATGGGTTTATGTAAATATGTGTTTTTCCATCAATAGTTATGAGGCCGCTTGTGAGATTTAGCTAATTCGGGTTGTCAATTTATGTAATTGTCATTCGTTTTCCATTTTAATGGTCCTGCCAATGGGAGTGTAATGGGCGGGCCGATTAGTGGCTAAATTGCCCTTCACCAAAATGGCCAATACAATGCCTGATGAAGAGACACGAATGTCTTGAACGCGTGCATCCTCCTGCGCCCGGAAGTGACATCAGACACGCAGCACACTGTGGAAACCTGGTCCCTTCTCGTTGGTTTCGAGGGTGTTCGGCCCCCGCCGCCGCTGCCGTCCGTGGCAAGGAGATTACTACAGATTACTACATGTCTGCATGAATGATGACCGCTTTCACCGGGACTCTCGCGGATGACATTTTAATCGATTCCATGCCTTATCTTACGCTCATTTTGTGAGTAGGTTTTTTATATACCTTATTTATTTTAAAATAAACTTCTCAAATGCTACGCTTAGAAGGTGCTGCTTTGTGTCTCTCTTGCTTTTCTACAGATTGCTTCATCTGTCAGCTGGCTGCCATCTAGCAAAGCTTTACTATCACTATGTTATGGACATTTGACATGGACTAATGCAATTCCATTAACTGTTTACCTGGATTTTGGTCACTTCACCGTTCATTCTTCCCCCTGTTTACCCCCCCCTCCCTTCCCCAGTATATTACATATAGGTACACATTGGGAGTGCGCTCAATTATTTTGTTTTTGTTGTATATAATGCACCTGATATATCTTAGCCCTAATATACTATATCAAATGGGTAGAAGATCAACATCAGAATGTTTGCGATGTCATCAAGGTGAAGCAGATTTCTGCCATTTTATTTGGTCGTGTAGGGAGATAATGGGATATTGGAGTCAAGTAATAAAAAAATGATCTGAAATGATTAAAAGACCAGTGCCTTGTACTCCTTAAGTATGTTTGTTGGGGTGTTGAATGATGAAGAATGGTCAGGACATGTAAAGATCTTTCTGCAAAAAACACTTTTTCAGGCTCGAAAGCAAATTGCTAAGAGATGGATGCAAGTTATAACTCCTTCTATCAGAGAATGGATGAATGCAGTTAACCATATCATAGCATATGACAACGTTATGTATGAAAGTGATGGAAACCTTCAGAAATATCAGAAACTTTGGAGTAAATGGTGTGGTATGGAAGGCACTAGTGAGAGATAGAGTAGAATGATTAATGTAGAAATTTGTAAATGTAATTTGTGTTACTATGTATGTTTTTCATATGCAATAAAGAGTATGAAAAAAAAGATGACTATCCTTCCCAAAGCCCTATACTATTTTTACACCCTACCCATACATATCCCATCCTTTTACTTATGTTTACAATAGATATGGAGCCACTCTTTTATCTGGGTGAAGAGATGACCTCATGTACCTTGCTCTACTCTTTTTGTGCATAGACTGCAGGGAGCTCTGGGGGTTCCCCAATATAGAAAACTAATATAAAATCACCCACGTTTCAAAACTCTCTTTATTGCATGCTAACTCAGATGTTTCCCTTTGGGAGCCTTTCTCTGGCTTCCACTCAAAGCTTTTCCACCTTCCTTAAGATCCCTTATGTTACATAACCTAAATCAATGGGATTCCATTCAATACTCAGACAAGTTATTGCCCCCTTTTCAATTTTTACTTGCAATTCTTTTTAATCCCTGATTTTCCCCAGGCATGGACAGGTACACTTGATACTGTAGATTACTCATGTACACCATTTCTTAACATTACACTCCTTTCTATCCTGGGTGACCTTGTAAGACTCCACAAAGCACCCAATAAAGAATATTACTGCTACCTCCAATTTTGACATTGAATCTCATCCCTCAGAAAGAACTTCTATACACAAAATCAATCTTTGAACATATTTTTCTTCACTTAACAGGTTCTCCCAAATGTATCTTCTATGCTCCAACCTAAATATGTGGGGACCCCATTAATCTATCTCATACATCCAGAATTTTGCATATGATCTTTTGGAGTCTTTGGAAATGGAGGACTGAGAAAAAAATTGGATCTAAAATAGTGCTCCTTTAATACAAATATTTGCTTTCAGTGGCATTGGTTACCAGCTCACAAATCTCATGCTATCATGAATTACAACGATTGTTGCTTTAGAGGATGTGGCCAACACATGAATGTAATACAAAGTGGGTAGTCCTGCCTAAAGCTGACTGCGATCTGGTCCAGAACATTTGCCCTCCTTCAAACTCTGTTCCATATTATTTTCCTTAAAGATGTAAGGATGGCCCTTCTATACAATGTGATTCTGGGATTTTTATTCATACCAACAAGGAATTAGCCACATACCTTCTCCTTGAGAGGAGGAGATTAAGGGAGGGTATGATTAAAATACATACATACATACATATATACATACATACATGGTCCGTATAGTTAATGTGGTCATTACAGAGGACAAGGGGCACTCTTTATGTCTGGAGGAAAAGAGATTTAATCTCCAACTATGGAAAGGTTTCTTCACAGTAAGAGCTGTGAAAATGTAGAATGAACTCCCTCAAGAGCTGGTTTTAGTCAGCTCAGCAGATTACTTTAAAATTCTGGATTTTTTCCTAAATGTAAATAATATAACTTGATACTAGCATTTAAAAGTAAAGTTGATCCAGGGAATATGAGATTGCCTTTCTGGGGATCAGAAATTATTTATTTTCCCTGCTGGAGCAAATTGGTTCATGATTTGCTGTTTTTTTTTCCCTTACTCTAAACATACTGTGGGTATAGCATTGTGCATATAGGATTGTATGATTTGTTTTTGTCTTTTAGGATATTGTTTTCCCTTTTATTGGTTGAACTAGATGGACTTGTGTCTTTTTTTCAACTAACTAAGTAACTATGTAACTACTCCTTGCTACTAATCACATCATAGACAAAACTTTGAAGAAGCCTATAGTCTGCTTCCAGGAAATCAAACTGTGCATGAACACAATGTTAGCTAATGAGAAATGATCTAGTATCCTTATTTATATTATTTATAATAAGTATCCTTATTTATTTGCAGTCCAAATTCTCAAAATATGATAACTGTTATTTACTTATGCACTTCCATCATTTAACCCTTCAAGCCTTCATTAATTCTAGCCTACTCTCTAGCCCCTGAACCCAAGCTTGAGGGGGGATGCACATCTACATATCCCTCATGTAACCAACTCCTCTTCTGATTTCCCTCCCCTATCCTGCCTCTGCATCTCTGTTCCCCTCCCATGTATTTTCCTTCCCTAGGAGAGTCTATAGCCCCCTTTATTTATAGCTATGTATTTATAGTTATACCACACTCCCCTTATTTCCATATTATCTTCTTTCAAGACTTATAGACCTAAACAATGGCCTATACCATGGCCCCCATTTATAGGCCCATGTAAGGGCCTGTATGTCATGTATTTATTTAGGCCCTGAAAGCTTAATTTCAATTTTTATAATTATGCATCTTCCCCGTTTTTACTTTTATCAGATGTTTTAGCCCCTGTGCAGACATACTAGTCGATACTATCCGCTGTAAAACAATGATTGAAACAGAATTGTGAAGGCTTGAATCAGAAACATCTTACCAACAGGAGATACAGTTTACACTACATGTATATAGATTTTTTATTGCCAGAACTCATACATAGCATTACTTTACTTTTTGTATCTAATAAAAATACATTGTTACTGCACTTTTTTTCACAGAATCAAATAAAAAACATACGCTGGTAATTATTCTGCTAACATTTGGATGCAGACAGTAAAATGGTAGCACGTCAGCTAGAGATGGACAAAGATATATCAAATAAAACTGTTTTATATTGCATAATATAAAATAAACATTCCTAACATGACTAAAAATCATAAATTGAAAATGTTTACTTGACAAACTACATTTAGAAAGGAAATGAAAAACAATATATAGAATTAAGTATACATAAATATTTTAGTGACACTAACAATTCTTTTTGTGAATCTTTTGGCCTTTGTTATTATATCACAATTCATCAAACATAAACAACATATATTTTTTAATCTTTTAGCCTTAAACAATGTTTTGCAATAATAAAGTTACGTTTTTTATTTATGTTATAATGTATTCTTAAAATTGACTTTTCAAAAGAAAAAAGTGTTTTAATTTAAACTTACAATTTAGTTGCTTGCACATTAAGATGCAACTTTAATATTTGTTTGTTTTGATGAGAAATATTACTAGTTGAATCTGCAGAATGGAATTCTGTTTGTTAATGAGGCAATAGACAGTGACCTGCTATTTCCATTAAGAGGGAGCAATTGTTTGAGACAGATGGTGTTACAAATTGTGAGCTCAGTGCTAGTGATTATTTTGCACTAGGTTTCCAAAACACATGAATCAGATCAGATCATTATAACTGAATTTTGCATGAATGCCCAGAAATACAATTAGAACTGAAATTTGAACAGGCATGAATGTATGAAATACAAATCGATGCTGTTGATAAAGTAGATATCCAATTGGTTGGACTTTGTAAGGCTCTGGTGACTGTTGTATTTCAATTTGTTTTTATTCAATTTTTTAAAACACAGATATATTTTACAATTCATTGCCAGTAAGCATACAAACAAGATTTTCACATTTAAAATAGGTTCACCATTTCATATACATAAATAACAAAAACAACTTCACATGAAACAATAATATGGGTCAATCCTGCGTCCTTCTGATTTTTTACTCTCACCTCCACCTTTACCCTTTCCTCCCCCATCAACCCTTCCCTTCCCTCCCCTTCCCTTTCCCCTTTTGTGCTAAGTGCCCAATTTCCATTTCTGGTCCTTTAGTGCCTGTACCCTCCACTGTCTATTGTTATGAGGGAACAAGAGTAAAGCTCTTACCCCATTGCCTATGTGCCTATATACCTCTCCAAAAAAAATAAGAAAGGGGGGGGCGAGGGGAAAGAGACCCCTCAGCTCACCCAGACTATTTTATTTAAGTGTATCGTGTGCTTCTCACCCTTTAAGTCGTGTGCCTTCTCAAATATTCTCTCTGTTTCCCTTCCCTGTTGGTGACTGTTGTAGATGTCAATGACAATCTCCTCTGAGATGGCATTAACTTCACTTGCTGTGTAGACTCTCCACAAGGAACAACTTGTTGCCATCATGAGTGTTCATGATAAAGATTTAAATTTAAATGGAAGAGATAGCTATAGCATTGATTCTGCGCGTGTCAAAATACATCCAGCATTCAAAGGAGATTTTTCCTTTATTGTTATGAGAAGTTGAATCGAGAAATACAATCTCAGAATGAGGTTGTAATATTAGGAAGAGATGATTGGACACCACCACTGTCAGATTAAAAAATTACATTAGTGATGTGAATTACAATACCCCCTTCTCATGTATAAACAGCATTAGCATCTGACCTAGATATTGGGCAGATTTCCTTCATTACATATTCTATTAGTGACAGCACTGTTGATTGTTGATGGGATCACCATATCGTCATATATCTCAACATCCATAGAATGGAAAGTGTTTTCTTTTGTTTCTTTTGACTATTAACAAGTGATTTATTTCCAGTGTCATACAAAAGCAATTGACGTTAGTTTATGTCCACTTAGCTCAAATCTTACACTGAATAATTTCACAAACAATATAAATGACAATGTCCTTGCTTTCATGCCACTTTTTCCTGCCTTGACAAAAAAAATCCAAATAAAATTCAGCCTGGACACTTAGGAGTTGATTTATTAAAACTGGAGAGTGGAACATCTGATGCAGCTCTGCATAGAGACCAACCAGCTTCCATTTTTTTTTGTCAAAGCTTAATTGAACAAGCTTGAAGTTAGAAACTGATTGGCTACCATGCACAGCTGCACCATATTTTGCACTCTCCAATTTAAGTAAATCTACTTCTTAGTTACTAATCCAATAGCAATATATATTCATTCAAGATACAATGCTTTGTTGTCTTATTATTTTAAGAATCTCTCAGGATTTTATTTTGTTAAATCTCAGGAGAAATTGGATTAAAGAATATAGACTTTTGGTGGTGGTTCAATACCATGAATAACTAGTTATGACAGCAGTAACCAAAAATGTCACCTCCCTGGTGTAATCCAAAGAGGAAATTATGTATGACAATTGCAAACTGATAGATAATTACAAGCTCAAACATTGTGGGTAGTTGGGTATATTCTCAACAAACTTGGCACACTACTGTATGTGTAATAAGGATAAAAAGAAGAAAACATATTCCTGACTTAGAGTGGCAACTGTGGATCTATCCATATGTACAGTGCAGTACATGACATTGCCACTTTAGGACAGGGACTATGGGGCAGATCCACATAGATCTGCACCCGCGCAGCGTATCAGAGATACGCTACGCCACCGTACCTTACCTGGCGTTCTTTCAAATCCTCAAAGATTTTGCGCCGTAAGTTACGGCGGTGTAGTGTATTTCTGGCGGCGGAATTCAAATCGGCGATTAGGGGGCGTGTTTCATTTACGGGAAATTTCGAAACGGAGCATGCGCAGTTCATTCGGCGCGGGCCGATTGAACTGCGCATGCTCCGTTTCGAAATTTCCCGCCGTGAATTGCGCGAAATGACGTCGCAACGGCGTCATTTTTTTAACTTAGACGTGAATTACGTCCATCCCTATTCACGGACGACTTATGCAAAGAAATAAATAAAAAAATTCAAATTTCAACGCGGGAACGATGGCCATACTTAACATGGCAAGTCTATCTATACGCTGCAAAATACCAGCTTTAACTATACAGCGAAAAAGCCGACTAGAGACGACTTAAGAGAATGCGACGGCAGCGCGTACGTTCGTGGATCGTCAGAAAAAGCAAATTTGCATACCCGAAGCGGAAAATTACGCAAACTCCACCCAGCGGACGCCGAAGTATTGCATCTACGATCCGAAGGCGTACGAAGCCGTACGCCTGTCGGATCGAACCCAGATGCCGTCGTATCTTGGTTTGAGGTTTCAAACTAAAGATACGACGCGGGTAATTTGAAAGTACACTGGCGTATCAGTAGATACGCCGGCGTACTCTCTCTCTCTGGATCTGGCCCTATGTTTTTTCACAGGATTACAAGGTGAAAAAAAAATATATATATATATATATATTATTGCAGCCACCACATCTAAGGACTTGAAAAGCTGCAATATATAAAAATGTTCTGGGGGTTTAGATACACTATAAGTAAATATCTAATAATTTTTGACTGGCTAAAAATTGCCATGTCAATTTTTTGCCAATGAATTGCATTTAGTGTTGCTCAGAAGTGTAAGGCCCCTATTGTGGTGACGTTTCAGTATCACAAATTATATCTTTTAGATTTTGTATTCTACCCTAAAATATGATAGATCACTTTTTTCTAGGACAGTGTAGGGTTCATTTGGTAACACATTTGGATACATATATTTTATTTCCTTAGTATCTATTAAGAATAAATAAAAAAAAAATAGACAAAACTAAATGTTTATGTAATTTTGCCAGTTTTGCAATGTTACTGTAATTTGCCTTAAAATATAATCAGCATAGTCTGCTAATGAAAATGATATCAGAATAGTGTGAAAAGTAGCAGAATAGTAAACCTCAAAGTAAACATATGTGTTTTACTTTAGAAGAGCTTTGTTCCTTTTAGGTGCTACCTTGCAATGTGCACAGCCAAAAAAAAAACAGTTTGCCTAAACGGTTAGTGTAACATTGAGATGACATTAAAGATGGCCATAGACGAAAATCTTGGCTGGTTCATCAGGGGCCAGCTAAGGTTCGGACCATGTATGGGCAGGTTGAATGTACACATGTTGATTGATCAATCAATTTGGGTATAACCAGCCTGTCGGATTTTAAACGTGATTATTGCAAACGGCTATTAGCCTCCAGCAGTAATCACTGTGTTCTCCCAGTGGGGACAGCTCCCCCCACACACAATGGCTCTGCGGTAAGGGATTTCCCCAGCAACACAGTCAGGAATTGAGCGATTTTCTTTCTTGCAACCTGTAGTTCGGCGGGCTTCAGTTGGGTTGATGAAGGCATAAATTACTATGACCACCACTATTTTTACAGGCACTTTTGCAGTGAACACAAATATCATCCAGATCTATATATATATATATATATATATATATATATATATATATATATATATATATATATATATATATATACATATATACACACACACAGTTATCGGCTGCAGTATGGTGGGCTGTGCAGAGCTATAAGAGCTCTGCCTGACCCTCCGTAGTTACTGGGTGGGTTTACCTTTGCTTTTACCAACTGCTCTTTTGGAGCACTGTGAAATTATAACAAGTCAAGGGTCTGATTGTTTCAGCTGTTGGACTTAATGCTGGACACTAAAGGAGCCGCTGTTCACCAATTGTTTTTACAAATAGTACAATACATGTTCAGAAAGTTAGCCATTGTACATTATCTATATAACAAAGGATACATTAAATGATTTAAAAGAAAAAAAATCATATTCAAATTAACAGTCTTGACATTTCCAAAAAATATTGCTTAAGAATGTATATGCACCATTAGAAACAATATTTTATATTGTATTCTAAACATGTCACATCTTTTTAAAAGGCAAGCATGCCAATGAATTAGAATTGATTTTACAATTTAATTGTTCACACAGGATGCAGCTTGAATATTAGGCACTAGATGTCGCTCTGCAACAACTTTTAGCAGGAAGCAGAGGACTGAATATGCTTTTCTGTTTCTGATGCTGCATATCGTAGTACAACAACATCGGCCATGATGTATTTTTTATTCTCTGCTGTGGATCTTCAGTAAATGTTAATGCCACCCCTACTGGAAACAATTACAACCTTTTGCTTCAGTGATTCTAAGATATGTCTAGCACCAATCTTCATTATAAAGGAAAACCCAGCTTGGTTCATTTTTTGTTGCTCCAAATGTCTTTGGATATGGTTCTGTGTCAGCTGCATTATAGCATCCCAGAGGAATCCAAACACGGCACCTTTGTTGGAAGAATTGCACAGGATTTGGGACTGGATTTAGGTGAGATAAATTCAAGAATGTTACGTGTTGTCTCTAGAGATGAGAAAGAATATTTCCAGGTGAATCTGCAGAATGGAATTATGTTTGTGAAAGAGACAATTGATAGAGAGCTGTTGTGTCCAAGCATACAGTTGTGTATGATTCCTCTGCAGGTTATAGTGGATAAACCTGTACAGATGTATAGAGTGGCTATAGAAATAGAAGATATAAATGACAATAGACCAGCTTTCCCATCCTCTGTGAGTAACCTTGTAATTTCTGAAGTAATGCCTGCAGGGGCTCGTTTCCATGTAGAGGGAGCAGTTGATCCAGATCTTGGAACAAATGCTGTTACAAATTATGAGCTCAGTGCTAGTGATTATTTTGCATTGGATTTCCAGAAATATATGAATCAGATCAGATCGTTAGAACTTGTATTAAAGAAATCTCTAGACAGAGAAAAGCAGTCTGTTCACAATCTCACACTTACAGCTTATGATGGTGGCAAGCCAAGATTGAGTGGTACATCTGAAATCATTATCACAGTGGAGGATTTTAATGATAATGCTCCAACATTTAATCAGCCATTTTATCAAGCTAGTGTGATTGAAAATGCTCCAATAGGATCATTAGTAATAAAAGTAAATGCCACAGATTTAGACCAGGGGAAAAATGGCGAGATTTTATATGCATTTAGTAAATCAGCAAAGATAGATATCAGCAAAATTTTTAGTTTAGACAAGCATACAGGGGAAATACGAGTGAATGGAGAAGTGGATTTTGAACAGGCACAGATGTATGAAATACAAATTGATGCTCTGGATAATGGGGATGTTCAGTTGGTTGGACATTGTAAAGTTCTAGTGACTGTTGTAGATGTCAATGACAATCCCCCTGAGATGACAGTAACGTCACTTGCTGTGTCTGTTCCTGAAGACTCCCCACAAGGGACAACTGTTGCCATCATCAGTATTCATGACCAAGATTCAGGATTAAATGGAAAAGTGAGTTGTAACATCACTGATTCTTCACCCTTCAAAATACACTCAGCATTCCAAGGGGATTTTTCTTTAATTGTAAATGGGAAGTTTGATCGGGAAAAAATATCTAAGTATGAGGTTGTAATAGTAGCAAGAGATGAGGGCTTACCACCATTGTCAGTTTCAAAGACTCTTAAAATTGATATAAGTGATGTGAATGACAATGCTCCCTTATTTCAGAAAATGTATGATACAATTTTTATCAAAGAAAACAATCCACCAGGTACTCATGTATATACTGCATCAGCATCTGACCCGGATATTGGGCAGAATTCCTTCATCACATATTCTATTAGTGACATCACTGTTGATGGGATCCCCATATCTTCCTATGTCTCTATCAATCCAGAAAATGGAAAAGTATTTGCTTTAGTTTCATTTGACCATGAACAAGTGCATTATTTCCAGTGTCACATAAAAGCAACTGATGCTGGTCTACCACCTCTTGACTCAAATCTTACCCTGAATATTTTTATTGAGGATATCAATGACAATGCTCCTACTTTTATGCCACTTTTTCCTGCTTTGGCAATAAGAACTCCAAAAACATTTCAGCCTGGACACTTAGTTACTAAAATGAGAGCAATAGATATTGATTCAGGATACAATGCTCTGTTGTCTTATTATTTTAAGGATCTCTCAGGAAAAGCCCCATTTGTTATATCTCAGCAAACAGGAGAAATTAGATTGAAGCGGACATTTACAGATTCAGATAATGAAGAATATAGACTAATAGTGGTGGCACGAGACCATGGAGAGCCAATCATGACAGCAGTAACAGAAGTTGTTATCTCCTTGGTGGAATCTGGAGAGGAAATTCTTTATGTTAATCAGGAATCCAAAGCAATTACTGAAGAATTTACAGAAGCAAATATCTACTTAGTTGTTGCCATCTGTGTAATATCAAGCATATTTCTCATTACGCTAATTGCCTTTACAGTTTTAAGATGGCAAAAATGCAGAGATGAGGTAAATGACCTAAAAGACAATTACAAGATCTGTTCAAACACTGGAGGTAGTTGGATGTACTCTCAACAAACTCAGTACAGAGTATGTTCAAACTCAATCCAACGAAAGAGTGACTTAATAGTTTTCACTCCAAATAGCTCTCAAATGTCAAATAATGAAGAGCATGCAAACCAACCCGGGGCTCTACTAAATGCAACTTATCAGGTAAGTTTGAATAAAAAAATTGCTATTTTTACTCTTTAAACAGCAAAATCACAATTTACTTTTTATTCTTGCTAATATGATGCATCAAATACACAACCACTGAAATTTACTACGGTAACAACTTCACAAAAACGCAATATGTAAAGATGAAGTCTAGTAGTATCAAACAAGACAGTAATAGTGAGCTAAAAGTTAGGTAACCAAATCATTTTTTGAACAGCTATTGCAGAGGCCTTGGTTGCTAACGAGCAACATGAATAAGAAGTACATGCTCCAATAAAAAATGCGTTTGGTTCACCACTGCTCATAGAAGAGCTTTCAGAGCTTAAATGTCTCCAGTCATAAGGAAATAATCTATGTAGAAGATTGCCAAACTCTAAGTTAGTCACAGGTACCCAATGGGATTATCATTGAAGATTTTTTTCTTCTTTTTAAGGTTTCTTAAGGGTTTCATTTGTTATATGTTTGTTTAATAGAGTGAACGGATCTTACATTAGAGCAGAAATTACATGTGACAAATCTAACTAATATTTAGTGCATTTTAAAGTGGACATGCATATGTGTTTGTGATCATAAACATGTAATCGATCCTATTTTTGAAGAGGTTGCAGTGGGTTTTAGTAAAAAATCCAAACATAACAAAATAATTTAATTCACAATTATGTAGTATGACATTCTAGATATAATTAATTTCTGGCATATTAGATCTGTACTATTAATTACATACACTGTGGCTCAATCAACCCTTTGCATTAAACAGTGGAATTACTGTATATAACACTAATGCCGCATACGCACAACCGGAAATACCGACAACAAATGTTCGATGTGAGCTTTTTTCCAACCGTGTGTAGGCTCCATCGGACATTTGCTGTCGGAACTTCCGACAAGAAAAATTTGAGAGCTGGTTCTCAATTTTTCCGACATCAAAAATTCAGATCGTCTGTATGCAATTCTGACACACACAAATCCTATGCATGCTCGGAATCAATTCGACAAATGCTCGGAATCATTGAACTTTTTTTTCTCGGCTCGTTGTAGTGTTGTACATCACCGCGCTCTTGACGTTCGGAATTTCCGACAACATTTGTGTGACCGTGTGTATGCAAGACAAGTTTGAGCCAAAATTCCATCAGAAAAAAATCCACGGTTTTGTTGTCGTAATTTCTGATCGTGTGTGCGCGGCATTACAGTGAAAATTCTGTATCTTCTCTTTTGCCTAGCAAAACTGGCCTCTGATAATACCATCAGTGTAATCTCATGATTAGAAGGAGGAATAGATGGGATATTCTCCTTATATTCTACTAATATGCTTCTGTGCCCAGGTACCTAGTTAAATGTGAAGACTACTGGTAATTAAGAATGATATGCAGGTACATCTGATTGTTTTACCACATATTACACAGTGAAAATAGACGACGATACTGTATATTGTGTAGAAAAAGATTAAAAGGTTATTAAAATCTCTTATGTATTCACATAACCAAAGTATACTTTTATATCTATTTGTCGGATTTGAATCAAATATAAACAGGATTTTTATAAACGGCATAGAAAATAGAGCCATATATGTCCTTGAAGATTGTTTAGGTAAGAAAGTTAGTTATAGAAATATTGTCAAGTTAACTAGTGTATTCTGACACTACTATATTGGTCTGGGTAACCTGGGTTACCTCTGGTTGTGAAGAGATTTAGCAATATTTTGTATTGTTTATTTGTAGTTGAAAACTTTTCTTAGGAAGCCGTGAAGGTTGCAGTTAAAATAAATTACTTATTTGTAGGCATTCAACCTGAATATCAGATCATCACATTGGGGCTGGTTAACTAGGTTAAGTGTATATAGGAGTATCTAAATAAACACAAGCATTTCAGAGGATTTATAGACAAAGCTAGTAGTTAGATCTGCAATATACATGTATTGATAAGGTTGTCCAATATATACAAATTGCACACTGAACAGTATTTACAAAAAAATGTACAGTTCAACCACTTCCCTAACGTATTCTAAATTGACGTGGGCAGGAACCTCTCATGCCTTCGGGTGGGCATGATACAATGTACCCCTGTTCTCGCTGTTTGTGCACGCCCCTAGGGTCCAATCGCAGCCGGTCACAAATGTCAACAAACGTCTGGTTCTCCTCCTCAGTGTGTGATGATATCTAGAAACAGCACATTACTGTATTACAGTACTGTGCCCGATTGCCCCAAAATAAAGAGTACCTGTCTATAAACCCATGAGAGTATCTGTCTGTAAGCCCATCACAGTACCAGAGTACCTGCCTGTAAGCCCATCAGAGTACCCAGGCACCTGTCACAAGCCAATCAGAATACCCGATTTCCTGTCACCAGCCCATCAAAGTACCCGAATACCTGTGACCAGTCCATCAGAGTACCCATCTGCAGCCCAGAGTACCCAAATACCTATCTGCAGTCCATCAGAGTACCTGAGTAGCTGTCTGCAGCCCAGAGTACCCGAGTACCCATCTGCAGCCCTGAGTACCTATCTGCAGCCCAGAGTACCCGAGTACCTATCTTCAGCCAAGACTACCTGGGTACCTATCTGCAGCTCATCAGAGTACCCGTGTACCTGTCTCTAGCCCATCAGAGTAACTGTCTCCAGCCCATCAGAGTACATGCGTACCTGTCTGCAGCCCATTAGAGTACCTATGTACCTATCTGTAGCTCATCAGAGTACCCGAGTATACAGTATCTCACAAAAGTGAGTACACACCTAAATTTTTTTTGAATATTTTGTTATATCTTTTCATGTGACAACACTGAAGTAATTACATGTTGCTATAATGTAAAGTAGTGAGTGTACAGCTTGTATAATAGTGTAAATTTGCTGTCCCCTCAAAATAACTCAACACACAGTCATTAATGTCTAAACCACTCGCAACAAATATGAGTACACCAAAATGTCCAAACTGGGCACAAGTAGCCATTCCCCCCCCCAGTGTCATGTGACTCATTAATGTTACAAGGTCTCAGGTGTGAATAGGGAATAGGAATGTTAATTTTGGTATTATTGCTCTCTCATACTGGTCACTGGAAGTTCAACTCTGCACCTCATGGCAAAGAACTCTCTGAGGATCTGAAAAAAAATGTTGCTCCAAATAAAGATGGCCTAGGCTATAAGAAGATTGTCTAGACCCTGAAAGTGAGCTGCAGCTCGGTGGCAAAGACCATACAGCGGTTTAACATGTTCCACTCAGAACAGGCCTCGACCAAAGAAGTTGAGTGCACATGCTTAGCATCATATCCAGATGTTGTCTTTGGGAAATAGACGCATGAGTGCTGCCAGCATTGCTGCAAAGGTTGATAAACATATTTGTTGTAATTAAACTCCTAATGCTGTGTAACATCAGTGTCATAGATGCACCTTGTCTTTCCAGATATTCAGTACAAAGACAAGTGTGTTTTGCCTACAGTCAATCCCTTCCCTTCGGAGACTGGGCCACAAGGCAGTATTCCAACATGATACCGACCCCAAACACACCTCCAAGATGACCACAGCCTTGTTAAAGAAGCTGAGGGTAAACGTGATGGCCAAGCATGTCACCAGACCTAAATCCTATTGAGCATCTGTGGGCATTTTCAAATGGAAGATAGAGGAGCGTAAGGTCTCTAACATCCACCAGCTCCCTGATGTTGTCATGGAGGAGTGGAAGAGGACTCCAGTGGCAACTTGTGAAGCTCTGGTGAACTCCATGCCCAAGAGGGTTAAAGCAGTGCTGTAAAATAATGGTGGCCATACAAAATATTGACACGTTGGGACCAATTTTCACATTTTCACTTTTCACATTTTCACATCAGAGTACCTAACTGCAGCACATCAGAGTACCCCAGTACGTATCTGTATCTCATAAGAGTACCAGAGTACCTGTCTCTGGTCCCTCAGAGTGCCCGAGTACCTGTCTCCAGCCCATCAGAGTAACCAAGTACCTGTCTCCAGCCCATCAGAGTACCTGAATACCTATCTGCAGCCCGTCAGAGTACACAAGTACCTGTGGGGTAATTTTGTGGGCGTTTTCCATTGTTCTGGTGCTCTAGAGCCTTCACAGGTGTGACAGGTAGTCAGGAAATTAGATGTGTAATTTATGTCCCTATATCCCCCCTCTCCTTTCAGTACAGTGGCTAATACAATGCACCCTAATTGGTCACTACACCTAGCAAATGTATATTGGGCACAGCCTGATTGGAGGATTTAAATAAGGCTTCTGTTTACAACACATGTGAGATGAGATAAGGTAAGACAATGGAAGTAGAAAACTATATACAGTAACACCAACAAAGAAACACACTTATTGTTTTAAATATATTTTCATCTAACTAATAGATATTTCTGTGTACAATATTATTTAAACAAACTCACATAAACTCCCACATAAACTCATTATCTGACAGATTCAAAAAAATGAATTTTGTCTTTGCAAAATGGATTTTAGATTAACTTAGTAAATGGGATAAATTGTATATATGTACAGTGAATAAATATTGATTTTATTGAAAAAATGGCATTTGCAAAGGAATGTATTTTCCAGTACCAAAATGAGCAATTAAACCATGGTGTGTCTAAAATAAAACATTTTTTTTCAAGTATCTAATTGCAGTTTAACATAAAAAACACTAACTTTAAAAAAGTCTTAGTGAACTATATGCGTGGGTAATTGTTAATATACATATCTTTATGTGCATGTTTAGACGTTGACACATAAAGCCATGTACAACATTTAATACCCTGTGGATTGGAATAGAGATTTCTAAGATACTATTCTATTGACATGCTAGATAGAATGGTGCATACGTTTTTTAGACCGGATTTATTTTAGGTAAAATGTTGACATGCCCATGCCTTACCACATTTTATTGGAACAGAAGGCACAAAAGAAGCATTATGTGAATTTTCAACACAGACGGAAAGTATCAACACACTGTACACATTGAACATCAGCATACAATCAGCCAGGTTCGGTGATAATGATCCCTGTGCACACATACATTCAGGTACAAAAATGGGCTTGTGCTAAAAATATTCAATAGCAACTCATCCCTACCTGTTTATTTGATTTATCAGACTTCCTATTGTCATAGATCAGAGTAAGATACCTGACCCTAAACTCTGGATTAAAAAATCTATATACAGTATATTATTCAAGTACTGTATGTATTCTTAACTCAAAAAACATACCTTCTATTGCTCTCAGCCTCCTCCAAATCTTAAATTCCTTATTTTTTTTTTGCTTCTGCCAACTTCCTGTTAGAGGGTGGCTACATTTGTTCTTCATGGTTCCACTGTAAGCAGGAATGTAGTAATTCTCTCTTGCTTGCTCCTAAGATGAACTATGGACTATGGCTTAAGGACTATAGGATTTGTAGTATGCATATAGCACTACACTTGACTGCAACTAACATGTACTGCTCATTTTAAAGGAAGTGAGGGGTAATAGAGGGTTTTCGCAGTTTGTGTAGGACTTACAAGGAGGCAGAAAATCACAGTAAGAAATTATTTAATGCAAAATAGGTTACCGGGCCATTAAGTAGTGGATTTGTATGTATGATTTTTGGAGCCTAAAGATAAATAAAGTTTATTGCCACTTTAAATACCCAGTTATGTGAAGATAATTAAACACGCACATGAACTTTAATGGCATCCCAGCCAATGTTGAGTTGGCCTACCTTTTGCAGCTAAAACATCTTCAACTCTGTTGGGAAGGTTGTCCACAAGGTTTTGGGAGTGTGTCTATGGGAATATTTGACCATTCTTCCAGAAGCGCATTTGTTAGGTCAGGAACTGATTTGGACGAGAAGGCCTGGCACGCAGTCTCCACTCTTATTAATCCCACAGGTGTTCTGTTGAGGTGAGGTCAAGTTCCTTCACCCCAAACTTGCTCATCCATGTCTTTATGAACCTTGCTTTGTGCACTAGTCCAAATCATTTGGTCAGGGGGGATTATGGTGTGGGCTTGTTTTTCAGGTGTTGGGCTTGGCCTCTTAGTTCCAGTGAAGGGAAATCTTGAGGCATCAGCATATGAATCCATTTTGGAAAATGTCATGCTCCCAAATTTGTGGGAACAGTTTGAGTTTGGGGATGGTCTCTTCTTGTTCCAACTTGACTGCCCACCAGCAGCATGGTCCATACAGACATGGATGAACTCATTTGGGGTAGAGGAACTTGACTGGCCTGCACAGAGTCCTAACCTCAACCTGAAACATTTGGGATGAATTTGAGTGGAGACTGCGAGCCAGGCCATCTCGTCCACATCTGTGCCTAACCTCAAAAATGCGATATTGAACCCTACGGACGTGTAAAGGCAGGTGTCCCAATACTTTTGGTAGAATAGTGTGTATATATATATATATATAGTACTTCTAACATGGAGAAAGTCCCCCATTATTCTTCTTCACCTTCTATTTCATATACACAAGTAGTATAGCTTTTAATGATCCTGAGTAAATGTGTCCCTGGGAAGGAAAGTTATTTAATTGTAATAAAACTTAAAATTATATCAGGATGTGATCTGTGGCATTGATGTTACACAGCATTATGAGTTGATTTTCATTGTTTATGACACTATCTATGCATTTGTAAGGTTTAGTATCACACAGCGCTGCATTTTCTGTTTTCTGTATATATGTTTTCACAGATTATGGGATTGTGATCAATGCTTAGCAGCTGTGAATTTGCACTTGTTGCACAGGAATTGTTATATCACACCTGATGCTAGGTTGTAACCTCAGGTTACTTTATACCTGATGCTGATTGTAGTCTCAGGTTGCTCTAGAGTAGCTCGCAAGATTTATATATATTCATAAAGAAAAATCATAAATAGGAAATATTTACTTTGCAAATTACATGTGGAAATAAAATGGCCAAATAATATTCAGAATTAAGTATAGACACATGTTTTAGTGACACCAGCAATTATTTCAGTGAATCTTTGGGCATTTGTTAGGGATGAGCTTCGAGTTTGAGTCAAACTCATGTTCGACTCAAACATTGCCTGTTCGCCCGTTCGCCGAACAGCAAACAATTTACAGCAAATTCGAAAAGCAGCGGAACACCCTGTAAAAGTCTATGGGAGAAATCTAAAGTGCTAATTTTAAAGGCTTATATGCAAGTTATTGTCATAAAAGGTGTTTGGGTACCTGGGTCCTGCCCCAGGGGACATGTATCAATGCAAAAATAAGTTTGAAAAACGTCAGTTTTTTTTGGCAGCAGTGATTTTAATAATGCTTAAAGTGAAACAATAAAAGTTAAATATTCCTTTAAATTTCATACCTAGGGGGTGTGTATAGTATGCATGTGAAGCAGCAATTGTTTCCCGTGCTTAGAATTGTCCCTGCACAAAGTGTCATTTCTGAAGGAAAAAAAGTAATTTAAAACAATTGTCGGCTCCCAGCAATACAGAGAAAAGGCATTGAAGGCATTGATAAAATTTCCTTCAGAAATTACACTTTGTGCAGGGACAGTTCTAAGCATGGGAAACAAGCGCTGCTTTACAGGCATACTATACACACCCCCTAGGTACGAAATTTAAAGGAATATTTTACTTTTATTGTTTCACTTTAAGCATTATTAAAATCACTGCTCCCGAAAAAAAAACTTTTTTTGCATTGATACATGTCCCCTGGGGCAGGACCCGGGTCCCCAAACACTTTTTATGACAATAACTTGCATATAAGCCTTTAAAATTAGCACTTTAGATTTTTCATGTTCGAGTCCCATAGACTTTAACGGTGTTCGGATGTTCGAAACAATTTATTGCCTGTTCGCATGTTCTGATGCAAACCAAACTGGGGGGTGTTTGGCTCATCCCTAGCCTGTGTTATATCACAGGGCATATGTGTGGATAGCAGGGACGAATCCGTGGGGCAACGGGGCAAATGCTCCCTCTGAGAAAATAGTGATCAGGCCGGTGGGTGAGCAGAGCGGGCGGGCAGGCAGCCATGCCAGTAAGCACCCAGTGGGTAAGCTAGAAGGCAGTACAGTGAGCGGGTGGGTGGACAAGCAAAAAGATGATCTTATCTCTCACTGCCCACCCTGCATCACTGCAGTTCTGCCCTCACTTTTCAGCTGGGGTAGCAGAGAGATTACATCATCTCTCACTGCCCACCCTCACATGTGCTGAAAAGCTGGGGAGAGAAGCCTCTTTCTCTGCTGTTACTATTGTTGTAGGATAGTGACAATCTGTATCTAGTGGCAAGCACTGTGGCAAGTGACAATCCACATATTGTGGCAAGTGACAATCCACATCTTGTGGCAGGCAACATGGCAAGTGACAATCCGCATCTGGTGGCAGGCGACGTGGCAAGTGACAATCTGCATCTGGTGGCAGGCAACGTGGCAAGTGACAATCCGTACCTGAAGACAGGTGACGTGGAAAGTGACAAGCTGCATCGGAAGGCAGGTGACATGGCAAGTGACAAGCTGCATCTGGTGGCAAGTAATGTGGCAAGTGACAAACTGCATCTCGTGGCAGGTGACATGGCAAGGGACAAGCTTCATCTTGTGGCAGGTGACGGTGGCAAGTGACACACTCAGGGCTCCCACTGATTCTGCATTATGGTGAGTTGAACTATTTCATTTATATTACAATGTAATAATTAGAAAAAATGCGCTTTAATCATCCTGACACCATATCAACCTTGGTGCCGTGATGATTGAAGCGCCAACACCAACCATTGCCCCGACAAATTGCCCAGAAAAAATATTTTCTGCCAGTGCCCCTCCCAAGACTAGACTCTGGATCTGCACCTAGTGGATAGCTCTTCTAAATATATAGAAAAATACTGAGTTTTATACATTTTAGAAGATAAAGGTATTCAACCTCAAGAATGTAAATACAGACCTCAAATATAAATAACATATATTTTGGCCTTTGAATGTTACATGTTGTCTCTGGAAATGAGAAGGAATATTTCCAGGGGAATCTGCAGAATGGAATTATTTTTGTTAAAGAGACAATAGACAGAAAGCTGCTATGTCCAGCATACAGTTGTACATTATTCCTCTACAGGTCATAGTGGATAAGCATGTAAAGATGTATAGGGTGGATATAGAAACTATAAACGACAATATATAGAGGGAACAATTGATCCAGATTTTGGAATAAATTATGTTCCAAATTATGAGCTCAGTGCCAGTAGTTATTTTGCACTAGGTTTCCAAAAATGTATGAATCAGATCGAACCATTAGAACTTATATTAACCCCCCTGGCGGTATTCCCGAGTCTGACTCGGGGTTAGATTTTTGTGCTGCGATCGGTAACCCCGAGTCAGACTCGGGCTCGCCTCGCTGGATCCACAGGCAGTGTTTACTTACCTTGTCCCTGGACCTCGCTCGATTCACACAGCATCCTCCTGTGCCGCCGATCTCCGTTCCCTGCGATGTTACGACGCACGGGAGCGGAGAACGGCGCCAAATTCAAAAACTTAAACAAACACATTACATACAGTATACTGTAATCTTTTAGATTACAGTACTGTATGTAAAAAATACACACCCCCTCTGTCCCTAGTGGTCTGCCCAGTGTCCTACATGTATTTTTATACAATAAAAACTGTTCTTTCTGCCTGAAAACTGTAGATTGTCCATAGCAACCAAAAGTGTCTTTTTATGTAAAAAATGGTTTTAGAGCAGCTAGAAAACAGCGATAATAAATTATAATCACTTGCAGAATTGTGCGATAGTGATTTATGGGGAAATTCGTCATAAAAAAATAAAAGTAATGACAGCGACAATTCTGCAACTGAGCACATTTCAGTGATTTTGAGTTGATTACATTATTGAATAATTTTTATTATAATTATATTATTATTTGTTATAATTATTTATAATTATTTATTATATTATAATTTATAATTTTGTTTTTAAAAAAAATTCATACCCGGAATGCCTACAAGACTCTTGTTTGGTCAGATTTAAGTGAGTTATTCCTAAGAATTACAGGCCTACAGTATAAATCACCAAATTTCCTTGCAAATAATGGTACCGCTTTCAGCACCTTTTTTTCTGAAAGAATCATACCGCCAGGGAGGTAGATATGTGCATTCCCGTTCGTACGAATGTTATTTTCGTACGAAAATGTTCATTTTCGTACCCGCAGAATAATGTGTACATACGAAAAAATTAAAGCACCAAAATACGAAAACAACGGGATTACGAATGAGCCGCATAACGAACAACCGCAAATACGAATGAACGATCTGACGAAAATACGACAAAACGAAAACGGCAAAAAAAAGGAAAATGACATCTATAACAAAAGATTTGCATTCTGTATCCTGTTTGAATCCCCTCTCTGCTCGTATCCTCAGCCGCATGTCCACATGACACCTACAACAAAAGATTTGCATTCTGTATCCTGTTTGAATCCCCTCTCTGTTTGTATCCTCAGCCGTATGTTCACACGACATCCACAACAAAAGATTTGCACTCTGTATCTTGTTTGAATCCCTTCTCTGTTCGCACCCTCAGTCGTATGCTCATATGACATCCACAACAAAAGACCCGCACTCTGCATTTTGTTTGAATCCTTTCCCTGTCCGTATCCCCAGTCGCATGCTCACACGACATCCACAACAAAAGACCCGCACCCTGTATTTTGAATTCCTTTTTTCTGTTCGTATTTTGGATTCAACAGAATGCAAATCTTTTGCCACAGATGTCACATGAACACACGACCGAAAACACCAAAAGAAAAGGGACCCAAAACACAGAATGCAAATCCCTTGCCACAGATGTAATTTTCGTTTTTTTGAATGGGCAATGAGTGTAGTTAGAAGCAGCTTCTATTTTGTGCTGAGTAGTACAGTAAAGCCAAAAACTATTCTGTGGATTTTCATCTGAAGGGAGATCAGTTGGCCAGACTTTTGAACCCAAAAATGGTTTTCTGATGGAGTTTAAAAACGAACAAATTTTCTGAGAACGAACGGAAAACGATCGTTTTTATGTTTGTTGTTAAAAAAGTCTGACCAAGTGTATGGGGCTTAACAATCGTTAATATGGATGAGCCGCGTGTTGAAAGTGCCGCGAATCCCACGATATATTTACGAAAGTACAAAATGACGAAAATCCTTTTTCTGTTCGTATCTTCAGTCGCATGCCCACATGACATCCACAACAAATTGTCATAGATGTCACACGAACACACAACCGAAAACACGAACAGAAAAAGGAATCCAAAACACAGAATGCAAATCATTGACGAAAATTCACGAAAAGTATTGTCTAACAAGTAATGAACATGAATTAAACAGAATAACGAACCATCCTGCATGTACGAAAATAAAACGGTAACGAAAATACGAAACGATCGGAATACGAAAAAATCTCGTCGTATGAAAAACGAACGGGAACGAACAGGAAAACGGGCGTCTTACGAAAAACGAACCTACGGAACGATACGAAACAGAACAAAAAAAACGAAAAAAAATTCTGTGCACATGTCTACAGGGAGGTTAAAGAAAATGAAGTGCTACCTCTAAAATCACAGTTGAAGATTCTAATGATAATCCTTCTGTCATCCATTTTATCAAGCTGGTGTAGATGTCAATGACAATCTCCCTAAATTGACAGTGATTTCACTTTATCAAAAACAATCCACGTGTTCCCATGTGTATACAGCATATATATGATTTTTTACATTTTAAGATATTCTGATCGTGGTCTTTGTATAATACATGTGATGTCAGGTTGTATTATTAGAATATTTAACAAGTATTTTTAAAAAGACTGGTGATCATATTGTACCATTGGTAAGGTAATGTAATTGTACAAAGTTGAAACTTTTTTTATGCTTATTGTTATAGTACATGTTATGAAATGTACCCTCGACATGTTAATTGTTATGGTATAACTCTATTGGTCTACAAGAACATGGCTACCACTACTTAGAAACTAAATTAATCTAGTGAAAAAAACACATGTAATAAATTCAGAACCAACTTAAAAATCAAGTTATATTAGTAACTAAATACAATAAATAAGCAGCTGTCCAACACTTAAACACTTGGGGGGCAATGAAGGGGTTAAGTGTGTCCTAGGGAGTGATTCTAACTGTGAGGGGGGCTGGGCTACAAGTGACTTGACAGTGATCACTGCTCCCGTTGACAGGGAGCCGTATGTTCTGTCCTGTCACTAGGCAGAACAGGGAAATGCCTTGTTTACATGTCCCCATTCTGCAGCTCTGTGACATGATCGTGGGCACCCGGCAGACATCAAGTCTGCGGGACAACCGGTTATGCTCACAGAGCACATGGCACGCGTGCACCCACTATGCTGCGATTTAAAGGGGACGTACGGGTACGTCCCTTTGCACATCCGTGCCTTTCTGCCGATGTATCGTTGTGCAGTGGTCAGCAAGAGGTTAATCACAACTGCAGTTTTTATTTTTTGACAAATAAATGAATGAAAACTGAAAATTTTCTGCAAAAAAAAAAAGTTTTTATAGTTTGTTATAACATTTTGCAATCAGGTAATTTTTCTCTTTCACTAATGAGGCACTGATGGACACTGATAGGCTGTACTGATGGGCTCTGACAGGTGGCACTGATGGGCAGCACTGATATGCAGAGGCACTAATGGGCACAGATTCACAGCACTGGTGGGCACAGATTGGCAGCACTGGTGGGCATGATTGAGACTGTGCTGATAATCGGGACACTGATAATCAGTGCCCGGATTATCAGTGTCCCTTTTAGAGAAGCTGGTTATCAGCTCTCTTCTCCTCCCCTCATGCTGTCAGGTTTGGTTGGTTGCTGATTGGTCGGTAAGTTTGAGCCTGGATATTCTATGTTTTTGTATGTTTATACGCCCATTCCAGCGCTCCTTATTATACCATTCATAGGTAGGGGCAGTGACTATTGTTTGTTGCATGAGGAAAGGAGTGCCGATTACCGGCTTCTGTTTACATCCATGAGCAACTGTGATTGAACACAGCTGATCACATAATAAAGAGCCGCTGAATGGCTCTCTATCTCAATCTGTGTTCAGCGGTGTCCTTTGGACACCACTGATCACAGAGTGCGCTGCCTATACACCATAGTGAACATGCAGCATTTGACAGCTTCCCAGAACTAGCCAGCCATGCTGTAGCCATCATTCAGCTATAGTGCAGTTGGCAGGTGGTTAAAAAAATTCATACAGCAGCAACTGAAATTTATTGGTTAATTTGATTTGTCTATAATTTATGCATGACAAAACTACATTGTTACATTTTGATGAACTTAAAATATTTATTGTTATAGATTATAACCATTCATATTTTAGTATCTTGAAAAGATTTTTGAGGGTTTTAGTCAAATTATAGTTCAAAATCCATACTTATGCAGCAAAATGTTTTAAACTTATTAGGTCAGTATATCTATGAATTGAGAGTGGTATATCTGTTCTGTCTACAACAATCAATTGTGATCAATTAGGAAATAACTAAAAGAGATAAAAAACATATTTTTATTGTGGTGACCATATCTTTTTGAAATTGTTTCAATATAACAGACAATATACTTTAAATGTCATAGTATTTAAAAGGTCCTGTTTTGTTATGTTAGCTCCTTCAGGGCACGCAAGGGACTGTAGGGTTCATTTTAGCTTAAACAGATGTTGATACATACTTTTGGACACATCCAGCTAGATATTTCAATTTTGGTATGTTGAGTTATAAATTTGGGAGTTGAAACGTGTGCTTTGTTTTGTTTAGATTTATTCCCAAAGCAGTCATGATTATTTTTGCTTAACTACTTAGAGTCAACAAACTGAGCAAACATTATGTTTTAAAGGGGTTTACTGACATTTATATTCAAATATATGTATTAGGTCTGCCAAAACGTTCTAATATATTATATTATATATTTACATTTTACATTTATTGTTAAAATATATTATTATTACAGAATATTATAATGTAATTTATTATCACTGCTATAACTACTGCCAGTTCAAGTTCTTTCAGAATTTCATACATAACCTTTTTACACTGTACACAACAAATTAAAAATATTTTCACATTTGGGTAAGAGTTTTATATTATCTGACATACATTAATAAGAAATAGGTACATTTTTTTATGAGATATTTTTGTGATATATATTTGTATTTTATGTTGCACAAAACAGGTTGAGAAATTTCTATAAAAAATATATTATATACATATTCTAAGCATATTTTTCAATCCAAAATATACAAAAAGGAAAGAATGAGCTATGTTTCACCATTCCTCAGTTTAAAACAAAACAAAACAAAAGTAAACACTTCAGTTATTACTTAAAATATACATATTCTCAATGCAACTGCAAATAGAATAATAAACATGTATTTTAAATATGTCATATCTTTTTAAAAGGAGAGCATGCTAAATGATTTAGAAAAAAACTTACACTCTATTTGATCACACAAGATGCAACTTGAATATGAGACACTAGATGTCACTCTCCACCAACTTATAGCAGGAAGGTTAGGACTGAATAGGTTTCTCTGTTTCTGATGCTGTGTATCCTAGTGCAACAACGCCGGCCATGCTGGATTTTTTATTCTCTGCTGTGGATCTTCAGTAAATGTCAATGCCATCCTTACTGGGAAAAGTACCACCTTAAGCTTCAGTGATTCTAAGATATGTCTAACACAAACCTGCATTATCAAGTAAAAGGCAACTTGGTCCATTTTTTGTTGCTTCAAATGTCTTGGCATGTGGTTCTGTGTCAGCTGCATTATAGCATCCAAGAGGAATCCAAACACGGCACATTTGTTGGAAGAATTGCACAGGATCTGGGACTGGATTTAGGTGAGATTAATTTTAGAATGTTACGTGTTGTCTCTAGAGATGAGAAGGAATATTTCCAGGTGAATCTGCAGAATGGAATTTTGTTTGTTAAAGAAACAATAGACAGAGAGCTGGTGTGTCCAGGCATACAATTGTGCATGATTCCTCTGCAGGTTATAGTGGATAAACCTGTACAGATGTATAGAGTGGCTATAGAGATAGAAGATATAAATGACAATAGACCAGTATTTCCATCCTATGTGAAAAACATTGTAATTTCTGAAGTAATGCCTGCAGGAGCTCGTTTTCATGTAGAGGGAGCAGTTGATTCAGATCTTGGAACAAATGCTGTTACAAATTATGAGCTCAGTGCCAGTGATTATTTTGCATTGGATTTCCAGAAATATATGAATCAGATCAGATCATTAGAACTTGTATTAAAGAAATCTCTAGACAGAGAAAAGCAGTCTGTTCATAATCTTACACTTACAGCTTATGATGGTGGCAAGCCAAGATTAAGTGGTACATCTCAAATCATTATCACAGTGGAAGATCTTAATGATAATGCTCCAGCATTTAATCAGCCATTTTATCAAGCTAGTGTTATTGAAAATGCTCCAAAGGGATCATTAGTATTAAAAGTATTGGCCACAGATTTAGACCAGGGGAAAAATGGTGATGTTTTGTATACATTTAGTGAATCAGCAAAGGAAGATATCAGCAAACGTTTTAGCTTAGACAAGAATACTGGGGAAATTCGAGTGATTGGAGACGTGGATTTTGAACAGGCACAGATGTATGAAATACAAATAGATGCCGTGGACAATGGAGATGTTCAGTTGATTGGACATTGTAAAGTTCTAGTGACTGTTGTAGATGTCAATGACAATCCTCCTGAGATGACGGTGACTTCACTTGCTGTGTCTGTTCCTGAAGACTCCCCACAAGGGACAACTGTTGCCATCATCAGTATTCATGACCAAGATTCAGGATTAAATGGAAAAGTGAGTTGTAACATCACTGATTCTTCACCCTTCAAAATACACCCAGCATTCCAAGGAGATTTTTCTTTAATTGTAAATGGGAAGTTGGATCGAGAAAAAACATCTAAGTATGAGGTTGTAATAGTAGCAAGAGATGAGGGCATACCACCGCTATCAGTTTCAAAGACTCTTAAAATCGAAATAAGTGATGTGAATGACAATGCCCCGTTATTTCAGAAAGCTTATGATACAATCTTTATCAAAGAAAACAATCCACCAGGTACTCATGTATATACTGCATCAGCATCTGACCCGGATATTGGTCAGAATTCCTTCATTACGTATTCGGTTAGTGAAAGCATTGTTGATGGGATCCCCATATCTTCCTATGTCTCTATCAATCCAGAGAATGGAAAAGTATTTGCTTTAGTTTCATTTGACCATGAACAAGTGATTTACTTCCAGTGTCACATAAAAGTGATTGATGCTGGTTTACCTGCACTTAACTCAAATCTTACCCTGAATATTTTTATTGAGGATATCAATGACAATGCTCCCACTTTCATGCCACTTTTTCCTGCATTGACAATAAGAACTCCAAAAACATTTCAACCTGGACACTCAATTACTAAAATGAGAGCAATAGACATTGATTCAGGATACAACGCGCTGTTGTCTTATTATTTTAAAGATCTCTCAGGAAAAGCCCCATTTGTTATATCGCAGCAAACAGGAGAAATTGGATTAAAGCGGACATTTACAGATTCAGATAATGAAGAATATAGACTAATAGTGGTGGCTCGAGACCATGGAGAGCCAGTCATGACAGCAGTAACAGAAATTTTCATCTCCTTGGTGGAATCTGAAGAGGAAATTTTTTATGATAATCAGGAATCCAAAGGAATTACTGAAGAATTTACAGAAGCAAATATCTACTTAGTTGTTGCCATCTGTGTAATATCAAGTGTATTTCTCATTACACTAATTGCCTTTACAGTTTTAAGATGGCAAAAATGCAGAGACGAAGTGAATGACCTGAAAGAAAATTACAAGATCTGTTCAAACACTGGAGGTAGTTGGATGTACTCTCAACAAACTCAGTACAGAGTATGTTCAAACTCATTACAACGAAAGAGTGACTTAATAGTTTTCACTCCAAATAGCTCTCAAATGCCAAATAATGAAGAGCATGCAAACCAACCTGGGGCTCTACTAAATGCATCTTATCAGGTAAGTTTAAATAAAAATATTGCTATTTTTACTGTTTAAACAGCAACATCACTATTTACTCTTTATTTTTGCTAATATGATGCATCAAATATGCAATCACTGAACTGTATCATACTATGAAAATGAAGCCTAGAAGTATCAAACAATACAGTTATTATAGTGAGCTATAAGTTAGGTAGCCTATTTTTTAAATAGTTAATGCTGAGGCCTGGGGTACTAGGGTGCAACATAAAAAGAGTCCTTGCCACACAAAACAAAAAACACATTTGGTTCACCACTGCTCATTGAGGAGCTAACAGAACTTAAATATCTTCATTTACAAGACAAATATCTATAATTGAAAACTACTAATTTTAGTCATAGATACCCACTAGATTCTATGAGATTGATATTCAAGATGTTTTTTCTACTATTTTAATATTTTAAGGGTTGAATTAATTATGTCTGTTTAATGCAGATAATGAAGAATGAAGAAAAAGTCTTAAATTTGACCAGTACAGTACATGTTACAAAGCTAATGTATACTATTTGGTGAATTGAAAAGTAGAGATACATCACTGTTTGTTATATAACAATTTCAAATATATCTTCTTTTTGAAGATGTTTCGGCTGGTTTTTGTGAAAATCATATATTCAGACCTATCAAACTAATTTATTTCGAAATGTGTAGTATGACATTGTATGCAGATATAATTATTATTATTAATTTTCTGGTATATTGGATCTGTACTACTAATTACAACCTCCTTGACTCAGACAACCCTTGCCATCAAACATTGGAAGACAAGCATTTTGTGAATTAGATGGTATTTACAGTAGGCATTCTGTACCTTATCTTTTAACTAGGCCAAATGTCCTCTGATTGTGTCATCAGTATATACTACAATTAGAAGGAGGAAAGGGTGGGACCTGAACCTTATGCTGTAAAACTACTTGTATCTAGTTAAATGTGCAGACTTAGGAATCATAAGTTAAAGGCCCATTTTTGGAATGCTTTTCCACATATTAAAGAGTAAGACCAATGTACAATTTTTTAGGTAAAAAAAAATCTTATGCATAACATAAAAAATATATATTTTTACATTTGTGTCTATTTATCAGACTTTATAAAATGTTAACAGGATTTTTATTAACACTGTAGCAAATAAAAGCCTAGGTAGGCAAAATCATCATAGAAATATTATCAAGTTAGCCAGTGCATTCTAAGGCTGTTTTATTTTGTTTGGGTTTCTTGGGTTATTTCTGGTTATGAATAGGTTGAGCAATATTTAATATTGTTTATTTGTAAATTAACACTTTTCTATGGAAACAGTAAAGGTTACAGCTAAATAAAAGATTTATTTGTAAAAATTTGGCCAGAATATCAACGGGTTGACTCACAATTGGAACTGACTACCTAAGCTAAGTGAATCCTGTTTTGTTTTAATTTTGCTTACAATTTAGTAATCTACCGCACTTCACCTTCAAGTTTAAACACGCTGTACTCTTTATTTATTTGGTCTGGGTAGCTTGGGTTATCTCTGGTTATGAAAAGGTTGAACAATATCTAATATTGATTATTTGTAGTTTAACATTTTTCCTTGGAAGCAGTAAAGGTCGCAGCTAAAAAAAATATATGCATTTGTAAGAATTGGGCCAGAATATCGGATCATAACATTGAGGCTGACTCACTAAGCAAAGTGAATTTTCTCTAAACTTTTAATTTCAATCATCTAATCTTCAGGGGAAAATCCTGTTTTGTTTTAATTTTGCTTACAAATTGGTATTCTTTGCAATGATTATCTTTATTTCACCTCACTTTACCAATTAACAATTCACCTTCAAGATCGAACATGCTGTACTCTTTAAGTAAATCAGGATCATTGTCTTACTAGTTATGAATCACGTGGCAATATTTACTAATGGATATGCATGTACAAAAGAGCATCAATTACTGTATACACAAACAACCAAATTGTATCCTTGTAGTGTTTACAATGCACTCATTGTTTATATGGGCATTGGTATACATAGGCTTCAGTTAACATATGCTGAGTTTACTGAAAAATTAGAGTTGCTATGAAATGAACTCTTCAACACCAAAATCTGCATCAGCTAAGACATGGTAATTCTAATATAAATACATGGGTTTTGAAGTGTCCATCTAGTTGCTGTTACGATTTTTAAACATGCAACCCACATATAGTGTGCACTGCAATCATTAAAGGAAATTGTAAAAAGAACACATTAAAACATTTTACGTTCATTTATGTATCTTTATGTGCACATGCATACGTTCACACACACAACGGCACGTGCAAGATTTAATACACTGCGGATTAGTATTGAGATTTCAATGGTAAGATCCTATTGACATGCTGGATAGTACTACAGATTTGTTTTTTTTAGTCCTGATGTTTTGGCCAGCGCTTGCATATTTTTTATTGTTTTTTGTACTCCCAAATTCATTTTTAAAACAATGTTTTTATTTTCAGGTAAAATTATGACATGTATATTCCTTATTGCATTGTATGCAACAGAAAGCACAAAAGAAGCATTATTTGAATTTTCAACACACATGGAATGCTAGAAACATATTGTACACATTGAACATCAGCATGCAATTAGCTAGGTTCAGGGATCATGATCACTTTTAATGCATACATCCAGGTACTTATACAGGCTTGCAATACATATGTATTTTTTATTTTTATTTATCAGGCTCATTGAGGACTCCCTATTGTCAAATACCTGAGTAGGGTAACCTGCTTGAGTCCATTTGCTAAAGTGAAATTTAAGTGATATCTATTCATGTATATGGTTGTTTTAAACAAATATCACAGGTATCAGTAATCAGCTAACACTAAATGTATTTGATATAATAAAAAAGAAGAAAAGCATCTCATTCCACCACTTTTAGCCTGTTATTGGATTGGTTTACAACAATATGGGTTTAAATATAAGTAGACAAAACTGATATGTTAATTACTTCAGAGCATTTTTTGTGATTCTGCACTGTGTTGTTTTAACTGACAATTGTGTGGTCGTGTGATGTTGTACCCAAACAAAATTGACATCCTTTTTTTCCCCACAAACAGAGCTTTCTTTTGGTGGTATTTGATCACCTCTGCATTTTTAATTGTTTGCGCTATAAACAAAAAAAGAGCGACACTTTTGAAAAAAAACAATATTTTTCACTTTTTGCTATATTAAATATCCCACATAAATGTTTTTTTTAAAACACATTTCTTCATCAGTTTAGGCTGATATGTATTCTTCTACATATTTTTGGAAAAAAAATTGCAATAAGCATATATTGATTGGTTTGTGCAAAAATTATAGCGTCTACAAAATAGGTAATAGATTTAAGGCATTTTTATGGCATTTCTATTATTATTATTATTATTATTATTATTATTATTTTACTAGTAATGATGGTGATCTGTGTTTTTTTCATGACTACGACATTGTGGCGGACAGATTGGACACTTTTGACACTTTTTTGGGACCATTGACATTTATACAGCGATCGGTGCTATGCATAACCACTGATTAATGTATAAAAGACACTGACAGTGAGGGGTTAAACACTAGGGGGCGATCAAAGGGTTAACTGTGTTCCCTCAGTGTGTTCTAACTGTACGGGAATGGACTACCTAGGAAATGACAGAGGTCACTGCTCCTGATGACAGGGAGCAGTGAATCCCTGTCATGTCAACTGTCAGAACGAGGAAATTCCTTGTGTACAAAGTAATCACGGGAAGTTGGAGAACATCGAGTCCTCCCGACCCGCGGGCACGCTCCTGCAGCATGCATAGGGAGCGAGCGTGCGCCATCACCCGCTACTGAGCCTACGCCGATCTACACAGGAGAGCCACTGTGCCGCCGTCAAATGATGGTGGCCGGTCTTTAAGTGGTTAAGATTGGTTTACTAAAGGAATTATTAATACTTATTATCTAAATTGTACCTGTGTTCACTTTAAATATCCATATGTGAAGATAAAATACATAAACAGTAATTTGCTTTTTATGGATAGGATTAAATAATTAGACATGTGCACACTGAAATATTTTGTTTCGTAATTTCGTTTTCGTCCAAAAAATACATGTATTTAGTTACTCCCGAAATTCATTTATATTTATTTAGTTTTTTGTTAAAAAAATGCATTCGTCCGAAAATCCAAATTAAGGTTGAATCTGTCATTGAAGGCTTATGGTGTCTGTCGAATGTTCTAAAAAAAAAAGAAGGTTCGATAGAATCTTAAAAAAAAAAAAATTGACTCTTTATGTCTCTCTATGTCGAATCTTCATGTCTCTCTATGTCGAATCTTCATGTCTCTCTATGTCGAATCTTCATGTCTCTCTATGTCGAATCTGTCATTGAAGGCTTATGGTGTCTGTCGAATGTTCTAAGAAAAAAAAAAAAAGATTCGACAGAATCTTAAAAAAAAAAAAAAAATTTAGACTCTTCTCAATGTCAAATCTTCATGTCTCTCTATGTCGAATCTTTTCTCTCTATGTCGAATCTTTTCTCTCTATGTAGAATAATATTGGACTAATAGAGATAAGGTTAGGCACATTCGACCGCAACGAAAATGAAAATAAAGCATTTGTTTAGGTCGGATCTTTCGGTTTTCGTTTTCTGTGCATTAGTTTTCTGTGCTTTCAGTATCGTTTGTTAAAACGATGATGAAAATACCTGAAATTCCTACGAAAATGCATTCGGACGAAAACAAATGCACATGTCTATAAATAATTAACATTTTTATTTTCTCATTTTATTGAGTGAACATTGTCTCCTCTGTAAGTATATCTGTTAAGTCTTGGTTATTAAATTATCTGGAAACTATGAATAATAATTTTTTTGAAAAAGCAGCATAGAATGAAATATTTTGTTTCGAAAAGCCTTTTCTCACAAGCATGCTTTTCTGACAAGGAAAGCAAGCACGCTTACTAATAACAATATTTAGATAACCCATTCTAGTTAGTAAATGTGTTTTTATGACTAGCTTAAAAGATTAAGAAAACCCTACCAAGATATTACCACCTTCCTTGCATTGCTCTGTAAATCTGGTATAATATAACTATGCTAGGTAGTTAGGAATTCACAAATATGTTGCAGATATACCCATCACATCAAGTTGACTTTTAGATACTTTAGGGCGTATTTATAAAGCAGAGAATATAACATTCGCCAAACATTAATATGTGGTTAATTTGTTAAATGAAAAGTAAAAGCACATATATCGGGAAGTTTAACCTACAGTAAAATTTGGTAAATATCACATTTATTACTTTACAAATATGCCCCTTTTTATTGTTTACCCTAAAAGTTTGGCTAATACCTTCGGTTGTCCTTTACCACTTGGCTATAGTTGTAAAAATGTTTTCCCATATAATAAATACATTGATATTCCACTTCACTTCCTCTTTAATATCCAAAAGTAGTACTGGTTTTCATGATCCTGAGTAGAAGTGTCCCTGGAAAGCAAAGGTATTTGTCTTAGAATTGTATCAGGCTATGACAAAAAAAAACTTTGATTAATTAGTTGCATCATGTGTATTTAATATCAGACAAAAACCTTTTGATCCAGATGATCCAGATACATGAATCAAATCAGATCATTAGAAGTTGTATTAAAGACATTTCTAGACAGAGAAAAGCAGTCTGTTCACAATCTTACACGTACAGCGTATGATGGTGCTAAGCCAAGATTAAGTGGCACATGTGAAATCATTATCACAGTGGAAGATTTTAATGATAATGCTCCAAAATGTAATCAGCCATTTTATCAAGCCACAGATTTGGACCAAGGATAAAATGGTGATATTTTATATACATTTAGTAAAAAAGCAAATGAAGATATCAGCAAAGTGTTTAGTTTGGACAATCATACAGGGGAACTAAAAGTTATCAGGGAAGTGGATTTTGAACAGGTACAAATGTATGAAATACAAATAGATGCAGTTGATAATGGGGATATCCAATTGGTTGGACATTGTAAAGTTCTAGTGACTGTTGTAGATGTCAATGACAATCCTCCTAAGATGGCAGTAACTTCACTTGCTGTAACTGTTCCTGAAAACTCTCCAAACGGAACAACTGTTGCCATCATAAGTGTCCATGATCAAGATTCAGATCTCAATGCAAAAGTTAGGTGTGACATTCTTGATTCTTCACTCACAAAATACACCCAGCATTCAAGGGAGATGTTTCTTTATTTGTTTATATGAAACTGGATCGAGAAATAAAATCTCAGCATGAAGTGGTAATAGTAGCAAGAGATAAGGGAACACCACCACTATCAGCTTCAAAGACTCTTCAAAATTATATTAGTGATGTGAATGACAATGCTCCATTGTTTCAAAAACCATATGATACAATTGTTATCAAAGAAAACAATCCTCCAGGTTCTCATGTATACACATCATTAGCATCTGACGCAGATATTGGGCAGAATTCCTTCATCACATATTCAGTTGGTGACAGCACTGTTGAAGCAATCCCCATAACTTCCTATATCTCAGTGAATCCAGAGAATGGAAACAAATTTGCTTTAGTGTAATTTGACCATGAACAAGTGACTTATTTACAGTGTCACATAAAAGCGACTGATGCTGGTTTACCTCCACTTAATTCAAATCTTACTCTAAATATTTTTATTGAAGCTATCAATGACAATGCTCCCTTCTTCATGCCACTTTTTCCTGCATTGACATCAAAAACTCCAAAGACAATTCAGCCTGGACACTTGGTTACTAAAGTAAGAGCAGTAGATATTGATTCTGGATACAACGCTTTGTTATCCTACCACTTGAAGAATCTCTCAGGGAAAATTCCATTTGTTATATCTCAGCACACAGGAGAAATTATTTTAAAACGTTCCTTTACAGATTCAGATAATGAAGAATATAGACTAATAGTGATTGCTCTGGACCATGGAGAGCCAGCCATGACAGCAGTTACAGAAATTGTCATCTCTTTGGTGGAGTCTGGAGAAGAAATTCTGTATGATAATCAGGAATCCAAAGGAATTACTGAAGAATTTACTGAAGCAAATGTCTATTTAGTGGCTGCAATCTGTATAATATCAAGTGTATTTCTCAATACATTAATTGCCTTCACTGTCTTAAGATGGCAAAAATGCAGAGATGAAGTGAATGACCTAAAGGAAAATTACAAGATCTGCTCAAACACTAGAGGTAGTTGGGTGTACTCTCAACAAAATCAGTACAGAGTATGTTCAAACCCATTACAACGAAAAAGTGACTTAATAGTTTTCACTCCAAATAGCTCTCAAACACCAAACAATGAAGAAAATGTCAACCAAACAAGGGCCCTGCTAAATGCATCATATCAGGTACTTTAATATGAATATATATTTATCTTTCTACCGGTTTTACAACAATAAACGTAATATTTAATTTTTATTTTTCCTAATATGATGCATCGAATATACGAAAATTAACTGCAGATATTATCCCATGAAAAAAGGCCTCCTACCTTTACTACATGGGCTAGCACAAAGGTATATAGAATAAAAGAGACAACACACCAATGTAATACAACACATTTATTGAATTTGGATTTAAATTGGCCACCGTGTCATCCACAAGGTGGGGGGTTACAATCCTCAAATAAATAAAATAAATAAGCCATCTTGGCTAAACTATCTTTAATAAAATTAATTGGTGTCCATCCAGCCAAAGCTGGATGACTACTCCCCAATTTGGACGACATCATTACTTGATGAAGGGAGGGCGGGTGGGCGTTGCTGCACGTCAGGGACGGTGTGAGCAGCCGCCTCAACCGGTCCCTTAAATAGGCTCCTGTTGGCGTGGGCTGCTAGCCGCGCAAATTGACCAATCGGCTGCTCAGCCGCCCCGCATCCAATCCCGCAGCTGTTACTGCCCGGGGAACATGTGGCAGCTCCTGTGACCTGCAAAAGAGAACAGGGGAGGGGGAACAAACAGCTGTATCCTCCTTTGAGTCAGCCCATGCCGGTCCAGCTTATTGCTGTGACCCCTCATGGGCTAGCACAAAGGTATATAGAATGAAAGAGACAACACACCAATGTAATACAACACATTTATTGAATTTGGATTTAAATTGGCCATGGTGTCATCCACAAGGTGGGGGGTTACAATCCTCAAATAAATAAAATAATTAAGCCATCTTGGCTAAACTTTCTTTAATAAAATTAATTGGTGTCCATCCAGCCAAAGCTGGATGACTACTCCCCACCGGCCACGGCCAGCAGCGAAGCTACTGTCTGGGGCCCCCCCACAAACGCGGCCAATTCAATAAGACTCTGGAGGCCCATTTTGAAAATGTCCAGGCCTATAAATGATAGGTGGACTTTGTCTTTCCGAAATAAACCTGGCAAAAACCCTTTCAACTCAGAATGGCGAAATGAAAACCCACCAATGGAAGACATAAAGCTATGGATCGTCCTGTTCAGACGCCTGTTGATCCTATCTACATAAAAAAGGCTGCCCTGAGGAGACCACAAAAGCCTGGGGACCATCTCAGAATATGACAATACAGCGCCTGGAAACATCAGAGTTATGGAATGCAGATCTAACTTCATCTCGCACAACAAATCCCATGTACTAAATTTTCCCAGGTATGAATGACTAGAATTTGGGGGGAAGGCCAAATGCTGGATAAATAAGCTAGATGTTCTATAATATTGCACCAACGCATCCCCCTGACTCCTGACCATAAATCCATAAATAAATCGGTATCCAGACCTCGATTAGAAGAGTAGGATCTGGATCCAGAATGCTTGGCAGCCCAGAAGACGTAGGAGTGACCTACTATCCAAACGACTGTCCTGGTGTGATCTGAAAAAGTAGGTTTAAAGGGTTAGAAGACTAGGGCGGACATAAATTTTATATCTGCCACTACCCCAACGTCCTATATTTTTCAATTTACTCTCTGAAAAACCAAGGGAGTCAGCTGTGGTGGCCGCCCCGATTCTGAACGAATGAGTGGAAAAACGGAAACCTGACAGGTTCAGACGCTTTAAACAAGCAGTCAACACAGCTGAGAATTGATACCTTGTTAAAGAGGATAAATCTTCATGAATAAAAAATGAGTCACCAGCCAAAGGCCTAACTAAAACATAATTTGAGACATGAAGTACCGGACAAATGGCCCTATTCGGGGAGCTTGACAAACAGAACCAACGACCTCTACCATCCTGGGAGGTCTTAGATCTGCAAAGGAAAAGATGAAGTAACCCTCCGTCTAAATGGACAGGAGAAAAACGTAGAAAAGAAAATGAACGTTTATTAGCTGCTGTAAATTCACCTACTCTAAGGGCTCCAAAAAAGGCAACTGAGAACGCGGCTTTGAAAAGAAGGCACTCGAATTCTGATGAACAAACCTCTTGCAAAATACCAAGAAGGCTGCCCAACAAGGAGATCGATATCGGACGCCTATTGTCAATCGATGGATTAGCTCTCCTAAGACCTTTGAGAACTTGAGAAACTTGGAAAAATGAAGTCAGGGCAGGGGAACCCGTGAATTTTAGAAAGAAAGAGACACCCGCTAAAATTTTACTAATGGAAGCTGGGCTAAGGTGAGATTGAATAAGGAAAGACAGAAAAGATAAAGCAACGTAGGAAGAAAATCGGACAACGAATCCAAACCCGCATCCTGACAGAAAGAACACCACTTGCTCCATGAATGCCTATAATCCAGCCACGTCTTCTCCGATACCGAGGCCTTGAGGTTAGTGAATATTAGTCCCAAATTAAGCCCCAGAGGAAATCTGGGTAAGGGGTGCCATGTTGATCCGCTGACGGGGCCAAGTCCTGGAATCTCTCGAACTGTGAACAAGACAAAGCGTCAGCTATGTTATTCTCTATGCCCGCTATGTGTTCAGCTTTCAACCAGATATTAAAGCACATACAATGTAACACCAGGAAACGTAACCGTTTTATAACTGGCTCAGACTTTGAAGATAGAGTATTGATGGCAAAAAAGACACCCTTATTATTCGTGTGAACCAAAATTCTCCGATCCATAAAGGTGTCTTTCCAAATTACCACCGCAACAATGACAGGGAATAACTCCAGAAAGACTAAGTTCTGCAGAATCTCCTTCTGACGCCACTCCGTATACCATTCGCTAGCACACCACTGACCATTCAGAAAAGCCCCGAAGCCTGAAGACCCGGCTGCGTCTGTAAAGAATTCCAATTGGTTGCTATCTACGAATTCCTGCTGCCATACTGATGTACCATTAAAATTGCTTAGAAAGGAATCCCAAATTTTTAAATCTTCCCTACTGCTTTTGGAAATACAAACATGAGAATAAGGGCTCTTGATGCCTTTGATAGCTAGTGAAAACCTGTGTGAGAAAACCCTAGCCATGGGAATAATTCTAGCTACGAAAGCAAAAAGCCCCAGAAGAGACTGGGCTTCTTTTAGTAAAACCTTCTTTCTGGCTAGAAAGCCTGAGATCAGCAAAGACATCTTCTGTATTTTTTGTTTTGGCAATCTGAATTCCATCCGTTCAGAGTCAATGGTGATTCCCAGAAACTCAATGGAAACAGAGGGTAAAACTGTTTTGTCATGTGCCAGGGGAACTCCGAAATCCCTACAGATGTTAAAGAACACCTGTAAAGTTTCCATGCAAACTGAGGACCCTGCTGGACCAACAAACAAAAAATCGTCCAGGTAATGGAGGACATAGCTCTGGGGTATGATTTCTGACACGACCCAGTGTAGAAAGGACGAAAAGCCTTCGAAATAAAAACATTATAGAGGAAACCCCATGGGCATGCATTTGTCAAAGTAAAATTGCCCCATGAACTGAAACCCCAAGGAGTTGAAACCTTGCGGGTGTACTGGGAGGAGGCGAAAGGCTGACTTAATGTCAGCCTTGGTCAGTAGTGACCCTTGGCCTGCCCGTCTCAGCAGAACTAGAGCTTCGTCAAATGAAGAATAACATACTGGTACCTCAATATTTGAAACTTTGTCATTTAAGGATGAGGCCGGAGGGTAAGAGAGATGATGGATCATTCTAAAGCAGCCTTCTTCTTTTTTTTGGCACAATGCCTAAAGGGGATAAACGAAAATCTGAAAACGGAGGATAAGAAAAGGGGCTGGCAATTCTGCCATCTAGCAGCTCTTTGGATATTTTATCCTGGACCATAGCAGCATGCGTAAAGGCAGACAATAAATTATGTACCATTGTACACCCCGGGCCCTTAAAAGAGGGTGCCAAGAAACCGTCAGTAAACCTTTCAGTTAATAGAGCTGCCATCCTGTGGTCGGGATATCGCTCTAACCAAGGGCGCATTTTTACTAGGCTTACCCGTGTCAGGGCCTTTACCATGGGTTCTAGGTGCTGACTGAAACGTGTTTGCGGCAGCTTTGCGAAAACATCTTCTTGCCGCGTGGGTACCATTGCAGTATGAGCATTCATGTTTTAATCTGCAATTCGACAATAATTTGCATTGTCCCTCGTTAAATGCAAAACAAAACCCCTTCCGAAATGCACTCTGAGCATTGGGCTGAGGTCGAGGAGTAAACTGTGGCCTTGCTGGTAGCATAAGGTTAAGCCATAAGCCCACGTCCTTCGACCCCCAGTGTAAAGAGGGATGGACTGCTAGCTTCTGCCGAAAATTTTCGTCTTATGTAAACCATGCTGAGCCGCCAAAGTGGCGAAAGGCCTCAGCAATTATATCCAGGTGTTGAAATAAACCTGAACACTTCCCAGGGAAACGTTCCCCCATGACCGCTGCATAAATGCAGAAGGCTTGCAACCAATTCTGGAAGGTCTTGGGGATTGCCCTCCTCCTATCCTCCTCCGTTCTATCACCCGTTTGTCTGTCTGACTTAGTCAAGAATTCTTTAGAAGCTGGTAACAATGACAAAATATCGAGGAATTCACCCATTCATATTTTTTCCTTCACCGCCTTTGGCAGATGAAAACCCAGCGGCAACAAAACGCATGGAAGTGGCTCTTTAAATGAGGATTCACCGACTGTTACAGCGGAAGGTCTAAGTGGCAAAACAGGGTTCCCAGACATAGGTGGATATAGTAACCCAGACATAGGTGGATATAGTAACCTGGAGCGGGACAAACTTGTATCTGTGACCTGCATGGCGGGGTCACCAGACTCTTGCCAAATAGCACCAATATTCTCTTGCATATTAGCATAATCATCAGTAATACTATAAGCCACATGTCCCGCACCAGACATCTGTGCCCTCTGACCTTCATTTAATGTGTAACCTTGCAAATGCATTCTTTGCTCAGCACCAGTCAGCTGTGCACCTGTAAACTCACCCAAGTTCATAACATTACCTCCAGCACCGGACATCCGAGCACCCTGTGTGACACAAACATTATCTGCACCATTACTATGTGCCCCCTTAAACTGGTGTAAGATGTTAGACAGAGAATCAATCAAAACTGAAAACTTTGCAGCATGAGCATTAGCATTACTCTCACCCTCAGGAACTGTCGTTTGCCCACTCGTGCCCTCAGCTAGAGGAGGAGTAGCGCTGTTCCCTTGTTGGCAGGATGCACTCTGAATCACTGCTCCCTCCTGGCTTAACAGCTGTGGAGGAGCACTCATTTTCTGCCGTTTAGTCTTCCGACCAGGCTGCTTCCTGGTACCGCCCCCGGCTGCTGTCACCTTAGAGCCAGCTGCTGGCGAAGCTGAGCTGACCTCTTCTGCCAGGCACTGCCTCAGCCACTCCTCCCCTCTTCTGCTCTCCGCCCTTTCAAGTAACCTACAAAGGAGCTCCTCACTGCCGCTGGAGGAACCCATGCTGATGAGGGGAGAGGCGCGCCGCTGCTTGTCGCTGCACATCAGGGACGGTGTGAGCCACCTCACCTGGTCCCTTAAATAGGCTCCTGTTGGCAGGGGCTGCTAGCCACGCAAATTGACCAATCGGCTGCTCAGCCGCCCCGCATCCAATCCCGCAGCTGTTACTGCCCGGGGAACATGCGGCAGCTCCTGTGACCTGAAAAAGAAAATAGGGGAGGGGGAACAAACAGCTGTATCCCCCTTTGAGCCAGCCCATGCTGGTCCAGCTTATTGCTGTGACCCCTCATTCCACTGCCTCTACATACTCTTCAGCCTTCAATAGTTCTGTGACTGTTTTTACAGCAATGCAATCAGAGAGATAAAGGGTGCTGCAATGGCTCTGATGGATAGTGCCACTAGTATCAAGCTGGACATTTCATAGTTCATCATACACACACCAAGCTGCTTTAACAAAGCAATTTTATGATTACATATAATTGGGGGACTCTTATAACTGAGGGACTCTTTCCTCACGCATCAATAAAAATTGCTGTGGACAAGCAGCTTGATATACTCATGACAAGCTTTGCACTACATTCACTACACAACACAGCAGTGACAACGTTTTGAAATACTGAACTTGGCAGCTGGCAGAGGACACAGTCATCTGATACTTCCAGAAGTAGCAAATGCTGAAGAATCTGATGTAGGCTAATTTAGTAATATTGATCCTGTATACTATCTGAAATAATTTTAATGCATTCTTTTAATTGATAGGTCGTGATCCACTCCAATCCTTGGCATTTACTGTACATCATTCAGATGCACTAATCTGTATAGAAGGATTCATTTTAGTACAATGCAGCACTATCTTTAAGACCATGAACGAACAAAGCAATTCAAATATCAATTCGCCATAAAATTTTTATGAAAATTGTAAGTCAAAGAAGTTGTAATTTTGACTAAATGACAATAAAGGCAAAATCACTCATATTTTTACTCATGAAGACATGAAGAAGTATTTTAAAAAGTATTAACAACATGTATCCATTTCAGATTTTTATTTAACAATAGTGTTGACAAATACAAGAATAGCCTTAACCATGATAGGGTCTGGTATTTTTGGTAAATATGGTATTCTTGGGATTTAAGGTGACAAGTGCTTTTGCGCTAAAACAGACCCTAAATGAATGAACCCACCAAAAATATAATAGTGCAGCAAAACCTAGTAATGTTTACATAACATTGAACAAGGATACAAATAAAAAGAAAGATTCTGCGCAGAAATATCACGCTGGTGAACTAATGGTATCACATAAAAATACAAATTAGTAGCATAAAGTAGTGAACTAATTAATGTAGGAGCTGACAGAATTCAGCATAGAATATATCAAAAATAAAAATAGATTATAAAATATCAAAAATAGAGTGCAGTGTAGTGAGTCCAAAAAAATATATATATATATAGTACTCAAAAAGTGCAAAAATATGAACAGGTGTGTGCAAAGAAATAAAAATGGGAGAGTCCAGTCCCAAAAAATAAGCACGAATCAGCTGTCAGAATGGATGCACTGTATGCACTGGATGAAGATGAGCACCAGCTCGATGATAGAAACACAGCCGTGTGATAGAAGATAATTCAGATCCCTAGCTGAGCTCCCGGGACTCTTACCTCTCAGCCCTCCTTAATGGGCAATGATGTACAGGTCACTCGCAGCCTTCTATGGGTGGTCACAAATGCTTCCTCTCTCGGTCTAGTGAATCCTCCCTCTAGTGGGTCAGGTGCTCCTCAATACCGAATGGGTAATAAAAGCAAGAAAGAGAAAGAGAGGGGACTCCCATAGTGAGGTATCGTATGGTGCAGGTGTAATATTTTATTGAGGAAAAACCTGCGCTTACATAGGAAACTAAAAACAATGTGCAACGAAGGAATAAACAAGCGGCGTGTCAATCGCCAGCTTACTTCACTCCGGGTGTACGTCCTCCAATCCCTACGCGTTACGACACCACGTGTCTTCGTCTGGGGAATCTGATTGGTAGTGTGGATGTTGTTTATATCTCCGAAAAACCGGAAGTCTCAACGCGGCCATTTTGTTGGAGACCACGATGTACTATGTATCGGACATGCTAAAGGGGACATATAGCAATACATAACTTGGCACTCGAGACAATACATCAGAGATAACGAGGGCTATATTCTCATGGACAAAACGTTGTATTTCTGATTGATATCCTCGGAGCCAGCAAAATATAAAAAGTTATAAAAAATTATAAAAAATATATAGGCCATGGAGAGGGCATATATAGGTGATATCCATAAATCAAAGTGTAATTAAAACTAACGCCAGAGCCAAGACATCACCAATACGTGACCACTAGATGTCGCTCATGGCTAAAATACATTGTATATACTGTATCCATTATATAGTAATACGCTTATTACAAGCTCGTTAGCCAAACACGAGAGTGGGAGGCATAGTATTGTGGTGAGTGTCCACTGTGAGGGGGGATTGGAGCACTGAACACTGAGGTGTGGTGGAAGTCCTGGAAAAGTGGATTAATCACATTGAAGTTACATGAACTTTTTTCTTTATACTTCACGTCTTTTATGTTACATCACGGACTTTTTTTCACTTATTATTATTATTATATAATATTTTTTTTGCATGTTTACAGTGTATGAGGTTAATCACTTATAATTGTGTTATCACATTGTACACTTGTATATATTTAGATTTGAATATTTATTTATTCTCATAGCGCTGTGGTTTTATATTGGCACTTGATGTATATAATATATTCCTTTATTTTTCACATAATATTTATTTAAACAGCAGCTAGGCGCTTTAACTTCTTTTCCAGACTGGCGCAGTAGTGGGTTATCAGTCGGGCGCAATTGTGATATCCCAATTATTACATTTCTATACTTTTTAACTACTAGCAGCCATGGAATCCATCAATTATTTGATGAATAGGCAATTGAGTGCTGACACAATTTTCTCCACTAGTCATGAAATGACAGACTGTGAGGAAGATTATCCAGGGATTTAAAAATCCTTGGAGATTCTATTAGAGAAACAAATAAAAGCCTGGTGGGATGTGTTTACGTTCGAGCACTATAATAAGGAGGGTCTGATTTTTAGGAGTTTAAGGTGGGAGGTGACTCCCCAGGATGGTCTCCACGAGACTAAATATATGGATGAATGGAAAAAATTCTTTGATAAAGTGGGGATGGATTTACAGGTATTAGTTCTGAAAAGGAAACAAATTAAGTTGAGTATGATTAATGATAAAATCAAAATCATACAAGACAAATTAGTACCAATTAATGACTCTGCCATGATTAAAGAATTTAATACGAACATGAAAAAAAAACTGGAGAAAGTTGATAGGGAAACACAGAAGAGAAAGGTTAAGAAATATAACCGAGACTCCGAAGATTTCAAGAATGATAAGATATATGCATGGCAAAATGCTGCCGGAACTGACAACGCGAACGAGGGAGTCAAACCTGTACAAAAAACGAACCCCGCGAGTCAGAAAAAGGATTCAATTAAACAAACTACCGGGAAAGCCACAATGAGGAAAAGTGAACATCTACTGCCAAATCAGAGACGGAACTCTGACTCACAGGCTTCTGGAAGTGGACAGTATGGTCCACAATTTGAATCACCTGCAGCACCTAGACGAGAGAGAGATGATTACCAATATGGCCAAAATCATCAATCACCTCGCCCTTATTATACACAGGGTGAACATAACCATTGTCAGTATTACCCTCAACAAGAATATCAACAGTGGTATGCACACCCAGCACCTAATCATTATTATCATCAACCACAGCCTTTTTTAGGGCAGAGGGGGAGGGGGAGAGGAACAACCCCGAGGAGACCCCCTCATACTACTCACAACAGGGGGGTGGACAGGAATGGACAACCACATCCTCACTCCAAGAATGGGGACTACCCCCAAAGAGAAGAAGGGGCTGTAGGGCCGGACGGAGAAAGCAATCCAAAGAAAAGACCGAGGAAAACCTAAATACAGGGATCTTCAATTTAAGTAAAGTAGTGTTGAATCCGAAAGAGCTGAACATACTAAACACTGGCCTAAAATGTGCACCAAGGAGAGTCATGAACAAGTTTAATTTGTACATCGACACTCATAAATTTATAAGGACTCTTAATATGAAAAAATACTTTCTGAGTCATCCGGCAGAATCATCTTTAAAGAGTAATGCTGCACCTGTGCACATAGATAGTGGCCTGAAGAATAGATCCCTATTTAATCCCCAAAACCCAAATAATCATTACATCGAGGTCTTTAAGCAGTTAGTGCTGAAGGACATTGATGAACTTCCCCAAAAGAAGAAGGTTAACCCAGATTTTATTAAGGAAGGAATAAAAAGCCTTGAAAATAATAAAGAGATTATCATCCGCCCTGCGGACAAGGGGGGCGGGGTGGTCGTTATGGATAAGGAGTTTTATCTGAACCAACTGACCACACTGTTGAGCGACCCTACCACTTACAGGAGATTGGGCTCAGACCCCACTGAGGATTATAAATCTCAACTAGATGCTCTAGTTTGTTGGGGATACCGGACCAAGGCCCTCAATGCCAAAGAAAAAGCCTATCTGGCCCCTTCTGTGTGTAGGACTCCTGTGATATACACGCTTCCGAAGATTCATAAACACCCAACAGTCCCACCGGCCCGGCCCATTGTAAATGGGATTGGATCAGTAACTGCCAGGTTGGGAGAGTACTTAGACAAGTTCCTCCAGCCCAGTGTTCGTAACACTAAGGCGTTTCTGAAGGACACGACGGACTTATTGACATCTTTGGAACTATTAAATATTAATCCTGAGTCCAACATTATTTTGGTAACAGCGGACGTAGCGTCCCTTTATACCATAATTCAACATGAGGACGCTGCGCTGGCATTAAATTGGGCACTGAGCAGGAGGGACGACATTCCCCATGTCCAAAAGAAATTTCTGGGCCATGCCTTAGAGTTCTGCATGGCGCACAACTATTTCTGGTTCAATGGCTTTTTCTTCTCGCAGCAGGTTGGCGTGGCTATGGGAGCAAAGTTTGCTCCCAGCCTCGCCAACCTGTTCATGGCGGAATGGGAGGATAGATATATCTTCCGCAACCAGAAACAACAGCTTATTTTCTACCGCAGATTCATCGACGATCTCTTACTCATATGGGAGGGATCGGAGGTGGATCTGAGATTGTTCCTGACAGATCTTAATAACAATAGAAATAACATCAAGCTTGAATACAATATCAGTATGAGTTCAGTCGATTTCCTTGATGTCAATATTGAACATCTAGATGGAATATTGAAGACCAAGGTACATTTCAAAACGACGGATCGGAACAGCTACTTGTCGATCCGAAGCGGGCACCACCCGGCGTGGATAAGCAATATTCCGAAAGGACAGTTCCTAAGAGTGAGGAGAAATTGTACTGAGGAATCTGACTATATAGAACAAGCAACTATGTTGAAACAGAGATTTGTACAGAAGGGGTACAATGAAACTAAATTGAATAACATCATAAGAGATGTAGCAGATGTACCGAGGGAACAATGTCTAAGGAAGAAAGAATCTGTTGAATCCAATAGTCAACATCAATGGGGTTTTTTAACAGGTTTCCACTCTCAATATAAGGATATTGAAACCATCTTTCGTAAACATTGGTATATCCTGGCTAGAGATACACATTTGGGGACTGTAATACCAGAGCAGCCTCGGTTTATTTACCGAAAGGCACCAAATTTTGGAGATAGAGTTGTCCGAAAAATTCTGGATCCCCCCAATCCTTCTATAAAAATTGACTTAAAAGGTTTTTTTCCCTGTCGAAGGTGCATATGTTGTCGAACAGTACAAACACACAACAGGGGTAAATGTGAAATAACAGGAAGTGATGGTAGATCTTTTGAAATTAAAGAATTCAGCACGTGCAACTCCTCCTATGTAGTCTATTTATTATGGTGCCCCTGTGGTTTACTCTATGTGGGGAGAACTAAAAGATTGCTCAGGGTGCGAATCGCTGAACACTTAGCGAACATAAAAAAGGGCTTTGAATATCACAGCGTCTCGATGCATTTTAAAAAGAGACATAAACAGGACCCATCTCTGATTCAATTTTGTGGGATCGACGTGGTGTACTTCGGTTGGAGGGGTTCAAACAGAATAAGGGACCTCTCACAGCGCGAAACCCAGTGGATATATCTGCTTAAATGTCTCCAGCCTCGGGGTTTAAATATAGAAGTTGACCTCAATTGCTTTATCAATAATTCTTGAGGTATATAGCTCCTACACTATACTCTCCATACTCAGGTTGTTTATCTATATCATTAATATATGTTATGGGTGAACAGTTTATCTTCTAATGTTCGGTTCTGGGTTGTACCCAGTATTGAACTGCAGGGTAATAAGCTATATTAGCATGGGCGATACCAGTTTAAACCCTTATCTTTGCAGTTGTCAGTATTGTGGTTAGACACCTAGACTCTATGTAAATTCATCTGGTTATTATGATGTCTGGATTTTAATTCATTTAAACTTGTTTATCCTCAATCATTATTGATCATTAACCATTCATTCCATATGTAATTACTATTAATTGTTTAATTTAATTTAAACTCAATTTGCGTATTCATCTATATGCACGAGAGTTACCTTAAGGTATGTTGACCCGAATGGAATGGCTGGGCTCCTCTCGTGTTAATATGTAGATGTATAGAACATAATCTAATATAGTAATTTTTATATTTTTTATATTTAGTTTAATGTGAATTTAACTATTTTAGTTAATAATTCTACAATATATGTATGTCAGATCATAGTTATAGTGCTAATTTTAATTTTTAATGATGTAAGTACTCTATTTATCTAATGAATGTATGACCATTATTGAGATGTGTGTCAAAACTGAGGATTGGTGGTCACGGGGATCCTCGAGAGACTGTCCCCTTTTTTAGATCATTAGTTACCCCCAGTTTTTGATAAGTGCTATTATGCCCACACAATTTCATTTTTTAATCTATATTTGTACTACTATCAACCTATCAGTTTGTTTTTTTTCTTTAAAAGTAGACCGTTGTGTGACATGTCAGTGTATCCGGTATACACCGCATCTCCGTCTGGGTTAACGCTGCGAATATTGTCTATTGGCCACGGGGTACACGTGACCAGTTGGCTGCGTCCCCCGTTGTTAGGACAACGCGGCACCCTGACGATAGCCTACGCTCATTGGTCATCCTGCGGTAAACTGATTGGATACAAGAGAAGCGCAGCATGATTGGCTGCGCTCCTCGTTGCTGTAGTGATGAGTGAGACGCTATACACAGCTCCCGCCCATAGACAACGGCGATGATCTCACCCCATTGGACACTGAAGCACACGTGACCGGGTGACGTTCTCGCTGTTTCAGATGGTGCGATATACACACGCAAGAGGCGGGGTGTCAATCGTCACTGTCTGATCCTATTCGCTGATAGCATCCCTGAATATATATAAAAGAGGGGAAGGGGTGATTCGGCCATACCCATGAATAAGACAGGAAGTCGAAACATGTCGGGGCGTGGACTAATCCATGTTTAAAAAGTTCCAAGTTACATCTAAGACTGCTAGCAGCCATCTCGTAGCTGTTTGGAATTACCAAAGATAAGAGTTATCGTTTGAAGTGGTGTGCTGTGCCGAGGATTGCGGTGAGATTATCCAGTTGACCGAGGGTCCGCTGTGACCACTGTTATCTGCAGTTGAGGATTTTGAAGTGTGCAGCGATCTGTTCATACACAAAGTTTTACATTTGAGTTTGTTTGTGAGTGCAACTTTTGGAGGTTCATTTGAGTGTTTTTATTAAACTGGTCTTACGTTTTTACACTATTGTGCACCTTTCTTTTTTTGCATTGCTACTTGGAACATCCTTGCATTTAATACTGGAATTCATTTACTGGTGACACCGTGGAGATACTCTTATTACAAGCTCGTTAGCCAAACACGAGAGTGGGAGGCATAGTATTGTGGTGAGTGTCCACTGTGAGGGGGGATTGGAGCACTGAACACTGAGGTGTGGTGGAAGTCCTGGAAAAGTGGATTAATCACATTGAAGTTACATGAACTTTTTTCTTTATACTTCACGTCTTTTATGTTACATCACGGACTTTTTTTCACTTATTAATATTATTATATAATAATTTTTTTGCATGTTTACAGTGTATGAGGTTAATCACTTATAATTGTGTTATCACATTGTACACTTGTATATATTTAGATTTGAATATTTATTTATTCTCATAGCGCTGTGGTTTTATATTGGCACTTGATGTATATAATATATTCCTTTATTTTTCAGTAATAAAAGGGTTGTACAGTAATAAAGTTTATATGGATAATATATATTAAAATATGTTTAAAATCCTTATATTTCATAAAAGGGGTAAAACCTAATTGTATCTATATTCATAATAGTGAGGGGCTCCCATATCAACTGATGATAAGGAATGAATATAATACTATAATTAAATTAAAATACAATAGAGGGTGTATATAAATAAATAATATATATGGTGGTCGTACACTCGATTTGTCGCAACTTACAACCATAAAATATATATATACACATAATAGGCAATCAGTAAGAAAGTTCAATAGGATACATAGTTAACCTATATCTAACTTCTCTAAAAATGTGGGGAACTAAAAATTGCTGAGGAAGCAGTTGAGATCAAACTCAACGTTCATTCCTCCTGGTGTCAGGGTGCGCATCTTATGGATCCACTGGGATTCTTTTTGACTGATCGTGCGCACCTTGTGGCTTCCTCTCCACGAGTGATTAAATTTATCAATACCCCAAAATTGTAGTTTAGAGGGATCCTGATTGTGTACCTGATCAAAGTGTCTAGAGACACTATGTTTCGGGAAGCCATTTATTATGTTCTCCACATGCTCGCTAATTCGAACCTTCAAGGCCCTTTTTGTTCTCCCAACGTATTGGAGATTACAGCTACATTGTAACACATATACAACAGCTTCGGTGTGACATCCAATAAAGTCCTTAATCACGTGGGTTTCTCCTGTGTTTGTTGCCACAAACTCGGTACGTTTCTTTTGAAACTTCTGTGATTTTCGACATGCATTACAGTTTTTGCATGGATAGAAGCCTTTTCCCGAGAAAAATGAATATCCTGGCTTTGGGGGTGGTTCTACTACTGATTTTACAATCAAATTTCTTAGAGTAGGTGCTCGTTTGTACACTATCCTTGGTTTTTCAGGAAGTAATTTTCCTAGATCTTTATCTCCTTTCAAGATGTGCCAGTGTCTTCCAATCAGTTTGGCCACATCTTTATATTGGGAGTTATAATCAAGGATGAGTACTGGTGCTGTTTGTTGTTGGCACTTTTTTGGTTTGTCCTGTAGCATCACTTTTCTATCCAGTTTTTTGACAGTATCTATTTGGCCTTTAATCCATGACTCTTCATAGCCTTTTTCTTTAAATCTCAGACCAATCATGTCTGCTTGTAATGAATAATCACTCTCTTTTGTGCAGTTTCTTCTTAGTCTAACTAGTTGCCCCCTAGGGATATTAAAACGCCAAGGTTTAAAATGGCAACTGTCTGTTGAGAGGTAGCTATTCATATCAACGTTTTTAAAATGTGTTTTAGTAACAATTTTATCTTTCTCAATACTGATGTTCAGGTCTAGGAAATCTACAGATTTGTCATCGATTTTCCATACCAAGGAAATGTTTTTATCATTTCTATTGAGTGTTTCAAGAAAGTTCACCAAGCTCTCTCTATTACCACTCCACAGGATAATGATGTCATCTATATACCTTTTGTAGCGAGATAACTCAGTAGGAGTATTCTCGTATATAGCTGACTCTTCCCATAATGCCATAAAGGCATTTGCCACGCTGGGTGCAAATTTTGCACCCATGGCAATGCCAATTGCCTGATGGTAATAGTTCTGGTCGTACCAGAAGTAATTACACTTGAGGCACAGATCGAGGCATTTAATGAGAAACTTCCTTTGAGGGCAAATGAGGTTACTAAATTTACGTAGAAGCCATTTAGCGGCAAAGCAGGCAACATGGTGTTGCACGATTGTATACAGTGATGTAACATCTGCCGTGGCGATCAATGTTCTTCCTTCACTCACGGGTACTGTATCTAATAGCTGTAATATATGTTTCGAGCCCTTGCGATACTATCAAGATCCGTACTATGATCAGCGCCAACCCTTGAGTTATTATGATCACAGTACACAAAGGGCTTTTTTAGACAGGGAGAGGAGAGACCTCTCCCCACGACGGCAATCAGAACACTATCGCTCGCCACCAAGAAAAACTCAGGAAGACAGACTAAATCCCGAACAAAGAGAGGCCATCATGCGGGAAATGGATTCCAAGCGAAAAAGAGAAAGGTTGGTGGAAACGTGGTAAATCTGAGTTGGAAATCCGTGACGGCAGAAGAACTGGCGGTCTTAGATAAAGGATTGAAACACGCACCCACTAAGAACCTCAATAAATTCGATACATACATTGGAATACGGAAATATGTGAGGAAACTCACTATTAAGAAGGCCATCTTAAATAACCCGTTTACATCCCGTCTGATTGCAGCAACGAACGGGAATGAACCAATACATAGTACTCTGAGAAACAACTCAGTTTACAATCCCCAAATTTCTAAAAACCAACATATTGACGTTTTCAGTAAAATGGTTTTACAAGACCTGGAGTCTCTAAAACTAAAAAACAGGAGTGACCCTATCCATATAAAGAAAGGTATTAAATTACTTAAAGAAAGAACTGACATTGTTGTCCGCCCTGCAGATAAGGGAGGAGCAGTTGTGATACAATCAAAAGAACAATACCAAAACGAATTGAGTAGACAACTGCAAGATGGCACAACATATGTTAAACTTCTGGGTAATCCCATTAGAAAGTATAAGAAAGAATTGGCATTACTTATTGATCTAGGAAAGAAAAAAGAGATCCTGAATAAAAAAGAATCTAAATATTTACTGCCAGAAACCTGTAGAACACCAGTTATATATACTGTCCCTAAGATCCACAAATCCCGAGAAAATCCACCGGGAAGGCCCATCGTGAATGGGATAGATTCCCTGACTGCGAGGATGGGACAGTACATAGATCATTTCATCCAGCCTGCAGTTCAAGCTACACCAGCCTACCTCAAGGACACGAAACATATATTACAGCTATTAGATACAGTACCCGTGAGTGAAGGAAGAACATTGATCGCCACGGCAGATGTTACATCACTGTATACAATCGTGCAACACCATGATGCCTGCTTTGCCGCTAAATGGCTTCTACGTAAATTTAGTAACCTCATTTGCCCTCAAAGGAAGTTTCTCATTAAATGCCTCGATCTGTGCCTCAAGTGTAATTACTTCTGGTACGACCAGAACTATTACCATCAGGCAATTGGCATTGCCATGGGTGCAAAATTTGCACCCAGCGTGGCAAATGCCTTTATGGCATTATGGGAAGAGTCAGCTATATACAAGAATACTCCTACTGAGTTATCTCTCTACAAAAGGTATATAGATGACATCATTATCCTGTAGAGTGGTAATAGAGAGAGCTTGGTGAACTTTCTTGAAACACTCAATAGAAATGATAAAAACATTTCCTTGGTATGGAAAATCGATGACAAATCTGTAGATTTCCTAGACCTGAACATCAGTATTGAGAAAGATAAAATTGTTACTAAAACACATTTTAAAAACGTTGATATGAATAGCTACCTCTCAACAGACAGTTGCCATTTTAAACCTTGGCTTTTTAATATCCCTAGGGGGCAACTAGTTAGACTAAGAAGAAACTGCACAAAAGAGAGTGATTATTCATTACAAGCAGACATGATTGGTCTGAGGTTTAAAGAAAAAGGCTATGAAGAGTCATGGATTAAAGGCCAAATAGATACTGTCAAAAAACTGGATAGAAAAGTAATGCTACAGGACAAACCAAAAAAGTGCCAACAACAAACAGCACCAGTACTCATCCTTGATTATAACTCCCAATATAAAGATGTGGCCAAACTGATTGGAAGACACTGGCACATCTTGAAAGGAGATAAAGATCTAGGAAAATTACTTCCTGAAAAACCAAGGATAGTGTACAAACGAGCACCTACTCTAAGAAATTTGATTGTAAAATCAGTAGTAGAACCACCCCCAAAGCCAGGATATTCATTTTTCTCGGGAAAAGGCTTCTATCCATGCAAAAACTGTAATGCATGTCGAAAATCACAGAAGTTTCAAAAGAAACGTACCGAGTTTGTGGCAACAAACACAGGAGAAACCCACGTGATTAAGGACTTTATTGGATGTCACACCGAAGCTGTTGTATATGTGTTACAATGTAGCTGTAATCTCCAATACGTTGGGAGAACAAAAAGGGCCTTGAAGGTTCGAATTAGCGAGCATGTGGAGAACATAATAAATGGCTTCCCGAAACATAGTGTCTCTAGACACTTTGATCAGGTACACAATCGGGATCCCTCTAAACTACAATTTTGGGGTATTGATAAATTTAACCCCTCGTGGAGAGGAAGCCACAAGGTGCGCACGATCAGTCAAAAAGAATCCCAGTGGATCCATAAGATGCGCACCCTGACACCAGGAGGAATGAACGTTGAGTTTGATCTCAACTGCTTCATCAGCAATTTTTAGTTCCCCACATTTTTAGAGAAGTTAGATATAGGTTAACTATGTATCCTATTGAACTTTCTTACTGATTGCCTATTATGTGTATATATATATTTTATGGTTGTAAGTTGCGACAAATCGAGTGTACGACCACCATATATATTATTTATTTATAAACACCCTCTATTGTATTTTAATTTAATTATAGTATTATATTAATTCCTTATCATCAGTTGATATGGGAGCCCCCCACTATTATGAATATAGATACAATTAGGTTTTACCCCTTTTATGAAATATAAGGATTTTAAACATATTTTAATATACATTATCCATATAAACTTTATTACTGTACAACCCTCTTATTACTATATAATGGATACAGTATATACAATGTATTTTAGCCATGAGCGACATCTAGTGGTCACCTATTGGTGATGTCTTGGCTCTGGCGAGTCATTAATTGGTACTAATTTGTCTTGTATGATTTTGATTTTATCATTAATCATACTCAACTTAATTTGTTTCCTTTTCAGAACTAATACCTGTAAATCCATCCCCACTTTATCAAAGAATTTTTTCCATTCATCCATATATTTAGTCTCGTGGAGACCATCCTGGGGAGTCACCTCCCACCTTAAACTCCTAAAAATCAGACCCTCCTTATTATAGTGCTCGAACGTAAACACATCCCACCAGGCTTTTATTTGTTTCTCTAATAGAATCCCCAAGGATTTTAAAATCCCTGGATAATCTTCCTCACAGTCTGTCATTTCATGACTAGTGGAGAAAATTGTGTCAGCACTCAATTGCCTATTCATCAAATAATTGATGGATTCCATGGCTGCTAGTAGTTAAAAAGTATAGAAATGTAATAATTGGGATATCACAATTGCGCCCGACTGATAACCCACTACTGCGCCAGTCTGGAAAAGAAGTTAAAGCGCCTAGCTGCTGTTTAAATAAATATTATGTGAAAAATAAAGGAATATATTATATACATCAAGTGCCAATATAAAACCACAGCGCTATGAGAATAAATAAATATTCAAATCTAAATATATACAAGTGTACAATGTGATAACACAATTATAAGTGATTAACCTCATACACTGTAAACATGCAAAAAAATTATTATATAATAATAATAATAAGTGAAAAAAAGTCCGTGATGTAACATAAAAGACGTGAAGTATAAAGAAAAAAGTTCATGTAACTTCAATGTGATTAATCCACTTTTCCAGGACTTCCACCACACCTCAGTGTTCAGTGCTCCAATCCCCCCTCACAGTGGACACTCACCACAATACTATGCCTCCCACTCTCGTGTTTGGCTAACGAGCTTGTAATAAGAGTATTACTATATAATGGATACAGTATATACAATGTATTTTAGACATGAGCGACATCTAGTGGTCACGTATTGGTGATGTCTTGGCTCTGGCGTTAGTTTTAATTACACTTTGATATATGGATATCACCTATATATGCCCTCTCCATGGCCTATATATTTTTTATAATTTTTTATAACTTTTTATATTTTGCTGGCTCCGAGGATATCAATCAGAAATACAACGTTTTGTCCATGAGAATATAGCCCTCGTTATCTCTGATGTATTCTCTCGAGTGCCAAGTTATGTATTGCTATATGTCCCCTTTAGCATGTCCGATACATAGTACATCGTGGTCTCCAACAAAATGGCCGCGTTGAGACTTCCGGTTTTTCGGAGATATAAACAACATCCACACTACCAATCAGATTCCCCAGACGAAGACACGTGGTGTCGTAACGCGTAGGGATTGGAGGACGTACACCCGGAGTGACGAAAGCTGGCGATTGACACGCCGCTTGTTTATTCCTTCGTTGCACATTGTTTTTAGTTTCCTATGTAAGCGCAGGTTTTTCCTCAATAAAATATTACACCTGCACCATACGGTACCTCACTATGGGAGTCCCCTCTCTCTCTCTTTCTTGCTTTTATTACCCATTCGGTATTGAGGAGCACCTGACCCACTAGAGGGAGGATTCACTAGACCGAGAGAGGAAGCATTTGTGACCACCCATAGAAGGCTGCGAGTGACCTGTACATCATTGCCCATTAAGGAGGGCTGAGAGGTAAGAGTCCCGGGAGCTCAGCTAGGGATCTGAATTATCTTCTATCACACGGCTGTGTTTCTATCATCGAGCTAGTGCTCATCTTCATCCAGTGCATACAGTGCATCCATTCTGACAGCTGATTCGTGCTTATTTTTTGGGACTGGACTCTCCCATTTTTATTTCTTTGCACACACCTGTTCATATTTTTGCACTTTTTGAGTACTATATATATATATATTTTTGGACTCACTACACTGCACTCTATTTTTGATATTTTATAATCTATTTTTATTTTTGATATATTCTATGCTGAATTCTGTCAGCTCCTACATTAATTAGTTCACTACTTTATGCTACTAATTTGTATTTTTATGTGATACCATTAGTTCACCAGCGTGATATTTCTGCGCAGAATCTTTCTTTTTATTTGTATTATTGGGATTTATTCAATTTTCAACAGAAATATCCTTGTTGTTTCTGTTTCTCTAATTTGGTCAATATATATATATATATATATATATATATATATATATATATATATATATATATATATATATATATATATATATATATATATATATAGATATAGATATATCTATATTTACAATTTATAATCCATTAACAGTGAAAAATGTATGTAATGTTTCACAGAGGCTATGAGTGATTATATTTTGTTTGTGTGATTTGTTTAAATAACTCAAAGCTATAAATATATAATTTCTCCATTAAGAGAGAGAGAGGAGACTTACATTTATAGGTTATTATGACAACAAAATTGCGACCATAAAGATCAAATAAAACATCATTGTTAATAAGTGTGATTTTGACAGTGATTTCATAAAAAAACTATTGATTTCATTCAAAACAAATGTTAGGATATGATTATGTTTAGAGAATTAGAAATTCAGGTATATAGGAATATTGCAGATGTAACCATTTCAGGAAGCTTTAGTTTGATACTTTTTACATCGAGAAGTGAAGTTTATGTCTTTGGTTGTTATGTGCTACAGTGCCATATCTTATATGTAATATTTTTAGCTGTAGAACTAATAATTACATTTATTGGTGTTTTCCCCTTATTCTTAGGTTCTTTGTGATTTTCACCACAGTGCACAGAAGATGAGACAGTTCAATTGGGTATATATGTATACAGAACGTAGAGAAGGTTTACCATTTTAGTTTGTCGCCTCCTCTTAATATCCACAATTAGCAAAGGTGCTTAAAGTGGAGTTCCACCCATAAATATAACATTACATCAGTAGTTTAAAAAAAATGTCATTAGTCCTTTACGATTTTTTTTTTTTTTTTTAGATGCCTTCAAAGTGTTGTTGCTAGGTAGAATAGTTAATCTTCCCACTTCCTGCTCCTAGGTGCTTAATGCTTCCTAACCTACACCGCACAGACTCCTGAGAATGTAGTGGGTGTAACTTTCCAGGAGTCTGTGCACTCCCCAGTCTCAAAGAATCATGTGACTTGGACAGCACAGGTGCTGAAACCTGATCTGACACTGCTTGTGCAGCACTGAGCATGTGCTAGATCTGCAAGGCTGAAATCAGGAAGTCATACAGTCTGGCTTCATGATGCCCACACTTAAGATGGCCCCAGTCAATGTCTATTTTATAAAGTTTCTAAATGCTGTAACAACCTAACAAAACAGACCTTAGTTTACAGACTAACTTTACTAGAATACATTAAGCTTGTGTATTACAGGGGTATTTATATTTAAAAAGTGAAATTGTGGCCGGAACTCCGCTTTAACCCTCCTGGCGGTGTTCCCGAGTCTGACTCGGGGTTAGATTTCTGTGCTGCGATCGGTAACCCCGAGTCAGACTCGGGCTTGCCTCGCAGCATCCACAGACAGTGTTTACTTACCTTGTCCCTGGATCCAGCGATGCCACCACGCTGTGTGAGCGAGCGGGTGCTCGCTCGATTCACACAGCGTCCTCCTGTGCCGCCAATCTCCGTTCCCTGCGACGTTACGACGCACGGGAGCGGAGAACGGCGCCAAATTCAAAAACGTAAACAAACACAATACACACAGTATACTGTAATCTTATAGATTACAGTACTGTATGTAAAAAATACACACCCCCCTTGTCCCTAGTGGTCTGCCCAGTGTCCTGCATGTACTTTTATATAATAAAAACGGTTCTTTCTCCCTGAAAACTGTAGATTGTCCATAGCAACCAAAAGTGTCTTTTTATGTCAAAAATGGTTTTAGAGCAGCTAGAAAACAGCGATAATAAATTATAATCACTTGCAGAATTGTGCGATAGCGATTTGTGGGGAAATTTGTAGTAATGACAGCGACAATTCTGCAATTGAGCAAATTTCAGTGATTTTGAGTTGATTACATTATTGAATAATTGTTATTATAATTATATTATTATTTGTTATAATTATTTATAATTATTTATTATATCATAATTTATAATTTTGTTTTTAAAAAAAATGTCATACCCGGGATGCCTACAAGACTCTTGTTTGGTCAGATTTAAGTGAGTTATTCCTAAAAATTACAGGCCTACAGTATAAAACGCCAAATTTCCTTGCAAATAATGGTACCGCTTTCAGCACCTTTTTTCTGAAAGAATCATACCGCCAGGGAGGTTAATTTCTTGTTTGGAACTATTAACTGGCACTTGGAAAGGTTGAGAATTAAAGGATAGGTTCACCTTTTGGAACATGTATTTAGGGTGGAACATGTAACATGTTCCAGTAGCTGAAGCTAATCAGCTGTCACATGGCCATAAGCCTCACCCCACCTCCCGCCATTCTAAACCCCTTAAGGGGTTGGTCGGACTCGGCTCCAAGGGGTTAAAATGCAGGTTTAACAAAAACAAACTTGTCCCTTCAGCATGATGCTGAGTGACCAACACTGTTAACAAACACAATGAAAAAGATCATACTGGGAGGGTGGATGGCCCTCTTCTGCTTTAGTCAGGACTGTGTCACAGGTGTTCTGGCAAGAGTTTAAACATCTAGCAGATCCTGCTCTGAGATCATTTCCTGCCTTCAATTTACTTCCTGTCTTGGGCTTACTTCCAGGGTGCAATTTTGGCCTGGGCATGCTTCCTGCTGCCTGCACATAACTGTACACTGGGTATGAGAAGTGAGGTCTTTGGAAGGAGCAGGGATACTGTGCTTAGATGGACCAGTCAGTACAGCACAGAAAAAAAATGTATGTTACTTTCTGTAAAGTTACACCAAGTCTCTGTGATATACATATACTGTAGATGGGACTTCAGTGTGACTTACATTACAGTCTATGGGACACAAGTCACACTGAAATGGTCAAATTACTGCAGGAACCTTTTCTGGAGTTGCACCAATTAGAACAGGTGCCATTGAAATACATGGATTTCGACTTGTCATGCAACTTCATGTGGCAAGCCGCACTAGTGGAAACGGGGGTCTTAAGCCCCGTACACACGCTCGGTTTACTCGGCAAGAACCAGCAAGAAAACTGCTGCAGAGCTTTCTTGCCAAGTATACCGAGCGTGTGTACGAGGCTTTCAGGATTCTCGAAAAAAGAAAACTGTCAAGAATCTAGACGAGAAAAATAGAGAACATGTTCTCTATTTTCTCGTCGTGAGATTCTCTGCAGTTTTCCTGCCGAGAAACCTGAGTGTGTATACTTACCTGGTCGCTGTGGAAACACGCGCATGCTCGAAATGACTTTAATGCATGCATGGTAGCTTCCACGGCATAGGTAGGGTGAAGCAAGATGGCGGCGACGGCATCGAATGTGATGAGCGCATGCTCATCATACGCGATGACGTCACCGCATTCTTGCAATTCAGGAGAACCGCTGTTCTTTTTAAAGGTCTGTCAGTACACTTAGGCGGCAAGAGATTCTTGCCAAGAATTTAGTCGGGAAAAATGAAGTTTTTTTTACTGACGAGATTCTTGCCCGTGCGTACGAGGCTTTAGTGTTATAACAATTGTGATAAAAATGTTGTTATTTGCATGTGCTTGCTGATTTATGCAACAATTTGAAACTTGTGTTTACATTTTAGAGTGCTCATTTGTAACATACATGGGCTTTTAACTTGTTTTTAGAGGATAGGGTGTTGAATATTTTTTCATGTTGTTTGAAAATTATATATGTTTTACATGAGTTATGCATTCAAGTTATGCATTACATCCCTTTCTATGGAATGATGCGTTGGAGCCTTATACAAACTTTAGTTTTAAGTGGCTGTGGTGTATAGGGGTTACCCATTACATAAAAAATACTCCATTCCTAAAACATAAGTAACCACATAGCCTATCCTTAAAAGTTCAGGCCAACCATTCAGATATTTACCAAATTCAACAAAAAATAACTTTTTCACTCCAGCATTATGGTGGTTGACCAAGTTCACACTGGGGATGTCACCCCCGACACTAAAGCTCATTAAATCATGTTCTAAAAACCCTGAAGTGATCTAGGTCAATACAGGAAAGACAGATGAGATCAGGCATGAAAAAGAAATGATAAAACCTTCTAAATCATAACACCTATATACAAAACTACCCAGCGAGAATATATATTTCTGAATGACACAGTTAATATGCCGGATTTTTTTAAAAATGAAAACACACCATTTAAAATGTTTCTGATGTCATTGACACCTACATACAGAGTCACACAATAAGGGGATGGCCATTTACAATATAAACACATACTTTGATCTCTAAGGTTTCTCCTTCCAAGACCCCTAACCCCAAACCAATAACATTAGAAAAAAGAGTTGTCTAATAAGTTCTCTGAATAATTGGGAAAACAGACTCTTTCCCTTGCCAAAGCACAAATTATTTGCCAATGATCCAAGTAACAATTTTCAAAAGATCTATATGGGAAAAAAAACATGAAATGAAAAAAAAATCATTAACGAGAAAGGGTGGACTTATACTTTGAACTATCAATTTGTATAAAGAATTCAGGAGGGAAGCTTAAATTACCAGTTTCCATGACTGACCCATAACAGAAGGAATGGGGAGAAACATGGAAACCTGAAAGGCGAAAATTATCCAAAGCTTTAGGCAATCATCTTTGAGACTGAAGTCAAGTAACAGGAAAATGATCAAGGTGAACTAAAAAGGATCCTGAAGAAGAATGTCTAATAGCAAGATTTGCATTACTTCTAAATACTGGTGTTTTGCCACAGTGATCTCACCAAACCCCAAACCCCCCCCCCCCCCAAAAAAAAGAGAGCGAAAACACTGTCTGAAAAACTATTCATAACTAACAAACATCACATATGACATCTACTAGCTGAATTAATACATCTACAGATATAGAAGATTGAAATTACTTGAACATAAACTAAACTAAAGCTTAAAGGATTTACCAGAAGTAGACAGAAAGATGATTTTATATCAGGTTTGGTTAATAAAGATACTTTACAAAATTTCCTTAACAAGACCAAGCCTTGTCAAAAGAATCATACAAGTCAGAAGCTGATGCTTGTCATATTTATTGTTTAAAGATTTACCATCAGCATAGTTCATTGTTGGAACCAAACCTAATGCCGCGTACAGACGGTCGTTTTTTGTGATGAAAAAAAACGACGTTTTAAAAAACGTCATTTAAAATGATCGTGTGTGGGCAAAACGTCGTTTTATGTCTTAAAAAAAACGACCAAAAAAAAATTCGAACATGCTCGAATTTTTTGTGTCGTTTTTCAAAACGTCATTTTTGTTTCACAGAAATTGACCGTGTGTAGCAAAAAACGACGTATAAAACAACGTTTTTAAACCCGCGCATGCCCAGAAGTTAGTTATGAAGTGAGCTTCAATGGAAAAAAGTGGTGAAACGTAACCTCGCTTTGCTAGAGCATTGTGAAAAAACGATGGTCTGTATGCTACGTCGTTTTTGAAAATGAAGTTTCAAAAACGTTGTTTTTTACATCACATAAAACGTCGTTTTTTTTCCATCGCAAAAAACGACCGTCTGTAGGCGGCATAAGCGGGAGCAAGTGAACATTGAGACAGAGTGGAGAGCTAAAAGGTTCAGATTTCCTGCCAAGTTCCAGCAACTTCTCAGCTTCACATTTAACAATATCAAAATGCTTATCAACACATGGCAAGTTATCTATCACATGACGTCACAGCCACATCCACTGTAGGGTGAAACAAAGAAATCAGAATAAAAGCTCTCAAAGATTATTGCTACTATCTTGCAGTCTAGAAATTGACTTAGGCCAGGATTTCAGACAGCCTTATCTGTGCTTTTTGGAGTAAAATCTTGTGTGGAAGAAGTTGCCTTCCTAAAACAAAAGGAGGTCGAGTGAGATCTTGAACACAAGGAAGCATCCATGTGCTTATTGATAAACATAATTGATATGATTCACTGAAGGCAAAGCAGACTCCTTTATAAAAATGAGTCTTACTGCAGATGATTGTTTTTGTCTGAGGGGTTAAACATGGGACAACATTAAATGTATCCAAGGCCCAAGATCAATGAAACAATATGTTTAAGATGAATAGACTATGAGTTTATTATGAAAAATTTCATCATAACTAAACCAGACAGTATGATGAAACACACCACATCATTTATCATTGAATGTGTTCCCCACCACTGATGCATAGATTTAAAAAGGTTTGCAGGCAGTTGTATAAAGACCTTGGGACAAACTACCAAGACTGCTATTATATTCATCCCCATGAATACTGAAACCAAGGATAATGTGGGTTGACACACAGAAGAAGGCTTCTCTGAAACAGCTACGGAGCCAAGCCTCACCTCCAGCACTCTCTGCCTTCTCAAAAAGCTGATATCACAAAGCCTCCATTATCAAGATGAAGGGGAGATGGCAGTCCAGCAGTCACAAGTAAGCAAAGAGGGGGTGGGCACATTCATGACCAAGTTATTAGTAATTCATTTAGAAAGTGACCCCCTTACTATGCTGCTATCAGTCCTCCAATCTTGGGGTGGGTTAAAAAAGGTGTGTTCCCTGCACAGCCCCATACCCCTATGACCCCCCTCTCTACCCCCACAGGGCAAACAACACAGTTATGTATCCCCTTTGCAGCCCGGTGTCTTGGCTGTGTCCACTAATTCCCCTTGTAGTGGTGGAGACAGTGTGCTGTGCAGGAGGCCAAGAGTGCTGGCAGATCAGATGTTCAATATATTTATAGGGTAAGTTGCTTATTGACAGTTTGTGTACCTTAAATTTTCACTATTTCATAAGAAAGCACAATTTAAAATGTGTCATTTATTAACGCAATATAGTTTTAGCTATTATATTTGGTAGGAGTAAAACTGCTTCCAGATCGCCCACAGCAAATTTACTGCAGCAAGGCGGCCAGGCAACATACGTACCTGTATGTTGTTCCCTCTTCCGGGTCTTGGCCATGTGCGTGCGCTGTCGGCAACCCGCTGCCACTGTGATTGGACAGGACCCGCCGATCATTCACTGGAGAGGCAGTAGGGCAGTCCGCCTATGTAAACAAGGCAGACCACTGTTCTGTCAGAGAGGAAGAGGGAGATCTTGTGTTCCTGCTAATCGGGAACACACATCTCTCTCTTCCTCCAGTTAAACCATCCCCCACACAGTTAGAAATCACTCCTTAGGAGCACACTTAACTCTTTAATTCCCCCTGATGTTTTTAGCACTGATCACTGTATTAGTGTCACAGGTCCCCAAAAAGTGTCATTAGTGTCCAATAGTAAAAATAAAAATGGCATTAAAATATTCCATAGTTTGTAGGCACGATAACTTTTGCGCAAACCAATCAATATATGCTTTTTGGGATTTATTTTTTCCAAAAATTTGGCAGAATACATATTGCCCTAAATTTATCAAGAATTTTTTTTTTTTTTTTTTTGATGTGTTTTATAGCAGAAAGTAAAAAATATTGTTTTTTTTTCAAAATGGTTGGTCTTTTTTTTGGTGATAGCGCAAAAAACAAAAACCGCAGAGGTTATTAAATACCACCAAAGGAAAGCTCTATTTGTGGAAAAAAGGGACATACATTTTGTTTGGGTACATTGTCGCGTGAACTCCCAGTTGTCAGTTAAAGTGACGAAGTGCTGTATCGCAAAAAAAGACCTGGTCATGAAGGGTCATGAATTAATACAATCGTTTACATTTATGTTGTGATAGTGAGAGCTAATAATGATTTTTGTGTATTTTATCAATTTGATAAACATTTGCGCAACTATTACGAGATCTACAAAATCAGTACCATTATCTCTTATATTGTTCTATGCTTTCAAAAATGCATGCGTTGGGAGTATTTTAAAATCTATGAAAGCTGTAAATGAAAATTGACAGTTTACACATTTTTGGAGCAAGTTGCTTATTTATATTTTTGCATACCTTCAATTTTCAGCATTATATAACAAGGCACGTTTTAAAATTTACAAATATTTGCTATTTATTAACTTAAGACAGTTTTATTTTTTAGATTACAAGAAATTGAATAAGTTATGTTGTGCATGTCATTAGTAAGGATTTTAGTGTTAATTAAGTGATGAGTGTACCCGCGCTATTGCTATGTGTGCTGTGCACTTACTGTAAGTGGTAGTAAGTGGCATCAACCATATAGTGATAAATCAAAAAATTATACCGGTAAATAAAGTAGTGAATGTAGTTGGTGCTGCTGCTATAGTGAAAGGTCAATAGACCTCATGAACTGTCAACAAAGAATTGTACTTAGCACTGCTACCACATACTTAATCAATATGATAAATATAAAATGAAGTGTCAGAGCGTTCACTAGAAAAATAAATAGTCCATCAGTGTGAATAAAGTGCCAGTGTTGATTATTCTTTCTTGTGAAAATCCAAGGTGCCACTCCGTGCTCCCATCCTGAATTGCCCACTCACCAACAGTATGATTCAAAACAGCATGGCATATATCCTTAACCAGTGGATCAATGTAGCTCATTTCTTCTCCTTTGATTACAAGGCTCTTAGCATAGTTGTAATCTCCTTGTGTCAGAGCCCCAGCTCTGGTGACATGCATCTTCCATACACACCGTTCACAAGGAGATTACAACTATGTGCAGAGCCTGAGAATCATACTGTTGGTGAGTGGGGAATTAAGCATGGGAGCATGGAGTGGCACCCTGGATTTTCACAAGACAGAATCATCAACACTGGCACTTTATTTACACTGATGGACTATTGGTTTTTCTAGTGAACGCACTGGTACTTTATATATGTATAGATGCATATAATTTAGCATATGTGGGGTCTTTTACAAACTCATAAAGCTGTAAGTGAAAAAAAAAAAGTGAAATATTACAAAATGGTGTAGCCACCTGAGGTTAAAAGTGCAGCCCAAGGCCGGGCAGTAAAAGGGTTAAGGGTAAATACTGTTGTGTAACATGTAAGAGAGTAGTTTGTTTGGAAGCCCAGATTCTAGAAAAATTGTCTCACAATGCTAACTACATGAAAGGGAATGTACATCTTACCCTCCAGGAACTGGCAAGGGCCAGCATAGAGGGGGGAGTGGAAAAAAGGAGATGTAGGATCCTGAGTTGGGTAGCTGCATCATGGTTAGAAAGGCAGAGGGAAAAGACTTAGAAAGGCTAGACCAGAATTGGTGCATTCCATCATCTCCATGATGATGGGGATAGTAGCAATGGTGGATTAATTTGCTTCTTCTAACTTTCAGGGGAATAACTGATGGGGGCAGATGTACAGGTAGACATAGACATAGACAGATAATGGTGGTAAGGATCTATTATACAGTTATTAATAGGACTGACCAAGTAACCTGTCACAAAAACTGAGATGGTCACACATTGGTTACACATTTCAGATTGGGTTGACAGATTGTTGGGAGGGACTGGGAAGGACCCAGCAGTTACTGTATGTATTGGTACCAATGATAAAACTAAAGAAATATGCAGCATATTAATGATTTTCAGTACTTACTATAGATGCCAAACCTCCAGAATTATATTTTCTGAAATACTGTCTGTGCCATGAGCCACCCCAGATTACATACTGGCTTTCCTGCATGGATGGGCAGCACCTAAATGGGGAGGGTGCAGCTCTGTTTGGGGGAGAAAATATAAGGTAAAAGGAGCTTTTAGACTAGATTTTTTTTAATGCAGTCAAAGACTTTGGTTGCAAAAATCAAACAACAGATAGCAATGTTTGTCACATCATGTGCACTAATGTTCATAGTTTATGTAACACTCTTTGTGAGCTGAGAGCAATTACAGAGATATGATTCAGGGATTTGAATGACTGGGGATTAACTACACAGGGTTACACACTATGGGCTAGATTCAGATAGAATGGTCTATCTATCCGCCTGGCGTAACGTATCTCATATACGTTACGCCGCCGAAATTTAGGGCACAAGTTCTGTATTCAGAAACAACTTGCGCCCTTAGTTATGGCGGCGTAACGTATCTGTGACGGCGTAAGCCTGCCTAATTCAAATGTGGATGATGTGGGCGTGTTTTACGTATATTAACTGTGACCCCGCGTGTTAAAATTTTTTAGTGCGCATGCTCGAAATGATGCCGCAAATCGTCATTGCTTTCGACGTGAACGTAAATTACGTCCAGCCCTATTCCCAAACGACTTACGCAAACGGTGTAAAATGTTCAAAACTCGACGCAGGAATGACGGCCATACTTAACATAGGATACGCCTCATATAGCAGGGGTAACTATACGCCGAAAAAAGCCTAACGCAAATGACGTAAAAAAATGCGCCAGCCGGACGTACATTTCTGAATCGGCGTATCTAGCTAATTTGCATATTCCTTGCGTAAATATACGGAAGTGCCACCTAGCGGCCAGCGTAAATATGCAGCCTAAGATACAACGGTGTAAGACAATTACGCCGGTCGGATCTTAGGGAAATCTATGCGTAACTGATTCTATGAATCAGGCACATAGATACGACCCCGCACACTCAGAGATACGACGGCGTATCTGGAGATACGCGTCGTATCTTCTCTCTGAATCTACCCCTATATATACTAGGAATTAGAAGTTTTGGCTTTGCCATTAATATTCAGAAAAGCATAAAATTAGCATCACTTCAAAAACTACTTAAGACCTTCTGGGTTAGCCTAAAAATCAGAGAGGGGTCTCTCCTTAAAAGTCCAGAGAATGCTATTAAATTGACAAAAGGAGGCAAAAAATATTATCAGTGATGTTATAGCACCCTTTTAGGTATATTAATGACAGGAAGAATAGATGCTATGGGAATATAAAAATGTAAAATGGGAAACATACTCATATTGAGGCAGACCTGGATGTAGCAAACCATTTAGATATTTACTTCTGTTAGCCTTCTCAGATGTAAATTACACTAGCAACACGCTGGAGAATGATATTGGTCCTAGTGGTGAACGATAATTTTCAGGGTTTGTTAGAGGCAGATGAATCAGCTGAATCAGAATGGTCTTCCATTGTCTGTTGGGCAATGGCACACTTGTACACATGCTGTGGAGATGCTCAAAATTGCAAAGATATTGGGCTGCGGTGATGAGTACTATTAATAGGATATGGAACCTTAAGCTTGATGTTGACCCTAAACTCTGCCTACTAGGCTGACTAGTTGAGGAAAAATATACTGTACACCCCACACATATATAGCCATTCTCATGGTGCTGTTTATTGCCAGAAAATGGCTCTCGGTGTTACCTCCTACACATACAGAATGTATCACTGCCCTAAATGACTCTCTTATAAGAGAACAACTGATGCACAAACATCAAGGTAGCCCAAGGAAGTTTGAAAATATCTGGGATGCTTGGCTTGAAGTTCCTGGCCTGGCTCCCTTACGCCTGGTTCAAAATACAATTCTAGGGGGAATGACGACAACACCGCCCACTTAACCATAGATATTTTTACACCAATGGATGGTGTGTGTGACTGAAGGGAATGGAATTCTATGTATAAGTTACACTGAAGGGTTATGCGTAATCTTGTGGTATCTGCAGTGGCTGACTACTTTGTTTTGTTGTACTCAACAGTTAATCTGTATGAATACTGGTATACACCCCCCGCTGTTTAGGGGTGAGTGGCACCCTCGCCCCGCTTGCTAGCTCTGCTAAGGGTTGGGAATGGAGCTGAGAGATAGGATACACACAAGATACAAAATGACCTATGCACTACAAAATCGGATACAATTTTTTCTTTCTAAATTTTTTTTTTATTTATTTTACATGTACTGTTACATCTGATACAATGCATACACATACACTATGTACCTGGATGGCCAAACATTTTTTATAAATCGGTGTCCTCTCAGTTATGTGTGTTGTAAAATGAAAATGTTACTTTTTGTTCTCAATAAAAATGATCTGATTTAAAAAAAAGAATGGTCTTCATCCCAAAGTTTAAAGAGGTAAATAATATTGACAATGACAATGACTGGCAGGCAGCTAATATTGTACCAATCTACACAAGTGTAGTAAGGAAGAAACTGGCAGCTAAAGCCCAGTGAATTTAACATCTGTAGTAGTAAGATTAATGGAATCATTTAAAAAGCTGGCTTTTCTGGGAGCAGCTCATATCAGTTTAACTCATTAAATGTTTTATTCTAGATCACAATTGTTTTGGACCAGGGTAGTACTTTGGACATAGCCTATCGTTAATTCAATAAAGCATTTATTATGGTTCCACATACTGACCTCATAAACAAAGCCTTGGGACGCATAGTAGATATGCAGTTGGCTAAAGGATAGATATCAAAATGTGTTTTTAAATGAAGTTTATTTGTAACAGAGACCAGTCATCAGTGATGTACCACAAGGCTGTGCACTCTTCCTCATTCTATTTAATCTGTCTATGTTGTGAAGTGATTTAACTGAAGGTTTTGTGGGCAGGGCGTGCCTTTTTGCTAATGTCACAAAAGTGTGTAATAGGTTTATTCCTGGAGATGTTTGTAACATAGAACAAGATTGGCATTGCTGGAACATTAGTCAAAACTGTGGAAACTGCATTTCGACATATCCAAATGAAAAATAATGCAAAATATTGCCATTAAGGAATAAGGGAAAACAGGAAACAAAAATGTCAGAAGCTGAAGGATAAGAAATCGGGAGCGAATGTAGAAACTTGCAAATACTTGAGGAAAGAAGGGGAATGGAAGTCATGATTGAAACCTTTAAACCCATTAAGAGTATGAAAAAGGTTCAGGAGAAAAACATAATCTCAAACTAGCAGGAAGAAAGTTCAAATCTAACCTTAGAAAACAATATTTTATTGAAAAAGTAGTTATAGGATAAGTAACCTTTAGAAACATATTACACATTATACCCATGTTTGGGGGGTAACATGTTAACAATGCACCTGCCCACACCCCAACCTGATCCCCCAGTGTGACAGCATGCAGGGAATCCTCTCCCTGAACCCACTGCCAAAATGTATAAACAAAATGGCTGTGCTGGGCTTTACCCACACAGCTGCGTCATTCATTCATAGAGTACTATGAATTAATAATCTACACGTACCATCTGCCATTATGGCATATAGCTTGTAAATATCAATGAACTGCAATGCTGCTGGTGAGTGCTCTCGTATTTCAGTGACCTTTCTGGACTTCAGTAACTGCCTGCCCATATGGGAGGTATGATCAGACAGCTGTACTGAGGAGTGTGACATTGCAACTGCAATCTGCTGATTATGGGTGCAATGCTCTGCAGGGTCCTAAGAAATAACACAATAAATGCACATCGTTCTTACCTGCAAAAAATTTGCATTTATTATTTTTTTTTTAAACTGAACTTATCCTTTAATGCAGGGATCTTCTGCAAGTTGACACCATGTCACACCCCTCAGAAACTTCACAGCAGGGGGTCACAGAAGCAGGATGTCTACTCTGTGCAGACAAGGTGTGAGATAATGGAAGGTCAAAAGTCCAAGACAGGTGGCATGCGGCAGGTGGCAGGCAGCAGGCAAGAGAGTAGTTAGTGTCCAGGCAGAGGTTGAGGCAAGTAGAAGGTTACAGAATAGTTGGTGTCCATCAAAGGATGAGACAGGTGGCAGGTAAGAGAGTAACAGTAGAGTCTGAAATGAGGGCAGAAAATATGACCAGTGTCAGGCAATTTAGGTCGGCAACAAGAGCAGCTTGTACAATGGTAATCAAACATGTAGTGTAGCTGTCAAAAGAACACAGCACCAGCCACCAAATAGAAGTTGTTTAAATACCCTTTAAGTCCCGTGATCAAGCCCAGAGCAGAAATAAATGCAATGCATACTAATACATGTGTACCAATGCACATTCAGGCTTACATATGTCCAACCAGCCTTAGCCTAAAATGTATGGGCTGGCATACACATGCTGCACATGGACAAGATGGATCAAGTCATCAAGCCCCTGGCTGTATGGATGCAAATTCTGAAGGTACTGTAACACAGTCACAATGTAAATGATAAACATTCACAGAAAACCTGAAAAATCCAAAACTGAAACTGTTTCACGGGTCCCCAAAAAGTGTCAACCTAGTACATTTATATTATATAATAATTAGTGAGAACATAGACTCCCACAAAATGGGAATGGTAGTGTACATAGTAGAACTTGCACACCTGTAAAAGTAAAATCAACAGAACACCTTAAAGAAAAGGAATGGGTGCTGTAACTATAATAGAAGGGTTGCCTCATGAAGCTCCAAAACAGTAACAGTGAATATAATGAAAGTGAGCACAATAAAGTTATGTTTAAATTCACATATATTATTTAAATCAATTTGGATGCAACTTGAATATTAGGCACTAGATGTCACTCTGCACCAACATATAGAAGCAAGAGGAGGCTCAAATACGTTTCTCTGTTGCTGATTCTAAATATCTGTGTAATGATATCAGCCATGCTGGATTCTTTTTTTTCTGCTGTGGATCTTCAGTAAATGTTCATGCCACCCTTACTGAAAAATTTACTATCATCAGCTTCAGTTATTCTAAGATATGTCCAAAACAAATCTGCCATATCAAGGGAAAAGAAGATTGATTCATATTTTGCTGCTCCAAATGTCCTGGGATGTGGCCCTGAGTCAGCTGCATTATATCATTCCAGAGGAATCCATACATGGCACCTTTGTTGGAAGAATTGCACAGGATCTGGGACTGGATTTAGGTGAGATTAATTCCAGAATGTTACGTGTTGTCGCTAGAGATGAGAAGGAATATTTCCAGGTGAATCTGCAAAATGGAATTCTGTTTGTTAAAGAGACTATAGACAGAGAGCTGCTTTGTCCAGGCATACAGCTGTGTATTATTGCTCTGCAGGTTATAGTGGATAAGCCCGTGCAGATGTATAGAATAGATATAGAGATAGAAGATATAAATGACAATAGACCAGCATTTCCATCCTCTGTGAGTAACCTTGTAATTTCTGAACTAATGCCTGCAGGGTCTCGTTTTCATGTAGAAGGAGCAGTTGATCCAGATCTTGGAACAAATGCTATTACAAATTATGAGCTCAGTGCCAGTGATTATTTTGCACTAGATTTTCAGAAATATATGAATCAGATAAGATCATTAGAGCTTGTATTAAAGAGATTTCTAGACAGAGAAAAGCAGTATGTTCACAATCTCACGCTTACAGCTTATGATGGTGGTAAGCCAAGATTAAGTGGAACATGTGAAATCATTATCACAGTGGAAGATGCTAATGACAATGCTCCAACATTTAATCAGCCATTTTATCAAGCTAGTGTGATTGAAAATGCTCCTAAAGGATCTTTAGTAATAAAAATAAATGCCATGGATTTAGACCAGGGAAAAAATGGAGACTTATTATATACATTTAGTAAAACAGGAAAGGGAGATATTGACAGAGTGTTTAGTTTGGACAAGCATACAGGGGAAATCAAAGTAATTGGAGAAGTCGATTTCGAGCAGGCACAAATGTATGAAATACAAATAGATGCTGTTGATAATGGGGATGTCCAGTTAGTTGGACATTGTAAAGTTCTAGTGACTGTCGTAGATGTCAATGACAATCCACCTGAGATGACAGTAACTTCCCTCGCTATATCTGTCCCTGAAGACTCTCCTCAAGGAACAACTGTTGCCATCATAAGTATTCGTGACCAAGATTCAGGATTAAATGGAAAAGTTAGCTGTGACCTTGTGGGTTTTTCACCCTTCAAAATGCACCCTGCTTTCAAGGGAGATTTTTCCATAACTGTGAATGGGAAGTTGGATCGAGAAATAAACTCTCAGTATGAAGTTGTAATTGTAGCAAGAGATGAGGGAACACCACCACTGTCAGTTTCAGATACTCTTAAAATTTATATTAGTGATGTAAACGACAATGCCCCATTGTTTCAAAAATCTTATGATACAATTTTTATCAAAGAAAACAATCCTCCAGGTTTTCATGTATATACAGCATCAGCATCTGACCCGGATGTTGGGCAGAATTCCTTTATCACATATTCTATTTGTGACATCACTGTTGGTGGCATCCCCATATCTTCATATGTCTCAATCAATCCAGAAAATGGAAAAGTATTTGCTTTAATTTCATTTGACCATGAACAAGTGACCTATTTCCAGTGTCATATAAAAGCAACAGATGCTGGTTTACCACCACTTAACTCAAACCTTACTCTGAATATTTTCATAGAAGATATAAATGACAATGCTCCTACTTTCATGACACTTTTTCCTTTGTTGGCTTTAAAAATTTCAAAGTCAATTCAGCCTGGTCAGTTGATTACTAAAGTAAGAGCAGTAGATATTGATTCAGGATATAATGCTTTGATATCATATCATTTTAAGAATCTCTCAGGAAAAACTCCATTCACTATAACTCTACACACAGGAGAAATTGGATTAAAACATCCATTTACAGATTTAGATGAAGAACATAGACTAATAGTGGTGGCTCAGGATCATGGAGAGCCAGCCATGACAGCAGTAACAGAAATTGTAATCTCCTTGGTGGAATCTGGAGAGGAAATTCTGTATTATAATCATGAATCCAAAGGAATTACTGAAGAATTTACTGAAGCAAATATTTACCTAGTTGTTGCCATCTGCATAATATCAAGTGTATTTCTCATTACATTAATTGCCTTCACTGTTTTAAGATGGCAAAAATGCAGAGATGAAGTGAATGACCTAAAGGAAAATTACAAGAGTTGCTCAAACACCGGAGGTAGTTGGGTGTACTCCCAACAAACTCAATACAGAGTGTGTTCAAACTCATTACAACGAAAGAGTGACTTAATAGTTTTCACTCCAAATAACTCTCAAATGCCAAGCAATGGAGAAAATGGAAACCAACCAGGGGCCCTGCTAAATCCTTCATATCAGGTAAGTTTGAATAGAAATATTGCCCACTCTGCTGTTCATACAAGTTAAATATCAAGTTTACCTTTTTGTTTTTTGTTTTACAAAAAGCCAGTGGCAATAAGTTGTAAGCAAAAGAGCCCACAGAACTTAACATCTTATCATAAGGGAAATTAGAGTTTATTTTTTTATTTCCTGAAAAATGCTTCTTTGATTAAAAGTTACTTCTTTGTCAAAAACCTTATAGTAGTGGAGGGGAAGAAGCCTTTACTAGCATTAGCTTCTGGTAAGTGGATTTTTTGCTGTTGCCTCCTAAAATTTAGTTTGTTTTTCAATTTTTTAGTTTTTTGGGTGCATACTAGGGTTTTTATTTTTTGGAAGCTGATGTTATGCTATTACAAAATGTGACTTTATTCTGGTTACAGATCTGTAGATATAGGCCCAGATTCACAAATACTTACAACGGCATATCTCCAGATACGCCATCGTAAGTCCGAATGACCGCCGTCGTATCTATGCGCCTGATTCATAGAATCAGTTACGCATAGATTTTGTCAAGATACGAGCGGTGTAAGTCTCCTACGCCATCGTATCTTGGGTTGCAATAATCACGCTTGCCACTAGGTGGTGCTTCCTTGATTTCCGTGTCGAATATGTAAATGAGCAAGATACGCCGATTCACGAACGTACGTACGCCCGTCGCAATTAGTTACGCCGTTTATGTAAGACATACACCGGCGTAAAGATAAAGCATGTCTCTAGGTGGTGCAGCCCATGCAAAGTATGGACATCAGAACAAGCGTATCTTTTTACGTCGTTTGCGTAAGTCGTACGCGAATAGGGCTGTGCGTAAGTTACGTTCATGTCACAGGCATTGAGCTGACATATTTTGGGGCGTAAATACGACCTGATACTGAGCATGCATCTACATGGGTCAAGCCTCATTTAAATACAACAAGCCCCCTACCAGCCTACTTTGAATTAGGCGAGCTTACGCCAGTCTATTTACACTACGCTGCCGTAACTTAGGACACAAGTGCTTTGTGAATACAGCACTTGCCTCTCTAAGTTGCGGCGGCGTAGCGTAAATACGCTATGCTACGCCCGCGCAACGTAGAGCGGCCGTACGTGAATCTAGGCCATAAGGTTTGCTTGAGTTATGCTGTAAATAATGAGACTTATAGTTGCAATTTACAAATTGTAAAGGTGTTAAAATTACGGGAATTTACTATAGATTACAGGTAGTGGCTGTCAATATCATAGACCTAAGAAAATAGATGCATTTAATTGTTGGCCCCTAAAACCTATTTTTTTCTGTTTTTTGTCTTATGGGTGCATACTATGGGTTTTTTTTTGGGGGGGGGGGCTGATGTTATGCTGTTACAAATTGTGACTTTATTCTGGTTACAGATGTGTAGATATAAGGTTTGCTTGAGTTATGCTCTAAATAATGAGACATTTTAGTTACAATTTACAAATTGTAACGGTATTACAATTATGGGTATATACTATAGATTACAGGTAGTGGCTGACAATATCATAGCCCTAAGAAAATAGATGGATTTAATTATTAGTTTCTTAGGCCCAGATTCACATACATCAGCGTATATATATGCCGCCGTAGCGTATCTCTTTTACGCTACGCCGACGCAACGCAGAGAGGCAAGCATGGAATTCACAAAGCAAATGCTCCCAACATTGCGCCGGCATAATGTAAATTTGTGGCGTAAGCCAGCCAAATTCAAAGTAGGTGGAAGTGGGTGTGATCCATTTAAATGAAGCATGACCCCATGCAAATTATGGGCCGAATTAACGGCGCATGCGCCATCCCGTGGACGCATCCCAGTGTGCATGCTCGGAATCACGTCGGAAATACTCCCTAAGATACGTCGAATCACTGCCTACGACGTGAGCGTAACCTAAGCCCAGCCCTATTCACGTACTACTACATAAACAACGTAAAATAGATGGCTGATCCCTGGTCCATACCTTTACATGAGTTGCGCCTCATAGATGGGGGATAACTATACGCCGGGCGTAAGCCTTACGCAAACCGCGTATATTATGCGCCGGGTGCAACTACGTTCGTGAATCAACGTATCTCCCTCATTTGCATATTTGCAATGAGGCGGCCAGCGTAAATATGCGCCCACGATACGCCGGCGTAGGAAAGTTACGTCGGTCGGAAGAAGCCTATTTTCAGGCGTATCTATTTCTGTGGGCACGGCGCACAGATACGACGGCACACATTTACACTTAAGCGGCGTATCTCGAGATACGTCGGCGTAAGTGCTACGTGAATCCGGGCATAAGTATTTATTGGTAGATGTAGTAAACTTTGAACATATTAAGGTTGATTTACTAAAACTGGGAAGTGCAAAATCTGGTGTAGCAGACATGGGTCATTGATTGTAACCAAGGTTTGTTAATTTGCACACACAAAAAAAGTATTTTTACTTAACAAATTCATTCAAGACCATGTTGCAAAAATTAATACTCCCCAATCAAAATCTTAGCAGCAAAGCTAAATTTTAGACAACAAAATCCTAATTAAGTAAAATTCAACTACAGGTGAGTCTAATTATTCATAAAACAGGTGTTTAGCAGAAAGTTGATTATAAAAGGGTGTTACTTAACAAAGAAAACCCCATTTCATGCTATCAGCAATAGCAACACATGGAGGAGAAATGTCTCTTTCTTTACAAAAGAAAGGTGAAGTTCACAAGAAGATCAGAAAAGCTTTACTTATCAGTCAGAATACTGTAGAAATTTTATACAAAAACTTGTGCAACCATCTTTTTTTTTTATTCTTTTGTATTCAGTTTTAAACAGATATACAACAGCAGGCCACATGGTGTGACCAACAATCACCGGCTATAACACAGGTACCGGTGAACAGTTACAAACAAATAAGAAAAACATTAGCAACAACAAAAAAACAACAAGACTGAAATTAAATCCCCCCTCCTCCCAAAAAACAATATAACTTTTGCCTAGACATATACAGTCAATGCTGGACCTCCAAACTGGAGTTAGGCACCTGATGACACAGTACCTGAGCTTTCTGGCACCCTGGGCTGTGATACCGGATAAAGTCTGAAGTATGGCCCAACTCTCCCCCCTCCCAGCCGTAGTGACATGAGAGACATCCAGGCCATCCAGAGAAGTTAACACCTAGAGAGGAGAATTTTCTAATGAGAAGGGTTGTAGAAAATGGTCATGCAAGTTCACTGCAGTTAGCTAAAGAAGTAGAAAGCCAAACTGGGGTGATTGTTTCCCATGACACAATACGGCATACACTGCAAAGGAATGGCATGCATGGGTATCATCCATCCACCTAAAGCCCATGCACAAAAAAGCCCACCTTAAATTTGCCAGGGCCCATGCTGAAGAAGAACAAAACTACTGGGACTCTGAACTTTGGAGTGACGAGACCAAGATAAATGTTTTTGGAACCGATGGCTTCAAAATTGTATAGCATCACTAACGTGGGGAGTACAAATAAAAATGTATGGTGCCTACAGTGAAACATGGTGGTAGCAGTGTCCTTCTGTGGGTCTGCATGAGTGCTGCTGATGTTGGGGAGCTGCATTTCATTGATCATGAATTCACAGATGTACTGCTCTATATTGAAAGAGAAGATACTACCATCACTATGTGTCTTTGATCGTTGTGCACTTTTCCAACATGACAACGATCCAAAACACACATCTAAGGCCCCTGTTGCATTTCTAAAGAAGAACAGGTTTAAAGTGATTCAGTGGCCGATTATATCTCCTGATCTGAACCCAATTGAACACCTATAGGGAATTCTGAAGAGACAAATTCAGCAGCATTCTCCATCCAGCATCCAGGCTCTAAAAGAGGTTGTTCTTGAAGAATGCAAAAAGGAAAGATGTTGCAATATGTCACCAACTTGTTCATTCATGCCTAGAAGACTTGGTGATGTCCTTACAAATCATGGAGGTTATATAAAATACTAGATGTAGTAGTTTTTGTTGTGGAGTGTATTCATATTTGCATCAACTTATTTATGTAAAACGGATGATTTTTTAATCTAAGTTATATTATTAACCCTACTTGCATGTAATGAGATAAACAAATGTTTTTATAAGCTTCAGTTTTGTCAAAAGTTGTGAAATTGCTCTTGTGTTAATGAGATATTGATTCAAATATTAATTTTCAAATGGAGTATACTCATTTTTGCTGAGCACTGTACATTGCAGGAGTTTTAACAAACTTTAAAGCAGATTCCTACATTTTTGTTGCTGTAAAAAAATAGCTGTTTGTTTTACCAAAATGATCACATTTTCATTCTGAATAGGAGTGACTAGTTCATTAAAATCACCTGATGCAGTTACTGCAACTTTTCTTATTACAACACAGAATTTGCATCCCTTTAAACGTGATTAATGCTTGGGGAGTATCATAGTTACATAGTTACATAGTTAGTCAGGTTGAAAAAAGACACAAGTCCATCCAGTTTAACCACAAAAAAATAAACAAACAAAATAAAAAACATAGTACAATCCCATACATCCAACTCCATACCCACAGTTGATCCAGAGGAAGGCAAAAAACCCCAGCAGAGCATGATCCCATTTGCTACAGCAGGGGAAAAAATTCCTTCCTGATCCCCCAAGAGGCAATCTGATTTTCCCCTTCCCCTTTACCTACAAATCTTAGTACTCAGTTATATTAAGTATATTTAGGAAAGTATCCAGGCCTTTCTTAAAGCAATCTACTGAGATGGCCAGAACCACCTCTGGAGGGAGTCTGTTCCACATTTTCACAGCTCTTACTGTGAAAAAACCTTTCCGTATTTGGAGATGAAATCTCTTTTCCTCTAGACGTAAAGAATGCCCCCTTGTCCTCAGTGTTGACTGTAAAGTGAATATCTCAACACTGAGTTCATTATATGGACCTGTTATATATTTGTACATGTGGATCATATCCCCCCTTATTCTCCTCTTCTCCAGAGTGAATACATTCAGTTCCTCTAATCTTTCCTCATAGCTGAGCTCCTCCATGCCTCTTATCAGTTTGGTTGCTCTTCTCTGCACTTTCTCCAGTTCCCCGATATCCTTTTTGAGAACTGGAGCCCAAAACTGACCTGCATATTCCAGATGAGGTCTTACTAATGATTTGTACAGGGGCAAAATTGTATCTCTCTCTCTCTGGAGTCCATACCTCTCTTAAAGCGGTGGTTCCCCTAAAAATAAAATGTTGACATCGCATTTAGCAAATAAATTACAGTTAGAATCGGGTTGTTTTATTTAAAAAATACCTCCGTACGTATCGTTACCGTTATTGGGTCCCACCGCCACTTCCAGGTACGATGCAGGCGGTGGGCGTTCCTAATTGATTGACAGGCATCCGAACGACGCATCCATCGTGTCACGAGATGCCGGAAAAAGCCGAACGTCGGTGCGCATGCGCCGTATAGAGCCGCACCGACGTTCGGCTTTTTTCGGCATCTCGTGACGCGATGGATGCGTCGTTCGGATGCCTGTCAATCAATTAGGAACGCCCACCACCTGCATCGTACCCGGAAGTGGCGGTGGGACCGAATAATGGAAACGATACGTACGGAGGTATTTTTTAAATAAAACAACCCGATTCTAACTGTAATTTATTTGCTAAATGCGATGTCAACATTTTATTTTTAGGGGAACCACCGCTTTAATACAAGAAAGGACTTTGCTCGCTTTGGAAACCGCAGCTTGGCATTGCATGCCATTATTGAGCTTATGATCTACCAAAACCCTCAGACCCTTCTCCACTACATATCCCCCCCAGTTGTACTCCTCCTAGTATGTATGATGCATACATGTATCTCACCAAAACTTACATTTCAGTTGCAAGGAATGCTTAAAATTTGACTGGTATCTTAACCACTTCAGCCCCCAAAGGATTTACCCCCTTTCTGAGTACTTTTTTGCGATACAGCACTGCGTCGCTTTAACTGACAATTGCACCCAAACACTGTTGAACATCAAGCTTGCGGGGCCCACAGGCATGATGGTGATGATAAAGATGATCTGGTGATGATGGAGGTGGGTGATGACAATGGTGATATGTCACTACAACATTATAAGTAAATGATATAATGAGTTAGTAATGAAACAATGTAACTCATTTTTATTTCAAGTAAAAAAAAACTTCCCTTTTCCAAGAATGTCTTTCTATCTATATTAACCGCTTAAGCCCCGGACCATTTTGCAGCTAAATGCCCAGGCCAGGTTTTGCGATTCGGGACTGCGTCGCTTTAACAGACAATTGCGCGGTCGTGCGACGTGGCTCCCAAACAAAATTGGCGTCCTTTTTTCCCCACAAATAGAGCTTTCTTTTGGTGGTATTTGATCACCTCTGTGGTTTTTATTTTTTGCGCTATAAACAAAAATAGAGCGACAATTTTGAAAAAAATTTAATATTTTTTACTTTTTGCTATAATAAAAATCCCCCAAAAACATATATAAAATTTTTTTTTTCCTCAGTTTAGGCCGATACGTATTCTTCTACCTATTTTTGGTAAAAAAAATCGCAATAAGCGTTTATCGATTGGTTTGCGCAAGATGTATAGTGTTTACAAAATAGGGGATAGTTTTATTGCATTTTTATTAATTATTTTTTTTTTACTACTATTGGCGGCGATCAGCGATTTTTTTCGTGACTGCGACATTATGGCGGACACTTCGGACAATTTTGACACATTTTTGGGACCATTGTCATTTTCACAGCAAAAAATGCATTTAAATTGCATTCTTTATTGTGAAAATGACAGTTGCAGTTTGGGAGTTAACCACAGGGGGCGCTGTAGGAGTTTAGGATCACTGTGTGTGTGTTTACAACTGTAGGGGGGTGTGGCTGTAGGACTGACGTCATCGATCGAGTCTCCCTATATAAGGGATCACTCGATCGATGCGCCGCCACAGTGAAGCACGGGGAAGCCGTGTTTACATACGGCTCTCCCCGTTCTTCAGCTCCGGGGAGCGATCGCGACGGAGCGGCTATAAACGAATAGCCGCGCCGTTGTCCCGGATCGCTCCCCGAGGGGACCCGACCGCCGCACGCAGCGGAGGGGGTCCCGATCGGACCCCCCACCCGCTAGAAGGCAAGGGCGTATATATACGCCCTTGTGCCTGTCCGTGCCATTGTGCGGACGTATATAGGCGTGCGGCGGTCGTTAAGTGGTTAATAGTTCTGATCTCATCTTTTGACAATTTTTTTGACATCTGATTCAGTTGTGAACTAGTTTTATTAATAAAAAAACTTTTATTCTATTATAAATAATCCTCATCATCATCATCTTGCAGAGAACAAGTATAGGGAAATCATCCTCAATGATATTAGCAATGCAATTATCTAAAAATATGTTTTTATTTGTGATAGTACAGAAAAGCACATAAGGCAGAACGGGAGTCTAAACCTAAAGGTCTAATGTGTTTTCTTTTGCGGATTTTTTTTTTTTTCCACTATCATGAAAATTGGGTAGGCACTGTATTTTATTTATAACAGTCAGTGTACAGGGTTTCTTCTATTATATGTTTTTTTTTAATTAATGATATCCACTTTTAGAGAATTTACTATGATCTTAGTAATATTATTATAAGGAGTATCAGATATGCACTACCTACACTAAGGAATACATATTTTGGTAGTAGCTGTTTTTACTAATCTATAATATTTCTCTTAACTTATGTACATTACAATGTGTTTAAAATTCACTGATGGACTTATATTTATGTTCATCAATGAAAGATAGATAGATACATTGCCATTTTTCAAACTACTAGTAAGAGACTGCTAGGTATGTGTTATGATATGAATTTTTTGAGGAAGTAGCATTAAATATAAAGAAAACTGTGTTATTTTGTAAATACCTGAGTAGTAGTTCTATACCGTTGATTGGATTCACTACATTTTCTCGTTGTCTTTTTTTCTAATAGACTGCATTATAGTGAACAGTTTGCATTGTAACTGCTGTAACTGCTATTATTGTATGGGTTTACAGTCTTTTACTGAAGATTTCAAAACTTGTGTTGTTGATGTCTTTATGTTAACTACATTTTACACAACATTATGTTTTGGGCTTCAACTTTAAGTCAATTGGTCACTTTATTTTCACATGTAAATTAAAAAAAGGTAATTGTTCATAAAATTATCTTTTGTGTATTTAATATCAAAGCCTTTCAAATACGTTTTACTGATAATGCATACATAATATTGTAAACTAATACTTTTTTTGCCAGTTTATAGAATACACAAAATGTATACTGATTGGAATGCCCTATATTTATCTACCTTATTCACTTAATTAAAAGTTAATCTTCTTTATAATAAGAATACACTATACATGTTGTACTAGACTACAACACATAAAGCCTGTTATAGAAACAAATTATCAAATGTAAATATTCAAGAATACAGTATATGAAATACAGTGCCACAAAACAAAAAATATTCAAAATCTATACATAAAAATAAACAATATTTTGTAGATATACTGTAGAAAGAAAAAAAATATAAATGACAATAGTCCAGCCTTCTTCTCCACTGTGAATAACCATATGATAGCAGAAGTATGGCCAGCAGAATCTGGTTTCCACACGGGGGAAGCTGTTGATCTAGATCTAGAAACAGATTCTTTTGCAAAATATGAGTTCAGCAGAAGTCACTATTTTGCAATAGATTTTCACAAACATATATGCCAGACTATTAGAATTAGTGCTGCAAAAATGTTTAGACAGGAATAAGTAGATTTGTCATCTTAATATTAATAATGATTTTAATAACATTTGCAGTAAATGATGGAGGAGAGCCAAGATTACGTAGTATATCTCTAAATTATCATCACTGTTGAAGACTTTACTGATAAGAACCCCACATTTGATCAATCTTTTTATTAAATCAGTTTAACCAATGATTTTGCTTAGGAGACTTTAGTGATCAATCTAAGTGCAACAGATTTGGTCCATGGAAAGAGCAGTGAAAAATGCAAGCATTTACACAGTAATATATTTAGGTTTAAAAAATACACAATTCCATCTAGTTTAACCAATGGAGATTTTTTTTTTAAATTTTGTGGGGATTTTTAAGTGTCAAAGTTTGGCGCCATTCCACGAGCATGTGCAATTTTAAAGCGTGACATGTTAGGAATTTATTTACTCATAACATCATCTTTCACATTATACAAAAAAATTGGGCTAACTTTTTTTTTTATGCATGAACAGTTTTCTTTCCAACGACCGCCATCTTATTCTCTAGGATCTATGCTAAAAAAACACATACAGTATAACATGTGGGGGTTAAGTGTAGTTTTCTAGCAAAATACATTTTTAGAATTGGCCTGGGTGGCAGTGGTTAAATCAACAATCTCTGGTGTTATTACTTGTAAATGTTACTAGTCAGTTATATTCTGTGCATTTAGGATCGCATCCATCTAATCAATTGAGTTGACTTGAATTAGTTCCTGACGGAGTCTATTATACATTTTCACAGCTCTTACTCTAGAGAAGCCTCTTGCATGTGAAAGTCAAACCTCTTTTCTTCCAGTTGCCCCTTTATTCTTTGCAATGACCTTAACATGAATAAATGCTTCTTCTCAAGGGAAAATAAATTAAAGTGGTTGTAAACCCAAAAATAAAAAACCCTGCAAGACAAAGGCATAATGAGCTAGTATGTATACTTCCGGGTATCACGGCTCCAGTGCTGTGATTGGCCGGAGCCGTGATGACATCACTCCCACACATGTGCGTGGGAGCCATCGGTAATGGCACGTCTAACTGAAGCAACGGCACGATGTTCCGTTGCTTCAGTACGCATGTGCCAATCACTTTGGCACATGCACACAGGGGGATATCTCCTAAACCATGCAGGTTTAGGAGATATGAAGGGTATCTACAGGTAAGCCTTAATATAGGCTTACCTGAAGCATAAAGTAAGTTGTAAGGGTTTACAAGTTAATTTATCTCACAACTGTGATTTTCCATGCACCTTATCAAATATTATCAATTTGGTTGTCCTTCTCTGTACCCTGTTTATTTTGTCAATATCCATTTTGTGAACTGGTATCGTTTTTGTGAACTGCATACTACAGATAAGGTCTTACTTATGCCCCCTCTCTCTTATAAGTGTATACCCCTTTTAACAAAATTAAGAATGTTGCTTGTTTTAGAAACTTAATATAGCATTGCATACTTGGTGTCATCTGCAAACACATATATTGTACTTTTAATTCCAAACTCTATGTCGTTTATAGATAGGTTTAAAAGTAAGGGTTCCAACAATAAACCTACACCACTAATAACGTTATTCTCTATTTAGAGTATAGATCATTAATCACTAATCTGTGAATAAATTCTTTAAGCCAGTTTTCTATCCATTTACCGACTGGATTTTCTAATCCTAAAGACCTAACTTACACATTAGCCATGTGTGAAACTGCCTAACTGCTTTTTCATTACTTTCACCCCCCCCCCCACTGCAGGTTTCCCGGCTGTTAGGGGTATAAGTGATATCTAGGGGTGCCACCTCTGAGTTTGTTACCCACACATCTATACCCAACTTGGAAATGTGTTTGGATACTAGAGCACAGGGTTTGGTCTTTCTTTTCTCTGAGCCCTTTACACTCCCTTTAACTAAAGAAATCCAGCTTCTTACTTGATCATCCCGTCTTTCCCCCCAACCCTCTACATCAATCCTACTAACTGTCTGCTTAGTGAGCATAATACTCCTTCAAGATTGTAAAGTCTCCTTAGTGTTGCAGTTTGCTCTTCCATAGCTCTAAAGTAGACTTCCAGAGAGGCAGCCTACTCAAATCTTTCACAACAATATACATCTTGGAGCTGTTGCTACATTACTGTACATGTTCCACAGCCCCACTCTGTGATGATCTGATTCATTATTTCATTACTGTACATGTGACACACATAGTTTGACACACTATGCTCTGAGCAAAACCTTCAACCTTGCTAGTACCCATTATGCCAGTATGTATATTACTTACAGGAAGAGTAAAATGTTACATACAGGTATGAAGACTTGTTTTGTTTCAAATGCCTGTGTTTAAAACTCCATTATACAAATTCCACTTACTTTACACTTCCAAATGTGAGGGAGTCCAAATGTGAGCCAGATATATTAAAGCTGTTAACACCTAACTACTTCCCATAATTATTCAATTTAAATTAAGAATACACAGTGCTATTTAAAAACTGACCGAAAATTAGAAAATGTGTTTTAAATGTGGAGAGTTAAGATTCCAAAGAACAGAACACTTATACAAAAATCAGTCACCAAGCAGTCCAGATATATCAACAAAAGCACAAATCACATGTTTAAAATTTCACCTATACAAATCCCACTTATTTCACAACATTAAATGTGAACAATCTACAAGTTCAGAAATAAAGATGTAAAAAAGTTATTTTCTTTATTGCGGATAAATATACAGGAGAGATTGAAGTTAATGGAGATGTAAATTTTTAACATATTCAAAAGACAGAAGCTGTTAATAATCGTGATCTCTCCCTGGTTTGACAATTTGGACATTTTCATTATCACTACATGATTTAAGAATAGTTCACCTTTGATAACATGTTACATGTTGGTGATAATAAGTATAGGAGTCTTCTGCGCTAGCCAAATTGAATAAATGAAAAACTCAAAATTAAGGGAGTGATGGATAAGTGTAAATAAATGAAACTACTGCTCAAATCTATGTGAATACAAATCACTGAGAATTGGTAAAGAAAAAGTGGTTGATGAGCGCAATGACAATTACACCTATGGTGTCTTATAATAACTATAAAAGCTTGTGTGTGCCATTAAATGTGTTCCAAAAAAAAATATATATATAATGCGTGAAGTCAAAACACTGTGTTCACACCATCAATCAAATCATATAAACAAAAAACCATACCGAACTAATATATATAAAAAACAATATCTGTGACCTAAAAAGGTGAACAATGAACAACAATGAATCCTGGTCACTGGCTGCTGGTGCACTCAATAAGGTGTATCATAAACAGTCCATAGCGTGTAGCTTGAAATTCAAGAAGAAAGAACTTTCAAAATACAGATCCTTCTGGTAGATGGGCTCACAGAGCGCTTACCTTGAAACAGGGTAAAAACAGCTTTAAATGGCTGAATTCCAGCCTCTCAGGCAGATCATGGTTTTGTGTGTAGGTGTCTAATACAGGCTGTGATGGGCTTCAGGAAAATGGAGACTCCCAGACAGGTCAAATGTATAAGCAGACCAAACTAGAATGAACAGAAGAAATATCCATAGTGAAGTATGTACTGATAAAACTAATTTAATAAAAGTATATAATATGCTCTTACATATAAAAAATATAAAACCAACAGGAAAAAATGTATAGCATCCAAACGGACTGGGGGACGGATACCCATATTTATGGTGTAACATGTAACATGTTACAGTAGCACCGACCCCTGCATCCGCCCACTCGCTGTCACAATAAAAAAAACACAGCCATGCGGGGCTCCACCTGTATGGTTGTGTCATTCATTCACAGTGTTCTGTGAATGTGAATGTGAAAACTACACAAAGTCAGTTTGTAGTTCTCAATGAACTACTAGGGTGCTGCAGCGCACTCTATTAGTTCATTGAGTATTCCTATCAGTGTGAAACTGCCCACTTATACAATGTATGGGCAGAAATCTTACACTGAAAAGTCTGCATGGCACCCGCCATCTGCTCATCATGGATGAAATGCTTTCCAGGTTCTACCCCCCAAAAAGTAAATACAATTTTTTTATCTGCAAAGAAATGTGCATTTATTATTATTTTTTTAAAGTGATGTTTTCCTTTAAACCCTACACTGCTGTTTAAATATGTTTCATCTGTTAAATCAGATCATAAATGGCCATCTTAAGGTGATCTCTTGCCAGTATGGAGGTTTTGTATAGACCCATGATTGTGTTATGGGCCTTACTAAGACCTCCCAATGGACATCCCTTTAACCACTGAGTCTCAGAGGTAGCAAAAAAAAAATGTAAAGACCAAGCACCTCAGCTAGCGTCTTTTATATTTAAATGTATTTTCTGCAATATTTTCAAATTCCGTTTATTTACATGTACCCAGTACTGTTCAATTCTTCCTGGTCTAATTTTGGATCTAGGACTGTATTGTTTCTTGAGCTAATTTCTGCTGTTAGATACAATGAAATGGTAAAGCATGCCAATTATGATTGGTATGTACTTAGTTACAACCATTATCTTTAAGTGGCACTGAAATCAAAAAGCAAAGATTTCTTAGGTAATATCTACACATGTTAAAAGTGCCTATACAGTACCCTAAAAGGTCCGAAAAATAGTACTAAACAATAGCTGTGCACTTCTAGATATGTGAGGGTGCCTAGGCACTTCTGTGCCGACAACCTAATAGCTATATATCGGCAGTGTGAGATGTAAGCTTTCACAAGCATCTAAAAGTATTAACTAAGATCCTGCTTGCCCCAAAACAGCTCAACTAATACTCACACAACATTGTTTGAAGTTCAAAGTTGTGTGAGTAGTAGTTGGGGTAACAGTAATGGGGAAACTATCAGTTTTAGGGGGACCACATGCAATACTGGTGACTCATTATTTGCCCTTAGCCTGCAATCTTTGGGCAAGTTCAAAGTTGTGTGAGTAGTAGTTCAGCTGTTTTAGATCAATTAATTACTAAAATATTGCTCAATTACATATCACTGCCTAAGTCTAATATTTGTATTAACATTTTCAAGCTGATTTGAAAACAAGGAGGAAATATTTTTATTATTAACATCTAGGATTAAAATACAAAATGTTGGCTGTGCCTATCCGTGTGCAATCCAATTAATGTTTTTAAACCACAACCTTACTTTCAAACCACAAAACTTCTTTCATTATTGTTATGTCCCCTTGCCTCTCTATGTCTCTCTGGTGTTGCTGGCAATGCTGCCAGAATCTGCTCAGCAAGTTACACACACAGGCCGATGTACTTCTTAACCAGAGCAAGGTATAATACTCAGAAACATTATGGCATTCTTCCATGGAGGAGTCTTTATCCAAACAGCTTATGTTCTTAACAGATGTAATCCCTCTCCAGCCTTGTGTGTCTGCTTCCAGTTCCCCACACACACTGTCTGACTTCCTGGTACAGCTCCTCCCCCCATCATGCATCAGGAGAAAAAAGGCAAAGGTTACAGTGATCTATCACAAACATCACACCTCCTTTCCTTCCCAAAAATACAAAAACAAAAACATAACAAGAGAACAAAATGTTGAACACATAACATAACAAGGCAAGCAAGATCAGTTCAGCAAGTAGTATCTCCAACTCAGTTCCCTGACCTCCAATGTGTCCCCTACGATTTCAGCACTTTGCCAACGAGGCGTTTGATGTTTTTGATGGGTAGAATTACGAAGTGGTACAGCACTGGGAGGGATGGAGTCGGTCAAAGGTTCTGGAGATGTCAGTGGGCGTCCCACAGACAAATCAGTCTCTGTAACTCCAGGCACATATCCGGGCTCCTCAGGAATATGGTCACCAACCGTTTCAGGGTTTGGTTGTAAACTTGTGGAATCATGCCAGACACCATGCCATATGTCACCCGCAGAGTTCAGAGTAGGCTCTGGTGGGTGGTTAGAAAGAGGGGTCGGGTTTGTCACTAGCGGCCGGCAAATGCACTTCCTCAATTGCGAAAGGTGTCATAGAACATAAATGCCTTCCTCCAGGCGAACAAGGTACATTCTGCTACCAAGAGTTCCATTAATAACTCCAGGAAGCCAAGGAGGCAAAACTCTGTAATTCCGAGACCATACAAGATCACCGGCACGGAATCCCAGCTCGGCGGAGGAGGTGTTGGTGACTGTTCCTGCGGACGAACTTAATCAAGTTTGGTGCGGAGATGCCTGCCAAACATAAGAAAAGCCGGTGACAGCCCAGTAGTAGCATGTTTCGTGTTACGGTACATGATCAAGAATTCCAGCAGCTTCTCCTCTGACATTCCAACCTGGTCCAGAGTGGACAGTAAGTGCTTCTTAAATGTCTGCACAAATTGTTCTGCCAGCCCATTCGAAGCTGGATGATAAGGAGCTGTTTTGTAGTGTTGGATGCCCAAACCACTAAGGAAGGATTGAAACTCATGCGATGTAAATTGAGTTCCATTATCGGAGACTATGGCTGTTGGCAAGCCATATTGAGCAAAGAGCTTCCTTAAGACTAGAATGGTAGCAGCTGATGTAATAGAAGGCATTTGAAAAACCTCTGGCCATTTTGAATGCGCATCTACCACGATCAAATACATTTTACCCTGGATGGGGCCAGCAAAATCAAGATGGAGTCGTGACCACGGGTCTGTTGGCCACGGCCAAGGTTGCAGGGTTCCTCTCTTTTGGGGTCGCTGGGCTTGACAGCACCCAGGACATTGAGCAACATAATCTTCAATTGCTGTATCCATTTGTGGCCACCAAACATAGCTCCGGGCTCGCTGCTTAATGCGCACCACACCAGGATGGCCTTCATGCAGTATCCTTAGCATGGTGGATTGCAAGTATTGGGGTACAATCACTCTATTGCCCCATTGTAGGCAACCAGCATTAGTCACAAGCTCACATTTTCTGGCAAAGTACGGACGAAATTCACCTGGAACTCTCACTGGTCATCCAGTCTGAACATAAGATAATATCTGAGACAGGAAAGGATCCGTGGCTGTATGTCTGGCAATTAGGGAGGTGGACATGCAAGATTGTGGTCTGTGTACTTCCACTACACGTATCTCTCTTAGTGGGTGGCCTCCAAGTGGCAATCTGGAAAATGCATCTGCATTGCCATGGGTATCATGGGAGCGGTATCTGATAAAGTAAGCATAAGCTCCTAAAAATAAAGCGTACCTTTGTAAGCGAGATGCGGTTGTTGTAGAAATTCCTTTCTGAGGGTTCAGTATTGACAACAGAGGTTTGTGGTCAGTGATAAGTGTGAACTCCCGACCATAGATGTACACGTGAATTTTTTTGTGGCCCATACAATGGCCAAAGCTTCCTTGTCTATCTGGGAGTAGTTTTGTTCTGCTGAGGTTAAAGACCTGGAGGCAAAAGAAATGGGGCGCTCGGTGCCATCTGGCATGACATGGGAAAGCACGGCACCCAGTCCATAAGGCGAGGCGTCAAAAGCCAGGATGACGGGTTTCTTTAAATCATAGTGGACCAGAACTCGAGAAGACAGAATGAGGTCTTTAGAAAACTGAAAATCTTCTTCACATTTATCTGTCCATATGCATTTAGCTCTTGCATCCAGTAAGCGATGTAACGGGTAGAGCTGGTGTGCCAGGTTCGGCAAGAAACGGTGGTAGTAATTTAGGAGACCAAGGTAGGACCTGAGCTGGGTGACATTCTGGGGAGTAGGGGCATGGGTAAGGGCTTTTACCTTTTCCTCAGTAGTGTGTAACCCATGTCGGTCCACCGTGTGGGCACACAATTCCAGTTGAGACATTCGCATTTTGAAAGATTGACACGTAAACCATACTTTTGGAGTCTCTCTAACACTGCTTCAACATTCTTTCTGTGTTCTTCATCAGTGGTACCAGTGATGAGCATGTCATCCAGTAGACATTGGGTGAAAGGTATTCCTGCCAGGACCTCATCCATGAGCCGCTGCCAGATGGCTGGAGCTGGGGCTATGCCAAAAACCATGCGGTTATACAGGAATAAACCTTTATGAGTGTTAACGGTCAACAGATGGCGTGAATTTGGGTGTACTTGCAGTTGCAGGTAAGTCTGCTTTAAGTCTATTTTTGTAAACTTTTGCCCCCCAGCCAGTGAGCCAAATAAATCTTCAAGTCGAGGCAATGGGTATTGATCCACAAGAAGTTGGTTGTTCAGGGCTACCCTGAAATCACCACACATCCTAATGTCTCCATTCTTTTTCTTGACAGGCACAATTGGCGATGCCCATTCACTTCTATCAACTTTCGTTATGATCTTTTCAGACAATAGGTGATCCAGTTCTGCTTCCACTTTCTTCCGCAAGGCAAAAGGTACTGATCTTGCCTTACAAAAACGAGGTGTAGCACCCGGCTTCAAGAGGAGGTGGGATATCTTTCCTTTTACGGTGCCCAAAGAGTCCTCAAAAACCTTTTTAAAACTTGACTTTAGGGATTCCACCCAATGGTCTACTTCAGAAAGCAATGTACATTGGGCAATGGCAAAAGGAGGCATGCCCAGGGATTTGATCCAGTCCCTTCCATACAGCGGAGGACCTCCTTTCCTTACAACATAAAGGCTTAGACTTTGACTGCGGTTGCCTAATGTAACAAGGGGTTTCACATAACCCAAGGGCTGTAGTAGTTCCTTGCTGTAGGTTTGTAATGTGAGCTTTGTAGGTTTGAGTGGCAGGGACAGACCCGATGCATTTAAATCAGCCCATGAAATGACAGACACAGCTGCCCCTGTATCAACATCCATGGAGACAGGATAGCCATTGAGTGTGACATCCACTTTAATCGCAGGAGTGCTCCCAGCTACTCGAAACAGTCCAACATGCTGGACACAGGTCTCCTCATCAGAGCTGAAACCGTTGGGATGAAAGAAAAGAAGCTGGGATAGCCGCACTCCAAAAAAACTCCTCCTTTAATTAAAAATCACAAAACGCATGCCACAGCAAAAAACAGCACAACAAAAGAAAAGCTGATGTTTCGCACTATGCCTTAGTGCTTATTCTTTTTAAACAGTGAAATGAGTGAATAAGTACCTTACAGCCCAAGTCTGCTGTGAAGTTTTGGGTGTGTCTCGACAGATAATCAGAGAGCAACTCATGTAGACTATATCTCATACAAATTCATAGTGCATAAGTGAACATTGAATAAACAAATATACTAACCCAATAGGAAAGGGGGAGTGAAGGAAAACAAGAAAGTGTAGAAGTGTGTGTATATGTGAAAAAATATATATATGTTTGGGTGCATGAAAAATGAATTAAAGAAGACAAGAAATGGAATGATATGTGCAAAGTATGTGTAAACAACAAATAAAAATAGAGAAAGAAAGAAATGTGAAATGAATGAACGTGCAAGAGAGCTGAAACCGTTGTTGTCCATATCTACACGGAATGTCTGTTTACGTCTATCTTTTGTGGTAGTGTTCGGGGAGCGAGAGCTGCGGCAAACACGCCCAATATGACCAGTCTTTCCACAGCGAAAACAAACAACATCCTTGAACTTGCAAGCAGGCGCACTGTGAGTAGTGTTACCACAGCGGTAGCAAGTCGGGGTCCCAGAGACAGAAGAATTAGGGTGGCGAGGTCTAAGCTGAGTGGCAGGGGAAGGGCGTCTCAAGCGTTGAGTGATAGCAGTGTGGAATATTTCCTCACCCTGGCTTACAGGATTTGTAGGTGGTGCCTTCAGTAGGGTGGCGTCCCATGTTGCCAACTCCATGACCGTAGCAAGGTCAGTGGCTTTCGTCAGAGTCAAGTCGGGTTCTGTGAGTAAACGTTTCTGTATGGCTGGGTCCCAGTTTACGTAAAGCAATGATATATGTCTTTATATCCTCCCTGGCCTGCTGCTTCCTACTGTAGAATTTAAAACACTCTGCGATTTCTAACGGCTTTGGGTTGTAGTGTGTATGTAATGTCTGAATTAACTCAGGCAGGGGCTTAGAGGCCAGTTTGTCTGGAGAAACGAGGTCTCTGAGGGTTCCATATGCAGCTTGACCTAATGCAGTTGAGAAAAACTGCAACTTTCTTTTCAACAGTAACATTATTTGCTTCCATATACTGTTCCAGCCTCTCCACCCAGCAGCTCCATGACTCAGCCACAGGATCAAATGGTTGAATAAACCCTATGAAGGCCATGTGTGCTAACATCCACAATGTCCCCTTGCCGCTCTGTGTCTCTCCGGTGTTGCTGGCAATGCTGCCAGAATCTGTTCAGCAAGTTACATACACAGGCCAATGTACTTCTTAACCAGAGCGAGGTTTATTACTCAGAAACATTATGGAATTCTTCCATGGAGGAGCCTTGATCCAAACAGCTTCTGTTCTTAACAGATGTAATCCCTCTCCAGCCTTGTGTATCTGCTTCCAGTTCCCCACCCACACTGTCGGACTTTCTGGTACAGCTCCTCCCCCCCCCCATCATGCATCAGGAGAAAAAGGGCAAAGGTTACAGTGATCTATCACAAACATCACAATTATTCAGTAAAAAACTTTCTTGTATGCAATAAAATAAAATAAAACAAACGTGACAGTCCCAGGTGACTATAGTTCAATTAGTAGTGCTTTTCGTCTTTCAAATATTTCTCACTTTAACCACTTAAGACCCAGACCATTTTGCAGGTTAAGGACCTTGCCCCTTTTTGCCATTCGGCACTGCATTGCTTTAACTGACAATTGCGCGGCCGTGCGACGTGGCTCCCAAACAAAATTGGCGTCCTTTTTTTCCCCACAAATAGAGCTTTCTTTTGGTGGTATTTGATCACCTCTCCGTTTTTTATTTTTTGAGCTATAAACAAAAATAGAGTGACAATTTTGAAAAAAAATCTATAATTTTTTTTTTCCTCAATTTAGGCCGATACATATTATTCTACCTATTTTTGATAAAAAAAAAATCGCAATAAGTGTTTATCCTCAATTTAGGCCGATACATATTATTCTACACACCTCTCCCCATTCTTCAGCTCCGGTGACCAATCACGGGACACCAGAGGCGATCGGGTCCGCGGGTCCCGCGGCAGCAGTCTCGGAGCATCGGTCCGGGTTGCGACCCCACGACTGGGCTTAAAGAGACAGGTACAGGTACGTGATTGTGCCCAGCCGTGCCATTCTGCCGACGTATATCGGCGTGAATGGGTCCTTAAGTGGTTAAATGTGCTTTTCATATCCCACAGTTTTTTCCATTTCACCCTTTCGTATTTCAGTTATTACAGTTGTGCAGTGACTCCTACCACCTTTCACCACTTTGCTCACCTCCAGTGATTCCAGGTCTAAAATCACCTTCCCTTGCTGGGTTTAATTCCAGGCTCCTCAGCTGTTCAATCTCCTACCACTCTCCTCTCTCCTCACTGAGCTGGCTTTGTCAGGACTTCCTTTCCTCCACATCCTCACAGTATAAAAGATACACTGTTGTTGTGTAATATATAAAGGTCTCACATTCATTGCATAATATTTACTTACATTAAAACTTGAAACAGTGCGCTTTAAAAGATCATCCAATGGGGCAGCAGCTACTGTGTGCTCTTGTATGTTCCACAAACACAGTACTCACGGATTCAGTTAATTGTATTAACTAAAATTCACAAGGGTGAAGGTCAAAAAACTGTGGGATATGAGAAGAACATTTAAAGGGGAAAATATTTGAAAGAAGAAAAGCACTACTAATTGAACTACAGTATAGTCATCTGGGACTGTCACATTTGTTTTATTTTATTTTTTGTACATGAGAAAGTTTGTCACTGACTAATAAAAGCAGTTTTGTGGTTTGAAAGTAAGGTTTCGGTTTAAAAACATGAACTGAATTGCACACGGATAGGCGCAGCCAACATTTTTGATTTTATTTTTTTTCAGTTGTGGGAACGCATTAGGTTAGGGAGTGTGGGATAATACACACACCTGTTTTAAAACATCTAGGAATAATTAAAGAATGTGTAATATTCGCTGACACACAAACTGATATACTGGGAATGATTTATTAAGGCAATGTTCACTTTGCAAGTGAAGTTGCCGATTGAATTGCTGCGCCTATCCGTGTGCAATCTAATTAATGTTTTTAAACTAAAACCTTACTTTAAAACCTTACTTTAAAACCCACAAAACTGCTTTCATTAGTCAGTGACAAATTTTCTCATGTACGATAAAATTAAAGACAACACATGTGACAGTCCCAGGTGACTATAGTTCAATCGCAATCAAAGCAAATAAAAAAATAATTATTAATAGCACGATGCTGGAAGTTAGCAGAGCTTCACACATTCACTAAGCAGAAAACTGGAGAAATTTCCCTTGCAAAGTGAGTAGCCCATTTGTCTTTATTAAAGTGATCCTTTTTTTTAAATAACAAACATAATATACATACCTGCTCTGTGCAGTGGTTTTGCACAGAGCAGCCCTGATCCTTCTCTTTTTGGGTCCCTCTTTAGCACTCCTGGCCCCTCCCTCCTGCCCCCCATAGCAAGCAGCTTGCTATGGGGGCACCTGAACCAAGCCTCGGTCTGTGTGTTCATTCAGACATGGAGCCATGGTTCGGCCCCACCCCCTCTATCTCCTCATTAGTTTACTGACTTTGATTGACAGCAGTGAGAATCATGGCATCTGCTGCTGTCTCAGTCAATGAGGAGGGAGAGTCCCGGCAGCCAAGTCTTTCATGCAACATTGCTGGGTCAAGATGGGGCTCAGGTAAGTATTAGAGAGGGCCTCTGCACACAGAAGTTTTTTTTTATCTTATTGCATAGAATGCATTAAGATAAAAACCTTCTGCCTTTAGGACCACTTTAAATCAAACCCATTAAATCATATTTTAAGCAGGGTTCACTAACCAGAAGCTGATGTTGGATGCAAACACAGAACATCCAGCCCAGCTTGGGTCCTTCTTCACCTTTACTCTGTATTCTCTTCCATCAAGTGCTTGCCAGGGGATCTAAGTCTAGTAAATGAACAGCTGTAGGCATGCAACATTCAGTATAGTGGGAAACAGTGATACAAACAGGTATTTTGAAGCAAACTTAAGTTAGTTGATTCGTATTTGTTTTTCTAAATAACTATAAGGTAATATTACAGTAAAGCTTTAATATGTTTTTTTTTCCTTGCTATACTATTTATATTTTTTTAACCAGAATCTAGTTAATGAAAAACAGTAAATTAAAAAAACTTAAACATTAGAAGCATGCTTTACACCACTATTAACATTTAAAAAATACTGAGGCTTAAGGTATATAAATAATAATATAAATACAATTCTACATATGTGTTAAAAATAAATACAATTAAATAAGAAAGCAATTTGTTTAGATAGTTTTACTTACATTACAGTAGTATTGGTTGCAATATAAAAATCAGACACTAGATGACACTCCAAACCTACTTATTGTAAGGTGTAAAAGGAAAATATTCATTGTTGATGGCAGAGCTTCTTAGTGTAAGGATGTTGTCCATGATCACTTTTCTATTCCGTGCCGAGGATCTTCCTGGAAATTGAATGTAACATGTACTGAACCATTTATCACCTTTATCAGAATATAGTACCAGAAATGTTCAGCCTAAAACAAGATTATCAACCATGGAACAATCTGGTGAATTTTCTGTTGCTACAAATGTCGTGGGATGTAGTCTTCTGTCAGCTGCATTATATCATCACGGAGGAATCCAAACATGGCACCTTTGTTGGAAGAATTGTTCAGGACCTTGGACTGGATTTAGGTGAGATTAACTTTAGAATGCTGCGTGTTGTCTCTAGAGATGAGAAGGAGTATTTCCAAGTGAATCTGCAGAATGGAATCTTGTTTGTTAAAGAGACACTAGACAGAGAGCTGCTCTGTCAAAATACACCATTCTGTATCATTCCTTTGCAGGTTATTATAGACAAGCCGGTGCAGATGTATCGTGTAGATGTGGAAATAGAAGATATAAATGACAATAGTCCATCTTTCTTCTCTTCTGTTAATCATCTAATGATTTCAGAACTCAGACCTGCAGGATCTCGTTTCCCAGTAGAGGGAGCTGTTGATTTAGATTTAGGAACAAATTCTATCACCAATTATGAGCTCAGTACCAGTGAATATTTCATGTTAGATTTTCAGAAATACATGAACCAAATCAGATCTTTAGAACTTGTGCTAAAGAAATCTCTGGACAGGGAAACACAGTCAGTTCACAACTTGACACTAACTGCGTATGATGGAGGCAAGCCAAGATTAAGTGGTACAACCAAAATTGTGATTACAGTAGAAGATGTCAATGATAATGCTCCATCTTTTACTCATCCATTTTACCAGTGCAGTGTGACTGAGAATGCCCCTAAAGGAACCTTTGTGTTCAAGTTAAATGCCACAGACTTGGATGTAGGAAAACATTCAGAAATATTATATGAATTTAGCAAAATGGTCAAAGAAGATATACAAAATATTTTTAACCTTGATAAACTCACAGGGGAAATCACAGTAAAAGGAAATGTGGACTTTGAAGCTACAAGTATTTATGAAATTCAGATTGATGCTACTGACAATGGAGAACACCCAATGGTTGGACATTGCAAAGTTTTAGTAACTGTCTTTGATGTCAATGACAATCCCCCTGAGATGATGGTGACATCGTTATCAGTTCCTGTGCCAGAGGATTCACCACAAGGAACAACAGTTGCAATAATCAGTGTACATGATAAAGATTCAGGACCAAATGGCAAAGCCAGTTGCTACTTATTAGGACATACACCTTTCAAAATAAATTCTGCATTCATGGGGGATTTTTCCCTTACCGTGAGTGGGCAATTAGATCGTGAAAAACAATCTTATTATGAAGTTTTAATCATTGCAAAAGATGAAGGGCTTCCATCTCTGTCAGTTTCACAAACTCTAAAAATTAATTTAAGCGATGTGAATGACAATGCACCCCAATTCCAGCAGCCAGTTGATACAATTTTAATCAAGGAAAACAACCCTCCAGGTTCTCATGTCTACACAGCATCAGCCTCTGACCCAGATATCGGACAGAATTCTTTCATCACATACTCTATTGGTGACAGTACCATTCATGGGATTCCCATCTCTTCCTACATCTCCATCAATCCAGAAAATGGAAAAGTCTTTGCTTTAGTGTCATTTGATCATGAGCAAGTTACCTACTTCCAGTGTCACATAAAAGCCACAGATGCTGGTTTATCATCTCTGAGCTCAAATCTCACTATAAATATATTCATTGAAGATATTAATGACAATGCACCAACATTCACCCCACTTTATTCTGCAATCACAGTTAAAACTCCCAAGTCAACAAAACCTGGATATCTAGTAGGAAAAGTGAAAGCTCTGGATCTTGATTCTGGATACAATGCATTAATATCTTATAATTTCAAGGATCCTTTAGGGAAAACACCTTTTTCCATTTCTTACCACACTGGAGAAATCAATTTGAAACGTCCATTAACTGATTCTGATCATGAAGAATATAGATTATTAGTTGTGGCTCAAGACAACGGAGAACCAATCATGACAGCTGTTACGCAAATTATAATCTCCTTTGTGGATCCAGGAGAGGAATTAAAGTTGGAAAATTATGAATCCAAAAACAGCAATGATGAATTCTCTGATGCAAATGTTTATTTAGTAATAGCTATCTGTATCATTTCAAGTATATTCCTCATAACCTTAATTGCTTTCACTATTTTAAGATGGCAAAAATACAGGGATGAGGTCAATGATTTGAAAAAAAGTTACAACGTCTGTTCTAACACTGGAGGAAGTTGGATGTATTCTCAACACACTCAATATAGGGTTCAGAGTTTAAACTCAGTTCAAGCTAAGAATGACTTAATTGTATTTACTCCAAATAACCTTCGAACTCCATGCAACGAAGAACCTTCATACCCACAAGGAGCCATTATAAATCCTTCAATTAAGGTAAGATTAACCTAAATGTGTACCATACAAGAATTAATAAACCTGGTATTTTTGGTGAGTATCTTCATTTCCTGAAGATGGAAGTACAATCAAAAATTATGAAAATTGATCCTTGGCTACAGACCCCGGGGCTAGCTTCAATAGCCCTAGTGTTATTACGGATGTTTCAGTGTTAATCCTATATAAGTAAATCATATTGTTTATGGTTCTTTGGTTCAGTTTTTCTTTTTGTCATAATGCTAGGGATTAAAAGTAGTATTTGAAGCAGATACTACAAAAGTGCACGGAGGGATGGTCTGTCTTCCTTTTTGTTTTATGCCACATCAGTGGCTCTCTTTCCCCACCACCTTTTTTTTTCTTACCTTTGGAACTACAAGCCATTAATGATCTATGTAATTTTATCTTTAAAGGATCACTAAAGATAATTAGTTTTTTAATAACAAACATGTTATACTTACCTCCACTGTGCATCTCGTTTTGCACAGAGTGGCCCAAACCTGGTCTTCTGGGGTCCATCGGCGGCTGTCTCGGCTCCCCCCGCAAGGAATCAACACCTTCATGCAAGCATGCTCGCATGGTGTTGAGTTCTTGCGGGCACGCTCCTGTGATACAGCCGGCAGCCATAGCTGCTCACTGTATCACTTGGAACCACCCCTGGCGCGCCGCATCATTGGATGTGATTGACAGCAGCATGAGCCAATGGCTGCGCTTCTTTCAATTAATCAACTGTAACCAATCAACGGCCAGGCTGAGCGGCGAAGAGGATGTCGGGGGGCGAGCACGGGACTTTCGAGGGGTCAGGTAAGTATAAGGGGGGGCTGGGAGGGTAGGTATTGTTGGATGTTTTTTCACCTTATGCATAGAACGCATTAAGGTGAAAAAACGTTTACCTTTACAACCCCTTTAATGAGAATTTACGTTATCGATAAGTTACTGTTATTTTGTTTGTGTGTGCTGCTCATGCGATGTTGGTAGCAGAAATGTATACTACTATTCTTCAAAGTACCTTTACTACCATGTTCCCTTTTTTGCGTCTTTTGTTTTGTTTAGTTCTTGTAAAAAATAACAAAATGCCAATAAAAACCTATTTGTCCAAAAAACTAAAATTATGAAAATTAAAAGTACTACAACAAGAAGGATTAGAAATGAAGATCAAAGTGGAACTTTAGTCAGAAAAGTCCTGCTAGATCACTTCATGCTGTGCCTTGCAAGCCAGCCCTGCTGATCAATATTATGTGTTTGGCTTCCGTGTGCTCCTCGCTGTGTGTTCTACGTCTGATTCTAGTTACTGATCTTGGCTTGTTCTTTACTGTCCTTGTCTGCTTCATATCCCAACCTTGGCATGTTCCTTAACTATCCTTACCTGCTTGTTGCCCCGATCTTTGGCTATCTCCTGACTACCCTTTGTTGTTGCAGTCTGATAATTACTCTCTATCTTCCTGTACGCTACCGTGAGCGTGAGCTGGAATGCCCTGGGGGTCACAACCTGGAGCCAGACTTCAGCTAAATCCATCCCCACCACTAGGGGCCTCTGGTAAACACCCACTGTCTCTTAGGCCGCATATACACGATCAGTCAAAACTGATGAAAACGGACTGAAGGACCGTTTAATCGGTCCAAACCGATCGTGTGTGGGCCCGGTCAGTTATCCTTCGGTCAAAAGAGAACTTGCTTTAAAATTGAACCGATGGATGCCTAACCGATAGGTCAAAACCGATCGTTAGTATGCAAAAGCATCGGTCAAAAGGCTGCGCATGCTCAGAATCAAGTCGACGCATGCTTGGAAGCATTGAACTTTGTTTTTTTCAGCACGTCGTGTGTTTTACGTCACCGCGTTCTGACACGATCGTTTTTTTAACCGATGGTGTGCAGGCACATCAGACCATCAGTCAGCTTCATCGGTTAAACGATGAAACGGTCCTTCAGTCTATTTTCATCAGTTATGACCGATCGTGTGTACGCGGCCTAATATTCCGTGCCGTGGAAAATCTTATGCTCTAGCTCCCAGTGTGATCTGTGTTGGTGCTCCAGAATACCTGCTATCCTGAATCACCTAGAGCTCCATCCGCAGCAGTCAGCCATAGGGTCCACTACCTTGCAGTGAACTCCTGACCCCAACAGGGTGCATCTATCACCTGGACTCAGGTGACCTTACAGAGTAAATCAAATTGTCATGGACTTGAAATATGGAAGTAATTTGAGGATTCCCAATAAATGTGTTTCCAACTTATTGAAAGGGAACCTAGTAATAGCCCAGGAGATATTATATTATCCATTTGACATCATAATACTTGAACAGAAAAGTGTTTACAGGTTAGGCAAAAATTGTTGGTTACTCTTATCAACTTCAGTGGCAAGATATCTTGTGCAGTTACACTTGTTGCTTACAGTTAGCATCTCCATTTTTGTTATTCATTTTTTAAAACAAAACAATAAAAACCAGACAGCAAGAGTGTAATGCATTGGCAAAAGGATAAAATTGTCAGGTTCATAGTGGCTGCTGACCATTTCTTTAAAAGTTGTAAAACTTGGTATCTGAATTAACCACTTTGGCTCCAGAAGATTTACCCCCCTCCCTGACCAGGCATTTTTTTGCTATACGGCACTGTGTTATTTTACCTGACAATTGTGCGGCCATGCAATGCTATTTGGTAGACTAGGAGTGCAATCAGCGCAAAAAAAGATCAAACACTATAACACTTCTAAAATATAAGTGAAAATATAAATATTTAAATTATTTTCAATTATTAAAATAAATAAATATAGAAATGGAAAACAACCCTCAGGCTGTAATTCACAAGGGATGCTAGCTGAACACTAAAAGGATATTCACAAAATCCAAACGTGATACAAAAGATAGAAGGCAGTGCAGCGCAAACCAATAATAATAATAGTAACAAAAAAGTGAAAAAAAATGCAACGCTATACCCAAATGAAATGTATGTCCTTTTTTCCCCACAAATACAGCTTTCTTTTGGTGGTAATTAATCATCTCTGTGTTTTTTATTTTTTGCACTTTAAACAAAAAAAAAATGCTATAGCTTTTGCTATAAAACATCAAATTTCTTCACCAATTTAGGCCAATATGTATTCGGCTTCATATTTTTGGTAAAACAAAAGCCAATAAGCGTAAATGTATTGGTTTGCGCAGAACTTATAGAGTCTACAAACTGGGATATATTTATGTTTTTTTTCCTAGTAAAGACAGTGATCAGACTTATAGCAGGACTGCGATATTGTGGCAGTCAAATTGGACACTAACTGACACTTTTGACACTTTTTTGGGGACCAGTTACATTGTTAAAGTGATCGGTGCTAAAAATATGCACTGTCACTGTGCTAATAACACTGGGTTAACTGTGTGCTTAGCTGGTGTGTTACTGTAGTATGGGAGGTGCTTTTACTTTCCTTTGCTGGAACACAGGACCCATGCCTTCCTTACTGACAGAACAGCAATCTGCCTTGTTTACATAAGCAGATCACTGTTCTGCCTGTGTATCGAACAATCAGCAAGTGCTGGTGTCCAATACCCAGAAGTGCAGGATCACATATATATATATATATATATATATATATATATATATATATATACACACACATGTTCCTGCACAGTGAAGCCACACTGTAGCAGTAAAACTGCTGTAGGGAGGTCGGCAAGTGGTTAAGCCACCAGCATCCATCCAAACCTCAAACATAAGTTTTCAGTTGAAAAAAAATTTAATTCTAAAATTAGAAAAAAGGAAGACTGGACTTGCCATGCATTGAATACATGGAAATCAATGTAATAGTAGTGTGTGTCTTATTTTCACTTGAGTGGCTGACTATCTTAACTAGATATAAATAAGGATCTTCAGCAGGCTATTACACATTTCCAAAGCAACATTTAAATATTTACTTATCTAAATACATTGATATTAAAAGCAAAAAGAAAAACTGAAAAAAGACCATATATTGACAGCAATTTTAACTAACCTAAGTCCAACCTATGTGTGTGATATTATGTCAGTATTACATTGTATATCCCTGTATGTTGTGGTCATGCAGGTGCTTAACTAATAGTTTTTTTAAATTATCGATGCTCTCCACTGAAACCATTGCCTGTGGAAGGGAATTCCACATCCTAACCGCTCTTACAGTAAAGAACCCTCTATGCAGTTTAAGGTTAAACCGATTGTCTTCTAATTTTAGTGAATGGCCGGGTGTCTTATTGAATTCCCTTAAGTAGAAAAGTTTTATCCCTATTGTGGGGTCACCAGTATGGTATTTGTACATTGAAATCATATCCCCTCTCAAGCGTCTCTACTCCAGAGAAAACAATTTCAGTGCTCGTAACCTTTCCTCATAACTAATGTCCTCCAATGCTTGTGCCATGTGTGTAGCTTACTTTACTTTGTCTACTAAGTGGCAGATTTTCCCCTTTATTTACAGTAACTTCAGTTAATAATTATTTAGTTATTATCCAATTTATTGGTCAACAATATGTCAGGCTTAAACATTTCTAAATATTTTTCTCAGACACGACATTGATGTACTATGGCACAGGTGTCAAACACAAGGCCATTTCATGTGGCCCTTGCACCCAGGCCTTTGTTTTCAGCAGGAACGTGATGGAACTCAATTTCAGCTTTTGCAAATCCCTGCCTGCCCTGTACACACTTACAGCAGGGCACAGCAGTCCCGATCAATGTACTCACTGCAAGTGAGAGAGAGAGAGAGAGAGACGCAGAGCCACCTACACTGCCAGAAGATACTAGAGCCGGGAAGATGAGACTCTGTATACCGCACCCTCCTTTACTCTGCACACTGCATACTTCTGAACTCTGTACCCATAAACCCAGCACTCCTCAACTGCACTTGGTACACAGGACGCCCCTTGATTCTGCAGTCTGTATGTAGCACACTCGTAAACTCTACACTATCTACGCTGCACACACCTAAGTATCTAAGTAGATACATAGTCTTACAGATACAACCGACCTCTTGAGGGTAACCATAATGCTGAATCTGTCCATAATGAAATTGAGTTTGACATCCTTGTACTATGGAATTAATTAAAATGAAAACCTGGTATAACATTGGTAAATAAAAGAGAAAAGTTTTAATCGCGCATGGGAGCAAGACAACCCCTACCTTTTGTAATGCAATACAACAAAATAGTTTTAAATGTTTTTTATTTCTTGAACAAAAGTATGCATATTATGTCCTTTAATTGTTTACATGCATAATGTTGTTTAGTTATGTCTGTAAACAGCTATGCAAATCGGATACTGTATGAAGTATTTATGCATCATACCCTTTTTTTTTTATTCTGTTCCACAGTTAATATTTTTGAGACTTTCTGTTGGGTGTATGCATAACCTTTCTTTTTTATATGGCGAAGGAAAGAATTCCAGATTACTAGCATGTCAAAAACCTGTTTAAAAGGTGTTAACTGAATGCTTGTAATATAAAAGATCAAATCATATTTACTATCTCTTTGATTTGTGCATTATTCATTTTATTTTTTGTATTATGTGTTATTTACGATACTTATTTACAGTTGAGGAAATTTAACTCAATAGATTAGTGCATACATTATTTCATTATCTAGTGGAAGTAGTTTTAAATCTTGAAGCCAGCCTTTACTATCATGCTATATCATATCGATTTCACAAAGAACTACAAATTCATCCAACCTAAATGTGAATTGTTTTAAGGATACTTTAATTCTACATTTCTTTGGGATTGCATAATAAGTTGGGTATACTTGTTAGTTTAATTTAAAATACTATTGACAATTTCACCCTGAATAAAGTTAGAATATCAGGAAACCTGTCTTCAAATTTTCTATACTGGGTTACAACACAAATTAAAACAACAATATCAATTTACAACTGTTATGTTGGACTGCTACAGCTAATATTGTTGTGGCAAACGCCTATGTACAGTGTTTGAAAGGGAAACAATTTGTATTAGAAAGTTATTAAATCAATGAAAAATTCTACCAAAGCAACTTTTCATGAATTCCCAAAACCACATGGCTGTCCTGAGATCAATGAGCTGAATGGAACAGTTTTTTTTCATAAAAAGGGAAGATTGGGTAGAAAATGTTTAATTAAAATTAGTTGACAAAAAAAGAATACTTATGATGCAAAAAAAATTATAAAAACTAATCAAAAAATGCATCATTTAAAACTAGTATGCCTGTTGAATGTTACATCCAGTTAGGTTTGAAATATTTCTTTAATCGGTCACTCTTGTACCAATGAATACTGATATGTTCGTTTTTAGCAGCAAAAACCTGCTAAAGAGTCTGCTTTGTGCACTCATTTGAGTTTTACAGCTGTTTAAAGAAATACTACTTGGCAAAACCGTTTAGCTGTTTGGAGTGACAGGTGTACTGTTGGAAATTGAAGTAGCACCATGTTTTCTGATGAAAGGCTGATGAATTTTTTGATCCCACACAAACACAAGGTGGGTTGGATGCTTCATCATACTTAGGTGCATATATACATGCATTACTAGGTATATACTGAGAAAGGCTATGTTGCATAAATTCTTAAATATCTAGTACGTTTTTTACTCTTCTATCTGATCTTCACGACATAATGTCCAGCTGCAGCCTAATCCTTTTTAGCAAAGCTCAATTATTATTATTATCTCCTTTAACCACTTGATGACCGCCGCATGTATATGCACGTCCACAGAATGGCACGTACAGGCATATGAGCGTACAGGTACGTCCCCACCTTTCCGCGGGTCGGGGTCCGATCGGGACCCCCCTTCCCCCCGCTACATGCAGCGGTCAGATTCCCGCGGGGAGCGATCCGGGATGACGGCGCAGCTATTCGTTAATAGCCGCCCCGTCGTGAATACTCCCTGGAGCTGAAGAACGGGGAGAGCCGTGTGTAAACACGGCTTCCCCGTGCTTCACTGTGGCGGCTGCATCGATCGAGTGATCCCTTTTATAGGGAGACTCGATCGATGACATCAGTCCTACAATCACACCCCCCTACAGTTGTAAACACACACTAGGTGAACCCTAACTCCTACAGTGCCCCCTGTGGTTAACTCCCAAACTGCAACTGTCATTTTCACAATAAACAATGCAATTTAAATGCATTTTTTGCTGTGAAAATGACAATGGTCCAAAAAATGTGTCAAAATTGTCCGAAGTGTCCGCCATAATGTCGCAGTCACGAAAAAAATCGCTGATCGCCGTCATTAGTAGTAAAAAAAAATAAAACTATCCCCTATTTTGTAAACGCTATAAATTTTGCGCAAACCAATTGATAAACGCATATTGCGATTTTTTTTACCAAAAATAGGTAGAAGAATACGTATCGGCCTAAACTGAGGAAAAAAAAATTGATATATGTTTTTGGGGGATATTTATTACAGCAAAAAGTAAAAAATATTGAATTTTTTTCAAAATTGTCGCTCTATTTTTGTTTATAGCGCAAAAAATAAAAACCAAAATAAAGCTCTATTTGTGGGGAAAAAGGATGCCAATTTTGTTTGGGAGCCAGGTCGCACGACCACGCAATTGTCTGTTAAAGCGATGCAGTGATGAATTGTAAAAACGCCTTTGGGCATTTAGCAGCATATTGGTCCGGGGCTTAACCGGTTAAAGATAAGCATGTTCAAATCTTGGAATTTCATATGTTTGATGAAAAACTTGATGACCTGAAGTATTGTGTTCAGCAAATGTTAAGTTATTTTCTATTAAACAGTTTACTTGCAACAGAATGTCATAGTTGTATATTTCTCTTTAGTGCTTGGCAAATTCAGTAAAAAAAAAATCAAATATATGTCATAATGTGTTCTTTGTTCATAAGGGCATACTTTCTATTTTAGGCATCCATTATCATATATTTACTAGACAATAAATCATTTTTGGTAACTACTATATAAGCTTTACTTAAAACATATTTTTGTTAAGAGTTAGGTAAAAGTCTCAAAGATTCCTACTCACAGAACCATTTAAATTGAAATATCTTGTTTCAACAATAGATGGCACTCCACAACAATATATAGCATGTGGTTGAAACAAATATTCATCTCTTTCATTGCTGCGGCTAAAGATCTTGCTTGGAAATTTTGGCCACAATAGATTATTTTCCTGTGTTGTTGATTATCAGCCTTCGTGGATGTTGTTTTTGCAATTGTAATCGACCTTGGAGGTTTGAAGAAATGTTCTGTCAAAAACAGGATAACAATGCAAGGAGCATATTGGTCAATTTTCTATTGCTTCAAATGTCCTGGGATGTTATTCTGAGTCAGCTGCATTATATCATCCCAGAGGAATCTACACACGGAACCTTTGTTGGAAGAATTGCTCAGGATTTGGGACTGGAGATTGGTGAGATTAATTCCAGAATGTTACATATTGTCTCTGTAGATGATAAAGAATACTTCCAGGTTAATCTGCAAAATGGAATTTTGTTTGTAAAAGAATCGATAGACAGAGAGCTGCTGTGTCCAGATATACCCTACTGTATTATTCCTCTGCAGGTTATTGTAGATAAGCCTGTACAGATGTATCGTGTAGATGTTGAAATAGAAGATGTCAATGACAACAGTCCATCTTTTTCATCTAGTGTTACTAATTTAATGATATCAGAGTTGAGACCCACAGGATCTCGTTTTTGTTAGAGGGAGCTGTTGATCCTGACCTTGGAACAAATTCTATTACAAGCTATGAACTCAGTGCAAATGATTATTTTGCCTTAGATTTCAAAAATACATGAACCAAATCAGGTCATTAGAGCTTGTATTAAAGAAATCTCTTGACAGAGAAAATCAGTCTGTTCATAATCTGACACTTACAGCCTATGATAATGGCAGGCCAAGACAACGTGGCACAACTCAAATTGTTGTCATTGTGGAAGATGCTAATGATAATGCCCCTGCTTTTAGTCAGCCATTTTACCAGTGCACTATTAATGAAAATGCTTTTGAGGGATCATTAGTGTTTAAACTAAATGCCTCTGATTTGGATCAGGGGAAAAACGGAGAGCTTACATATGAATTTGGCAAGCAAGTGAAGGAAGAAGTGAGGAGAGTATTTCATTTAGACAAAAGTACTGGAGAAATCAGAATAAAAAGCAACTTGGACTATGAAACTGTTAAACTGTATGAAATTCAGGTTGATGCTATTGACAATGGTGAACACCCAATGGTTGGACATTGTAAAGTTCTTGTGACAGTGGTTGATGTCAATGACAACCTTCCAGAGGTGACTGTGACGTCTTTATCAGTTCCTGTTCCTGAGGACTCTCCACAAGGGACAACCGTTGCAATTATTAGTGCGCGAGACAAAGATTCTGGATTGAATGGAAAAGTTCACTGTGCCATTTCTGAACCTGTGCCTTTCAAAATAAATCCAGCTTTTATGGGAGATTTTTCTCTTACTGTAAATGGACCACTGGACAGAGAGAAGAAGGATTTTTATGAAGTTAAAATTACTGCAAGAGATGAAGGGTCTCCATTTCTTTCTGTTACAAAAACTATAATTGTTGAAATAAGTGACGTGAATGATAATGCTCCCCATTTCCAACAGCCTGTTGAAACAATATTTTTTAATGAAAACAATCCACCAGGCTCTCATTTCTATACAGCATCAGCCTCAGACCCTGATATTGGACATAATTCCTTTATCACTTATTCAATCATTGACATCACCATTGATGGGATCCCTATATCCTCCTACATCACCATTAATCCAGAAAATGGAAAAGTGATTGCTTTAATTTCTTTTGACCATGAAAAGGTCACCTATTTCCAGTGTCACATAAAGGCAACTGATTCTGGTCTACCTCCTCTTACTTCTAACCTTACATTAAATATCTTTATTACTGATATTAATGACAACTCTCCAACATTTAGCCCATTATTTACTGATATGACAGTCAAAACCCCAAAGTTGGCACAACCTGGCTTCCTTGTGACTAAAGTGAGTGCATTGGACTTAGATTCTGGATATAATGCTTTGATATCGTATAATATTAAAGACCTGTCAGGAAAAGCACCATTTATCATATCTCAGCAAACTGGCGATATTAGTTTGAAACGTTCATTTACAGATTCAGATAATGATGAATACAGACTAACGGTGGTGGCAAAAGACCATGGAGAACCAATCATGACTGCTGTGACCCAAATCATCATCTCCTTGGTGGAATTTGGAGAGGAAATTAAATTGAACAATTATGAGTCAATGAGCACCAATGATGAGTTTTCTACAACAAATATTTATTTGGTTGTTGCCATCTGCATAATATCAAGTATTTTTATAATTACTCTAATTGCCTTCACTGTGTTAAGATGGCAGAAATACAGAGATGAAGTCAATGATCTGAAGGAAAACTATAAGATCTGTTCCAATACTGGAGGTAGTTGGATGTATTCCCAACACACTCAGTATAGAGTATGTTCAAACTCACTCCAAGCAAAGAATGACTTTATTGTTTTCACTCCCAATTCGTCTCAGTCTCCAGGAAATGAAAATCCTGAACATCAACAAGGGTTCATTCTTAACAAGGTGAGAACATTTTTAAACACAGTGAAACCAGAACATGCTCTCATTGGGGCAGATCCACATACATCTGGCGCCGGGCGCAGCGTATGTAAGATACGCTACGCCGCTGTAACTTACTTTGCTTTTGTTTGAATCCTCAACAAATTCGCGCCATAAGTTACGGCGGCATAGTGTATCTCTCGCGGCGTAAGGGCGCGGAATTCAAATGGATCTATTGGGGGCGTGTTTTATGTCAATATGGCGTGACCCGACGTAAACAACTTTTTTTGGAACTGCGCATGTGCCGTCCCTTGTGGTATTCCAGTGCGCATGCTCGAAATTAAACTGGAACCCGCCAATGCTTACGACGGTGACGTCATTCTACGCAAATTCCTATTCGCGAACGACTTACGCAAACAACGTAAAAAATTCAAAATTGTACGCGGGAAGGATGGCCATACTTAACATTGAGTACGCCTCAGTATAGCAGCTTTAACTATACGCCGGAAAAAGCCGAACGCAAACGACGCGAAAAAAAGCGACGGGCCGACCTATGTTCGTGGATCGCCGTAAATAGCTCATTTGCCTACTCGATGCGGATTACGACGGGAACGCCACCTAACGGCCGCCGAAAAATTGCATCTTAGATCCGACAGCGTATGAAGACGTATGCCTGTCGGATCTAGCCGAGATGCCGTTGTATCTTGTTTTGAGGATTCAAAACAAAGATGCGATGCGGGAATTTTTAAATTACTTTGTGGATCTACCCCATTGTGTCAATAGTTCTGAAATATAACTCAATGTAATACTTGCTTTGTCCTAAATAATGTTGCCAGGATACATTTTTTAAGATGAGAAACATTTCATGAATATATTTTGTGGCTATATTGTCAGGCTTAACATGCCCTTATTAGTGACCCAGCACTCAGCAACAATGTTTGAACCAGCTGGTAAATAATAGGAGATACTATTCCTTTTAGTTCCTTTCTGGTTCATAATATACTGTATATCTATTTATAATATAATATCTGCAAAAATACCATATTTTAAAGTGATTGTAAAGTCTTGTTTAAAAAATAAATAAATACATAACAAACATTATACTTACCTCTTCTGTGCAGTTGGTTTTGCACAGAGCAGCCTGGATCCTCCTTTTCTCTGGTCCCTCTTTGCTGCTCCTGGCCCGTCCCTCCTATCGAGTGCCCCCATGGTCAGCAGCTTTCTATGGGGGCACCTGAGCCTGGGGCTGTCTGTCTGACTTTGATTGACAGCCGTGGGAGCCAATGGCACTGCTGCTGTGTCTCAGTCAATCAGAAGGAGTGTCCTAGATGGCTTAGACATTTGTAGACAGCGCTGGGCAGAGCTGGGGTTCAGGAAAGTAATGAGGGGGTGCTGGGAGGCTGCTACACACAAACGTTTTTTATCCTAATACATAGAATGCATTAGGATAAAAAATCTTCTGCCTTTACAACTCCTTTAAGTTGTTCTGCCCAAATAGAAATACATGAAGTCTCCAAGGTAGATTGCATCAATCTGGATATATGCCTCATTTCCAAATTAAACAACACTGGTGACATTGAGCATCCCTGTCTTGTTCCTTTAGAAAGCAGAAAAGAGGTAGAGATAACATCCGGGATATACACTCTAGCAACCAAGTTTTTATACATAATTGATAGAAAGTATAGTGAGGTGAGGGGCGCTATATCAAAATAGTGGATGCGTGTCACAATGTGCGTTTGAGTAGTACACAGTGTAACTGTGTACCCAAATCTATTAAAAAAAAAAAAAACTGATTATAGTCTAAACTCTATGGCCCAGATTCTCATACATTCGCGCTGCTCCTGGGCAGCGTAATATATGAGCTCTACGTTACACCACCGCAGGTCTACATCCTGATTCTCAGAACACTTAGGGCCAGATTCTCAAAGGCGTTACGACGGCGCAACACCATTAGCGCCGTCGTAACACCTCATCTGGCCCCGGGTATCTATGCGACTGATTCTCAGAATCAGTTGCGCATAGGTACCCATTAGATCTGACAAGCGTAAGGCTGTTACGCTGTCAGATCTTAAAAGTAATTTTTTTTCCCGCCGCTAGGTGTCGCATCGTCGCTTTTCCCCGTCGTCTATGCAAATGAGGTAAGTACGGCGATTCCCGAACATACGCGAGGTCGACGCAGCGAATTAACGTCGTTTGCGTAGCGTACCCGACGCGTAAGGTTGCCCCTGCTAATTAGCAGGCGCAACCAATGTTAACTATGGCCGTCGTTCCCGCGTCGAATTGAATAAAAATTACGTCGTTTGCGTAAAACTTCCGTGAATGGCGCTGGACGCCATTTACGTATACATCTAGGCAAATGACGTTGGGGCGACGTCATTTAGCGCAATGCACGTCGGGTAATTTACCTGACAGAGCATGCGCAGTACGCTCGGCGCGGGAGCGCGCCTAATTTAAATGGTGCCCGCCCCATTTGAATTGGGCGGGCTTGCGCCGAGCAATCTAACGCTACACCGCCGCAAGTTTACAGGTATGGCCCAGATTCTCATACATTCGCGCTGCTCCTGGGCAGCGTAATATATGAGCTCTACGTTACACCACCGCAGGTCTACAGGTTTACATCCTGATTCTCAGAACACTTACCTGTAAACTTGCGGCGGTGTAGCGTTAGATTGCTCGGCGCAAGCCCGCCCAATTCAAATGGGGCGGGCACCATTTAAATTAGGCGCGCTCCCGCGCCGAGCATACTGCGCATGCTCTGTCGGGTAAATTACCCGACGTGCATTGCGCTAAATGACATCGCCCAGACGTCATTTGCCTAGATGTATATGTAAATGGCGTCCAGCGCCATTCACGGACGTCTTACGCAAACGACGTAATTTTTATTCAATTCGACGCGGGAACGACGGCCATAGTTAACATTGGTTGCGCCTGCTAATTAGCAGGGGCAACCTTACGCGTCGGGTACGCTACGCAAACGACGTTAATTCGCTGCGTCGACCTCGCGTAGGTTCGGGAATCGCCGTACTTACCTCATTTGCATAGACGACGGGGAAAAGCGACGATGCGACACCTAGCGGCAGGAAAAAAAATTACTTTTAAGATCTGACAGCGTAACAGCCTTACGCTTGTCAGATCTAATGGGTACCTATGCGCAACTGATTCTGAGAATCAGTCGCATAGATACCCGGGGCCAGATGAGGTGTTACGACGGCGCTAATGGTGTTGCGCCGTCGTAACGCCTTTGAGAATCTGGCCCTATAAGTACAATAGTGCCAAATGCCGTGAAAAAAAAATTTTTTTTAAAAGAATGTCCAGCAAATAAATAGTTAAGTGCAAAATGGATCCAGTGTTGTATCAAGTCCAGGTGCAAAATGCAAATAATCCAATCCCAAATCGCAGGGAAAAGTGCAAATGCTAAAGTGCTTGTGAATCTTCAAAATAGCCAAAGTGCGAGAAAGAAGTGATCCGCCTTCACCTATAGGTCACCAGAATAATAATGGATGGCTCCTTACCACACGGTGTTGACCAGATTACTTAAAATATGGTCAATCAGGCTTGTTTTAAATGAGGATCAGCTGGGTCTCATTGGATTCCAATGTCAGCGATTGCAGCAAATGGTGTACCAAGAAAGGAGAAGAGATACCACCATAGTGTAAAACCATTTAATATACGAAAGTTAAAATTACAATGCCAAATGGCCTCTTACTATTGCTGGTGCCCGTTCCCGGCACTGAGGCTGTAGGTGGTGGGCATAGTAAGACAAGATAAGAGATGGCCGCGTCCTGGTCCACTTGCGTGCGTTCCACCGCTAGTTGTCCATCAACCAGTGAGACCGTAAGTGCGTGGCTATGCGTGCGCGCCCGGATACCGCCTCGACGTCACGTTTCAGTTAAACCGTCTTCAGGAAGCGTAAGCGTGACGTCGAGGCGGTATCCGGGCGCGCACGCATAGCCACGCACTTCCGGTCTCACTGGTTGATGGACAACTAGCGGTGGAACGCACGCTAGTGGACCAGGACGCGGCCATCTCTTATCTTGTCTTACTATGCCCACCACCTACAGCCTCAGTGCCGGGAACGGGCACCAGCAACAGTAAGAGGCCATTTGGCATTGTAATTTTAACTTTCGTATATTAAATGGTTTTACACTATGGTGGTATCTCTTCTCCTTTCTTGGTACACCATTTGCTGCAATCGCTGACATTGGAATCCAATGAGACCCAGCTGATCCTCATTTAAAACAAGCCTGATTATTCTGGTGACCTATAGGTGAAGGCGGATCACTTCTTTCTCGCACTTTGGCTATTTTGAAGATTCACAAGCACTTTAGCATTTGCACTTTTCCCTGCGATTTGGGATTGGATTATTTGCATTTTGCACCTGGACTTGATACAACACTGGATCCATTTTGCACTTAACTATTTATTTGCTGGACATTCTTTTAATTTTTTTTTTTTTTTTATTTACTTTCCACAGCATTTGGCACTATTGTACTTATAGAGTTTAGACTATAATCTGTTTGGTTTTTCACATAGATTTGGGTACACAGTTACACTGTGTACTACTCAAACGCACATTGTGACACGCATCCACTATTTTGATATAGCGCCCCTCACCTCACTATACAATATATGCAAGTCAGTCACCTGATTGTATTTGGGAGCAGCTTCACTCAGTTAGTCACTTGATTTATCAAGTATATAATTTAGTGTAATTCATTTGCCGCGAGATTTCTTTTTCCTGTAATTGATAGAAAGTGCATAAACTGCCCTTGAAATACCATAGTTTGCAGAACTTGAACTAACCATGCCAGGTCCACTTTGTCAAATGTATTTTCAGCATCAATTGTTAGCAAGGCTATTTCTTTGTATGGATTATATTTCACATATTCAAGAGCCGCCAAGACCTTGCGTAAATTCAAAACCGCTGAACGGCCTTTGACAAACCCGACCTGGGCTGGTGATGTTAAAGTGGGTAAAATCAAGAATAGACATTCCACTATCAATTTTGACAACATTTTTACATCCACATTCGTTAATGAAATTGGATGATACGACTAAGTCCATCAAGTCCAACCTATTTGTGTGATTATACAGTATGTCAGTATTAGATTTATATTCCTGTATGTTGAGGTCGTTCAGGTGCTTATCTAATAGATTTTTCAAACTATCGATGCTCCCCGCTGATACAACCGCCTGTGGAAGGGAATTCCACATCCTTGTCACTCATACAGTAAGGAACCCTCTACGTAGTTTAAGGTTGAACCTCTTTTCTTCTCATTTTAATGAGTGGCATCGTGTCTTGTTAAACTCCCTTTCTTGAAAAAGTGTTGGATCTTTTCCTTTCTTAAACAAAACCTTTATATAGGCCTCTTTTCCTGTATTCAAATAGTCTCTTCCAGTCCACATCTCAGAATATCATTATGTAATATTGCGGAAAATTGCGTTTGTAATTTTTATTTATGCCTACCCTATATAGCCATCTGGTCCTGGGGCTTTTTTATTTGGAAGTTGCTTAATAATCTGTATAATTTCTTCCATTGATATGGGACTATTGAGGGCCGCTAAAGCTTCTGAGGATATTTTTGGGAGAAGAACTTATTATTTTCCCCCTAATGCATCCATCCTTTATGGTGAGACTAGAGGTCGACCTATATGGGTTTTTCTCTGACCGGTGCCGATATTCAGAAATCGGGGCGGCCGATGGCCGATATTTGATGCCGATTTTTGCAGCCGATATTTTTGGCCGATTATTGGATGGGGATGCATTGTGGAGAGGGGTGGATGGTGCAGGGGATGCGTTGTGGAGAGGGGTGGATGTGCTGGGGATGCGTTGTGGAGAGGGGTGGATGGTGCTGGGGATGCGTTGTGGAGAATGGTTGATGGTGCTGGGGATGCGTTGTGGAGAGGGGTGGATGGTGCTGGGGATGCATTGTGGAGAGGGGTGGATGGTGCTGGGGATGCGTTGTGGAGAGGGGTGGATGGTGCTGGGGATGTGTGGTGGAGAGGGGTGGCTGGTGCTGGGGAATGCGTGGTAGAGGGGGGTGGATGGTGCTGAGGATGCATTGTGGAGAGGGGTGGGTGGTGCTGGGGATGCATTGTGGAGAGGGATGGATGGTGCTGGGTGGGGATGAAGATGACTCTGTGTGAGGATGAGAGTTACATTGTGAAGACGATCTCCACAATGTAACAATCATATCCACACAGTTATCCTCATCCATTTTCTCAATGCCAGCCTCAGCCAGGTTTCCCTTTAAAAAGAGATTCAATAAAGTCTGCAGGGGGGCACAGTAGCACTTTGTGACTTACCCTCCATCCATGCTGGTACCTATCTGCATGCACCTGATAGGGCAAGAAAAATAGAAGCAGCCAGCCGACTCCTCCTTAGCAGGGAAGGAAGAGCTAGCTAGTGCTGGCCACTATCACCTGCTGGGGGGAGTAACTAGTCGGCTTTTGACATGCTAATGAGGTATTATTGTTTCTCCGCTACAGCCCACCGGGGAGGGGGGCAGTGCGGTGCCAGTGACACTTCCCCTTCCCTTCGATATAGTGACCGGCAGCGTGCGGGTGAAGAATTCATTTCACATGCTGTAGCGGGAGCGGGGCCCTGGTCAGTACTGCTGGCGAGCCGGGTAAAGCCGCAAATCGGCCTGGTTTACACAAAAATCGGCCGATGCCGATTTTTTCAAAACGGCCAAATATCGGCCGATATATCGGTCGACCTCTTTGCCAGACTATTATAAGAATCCCTTAACCCTTTCACTGCAAGGTCCATATAGCATACAGACTGACAGCACTGCTTCCAGTTGGCCAGGTCCATACGCCATACAGACCTCATTCCTCCTTGAGTTATAAGCTCATGATTACTTCAATGACCGTAAACTTATAGCAGAATTGTTCAGCAGCCTCTGCTGAACAAACCTATAGCTCTGATCAGTGGATTACAATCTGTTGATCACAGTTATTCAACTCAAATGTGACCTTCCCTGTCTCCAGCCTCCCCTCCCCACCTCCCACTTCTCCCTTTCCTCTAAAACGGCTCCCCCTGCTCCTCTTTCCTATCTCCTTCATCTCTCCTTCCCCCAGCACTGATTTTCTCTCCCACACTGATCTGACTCCCCAGCAAACCCGATCCCATGCAGCTACCCTCGAGCCACCGGCTTCCCTCCTCTGCCACTCCTGCTGGCTTTAGGTGCTGTGGGGGCCTGGAGGGGATCAAGATATGTCCCCCCACCACTCTGATCACCCCCCCACAATGGCCCCTGTCTCACTGACCCATTGCTGCTGTGCGGCATCCCCTACTTCCCCTCATGCCGCCTGCAGCTGCTGACCGACACTCTGGCAAGCTGACAGGCTGGAGACCAGGGGAAGGAGTAGAGTGGGTGAGGTTTGGGGGCTTAGTAAATATGTGTTTACCAGCCCCCTCCCTGTACTATGTTGGACATAGGCAGCAATCACTACCGATAGCTCATGTGTCTACTAATAACTGAATATAGGAAACCATGTTTACTATATGACAGTTTATGAATGAATAGGAGTGCTTCTTTTTCATTGTCGTAAAGTGCAGCTCAGGCTGCAGAAAAAGGGACTGTCTTCAGTCCCTTTCTCTGTCTCAAAAAATAGATATTGGGGTCTGTTTAGACCTCTGATATTCCACCAAAGACCAATTTTTTTTAAATACAAATACAACATTTTAAAAAATATGATAAAATATTGTAAAAAATATTAGTAAGGCCCATTTCACATGGCGCGTACTCCGTCAAGTAGATCCACCTGCTCAGCTAGGGATCTTTCTGCTGATCCCAGCTGAGCAGGCAGATGACAGGTCCATGTCCCCTCCATTGATGCAGAGCGTACACGGACACAGCCCACTGTTTTCTATGGGGCTGCAAACATTTTTACCTCAAAAAGGCGCACTTTAAAATGTACAAATATTTGTTATTTATTAACTCAATACAGGTTTAGCTTTTATATTTAGAAGGAAAATGTGCATTGTTTGTATCTGCTAATAATGATTTTAGTGTATTTTAATGAAAATATTACTTTGGTAAACATTTGTACAAATATTATGGGGCTTTGAAAATAAGTAGCACCTTTTTTTTATTCTACTGGTCCTATGCTTTCCGAAAATATGAGGTTTGTGGGGGTCTTTTACAAACTTTGATATCTGTAAGGGGAAAATACAAACCTTCCGATTTTTAGAGAAATACAGGTTAAGCTTTTATATTTAGTAAGGAATTAAGCAGGCATTTTGTAAAATGTGCTGTGTTTATATCTGCCAATAATGATTTTAGAGTATTTTTAGTGAATATATTGTTTTAATAAACATTTGCGAAAATGTCACAGGGCATTAAAATCAGCAGCCCCTTCTTTTTATTCTACAGGTCATCTGCTTTCAGAAAATGTAGTTTGGGGGTCTTTAACAAACTCTGTAAGTGAAAAATGAAAACCTCTAGATTTTGTGAGAAGTTTGCATGTTTAAATGTTTGCATATGTTTGACTTTTACCATTTCGCAAAAAGCCACAATATAAAATTTACAAATATTTATCATTTATTAACGCAATACAGATTAGATTTTATATTTTGTAGGAATTTTGTAAAATGCGCTGTGTGGTTTAGTGTATGTGTAGTGAAAATATTTGTGCAAATATCATTGTGCCCTAAAAATCAGTAGCACCTTATTCTTATTCTACTGGTCATGTGCTTTTAGAAAATATATGGTCTGGGGGGGTCTTTTACAAACTCTGAAAGCTGTAAGGGAAAAATAAATCTATGGAAAAATTGCTAAATGGTCTTGCCATCTAGGTTTAAAAGTGAAGCACAGGGCCTGGCAGCGAAAAGGTTACATCATTGATATGTGTATATGATAGTTTCCCCCTAGTTAGATTTTACAATAACGTTCCCGATTTATTCCCTTATTTATGACATTTTATTCTCATACAGGCTTCAAAATGCAACTCCACTTGTAATGCCCAGTAATCAATATGCTGTTTTGCCTTTATCCATCCCTCGCTAGATTGTTTTGATAGAGAACAAGATCGATTTTTAGATATTTATACCATAGTTTGGGGAACTATAGCAGAATACATTTTGGCCTAAATTTATGAAAGATTCTTTATTTGCAACATTTTATAATAAAAACAAAAAAAAAGTTTTTTTTGCCCAAATTTCTGGCCTTTTTGCTTATTTATCAAAAAATAAAAATAACGCAGTGGTGATAAAATACCTCCAAAACAAAACACTATTTGTGTAAAATAAATTATGAAAATGTCATATGGTTACAGTGTTGCATGACCACGCAATTGTCATTCAAAGTGCGGACAGCGCTGAAAGATGAAAATTTACCTGAGCAGGAAGGGGGGCAAAAGTGCCTGGTATTGAAGTAGTTAAAGCGTGTAACATAAAATATAATCTTTCCTCTCATGAATGTTTTACCTGTTTCCCAAAACCTGTTTCCCAAATTTGCTTTAATACTCCTCCAGGCACTCCCTCAACATCTGTTGAAAAGGTTAAGCCTGAGACAAATGCGAGGGAACCTCCAAATCATGCATTTCCTTTTGGTATATAATATTGTATCTATACCACTGTGTGGGATGATCTGATATAGCTATAGGATGTATTTCACATCCATTATATATGATTGCATGGGCAGGGTTACAAAATATATAATCTCTCCTTGTAAAAGAATAATGAGATTAAGAAAAAAATGTGTATATAGTCTCTCTGTTGGGTACCTCATTCATTCTCCATATATCATAGAATCTAGTCTCCCTGTCATATCTTGTAAAAAAGTAGGCTTTAAAATCAAATTTATAAATTTGCCCCATGCCCTAAAAGAAATTTCCTATCTTCCCTACTATACATAATCAAGTTGAAGTCTCCTACTATGATTTTATCTTTAATTTCATCTTGCCTAATCTATTTATGATTTCTTGGAAAAAGTTTGGGAAGCCAGAGTTCGGAAAGTATAAATTATACACAGATAACATTTTACCAGAAATTTGTAATGGAACCTTCTTCCTCATCATCCTGTTCTTTTGAAAGAACAGAATAATTTAATGATTTATTTAGAGAGATCATTACACCAGCCCTTCTACCAATGACCTCACCAACCCACTATTTCTGCATCCTTTAACAGTGTGTAATAGGCAGATGTGTTTCTTGTAACGAGGCCACATCCACCTTTAAGTGTTTTAAATGTTGTAGCTCATATTTGCATTTAGAGGGGGACCGCAAACCATTTACATTCCAGGAAATCACCTTCATGTATGCACTAATCAAAAATATAGAGATTAATAAGATATAGGTTTCATTATCAACTAAGTATGGAGAATTAAATGTTTTACTATATAAAAGAAGATCAGAATAGCTGAAATTTTAGCCCAAAGTTTGAGAGAGTGTGGCATATATGTCAAGAAATTATAGGTCACCACCAACATATAAACACAATACAGAAAGCACACAAAATAAAAACACACGCACACACACACACACACAAAGAAAAAAAAATTCTTACTGTGACAGACTCATCCGGGACATCCCCGGACCCCTCTTATGTCTAAAATCATCCTATGTCCACCTAGGGGCATAGGAAGACGGAGAAATTATATCTTTGACTACCTGAGGTGGGTTATTATGTAATTATTATCCACAATATATTCCAGGATATCTGTAAAGAACTATTTACTGTTTGTTGATTCTGAACTCAACGGGTTAATTGTAAGAGTGACTCATTCATAATGTTGGGACACATACTGTTAGATGCTAATGCCATCACCTCCAGCCATCTGTCTGTTCTCTGTGCTAATTGACCCGGCTATTGTGTGAAGATGTCCTGTGTTTACACTTATGATAATGTGTATTGTATAGCAGGTGAGCGAGGAGACCGTGACGTCTACCTATGAGTCACCTAATTTGGGTAAATGATTAGTTAATTAGCTCATGTTAATTTATGTTCTGGTTACCTCCTCTTTAAACTGTATATAAGGTTATATTCTTGGTTCTATTTAAACACTCCATGTTCAACAGACAAACAAGTATCGTCTCTTTGTGTGTTTGAGAAAGCAGCTGGAATATCTGATATCTATATTCAGACTGATAGGAAGCGATATATGATGGAAGCATTCAAGCGGAGTGTGGGACGTTTCGTTACATTGGTGGCTAGCAGCGGGATGCTTCCTGCAGTCTGGGACATCCAACCTCCCTTGGATCCAAGGTTCGGATAGCAGGAGAGGAGAGGTACAGATACCAGCCGCCATGGAAGAGGGAATTCAGAAGGAGGTTGCGACGAGAAGCAGATACAGCACAGAGGACCAGTATCAGAGCAGTCCTGCTGGGATGGTTTGATTCTATCGCTGCGAACTCTGAAAGGAATCGCTAGCCCGTGAGCAGCAACACCAGGGAAAAGTTCTCCCCTTCAAAGGGAAAGGTACTGGTCGCAGTATGGATTGCGGGTGCTGTTGTTGGGAGAAAAAATGCACAAGGAACAGACAGCTTGAATTAAGCAGGCTGGTCTGGGCAGAGATGCGGGCTGGATGAGAGCTACAGAGCCCCTTTGGTGGCATGTATCCCAAGCATGTCCCTGGATAGCAGATGACAGCCCAACGGAAGGCTTAAGCTACGGCAGCCAGGGACTGTTGTATGTGAAGCTGACAGGGGACTCTAACTTTGGGAGTGATTTGGAGTGGCGGTTGGACGAAATCATGGATTTCAGAGAAGGGCTACTGAACAACTCGGAAGTGCACTGGGCACTGGAAGATATAGAGTTTCTGGCCGTTCAGGAATGGGAGCTGGAGATCGCCTACAGACGGCTGCTAGACTTTGCTCAGCACCAGGGCTGGGCTCCCTTTGCCTGGAACTTTCAGGAAATACCAGCTGACAACTCTGAAGTCCTGGCTGAAGAATCAGCAATGTGGCAGAGTAACAGTGTGCTTTGCCAACCTGCCCCTGCAGCTATGGACGCGGAGGTCTTATGGCAGATGCAGCAAGTGCTGACTGACCTTGATGATCCTGTTTCTGCATGGGATGATCTTGAATGGAGGAATGTGCCTGTCTAGCAGCATGCCAGAGAATCGGCAGTGGAAAATCTGGAGATTGCCATTCCCAAATCTGAAGTGCTGACCGCAGGGCAGAGCTCTGCAAACCTCTGCACAGTACCTATAGCATCTTCTGTGTTCCCATGGACAGGAGATGGTGAAACCTATATCCCCAGACACAAGTTGCAGAGACAGGGGTATTCTGCTGAGGAAGAACAACCTGAGGAGCCCTCCAGCAGAAGAGCTGGTATCAGGGCCAAACTTCACTGTGCTCTGCCTGTAACCAACAGCAGTATCTGTGGAGTTGCAAGGAAGTTCCCCAGCTAAAGCGCTGGTCACCGGACAGAGGGTTCAAGGCCTCTGCCCCACCCCTGTGGCAGTTCCGGAGGCTCAGGGTGAGAAGGTGGCGATCACTTCCTAGCAGCCGATACAGGGGGAGAAGGGAGAGGAGGTGTTCATCGTCCCTCACCAACAGTTGGCCAGGGTGGAGAACGTGGTCTTTCCTCCCCAGCAAAGATCCGTGTATCTGGGAGACAGTACCACAGACATGTTGTCCCAGCAGCCAGGTGAGGGAACGGAAAAGGAAGCAGCCAGCTCACCTCCCCAATGGCAGCTACACAGTTTGGGTGTGGAGGAATCCAGCCTCCTTCCCCAACGGTTAGCCGGAGCGGATGATGTGGAGTCCCCAGCAGAAGTGCTGGCAAAAGGGCAGAGCGCCGCTGGCCCCTGCCTAGCACCTACAGTGTCTCTACAGCTTCAGAAAGCTAGGGCGGTCGGCCCCTCTGCCCAGCAGCAGACCAAGCCCCGGAATGTTAAAAACCACCCAGCTGAAGCGCTGGCAGCCAGACAGAGAGTCAATAACCTCTGACCCACACATACTGGTGTCAACTACTCCTTGCAGCCAAGATTGGAGGTCATGCAGACAGACTATGTGAGTTCACTTTGTCCGACTAATGCATGTCAAGACCAGGTGGAGGTCTGGGACCTTGTTAGTTGACTTTTGATGGGGGAGAAATGTGACAGACTCATCTGGGACATCCCCGGCCCCTCTTATGTCTAAAATAATCCTATGTCCACTAGGGGCATAGGATGACTGAGAAATGATATCTTGGACTACCTGAGATGGGATTAGTATGTAATTATTATCCACAATATATTCCAGGATATCTGTAAAGAACTATTTACTGTTTGTTGATTCTAAACTCAACGGGTTAATTGTAAGAGTGACTCATTCATAATGTTGGGACACATACTGTTAGATGCTAATGCCATCACCTCCAGCCATCTGTCTGTTCTCTGTGCTAATTGACCCGGCTATTGTGTGAAGATGTCCTGTGTTTACACTTATGATAATGTGTATTGTATAGCAGGTGAGCGAGGAGACGTGATGTCTACCTATGAGACGCCTAGTCTGGGTAAATGATTAGTTAATTAGCTCATGTTAATTTATGTTTGGGTTACCTCCTCTTTAAACTGTATATAAGGTTGTATTCTTGGTTCTATTAAACACTCCATGTTCAGCAGACAAACAAGTATCGTCTCGTTGTGTGCTTGAGAGCAGCTGGAATATCTGATATCTATATCCAGACTGATAGGATGCGATATATGAAGGAAGCATTCAAGCGGAGTGTGGGACGTTCCGTTACACTTACTAACCTATTTTTTTCTGTGTTGTGAGCCATACATTTTATTTATGGCTCTGGGCTTTAAAAAAAATAACATACAAACAATTAACTTGTGGCTGCTTTTCTTATCCTATTTTTTTATACATGGCATGCTTATCAATATACTGTATTTTGCTATACCTAGTTTCCCACATAATTTAACAACATTAACTAGGACACCAAATGGCATCCTTAAGCAATCCTCAAATGAGATAAATAAATTACTAATCATATTAAATGTTTTTTAACTACTTCAGTGGTGTTAGGCTTCAACCCATGTGATGTATCAACGGCTTCTGACTGGCTATGGCCCAAAAATGTACAAGCTTCCTCTGGGTTAATGAACACATGTTGCATCAGGTGTCTGTACTTGAAGTATAGCTTGATACGCCAATGTAAAACAAATCTTCTTCTGGAAGAGCATTGCATTAATCTGTTGAATAGCGTTTCTCTTTCTCACTACTTCCATGAACATTACTAGATTTTGACTATCCAACATAAAATTTTTGCCTGTTTTCCTGTTTTTATATGCCCGTAAAACTGCTTTATGATCTGTATAATCCAGATAACATACTATAACTGGGCGAGAAGTTTTGCAGTCTGGGATGTTGAGTCCAATTCTATGGGCCCATTCCACTTTATATGGATTTAAAAGTCCCAGTATATCCAAAATTGTATCTGAGCAAATGGACAGCAACATGGTAGCTTTATAGTATTCTGGCATTCCTGTTATATTCAAATTTTTTTTTTTGGATTGATTTTCTAGACCAGGGATATGCAATTAGCGGACCTCCAGCTGTTACAGGACTACAATTCCCATGAGGCATAGCAAGACTCTGAGTGCCACAAGCATGACACCCAGAGGCAGAGGCATGATGGGACTTGTAGTTTGGCAACAGCTGGAGGACCGCTAATTGCATATCCCTGTTCTAGACCCTTAATTTTAGCCATCATTGCTTTTATTTGACTAGTAAGATTCCCCATATTCTTTAGTTATTTTTCTGTTTTGGATTCCAAAGAACCCACACAGTCCTCCAACTCTTTCAGTCACTGTGCCTGTTTTACTAAATGCTGCTTTAGGGCCTGTATACCATTAGCTACCACTTCACTTACTGCCTCCTGGATTGTAGGTTTAAGCAATTCTGCCACAGCCATCACTAATCTTGTATGGCTCCAAGAAAGCTCAGTATCCTCGTCAGCAGACTGAAGACTGATATCTGGCTGTGACATTGTGTGTGACATTGAGCTGTCCAAAGTGCCTATGCAATGACGATGAGGGGAGGGTGTATTATTTTAATATTCTGTAAGAGCCAGGCAAGGGGCGGGTGTATTACTGTTATATTGTGTAAGGGGCGGAAGGGCTACAAAAGAGGGCAAATTTTAAATTGATGGGCAGAGATGATAACTTGGGGGTGGTTTTAGCAATAAACTACACATCTTTGTAGCCATCCACCCCTTACATGATATAACAGTAATACACTTGCCCCTTGTCTGCCCCTTACACAATGTAACAGTAATACACCCGCCCCTTAGACGATATAACAGTAATACAGCTGCCCCGCGTCGTCATTGTGCAGGCGCCGTGTACAGCTGACTCACAGCTTTACATCTTCGGTTATTTTAGGCGGCTCCGTTGTGGCAATGTTTTTCTTTTTTTGCAGCCAGCAACATCGATTTTAATGTCTTTTTTTTTCATTATATATGTCAGTTTTGCTGCAGCAAGTTCTATACACGGTAAATATGTGCCACTTTTCAGGCAGACTAAGGGGACCCTTCATGCACTATATTTAGAGGAATTTCTCATTTTTATTGTCTCACTTTAAGCATCATTAAAAGTACTGCACTTTTAATCGAGAATTAACTGGAAACAATCAATGGTTCTCTCCCTATGGGGCTGGGTACTATGCCTAAAACGTATCTATTTTTGGTCCAGAAATTTGGGCTTAATCAAACTATTTTACATATATATATTATGAACGACCCTGGAATGTTGATTTCTTCGATATGCCTGTCCAACCCTGGATCTCTCTACTCTTAGCACCTCTTTTTCATATCTAGTTTTGAGCCCTGAGTGGGAACTGCCCCCCCCCCCCCCACCACTTCCTTTATTTTCCCTTGTTCTCCTCTGTCTTCCCTTCTAGATTTTTGTCCTGTACATTCCTAATCATTACCTATCGAAAGTTCAAATTTCTTGCTATCCACGTAGGAGGGCAGCCTGGCATGGAAAGAATTCTGGTGTGTCTGGGACTACCCTATCTATCCTGCACCCCCTTACTTTTGGTGAACCACGTTACTGTTATTGTGCAGCCACGACTTTTTTTGCTATAATCTCTTCTGAAAAACAATAAAAAAATGTTGCTATAGAAAAACACAAGGATGTTTTTCTTAGAAAAAAATGATAATAACAACATAGGCAGAGTCTGAAAACAAACATGTACATATCAAGTGTGCTTTGAAAGTTTGGGGGTTTGCAACTGGATCTTTTCTAGCATATCCAAAAGGCTAAGCAAAACCATGGAACTATACAAGAGAGGAGAGCACCAGGCAACATGAAGTAATATAGTCATCTATGTTGCTGGATTGTCAGAAAAACCTAGGAGAAATTCTAGGCCCAGTAATGCAATGAGACAGAATCATGTGTTTTAAAAACACTCAACATGCAACCACAAGCAAAGTAGAATAAATAAGTTGCACCCAAATACATACTACTAGATATACAGAAAGGAAAAAAGGAACCCCTTTGGTTGGGACTTTATAGGCAACACTCCACAAATCAGTAAATAGACAAAATGGCTATTATGAATATATAAAATGACTTGATCATTCAATCATGAAATGATCATTAAAAAGACATATCACAAACAGATACATAGCAAAAACAAGAGCAAGACAGAGAGAACATGACAAATTACATAATTAGTATGGCATGATATAAAAATACTCTCCGTGAATATAGTAATAATAATAATAATAATAATAATAAAGGCCACTATCTTGATCTTACAGAATATGACCTTCAAAGTTGATTTTAAATTTGCTTGAATGTTTGTGAAATTATCATTTTTACATGCTCATCATTAATACTATTCAATTTGAGTTTAATACATTCTATTTATTCTATAAAAATAGCAATTACTGTCTATAAGTCTGTCTTTTATATTTAAAGGATGAAACTCTCAATTCCTTGCAAGATGGTCTAAGAGAAAATTACACATGATTACATTCTCAGCATAATAATAATAATATTAATAATAAATAATAATAATAATTAATCCTGCCAGGGCATGAAACGGCCTTCATCTGCACCTTTGAAATCCCAAGTAGTGTTATCAGCCCTGCCAAATTCTCTTCTGTGAGAACACATCCTCCCTATGAGATAAGGAGAGGGGCTTTGCAGATCTTCCATACTTTTATCCTAGGGTGACAATGTTGCTCCTCCATTGATAGTGAGGTGAGTGAGGATTGTCACTTCAAGACAAGAAATGGCATGATCTCCAGGTGCACATAAAGGACAAAAATTTCAAATTAATACTAATGCAGCCACCACATGCAAGAACTAGCAAGCTGAATTATATTACATACAGGTGGTTCTCAAAAAATTAGCATATTGTGATAAAGTTCATTATTTTCTGTAATGTACTGATAAACATTAGACTTTCTTATATTTTAGATTCATTACACACAACTGAAGTAGTTCAAGCCTTTTTATTGTTTTAATATTGATGATTTTGGCATAAAGCTCATGAAAACCCAAAATTCCCAAATTCCAAAAAATTAGCATATCATGAAAAGGTTCTCTAAACGAGCTCTTAACCTAATCATCTGAATCAACTAATTAACTCTAAACACCTGCAAAAGATTCCTGAGGCTTTTAAAAACTCCCAGCCTGGTTCATTACTCCAAACCGCAATCATGGGTAAGACTGCCGACCTGACTGCTGTCCAGAAGGCCATCATTGACACCCTCAAGCAAGAGGGTAAGACACAGAAAGAAATTTCTGAACGAATAGGCTGTTCCCAGAGTGCTGTATCAAGGCACCTCAGTGGGAAGTCTGTGGGAAGGAAAAAGTGTGGCAGAAAACGCTGCACAACGAGAAGAGGTGACCGGACCCTGAGGAAGATTGTGGAGAAGGACCGATTCCAGACCTTGGGGGACCTGCGGAAGCAGTGGACTGAGTCTGGAGTAGAAACATCCAGAGCCACCGTGTACAGGCGTGTGCAGGAAATGGGCTACAGGTGCTGCATTCCCCAGGTCAAGCCACTTTTGAACCAGAAACAGCGGCAGAAGCGCCTGACCTGGGCAACAGAGAAGCAACACTGGACTGTTGCTCAGTGGTCCAAAGTACTTTTTTCGGATGAAAGCAAATTTTGCATGTCATTCGGTAATCAAGGTGCTAGAGTCTGGAGGAAGACTGGGGAGAGGGAAATGCCAAAATGCCTGAAGTCCAGTGTCAAGTACCCACAGTCAGTGATGGTCTGGGGTGCCATGTCAGCTGCTGGTGTTGGTCCACTGTGTTTTATCAAGGGCAGGGTGAATGCAGCTAGCTATCAGGAGATTTTGGAGCACTTCATGCTTCCATCTACTGAAAAGCTTTATGGAGATGAAGATTTCATTTTTCAGCACGACCTGGCACCTGCTCACAGTGCCAAAACCACTGGTAAATGGTTTACTGACCATGGTATTACTGTGCTCAATTGGCCTGCCAACTCTCCTGACCTGAACCCCATAGAGAATCTGTGGGATATTGGGAAGAGAAAGTTGAGAGACGCAAGACCCAACACTCTGGATGAGCTTAAGGCCGCTACCGAAGCATTGTGGGGCTCCATAACACCTCAGCAGTGCCACAGGCTGATTGCCTCCATGCCACGCCGCATTGAAGCAGTCATTTCTGCAAAAGGATTCCCGACCAAGTATTGAGTGCATAACTGAACATAATTATTTGAAGGTTGACTTTTTTTTTATTAAAAACACTTTTCTTTTATTAGTCGGATGAAATATGCTAATTTTTGTTTTTTTTGTGGCCAATCACGGGTCCCAATACAGGGGGCGCGTTTTTTCCGACGCCTCCCGTTCCCATCAGAATCAACAGATGGGACACGCGCGCACAACCAGCCAATAACTCCTTTACTTGGCTGGTCGGATGTTGACAGGATATGTCTCTCCTTAATGCGTTCCGGCTTACGTCGGAACATGCTGGAGCGCATTACTTGCGCGGGCAATCATATTGGGACGCGTGGACCGGAAGTGATGCCAGGGGTCAGTGATGACCCTTTCACTTCCGGTAGAGATGTTACCATTTAGGTCGGCGCTGACGATACACTTGTCAGACGCTGACCTGAACGGCTTGAGCGAGGATAGTACACCGCATGCAGGACGCCAGCATACTGCTTTTTCCACTTTCACCCTGTCACGGCCCAGTTAAGGTAATTCCTCCTTGGTCTCTCTACTGAATGATTGGTGCTATGTCTGGGCTAACTAGCCACATGCACTTGCTCAATTCATTTTATTTCCTTTTATTTCCATTTCCTTCACTTATAGAACTGAAGTGGAAATATATAGCATCACGTTTGGACCCTTTTTGGCAGCATTATCTAAAACCTTGATACAGCCGAAGCAATATATTTGCCTAGGACAGCAGTATATGCTACTATCACTGTTATCTCTTGCTGGTTTGTCTAAGGTAAACTTTTCCTTTTTATTTACCTATTAATGGACGGGTGCGTTACTGGAACTACTTAGCCATATGCACCGACCTCATTCATTCATATATAAATGTATTCTATCTATGTTTATATACATATATACATACCTCTTTATTTATAGAATTGAATTGGAACCTTTTAGGAACTCCGTTGGGCCCTTTTTGGCAGTGCTAATCTAAACCTCACCGCCATTGAGGTAACATACCTATTAAGTATATTTTATGATACATTGTGTATGCACATAAATCAGTAAACACATCATTATAATGATAGTATCTAATATGATCTATTTATTTACCTTATTAATGAACTTGTTGCAACTGCTGTATATTTGTATAGCAGTTGATAATTGCTTCATTTTAGTGATATCATGTTACTCTATACACTCTATTTAATTAATTCTTCCCCCCCCCCCCTTTAGGAGAAATATAGATACAATACACAGACATCTATATCTCCTCCTCCTCTCTTGTGGTGAACTCCTCACAAACATCTCATTGTCCGCACCAGCCGAAATCAAGTGGATCTGGCTTCCACTGATTATAAGTGCATTAGTCTACATCCTGATTGCATCGGGTTCTCCCTTGTTGATACTTAGGCAGCCTCTTTCCTGCCTGGTTTTGAGCTCTTTAACGGAAGTGGTAAGCGCAATATACTTCTTTTGTATTTATATGTTATATATTTACCTATAAAATTAAATGAATTAAATTGTTATATTTTACCTGTATTAATGACGCATTTCTATGTCATACACAGACCACTACATGTAATAAAGAAACAGGAATATTATGCAAGCCCTGACGAAGCACATCAGTGCGAAACTAGTTGGCAAATCCGCATCTATTTTTCCTTTACATTTCTTTTCTTATTTATGATTCATGAATATGTGGTCTTGATCATGTATATTTCAATATGTGAATAATTTTATGAAATTTTATATATATATAATTAAACTATTTTTGATACTATTAAAAAACCTTGTGTTTTGTGCGCCTACCTTTGATACTAAGAGCAACATACCTCACACTAAAAATCCCTATATTTGGAGAGGAACCTGTTTCCTTCTCCCTATATAAGCTAACCTTTTTAATCGCTAATTTTTTGAGATAGGAATTTGGGGTTTTCATGAGCTGTATGCCAAAATCATCAATATTAAAACAATAAAAAGGCTTGAACTACTTCAGTTGTGTGTAATGAATCTAAAATATATGAAAGTCTAATGTTTATCAGTACATTACAGAAAATAATGAACTTTATCACAATATGCTAATTTTTTGAGAACCACCTGTATATGCTTTTGGCTTTAGCCCTCCTTAAATAGCAAATGTAAGTCTTGTGAAGAATATGTGCAATGCAGTGCAATATTTATATGCAAAATTAGGAGGGATTTTACAGGTAATGCAACAGATTAAGGAGATATAAATTATGTCATGGTGGGAGCCACTCTAACCTGAATACACTGCCAGTGGCTAACCTTTCAAAAATCTACATTTAGTAAGAATAGAACAAGAATGTAAAAATATGAAAGTCACATATAAACTCCCAATATACTGTATGTGAGTATTTATCTGATGTATAAACATGATAAAAAAGGAATCACAGTACAATAGCTAGGCTACCGTTTTAAAAACAGTCCTTACACTTACACTTCCTGGGAGCTCTCTGTTCAAAACCATGCCTCTGCAAAGACTTTGCATTCACAAGGGGCTTTCTTGTCCCCTGCCAGAAATATAAGTGAGGGCAAGGGAAGGGGTGCAGAGTAAATGGTTGGTGTGCATGTTGAAATGTTGATGCTTTCTGCAGCACACCAGCAGCCTGACTAAAAAAATAGAACACAACAAATATTCAACTGTGAGTACACTTGCGTGACAGTTTTGGGGGGGGGGTATATTGTACTGAAAATACAATATACAGTACCTTCCTCGTATAATTTTTGAAGAGAATAATAAGCCACATAGTAAGTCACTGTAAAGGTCTTTATTTTTGGGTCGCTACATGAAGATTGTCATTGACAGTCTGGGTAAAATGATCATATTCTCTCATCTTATTTCACTGATGTTTTTGCATTCCGTTGTTGATTATTTTTACTGTTTATTTATATGACTGAACAGAAGCTTATTGAAAACCAACAAAACATAAATCAGGTGTACTGGATAGGTTGCTAATTAACAACTCAGCTCCTACTAAGCGTTCCTGCTCTCTAGCTTCCTTTTTTACCTCCCTATGCACCTCATAGACTTCTCCTGTGTCTCTCCCATCCTATGGGGCTCCCTATCCCAATCTGCCCACCTTAAGGCAATGCCTGAAAACTTACCTATTCAGGGAAGCCTACACCACCTGTCTTCACTTAAAAACTGTACTTAAACCTTCTCCACCAGCTCTTCCCCCACAGCTAATACCTTCTTAATCACATCCACCACCCTTTTATATTGTAAGTTCCATAATCAGAGCCCTACTAATCCTCTAGTATTAAATTGTGTTGTAACCGTTCTGTCCCCTTTTATTTTGTAAAGTGCTGCGCAAACTGTTTTTAAGGCTAGGTTCACACGTATGCAGGTTGCAGTTGATGCATTTTGCCAGTAAATTTGGGGTTTTTTTTACACGTGTCCGTGATGCATTTTAAAAAAAATTTGGATGCATTTTTGGGATGTATCTGCTTTTCATGCAGGAGAAACCAGCAAAAAATGCAATAGAAATGTCGCAGAAATGCATCAAAAATACAAGCACTGTATTTTTTATGCACTTCTGCTAAATTTCTATTGAAGTCTATGCAACCTGCTGCGAGCAAAAAAATCCCTAACTTTTTCCAAAAAATGCACTGGTTGAAAACGTAAATATGTGCTTGTGAATAGGAAATCATGCTAAATGGGCTGTAGGGCATTTCTGTAAAACTGAAAATGCACTGAAAAATGCATAGGTGTGAACCAGGCCTGAATCCTGTATATTAACCACTTAAGGACCCCTTCACGCCCATATACATCGGCAGAATGGCACGGCTGGGCACATCAACGTATAGGTATGTTGCTCTTTAAGCCCTGCCGTGGGGTCGCGGGCACGCGCCCGCGCCGCGCTCCGCGCCGCGCTCCGCGACCCGGTCCAAAGCTCTGTGACCGGGAGCGCGGGACCCGCGGACCCGATCGCCGCTGGAGTCCCGCGATCGGTCCCCGGAGCTGAAGAACGGGGAGAGCCGTGTGTAAACACGGCTTCCCCGTTCTTCACTGTGGCGGCAGCATCGACCGTGTCATCCCTTTTATAGGGGGACACAATCGATGATGTCACACCTACAGCCACACCCCCCTACAGTTGTCGCATTTCACCTCTATCCCACTTATCTTTTTTATCAGACCTAAGACCTCTTTCCACAATATCTGTACCCGAGGACACTGCCACCAGATGTGGGCGTGAGTACCCTCCTGCCCACACCCTCGCCAGCATAGAGATGACATCTCTTTGTCTATTCTGTGAAGTCTCGGTGGGACAAAATACCATCTAGTCAGAAGCTTGTAATTCATTTCTTTTATTTTAGTATCTATAGAGGAAGAGTGAACGTAGTCCAGAACCTGTCTCTTCTTGCCCTCAGGTAGGTTTTGTTTTAATTCTACTTCCCAAGCCCTTACAGATTTCAACAACTCTGTTCCTCTCGACGGGAGCAGTATTCTGTATATGTTTGATATCCCTTGTCTACCCAAGCCCCCTCGGTGCATGAGCTTCTCCCATAGGTTCGGCTCATCCGATGCCCGCAGGGGCTTCGGCAGAGATTGGACGAAATGCTGGACTTGTCTGTACCTCCAGTCATCGCCTTCCATAACACCAAACATTTCTTGTAGATCTATCAGAGGGCTCAGGATATCTCCTTTCATTACATCTTTTAGTTTCAGTCTATCTGTCAATGCCCATCTCAAGAATCGGCCACCCTCCTTCCCTGGTGGAAAGTAGTCCGTTCCCGTGAGGGGCAATTGAGGGCTATTATAGGGCAAACTTTTAGTTTTACATATTCTGTCCCATATTCTGAAGGCTTCTTTGGTTATTGGAGTATCCCCTGAAAGACCTCTGTATTGTTTTGGTATCCATATTCTTATTCCCAGATCTTTACAACTCAAGTTCTCCTCTATACCAACCCATTTTTTCCTTTGTCCCTCCTCCTGAAACCAATCGGTTGTCCTTTTCAAAACCGCTGCCTCATAGTATCTTTTGAAATCTGGTAGTTGTATTCCGCCCTCACTTCTGGGTCTATATAGGATCTCCGCAGAAATGCGGGATTTCTTATTTTTCCATATGTATCCCCTTATTATCTTCCCTAGGATTTTAAAGTAAACTTCTGGGATTTGAATTGGGAGTACTTGGAATATGTACAAGACTTTAGGCAATATCATCATTTTGATGATATTTATTCTCCCGAACCAGGATATTGTATCTATCCGATAGCTTTTGAGTTCTCCTTTAATTTTATTTAATAGTGAGATATAATTGTCGACGTATAGATCCCTTTCTGAGTTCGACAATATGGCCTTTTGTTTCAATGTAAAAGGGTAAAGGGCCCAGAGATCTCTGCGTTCTTTTGGACCCATAGATATAATCAGGGTCTCAGTTTTTTCTCTGTTAATTTTTAAATTTGAGATTTCCCCATATTTTCCATATTCCTGTATAATTTTTGGTAGTGTCTGTATTGGATTTGATACATAAAGCATCATATCATCAGCGAACGCAGAGATCTTGTGTTCCCTCCCGTCCACCTTCACCCCCCCTATCTCCCCATTGGATCTAATTTTGGCCAATAAGGGTTCCAATGAGAGGACAAATAGTAGGGGAGAGAGCGGACAGCCCTGGCGGGTCCCATTGAAGAGTGGAAAACTCTCTGACATGATACCGTTGACTCAGAGCTGTGCCGAGGGTTTAGAGTATAGTGCTTCTATTAACCTGAGCTTTCTGGGACCCATTCCTATATGTTTAAGTGTTGCTGTTATATATTTCCAATCAAGTCTGTCGAACGCTTTTTCAGCGTCAAGAGACATAAACATTACCGTTTTTTTTCTCTTCCTGGCTTTTTGAATCAGGAAGAGTCCTCTCAGCACATTATCCCGTGTTTCCCTCTCAGGGACGAAGCCCGCCTGATCTTTATCTATCAACCCCGCCATAAGCGGTCTTATTCTCTCTGCCAAAATCTTTGCATATATCTTTTTTTTTTTTACTCAATAAATTTTTATTGAAAGATACTGTAACATACATATATGCTTGCATAAGCAGATAAGATTTTCTGTATACTGTTTAACAGTTGCTAATAGGAGTGTTCAACAGTTTCCAAAAATCTATTGCTTAATGAGAGACCCAGTAAGAGGAATGTCAACAAAACAAACATTGCTCAGTAGCGCCTCTACTAGTGCCTATGCGGAGACTTTCGGTACATGTAACAGAGTAGTGGCTAGAGCGCTGGGTACGAGAGTCAAACTATCTATATAACTAAACATAGTACTTGGTTAGTGGTAGGTTGTCGTTAGCGTATTACTTGAGGGTGAGGAGAAGGGTCCCCCCCCCGGGCACCCCTTTCGGGAGCCATTCTGTGCCCAGGGTAGGTACCTCCTCCCCTACCCTACATCTATTTCCAAGGCCCAAAAAGGATCAAAGAGGTAAACTGTGGGTATGTCCCTGAGCCGCGTCATTCGTCACTGAAAAGAATCAGTCATAGAGGGGAGGTAAGTGTACTTTCTAAGCCCGAGGATCTTATCCAGTCCGTCCATAGTTGCCATTTCTTAAGGTTTTGCGTCTTATTACCGTGGCGCAGTGCCAGTGTTGTTTCGTATGTAAAGTGAGTATGTGTGGTGTGAACAACATCACTAATAGTGGGAGGGTCAGGGTCCTTCCACTTCCTAGTGATACTGAGTCGGGCAGCCAAGAGTATGTGAATGATAATCATCCTCACCGGGTTGGGGAAGCGACTAACATTCAGTGATAGGAGTGCCAGGGACGGTTGTTTGTCGATAGTTACCTTCGTGACATCACAGAGGAGTTGAAACACTAATTGCCAATAAGTGGTGAGTTTCGAGCATTCCCAAAGGGTGTGTAGCAAGTCCCCTTTCGCGCCGCAGTTCCGCCAACATGTATTGTTGAGCGAGGTGGTGAACCTGGATATTCTATCAGGGGTTAGGTACCAGCGGTATGTTATTTTAAACGCAAGTTCCCACAGGGTGGAGCAGCATGTGGCTTTATACGTGGAGCGGCAAGCTTTTTCCCATTGGTCTACAGTGAATTCATGCCCCAGGACCTTTTCCCATCTAGATATTGCAGGGGAGCTAGTAAATGTAGTTTTGGAGCCGATTATATTATAAAATATCGAAATCCCTTTTCTCAGGGCCGTGGGCGACCTAAAGTAGAGCCACGCTTTTTGAGGGAGTGTACAAGACCACGAGTCTTGTGATAGAAGACAGTGTCGGGTGCGTAGGTAAAGGAATAGGTCAGAGTCTGGAAGGTGGTATTGTGTTTGAAGTTCGGGGAAGGTTTTAAGGGCATCTCCCTTAATCAGATCGGAAAGGTGCGTCAGCCCTTTGGCTTTCCAGCGAGTGTAGGGTGTGGAGACCATCAAAATTTGCAGAGTTTCTACAGGGATAGGCAGTGTAGACCGTATGTCATGAGTTATGGGCATCTGTGCAATGTGGGCCCAAACCTTGAGGGTTGCAAGTATAGTCGGGGATACATGAGAAGGAGCCTTCGCCCCCATCACTGTCGCGAAGAGCCATGCGGATAGGTTACTGTGTGGAACTGAGGATTTCTCTATTCTACCCCATAGTGTAAGGGGATGGCAGGGCGAGAGCCATTCTTTTGTTTGCGTCAGAATAGAGGCCATGTAATAGTCCCGAAAGTTGACATAACTCACCCCTCCTGCCGAGCGACTTTTTACTAATCTGGTATGGCTGCATCTGGCTTTTTTACCCTTCCATATGTAATGGGAGAGTATCGATTGTAGTGATGTAAAGTATTTAAGAGGGATAGGTATGGGAATCGTCCGGAAGAGATACAATATTTGGGGAAGGTGGAACATCTTAAATGCTGCCAGACGTCCCAGCCACGAGAACTCAAAGGACGCCAGCCTGGTGAGATCCGCTTGCAATTTAGAGCGTATCGGAAGATAGTTAGAGGCAAATAATGCTTTAGTAGAGGGAGTGAGCTGGATCCCAAGATAGGATATGCTATGTTCTGCCCATGTGTAGGGGAAATTGAGTGTAATCCGATTCCTAGTAGCTTCGTCCAAGCCCAGGTTGAGCATGTAGGATTTCGCTTCGTTTGCTTTGTAGTAAGATACATTACTGAACCAGGCAAGCATCCTCTGGATCTCGGGCAGGGAGTGGTCAGGGTCGGTGACCATGAGAATCACATCATCCGCAAATAAGCTGATTTTGTGTTCCTCTTTTGCAATACGTATACCGGAGATGTGTGCGTTAGATCGTATAGTTTCCGCGAGGGGTTCCATCACTAGGTTGAATATAAGGGGTGACAGGGCACAGCCCTGTCTCGTCCCGTTCGAGATCTGGAAGGGTGTGGAGAGGGCATCTGCCGAGTATACTCGGGCCGAGGGGTTGGAGTATAGAGCCATAATGGCATCATGGATGTTGCCGACGAGACCAAATTTGGTCAAGACCGCCGATACGTACCCCCAGTTGACCCTATCGAACGCCTTCTCTGCATCTAAAGATAGAAGCAGAGAAGGCGTTCCGGAAACCTCAACGTGGTGTATGATGTCAATCATCCTTCGAGTGGCATCAGAGGCTTGGCGCCCCTTGGTAAATCCGGACTGGTCTGGGGAGATAAGAGAGGGGAGAATGTCTTCCAGCCGATTGGCTATAAGTTTGGCATACATTTTTAGGTCCACATTTAAGAGGGAGATAGGGCGGAAGTTTTTCGGGGAGGTGGGGTCCTTGCCTGGCTTGGGTAGAGTTACCACCATAGCAGACAGCATTTCAGCAGGGAAGGAGGCTGCACTAGCCGCTAGATTAAAGGTGTGACGCATAGCTGGGGCCAGGATGTGTTGAAATTGACGGTAGTATTCCCCAGTGAAGCCATCCGGGCCTGGGGATTTGCAGGATGGGAGGTTGTTAATTGCTTTGAGTATTTCAACTGTTGTAAATGGGTCATTCAGTGTGGCAAGTTGTGCGGGTGTAACAAATGGGAGGTTGACGCTATCTAGGAACGATTGTATCGTGGCAGGAGAGGGTTGGGTTGTGGAGGGATCGTTCTTGAGGTTGTACAGGTCCTTGTAGTACGTGCTAAAGGCATTTGCTATGGATTGGGGTTTAAGGAGCTTTTCATTGGAATGGGGGTGGAGTAAGTAAGGGATTTTTGTTTTGGTCCTATGGCCCTTGACTCTGAGGGACATGGCTTTACTCGCCTTGTTCCCCGTGGAGTATGAGGTGGCTTTGAGCAACTTGTATGATTTTTCATGCTTCTCGAGAAGTATGGCTCGCAGGTCATGTCGCAGGGTAAATATTGTGGACAGTAGGGACGCGGAGGGGTTATTCTTGTTAAGGGTCTCTGCAGCGGTCAGGGCCTTGGTAAGGTCATCTATCGTTTGAGTTCTGTGTTTTTTTGCCCTAGCACCCATTTGGAGGAAAACCCCCCTTACTACAGCTTTGTGGGCATTCCACACCACCAGCGGGTCAGATACAGAGGATTGGTTAATGGAGAAGTACTCCTCCAGGCTGCTTTTAATGGGTTCGGAGTAGCGCGGGGTGTTGAGGAGGTAATTGTTGGCTCTCCAAATGTAAGTTTGGGAATGAGAGGAATTGTCAGAGATTGTAAGGCTAATTGGAGCATGGTCTGACCAGGTGGTGGTGTGGATGTCAGAGCTGGAGATTCTTTGTAACAACCAGCGATCAGCTAAAAACAAATCAATTCGCGAGTAGGTGTTGTGACGGGGCGACAAGAATGTAAAATCCCTCTCGCTCGCATGACAACACCTCCACACATCATACATATCATGGGAAGAAATGAAGGTGTCTAGGGTTGAGGCACGCCTCTGGGGACCGGTCGTGGAGTCCAGTGCATTGTTAGGGACCTTGTTAAAGTCCCCGCAGACAAGCAGGTGTCCTGTTTGAAATTTACGGATGTCCTTCCACGTTTTCCTGAGAAAGGTCATTTGACCCTGATTCGGGACATATAGGGACGTTAGGGTGTACGGCACCTTGTTGATCTCACAGTTCAAAAAAATATATCTCCCTTCTGGGTCTGTGGCACATTGCTGCAATTGGAACTGGACAGAGTCTCTGATGGCGATCATCACGCCCCGCTGCTTCTTGGAGAAGCGGGCGTGGAATATATGTGGGAATTGTTTGTGAGTGCACTTAGGAGAGGAGTTTAGGGCGAAGTGGGTCTCCTGGACACATAGAATGTCACAATTGTGGGCCAGTGCTGATTTCCATAAGGATGCCCTTTTCACAGGGTGGTTCAGGCCCTTGGCGTTCAGGGAGAGAATCTTGACCCCCATGTTTCGTGGTGAGAGAGTGTGTAAAAACGGAAAGTACTTACAGTTACAGATGGGGTCAGTTCAGTTCTGAAAAAATGGGCGGTAAGGACGGAGAGGATGGTGCTCGAGCGGGCCGGTTAGCAGGGCAGTGACGAGGAGCTAGAAGTTAGGAGACAAAGGCAGAGGTGAATACCCACAGTTAGTTAAACAAAGCAGTCTGTGCTTCTGGTGCTGGTAGTAACGGTCACAGCTTCAGTGGTAACTGTGCTGTGCGTTGTTGTCTGTACCGAAAAATAAAAAATAAAAGTTAAAACGAATTCTGTAAAAAAGAAAAACAAAAATGCAGAAAAACCTGTAGAAAAGTAGAAATTAATGTGCACCCTCCAGGAGGGCTCAATAGGGAGGTCAGCAACAAACAGCTCTTATCGAGCAGCTGACTAAAGGCAGGGGAAAGTTCAGTGAGCAGTTGGAAAATCGCATGTCCAGACCGGACAGGAGTGTTGCTCAGTGTTGCGGATTCGGGTTGTTCCTAGTGGTTTTCCCTTTATCCATTCCAAAGGTGAACGGGTTGGGGACCCGGGTATGCCCTGGTGCGTTGCTAGGAGGTTCTGGTAGGATGCCCCACGCGTGTAGAAGTTTCATGCCTCCTTCCAGGGTAGAGATGGCATGAGGTATGCCGTTATGGGTGACCAGAATAGTCGCCGGGTGACGCCACTTGTAGATGATCTTGTGGTTATGCAGGGCTTTCGTGATGGTTTTAAGTTGCCTCCTCATCTGGAGCGTGTACTGGGACAGATCTGCATATAGCTGGACGTCTGAATATGGCGCCGGGAGGGGGGAGAACTCTCTCGCCTTCATCAGGATTTGTTCCTTAGCTTGGAAAAAGTGGACCCTGAGGAGAACGTCCCGGGGGACATCTGCTTCAAGATGGCGGGGCTTAGGTAGCCTGTGGATACGGTCAATAGTGAGTTCAATAGGAGTGAGCTCAGGGAGCATACTAGAAAACATGGTGCTGGCGTATGAGTGCAGCTCCTTGGGCTGGACGGACTCAGGAACCCCGCGCATTTTAAGGTTATTGCGTCTAGAACGGTCCTCGAGGTCCGCGAGCTTCGCTTTAATCCACAGGTTGTCATCTTTTTGCTCAGAATATGCATCTACTAGTTCATTGACCGTTTCGGTGCAGTCCGCCATTTTGTGTTCTATGAACTGTACTCTATTATCCATATGTTTCATTTCTAGGGAGAATGTATTAATCAGTGAAGATAGATTAGACATTAGGGAGGACTGTAGGGTCATAAGCATGTCCTTCATCGTGGTGTCCAGCACCGGTTGGCCTGTAGTTGGGAACTGAGCGATGGAGGACTGCAGAGAGGATATGGCTGTGTCATTGTGTAGGCCTGTACTCACTGTGACTGAGGCCTGTGAGGAGTGATCCATCCGCATTTTCGATTTGGCTGGGCTCTGTGTTCCCGGTGTGGCAGGTGAGGAGTCAGGAGGGAACTGGTGCTGCTGCATGAGGCCCAGATCTTGTGGATGTGCTGCGGGGAGGTCAGTGTAGGCCAGCATCTGCCGCGCGGAGCCTCCGTCGGCGCCATCTTGGGTCTTCCGACGGGGCTGGAAGGAGAAGGTTTCTAGCCTCCGTGGGCCGCGTTCCTGCGACCGCTTGCGGGTCATCGTGGTGGCGGGACTCGGGGTATGCGGATCCGTGTCAGTGGTGCCGGTAATAGCGGTGGATTCGCCCGATTGGTCGCTTGTTGTCCGGTCTGGATAGCGGAGCTCACTGCTCAAGCGTCCATTCACATGCACGCGCAAGCCACGCCCCTATCTTTGCATATATCTTTATGTCGACATTGATCAAGGAGATAGGCCTATAACTAGTACAGATCGTAGGGTCTTTCCCCTCCTTTCCTATAAGGGTTATATGAGCTCCCAGGGACTCTTCGCGGATTGCCAGGCCTCTCTCAATTGAGTTCATATAATCCTGAAAATAGGGTATAAGAATATCTCCATATATTTTGTAATAAAAAGAGGTGTATCCGTCGGGACCCGGACTCTTGCCCATTTTGATATTTTTAATTGTTTGGCTTATTTCCTCTCTAGATATATCTTTCCCTAAATTAATAGCATCTTCTACAATCATTCGAAGAGTCTGAGACCCCTCTAGATATTGTCCGATTTTCCTTTGCCTGTTCTGTGCTTCTATTATGTCTTGATCTTTATTAACTTTATATTGGTTTTGATAGTACTCTTTTAGGGTTTCTATTATATCTTTGGTCAAATGCTTCATATCTCTATTCTTATCCTTTATTTTTAAAATATAATTTTGTGCGTTTTTAGGTTTAATTATCCTTGCTAGGAGTTTCCCTGATTTATTTCCCATTGCATAGAACCTCTTGCTCGTATTGTCAAATACCCACTTAGTTTCCTGTTCCAGTAATTCCCATAGGGTTTCTCTCTTCCTAGTTAATAGGGTCAGGGTTTGCTCTTCCAGACTGTCTTTATGCTTCTGTTCCAGAGCCTGTATTTCCTCTAACAAGGATCTTTTCTGAGCCTGCCTAACTTTATTCCTCTTAGCCTTTTCCGATATCATCTTCCCTCTCAAATATACTTTGTGGGTTTCCCAAAGAACCGATCTATCTATATTGTCCTTATCATTTTCTTCAAAAAATAGGCACATCTCCTTCTCCAACTCATCCGCAATCCTAGTGTCTCTCAAGAGAGACTCATCCATTCTCCAGACCCTCTGTCCCGGAGGGTTCCACCCCATTTCCAAAGACATCTCTACAGGAGCATGGTCTGAGAGTGTTATTGATTTAATATCAATCTTTCTCAGACCCTCCAACAGCTGATGAACCAGGAGAATATGGTGTATTCTAGAATGAGATCCATGTACAGAGGAATAAAATGAGAAATCTTTGTCTCTAGGATGAAATATTCTCCAGGCCTCCACCAAGTGCATTTGGTGTAATTTGTGTTTGATTGCTCGTAGATGTTTACCCTCTGATATTAACGATACCGGTTGAGTATCAAGTGCCGGGTCGAAGACAAAGTTCAGGTCACGCGTCAGGACCAGCCTGCCCTCTCTGAACCTCTCTAATCTATTCAAAATCTTCCTCGGGTACCTGACCGGGCGGGAATTGGGACAATAAACATTAACAAGAGTGAACTTCATATTGAAAAGGGAACCCTTGATGAAGATGTATCTGCCGCCAGTATCTATCTTCATGGCATCCAGAGTAAAGCGTGTATTTTTGTCAAAACCTATCGCGGTGCCCTTTGATCTATTGTTAGAAGAATAGCTATGGAACCACATTGGGAAGTCCTTTGAGTTCAGTCTTGACCTTGTTGTCTCCTTAAAATTAATTTCCTGGAGGAATACTATATTGGCTGACATACTCTTCATCTCCTGCAACACCTGATATCAATTATTGGGTCTGTTGAGTCCCCGTACATTATAAATTATTATATTTAATCTAGACATATTTTTTTAATTTTATTAACACCAGGCTCATTCCATACAATTTCCTTGGACCACCCCAAAAAGAGATAGTCCCCATCCTACTTCTTCCCCCTAGGAACAGTCCCTTTCTACTAACTTCAGGACTCCCCATAACCCATTTTTTTTACCACTTGTTAAATTCAGATTTTACCAACGGGCCGAGTACCTCTAAATCTGCTTTCAAAACATTCTATACAGAACACATTGAGGGGTTTCAAGGCCCTTTTACGAGCCAGTGTCTCTGGCGACAGGTCTGAAAAAAATAAGATCTTACTTCCCTTATACTCCATAGGGATGGAGTTTCTGGTGCTTTGAGAAACTTGTTCCTTATGGCTATAGTCCTGGAATCTTGCCACTATGTCCCTTGGAGCATCCCTGTGGACATTGTAGGACCTCTGAATCCTGTGGACTCTTTCAAACTGCATTGGCATAGATAAGTCTTGTTTCAAAGCAGAGTTAAATAATTCACAAAGTACATCACCCAGTTCTTCATCCTTAACTTCCTCGGGGAGCCCCTTTATCCAGAGGTTTCTCCTCCTGCTGCGATTTTCTTGGTCCTCGAGTTTATAACGGTATTTCTTATCTCTATCCAGTCCATATCTGCTCTTTCTCTTAATTCTGAGATTGCATTTTTATGTTCTTCTAATTGTTCTTCTATCCCTTCAACTCTTTGTAGGACACTGTGAATGTCTTTCCTAGTTGCTCCCATCTCGCCTTTGAAAGTCCGTTCCAGTCGGCAGATCATATCAATCATATCTGCCATATCCTGCTTTGTAGGGAGAAGTAGTAGATCTTCTAGGGGTGTTGCCCTTTGTTGTTGTCTCTCGGGGGTATTCAAGGTTTTTTCTTTACTTCTTGCTTCTGGGGTTTTGTCTTTTGGGGTTTTACTTTTATCTTTTCCGGGCGTCAATTTTCCAGGAGATAATCCAGCTATCATTTCCCCTCCATTTTTACCCATGTCCTTCTCGGGGGAAGACTTTTCCTTTATCGGGGTAGATGGAGCAGAAATTATTCCCGTTGCGCTGGGGTTCCCCAATTGTGCCTCCCCTCAGCGATAAGATAAGCTTTGATTGTTTTTTTTTGCTGAGTACCTCCCCCTGGTTTTTAGGGGCTTTCTTTACCATATTTCCTGTTTAAGACCTTTAGTGTCTTAAAAAAAAAAGGGCAGAGACTTATTCTCAAATTCTGATTCTTTTCAGGTTCTAGCTTGCTTGCTTATTGCCCCAAGGCAGTTTCTGAAGAGAATAATTATTGCACAGCAGTTCTTCTGTTGTATCCCTTCCTGTGTTTAACTCCTTGTTGGTTACACACACAAAAAAAGTACCGTCTGTCCCTTATAATAAGTTAGTCCCGTATTATATTTTACAGCTAGTACAGCTGTACAGTACAGCAGTGCAGCAGGTGCAATAAATTAAACAGGAGTAAGTGTGTTATAATATTATGGCTGTAATACTGGCTGTATTGTGTTGTGTTTCCAGTGGGCTTTTATTAATCCTTTTACATATTTAACCTTTAAACTATTCATCCATACAGTCCAGATCCAAAAAGACGGTTCAACCTTTATTTAAACTTTAAGAGAAAGGTAGAGAATGATATCTTTCAAGCCAGCCTTATGCCTCCAGCCACTTTCCAAAAAAAAAAAAAAAGTTTTCCTGGTTATATCAACTGCTTGTGATAAACTGGGCAGCACTGAAGGGTCAGGTCAGGTCAGGTCTTTAATTATTAAGCCACAGAACTTTTCTTGTGCTCATTCCTGTCCTTAGAGACCATTTACCTCAAACCTTCTTGGCCCTCTAGTGGACAGGAAAAATATAGTATATCCGTTGTAGTGAGGTATATAGTGAAATATGTGTGTGGTATGTGAATTGCGCTCCCCTTTTAATTCATCTATCACCACCTATTTCTAGGTGCTGGTTAAATTATTGGTCCTCAATACATATCACCTCTGTTTAAATGATCCACCAAATAAATATATATGTGTATCTATACAGATATTCTTCTCAAGAAAATTGTAAAAGCACACAAAAAAATGCAAAACCATATAAAGCTTGCATGAATCTGCTTATACAGTTATGACATATGCATGTGCTTATATAATACATAAGTGCCCTTGTACCAAATATAAAGGGTCCCTGTCTCCAAGGCAAACAAGTGATAAAAAATGAAAAAATATATTATTTATATAAAAAAAACAAAATATATATGTGACAGTTGGATAGAGGATTACAAAATTGGTCCTCTATCCGTTAAAGTCCCAATGTGCTGATCAGATATTCATATAAGTGCTTCTCCCGTGAGCTTATAACACAGCAATAATGACACCACTTCTGTGATATTCCCGTCACCGCTAGAAATGGCCACTCACCAGATCTCAATCAATAAAATGCCTTTGGTTCATTCCCAGGATAACCACTCCTCTTACACGTCTTTTCACCAATTGCCAGATGCCTTGAATATGCCAATAGGCATATTTTTATATGTTTTATCACAACACTTGTTTGCCTTGGAGACAGTGACCCTTTATATTTGGAACAAGGGCACTTATGTATTATTTAAGCACTATGTCATAACTGTATAAGCAGATTCATGCAAGCTTTATATGGTTTTGCGTTTTTTTGTGTGCTTTTACAATTTGCTTGAGAAGAATATCTGTATAGATACACATATATATTTATTTGGTGGATCATTTAAACAGATGTGATATGTATTGAGGACCAATAATTTAACCAGCACCTAGAAATAGGTGGTGATAGATGAATTAAAAGGGGAGCGCAATTCACATACAACACACATTCCTTAAAGGACCAGGCACCACCAGGTGTCTTGACCCTTCTTTCTTGATTGCAGCACACCCACCATCATAATATAGTATATTTTCATTTGCGCCAGCAATATCTTTACTGTTTATATAGTGAAATATAGTGGGGCACGGCAGAATACAGCATGTTGCAGAGGGTGGGTGAATAATATCTTTCTGTCACAATTTTGCTCTTCACACACAGTCCTTCCCGCTTTTTAATTATACTGAGTCCCAAAAAAGGAAGGGCGCCTCCTTAGTCCTTCATTCAGCCACCTAAAGGCACCTTTACTTTTTAATGAAAGAGAAGTCTGACCCACCTGTTTCCTGCAGCCTGCTGTCTGCCTGTAGCTCCTCCAGACCCGACCTCTCCGCCTGCTCCTATGGTACGCGAACATTCGGCTCCTGCCAGCAAGTTTAAGAGATGTGGCTCCTTCCGACCCTTCCTGTACAGGGGGACATGGGGGAGGGGGGGCCGACTGCTATGGAGTGCTCCCACACCTTTTCACAGAGGCCAGCACCGACCACAAGCGCCACCGCTGCTGCTCCTCACAACCTCCGTCCTCCACTCCAAACCACTCAGCTCCCCGGCCGCCCTCCGGCTATGCTCGGCTGCGGGTGCCTTGGGTGACCTCCGGCTCCACTCCGTCGCTAGCTTCCTCAGCCTCTCCAGTCCTAGCACGCTCCTCCAATCTGACCGAAGCACACGTGACCGGCGACCATACAGCGTGGACAACCTGCCGCTCCGTCCTCTGTTTACAGGACCCGTAGGCAGCCTTTCACGTCGGACCCACAGCTACACACAGCACCAGAAGTTCAGCTGTTTGTCAGCCGCTTTTCTCCCTCTCTCATTCGGCTTTAGACATCCTTCTGCCTCCTTTTTGTAGGATCACCTGGAGAGGTTCATGGAGCTCGGAGCTGACACAGCACTACGCCGCCATGTTGCTAGCTTCGCCCTCTGAAATACAGTGATTTAACAAGCTAGATGTCATCTAGATAATCTTTAGATCTACAGTATCTTAAAGTGTAACTGTACCTTAGCTTAGTGAAATAAAAATAAATTAAATTTTGCTTGCATATTCACCTCTTTCCTTAAGCTCAGTGAAAATTCTCTTGAAAAGTAAAAATCCCTTGCAAAATAAACAGCCCATTTGCCTTTAGTAAATTACCCATTATAATGTGCCATGTCTTTCCACTAGCCCCACTTCCCCCTTTCAGGTCTCAGGCAGTTACATCTTTAAGGGTCTTCTAATCAAAAAGTTGTAAATGTAGACTTTTGCAGGTAAAAATATGAACCCGTTTCTATCATGGATTTATTATTAAGACCAAGCTATATATTATTAATTGGTTGAACTCATTTAGGGGTTATGTCTAATTGTATGTCTGGCGTTATATTTATATTCAGAAAAAAATTATATTTTAAATTTGTAATAAAGTAAGGAAATCTTTATCAAGGAAAACAATAATGTATACACTGCTGGTTTACTGTGAAAACAGCCAACTCATCCAAATTTTCAATTACTGATGCTGGAGAACACCCGAAGTAATGTGGTTTGAGAGTTTGGCGAGTTTTCGGCACAACACCAGCCTATAGCCGAATGAAGGCCTGGGATGTAGCTTTACCATTCTGAGTAGACGTTATATTACATCCTCTCCAAAAGCACCGCTCGCCCCGGGTGCAGGGCCACGCAGTGGAGCGATCTGCCACATACTGTGTTTTCCAAGCACAGCCGATGACTGATTAATCTACTTTGCCTATACCATATGACCACTGTGACCAATCACAGCAGGTCACATGACAGTTGTAAACAATGGATGGCTTTCATGCCATCCAATGTGTACACTTGTGTTGCTAGCTGTGATTGGTCAATGTGACCACATGGTACAGACAGGGTCAATCACAGCTCATCTGTGATTAGCCTTGACCAATCATAGCTAATCACAAGAAAACAAACTAATGAGTTTTATTCAGTAACATGTTTGCTTCTAGCAATGTAATTCACTGCTATAAGCAATCATAATGTTTTTAAAAAAATGAAATTAATCCTGAACACTTTCCCAGAGTAGTACAATGTTACTGTTAACATTTTATAACAGAAACAAAGAAAAACATATTTTTTTTATTTAGCAAAAGATAAAAAAAAAACAGGTCATTAAAAGACAGCTCTACTTGTATGAACAAATTGATTGAAATTTAGTTTGGGTAAAGTGTTGCGTGACTGCGCAATTGTCATTCGAAGTGCGACAGGGCTTGAATCTGAAAATTGTCCTGGGCAGGAAGGGAGTAAAAGTGCTTTTCATTGAACGGGTTACTAAAGTGATTGTAACGTCTTGTTTTTTTCTATTAAAATAACAAAAATGTTATACTTACCTGCTCCGTGCAGTTTGCTTTGCACAGAGCATCCCGGGTCCTCCTTCTTTCGGGTCCCTTCCTGATGCTCCTGGCCCCTCCCTTCTGTTGAGTGCCCCCACAGCAAGCAGCTTGCTATGGGGTCACCTGAGCCAAGCTGCAGCTTCCTGTATCCTTTCAGACACTGAGCTTTGGCCAGCCCCGCTTCCTCTATCTCCTGATTGTCTAACTCAGTTTGATTGACAGCAGCAGCAGCCAATAGCACAGCTGTTCCTCAGCCAATCAGGAGAGAGAGTCCAGGACAGCCAAGGGACTCGTGGACACCGCTGGATAGAGATGGGGCTCAGGTAAGTATTGGGGGGGGCTGCTGCACACAGAAGACTTTTTTAATCTTAATGCATATAATGCATTAAGATTAAAAAAACCTTCTGCTTCTCTAATCCCTTTATTGGATAAATGATCACAGAGATGTAATAACTTGTGACAAGGAATCAGCCAGATATGCTTGGGTTCAGTTTGCAGAAGGTTCACTAAAACGTCCCTAAGTTTTGAATATTGATTGAAAGTTTTCAACTCAATTTTGGCCAATGAGAATCAAATCTTTAAAATAATTCTGGACATTTCCAAGTGGAAAGTTAGCATCATATAAAAGTGCATAGACAACTGAGCACTGCCCTGGGGCACAAGTACCAAAAGATTTGTTTTTCAAAATAACATTTGGCAAGGTGAAATGATTTTATTGATGTTTAAAGAGAAACAATAAAAACACGCAACTCCTTTAAATTTCATGCTTGGGGTATGCCTTAAACCTGGCTTTTAAGTCATCCATATGTAGGATGTATAAAAAACACTACTGAAAAACTGGCATTCACAATGAAAAATACAATTTGAATTGATGGCAAATAAAATTTTCGGGCTGCTTAATTTTTTGTAAACAAAGCAGCTGGGGATTCCCTTCATCAATACTAGGCACTTACCCTATATGAGAGTTTCATAGATATGTTAATGAAATAATCATGTGCAAAAATAGGGCTGGTTTTATCCTAAAGATACATACCAGAATCATATCCCTGATGATGGTCTGGCATTAATTAAAGGGGAAACTGTATGTGAAAAACAAGAAAAAAGGCACGAGGTCCCTCCTAAATCCATACCAGATCCTTATCCAAGCACGCAGCCTGACTGTCCTGTAGGGATGAGCCGAACCCGAACGTTCGAACAGACCGCGGGTTCACGCGAACATTTAGAACCCCATTGAAGTCTATGGGACTCGAACGTTCGAATAAAAAAATGCTCATTTTAAAGACCAATATTCAATTTAATGTTGGAAAACATCTTTCAGAACCCGGGTCTTGCCCCAGGGAACATGTAGCAATAGAAAAAAAAGTTTTAAAAACTGCCTTTTTTCCGGAGCAGCGATTTTAATGATGCTTAAAGTGAAAAAAAATATGAAAAGTTCCTTTAAATATCACACCTGCTGTGTGTCTATAGTAGTGGCACGTGTTTAGAAATGTCCCTGCACAACATGAAATTATTATAAGAACAAAGTAATTTAATACTGCTTGCGTATGTGCTGTGTGGCAACAATATCTCGATTATTTTAGGGGTGGTGGGGGATCATTATTTTTTTGTGAAAGCAAAATTGTAGAAAAAAGGGCACCCCTCAAACATACTGTAATTGGAGCGCAACAAAGAGCCACGTGCAAAGTATTGCATCAACAATTGTTATTAGGCGCCCCTGTTACACAGGGGCACAAAAATTGTCCTTAGGCACAACACAACACTGCAACCCCTCCCAATAACTGTAATTGGAGCGCAACAAGGAGCCACGTGCAAAGTATTGCATCAAAAATTGTTATTAGGCGCCCCTGTTAAACAGGGGCAGAAAAATTGTGCCTTAGGCCACATGCAAAGTATTGCATCAAAAATTGTTATTAGACGCCCCTGTTACACAGGGGCAGAAAAATGTGTCCGTAGGCACAACACAACACTGCAACCCCTCACAATAACTGTAATTGGAGCGCAACAAGGAGCCACGTGCAAAGTATTGCATCAAAAATTGTTATTAGGCGCCCCTGTTAAACAGGGGCAGAAAAATGTGTCCGTAGGCACAACACAACACTGCAACCCCTCCCAATATCTGTAATTAGAGCGCAACAAGGAGCCACGTGCAAAGTATTGCATCAAAAATTGTTATCAGACTCCCCTGTTACACAGGGGCAGAAAAATTAGGCCTTAGACACAACACAACACTGCAACCCCTCCCAATAACTGTAATTGGAGCACAACAAGGAGCCACGTGCAAAGTATTGCATCAAAAATTGTTATTATGCGCCCCTGTTAAACAGGGGCAGAAAAATGTATCCTTAGGCACAACACAACACTGCAACCCCTCCCAATATCTGTAATTGGAGCGCAACAAGGAGCCACGTGCAAAGTATTGCATCAAAAATTGTTATAAGACGCCCCTGTTACATAGGGGCAGAAAAATTAGGCCTTAGGCACAACACAACACTGCAACCCCTCCCAATAACTGTAATTGGAGCACAACAAGGAGCCACGTGCAAAGTATTGCATCAAATTTTTTATTATGCGCCCCTGTTAAACAGGGGCAGAAAAATTAGGCCTTAGGCACAACACAACACTGCAACTCCTCCCAATAACTGTAATTGGAGCGCAACAAGGAGCCACTTGCAAAGTATTGCATCAAAAATTGTTATCAGACGCCCCTGTTAGGCCCCGTACACACGACCGGATCTATCCGCTGGGATTGATCCGCGGATCAGTTCCAGAAGATAGATCCGGTCGTGTGTACGTCCGAGCGGACATTTCCCAGCGGATCAAAATCCAGCCGACGGATTCCCAGCGGATACAAATTTCTTAGCATGCTAAGAAATCTATCCGCTTGAATCCAGTCCAGCGGACTGATCCGGTCGTCTGTACAGACTCACCGGATCAGTCCGTCGGCTCCCATCCCTCGCATGCGTCGTAATGATTCGACGCATGCGTGGAAGTATTTACCTTCAGGGGCTGTACACACCATCAGATCGAAATCCCCGCGGAATACATCCGCGGTGACGTGGCCACGCCGTCGCTGCGACGATGACGCGGCGACGGCGTGGTCACGTCACCGCAGATGTATTCCGTGGGGATTTTGATCTGATGGTGTGTACAGCCATCAGATCCAAATCCGCCAGAGGATTTATCCGCTGGAAACGGTCCGGCGGACCGTTTCCAGCGGATATCCTCTCGTGTGTACAAGGCCTTACACAGGGGCAGAAAAATTAGGCCTTAGGCACAACACAACACTGCAACCCCTCCCAATAACTGTAATTGGAGCACAACAAGGAGCCACGTGCAAAGTATTGCATCAAATTTTTTTATTATGCGCCCCTGTTAAACAGGGGCAGAAAAATGTGTCCGTAGGCACAACACAACACTGCAACCCCTCCCAATATCTGTAATTGGAGTACAACAAGGTGCCACGTGCAAAGTATTGCATCAAAAATTGTTATTCGGCGCCCCTGTTAAACAGGGGCAGAAAAATTAGGCCTTAGGCACTGGTGGCGGAGCCCAGAAAAACAAAATTTCTTACTAGCTATCAGCAAGAAAAGTGAGGAGGAGAAGGATATTCCATTAGCAGCATAACAGGACAGTCACTCAGCATCAGCATACGCAGTCTCAAAGGGATCTGACATTTCAACAAAAAAATCTTATTCAGTAACATCAGCATCAGGTGATTGGTAGCTGGTGTTGATCCAAGCCTGATTCATTTTGATGAAGGTCAGTCGATCAACAGAGTCGGTGGAGAGGCGCACCCTGTGATCGGTCACAAAGCCTCCAGCAGCACTGAATGTGCGTTCTGAAAGAACACTGGATGCAGGGCAAGCCAGTAGTGCAAGCTCTGGCCAGTGATCCATCCTCAAGACCCAGTAAGCCAGAGGATTTTCGGTGGGGAAGGTGTCCAAGTCGGATCTTGCCGCTAGGTATTCCCGGACCATGTAAACCAGACGCTGGCAATGGTTGCTGGAACCGCTTAGACCTTGGGGCTGTGGACTAAAAAATTGTCTGAACGCATCGGTCAGACGCCCACCTTCTCCACCGCTCCTTCACTGACTCACCGAAGCCTCAGCAAGACGTTGTCCAGGGCCAGGTTTTGGTAATCCCCCCGGTTCTGGGAACGCATTGCACAGACCCTTCTGCAAGGCCTCCCGCAGAAGTTTCATCTTCTGCTCCCTCTGCGATGGCAATATAAGGTCCGCTACCTTACTCTTGTAACGTGGATCAAGGAGAGTTGCCAGCCAGTAAAGATCCCTCTCCTTGATAGCACGTACACGAGGATCCTTACGCAGGCTTTGCAGGATCAGGGAGGCCATGCAGCGTAGGTTTGCAGAGGCATTTGGGGCACAGTCCTCTGGGTCACTGAGGACGACAGGATCCGCAGCCACCTCATCCCAGCCACGTAAAAGTTCACGTGTTCCTTGGGACTGTAAATGATCCCTTGAAGACTTCTGCTGTTGATGCTGGGTGCTAGGCTCCACCTCCATGCTGCTGATACAATCATCCTCCTCCTCCTCATCCTCCTCCTGTGTGCTAGGTGGGCAAGCAGGAACAGTGTCTGGATAAAGGGGGCCTTGAGAGGTAAGGAAGTCCTCCTCTTCCTCCCTCTGTTCTGCCTCAAGGGCCCTGTCCATTATTCCACGTAGGGTGTGCTCCAACATGTGAATAAGCGGGACAGTCTCACTGATGCATGCACTGTCACTGCTCACCATCCTCGTGGCCTCCTCAAATGGTGACAGGACAGTGCATGCATCCCTGATCAAGGCCCACTGGCGTGGTGAAAAAAAACAAGCTCCCCTGACCCAGTTCTGCTGCCATATTGGCACAGGTACTCATTGATGGCCCTCTGCTGCGTGTGCAGCCGCTGCAGCATGGCCAACGTAGAGTTCCATCTGGTGGGCATGTCACAGATTAGTCGGTTCTTGCACAGGTTGTATTCCCTCTGGAGGTCTGTCAGCCGAGCAGTGGCATTATATGACCTCCGGAAATGCCCACAGACTTTCCTGGCCTGCTTAAGGACATCCTGTAAGCCCGGGAACCTGCCCAAGAACCGCTGCACCACCAAATTGAGAACATGCGCAAAACAGGGCACATGGGTGAGTTTTCCCTGTCGCAGGGCAGAGAGGAGGTTGGTGCCATTATCGCTGACCACCATTCCAGGCTTCAGCTGGCATGGCGTCAACCACCTCTGAGCCTGCCCCTGCAGAGCTGAAAGAACCTCTTCCCCAGTGTGGCTCCTGTCTTCCAAGCACACCAGCTCTAGCACTGCATGGCATCTCTTGGCCTGCATTCCTGCGTAGCCCCTCGTACGCCTACGAAGCACGGCTGGTTCTGAGGAAACATCACCACAGGAAGAGTCCACGGAGGAAGAAGAAGAGGAGGGGGTGGAGGAGAGAGGTGTGTCACAAGCAGTAGTAGTGTTTTGGAGGCGTGGTGGCGGAACAACCTCCAAAACTCCATGCCTGCTGGACCATGAGTCAGCGGTAAGATGCACCTTACCACTGACCGCCCTATCCAGCGAGTCATGGACATTGCCTTCCACATGCTGGTAGAGAGCCGGAATCGCCTTCCGTGAGAAAAAGTGGCGTTTGGGTACTTGCCACTGAGGTACTGCACATTCCACAAACTCACGGAAGGGGGCAGAATCTACCAACTGAAAAGGTAGCAGTTGATGTGATAGCAATTTTGCTAAGCTAGCATTCAACCGCTGGGCATGAGGATGGCTGGGAGTGTACTTCTTTTGGCGCTGCAGCAGCTGGGGCAGGGAAATTTGTCTGGTACTATCAGTAGATTGCCCACATGTACTACCACTACTAGGTTGTGACACACCTATTTCTACAACTTCAGTGCAGGCTTCAGAGAGGACTGGGGTCTAGTGGGGTTGGAGGTCACAGAAGGGCAAGGGGAGGTCCACTTTGGTCTTTAGTGTGGGTCTTTCTAGTATGCTTGCCAACGAGGTGCATGGCAGGTCGACATATTTCTGGACAAGCATGTGGTGCTCAAGCGGGTGATGTTTTGGCCACGCGAGATACGCTTGAGACATATGTTGCAAACAGCAAAGGTACGATCTGATGGACATGTTTCAAAAAAGGCCCACACCAAAGAACTTTTGCTGTACCGTTGAGACACAGCAGTGCCACGTAATGCAGTTGGTGTGCTGCCCTTAAGCTGACCCCTGGAGGGCATCCTGCCTCTTTGGAGATGTGCCTGTGCCTCGTCTCCTCCTCCTCCTCCTCTTCCTCCTCCTCTCTCCTATCAGGCACCCAGGTAGAGTCAGTGACCTTATCATCCCCTCCCTCCTCATCATCACTGTCGACAACCTGGCAGTATGCTCCAACTGGGGGAACATCACTCCCAGATTGTTGTCCCTCTCGGCCACCCCCTCTCCCTGGGCTCACATCAATGCCTTCCTCTATCTGTGTTCCGTCATCGGAGTCTTCAAAATGCTGCGCATCTTCATGCAGCATGTACCCAACACTGTGTTGAAACAGTTCGGGGGACTCCTCAGGAGGACACGGTGGGACTAGGGAAGGATTGTGTGAAGCCATTGTGCAGAGGGAAGAGGACGCCTTGGCAGCTGCTTTGCCAGACAAACTATGATCAGTCTGTGTGAGAGAGGATGAGGACGGCTTGGTCATCCACTCCACTAATTTCTCTGCATGTTGAGGCTCAACACGGCAAGCTCCCGAAAAGAAGGACGAGCGGCCACGGCAACGGCCACATGCTGAAGACGATGCACCACATCCACCACCAGCATTACCTCGAGATGCAGAGCCTGCTTGCCCTAGTGACTCTCTGCCTCTCTTTGTCCTTCCAGACATATTTATGCGTTCAGGTGCTATGTAACACCACACGTGCAGTGACACCAACTGCGTTCAGGTGGTATGTAACAGCACACACGCAGTGACACCAACTGCGTTTAGGTGGTATTAAACTGCACACGCGCAGTAAGAGCGACTGCGTTTCTGTGCAATTCAATAGCCCACTTGCATTAACAGCGACTGCGTTTCTGTGCAAATAAATAGCACACGTGCAGTAACAGGTAATGCGTGTATGTGCAATTAACTAGCACACGTTGAATAACACGGAGTACTATGTTTAAGCTAAACCCTAATGCAGGCAATACAACACGTTAGAGCAGTGCATCAAGCACAATCTCCTGCCTGACAGATACTAATAGCAGACCTAGCTGAGCTATACAGTTTATAAATATATTGGCAACTCCTAGGGATGTGAATATATTCTCTACAAACTGTAGATTTAACTATACTGACTAGCCTTCCTGCTCTATATATCTATCTATTTATCTATCTATCTATCTATCTATCTATCTATCTATCTATCTATCTATCTGGTAGAAAATACACTGGGCCAGATTCATGAAGCACTTACACCGTTTTTTTGGTAGATGCACGGCGTAAGTGCAGATTTGCGCCGTCCGATCGCTGCACCTTACCCAGAGAACCAGATTACGCCTCCAAATAGACTTCATCGCCTCGGTGTAACCTTTCCACGCTGGCGCGGCGTTGGCGCAGATTTACGCTGGTCGGATCTGGCGCGGCCATGGTTTTTGTGTTTTAAATATGCAAATGAGGTTTTTGGGCCGATTCATCAACTTAAGCTTGACCGGCGCAGGCTACTCCCGGTGAGCGGAGCTGAAATTTCCGGTGCAAAGTTACACCTCATAAAAGCAGGGGTAACTTTGCACCAAACTTGCAGAGGTCAGCTGGAGAGCAGCTAAAGCAGCAGCGTTACAAACGAACTGAGCAACAACACTTGCTGGACAACACATCTGTGTGCCAACATGCCAGGGGCAGCCACTCTGTGGCCCATAGAGGCGGTCCCCATGTTGGGAGAGGCCCTCAATAATTACAGCCCTCTCCTCTGGGCTGAAATTGGTCATCCGCCCACCTGAGGATTCCTCATCAGCCATAACTGCCCCACCACAATGCAAACGACCTAGCTTAGAAAAAAAAAGCTTCAGTACATTTGCACCTGCAGGGCGGAAGTCTGGGCTGATTCATGGACTGGGCGTTGGTAGTGGGTCGGCGTAGCTCAGGGATCACGCCGGGGCGCAGTTCTGAGCATGTGCAGATTGGGGCATTTACCCCTGGATGTCACTGAGCATGTGCGGTCTAAGATGCGCCCCGGCGTGACCCCTGCGCCACAGTCGGCACTTCATTAGCATAGGGTGACTCCCATTTGGCCTTACCCTGCCTTACGCCGTCTAAAATCCGCCCCGCTGGGGCATCGTAGACAAAAAAAGTTTCTTGAATCACCTAACTGCCTCTCCGCGCTGGACCGGTGTAGTCTAAAAATGATGCGCCACGCCGGTGCAAATCTGCACCAATGTACATGAATCTGCCCCACTGTGTCTCTATCTATCTCTCTCTCTCTAACCTTCTGACTGCTCCTCTCTGTAACAAAGCCGGAACACACTATATGAGGCCGCCTTGCAGGCTGCCTTTTATAGTGTGGGGTGTGTACTAAACCCCCCTGAGCCATAATTGGCCAAAGCCAGCCTGGCTTTGGCCAATTATGGCTCTTCGTTTTTTGCGCGCTGTGATTGGCCAAGCATGCGGGACATACAGTAAAACGGTAGTGAATTTGCGCTTCCCTTAAAACAAATATAGTGATATACACACCCTGAAAATGGTGATTAACTGAAGGGTTAATTGCAAATATAAGCAGGACAACACCCGCTAATTAACCGCAGTGGTGTTTAAATAAGTAAATGGTGTTGGGACAGAAAAAACCTGATATGGTGCTGCTATTTGTAAAACTGCTGAAATATGTAGAAATAAACAGAAATAATATAGACAAATATATAGAGCAACCCCCAATGTGAAAAAACTGCAACACTCAATGAAGAATGTAACAAGTGTAACAAATAATACATACATAGTGAATCAGTGTATCCATTAGATCAAATAAAATAAAATAAAATGTATAAAGTCCACTGAATATGCAGGAAAAAACTTGATCGCTGTGCAAACGACAAACAGTATCTCCAACAGTGATGTTATATTCCTAAACAAGATGGTAACATCACAACTGAATAATTAAATATATAAGTCTGCTATGACAAGCTGGCGAGATGTGTAAAAAACATATAGTCCACTTGTAATAAAAGCGAGCGTTGGGTCCCCACTCAAAGGAGTGGCTTAATCCTCCACACAAACCACAGCTTCAAATATGCAGAAAATAAGATGTAATAATCCAAACTGTATGTAAGGTGGGGATATGTGTGTGATGCCCCTCCTTGAACATACCAGAACATGCCCTTAACATAGTACATGTAAATGAATCAGCATTCACATCATTCATGGATGTAGATCCATGCCAATCATATTGAATAATTCCTACCAATGTGCTGAAAGAAAAAATGCACCAAATCTGCCCCAATGGAGAGTTGTCACAAATGACATTTCCCTAGAATGGGGTGGAATATCCTTGGTGATGTAATTGACCAAACATGGACATTAACATATATGGTCAGTGAAATCACAGCATTCCTCATGCAAGGTACTCTTCCCGCATAGAGGTCATGTGGCCTGTTATGGTTAAGGAGAAGGGTAGGCTGCACGCTTGTTGTTGCCCACCCCCCCCCCATCCCGACCTGTCCCGTCCCGTTCTTGCTAGTCATGTTGGATGCTCAAATAAGGTTCTAGAATGGAGTGGATTTTTGAACCCCAAAGCTTGTTTCTTGTTTTTTTGGGACAGGTTTACCTTAAAAACCCATAATGAACCAGAAGTGTTTGGATCAAAAACTTGGGAGAACTCCACGCTATTATAAAAAAATATATTAATAATAAATTGTCACTATATGAAAAAAGTGTGTGATCCCCAAAATCTATACCAGACCTTCGTGGGAGGTATGTTATACATTTTAAGGCATACCCCATACAAAAAAAATTACATGGTGTCTGAGACCTGAGAATGCAGCCAGGCTAGCCAGGAGAGAGAGTCGATGTGAAGTCTCCATCCTGAACCATATGCCCTCAACATGAAGAGGTTAGTTTGGCAATGGGCCCACGACTTTAAGTAAAAGTAACCCCCTGGTTACCTATGCACAACAAATTACAATGTAAATAAACACACAGGCACCTTTGACAAGTCCTTTATTAAAAATAAAATCAAATAGATGTTCAATAGTGTAAATCCACCATTAAGCACACATCCAGTGATACAGATCCTCACCATTCAGGATGAATAATGGTCCCAATGACCTATCAAAAGAATAAATGATGACCACACATTATCATTATCTGATACTTCCACTTTTGCAAACAACCAGTCTGGCAAGTGGAGAAACAGAGGAGTGGAGATCAAGGCATTTTATCCTATACGCATTATACTCCTGGAGGGGTGATTGGATCTGGTGAGTGGGGACCCATGTGGGGGAGCACTGCTAATACTTCAAGAGCACCTGTATTCACCTCAAGATCACTTGCTGTGTTTCACTATTAACTTGCATTGTGAGACTTTTTCACTGGCTTTTGGATATTGACGAAAGGAATCCCAAAAGGGTAATTTATGGGACTTTATATACACCTGTGATTGGACTTTCACTTATTGTTTTTTACTTTGTTCACACATTTCCTGTTTTTCATAGATATTTTTTGTTTTCAAAAAAGGTTTTATTTGGAAGACAAGGAATAATACAGTTCAGTACAATGCATTGGGTTAGAAATAACATAAAGACTATACAATAGGGGATAAAAAGAGTTGGGAACATGGATGAAATGGGAACACAAAGTGAGAGGGTAAAGATATATGTAACCAGTTACATAGGAGCATGAGTTATACATGAAGCATAAAGGGCAAAAGGACACCTTATCGACCAAGGATATGAGTGAGAACAGGCTATCAGATATTCTTAGTATAGTGGGAAGATGGAGGATGGTGGAACTGGTTAAGGTGGCGAAGACCAATAAAGCCATTTACCAGTAAAGATATGCATACTATCAAATAAGGTGTGGTGGATTCTTTCTGAGAGTCTGATGGATTTCATTCTGGATACCACCTGGGTCCATGGTAGGTTTTGTGATCTCCAGTTACAAGCGATCATCCATTGTACTGCGCTGATAAAAGAATGGATCAATTTATTACATGGAGGTGGAACATCAGGGACCGTGGCATATAGTAAACATATATGTGGGGTGAGGGAGATTTTCTTGTTGAGGGTGTTTTCTAGTCTATTCACTAGTACAAGCCATATAGGTTCTAAGAATTTACATTCCCAAAAAATGTGGAGATTGTTACCCACCTCAGGGCAACCTCTGAAGCAGTTCGGGGAGGTATTAGGGTAGAAGGAGTTAATTTTAGCCGGGGTCATATTCCAATCGGGTAATATTTTTATGAGGGTTTCTCTAAAGGCAGCAGCACGGTTGCTCTTACAGAGATTCTCTATCATATCAGTCCACTGATCAACAGGGAATAAGAAGTTAAGTTCCAGTTCCCAGTGTAACATCGGGGCCGATTTCTCTGGTTGGAGTGAGGTAATAAGGTTATTATAGAAACTAGAGATTAAACCTTTGTCTCTAGGGCAGGATAAGCAAACATGTTCAAATAGGGTACTAGGAGGGGAAATATGTGTGGAGAAGTATAGTGAAAAGAAGTCTCAGATTTGTGAGTACTGGGGGAGACTAGAGGGAGGAAGGTTGAATTTGAATTGTGGGAAGCGAAGGGGAGAAATTTTGAGTTAAAGGTGAATGATTTTAAAGTGGTGAGATCTCTGGAAATCCAAACATCAAAAGGGATCTTGTCTAGAAAGGCAGGGGGAAATCTGGGGTCTCCAAGGTATGAAACAAGGGGAGGGGTCGGAGAAGAGAGGTTATGTTTAACTTAGATTTTTTTCCAAATTTGCAGCATTTGGGCAACTATTGTGTTCTTCTTGGAGGGAGCATGGTGTGGTATTGCGTTAGACCACAAAATGCCCTTAAGATTTAGAGGCAATATCGAGGAAGATTTGAATCTGAGCCATGGGATATCAGGGTCTGAGGAAAACCATTGTGCCAAGTGTACTAGTTTAGTGGCTAGAAAATAGGACCAGATTTTTGGTAGACCGAGTCCACCATTAAGTTGGGATCTGTGCATGAGAGAGTAGCTGCATCTGGGTTTTTTATCATTCCAGATGAATTTATAAATTTCTCTCTGTAGAGCTTCTAGACGGGTTTTGGGGACATTGATGGGTAGTGCCCTGAAAAAGTACAAAATCTTGGGGAGGATGGTCATCTTGAAAGCACATATCCTGCCCAAATAAGAAATATGATAAGAAGACCATACTTTAATCAGAGCACTAATATGTGAGAATAAGGGAAGGTAGTTGGATTTGTATAGTAGGTTGTGCGAGGCTGTGATGTGAACACCAAGATATTTAAGTGACGTGGGGGACCATATAAAATTAAAGTTCTGCTTCATTAGGGAGACAAGATCGAGGGAACAGTTGATGGGGAGAATGGAACATTTATTTGTGCTAATTGACAGGCCAGAGAGTTTATGGAAAGTGTTAAGTTCTGACAGGAGGTTAGGGATAGAGGTATGGGGGTCTGTTAAGAATAGGAGGGCGTCCTCTGCGTACATACTGAAATAAAATTGGTGGGAGTCTTTGTGATAACCATGTATGTTAGGATTTTGTCTGATGGCATGTGCAAGTGGCTCTATGGCTAGAGCAAAAAGGAAGGGAGAAAGGGGACAACCCTGTCTAGTGCCTCTGCTAAGGGGGAAGAAGTCCGAATTGCTGCCAGGTATTCTGATTCTGGTCTTAGGAAGGTGATAAAGGGCATTAAAGCCATGAATGAATCTTTATGAGATGCCTAACTTAGGAAGGAGGTGGTTAAGGTACGACCAGTTAACACTGTCGAATGCCTTGTGAATATCTAGGCTAAGTAAGCATAAGGGGCGGGAGTGTAGGTTTGCATCCTGTACTAAGTTAGTGACTAATCTAATATTGTCAACATAGTTACATAGTTAGTCAGGTTGAAAAAAGACACAAGTCCATCCAGTTCAATCACAAAAAATAAAAAACAAAATAAAAAACACAGTAAAATCCTATACACCCAACTCCATACCCACAGTTGATCCAGAGGAAGGCAAAAAACCCCAGCAGAGCATGATCCAATTTGCTACAGCAGGGGAAAAAATTCCTTCCTGATCCCCCAAGAGGCAATCGGATTTACCCTGGATCAACTTTACCTACAAATCTTAGTACTCAGTTATATTCTATACATTTAGGAAATAATCCAGGCCTTTCTTAAAGCAATCTACTGAGCTGGCCAGAACCACCTCTGGAGGGAGTCTGTTCCACATTTTCACAGCTCTTACTGTGAAAAAAACTTTCCGTATTTGGAGGTGAAATCTCTTTTCCTCTAGACGTAAAGAGTGCCCCCTTGTCCTCAGTGTTGACCGTAAAGTGAATAACTCAACACCAAGTTCACTGTATGGAACTCTTATATATTTGTACATGTTGATCATATCCCCCCTTATTCTCCTCTTCTCAAGAGTGAATACATTTAGTTCTTCTAATCTTTCCTCATAGCTGAGCTCCTCCATGCCTCTTATCAGTTTGGTTGCCCTTCTCTGCACTTTCTCCAGTTCTCCGATGTCCTTTTTGAGAACTGGTGCCCAAAACTGAACTGCATATTCCAGATGAGGTCTTACTAATGATTTGTACAGGGGCAAAATGATATCTCTGTCTCTGGAGTCCATACCTCTCTTAATACAAGAAAGGACTTTGCTCGCTTTGGAAACCGCAGTTTGGCATTGCATGCCATTATTGTGCTTATGATCAACTAAAACCCCCAGATCCTTCTCCACTACAGATCCCCCCAGTTGTACTCCCCCTAGTATGTATGATGCATGCATATTCTTAGCCCCCGGGATAAAGCCTGTTTGATCTACATGAATAAGGGAGGTGATCACCGAGGACAATCTGTCTGCAAGCAATCTACCAAAAGGTTTAAGATCATTATTAAGAACCGAAATTGGGCGGAAATTCTGAGGTAGAGAATGGTCTTTTTGAGGTTTGGGTATCAGGGAAAGATTTGCCAGCAGCATGTCCTCTGGGAATTGGCCCCCAAGCAAGATATGATTAAATAGCTTAGGCCCTGTACACACGGTTGGACAAAACCGATGAGAATGGTCCGACGGACCGTTTTCATCGGTTCACCGCTGAAGTGGCCTGATGGACTAATGTGTGTACACACCATCAGTTCAAAATCCGATCGGGTCAGAATGTGGTGACGTAAAACACACGACGTGCTGAATAAAACGAAGTTCAATGCTTCCAAGCATGCGTCGACTTGATTCTGAGCATGCGCGGGTCTTGAACCGATGCTTTTGCGTACTAACCATCGGTTTGGTCCGATGGGGCAGCAGTCCATCGGTTCGGTTTTGAAGCATGTTTTAAAATTTTGGACTGAAGGAAAACAGACCGATAGCCTATACACACGGTCGGTTTGGTCCGATGAAAATGAACTTCGGTTCATTCTCATCGGACCAAACCGACCGTGTGTACGGGGCCTTAGTGAGACTTGGTACTAGTAGGGGGGCACATTTTTTGTAGTATACTGCTGTAAAGCCATCTAGGCCAGGGGCTGTTGAAGTTTTAATAGATTTGATGATATTTGTGATCTCAGCCTCTGTGCATGGCTCGTTTAAAGATGAAATCTGAGAATTATTTAATTTAGGGAGATGCAGAGAATTGAGCCAATCTAAAGAGGAGGGTTTAGGGTGGGTTTGGGGGCCAGATAGGAGGTTCTTGTAGAAGGAGGTGAAAACCTGGAGAACATCTTGAGGATGAGTAACCAAATTACCTTTTGAGTCTCTCAATTTGTATACATGGGGGGGTTTAGTATCGTGATTTAATTTGCGGGCAAACATTGCAGAGGCCGAATTGCCTTGTAACAAAAATTTGGCCTTGGAGAATCGTGATTTTTCAGTGTCCTCCGATAGCAAAGTATTTAGGGCTTGGCGTTTTGTGTGAATAAGGTCCCTCAGTGCCGGTGAGGGGGAGGTGTGCAATTTATTGTACAGGTCGCTCAATTCTCTAGTAAGGCATTTTATGTCGGTGAGTTTAGCTTTGTGTTTAGCTGCGGCTATATTTATAATGTGTCCCCGTAGGGCCGCTTTGTGAGCTGCCCAGATAGTGGGGAGCACCTCTCCGGGGATGTTGTCTTGAAAATAATTCTCAATATGGGATCTAATTTGTTGGAAGGTGGAGGGGTCAGAGAGAAGGGAGTCATTGAGGCGCCATTTGAAGGTAGTTGGGGCTAGTCCAATGTGGGAGGTCTCAAAGGCTGCAATGTTGTGATTGGACCAAGGGCAGGGGTGAATTGTAGCCTTAGAAGAGTTGGCCAAAAGTATGGGAGTGCAGAAAACATAGTCCAACCTAGCAAAGCAATCATGAGGGTAAGAATAATGTGTGTAGGCCTTGATTCCAACATTATGGGCTCTCCAAGTGTCAATCAACTGGGACTTGTTGATAAGCGGTTTATAGTTTTGGTGAAGGCTTTAGATGTGGGGGTCGGTCTACTCCTGTCTAGTGTAGGGTGGGCGGTTAGATTAAAGTCACCCCCAATAATCATATATGGGGAGTTATAAAGGTCAAGAGTGTCAAAGAATTTGGTAAAAAATGAAGTCTGGGCCTCGTTAGGAGCGTATAAAGAAGCTATCGTTACTTTGCATCTATTAATACTACCCTTCATAATAATAAATCTACTATCGGTATCTTTAAAGACAGTCTGCAGTTCAAAAATCACAGTATTTCTAATAAAAATAACCACGCCTCGTGACTTATTGGAAAAGATGGTGTAGTGAAATTGATTAAAAGTTTTGTCAAAATACTGGGGGTCACTGGCCGTAGAGAAATGGGTTTCTTGCATTAAAATAATGTCCGCACCAAGTCTTTTATAATGTCTAAAGGCTTTCTTACGTTTATTAGGGGAATTAAAGCCCTGGACATTGTGAGAAAAGATTTTAAGTCCCATTATTTTGTAGGGGGGGGGGGGGGGCACAAAGTGAGAGGGGAGTGATTAGCAGAGCCCCTAGAGGAACAAACGACATGATCAGGAAAACTTGAATACCATAAACAGCTAACATGATAACATCAATACAATAGTAAGGCAGATTATCCAACAGTGTCTTAATAAGGGGACAGTATACAGAGGATAGATGCATTGTGTGCAGTATGTTAGTCAATAAAGTAAGGACTGAACTAAGAGAGAAAAAAAAAAGGTCTTCCAAAAAATAAAGTTTATGGTTAAATGCCACTAGGGAAAAAGAACTGGATACTAAAACGTGCCAGGAAGGGGGGGCAGGGGACAGGAGGTCCAATGGTCCAGTCAAAAACAAAAGTGAACTAACAAGTTCAATTTCTACCAGAAGTTGGGCAAGCCAGCGGACCGCGCAGGGAGAATGGGGGACAATCTAGCAACGGCGGATGAGCCAGGCGTGTAGAAAGTGAGAACTGATCTGGCAAAATTGTGTGAGTGCATGAGCAAACAAATTATACAACATAAAACATAACATCTGAAGGAGGGTATATGTAGGATGTAGGCGGGGTGGGTATAACAAACCATGCTACAGAGCCCAAGAGGCCCCGGTACAAAAGTGGCAGATGGAGGGGGAAAAGGGGGAGGGAAGAAGATTGAAAAGGGTGGGGGCCCCTGAACAATGGAGGGTGCAAACCTGTAGTACTATGCAACCCACAGGGAAGTCCAGGTAGAGCTGATTGTAGACTGGGGGACCCCAAAGTCAAGGCACATAATCAAGTCACACACCTCCGGACAGTCACTTTATTTCGGGTCATGGTGGCTCTAGACATCGAGGGTGGACCACAAAGTGGAGATATCCAGACAGGGCCTCCATACTGTAGGATCACCTAAAAAGGAGAGAGGGGAAAAAAAAGAAAAATTGGGGGAAATTGTCTTGTAAACAGAGTTCAAAAATGTAAACTTGAAAAACTTGAAAAAACTCGAACAGTCAGAGTAGATTAGGCAGCTTGGTCATGTAGAGGATGTTGGATCCATCTTCTCTGTTCCCTCTGGCTACGTCTGGTCGATGGGGTTGACCAGATGGGAGAGGATCTTGGGGTCACAGGGAAGTGTTGCGGGGGTTCCTGATCCAACAGGCCTAGTTTAATCAGCAGATCTTTTCCCTCTATTACATTATATACGATGTACGTAGTACCATTGTGCATTATGGACAGTTTGAAAGGGAAGCCCCATCTGTATTTGATTCTAGCTGATTGAAGAATAGTTGTGGCCTCCTTCATCCTGTGTCTGCGATCTAATGTCGCAGGGGAGATATCAGGGTAGATCTGTAATTTAACCCCATCAAGATTAATATTTGGGGTGTTTCTGGATGCCCTCATAATATCTTCTTTAGTGATAAAGTCTTTTAAGCATATAATCACATCTCTGGGAGGTTTATCTGGGGTAGGTTTGGGGCGCAATGCCCTGTGCAATCTGTCGCAGACGAATGCAGACGTTGGTTTTTCAGGTAAAAGATTATGAAACAGTTTTATGATCGCCTGGTTTAGATCTGTGACTGATTCTGGGATGCTGCGTACTCTTATATTATTTTGTCTGTTTTTATTGTCCAAATCTTCCACGTGTGCTTGCATGAAAGAAAAACTATCTGCCAGTATCTCATAGTCCTTTCTCAGGTCATTGTGTGCAATGCCTAGTTCATCGTGCTTATAGGTAGATTCAGAAAGAGTTAGCCGGCTTATCAGTAGATAAGCCAACCTAACTCAGAATCTACGCCGACCTATGTTTAAGCGTATGCTCAAACAGAGATACGCTTAAACATATCTAAGATACGACGGCTTGCGCCGTCCTATCTTAGATTGCAATATTTTGGATGGCCGCTAGGTGTCGCTTCCATTGCGGTCGGCGTAGAATATGTAAATGAGTTGATACGCCGATTCACGAACGTACGCCCGGCCGCCGCAGTAGTTTTACGCCGTTTCCGTAAGGCATTAGCAGGCCTAAAGTTATTCCATCTATTAGGTGGAATAACAATGTTAAAGTATGGCTGCCGTTCCCGCCGCGAGATTCGATTTTTTTACGTCGTTTGCGTAAGTCGTCCGCGAATCGGGATTTACGTAGTTTACGTCCACGTCGAAATCAATAGGCCCATTGATTTACTTAGCCGCAATGCACCCTGGGAAATGTAGGTGCCCGGCGCATGCGCATTGAAAAAAAAACGTAAAAAACGTGAGGTCAAGCCTCATTGCCATTAAACACGCCCCCCTCCAAGACATTTGAATTCGGTGCCCTTACGCCTGCCCGCTTTAGGCTACGCCGCCGTATATTAGCAGGCAAGTACATTGAGAATCATGTACTTGCCTAGCTAACTTACGGCAGCGTAGCCTAAAAACGCTAAGCCACGCCGCCATAACTATAGGCTTCTCTACCTGAATCTACCTATTAGTTTCCAGAATGTCTGTGCGGCCTCCTATGCTAGCAATTTCCTGTGTAAGGGCACTGGTAGATTTTTTGCAACTCCTGCTCCAGTTTACCCACAAGCTTTTCATAGATTGCTGACAGGCTAGCATCTAAATCTGCCTTGGAGAGTGGCTGTGTGTACTCACAGTTGGCAGAGTGTAGAACAGGAGCCTGTGGGGAGCTGCTGGAGGCCGCATGGTGGCCGGCGCCATTTTGGGACATCTTCCTCTCCAGATCCAAAAGGTAGTTGGTAATTGTGTGATTGGAGCGGCGTTTGCGCCCCTTCTTGCCAGAGGGCATGCACCGTTTCCCGCAGGGGGTGATGGGTGGAATTTGGGGGTTTGTGGCTGTAGGATGGCCCCGGCAACAGTGCCTGGCTCTCCTGGTCCGACGGAGCTCAAGCTAGCAGCGTCCGTCCAGCATCGCGCCGCGCATGCACCCCCTTATATATATTCTTTGATATATCTTTGCTTTATATACTTACTTGATACATGTGTACATATATATGACCATAACTTATATATTGTTTCAACCACTTGAGGCACTAGTCATCAGCTTTGGCTGTCGTATTTATTTTATTTTATTTTCATTCTATTTATTCACCATATTCTCCTAAGGAGGTATGACTAGAGATCTCACTCTTTATGAATAATACTGTATAGACATTCAGGCACCCCAGTATTATAGTTATACAAGTGCACATTTGGTTCCTGGTATTTATTCACACGGATGGTGAGGGATTATCACTTAATTAAGCTTAGGACACAGCACGGTTAACCCTTTGCAGGTCCCCATAGCTATTGTGTCCTGGTTAGGCAGCGCCACTACCCCCACTTACCTTTTTTTCCTTCTATCACAGGTTCCCCTTTGGGGAATTTAATAGGGGGGCAGCAGCCTTTTTCATACAAACATCTTAAGCGCAGGACACATACATTTTTTAGACACATAATGATCTGTCTCCAATAAACTCCACAATGCAACTGGCAACTGCTGGCTGAATGCAAACAATGGGGCCTGGAGCTGTCTGACATCACAGACCAAATATAGATATGACAATATTTAGTCAATAGTGTAATAGCCCAGGTTTACAAGCTGGCAGGCAGCTGTTTAATGGTTATAGAGATGCCAGCAGTTGGCAGACTCTTAGCAACCAACGGCACTGTTTAGACTACAAGGAGGATGTATTCATTTGTTGGCAGTAGAATACCCCCAATGAATCAATAACTTCCTGCTGCAGGGTGATCAGTGCTGGAAAACTGGCCATTAGGGATGAGCTCCGAGTTCAAGTCGAACTCATGTTCGACCCCAACATTGCCTGTTCGCTGAACAGCGAACAATTTGGGGTGTTCGCGGCAAATTCGAAAAGCCGCAGAACACCCTGGAAAAGTCTATGGAAGAAATCTAAAGTGCTAATTTTAAAGGTTTATATGCAAGTGATTGTCATAAAAAGTGTTTGGGGACCTGGGTCCTGCCCCAGGGGACATGTATCAATGCACATTTTTTTAAAAAAAATTGCCGTTTTTTCGGCAGCAGTGATTTTAATAATGCTTAAAGTAAAACAATACAAGTGAAATATTCCTTTAAATGTAGTACCTAGGGGGGGTGTAAAGTATACAAACATAAAAATAAGCGCGCAACCCAAACATTAAAGTGCAAAGGTGCAGAAAAAAACTAGTGCATATAAATATGTAAAAAAGATTTTCACTCTAGTGAAATAGTTCCCGTGTATCAATGCACACAAAAACAAATTATTAATACACACAAAAAATATTGTAGAAAACACAGTGTGGGTGAATAAACCAAGTATTAACTACCCAGAGGTAGTACAAACAATATATAGTGTAAAATAAAGTCCCAACAATCTTAAGAAAATCGTTAACAGCAGGACACTCCCAGGGATCGATTCACCAATCGCTGCAATACTCTGTACATAATCTGAAGGAGGTTGAATCTTATTTTCAGCCGAAAGATGTAAAATAACTGACTCTTACCAGATAAGATGGACCTCGGTTTTAGGGAGGTCAAAGAAGCATGTGCATCAGCCAGCCGGCCCCGGTAAAAGTTCACTCAACTCAGGGAGGGGTGCTTCTGTCTTCCAGGAAGAGAGAAAACCTTCAGCTGTTTCTCCAGACCGAATCACACAGGTAGACAGTAGTCAGATTCAACTTAGCCTTTACCAGACACTAAATCTGAGAGTATTGACTGGAGATAATATCCTCATAGGGAAGTATGTCCAAAAAGATGGTTTATTAAAAAAGTCACTTAAAAATGTCACAGCAAGTAAAAAATCACAGCACATGATTATATCAGGTAGAAGAAAAAATGTAACAAACAACGCAAAAAAAAGGATAAATAAAAAACAGCCAAAGAATCAAACCTAAAAGGGCTGCATAATACGACGCTTTTCCCCAAAAATGGCTTCAACTGGGATCGGAGACCCAAACAGCTGAAGGTTTTCTCTCTTCCTGGAAGATAGAAGCACCCCTCCCTTGAGTTGAGTGATCTTTTACCGGGGTCGGCAGGCTGATGCACATGCTTCTTTGACCTCCCTAAAACCGAGGTCCATCTTATCTGGTAAGAGTCAGTTATTTTACATCTTTCAGCTGAGAATAAGATTCAAGCTCCTTCAGATTATGTACAGAGTATTGCAGCGATCGGTGAATCGATCCCTGGGAGTGTCCTGCTGTTAACGATTTCCTTAAGATTGTTGGGACTTTATTTTACATTATATACTGTTTGTACTACCTATGGGTAGTTAATACTTGGTTTATTCAACCACACTGTGTTTTCTACAATATTTTTTGTGTGTATTAATAATTTGTTTTTGTGTGCATTGATACACGGGAACTATTTCACTAGAGTGAAAATATTTTTTACATATTTATCTGCACTCGTTTTTGCTGCACCTTTGCACTTTAATATTTGGGTTGCGCGCTTATTTTTCTGTTTGTATGTTTCTTTGAGCTTTATGTATTTTGGCTTCTATAAGCAGCAGCATTACCCCTTTTGAATCACATATTTTTTCACTTGCTTACTTACCTCCTAAATTTATTAGGATTTTTTTCATTAATCTTCACTTGACATTGGGTTTAGCGCAGAGTTTTTCTTCTTGGTGTGTAAAGTATGCCTGTAAAACAGCGCTTGTTTCCCGTGCTTAGAACTGTCCCTGCACAAAGTGTCATTTCTGAAGGATAAAAATTAATTTAAAATCACTGCTCCTGAAAAAACTGCCATTTTTAAAACTGTTTTTGCATTGATACATGTCCCCAGGGGCAGGACCCGGGTCCCCAAACACTTTTTAGTACAATAACTTGCATATTAGCCTTTAAAATTAGCATTTAGATTTCAAACGTTTGAGTCCCATAGACTTTAATGGGGTTCTAAAGATCACACAAACTTTTGGTCTGTTCGCAGGTTCTGGTGCAAACTGAACGGGGGTGTGTTCGGCTCATCCCTACCGGACATATAGTTTGTCAGGGCCATGAGCGCTGATCCCAAATCCAAACCTAATCACTATTCATAATTGTATTATCTCCCGGAGTCATCTTTAAAGTTGAACTCCAGGTAATAAACAAACAAAAAAAACAACCCTGTCCTTTATTTATATTCCTTACCAGTCACAAGGAATATAAATCTACTTTGTGTACACCAAATGATTTTGCAAAGCACAATATTATCTTGTAAAACTTATTTCACCAATGTGCTGCATGTAGCCTGTTCAGAAAGCAGACCTGTAAGGCCGCGTACACACTGTCGTTCCAAACCGATGAGAATGGACCGAAGTTCAGTTTCATCGGTCCAAACCAACCATGTGTATGGCCCATCGGTCTGTTGTCCTTCGGTCCAAAATTTTAAAACATGCTTTAAAATCGAACCGATGGACCGCTGAACGATCGGTCCAAACCGATGGTTAGTACAGAAAAGCATCGGTTCAAAACCTGCACATGCTCAGAATCAAGTCGACGCATGCTTGGAAGCATTGAACTTTGTTTTTTTCAGCACGTCGTGTGTTTTACTTCACCGCGTTCTGACCCGATCGGTTTTTGGAAACGATGGTGTGTACGCACATCAGACGTCAGGCCACTTCATCGGTGAACCGATGGAAAAGGCCCGTCGGTGCATTCTCATCGGTTTGGATCGACCATGTGTACGCGGCCTAAGTGTTCCTTGTGGTGCAGAAGCAAAAAATCAGGTGCCCTGCTATGGAAGACAGGGCTGTGCAGCTTGGCAGACCTGTGTTAATCTCAGAATACAAATCTATTGACAGATAAAACAGCTCCCATACATAGAGTAATTTATGTTACTTACAGTAGCTGCTTTGTTTAGTGAACTTCTTACATAACTGTTGGTCATAATGCAGCTTGACAGCAGTGAGATTGGGGTTTTCTGTATCATTGTCTTAAAGGAACCATTTTTTTTACTGTACAGTGGTTTGGGAAGTATTAGCCAATTAGTTTTTATTTAATGCGTGTCCTTTTTTACTTAATTGGTGATTTTGTGGAAGCTAAGATTGCAACATAAGTATCTGTTTTTTGGTGCATCTACATTGGGGTTTTATGTTATTGCTTTATAAAATAGGTAATGACTTTTTAAAGAAAAATAACTCTTTGCATGGTGTGAAGCAAAATGTAGGAGTTCAATTAGTAACTATTATTAGGTTAAGCCTACTACTTGTATTTTATAGTTGCTAAGCAATGCTAGATGCCACCAGCGAGTGTTACTGTGGGTAAAATCTATTGTCTAACCCAAGGAGTTACAGAACAGAGGAACCTCATGTTGTCCATAGAAGTGTCAAGTTTAAAGGGAGGACTTCTGTCTCTGTAAAATCTGTGTTTCTATATTGCAGTGCTCTCCTTCAATAAAGTGCATTCAAATTATAGTGCATAAATAAATATCTGAAAAAAACTGTGTAAAATCATTGTTATATATTAAATGTACGTCCATCTTTTCTTTTAAATATAGTCCATAAATAAATGATTCAATGTCCCTGAAAAAAAGTGCAGTCCCATACACCAAAAACTCTTCAGTAATTGCCTCTGATCACCACAGTGCCCTTCATCCCACTTATGGCTATCTTCTCACCTGCTTGAATGGACCTGACTAATTACAGGGTCGCTTGCAAATTTTTGGCCCCAGTGGGTTTCCCTGGCTCGCCTCTTCCGGGATTGTATGTGTGGTGTGGAAATTGTACCAAACTTTGTGGGCCTCCAGGTCCCGTATCAATGCCCTCCCCAGGGCATGCCACCTCTTGGACCTTTGGTGGAGAATTAAGAGCACATTTTGCTCTCATATGTTTTTATCCAAAAGGACTACATCAACTCAATGTATGTAAGTGGAGAAAACATGTACATTTTTATGTATATCAATGAATGATACTGTAATGTTACACTTTACTTTATTTATTATGTTTTTTTTTAACATTTCTTTAGAATACATAATAGTCTTGCTTAACCATACCCCTGAAGAAGGAAAAAGGGATATATTCCGAAACTTTAAATGCATTATGGTGATAACATTGTAAAAATGCTTGAGAAAGTTATGTATCTGTATATACATGTGTTTTATACAATTCTTTTTTTATAAGAAAAATATTTAATAAATTATAACTACTGTATATACGCTTCAAGAAATCTGTGCCTTAAAAGTCCACTACAATGGGATTCTGTTCATCTCTATTTCCATTGGATATGGCACTTTAATGCTCAATATTGTTAACTCACACTTTTTTGTGACTAATTAAAGGCAATCTATATGCATTTTGCAGTGTTATAAGTGGCACTGCTCCCACTGGCTGTCCAAAACTATAGCACTCAGTTGCTCTCAGCATGGTGTCAATCATATACAGTAGGAGGCAAGAGGAAACAACCATAGTGCAAATCGCTAATAAAAAGTATTTATTTCCATATAAAATTCAACTCACATTTCATAAGTATAAAACAGGCATTTTACAATACAATCCTCAGCATACACAGCTCCACCTAGTCCCAGCGTGATTACGTCACCGCCCACCTCACGCATAGTGCCCAATGGGCTTTCTCAAAGGTTCAGGCTGCAGGAAGCTGAAGAAAAAGGAAATATGGACTCTCTATATAGATGATTTTTACACTGTTTTCAGATATTTATGTATGCACTATAATTTGAATTCCCTTAATTGAAGGGGAGCGCTGTACTTTTTTGTGACTATTATTATTTATTGTATTTTGTACAGGTGGTTGGATGCATAGCGGTGCTAGCTGCAACTATCTGCAATTAACCTTTAGCAGTCTACTGTGTGTGGGATGAATAGAATATCACAATTCCATATACATTGCAGTGATTTACTGCATTTTTCTCATTGCTCTTTCAATTATTAAATACATACCATTAAAATAGTAGATGTCTTCTTAAGACACTTGTACTGATAACCCATTTGTTTCACACAGTATCTTAACATATTTGAGCATTTATTAAAACAGTACATACCATTAAAATAGTAGATGTGTTCTTAAGACACTTGTACTGATAACCCATTTTGTTTCACATAGTATCTTAACATATTTGAGCATTTATAAAAACAGTAAATGGATATTTAAATGGTTAATAAAGAGCATGCATTTTTGTTTTTTATTAATATTACATAGTTGTACATAATAAATAACTTGTTCTTTACCTTTGTTTAGATATATGCAGTAGCATATTAACAAGGCTGTATGTGTATTTATGGTCGGAGCCCTACGGCCGACACGGACATGGACACAGACTGACTAGGACTCACAACATACAATGGACCTGAAGTGTGCGCTGGCCCTAATGGACGGTACGCCAGAATAAGGGGGCATACCCTGTTAAATGATAAATGTTGTGGAGAGGAATGAACCTGGGAATTCCTGTGAAATGGGATGGGGGGGGTGGGCGAAGTGCGCCGGAAGTCTCGTGCTGAGACAGGAAGCCGACGGAGCCCGGAGGGAGGCGAGGAGATTATATAGGCTCCCCGGGCTCCTCCCATAAACACAGGCCGCTGCTCGGCCTTACTACTTATGGTCGGAGCCCTACGGCCGACACGGACATGGACACAGACTGACTGGGACTCACAACATACAATGGACCTGAAGTGTGCGCTGGCCCTAATGGACGGTACGCCAGAATAAGGGGGCAAAACATTCAGGTAGGGTTATAGTTTTATTGAGTCAGAACATTAGTGAGCAAGTATGGCGAAGGCTTGTGCCATCTCCGCCTGAGGGTCAGGAATGTACCTAGCGAAGCAGGCAGACTTCCACCTGCCTAGCTTCTTAATGATATGGTCGGGGACCCCGTGTCGCGAGGCGGTTGAGGCTGCTCCGATACGAAAGGAGTGGCCCGAATACTGGGTAGGATTGAGGTGCAGAGTCCGAAGGAGGATCCTCACGTGTTTAATGAACTGGCTGGTGTTCAGAGGTTTGTCCGGAAAAGGGAGTAGAGGAGCGGAGTCTGATTGGGCTGGCAAAAGTAAGAGTAGGCGGTCCAACACGGATACTGGGCACCAGGCGTTACCTGTCTTGTAAATGGCGATGTCTAAGCCGGGGCCTGATTGCTGTGTTTTGGTGGTAGTGAGGTGAAGTGTGAAGCGGTCTTGATGGCGGACCAAGTGTCGTCTGCGCAGGACTTGGCCGGCAGGGCTGTTGAAGGCAAACTCGCTGGGTCGGAGGAAACCATAATACGCTAGGTAGATGGCCGCTTGTATGACCAAGCTAGGCAGGAGGCCAAACGGGGATGTGGCGAGGATGGCGGACAGGTCTCTAAATATGGTGCTGGTAATGGGCAGGCGTTTGGCGTTGACAACTGGTTGTTGCTTCTGGACTGCGCGTAGGGCAGTTTTGACTGCGTGGGACGTAAACAGCGAAGGCTTCGCCGGATCGTGTAAGGCCAGAAAGTGCTGGACGCCAGCCAGGTAGAGACGGATGGTGTTGTATGAAAGGGACTGGCAAGTGTGACAGTAGGAGATGAAGGCCAATACGTGCTTGACACTCGGGGTGGTGTTAGCGGAGTGGCGCGTCAAGAAGTTGGTAAAGGTGTCCCAAGCCGTGTGATAGGCTTTGAGGGTATTGCGGGAGAGAGACTGGTTGATCAGCTGGGTAGCTTGCTGTAGGTGCTGTGTCAGTCCAGGGTCAGTTGAGACCAAGGAGGGATAGGGGCTGAAGATGGATCGGCTGCGGGTTTCTGCTGAAAAAAAGAGGCATAATTAAAGCGAGACAAGGCGTCTGCGGCGAGATTACACTTACCGGGGAGGAAGGTACAATGCACATTGAATTGGTGTAGCAAGGACAGTTGCACTAGCCGACGTAGGAAGGACATTATAACAAGAGACCTGGACCTGCCCTTGTTAATAATGTCGGCTGTGGCCTGGTTGTCGGTGGTGAAGGTAACAGTTTGTCCAGCCCAGCTGTGGCCCCAGAGTTGGGCGGCTGCTACGATTGGGTATAACTCGAACAAGGAGGACGTCTGGGTGAAGCCCGGGATCGCTAGTATTTCTGGCGGCCACGGTCCTGCGAACCAGTGGTGGCCAAAAATAGCTGCAAAACCTGTGGAGGCTGCGGCGTCGGTCACTACTTGTGGGGAAAGGGGTGACACTGACGGTATAAACATTGATATACCGTTCCAGTTGGTGAGAAATTCTTCCCACATCGAGAGGTCCGCTAAGGCTGCGGTATCCAACCTGAGAATCTGATCAGGGTCCTGTGCATGGGAAAGGAAGACCAGAAGGCGTGACACGAAGGATCGGCCCTGAGGGATGATCCTTACTGCAAAGTTTAGCATTCCCAGGAGGGACTGCAGCTGCTTCCTGGTGCAGCCCTGCGTTTGGGTGAAACTATGGAGGACTGCCCTGATGCGGGTCAGTTTGTCGGGGGGGAGGCTGGCTTGCATGGAGGTGGTATCCAGATTAACTCCGAGGAAGGTAATGGAGTGTGCTGGGCCTTCTACTTTGTGTTCTGCGAGGGGGACGTTGAGATTTTTGAAGACGAGTCTCAACTTTTGGAGGTCTCCTGGAGGCGTGTCGGGTCGTTCAATTAGCAAAAAGTCATCCAAGTAGTGGATGACTTGTTGACAATGGGCTTGGTGCACGAGAATCCAGGTGAGAGTCTGTGCGAAGGTGTCGAAGAGCCAGGGACTAGACTTGGAGCCAAACGTCAGCTTGGTGGCGAAGTAGTATGACTCTCTCCATTTCATGCCATGCCAACACCAGAGGGACGGGTGGATAGGCAAGAGTTTAAAGGCGTCTGAGATGTCGGCCTTGGAGAGCCAGGTGCCCGTGCCGGTTTTAATTATGGCTTGGATTGCCATGTCTACAGACGCGTATTTTAGGGAGAACTCCTCTGAGGGGATCAAGGAGTTCAGGCTGGGGGTGGGGGAAGAATGAGGCGCAGACAGATCGTAAACTAAACGTGTTTTATTTGAAAACTTGCCCTTGACAAGCCCAATAGGGCTGACTCTCCAGGTGCTGAAGGGGGGTGTGGTGAAGGGGCCTATGATGAAGCCTCGCTCTAGCTCTGTCTGTAAGAGCTGGTCTATGGCCTGCTCGTCTGTGGCGGCTGAGCGCAGGTTTCTACATTCGTGCGTTGTGTGGGGTAGTGAAATGAGGCCTGTGTGGAACCCTTCTGTGAAGCCTTGGACGAGGAAGGTGGTGAGGGAGGGGGTGGGGTGGGAGGTGAGGTAGAGTTCCAGCCAGGGGATGTTAATGCGGCCTAGTCAGGTCTTCTTTTGTTGCTTGACTAGGCATAGGGTCCTGGGGTGCGCTCTATGGCACGTAAGGCAGACATGGAGCAGACGGCATTGGCTGAAGTTGCAGGAGCCATGGTTAAAATTATTGCAGATGGCCGCGCCGCCTAGCGTCTGTACTGGGCGCCCGAACTTGTCGGCCTGGGACGTCTGCTGGGTGGCCGGTAGGCACGGAGCTGCCCTCGAGGTCGAGGGGAGTTCGAACGGGCGAGTGTTGGAGGTGGTGCTGGTGGTGTTGGCGCACCAGGTGGCGGTGTGAGTGGAGGACTGGCAAACAGCGCATAATGGTGAGCGCAGGCCAGCAAAGTGACGGCAGAACAGCTCGGTGTCCATGAGACTCCAATCTGTAGCTGTCTGGAACTGCAGCAGCCTGGCCGCTGCTTTGGCTGAGAAGGAGCGGTGGTAGTCATAGAATGAAAACCCTCCGTACTTGTAGCCCAGATCCACTATGGTGTGGAGATAAAGGTCCAGCTCTTCCCTCCTACTGGGGGAGGCGGAGCATAGGACGTCTCTGAGCATGCCAAAGGCCAAGGCGAATTCCGGGACCGATAGTTTACGGTTAAGCCTTGGGTCTTTGGCCTTGAGGACCACTGAGACGTCTCCCCAGGCGTAGGCCTTGTTCTCGGCTAGGTCGTGTACTGAGATGAGGAGGGAGGCTAGGTTGATGTCCTTGCCGTCCAGGATGTCCTTCCTGATGTTGGCAGGTACCAAGTGGGCTGGGAGGACTACGGAGCACTTGCCTGCGGGTGTAAGCGGGAGAGGTATTTGCGGTTGTACTGTGGACGGGGTGAGCGTGGACGGATCGGGGGTAGCTGTAGGTGGGCGAGCCTCCAGAAGCATCATTCTCGTCTGTACGTCTGTAATAGTGGTGGAGAGTGTTGCGACCATGTTGTGGAGTTGGGACACGGTGGTGGATATGGAGTGTAGCGAGGTTCGCTGGGTGCTCGGTCCGGGTGAGGCTGGTGGGGAGTTGTTTGAAGCAGGAGGTGGGAACAGGAGCCTGAAGAGTTCTGCCTTCCTGGCTGTGGACGGAAAGGGCACATGCTTGCGCCTCAACTCCGCTGTTAACTTGGGGATGGTCCATCCCCTGAAGGAGCGTGCGCTGCCGCTCTCTGAAGCGGGGGGCGGTGAGGAAGGGGCAAAAAGGTCTTCGCTGCCGTCCTGAGACATGACTCAGGGTAAGTCGTGCCCTGGGTACGGAGTCTTGTCTACGAGGTCGGGGTGGGACGAGCGGGAACCTGCAGGGGTGAGATAAAACGGGTTGTTTCCGTGTCCTGCCGGGGATGGGGGATCCCCCTTTTTTTTTTTTTTTTTTTTTTTACCTGTAGAAATTACTGAATCTGGTGTGCAGGGGGAGCTGGCGAGTTTGACTGACCTGTGGAGAAATTACAATACATAAGGACGGGGGCTAGCCAAGCTCGAATGTTGTAAGCGAGCGACGAAGGGGGTGAGGCGGCGATAGCTTGGTGGCCGAAATGTCCCATGACAGAGGCCTGAAGCGGTGCGTTGCGGGTGTGGCTGACAACGCGGGGGCTCTGGAGCATGTGCTGAAATGAGGGTGACACTGTTGGGGAACGTTCGAGGCAAGGCTGCCTGCGGGAACGTGCAAGGGTTGGGAGCTGGACGTGTGTCAAGGAAATGAGTGACAGAAATTCCCATGGCAGAGATACGAATCTCTGGAGCATGTGCTGAAATGGGGCTAAGAAGAGAGGGGTATGTTTAGGGTCAGGACTGTGTGTGGGGATGTGTGTGGAGTTGCTGGGGCGTGTTTGTGGTAGGGCGAGTAGCTGAAATGACCCATGACAGAGGCATGAACCGGTGCACTGTGATTGTGAGTGACTACCGGGCTCTGGAGCATGTACTGAAAGGGGGCCACGGCGGATTCGGCCATGTGTGGAATGGGGTGAAGCTGCAGCTGAGAAGGTGCTTGTGTACCCCCAAGACGTACTGCAGCTGGGCAAGTGAGGGAACGTCCCACGAGGGAGGCGTGACAACGTGTTGTCATGTGGTTGGCGACTGCCGAGCTGTGGAGCGTGAGCTGGGAGTGAGGCCGCTACTGACCAGGGGTGCCGCCGCTGGTATGCGTGCGGGCGTGACGCGTGCGGAGCGCAGGCTGTGTGGAGGCCTGCCTTGGAGGCAAGTGGGGTGTGTTTGGAATTGCTGTAAAGCAAGTGGGATAACAAATTAATGGGCTGCGTTTAAAAATGCACGATGAGGCACAGCCTAACAAACAAGGTGTGTGCCTCGTGCATTGCGGTGCAGTGAAAGGGGTGTGCAGTGCAAGGCTGGATGAGGTGTGCATAAACAAAACAACACAAAAACAAATGGCAGTTAAAACAGTATGACTATGCAAAAATGGGAATCTAGACAAGTGTTGTGTCTTCAAATGTGCGGACATGTGGCATGTGCTTGAACGCATGAGATGCAACGGTGACAGGGATAAGCTGACAAGATTGACAGCACAGAGAACCAAACATGTGTCATGTAAAAGAAGTGCCGTGCATAGTCAGACACTTTAAAATAAGGCTCACATTGAATTTCAATTATTTTTAGGAAAGTATAAATGAATACTTGCCTGCAGTTTGGCTTTAATATTGACGCATGTTAAGAACTTTGGGCAAAACTTGAAAATCTATAGTTTACAATATTTGCAAAGGAAGAGAAGCTTTAAAGTGCTGCATCCTCATTGCTGTAATTTACTGGAATGGTATCTGCTTAATACGATGCTATGCCAAGTTTCCCAAAGCTGACATCTGGGATCACTATGTATGTAGTAGTACAACACATTGGTGAATATTATTATGGTAGAATGGAAATAACGACTGCACCCATTGTGGTTGAATGTGTGGAACCGTGCTCAGCCATCAGTTAGTATGGAGGTGTCCCCTGGGTGCCCACCTAGAGTACAAATGAAATGGGGGACATTAGCCTGGGTATGGGAAGTCATGCGTGTGGAGGGGGCGGAAATGAGACCTCCGGTGTAGGCGGGGGTTGAGTGTGGAAGGAGGGGAGCCTACCTTAACGCCGGTCGGGCGGGTGTGAAGCGAGCGGATGCCTCGGTGTCTGCAGTGACAGCTGAGTCGGCTGAGAGGCGTGGATGCGGCTGGACAGCGCGGATACGACGAGTGACGCGATGACGCAATCGAAGTGCGCCGGAAGTCTCGTGCTGAGACAGGAAGCCGACGGAGCCCGGAGGGAGGCGAGGAGATTATATAGGCTCCCCGGGCTCCTCCCATAAACACAGGCCGCTGCTCGGCCTTACTACTTATATGTTTCTTGAATGTAAAATCGCTGCAGAATCTTAACAGTAGAACACAGAAATTACATATCTATCTACTCATCATAATATTTCATTTAAAGATTATTATTTTTTCAAATAGAGCAATGTATCAAAAATGTTACACATACCTCCACTCATCATAATGTATTTGATTTAAAGCAAAAACATTTAAAATAGAACGTAGCAAGTAGCATTAACCATATATTTTTAGCCGATATATAGTTATTTCAAGGATACGTGGTGAGACCACAAGATGTCAGTGTTTATTAGCATGTCATATCCCAAGGCAGATTGAAATAAATGAGAGCCGCGTCAATGTTCAGTCATTTCTTCACACCTCAAGCATCAGAACTGATACCTGGAGATTTCATTTTTCACTCGCCTTTAGGCACTTGTTGCATTCTTCTCACACTTGTTATTCAGTATGGGATTCTCATACAAGTATAGGATCTTACAATGGTGGATATGCATGTCCATGCACCTGATTTACTTAATTGATGTTGTAAATGGTCAAATAAGTTATGCAGTTTTGGAAGAACAAGATCAAGGAAAAGTAATAGGAAACTTAGCTCACGATCTACGAATGGACCCAAAGCATCTCTTCAATCGTAAGTTCCAGATCACTTATGATACTAAGATTAGGTATTTTGATATTAACCCCAAAACTGGCACTCTTTATGTTGCACATAAAATAGATCGTGAAGAATTGTGTAGCAGTAATGTGGATTGTGTGATAAGACTGGGGATTGTAATGGATATGCCACTCGCATTGTATCATATTGAAATAAATATCATAGATCTAAATGACAATGCACCCTTTTTCAGTAACAATGGAATCGTTTTAACCATCGCAGAGTCAACTGAACCTGGAACTTGTTTTCCATTAGAGGGCGCTTTTGATCCAGATGCCAGCTCTAATTCTATCTGCTCTTATGTTTTAAATCCAGATGAATTTTTTTACATAGACTCACATATCAGTGATTACAAAACAGCATCTTTAGTGCTGGTTTTGAAGGATGCTCTAGATCGGGAGCAGCAGGCAATCCATTTTTTAACCCTTACTGCAACTGACTGTGGGACACCAAAACTGTCTGGGATAACTCAAATTAGAATTAATGTGCAGGATGCTAATGATAATCCACCCGTATTTTTAAGTTCAGTGTACAGAGTGTCAATACCAGAAAGTTATCCCAAAGGTACTTTAATTTTAGCTCTCAATGCAACTGATAACGATGATGGTGTAAATTGCAAAATTGAATATTCATTCAGTAGCATTGTGCCTATCAGGGTTCAGCAGCTTTTTCACATTGACTCAATAAGTGGTGTTATAAGCCTCAGAGGATTCATTGACTATGAAGAAAAAACATCTTATGAAATACAAGTACAAGCTAAGGACCATGGGCAGCTGCCATTAACAGGACACTGTAAAGTTATAGTAGACATAACTGATGTCAATGACAATCCTCCAGAAATTAGTGTGACTTCTTTATCCAGTATAGTTAAGGAGGATGCTGAACCTGGTTTTGTAATAGCACTTTTAACTGTTACTGATAAAGACTCAGGCAAGAATGGTCAGGTAACTTGTCATATACCTACCCACCTTCCATTTGTTTTACAAAGCAAATTCTCAAATTACTATTCTTTAGTTCTCAAATATACCCTTGACAGAGAGTCCATGTCAGAATACCATGTTTCTATAAAAGCCACAGATTCCGGATTCCCTTGCTTATCTTCAAGTACTTCTATAAGTTTTGTAGTATTTGACGTTAATGACAACCCACCATTATTCACACAGCCCTCATATTCAGTTTCTGTGCAGGAAAATATTATTCCCGGGACAACAATTACCCAGGTTTATGCATTTGACATAGACAGTGGTGAAAATGCTCAAATTTCATATTTTCTGTTATCAAGCACAGCTGGAGATGTGTCTCCTCCTAGTTTAGTTACAATTAATTCTGATTCAGGAAAGATTTCTTCAGTCAACTCCTTGGATCATGAAAAACTGCAAATGTTTTGTGTTGTGATTGAAGCTAGAGATAATGGAACACCACCTTTAAGCAGTACCACTAGCCTCACTCTTTTTATTCAAGACCAAAATGATAATTTTCCCCAGGTGCTACCATCTCTATCCACCATAGAAGTATGGAGAACAGCCAAAGTTGGACATGTAGTGACCAAAATAAAAGCATTTGATCGCGATTCTGGTTACAATGCCTGGCTTAGATATGAAATAGCTTCTCTCACAAACAGTTCCCTTTTTAGTGTTGGGCTTTATACTGGTGATATCACTGTATCACGAATGATTGAAGAAACTGATGGAGATTTGCATAGTTTGCTGATTACTATAACTGACCATGGAGAACCTTCAAAATCCACCATGACAGTTGTCACCATCGCTCTTTTGCAGTCTAAAAAAGAACAGCTGGATGAAAATGTAATGTTGGTAAAGAATGAGCGGATCATTACAGACTTTAATGGACATCTCGTCATAGCTATATCGTTTATTTTCAGCATGTTTTTGCTTATTGGCATATCATACACAGGGCTCAAATATTTCAAAGCCTTTAGAAGTTTAGAAGGGCATTCTAGAGCTGAAGACCTTAGCTGCATGAACAATGACTGGACTCTAATAAAAAATCAAAGTAACTTTACTCCTTTGTACTTCAATACTCAGTCAGCCACTAATACCATTCACAGTCATGCTTGGGATTATTCATCAGATACAGGATTTTTTGGAGGACGGCTACAGGACGAAGAAAGTACATACATGGTAGACAGTCAGGTAAGAGGAATACAAATTTGGTTGTCTTTATGTTCAAATCATCCTATTTTGTTTTTGCAGTATATATTTTTTTCTGCAATATACTGAATAATTACAGAAGTAAGGCAAATCTGTTTAAACAAAATCACACTGTGTTGGAAGCATCATTAAAATATTCTAAAAATAAATTGACCACTTTTTTATCAATTTAATTCTCATGCCCCGTACACACGGTTGGACTTTTGACTGGCCAAAATCACATCGGAATAAAAGAGAACATGTTCGCTATCTAAACTCTGACGTAATTCCTCAAAATTTCTGATGAAAAAAGTCAGATGGGGCATACATATGGTCGGAATTTCCGATGGAAAAAGTCTGTCTGACTTTTTCCATCGGAAATTCCGATCGCGTGTATGGGGATTTATTATTTAAGCTTCAGAAAATCACAGATGTCACAATATGGTGTTCTCCTTTTTCATTTAACCATTCAAGCACCATACATTGTAATTTTTTTTTGTGTGCTACTTATTGTTTAGTTATTTTTTTTAATACTATTTGATATACTATTTTATATTCTGCCTCATAATAAACATTTCCAATGTTTACCACTTTCAAATAGATTCTATGATGGATCTATTACATCTACCTAATTTTGAAATGTCACATCATCATAGTTGCTAATATTTGAAAATGTTTAGGAGGGACATGTTAACTGCTTGCCGACCAGGCAGGTCGGCTTGACTGTGCAAAATCACGTAATATTACGTGATTTTGCATATCAGCCACTAGGGGTGCGTGCGCGCCCCCTGCTCGCCCCTGGTGCCGCACGCGTGCCCGGCGGGTGCGATCACCGCCGGTCACCTGCGATCACTCATTACAGAGCGAGAACTGGGAGCTGTGTGTGTAAACACACAGCTCCCGGTCCTGTCAGGGGGAGAAATGACGGATCGTCTGTTCATACAATGTTCTGTCATTTCCCTTAGTCAGTCCCACCCCCCCTTCAGTAAGAACACACCTAGGGAACATGATTAACCCCTTCCTCACCCCCTAGTGTTAACCCCTTCTCTGCCAGTGGCATTTTTACAGTAATCAATGCATTTTTATAGCACTGATCGCTATAAAAATGCCAATGGTCCCAGAAATGTGTCAAAAGTGTCCAAAATCTCCGCCATAAGGTCGCAGTACCGTTAAAATCGCTGATCGCCGCCATTACTAGTAAAAATATTAATAAAAATGCCATAAAACTATCCCCTATTTTGTAGACGCTATAACTTTTGCGCAAACCAATCAATAAACGGTTATTGCGTTTTTTTTACGTAAAATATGTCGAAGAATACGTATTGGCCTAAACTGAGGAAAAACATTTTTTTTTAGATATTTTTGGGGGATATTTATTATATTTATATAAAATAATATATTCATTTTTTTTCAAAATTGTCGCTCTATTTTTGTTTATAGAAAAATAAAAAACGCAGAGGTGATCAAAAGAAAGCTCTATTTGTGGGGAAAAAAAGATGCCAATTTTGTTTGGGAGCCACGTCGCACGACCACGCACGACCGCGCAATTGTCAGTTAAAGCGATGCAGTGCCAAATCTCAAAAAGTGTCCCAGTCATTGACCAGCAAAATGGTCCGGGGCTGAAGTGGTTAAAGGGTTCAAAAAGCAAATTGCAGGGGATGACATGCAATAAATACTTAGATAAAGATTTGGGGGGGGGCATGGTGGCTAAAAAATGGAATTTGACTAGATTAATAAGATTGTCTTCATGCCATTTTGCTTGTCACAACTTTTCTGGATTTTGCTGTGTTTTCCACAAACTAAGGCTTGGGGATACACAGAAGAAAAAAGAGTATTGTGCTGAATATTTGGTATTCAGTTGTGTGAAAAAGCACACCCCATATAAATTCATGTCCCTTTTCACATATTTGAACAGGCAAACATTAGACCTTCATTCAAAGACAATTCATGCCTACAAATAGGGTGAAATGCTTGAACATAATCATAAAAACAATTTCCATTTTCATTTATTTACTAGCTGAATGCCCGGCGTTGCCCTGTCTTCCTAGCTTAACCTTTTGGGGAGGAAAATCATAGTAATATAAATATACCCATCTTTTATATAAGGGTGTAGGTAAGGGTTAATTTAACTGTCATATATTTTTATTTGGCATATAAGTAATATGTGTACCAGCGTACAGAAGTTATGTGGGAACATACATTTCCCATTGATTTGCATGGGACTTTAAACAAAAACCCAGACCCTCAGAAATATGGGTAGTTAAGGGATAAATTAACTATCCTATAGTTTAAGTGGACATATAAGTAACATGTGACCAAGTGTTATCGAAATATGTACAGCCGTTTGGAAGTTATGAAGTAACATGTATTTCCCATAGAGTTGAATGGGACTTTAAAGAAAAACCCCGACCATGGCAAATGGGGGTGGGTAAGGGTTAAACCACCTATCCTATGTTTGTTGCTGACATATAAGTAACATGTGTGCCAAGTTTCATGTTAATATCTTTAGCCGTTTGGACGTGATGCTGGAACATACATACATACATACATACATACACACACTTGAGTTTTATATATATAGATTTAACAAAGCTACCAATAGATGTAATGTGTACTGTAAAAAATTGTACAGCGGCCAAGTACAGCCTTGGCCTCAGAAGTTAGCATGGCCCTCATTTAGTCCAAATTACATCTTGTAGGCATTTTGCATAACTGCCCACCAGTCTCTAACATCACCTCAGTGGCATTTTCAAAATGTAAACATTTTAATAAATAGCTTTTTTATATTTTCCCACAACATTTCAATGGAATTGAAAACAATCAAACACCCTTGCGAGCAACCTAGAGCTAATCAATGCTTTATCGCCTGATATTATCAGCAGCAGGCACTTCTCACACTCCCATACTCTGTGCAAAGTAATTACAATTCAATCAATGTGCTGCGCTTATAAACCAACTTTGATTTTTAGCGGGACTGCAACATTGCGGCGGACGAATCTGACCCCAAGTGACACTTTTTGGGGACCAGTGACATTATTAGAGATCAGTGTTAAAAAATGCACTGATCTTTGTATAAATGACACTGGCAGGGCAGGGGTTAACACAAGGGGGCCGATCAAGGGGTTAAATGTGTTCCCTGGGTGTGTTCTAACTGTGTGGGGGATGGGCTTGCTGGGACAATTAATAGATCACTGTTCCTGAAAACTAGGAACATTAGATCTTTTAGTTGTCCCCTGTCAGAATGGGGGATCCACCTTGTTTACATAGGTAGATGCCCTTTCTGCCTCTCTTTACCACTGTGGCCAGTAGACATTGGGCACATGCCCACAATACCACATGCATGGACCGATGTACAGGTACGCTGGCTTGTGCAGCCAAGCCACCTTTCCACAGTATATATGCAGAAGGCGGTCGGTAAGTGGTTAAAGTCTGGTTTACCCTGGTGCAACATACGATCCGACTTTGGGAGCACATGTCGCATGACATGTACAAGTCAATGGTTCCCTATGAGAGCCATCTTAACTGGCCCGACACAAGTTGGTCAAACTTTGAAAAAAGGTTCCTGCACTACTTTGGTCTGACTTTGGTCTGCTTTCAGCCCATTCAATATTATTGAAGTCGGATATAAGTCGCACCCTCGTCCTAACCATCTGACTTGTGACATCCGACATGGTGATTACAGCAGCAGGAAAAGGAATTTATGTCATGCTGGGATTGTTTTGATTGGTCAAAAGAAAAATCTCAAAGTCAGAGCAAAATCTTATCCTGTTCATTTAAGTCAGATGGCAGTAGGACTGATGTAGGACCAATGTCGCAGGGCAAAGTCATATCGACAGTCGTACAACAACCGTGTTGTACCAGCAAGAACCCAGCCTTAAACCTCCTTCTACACAGATACTGTGTATCACTCTATAATGCACATATAACATCAAGTACACATCAAGTGCTTATGTAATAAATCTGTGTGTGCAAATAACAAAACAAAATAAATAAATACAAATATTTAAAAAATATATACATTTTGTCAACTTATTATCTCACAACAATCCCAATATCAGAGTTCATAAAGTAATAAGTAAATATACATTATATGAACCATACAGTCCTTGTTACATGGTACAGTATCTCACAAAAGTGAGTACACCTCTCACATTTTTGTAAATATTTTAGTATATCTTTTCATGTGACAACATTGAAGAAATTACACGTTGCTACAATGTAAAGTAGTAAGTATACAGCTTGTATAACAGTGTAAATATGTTGTCCCCTCAAAATAACTCAACACACAGTCATTAATGTCTAAACTGCTGGCAACAAAAGTGAGTACACCCCTACTCTGAAAATGTCCAAATTGGGTATAATTAGCCAAATTTTCTCCCTGGTCTTTAGTGTTACAAGGTATCAGGTGTGAATGGGGAGCATGTGTGGTACATGGTGTACATTGGTGTTATTGCTCTCACTCTCTCATACTGGTCACTGGAAGTTCAGCATTGTACCTCATGGCAAAGAACTCAGAGGATCTAATTTTGTTTTTGCTCTACATAAAGATGGCCTAGGCCAGGGCTCTCCAAACTATGGCCCTCCAGCTGTTGCAGAACTACACGTCCCATGAGGCATTGTAAAATCTGACATTCACAGACATGACTAGGCATGATGGGAATTGTAGTTCCTGAACAACTGGAGGGCCATAGTTTGGAGACCCCTGGCCTAGGCTATAAGAAGGTTTCCCTGACTCTGAAACTGAGCTGCAACACGGTGGCCAAGACCATACAGCGGTTTAACAGGACAGGTTCCATTTATAGCAGACCTCGCCATGGTCGACCAAAGAGGTTGAGTGCACGTGCTCAGCATCATTTCCAGAGGTTGTCTTTGGGAAATAGATGAATGAGTGCTGCCAACATTGCTGCAGAGGTTTAAGGGGTGGGGGGTCAGCTTGTTAGTGCTCAGACCATTTGTTGCACACTGCATCAAATTCTAAAGATGATGCACAAGAAAGCCTGCAAACAGTTTGTTGAAGACAAGCAGACTAAGGACATGGATTACTGGAACCATGTCCTGCAGTCTGATGAGACCAAGATAAACGTATTTGGTTAAGATGGTGTCAAGCGTGTGTTGTTGGCAACCAGGTGATAAGTATGAGTGCTGCCAGCATTGCTGCAGGTGTTGAAGGGTATGGGGTCAGCCTGTTAGTGCTCGCACCATTTGCCGCACACTGCATAAAATTCTAAAGATGATGCACAAGAAAGCCCGCAAACAGTTTGCTGAAGACAAGCAGACTAAGGACATGTATTACTGGAACCATGTCCTGTAGTCTGATGAGACCAAGATAAACGTATTTGATTAAAATGGTGTCAAGCGTGTATGGTGGCAACCAGGTGATGAGTACAAAGACATGGAAAAGTGGAAAAGGACTCCAGTGGCAACCTGTGAAGCTCTGGCAAACTCCATACCCAAGAGGGTTAAGTCAGTGCTGGAAAATAATGGTGATCACACAAAATATTGACACTTTGGGCCCAATTTGGACATTTTCACTTAGGGGTGTGCTCACTTTTGTTACACTGTTATACAAGCTGTACACTTACTACTTTACACTCACTCACAGTGTGTGTAACTTGCCCCCCCCCACATGTTATGCCACAGGATCACGTGGCTTCCTCAGGGGAGTTCTCAGTCAGAATCTCCCTGGAGACTTCTTTAGCATCAACTGATTAGGTCTTGAGTAGAATTTGCTGGAACAGCCATTCCTCTATATATTTGTAGTCACTTAAAACTTATGCCATATTATTGATTCCAAACAGTTTGGCAATTTTTTTAATTCCCTTGCTAATCTCATAGGAATCTGGAACCTTCCTTATGAAGGTCTTATGCCTCGTACACACAATCAGAATTTCCAATGAAAAAAGTCATACGGAATTTTTTCATCGGATATTCCAACCGTGTGTATGCACCATCTGACTTTTTCCGTCGGAAATTCAGATGGAATTTGAAAGAAAACATGTTCATTTCTTTTTTCGACGGAATTTCATCTATATGGAACTCCAACTGAGAAAAACCATGCATGTTCGGAAACAAGTCGACGCATGCTCTGAAGCATTGAACTTCATTTTTATAGGCTCGTCGTAGTGTTGTACGTCACCGCATTTTGGACGGTGGGAATTTGGTGTGTCCGTGTGTATGCAAGACAGCTTTTCGTCGGAAAAACCTGTCGGAGTTTATGACGACGGAAAAACCAATCGTGTGTACGGGGCATTAGAAATCTTTATTAAAATGGCATGACAACACCCCCCACTTCAGTAGCAATGAGAATACCAAATCTAGATGGTTTAAATAAGGTTCTACCTGCATATTTCCTGATGAGGTTGTAACCGTTGGCATCAAATCTGATTTCTAATTTCATGGATTTGAAGTGGTGGTAAATGTAGGTGTGTACTTATTTTTTGAACATGATCAATCTGCATTTTCATTATTTGTTTTATGTAAATTATTACACCAAGTTACCTTTTTGTGTAACATTTGCTCAATTATATCACCTTCACCTATAGGTACTGTTTGAATAAATATTCAGTGTTTGCAATATATATTGAAAAAGTCAGCAATTTCAGTGAGGTATGCTTATTTTTTCAAATGGTGTTAATTAATCGCCTGTCACCAGAAACAGCAGATCAAAGTCCAGGGTACCGGGAAACTGTGATTGGCCCTGGTACCATGTGATCACTGTGACCAATTACTGGAATTACAGTAGTAAATAATGGCTATCATTCATGATGCCATTGTTAATTACTGTGGGATCTCTGTGAATCACAATGGTCCTGTAGCATGTGATAGTTGTGACCAATCACATTAGTAAACAAAGGCATCATAAATGATTGCTTACATAGTGATGATCCCTGTATAAGCATATCACAGTAAAAAAAAAATCCTGATACCCACCTGGAGCAGTATTTATATATTTTTTTGTTATTTTTTGCAGAATTTTATAACAAAAAACTAAGAAACATTTTTTTTCAACATTTTTTCATTTATATAGCAAAAAATAAAAAACCCAGGAATGATAAAATATCACAAAAAAGCTATATATGTTTCAAAATGTATATACAATTAATTTAGGTACAGTAGTTGTCATTCGAAGTGTGACAGTGCTGAAAGTTGAAAAATGGCCTGGACTGGAAGGGGGTAAAATCATCTGGCTAGTGCCTCACAGAAGATGTTCTATTGAATGAAATGTACGTCAGGCAAGGCAAGGAATATTGGTAATGTCTGCACACTCGTGGACAGTGTCTGACTGTTGCTATTAAACTCATGCTTTTAACTGAATCCTGCATAATGAGTTTCTTTCCTCTTCCCTCTGGCTTACTGCATGATCGGGTCTGAGTCTCCTGAGGTTCAATATATGCATCACTTGCAGTGCACTTGTAGTGCAAAGTGTATTTTCCTTTAGTAAATCACCCCCAATGTTTGTAAAAGTGTAGTTTCCATACACCAGAAACTCTTCAGTAATTGCCTCTGATCACCACAATGCCCTTTGCGTGGGCTATGGGTGTCTTCTCAACTTTTTGAATGGACCTCACTACCCTGTTTCTCCGAAAATAAGCCCTACCCCGAAAATAAGACCTAGCGTGAGTTTCTGGGATGGCTGCAATATAAGCCCTACCCCAAAAATAAGCCCTAGTTAAAGTCCTTGTAAAAACATGTAATCCGTTCTGTAAAAAGATTATATAATGTGCAGTGTGTCTCCCTTTTGTAACTTTATTGTGGAAAATACCTTATTTAAAGCACTGCTGGGCGCTCACGTGACCCGCCGGAGCTCTTCTTCTCTCCTTCCGGCTGATATCAGCTGTTTTTTTTTTTTTTCAATAAAACTTTATTAAGCCCCTACCCACTGCAGTACTCAGAGTGGGGCTGACGTCATTGGGGATCTTGGCCCCTCCCTCTGCAGTATTTGGAGTAGGGAAGAAGAGCTCCAGTGGCTCACGTGAGCGGCAAGCGGCACTGTAAGTAAGGTATTTTCCACAATGTTACACAAGGAGACACACTACACATGATATTATCTTTTTACAGAACGGATTACATCATTTTATAAGGTCTTTAAACAAAGGTTTATTTTTGGGATTACAGAATTTCACAATGCTGACTCCAGAGCTGACAGGGGGAGAAACTTTTTTGTACATACCATAAATAAATAAGACATCCCCTGAAAATAAGCCCTAGTGTGTTTTTTGTAGCCAGAATTAATATAAGACCCGGTCTTATTTTCGGGGAAACACGGTAATTACAGGAGGTCTATATGAGCTTTGCAATGTTCACACATGCTGTCCGTTTTTCATCCATCCATTGATTACCATTGTTATATATACATATGTAGATGATTTTTACACTGTTTTCAGATATTTATTTATGCACTATAATTTTAATGCACTCTATTGAAGGAGAGCGCTGCACTGTTTATATTTAAAAGAGCATTATAACAGGGTTTTTTTTTAAGCCTTTACAATCACTTTAATTTATCTGGTGCACCAGGTGTTTTGTTATGCATTGTAAGACTTTTGTTGTCTTGCTCCTGGAATGTATTTAGCAAATTTTAAATGGAAGGCTTAGATGGGCTTCAAATTACTTATAGCATTTAAAGTTTACTTCTATTTGCGCAAACACTTTTTGTTTAACAGACAATACATTTTGAGAATTTTAGCAGTTAATTGTAGAGTTTCATTTTAACCTTCCTTTAACTGTGACTATCTTTGTTCAAATGACCTTAGAAATAATTTTGTATTTGTCTGTACTGCAATTCACCGGGTTTGTTTTTCTCAAGGGCGCTGTATGCCACTGTGTAAATCATTCGGACTGCAATGCTGTCACAATGTAAATGGGCTAAGATGATCTTGTTCTTTCAGCTTACTTTACAATGACATTCTGCTTGACTTTTTTAAATTAATACAGTGTAAAATCCAAACTGAAGAGGTTGACCTTTTTTAAGTTTTGTCCTTTTTCATATCAAGAAATATTTGTCTGTCTTTTAAATTTAATTACTTAATGTAATAAAACGTTGTCTTTTATGACCTCCCATGCAGTACCAAATGTCATAGAAGAATGCAGAATGCAGAATAACCTCAGCTTTGGTGTAGGGATGCACTCCATGCTGTCAACATGTAGTTTAACTCTTTTATGACCACCCAACACATATGGCAGTAAAAGGGTGGGCTTTAGGGTCAGCATGCAGCAAATATGCATCACTGGGCAGACATTGTTTATGTGCTGAGAGTGCGCTCACAGTGTCCTCTTAGCACAAGGACCAAGCTGTTGCAGACAGTTCTCGTCCGTACTACAGAGCGGTAGCCAGTGGGACCAACTTCCTGCCCCAGGTACGTTCTGAAATCTTCAAAGGGGCATCAGCGGCAGGCAGGAAGGGGTTAATATAAGTGAGATCTCAAAAGATGAAAGGACAAGACTTTATGAGGTTCTATACACTTGGATCTTCTTTTTCTTCTTGCAAGGTGTAATTATGAAAATTAACAGTTAAAAATATATTACATTATGTAATACAAAAATGCACTGTACATAGAGTTTTGAATGATGTTGAAAATATTCTCTAATATTCTTTCAGCGCTGTCACACTTTAAATTACAATTGCACAGTCATGCAATACTGTACCCAAATTAAATTTTTATAATTTTTTTAAATTTAAAAATGTTCTTAGTTTCTGTCAGTAAATTTTGTAAATAAGTAATTTTTCTCCTTCACTGATGTGCGCTGATGAGGCGACACTGATGGCCACTGATAGCCTGCACTGATGGGCACTGATGAGGGGGCACTTATGGGCACTGATGGCTGGGGTGGCACTGAAGGGCACTAATTAGGTGGCACTGATAGGGAAGCACTAATATGCCACACTGATGGGCACTGATAGGTGGAACTGATATGCAGCACTGATGAGCACTAATAGGCAACACTGACGGGCACTGATAGGTGACACTAATGTGCACTGATAGGTGGCACTGATGGGCGCCAAACCTACTAACACGAGATTAGCAGAAGGAGCCCAAAGGGTGGCACACTTGGTATTGAACTTTCCTTTTATAGTGCCGTTGTACGTGTTGTACATGACCGTGACCGCGTTCTTGGTGATCGGAATTTCCGACTTCCGGCAACATGGCCACCACTGCATGGCTTATATAGGTCCTCTGTCCTGCTGGCATGTGATGTAATGATGGGGCGTGAACATGCTACTGGAGCCTGCGCATGCGAACCACACTCTCCTGTCCCACCACCTCTCAAGACCACAGGGAGATTTCACAACCTCGCTGGGTGCCAACCGAGAAGTATGTCACTTCACAGGTGTGTAGGGGTGCTGCGCTCCCATTCACTACACAGCCCATTTGTGCACAACACATATGTGCACTCTTCCTGAGGAAGGCATGATGGCAAAACATGTTGAAGATCATATGTAAGGAATATTTCCAACAACAACGCTCTATGTACAGCACATTTTGGTATTATCGCCTACAGTATACACACTTTTTTAAATTTTAATATTGATGTATTAAAATTGATTGTGAGGAATACATTTTATTACAAAAAGTGATGTGCTGCAATCTAAATCATGTCCCTGGTGGGAGTCATTAGATCATCTGGGAAAACCTAACTAAGAATACTGATGAGGTTAGGTAAAAGAGAGACAGTATAATATGGTAGGAAGAGATAAAAAAAATTCACACCTAAAACAAGTGGATCTGGTAGAGGAAAACAATGTTTTGCTCTGATTTGCATGCATTTCTTATTTAACCACTTACCTACTGGGCACTTATACACCCTTCCTGCCCAGGCCAATTTTCAACATTCAGTGCTCTCACTTTGAATGACATCAAGGTGTGTCAGGTGTTCTAGGGACATAAACTGCACATCTAATTTCCTGACAATCTATCACATTTTTGAAGGCCCTGGAGCACCAAGACAGTGGCAACACCCCAAAAAATTACCCAATATAGGAAAGCAAACACTACAACGTATATTTTATGAGGCATAATGAGTCTTTTGAACATGTAACTTCTTTCCACAAGTTTTTTGAAGGCCCTTATGTTTCTAACAAATAACATGTACATGTCAAAAATTACACCCCAAAATACAGCTGAGCAAAGAGTAAACAAAAGGTTACATGCGGTTTTAGTAGTGAGATGTCCACAGAGGAGTGCATTGGTCCAGGCAACAGGCAGGGATATGGTCAACAACAGTGAAAGGAATTGTCAGGCAGCAGTCAAGAATATTGTCTATAGTCAGTACAGGAAGCAGGCAGAGATATTGTCAGCACAGCCAAAACATTGGTCCAGGCAGCAGGCAGAGATGTGGTCAGCAAAACACAAAACAATTGTCCAGGCAGCATTTAGAGACAAGGACAGCCAAAGTATTTGTCCTGGCAGTAGGCAGGAACATAGTCCCTAGTCAGTACAGTTAGCAGGCAAAGGTGTTGTCAGATCAGGTGGCAGGCAGAGTTATGATCAATTAACAGGCCAGGGTAAGTCAGCAACAGGCAGAACTATCAGGTTTAGGGCCTTGGTCAGGTAAGACCTGGGCATAGGGGTAGAGCCTTCTACCCAGCCAAATCTCTTTAAAGCCTCTGGTCTCCAGACCCTAATCTGGAAATTACAACACCCGGAGAAAGCCAAAAACGTTTTTCCACTCAGAAAAACTATTCTGAAGAGTCTCTCATATGTGAGACCCCTGTGTTATCTTGAATCCCCCTACTACAGTAGCAGGGCCACAGATCAGTCCAAGCGGCAGTGAAAAACATTGTCAATTAACATGCTGAGGTCAGAACAGGTGGAAGGCAGAAACGTTGTCAATATTTCAGGCGGCAAGCAGAGGAATCGTCAAGTAAAGAGGCCAGGGTCAGTTCTGGAGCAGGCAGAGGTATAGTCAGTTTAGGTGACTGTATTAGTTCATTGATTCTTCCTGTCAGTGTGAAACTGCCTGCTTGTATGATGTACAGGCATATAGCTCAAAGTGACAGTCTGCAGGAGATCAGCATGACACCAGCAATCTTCTTATCGCTGGTGCAATGCTTTTCAGGCTCCTAGAAAAAAAATTGTAAATGCACATTTTTTACCTGCAAGAAAATTAAGTGAACTTATTCTTTAATTCCATAATAGACAAGCATATTGTTTAGTAACATTCGGTTATATATTCATAAAAGTATGTTGGAACTTGAATTTGGATAATTGTAGTCCGTAACTAAAGTAACAGGAACTACTATAGCTATAGCTCAATTCCATAAATATCAGGGACCTTGATTCCTTGTTGTCAGCTTCCATAATAGCATTACTTTTGTATATGCACAAAAAATAGCTTAGTAGGTTGCTAAATATTGTGAGAGAAGTCATAATCTAATAATATAAGAAGAAAAAATAAATAAAAGGAAGACTTACTAATACCCACAAACCTTGCAACAACATGTGCTATGACAGGTATGTTCTAAACTGAAAAGTTGTACAAAAACAGCACATGTAGATCAGTTCAGGTTTAAAGTATCTGGAGGGTCAGGGGCATCTGCAGGATGTAAATTGGCTAACCTCAAACACTTCACACTCAGAAGATAATGTATGAGGTCAGTCAGTTAACAGGACAGCAGATGTCAGACTTTTGTTGGCCTCTGTACCACCCATTGCTTTATCAATTGCAGTTTCCATACTTCTATCTTGATTGGTTAAGGTGTCAGTTAGCACTTAGTGAACATGTCTCCTAAGGCTCAGTTCACACTAGCATTTTTTAGCTGGTGAGATCATTGGTAAGAGGGTTAGAGGTGGATTACCAAGGATTGGCACACATTTATTATACCACACATTTAATATACCACAATTGACTTGGAACACTTGGCACATGAAACCTGTAAGAATACAAACTGGAAGCAGATTACATTACCAAAACATGTGTGGACATTATTTCCTTGAACCAAGTTCGAGGGCTGAGTATTTGTCTTGTTTATTTGCTTTATGTATTCATTTTATACATATTCATGCATACATTTATACAGGAGGGTGTAATTTAATATTATCTGCTTGTCACTTACCATATGTACTTGGCAAGACCTAGGCATATAATGATATACTGTATACTGTCAGGACAATTTATAAAGGGTGTCATAGACACCCTTTAAAATCCCATCAGGGTACAGAAACTGAAAGTGCTTGTCAGAGACAGGTACATAAAGCTGTATGTTCCTGCACTGAAGTTGAATTGTAAATAATGTAAACTTTCCTTAGTGCATGTCCTCCCTTCCTGGTGTCTGAACCTGTCACACTGACAGGTGCATGCTGAGGAGTTTTGTAGTAAGGGGGCAGAACCTGGTGGGGAACTGAAAGACTAGATCCCCAGTCCAATTGACTTTTGATAGATAGCATAAGCAGTATAATAGAAGCTTTTGAATCCACCCACCTCTGTGCACTGCCAATCAAAAGTAAATCAGATTGAATGGGGAACTAGTCTTTCAGTTCCCCATCAGGCCCTGCCTGCCCAGTGATAAAAATTTCCAAAATATGGAAATTGCCATTTTGGGCAATGACATCACCACTATCCTATTTGTTTACATTTAGCTTTCAACAAGGGACTCTCCCAGGTGACAACTGAATGGAGTTGGGAATAAAGCTCTAAGTGGAAGTGTGACCGCTTCCCAGCACAGACATGCATGCCCCACTCTGCCACTCTGTATTAGATATGTGCATTCCCGTTCGTACGAATGTTATTTTCATACGAAAATGTTCATTTTCGTACCCGCAGAATAATGTGTACATACGAAAAAATGTAAGCACCAAAATACAAAAACGACGGGATTACGAATGAGTCGCATAACGAACAACCGCAAATACGAACGAACAATCCGACGAAAATACGACAAAACGAAAACGGTAAAAGAACGAATATGACATCTATAACAAAAGATTTTCATTCTGTATTTTGTTTGAATCCTTTTTCTGTTTGTATAATCATATGACATCTTATAACAAAAGATTTGTATTCTGTATTCTGAATTCCCTTTTTCTGTTCGTAATTTGGTTTCAAAATACAGAATGCAAATCTTTTGTTATAAGATGTCATTTTCGTTTTTTTGAATGGACAGTGAGTGTAGTTAGTTAGTGAAGCAGCTTCTCTTTTGTGCTGAGTAGTACAGTAAAGCCAAATAAACTTTTCTGTGGATTTTCGTCTGAAGGGAGAGATCAGTTGGCCAGACTTTTGAACCTGGAACCCAAAAATGGTTTTCTGATGGAGTTTAAAAACGAACGGACGTTCGGTAAAACGATCGTTTTTATGTTTGTTGTTAAAAAAGTCTGACCAAGTGTATGGGGCTTAACAATAGTTAATATGGATGAGCCGCGTGTTGAAAGTGCCGCGAATCCCGCAATATATTTACGAAAGTACAAAATGACGAAAATTCACGAAAATTATTGTCTAACAAGTAACGAACATGAATTAAACAGAATAACTAACCATCCCGCATGTACGAAAATAAAACGGTAACAAAATACGAAACGGAATACGAAAAAATCGCGTCATACGAAAAACGAACGGGAACGAACAGGAAAACGGGCGTCTTACGAAAAACGAACGGGAACGATCCTACGGAACGATACGAAACGGAACAAAAAAAAACGAAAATGTTTTCTGTGCACATGTCAGGCCCCGTACACACGACAGAGTTTCTCGGCAGAATTCATCGAGAAACTCGGTCAAAACCCGGATTCTGCCGAGAAACTCTGTCGTCTGTACAGTTTTGGCTCGATGGAGCCGCCGAGGAGCTCGACGAGAAAATAGAGAACATGTTCTCTATTTTCTCGTTGTTCTATGGGAGAAGGCGGCCCGCCGAGCTCCTCGGCGGCTTCATCCCAAAACTCGACGAGGAACTCGACGTGCCAAGCACGTCGAGTTCCTCTGTCATGTGTACGGGGCCTCAGAGTGTCAGCTCAGAGCTGGCATTAATTACTGCCAGTTTATTAAATCTGAGAACTGGCAGTAATTGCTTAATAATCTGTTGCTGCCATAGTAACAGGTTGTTTAGGTGGCTGTAGCAAGAAAAATCTGAATTTGCTGCATGTGTCAGCAATGTTACCTGTGCCACATAAGTGCTGAATTAGGCACAGGTTGTAATTAAGGAATCTATCACCACAAAAAGTGTTGGTAGGACTTTATTGAATTCCACTATGTATGTCTTAGTTAATTTCCTTTCTAAATCATTAGAAAGTGACTGAACTTGTTTCAAAGAATATATACTGTATATATATATATATATATATATATATATATGTATATATATATATATATATATATATATATATATATACACACACAGACACACATTTATACAGGTTATCTTACAGAGTTTTACTTCCCAGTGGGAATATTTGAAGGCCTGTACATGTACTGTGTGTTCAGCATTGTAATAAAATTGTCCAATATGATCCATATCACAACAGTAAATTAAAGATTGTTATCTTGTTGTCAGCATAGCTCACCTTAGCTGGGTGCAGATGTAACACGTCAAGTCAGTTCCACATTAAGTTATTAAAGTAGATTTAAACACTACCAGAATGGCATTTAGATTGCTAAAGCTCTGTGTATCACAAAGAATTGCCATCTTTAATAAAGTACTTGTGTTCATAAAAAAAATTAATGGGAAAGCAAATAAATACACACATGTACACACACACACATACACACACTGTGACAAAATCCTCCTCATCATCTCCTGATGTAAATCTAGTGTCAGTTACATCATACAGACATAGTGATTCGGCTTAATCTATGATAAATGACACCCCAAAGACTCCCCCACTAGTAGACTAGTGTCATGATAATACTGGTCACTAAATGAAAGCACCCTGGCAGGCTGCTGAATGTCACAAAAACAGCCAGTGATGCTGGCTGACATTGAACAAAAATGTTGATGATCATAATCAATAATGCCCACAGGATTCAGTCTGGCTTGCTTAAACAAGCCAGTGCATGGGGAGCCATGTAGCTTTGTAATGACCGCACGCCAGTTAGGTGAAAGCAAAACAGTTAATTTATTTAAATCACAGTTAAACATAAAGACAGCTTACTTCAGTCAAAGTCAATAAACAGTCTAAATTCCGGTATCACAAACTAAACAGCAAGATCACTGCTGATCTTCGGCCCCACACAGGGGTTAAGCTCTATACTCTATAGTAAGGGTGCCAGACAGGCCACACAGGGGGGTTAGCATCCCATGTCCCAGCTTGTTTGAGCACTCACACTTGCCACACAGCTTGTGAGTCTCTCTTCCACTCACTTCCCTGACAAATGTGCTTATTTCCCTCTGCTCCTATCAAATTCCTTTAAATAACACGCTTGAGGGATGCCTTAAGTCAGCAAAAGACCAATAAGGTTGAGGAAATGAGCAGACAGATTGTAAAGGTTGCATCCGAGAGAACATAATGAAGTAACAAGGGGCTCTCCAGGAGACAGGGCCTAAAGCCTTGATCCATAGTTCCAGGTAAAAAGAAGCAAGGTTTCAACAGGGGCATTAAATGCAAGGTATAATTCCAAGCATAACTAGCATGTAACATATCACAAATTGCTAAAGATGATATTGTCATAGGCGAGGACAAGGGAGTAAATGTTTTGAATGAGCACAGGATCCATGGGACCACAGATAAATATGCATCACCCAGAGTAGATTCTATGGTCACCCACAGTTTGGAACTTTTAGCATATTTCCAGTCAGAAATTCTAGAGAGAGCAATGGCATGACATTGCATGAAATCAGCGACTGGAGAGGAAAAAACCTATAGACACACCAAATGGAATCATCTGGAAAATGAGTAAAACCCTACGGAGGATGGTTATTTTTATGACATTAATCTTGCCAAGCCAGGAGTGACAGAGATGAGACCACCACTGTAGATGTGATTTTACAGTGTTCAATAGGAGTATGTCGTTACAGTATATCTAAAAAGAGCAGACAGACGAGGGGTTATGTGTAGGCCCAGGCATTTTTCTTAAGCTAGCCCATTGCCGGTGGCAAAGGATATATGGTTGTAGCGAGGCTACCTCAAAGGTTGGAATGTTATTATTCAGAATTTAGGATTTAGATATGTTGGGCCAGATTCAGGTAGATCAGCGGATCTTTAGATCTGCGTGATCTATCTGATTTAAGATACGCTGCCGCAAGTTTGAGAGGCAAGTGGGTAATTCACAAACCACTTACCTCCAAACTTGCGGCGGCGTCTCGCAAATCCCCCGGCGGAATTCAAATTCCGCGGCTAGGGGGAGTGTGCTATTTAAATCAGGCGCGTTCCCGCGCCAATTTAAATGAGCATGCGCAGTCCGCGAAATTTCCCGGCGTGCATTGCTCCCACTGACGTCACTAGGACGTCAGTGGTTTCGACGTGAGCGTAACTTGTGACGCGCGGGTTTCTGAATCGGCGTACGCACTTAAAAAAATTCAACATCGACGCGGGAACTACAGCTATACTTAACATTGGCTGCGCCTCATAGAAGCAGGGGTAAGTATACGCCGGGAAAACCGATACGGAAACGTTGTAACAAACTGTGTCGGGTCCGCGTACGTTCGTGAATTCGCGTATCTCGCTGATTTACATATTATTCAGCGTAAATCAGCGGGAACGCCCCCCGCGCCATTTTCAAATTGAAAATAAGATCCGACGGTGTAACACAGTTACACCTGTCGGATCTTAGCCATATCTATGCGTAACTGATTCTATGAATCAGGCGCATAGATACGACCAGTGTAAGTCAGAGATACGACGGCGTATCAGGAGATACACCGATGTATCTCTCTGTGAATCTGGCCCGTTGATTTTAAAATTTGAAAGGTCCTGGAAGGTATAGAAAGCAGCCATTAGGTTTGGTAGAGAAATTCTAGGCAGTTGGTTATAAAATAAAATGTCATCCGCTAATGCAGCATATTTAGTTGTCCTTTTTTTCAACGGTATGTCCATGGATATCGTTATTATGATTAACAGAGGAAAGAAATGGCTCTAAGGAGATAGCAAATAGAAGTGGCGATAAGGCACACCTTTGCTGCGTGCCATTATGCAAGGTGAACGGTACAATAAGCAGATCGTTCATTTTTGTTTAGGAGGTTGGGTGGGAGTTACGAGAAGCTATGCAGTGTAGCATTTTAAGACCAAGACCAAAAATCTTTAAGGTTGTCAGTAGGTAGTCTCAGTCCACCCTGTCAAATGCTTTTTCAGCATCAGTATAGAGATAGGCTGGTGTGCACTGGGACTGTTCCCTACAGGGCCTTTTCCCGATATCTCAGTGTGAAGTGCTGCTACTATTGCTGCCCAGCTCTGCCCTATTGTTGTGTACAGATCACTCACCTGCAGATATTTAAATAGCAGGGGCATCCATATGTAAATACCTGTGGACCAACGGGAATGATGTGTAAATAAAGGCGGCAAGTCATATCTGCCATCACCTATACTAAATGCTGCCCACTGGGGAGTTAAAGGGGCATGCTTATAAGTCTAATCTGCAACTGTGGTCATTCAGCCTAACATCTGCCTGTTCTGCAAAGGTAGGAAAAATTGAGAGGGGGTAGTGTGGGGTGTGCAGAGGTAGGCAGAGAAGGAATTACAGTTTGGGTGCACAGGTGAGCAAGGAGCGGATGTGTAGAGGTAAGGAAGGTGGGTGCAAAGATGAGCAGAGGAGGCAGGCAAAGTTAAAGGGTGAAGGGTTGTCGTGGAGAGGGTGGGGGAGGTTTGGGGTGCAGAGGTTAGCAGGTTTTAGGATGCAAAGGTGTACTGACAGGGGGGATAAAGATGTAGGTCACGTGTAGGGCAGCCCATTCACTTTAATGGGCTGCTCTATGCGCTAGAAATGCAGAAGACAGTCCCTAACACTTTTTCAAAATCACACAGTTCCAAAATCAGCATTGCCATTGATCACACCCTCCCCCCCCTCCAACACTGTCACTGATCCCATGAGTTCCAGGATCCCTAGGACTTTTCTGTCTATTGATGGGTCCCCTCACCACCCCAGTCCATGGTGTGCAGGCAGTGAGGAGATGGTGTGATGTAACCTCTAGCAACCAATCAGTGAGTAGTATTGATTTTCAGTAATCTTTAGCAACCAATTAACAAGCAGAAATCATGTGCTGTAATCTCTAGCAACTGTAACCTCTGGCAACCAATCGCAATCGCTGCCTGATATGATTCAGTAAACTGATTTTAAGTCTAGCTGCAATTTATTGTATGTCTCAGAGCAGGTGGAGAGCGAAATTGCATTGAGGGGGACCCAAGAAAATGTTTGCCCAGGGTCCAATCAATATTAAAGATGGCTCTGGTTCACTAACATAGAACATTTGAGATAACTTATGCCTGGCTTCACAGCCTGGTATAAATCCAGCCTGATCAGGCCTTATCCAACATAGGAGAAACGGCCTGGTAGCCATAAACTTTGTAAATAACTTTACATCTATATTAATTAAAAGTATTGGACCATAGCTACTACAGCAAGATAGATCTTTACCCGGCTTTGGTATGACCAAGATGTGAGTGGATAATGTTTAGGGTCTAAGTCCCTCAGATCCCACAATGGAATTGGCATAAATAGTGAGAAAGGGAATTAATATGTCTCAAAACTTCTTGCAATATAGGTATGTGAAGCCACCCGGCCTTACCTAAAGCCATAGGTGAAATCCCTCTTCAGCTTTTTAAGCATACAATTAGAGAGATTAGCATTTATTGAAGAATGTGTGTACATGTCTCCGCTATAGGAAGAGAGGCTAAGTCTCCATGCACATTATAAAGGTTTGCGTAGAAAGCTCTAAATCTCTGTGCAATGTCTGGAGTATTATGTACCACGTCGCCTGAGGGAGTTTTGATCTTTGAGATAAACGGGGCCATTTTGTTATCTTTTAAGGAGCGAGCAAGCTTTCTACCTGGTTTATCGCTCTATTTGTATATCTTTTGAGAAACAAGTTGAAAACCTTGAGGAAGTTGAAGACCTCTTGGGGTCTAAGTCAAGTAAGGATTTAAAATCCTTCCTTTTCAACATAAACTTCTTGTTAATGGATTTATGTAGAGAGAGTTTATGTATCTTTTCCAGTTCAAACACCTGCTGCAATACACCAGAAAACTGCTGACTATGTTAAAATAGTAAAAAGATGGGTGAAACCTCATGAGTCACAGGTTGCCTTAAATAAATGCAAAAAGTCTCCCTCTGGACTTTAATGCAGCCAAACGTCAACAGCATGTGTATACAAGAGCAATGTTTATTGTATAAGTATATTAAAAAACACCAAATCAAATCAAGATGTCATTACCATTCTGGTTGTACAGTTTCACCAGTCATGTACCCCTAAAAAATGAGGGCATCCATCAATACATAGATACAACATTCTTAGAATATGTTGTGCTGCAATTTCCCAAAGCATTTTGAGTGTTACACAATCTTCATTAGGGGAAAGTAGAGGTACCTGCATGAAGGAGATTAAAAAAAAAACATACTAACAGAGGGGTAATAAATCTTCATGAATGTTTTTTTACAACATACATGGTTAATTACAAAACCATAAACTGCTTACACAATCAACCAGAAATAGATCATAAAAGTTGTTCAATATTAGCCTTGATGGAGTCTTAGGGCCCAATTAGACTCAAACATTAAAAACACTGGAGGTCAAAGGGGATTTCCAAAGTTCACATGAAACCACCCAACATCGTCTATATAAAGAAGTATACAAGTTTTCTTGAAGCAAAATAACAGAATTATACAAATACAAATGATACAATTTATATAAAAAAGTATTACTAATCTACCCTCAATGTAATGTTCTTGGATAACATGATGTGTAAAGTGGATCACTCAAGGATTTCTAGTTTCAAAAACTGTAGCCTATATGGTAATTAGTCAATCAGTATAATAAATAAAAATCTAACTTACATGATCATCGTTCCATTCAAACCCTTCTTGAAACACTGCAAGGGATATTTCAAATGAAAAAAAAATAGTATCAGATGCTCCCACGTCATGTATACGAGTGACCACAACACTTTTGATCCTGACAGGGGCAAATAATAAAGCCATGGTGTTTGAAGGGATATACTGTATATAAGGGTAATGCTTATTTTAATTTTAAGGGGTGGATCACTGCAATTAGCTAGGGGTTGTGACCCTCGTCCATGGTGCCAAATTCTGTCTCCCTTGGCATCCTCATGGTTGGAGAAAAGCCCTCCCACCCCTCCAAAGAAGATCCGGCCATTACAACATGCTAGCCTAACTGCGTCATTACAAACGCACAGCATTGTGACATCACGCACATACATGAGGAGGTCCCCAATCTACTAGGATTGTGGATGTCACAAAGCCTGCCCACAAGTCAACCAGATAGAGGAAATATTCCCCATATTATCTGGAAGTGCGGGACAAGGCAACAAGGGGGACATACCAAGCAAATCAATGCTCAGATTGCCCCCCCGCCCCAGGTCCATGCTATTGGGAAAAGAGTGCTGGATTAACAGGCCCAACAGGAAACCAAAGGCAAACAAATGTACAAATATATGCAGTATAGAATGAGACAAATCAACTAATTTGAATAAAGTGTAAAAAAAACAACATATGTTATTAACTGGAATTCTCAAACTGCTATTACAGGCAAAGGTAAGGAAAAAGGTAAATACTGCGCTATTGGTGCTTATATGACAAAATTAAACTAAGTGAAAAATAAGCTGCAACATAAAACATGTGATAATCATGTGGAGACAACTGTGCAAAGGAAATAGTCACGCTAAAATAACATTTAAGGGCCCGGATTCACGTTGAGTGGCATACATTTGTGCAGGCGTAGCGCATCTCATATGCGCTATGCCAACGTAACATTGAGAGGCAAGAACAGTAGCACTCGCTCCCAACGTTGCGCCGACGTAACGTAAATTGTCCGGCGTAAGCCCGCCTAATTCAAAGTAGGAAGGAAGTGGGCGTGATCCATTTAAATGAAGCTTGACCCTATGCAAATGATGGGCTGAACGAACGGCGCATGCGCGTGCATGCTCACAATCACGTCAAATTTACCCCCTAAGATACGACGGCTCATTGCCTACGATGTGAACGTAACCTACGCCCAGCCCTATTCATGTACGACTTACGCAAACAACGTAAAATACGACGGCTGTTCCGTCGTCCATACCTTTGCATGGGATGCGCCTCCTATAGGTGGAATAACTTTACGCCGGATGTACGCCTTACGTAAACGGCGTATACTTCTGCAACGGGTGCAAGTACGTTCGTGAAATGGCGTATCTCAGTCATTTGCATACTCGACAAGTAAATCAATGGAAGCGCCCCTTGCGGCCAGCGTAAATATGCGCACAGGCTCCGACGGTGTAGGAAACTTACGTCGGTCAGATGGAGCCACATTTCAGGCGTATCTAGCATTAGGAATCAGGCGCAATGATACGACGGCGCATCTGTGCACCTACGCAACGTATATAAAGATACGTTTGCGTAAGTGCTTTGAGAATCCGGGCCAAGGTGTGTTTAGAAAAATTCAAGTGCCTATTGAAATGGAAATATTCGAATAAAAATATATATTAAACAAGTTCACATAACTACTACACAAATACGTGACATATAGTGAAGAACGCAAAATATATTGAAATGCAAGACATCACACAGATCCCTTCTGCGTGAAACAAATTCATAAGTAAAGATGGCAAATGTTCAGGCGTGTAAAAAAATGAAATGATAAAATGTAGCATATATTAAATAAAAAATGTGACAAATAAAAATAGTCCAATACATTTAAATAGAAAAGGGAAAATTCCAGTCCCACAATGGAAAATCTGTATACGTTATACGTTAGAGTTGCAGAAAGAAAAGGATAAAATGGCTGTTCACCACCACCAAGATGTATTCCTCCTCCTACAGTACCCACAGGTAAAAAATGGAACCTTACCAGATAAGGTGGACCTTCATAGGACAAGGTCATGAAGGCTTGCAGATGAACCTCAGCGAGGTCTTAGTATTCCTCCACAATGTCGAGATCATCCGACTCCTGTAGTCCTCCTTGTCTCCACTCATAGAGTTGCCAAATGGAAAAAAGTGTGTATCCCTCTCTCCAAGGAGATAAATCCCATACGTGGAACAGGGGGATGAGAAAAAACTACAATAGTGCGTTATCTCACAAAAATATGGATCATTTATTGTAAAACGAACGGTACAGGGCCCTTTGAGAACGTCAGATTTGACTAAACTGGTCAGGGCGGTGCTACGTATTGTCATCACCACGACCCTTTACGACCCCGGAAGCACGGGCGTATGTTTATTTTCATAGCTTTTGCCGGCTTTTTAACCTTCTTCTTTTTTTAAATCTTCATGTACCGGTTGTTTTACAATAAATGCTCCAAATTTTTGATTCCTCTATATAGTGAGACCTCATTTAGAATACTGTGTCCAGTTCTGGAGACCTGGCTTAGAAAAAGATACACAGACAAAGAAATTAATAACAAAAAAACAGGCAAATTTGATGGCCTGCTCAGTCTTTTTTCTGCTGTCACTGTTCTATGTTTCCATGTATTAAACAACAAAAATAAATCATATCAAATGAAATAACAAAAAACTAGGAAAAACAATGAGCTGAAAGAAATAAATATACATATATATATATATATATATATATATATATATATATATATATATATATATACACATCAGGTTTACCTGAAGAGAAACTCTTCAAAAATGGTTTAAATGTGATATTGTAATTTAACCACCCTTCTTATTCAAATATGTACCCGATCCAATGCAGTGAATTTGATATTAGGAAATTTGTAATTATGAGTATAAGCTGAGTGTCGCCCAACAGGGAGTACAGTTTAGATACCTCATGATACTCCAGTGGAACAAAAAGAGTCTTGAGTGGGCAACGTACCCAGAGCAAAAACAAGATAGTAGAAGATTGAATTCATTGCAAAAGTCAGGGTGATATTCAAGAACTGCAAGGTGGATGAGCGATCATTCTTTGTAGCCATGAGGCACAAAATAAATCCCCAGTGATAGATGGTAGTATCAGCCTGCAGCTTATCCAGCGGGGGTCAGAGTGATTGGTGATGCTTTAAGGTCTCATTTGCCAGGTCAGGAAGTATGTTGATGGAGGCGCCATCAAAATCAATAGGAGGAGTGCTGCATAACTTTACCACGAGGGCATTTTTATCTTCGAAGTACTGCAGCTGGCAGATGGCATCTCGTTGATTGCCTGACAAATTGCATGGTCATAAAGGCTCTGTGAACGCAATTAAATCGCAGGATGTTAGTTGCTGGTTGCCTGAGAATAGCATTAGAGATACCCTGCACTGTGTCTGGCAGATCCTCATCCTTATTGGCTTTCGGCAGCCCATGCAGCCTGAGGTTGTCTCATAAATGTATGTTCTTGAGGTCCTCTAATTTGTAAAGGGCTGTCCTGTGTGATGGCAAGCTGTGTCACATGGTCTTGCAGCTCTTTAATGGCTTCCCCTTGGATGTCCTGTCATTTTTCAGAGTCCTCTATGCGGAACAGCACATAGGATAGTTCAGAATGGATTTTTTTTTGCTGAAATTACTGTTTACAGGGTATAGAGACATAATAGTTAACTGATTCCTTTTAAAAATGATTAAAAATAGATAAAAAACAATCATATAATGTACCTGAGGTTTAGTTTAGTTTTTGCTGTTGTTTCCTGGTTCTCTGATGTACAGAGACAAAGAGCCAATAGAGGGCAGTGATGCTTTGTAAAACGAAACTGGATTGGTGCTGACACACAGTAATCACACCTCCTTGATTAGTCACCACAGTGAGAAATCTCCCAGTACTGTGGTGATTAGGAAACAGACAACCAGGAAGTGTCCAGAACAGAGAGGAATTGCAGCAACATCAAAGCAAAAACGAACAATGAGGACATGAAACCAGGACTGCAGTAAGGTAAAGGAAGCTATTTAGCTAAAAAAAAAAAAATTCCTTTAGTGACCCTTTAACTCCTTCTGGATGGATTTCTCTAAACTTTGAAACACACCAGCCAGCTCACATTTTAGACCTCTCGTTAAGGATGTCACATCAAAGCTGGCGGGTGAGCATGGATCTTCCATGGACTAGGATTTGTATGAGATGGCTGGTGAGCTTCTATGTGTGGAAGCAGCATGAGACTAGGCCGACCTACTTCCACTTGGGCCAGCTCATCTGGCTTTTAAGCCCTCACAATCTGTGACGAGAAAGCATTTGATTAACCCCCCGACCAAGGGAGTTTTATAGCCAGGTGTCTTTATGGGTGTTTATCCATCAATGCTCATGAGCTGGAGGATCTATTTGGCATAGCCTGGTAGATTAATGCTAAATCTTGGCCGGAGCTCTGCTCAAAAGCATCTGTCTGGCACCATGTGGAAACCATGACCCTCAAATTTGTTTGTATTTTCATTTCAATAGGTTTTTATTGAAGTTTTATACAAACAAAAGGATAAGACAAATAAAATAAAGTAGACCATAAGCAAATACTGATCTGCACAGTTTTTCGTTATACAGTCAAAACACATGGAACAATGATTGTCAAATACCCGTAGTGCTCAGCTAATTTTTAACAAGGCCTCTTAATAAAGCCGCTGTCCGGCACACCGCCCCCTCCCCCACACACCCCCTTGGGAGCACTCTGTGCGCGGGGGAGCTGGCGGCGACCCACCCGCATGTCTACTCGGCCATATACCCAATGGCGTCAGGAGCCCACAAGATCGACGTGGACCATGAACCCAGGCTCCGGAGGCCCATATTCTATGGCATTAGAACCCACACAGCATGAGCACCTCAGATAAACAGCACAAAAGATAATATGGCCGAGAAGGTCAAACAAACTGAAGGAAATTGACAAAATAAAAAATAGAACAGAAAATAAACTAAAACTTTAAAGTGTAAAGTGTTGTTCCTCCTCATTTCTAGCAGACAAAAGCAATCATCATGAATAAGAACGAATCGACACACATCAACTTTTTAAACCGAATTATACCACCCACTCCACCTAGACCATTTACTTTCCATATTAGCAATTTTACCTTGAGATGCGGCAAACATTAGTTCATAAGAGGCATGGGTATTAGTTGTTTCCACAATTTCACTCATTAAAGGCTGGCCCGTATCGCTCCAGAGTCGTGCAATACTTAGTCGAGTGCTGAGAAGTAAATGAGTGATTATAGTTCTTGAGGAGAACGGGACATTATCTAAGCCCAAGGACAGAAGTGCCGCCCCCGCCGAGGGGATAATCCGAACTCCTGCAAGCTGGGACATTAAATTAAATACACTCACCCATAGGTGTTTAAGGGAAGGGCAGGACCACAAGATATGGTGCAGCGTCCCCACCTCTCCGCAGTTCCTCCAACACAAGGGGGAGGCTCTGGGGTCAAATTTAGATATACGATACGGCGTTAGGTACCACCGCGTTAGAATTTTGTGAGATAATTCCCACAAGTTTACGTTCTTAGATGCAGAAAACGTGCTACGCAGAGCTGTTTGCCACTGATCGTCAGAGAACGCTGCACCCACATCTCGCTCCCACGCCTCCATATTCGAGGTTTTGATAAAGACGTTTTTATTGTTTAAAAGATTATAAAATAATGAAATCCCCTTAATGTTAGTTGTGGGGTTGGAAAAATATAGCATAGCTCGCCAGGGTAGGGTGGTTGACGTTTGAGGTGATTTCTTGAGGAAATTAGCTATTTGGAAATACCTATATAAATCAGCGTCCGCTAAACCAAACTCAGCCTGCAGGTCCTGGAATGTTTTAAGTATAGGGCCTGACATCAAGTCTCCTACCACTCTGATGCCTTTAGTTAACCAGTGCGCAACAGAGAAGCCTGGGATGATTAAGGGTAAACTGGAGATGGGGAGGGGCATACATTTAACTTCTTGGCCTATAAAGGTATGGGAGGCAAACTTCTCCCATATGCGAATAGTAGCTACCATTGTGGGAGAGAGTTGAGTAAGGGCCGTTGTACGAATACGACTGGATAGTGGGATGTCGGATAAACAATGACTCGGGGACTGCGCTAACTCTAACCATCTAGGGGTGTGGGTCTGCACGAACCACAGCCTAGCCTGCGAGAGTATTGATGCTGAGTGATAGTCCTTCAGAAGGACATGGCCAATACCTCCAACTTTCCTGCCCGCTACCAGTTTTTTAAAGGAACATCTCGCTTTCTTACCCTGCCACAAGAATTTATTTAATTGGGATTGGAGTTTGGAAAAGAAGGAAGCGGGGACAGGGATCGGCAATGTCCTGAAGAGATATAATAACTGTGGTAGGACCATCATTTTAAATGCTGCTAAGCAGCCAGTCCAGAGCAGTTCAATTTTAGATATGTCCTGTAAAGATTTGTTCATAGAGCAGATTAGCGGGGCGTAGTTAGCTGCGAACAGTTCGCCATTTGTAGCCGTTAGAGATATACCTAAATACTTCAATCCGCTATCTTTCCAGGTGTAAGGGAACCTGGCAGCAAGTCTCCTCTGCAGCGGAGGATCAATACCCACCCCCATTAGGTAGGACTTACTTTCATTGACCTTGTAGTAAGACAACTTATTAAACATCTCTAGAGCCTTATGTGCCGAAGCCAGGGAAGTCTCCACATCTGTAAGGATTAAAATGATATCATCTGCGAACAAACTGATAGTGTGAGTGGATTTTAGGGCAGGGAAACCTTTAATGTCTGGGTGGGAGCGAAGGTATATAGCAAGGGGTTCCATTAGCAAGTTAAAAATTAGGGGGGATTGTGGGCACCCCTGCCTAGTACCATTAGAAATTAAAAACGGACTAGTTAGAACTCCTGATGTGAGTACCTGAGCGGAGGGGTTGGAATACAGGGCCAGGATCGCGGACAGGATAGGGCCTACGAAGCCGAACCTCGTCAAAACCTGAGCCATATAGGTCCAGTGAATGCGATCAAAGGCCTTCTCTGCGTCTAAAGCTAAGAGCAGAGAAGGCCTTTTGTGCAGGTTGGCCAGATGAATGATGTTAATCAGCCTGCGAGTGGCGTCAGAGGTCTGACGGCCCTTAGTGAATCCTGTCTGGTCGGGATGTATAAGCAGGGGAAGGATGTCTAATAAGCGTGTGGCAATAATTTTGGCGTAAATTTTCAAATCTATATTAAGCAGGGATATCGGCCTAAAATTTGGAGGTGACGTAGGATCTATCCCCCGGCTTCGGCAGAGTCACAATAATAGCGGACAGCATTTCAGAAGGGAAGGCGGCTGAGGCGGCGGCAGCATTGAACACTCTCTCCAAATATGGATTCAAAATTGGGTTAAAGGTTTTATAGTAATCACCTGTAAACCCGTCAGGGCCAGGGGCCTTATTGTTAGGGAGGGATTCTATGACTTTACAAATTTCCTCTCTGCTAAAGGGCAAACTCAGTGATCGTAGTTGATCTGAAGATATAGAGGGAATATTTAAACTCTGTAGAAATTTACCAATTTCCTCAGGGTCAGGTTGATAGGTATCTGCATCGTTTTTTAAGTTGTACAGGGAGCTATAGTAGAGGCTAAAAGCCTCCGCTATATCTTGGGGATGGTGGAGTTTATAATTACTGATAGGATGAATAATATAAGGTATCTTGGATTTGTGTCTCATCCCTTTCACTTTGTGAGCTAGTAATTTACCTGCCTTGTTTCCTGTTGCATAGTACGTCATTTTCAATCTACGTGACGATTTTTCAAATGACTCTAATAACAAATGCCTGAGATCATGTCTCAGTAGGTTTAATTTTTGGGAGATTACCAGGGATGGTTTTTGTTTGTTAGATGTTTCAAGCAGGAATATTTCTTTGGTCAGGTCCGCCATTTTCTGCTGCCGCTGTCTCTTAGCCCTCGCCCCTAGTTGAATGAGAATGCCTCTAATATACGCCTTATGGGCGTTCCATAAGACAAATTGATCCTGAACAGAACCCTCATTGTTACTGAAGAAGTCCTTCAAGTGTCTTTCAATGTGACTCCTTGCCTCGACCTGTTGCAATAGGAATGAGTTGACCCTCCATAGAGACGGTTCATTGTCAGCCATACCATCTTCCATGGTGAGAGTAATGGATGCGTGATCCGACCATGTTATTGAGTTGATGGCAGTTGGCGACACCTTAGAAAGGGTAAGTTGGTCAACTAAAAAGAGGTCAATTCTGGAGTAAGCCCCATGGGGCGGGGAAAAAAAAGTAAAATCCTGTTCTCCGGCGTGGAGACACCTCCATGCGTCAAATAGGTCGTGACTGTGGATTAAGGCTGACAATGACGGGCTCGAGCGCTTGGCACCTGAGGAAGAGTCAATACCCGGATCTGGGGTTGCATTGAAATCCCCGCACATGACAAGCTTACCCTTCTGGTGTGCTGCGACTTTGACCATTAGCTTACGGAAGAAACGTATTTGATGTTTGTTCGGGGAGTAGACATTCACGATAGTGAACGTGGTGGTGTTAATATCACACACTAAGATAATGTAACGGCCTCTAGGATCAAGGACAACCTCGTGTAGAGTAAAGGCAACCGTGTCTCTGATGGCCGTGAGGACCCCCCTTGTTTTGTTAGGCGAATTAGCTTTGAAGATATGTGGAAAGCTTCCATGAGAACAAGGGGGAGGCGACAGTGAGGAAAAGTGTGTTTCTTGAACACATAAAATGTCAGCTCGATTGGAAGTAGCCTCTTTCCACATAGACTTCCTCTTAACGGGATGGTTTAGTCCATTGGAGTTGATAGAAATAAATTTTACCCCCATTGCAGCAGTAATAGGACAGTCGGTGTTGAATTACGACATTCTGAGTATGGCATGCAGAAAATTACTTGTACCAAGAAGAGGTTAGCAAAGTACTCACAATTAGTTGAAAGGGTAAAGGTGTTCTGTACGAAGTTGGGTAAGCTGAAGACGCCAGTTTCTTCTCCGACACTTTGCGGAGGGAGTCTCCTCTTCCGTAGACGGTGATTGCAGTACTGAAGCAATACTTGGTGGTGAGGTGTAGAAAAAAAGGAGGAACACAAGAAAAAAAAGGATAAACATGAAAACATAAAAAAAAAACAGTCAAGCAATTGGCACGTAACCAACATGAACTGGGCATGAGCCCTTTGATCCCTAGAAGGAATACCTGAAAGCAGCGGGGAGCTGCACAGGTTAAAATGGGGATGAGTCCAGGCCTAAAGGCTCTCCGCACACTCCTGCTAGGAGAGAACAAGTAGGCAAGTGCCCCATCCGGATTTAGTTGTGTGACTTGGCGTTCCTAGCGGTGACTGTTTTCCACGCAGGATCAGACCGTGACCTGGATCTGGAGGTGGGTTTTGGAACATCTGCATCCTCCGGGAGAATCCCCCACTCCTCCAGCAGAGAGATGCCTTTATCCATCGAATCCACAGTGTGTGTGTGGCCATCTTTGGCAACGGACAATTTAGCAGGGTAACCCCATCTGTAAACGATCTTATGGTTTCTAAGCGCCTTATAGATGGTATTCAAATTTCTCCTTTTTTGCAGAGTGGGATAAGTCTGCAAAAAACTGCAGATTCTGATACTGCGAGGGAATTTGCTCTCTTTTGCGCATAACCGCCATTAGTTGCTCTTTGGCGTGGAAAAAGTGGAATCGCAGGATAACATCCCTGGGAACCTGATCAGGCAGGAAGGCTGGTTTGGGCAGTCTATGTATTCTGTCCATGGTAAGCTCAAGATCAGAAAGATCTGGGAGAAGTTCCTTAAACAGGGCGGAGGCGAAAGAGCGCAGATCCGATTGCAAAACAGACTCAGGGACCCCCCGCACCTTCATGTTGTTGCGTCTGTTTCTGTCCTCAATATCTGCGAGTTTCGCTTTAATCCATTCCGTATCCCCTTCCCTCTCCTCATGTGAGTCGACCAGGTCATTGATAGTGACAGCGCACTCCCCCATTTTGTGCTCAATGTGCTCCACTCTGGCCTCTACTGCCTGTATATCAGTGTGAAATCTATGCATACACTGCATCATGTCTGATTGCAATGAGCTCCTTAAGGATAGCAGCATATCCTTTAATACAGTGTCTATTACAGGTTGATGAGTTGTGGGGAAAGATTTGATGGAGTCTGGCAGCTCTCGGGTGTCATCACCTGACTCATGTACAGGGCTAACTGCCTGCGTGGATCCCTCCCTGTCCAGCCTGAACTTAGCTTTGGCCCGGGCTGCCTGATGCTGAGGAGGGAGAGGGGGTTTGTAGAGTGTCAGGGGAGCCCCTGTCCTGGGGGCCGCATGGCATCTCAGGGTGGTTAGTATGCACTGAGTGTGCTGGCGTGGACGCTGCCTCAGCGCCATCTTGCCTACCTCCACGCTGGTGAGGGGAGAAGAAATCCGTCAGCCGCTGAGGCTTCCTCTGCTCCTTCCTCTTTCTAGACATGTTCCCAGGGGTCTCCAGAGCTGGAACGCCGGGTGTGGTGGCCGAATATCGGGTCCGGAGGGTTGCTATGAGCCGCTGGTTCTCTGCAGGCTACGGAGCTCCGGGACTAAGCCGCCATTCAGCTCCGCCGCAAGCCACGCCCCCCAATTTGTTTGTATTTTAACCTATTTTGAGTGCCTAAAAAGTCCATGTGTTGTCCAATGGTCTTTAATTCACTGCCCTACTGACACATTCACTATTTTACTTGTATCATTCACTGCCCTAGTAATACCATCCACTGCCCTACTGACACTGTCCACTGATTCACTTACACCATCCACTGATCTACGGACTGACACCATCCATCACCCTACTGACAAGTGCACAGCTTTGCTGACAACATCCACTGCTATACTGACTGACACCATCCACTGCCATACTGACAAAGTTCACTGCCATACTGACACTGTACACTGCTTCACTGACTGACCCCCATCCACTGCCCTACTGACACACTGCTTTATGGACACCATCCACTGCCCCACTGACAAAGTCCAGTTGACACTGTACACTGCTCTAATGACTGACACCATCTACTGCCCTACTAAAATGTCCACTGCTTTACTGACACCATCCACTAGTCTACTGGCTGTCACCATCCACTGTCCTATTGACATATACACTTCTTTACTGAAACCATCCATTGCCCTACTGACACCATCCACTGCCCTATTAACACTATCCACTGCTCTACTGACCCTGTCAAAAAAAATGATGCCATGCTTCTTTGACCTTTGATCTCTTTCATGTTGTTTAGATAGATCTCCAGCTCTCCAGATCATCGTAAGTTGCCTACCCTTGCTCCAGGGTAATCAAAAGAACCGGAGAGGTATGTCATAATGTGGACAGTTTCTCCAAAATCTTTTGAATTACCCCCTGAATATGTAAATAAAGATCTGAAATAACTCTGAAGCCACTTGGAGTATGTTGGCGCGTGTTGGAAGTATCCTGGAGCGTGATGGAAGCGTTGGATGGTAGTGCCAACTTTTGCATCGGGGGCCCACAAGCTTCAAACTATGTCTCTTCCCATGACCCATGACCCAGTGCTACAGCATGCAGTAGATGATGTCACTACATAGCTGGGGGAAGTGGAGCTTCTTCAGGAACATAGGAGCAGGCAGAGTCTGTAAATCTAACTTGCTAGGAGCACCCATGCTGTGTGGGTATCACTAATAATGCTTACATCACATATTAGAAGAAAAGGGGGTAGAGGTCTGGCACACATTAGTTCTGGAAAAATAGCAAGCAATGTAATTTATACACACATATATGTTAAGTACCTTAATAATATATTATTAAAATTAGCATAAACTGTTAAGACCGCTATTTAATGTGAGAATGCAAGACTTTTTTTTTTGCAAGAATATATTTTTTGAAATAGACACATATTTCTTTTTTTTTTTCAATGAATTTAATCATTCACAAATCCTGCCTTGGCTTTGCAGAGTCTGACACTGAATAGACCATAATGATGTATAACCATCATAGATTACACTTACTACAAAACACTGTTGCCTTGGTGACCAGAGGAACTGTAACCTAGCAACATTTCCTGTGTGTGTATGCGTAGCAATTCCAGCTCCTAAAATGGCTTAGTAGTTCATTCTGATCAATTTACTCTGTAGTACATTTCTCAGCTGTACAGCTATGTAGATCCGAGGGGAAGATCTGCTGATTTTATCATCTAATCATGTGCAAGCTAAAATGCTGTTTTTTATTTTCCTTGCATGTTCACTTCAGATCTACAGCAACTGCACTTCCAAATGCACTTGCAGTGCACTTGTAGTGCAAAGTGGATTTGCCTTTAGTAAATAACCCTCATACTGTGTTCACACATACACACTAGATACATGATTCAAATAGCCAAATGATGGTGCTGCACAGTCCATATGTAGGAAAAAACTGAATATCCCCCAAAGGTTGGGACTTTACAAGTGACCATAAACGAAGTAACAATTGTATAAAAAGTAGCAAATTTTATTCATTACACATAGTATACCAATTGTATCAAAAATATGTACATCATGAATACAAATCATTCAAATACGTAATTGAACAGGAAACACAAGGCTGCTTAGAGTCACACCCAACAGCTGTTTCGGAAATTCTCCCTTCTTCAGGGGATTTATAGACAATAAGATCAAAGATATCTAAAAGATAAATACACAATTTACATTAATACAGATCATTTCAAATATACACAAAAATAGAAAAAAAAAGGGAGGGAGGGCTTACTTAAAAATAAATAATACAAGTATTCCATGTGTCCAAGAATGTGTGTGGCTCAAGATTTGATTGAGAAGCAACAAAAGTCTGGCTCGCCGTCACAGGGCCGGGTCAAAAGCAGAAATCCAAAAAGGGTCCAACTCAGGTGAAAGCAATCAAGCTGACAACCATAACCACTCCCGACGTGCATTGCGGTAAATGACGTCGCAAGGACGTCATTTGCTTCAAAGTGAACGTGAATGGCGTCCAGCGCCATTCACGATTCACTTACGCAAACAACGTAAATTTCAAATTTCGCAACGCGGGAACGACGGGTATACTTTAGCATTGGCTGCCCCTGCTATAGAAGGGGCAGCCTTACGCAAAAAAAACGCTGTACACAAACGACGTAAACTGCGTACACAGGGCTCGCGTAACATTGTGAATCGGCGTTAGTATGCAATTTGCATACTATACGCTGACCACTATGGGAACGCCCCCTAGCGGCCATCGCAAGAATGCAGCCTAAGATATGCAGGCATAAGAGCCTTATGCCATGCAAATCTTAGGCTGCAGTCGGCATAACGAGCATTCTGAATACAGAACACTCGTTACGCCCAGGCAAGTAAGCAATTGCGCTGCGTAACTATGGTTACGCAGGTGCAATTGCTCTCTGAATCCGGGCCAGTGTTAGATAAGGACTACAAGTCAAAAGTGACTTGTTAGTGAGTAGCAGATCCTACGGGATGTAAAGGGTGGAGAGTCTGTAAATATAGCAAACAAAATCTTAAATATACAGCCAGCAAGGGATAAATCCATATGTCCATATGTAAGCAAATGTGAAAAATGCACTACAAAACCATAATTTAATATACATATCAAATATACAGTATCTCACAAAAGTGAGTACACCCCTTACATTTTTGTAAATATTTTTTCACTTAGGGGTATCATCAACCTTGTTTCCAGCGGTTTAGACATTAATGTCTGTGTGTTGAGTTATTTTGAGGAGACAGAAAATTTACACTTTGTGTGATATGTGTCAAAAAACAATATTAGTAATAGATCTTTTTCAACATATATGGTTTGCTGCGGCCACAATTGTTTCACAATTTAGTGATGCAAGGGTGAAAATATATAAAAATAGGTACCTTCGCCAAACCTAATATGTAAGTTATTATTCACATTGAAGTGCAAAATAAATAATCAATATATCCATGGTTACTTAGTCAATCTATATATAAAAGTGACTTTTCCAACCAATATAGTGCTCACAACAATGTGTTCAATAAATTCATTAATTCTCAAGGAATTGTGCATACAAAGTAATTAAATATACAGTGATTAAATATAAAGTGATTCAGTGCAAAAATGTCCCAGTTGATGATTCTTCATAGATTAATCCCACGGGTCAAATACATGTTTGAGTGTTCCACACGCTCGTGATTCACCACCACCTTCCAAAGTTTGCACTAACCATAAAGCAGCAATCAAAAAGCCTTATGCCGCGTACACACGACCATTTTTCATGAGGTATAAAATGCCATTTTTTAAATTGTAAATTTTTAAAAATTTAGAACATGCTCTAATTTTTCGCGTCGTTTTTCACGTCGTGAAAAACGGTTGTGTGTAGACTTTAACGACGGGAAAAAAACACGCATGCTCAAAAGCAAGTTATGAGACGGGAGCACTCGTTCTGGTAAAACTAGCATTTGTAATGGAGATAGCACATTCGTCACGCTGTAACAGACTGAAAAGCACGAAGACTGAAAAGCACAGATTTGTCTCTCACCAAACTTTTACTAACACAAAATCAGCAAAAGCAGCCCAAGGGGTGGCTCCATCCGAATGGAACGTCCCCTTTATTGTGCCGTTGTATGTGTTGTACGTCACTGCGCTTTGTTAGAGCATTTTTTTTTCACGATCGTGTGTATGCAAGGCAGGCTTGACAAGAATCACGTAACGTAGAGAAAAACTTTGTTTTTTCCATGAGAATAAAAATGGTTGTGGTTGTGTGTACATGGCATTTGGCTGGGATCACATCATTGTGAATTGGATGGGGGTTCCTCCCATCCAATTCGCATGACAGGAGATGGTGACTGGCTCTCTATAGATCTGGTTCACATATCTCTGGGGCGGCTGAAGAGCGGCTTGCACAGGAGTCCTGTGCGCCTTTGGCTCAGTTTCAGAGCCAAATTCAGGCATCGATTCGTCCCTGATTCCTCCCTAAAACAGAGAACAGAGACGCAGCGGACCCCTGCTGTGATCCATGGCCATCTGCAGTGTGAACTCAGCCTTAATGTTGCCTGGTTCAGGTGGTTCTATACAGGTATACCAGAGATTTGCCCAGCAGATGCAGCAATGCTCTTTCATATGTCTCCACCATCTACCATTATTTAGGCCTTGTACACACGACCGAGTTTCTCGGCAAAAACCAGCAAGAAACTTGCCAAGGAAACCGGTCGTGTGTACATTTTTTGACGAGGAAACTGTCGAGGAACTCGACGAGCCAAAAAGAGAGCATGTTCTCTTTTTCCTTGACGGGAATCTAGAGAATTGGCACGTCGAGTTCCTCGACAGCCTAACAAGGAACTCGACGAGCAAAACGATGTGTTTCGCCGGTCGAGTTCCTTGGTTGTGTGTACGAGGCCATACTTGTGCCTTTAGACCAGCACCAAGTCTATCTGGCATTCCAAACAGAGCATGTGCTCACCATTCAATTTCAGGAAGACGGCATGCGGTTCAAGCCTCAGTTTCAGTGTGGGTCAGGGGCCAGATGTAATGTCAGCGTAGCAAAGATCATAAGCTATGTAAAGCATGTTTAGGCTAGTTGAGCTACACTGACGTCACATCCGGCCCCTGATCCGCACTGAAACTGAGGCTTGAACCACATGCCGTCTTCCTGAAACAGAACAGGCTCTGTTTGGAATGCTGGATAGATTTGGTGGCGTTCTAAATGTGGTGGGGAATCACAAGCGTGTGGATCACTCAAACATATATTTGACCCGTGGGATTAATCTATGAAGAATTAACTGGGACTTTTTGGCACTGAATCACTTTATATTTAATCACCCCCTGGGCCAGATTCATGTAGATCAGCGGATCTTTAGATCCGCTCGATCTACGTGTTTTACGATCCGCCGGTGAAATTTAGCGAGGCTAGTGCAGTATTCACAAAGCACTTACCTCGAAAATTGCACCGTCGGATCGTAACTCCCCCGGCGGAATGCAAATTCCGCGGTTAGGGGGAGTGTACAATTTAAATCAGGCGCGTTCCCGCGCCGATTTAACTGCGCATGTGCCGCCGGCGAAATTTCCCAGTGCGCATGCTCCAAATGACGTCGCTAGGACGTCATTGTTTTCGGCGGCTACGTCAATTGCGGCCATCCGTATTCCCGATCGACTTACGCAAACAACGTAAAAATTTTAATCTCGGCGCGGGAACAACGGCCATACTTAACATTAGCTACCCCTCATATAGCAGGGGTAGCTATCCGCCGGAAAAAGCCGAACGCAAACGACGTAAAAAAAAAGCGCCTGGCGGGCATACGGACTTGAATCGGCGGTTCTCCTCATTTGCATATCCGACGCGTAAAAAAAAGCGACGACACCTAGCGGCCGGCGGTAGATTGCAGCCTAAGATTCGACTGGTGTAAGGCACTTACACCAGTCGGATCTAAGGGAGATCTATGCGGAATCTGATTCTATGAATCAGCCTCATAGATCCGACCGGCTGGACTCAGAGGTACGACGGCGGATTAGGAGATCCGCCGTCGTATCTCTTTGATGAATCTGCCCCTTTTATATTTAATTACTTTGTATGCACAATTCCTGGAGAATTAATGGATTTAATGAACACATTGATGTGAATACTATATTGGTTGCAAAAATCACTTGTATCTATAGATTGACAGAGTATTGATGGATATATTGATTAATTATTTTGCACTTTACCGTAAATAATAATTTACATATTAGGGTTGGCGCAGCTATCTATTTATATATATATTTTTAGCAAATTTACACTGTTATACAATCTGTACACTGACTAATTTACATTGTATCAAAGTGTTTTTTCAGTGTTGTCACATGAAAAGATATAAAAGATTTACAAAAATGTGAGGGGTGTACTCACTTTTGTGGGACACTGTAAAATAAATACATAAAACATAAATCTCAAGTGCATCAATATAATCAGATAACTGGTAATAAGAAATATTGTCCCAGTGCAGTAAAATAAATAATCCACTTGTGTGATCTGTTCTCCTTTAAATGGTTTAAATCTCATTTAACCAGACTATATAGCTGGAACCTTCATTCTAGGCTCTTGTTATATGGGAGTAAGGTGAGTGTTCTGGGAGCACTGAGGTGATTGGTGGAAGCACACAGTCTACCTCCCACATTTAAAGAAGAACAGATCACAAAAGTGGATTATTTGTTTTACTGCACTAGGACATTATTTCTTAGTAATTACCAGTTACTTGCTTATTTTTATGAACTTGAGATTGATATAATATGTATTTAGTTAATATTTTATGTGTATATTGAATTGTGGCCTTATAGTGCCTTTTTTCACATGTACTCACATCTAGACTGCGCAGCACCATCTACATTGGCATCACTAGATGTACTGTACTTTGTCCTATCTCGTTAGGTGCCCAATAACACTAGCTGCGATGTCAGAGGCAGAGCACCCTCCCTTGGTGCGCCACTCACACACCCCACCTTTGTCTGCATTTCTCTTGCCAATGCTTGCCTTAGGGAAGTGATGGTAGCCAGAGACAGGTGCCTCTCCTTGCTAGCTGTGATGTCAAGGAGTTGTACACCAAGGGGAGGTGCCCTGTCTGATATTGCAAGCTAGTGAGATGAGACAAAATGTTATGCATACCTACTGGCACTCAACTCAGCAATGTAAAAAAAAAATAGTGATGATTTTCTTCAAGCCTGTTTCCTTTGTTTTTGTTTTAGCCTGGAATGGGGATTTGAATCAGATTGGTTGGCTGTAGACAAGAGATTAAAGTGGTTCTAAACCTAAACCACTTTTACCTTAATGGATTGCCTGCATAACAGTAAAAAATGCCCCCCCCCCCAATTGTCCTACCTCCCCTGCCCCTAAACACATGACTCCCCTATAGATCCAACCCTTTGACTGTCATCATCTTCTCCCTCCCCTTTTCCTGATTTCATAGCCTTCACTGAAAGCAGCGTGAGCATAGGCTCCTGCTGCTGTCAGTCAAATCCTGTGAGGGGAGGAGAGAGGAGCATGACTGAGCTGTGCTGTGTGTGTTTACGGACACATACAACCTGACTCTGGAGCGTGCTCACATGGGTGCCCCTATAGCGCCTTGCAATAGGGGCACTTGGAAAATAGGAGGAGTGCGTGGACCGTGCCAACAGGGGACCACCAAAAAAGGTAAGGGACCACTCTCTGTAATATAATTGCAAAGAGCAGTTAAGTATAACATCTTTTCTATTTTAATAAAAAAAAATACCCCTTACAATCAATCACAATATGTTTTTTTTTCCAATTTTTACAGATTAGCCCCAGTGCAGAATTTTGGTTGACAATATCTCAATTTGTCAGTTAATTCAGCAAGATCATATTAATATAAATAAAAGGGTTAGTATGGCTGAAGAACATTTAAAATTGCACTAATAGACAAAATGTAAACCGTAGACTATAGACCTATCTAACTGTAGATAGGTTAAAATGTCACTTAAACACAGTTGAATCATTTGCATGAATTGGTTTACCTGCTAAAGTATTTGTAATTCTGTTCAGCTACTTTTTATAAATCATAGCTAGTCCCCTGACTACACTTTCCTCCACAGTATTCAAGCAATACACCTTGGTCAAGGACCAGCCTATGACTGTATAATCAACAAGTAGCAGCTCACTGTTAAAGCTTAAAGAGGAGTTACGGGAAATATTTTTTATTTATTTTTTGCAATATACAATTTATAACAGTAAACATTACATAAAACATATTTTATATTCACCAACGGCATAGTAATAACTACAAATACTTACCTTATATGCCCTAGGCGATCTTGTGGCCGTTTCCATCATTACTGTGGGCATTTGAAGCCCAGTCCCTGCGTCTTCCTGTTTTTATTTCAGCGAGAGGTGCATGGAGGGTAACCAGCATGCACCTTGTGATCTTGCGCATGCGCAGTAGAAAGGCGCTCGTATCGCTGTTAGTTTGTTTTGTTGTCATAACAACAGGCATCGACGGAGGATCATCCCGCCCCGTTATGACAACGCAGATAACAGATCTCCCGCATGCGCAGTAGAACGGGTTTTTTGCAGAGTGAAGCGCACATACTCCTGGGAAATGATGACACATATTTCCCAGGAGTCTGTGCGGCTTAGGAGAGGAAGAAAACTCACCGCGGCCTAGGAAGAAGGCACATTAGCAAATCTGTATAGTAACACCATTTTAACCCCCCTGGCGGTAAACCCGAGCGTGACTCGGGGTTGATTTTTTATGCTAGGATCGGTAACCCCGAGTCACGCTCGGGGTGGACGTGCAGAGTGTGCAGCGGCGCGGCTTACCTTCCCGCTGGATCCACAGGCAAGTTACTCACCTTGTCCCTGGATCCAGCGATGCCACCCCGCTGTGTGAGCGAGCGGGACCTCCTCGCTCGATTCACAGTCTCCGTGTGCCGCCGATCTCCGTTCCCTGCGACGTTACGACGCACGGGAGCGGAGAACGGCGCCAAATTCAAAAAAGTAAACAAACACTTTACATACAGTATACTGTAATCTTATAGATTACAGTACTGTATGTAAAAAATACACACCCCCTTGTCCCTAGTGGTCTGCCCAGTGTCCTGCATGTTCTTTTATAAAAATAAAAAATGTAATTTCTGCCTAAAAACTGTAGATTGTCCAAAAGTGTCCCTTTATGTCAAAAATGGTTTTAGATCAGCTAGAAAACAGCGATAATAAATTATAATCACTTGCAGAAATGTGCGATAGCGATTTGTGGGGAAATTCGTCATAAAAAAAAAAAAAATAATGACAGCGACAATTCTGCAACTGAGCAAATTTCAGTGATTTTGAGTTGATTACATTATTGAATAATTTTTATTTTAATTATATTATTACTTGCTATAATTATTTATAATTATTTATTATATTATAATTTAAAATTTTGTTTTTAAAAAAATGTCATACCCGGGATGCCTATTAGATTCTTGTTTGGTCAGATTTAAGTGAGTTATTCCTAAAAATTACAGGCCTACAGTATAAAACACCAAATTTCCTTGCAAATAATTGTACCGCTTTCAGCATGTTTTTTCAGACAGAATCATACCGCCAGGGAGGTTAAAGGCTAGTAAAAAAAAATGTTTTTTCACTGATTGTTTATCTGAAGATTACAGGAAAGCTATTGCAAAGAAGTTTTATTTTAGGGTGGAGCGCCGCTTTAATCACTGTGCCCTTCCAGCTCTACCCACTGCAGGCTGCCTGCTGAGAACTACAGGAGGGGGATAAAAAAACAGTCACCCTGCACAAGAAGAGAGAGCAGCAAGGACTGGTCTTTGTTACAGGAAGCTCTGAGCATAGGCAATGTTTCACAATGGATTATTGCACAAATCTGGAAGAAATAAACAAAGCACACCAAGACTCTAGTAAGAACACCATGCCTCTTATATTTTAATCAATATATGCATATCCTGGAGTGTAGCTTTAGGGTCATCCTTGTGCTCTCTCCTCTTTTTAGAAAGATTTTCTAATCTGCAATGTGACAAAGCATTACATTAAGCATTAAAGGAATACAATTCTGCTTTTATATTTCTTGTTCTGAATGTTTTATACATACAAGTGATAACATAAGACTATTGTGAACAGAAGTGAAATTACTATATATATGTATATATATATATATATATATATATATATATATATATATATATATATATATATATATATGTATATATATATATATATATATATATATATATATATATATATATATATATATATATATATATATATATATATATATATATATATATATATATATTGCAAATAACTGTATTGTTTTTAAACAAATGCATACAGAGATGTATTTGCCTACTTTTTGTCTATGGTGTAAAATATGAAAGGTTAAAAAGGAAAAGCAAATATCTTTTGTGCTATGTTTGCTTTTAGAGTGCATCATGTATTAATCTGCATTAATCTCCACGAAAAAATGAAGCAAAATAGAGAAATCTAGGACACAAAGTAATAACAGTCAAACTTGTGGTAGCCAGAACTAATGAAACAGATGTCCATCATGAAATAAATCAGCACAAATGTATATCTGTGCCATTTGACTGTGAGACTCTTGTCTTTTAGTCATTACCTACAAAATGTTAATACATTGGGGGTTATTTACTGAAGGCAAATCCACTTTGCACTACAAATGCAAAGTGCATTCGAAATTGCACTTGGAAGTGCAGTCACTGTAAATATGAGGGGTAGATCTGAAATGAGGGGAAGCTCTGCTGATTTTATTATCCAATCATGTGCCAGCTAAAATGCTTTTATTCTACAACGACTGCTCTTCCAAGTACACTTTCAGTGAAATTTCAAGTATACTTTGCACTTTGCACTTGTAGTTTGCACTTGTAGTGCAAAGTGGATTTGCCTTTGGTAAATAACCCCCAATGTGTTTTAGAGTTGTTATATATATATATATATATATATATATATATATATATATATATATATATATATATAGATATATATATATATATATATATAGATAGATATAGATAGATATAGATATATATACAGTATATATATATTTTTTTTTTAATCAGAAAATGTTTATTAAAAAAACAAACAGATTGACAATTCAGGATGGAATAGATCATTCGACATAAAAAAAATCCAAAGCGATACTGAACACGAGTCATACATTTATAACCTATTTGGACACACAAACAATCTCTGGTATATAAGTTCCCATGGGCTGAGGCCAGGAGTTTCCATCCATGGTCCTCACAATTTTTTAAATTTACAGGGGCAGCCCATGTGTAGGTAAATATGGCTTTCTAAAAGTAAAGAGTAACAATAATTAGCCTTCCAGCATGAAAGAGGGCCCTTCCTATGGCTATCCTAGGGTGCTTCTCCTCAACAACCCACTCAAGTACATTTAGGAGACAGCATTTAGGATCCAGCAGAATATTTGCCCTAAATACTTTGTTTAGTGTATCCAGTACCTGTCTCCAATAGAGATGTAATTTGGGGCAACGTCACAGTAAATAGATTAAAGGGTCACTAAAGGAAAACATTTTTTTTGCTGAAATGACTGTTTACAGGGTATAGAGACATAAAAGTTAACTGATTCCTTTTAAAAATGATTAAAAATAGATTAAATTTAATCATATAATGTGCCTGCAGTTTCACTTTCGTTTTTTAACTGGTTTCATGTTTATGTGAAGTAAAGAGACCCACAGAACAAAAACAAACAAATCCAGGGCAGTGTTTTGTTTTTAAAATGAATCTGATTGGTTATGTTAAGTTTTAGACACACAGTAATGACAGCTTAGACCACCGTGAAAAGCTCCCAGTACTGTGGTTATAATGAGCCAGACAAGCAGGAAGTGTGGAGAACACAGCAGAATTACAGCTACTTCAAAGCAAAAACGAACAATGAGGACATGAAACCAGTACTGCAGTAAGGTAAAGGAAGCTATTTAGCTAAAAAAAAAAATCCTTTAGTGATCCTTTAAATCTCCATGTTCTCTTTTACATCTATGACAGTAACCCATCTTATAAAGTCTCAGGGAGGTATAATGAGAGTGCAAAGTAATATAGAGCTGAACAAGTTTCTAGGCCACATTGAGCGAGCATGTTACTTCTGCCTGATAAGCCTCCTCTCATTGGTCACCCGTCATTGGACCCAAATACCTCTCCCATTTTGATACCGTCTTTCCAGGATGCCCTTTATGGAATTCAGGCAGAAGCATATTATAACATTGGGAAATGAATCCCTTAGAGCTATCATCTGTTTGAATTAGATTAAATATAGATGTAGGAGATACTGTAAGTGCCACTCCTTAATGTCACCTTGCACCTTAACTGCATGTTGTAATTGTATGTAGTAGAAGTGCACATGTTAAGGCAGGGCCGGCCTTAGGTGTTCAGGCGCCCTGTGCGAGCTAATCCTGTGGCGCCCCCCCCCCCATCTTCACCCCTCGCACCCTGGTCACCTAAACATGCACAAAGAGGAAAAAAATATTTATAACAAATAATAACTGTATTTTACTTCTTTTTGTTTAATTATTATTTTAAGTCCCTTATATCCTCCTCCCCTTCTGTGTGTAGGCTGGCTATAAAAAGTAAATATTTTTTCTTTTTTCCTTTTATCTGAAAAAGTAGATGCATGCAGGACCAGGGGCTCAGTGTGACTTACCTTTCGGTGGACGGTGCGGCTTTGCATTTAAAAATAGCGCCGCCCGGCGCTTAAACGCCACTGAGCATGCACCCTCTGCCCGAGAATAGCCAAGCGTTTTCAGGCTTTCCCGAGCAGCGGCGGCTCATGCGCAGTGTGCCTGTCGGGGCCGGCAGCAGCCATTTTTTTTTCAGGTGCCGCAGCCGATGCGTTGCTCTTCACCCTGTCCCAGCCTGCTGCTGTGATTCGTAGGAGTCGGACTCCTGTGATGATCATGTGAGTAACTGACTGCTACTCACATTCTGCGAGCTGTGATGGCCGCACAGCACCCCTTTTACCCATGGCACCCTGTGCGGCGCACAGCTCGCACACCCCTAAGGCCGGCCCTGTGTGAAGGTAAGAAGTATATAGCCTGCAGGGAGGCAAAAGGTAACAGGACACAATTAATAAAAAAATCTTTGACATGTTCTGTATCCCTATATTCCCCCAAGCACTTCTAGTTTTGCTAGCTCTGTATAGCAAAAGGACAGAGAGGATTTTGGGGCTTTAAATATATCCCAGTGTGCACACTTACCATTCAAAAATTATCCTATATCATACAGTTTGTATAAAAATCTTTTTTTATTACATACAATATAAAAACACATATTGTTGTCTGTGAAATACATTACAGAGATAAGCACACTCAATTTTCTGAGAAGGTCAACGTGTTTCGTGGATCATCCACTTAATCAGGATCAACAGAATTGGGTGTATTTAAAAACAAGTAAATCACACAGTTAAAAACAAATCTACAATAAAGCAAAAAGGAAGAAAGATTAGCAAAAGCAAACAATCCAGCCTATTTATAAGTTGTTGGCCCAAATCAGGTCATCACATTTATCTGAGTATAATCATACACAATTCAATACATTTCTCATGCAACATTGAATTAGTATCTAAAATCTTATCAATCCATCAACATGGCAATGTTAGGAAATTATGGGTGTTATGAAAGTAAGACTCAACTCTTTGGGAGATACCTAAACCCAAGTAGTGTATTCATAAATATACATTTATTTTATTAAAAGAACATTTAAAGTGGATGTAAACCCACTCTCATCCTTTTTAAATTAATGCCATAGTATAATATGTTTAATATACTGAAATAAACAAACACATACAATAAAAAAAGCTAGAGGTAACACAAAGGGTACATTTATTTATAAAAGACTGAATGTGAAATTAACTAAACATTCTCTGCCAATGTATCTTCTTGGTGTAGGTGTTGAAATTACAGTGATTGATGTTTGGTGAATGTCACATTCAGTGCTTTTTAAATATGCCTCAGCTTTTTTAAAACCAAATGCATAGTAGCTTAACCACCTTGCTGCCATGCCTGCCATGATCTGAGGCTCATGCCATCTGGTGCTCGCCATTCATGTTTGTTGGTGGTGGTTTAGCTCCCATCTGGGTGGAGTCTCATTTCTTGTGTATCATTACAGCTATTTGTATTACTCTGACATATGTGCATACTGACCTCTGATTTTCTGAGGTCTGTTGGGTTAGCAAGTTGCCATTTTACTCTTATGCCGCGTACACACGACCGTTTTTCATGATGTGAATTTTTTTTTTTTTTATGTCATTAAAAACGATCGTGTGTGGGCTCCAGAGCATTTTTCATGACGTGAAATATGGCCATTAAAAATTTAGAACATGCTCTATTTTTAGGCATGAGGTTGGCATGAGAAAGCTCTTGAGACCAGTTGCTGGTTTTGAAAGAAAAACTGGACCTTGCCAGAATAGATCACTCTTGCACAAGGGGAGTTCAAACGACTCATTTAGAGGGTTTTGACCACATGCTTAATGAACTTTGAAAATGTTTTGGTCCTTGTCATCTTCATCACTGACCGCTCGAACAAAGCTTGATTCATAACGCAAAAATGAAGAGGGATTTCTGGACAACCGCACTCCAAAACAAGTTGCTTTATTGTAAAACAAAAAACACAGGATACATACCACAGCAAACAGAGTACAAGCTGACCCGTTTCACACCAAACCTTAGTGCTTAATCATAGCTTACCAGTAAGTAAGTAAGTAAGTAAGTAAATAAGTGAGTAAGCTATGACTAAGCACTAAGGTTTGGTGTGAAAGGCGTCAGTTGTACCCCGTTTGCTGTGGCATGTATCCTGTTTTTTTTTTTACAATAAAGCAACTAGTTTTGGAGTGTGGTTGTCCAGAAATCCCTATTTATTTTTGCATTATCCCATGCACTGCCAGCACCCGTGGCTTGGGATCAGGTGATGATATTTTCCTCGATAGGCCGAGACTGATGCAGAAGAGGAAGCAGGAGGAGCCAGAGACCTTTCTTGGTTTTTGAGGTGTCTACTCCACTGCAGCTTGTGCTTTGAACTTAGATGCCTGGTCATGCAGGTTGTGCTCAGGTTGAGAACATTTATGCCTCGCTTCAGGCTCTGATTGCACAACGTGCAAACCAAGCGTGTCTTGTCATCAGCACATTGTGTGAAGAACTGCCACGCTAGGGAACTCCTTGGACCTGGCTTTGGTGTGCTGGGTCCCTTGCTGCGTTGGGCAGTAGCAGGCGTACTGTCTAGGGAATGGACGCTCTGTTTTGGCACCCTGCTCTCTCTTCTGCTGTGCTGTGCTGGTGGCTCTGTGCGACCACCGCCTCTTCCTCCGAACTACATGGGTCACCTGCATGAGGTTGATTCCATGTCGGGTCGAGGACCTAATCGTCCTCCACATCATCTTAAGAGAGTCACCTATAGATTGCTGTCCCTATAGGAAATAGCTGGAACCTCTCCCTAAACTATGTACTGGACACACACAGTATATCACAGGTGGTGACAGGTGCAGTGCTGGTGAAATATACAGAGAGTCACCTATAGATTGCTGTCCCTATAGGAAATAGCTGGAACCTCTCCCTAAACTATGTACTGGACCCACACAGTATATCACAGGTGGTGACAAGTGCAGTGCTGGTGAAATATACAGAGAGTCACCTATAGATTGATGTCCCTATAGCAAATAGCTGGAACCTCTCCCTAAACTATGTACTGGACACACACAGTATATCACAGGTGGTGACAGGTGCAGTGCTGGTGAAATATACAGATAGTCACCAATAGACTGCTGTCCCTATAGGAAATAGCTGGAACCTCTCCCTAAACTATGTACTGGACACACACAGTATATCACAGGTGGTGACAGGTGCAGTGCTGGTGAAATATAAAGAGAGTCACCTATAGATTGCTGTCCCTATAGCAAATAGCTGGAACCTCTCCCTAAACTATGTACTGGACACACACAGTATATCACATGTGGTGACAAGTGCAGTGCTGGTGAAATATACAGAGAGTCACCTATAGATTGCTGTCCCTATAGGAAACAGCTGGAACCTCTCCCTAAACTATGTACTGGACACACACAGTATATCACAGGTGGTGACAGGTGCAGTGCTGGTGAAATATACAGAGAGTCACTTATAGACTGCTGTCCCTATAGGAAATAGCTGGAACCTCTCCCTAAACTATGTACTGGACACACACAGTATATCACAGGTGGTGACAGGTGCAGTGCTGGTGAAATATACAGAGAGTCACCTATAGATTGCTGTCCCTATAGCAAATAGCTGGAACCTCTCCCTAAACTATGTACTGGACACACACAGTATATCACAGGTGGTGACAGGTGCAGTGCTGGTGAAATATACAGAGAGTCACATATAGATTGCTGTCCCTATAGGAAATAGCTGGAACCTCTCCCTAAACTATGTACTGGACACAGTATATCACAGGTGGTGACAGGTGCAGTGCTGGTGAAATATACAGATAGTCACCTATAGATTGCTGTCCCTATAGGAAACAGCTGGAACCTTTCCCTAAACTATATACTGGACACACACAGTATATCACAGGTGGTGACAGGTGCAGTGCTGGTGAAATATACAGAGAGTCACCTATAGATTGCTGTCCCTATAGGAAATAGCTGGAACCTCTCCCTAAACTATGTACTGGACACACAGTATATCACAGGTGGTGACAGGTGCAGTGCTGGTGAAATATACAGAGAGTCACCTATAGATTGCTGTCCCTATAGCCATTAGCTGGAACCTCTCCCTAAACTATAAGATGAAGATCTCACAGAAATAAACAGTGCTTGTGTAGATTTCTGAAGCAGGATACACCTCTCTGACACTGTCCCTCAATCAACAGCAGCCTGTCCCTATAGCAAATAGCTGGAACCTCTCACTAAACTATAAGATGCAGATCTCACAGAACTAAACAGTGCTTGTGTAGATTTCTGAAGCAGGATACACCTCTCTGACACTGTCCCTCAATCAACAGCAGCCTGTCCCTATAGCAAATAGCTGGAACCTCTCACTAAACTATAAGATGCAGATCTCACAGAAATAAACAGTGCTTGTGTAGATTTCTGAAGCAGGATACACCTCTCTGACACTGTCCCTCAATCAGCAGCAGCCTCTCCCTACACTAGCTAATGCAGAGTGACGAGCTGTGCTGTGTGCCTCTATCTGATATAGAGGCTGGTCACATGCTGGGTCACATGCTGCACTGGCCAATCACAGCCATGCCATTAGTAGGCATGGCTGTGATGGCTTCCTAGTCACACTAGTAAAACAAATGGGATTGGCTGCCATGCAGCGCACCATAAAATAGCTAAACTCCGAACCCGAACCCAAACGTTTTCCAATTATTCGGGTTCGGGAGCAAAAAAAACCAAAGTCCGTACCGAACCCGAACTTTACAGTTCGGGTTCACTCAACCCTAATCGTAACAGGTGAGATTGATGCAGAGCTGTGAGAGACATGCTGTTTAAAAATACAATCTTGTAAGCATAACTTGTATGCGGGGAGTTGTGAACTTTCTTAATAAACATATTTACACTATGGAAAGCATCCCCTTGTATGTTTACATGTCTGAGCCACCACACTGAACTGTTCCTGACAAGGATTGTTGGATATTCAAGTAAGGAGCTTATGCTTGCAGATTGAGAGGAATTTACAGGCTCAATATACACTTACCTCTGGTAAATAGATTCACTAAGGCCACATACACACGACCGGTCCAAACCGATGAAAACGGACTAAAGTTCAGTTTCATCGGCCCATCGGTCTGTTGTCCTCCGGACAAAAATTAGAGAACTTGCTTTAAAATCGAACTGATGGACGGCTGACCATCGTTAAAACCGATGGTTAGTACACAAAAGCATCAGTTCAAAACCCGCGCATGCTCAGAATCAAGTCGACGCATGCTTGGATGCATTGAACTTCGTTTTTTTCAGCACGTCGTGTGTTTTACGTCACCGCATTCTGACCCGATCGGTTTTTGAACTGATGGTGTGTACGCACATCAGACCATCAGTCTGCTTCAGCGGTGAACCGATGAAAACGGTCCGTCGGGCCATTCTCATCGGATGGACCGGTCGTGTGTACGCTGCATAAGGGGTGTTCACGTGGTGCATCGGTGATGGTGTAGAAGCTACTTAATCATCACTGGTTGGATTTGGAGAATTATACAACGCCCGGTTTTGGGAATGCATTGACAATTTTTTTTATATATATCTATTTTAATTTCCAGAGAATGAGTGTGGTATTGCAAACACACAGCACATGGATTGTTAATTGTGGTTGTGCTTTAACTTATGCTTAATAGCAGTTCTGGTGAAGCATGTTAGTTTTTAAACACTGCAATATATGAAATATTATACCTTTGAATGTTCATAGATATTTATAATAAGCGCTGTTAATGTTTAGATTTTAATTTAGGCATACTTTTTTAATATCATATTTTTGTAAATGTGACAAATTTTATTCCATACATTAAAAAGATATTACAATATTCTCTAAAAATCATGTGCGATAAAACATGTACTGTACAACAGTGGTCATCAACCCTGTCCTGCAGGGCCCACTAACAGGCCAGGTTTTATGTATTACCTTGGGAAGATGCAGTCTAGAATACTGCAATCACTGAGGAGCAAATAATATCACCTGTGATGTATTTCAGTTATCTTGCAAACCTGGCCTGTTAGTGGGCCCTGCAGGACAAGGTTGATGACCACTGCTGTACAATGATATTTGCTCAACAGGTTTCGCCAGAACATGGCTTCTTCAGATATACTTTATTGTACAGGGTATGCAAACAGAAAAATACACATTAGGAAACAATATTCAATAACATTATGGTCTTCCTATGACACACCGGTATCCTATTGGTGGTAGTTCTGTGGCTTCGGTGTACATGCACACTACCCAGATAATTTTTTGGTGTAAGAGTGGTATTTCAGATGATCCAATGTAATTATGTGAATTGAGAAATGTAATTAACAGAGTCACTTGGTCCTATTGTTTCCTAATGTGTATTTTTATTTTTGCAGTGAATACCCTGTACAATAGTATAAAGTCTCCTAAAGAAGCCATATTCTGGCGAAACATGTTGAGTAAATATCATTGTACAGTAAATTTTGATCGCACATGATTTTCACTTTGTAAAATATTATTTTAGATAATTTTAGATAAGATTGTAATATCTTTTTAATGTATTTGGCGAGTAAATAAATGAGAAGGACGAGTAATGACAGGGCTGTGCTGTCCCAGGAACGTACAGCCAATGATCCAGCTGAGCACAGGCTTGTGGCACGGCCATTTCAATACATACACAGTCAGCCGCCTAGGACCGCCCAGGCACACAGACCATGCTATTCAATAGGCATGAAAGAGCTGCCTGGGACCGCCCCTCTCCATCTTTCTCCTGCACATCCCCAACCAGGGCATGAAAGAGCTGCCCGGGACCGCCCTCTCTCTGCCTACGTTAAGCTGCACACCCCCACCCAGGGAAAAAGTTTGTGCACTTCAATAGGCGTTAAAGAGCCGCCTGGGACCACCCACTCCACCTCCCTCTTACTGCACATCTAAGGAATGGGATGGTCCTAAGTGGGCAGGCTCAAACCGTTTCGGTCTCGTCTGCCCTCTGGGCACAGTGATGACTGACTCCCGTGGCTGCATAATTGCAAATATGACAGTGTGCTGTTAGGGAAGGGTACAATGGGGGATTAAACAAGATGTGAGCTGAGGGGTGGTATTGAGAGCAAGCATGTGCTCGATTGGGGGGAGTGTGCTAATTGGAAGCATAGATGTCATGGATTGGTAAGGGGGTGAATTGGAGGTCTGAATCATATCTGTGCCTCCAATTCCACCCCTCCTTCCTAATCCATCATACCTATGCCTTCGCCACCACCCCCCCTTCCGTATGATAGATTGGGGGGGGGAGTGTTGGTGGAATTGGAGGCATAGGTATGATGGATTGGGGAGAATATTGAAAGCATAGATGCGCTGGATTGGGGGGAAGATTGGAGGCATAGGTGTTCTGGAGAGGAGAGGTCAGAAGATGAGGTGTGCTGGAGGGGTCGTTAAAATCACAGATGGAGGGGGGCATTGGAGGCAGAGATATGCTGGGGGGAGGAATTAGAGGTAGAGGTGTACTGGGGGGAGGCGTTGGAGGTAGAGGTGTAATGGGGGGAGGTGTTGGAGGTAGAGGCGTACTGGGGGGAGGCGTTTGATGTAGAGGTGTACTGGGGGAGGCGTTGGAGGTAGAGGTGTACTGGGGGAAGTGTTGGAGGTAGAGGTGTACTGGGGGGAGGTGTTGGAGGTAGAGGTGTACTGGGGGGAGACATTGGAGGTAGAGGTGGACTAGGGAAGGTGTTGGAGGTAGAGGTGTACTGGGGGAGGCGTTGGAGGTAGAAGTGTACTGGGGGGAGGCATTAGAGGTAGAGGCATACTGGGGGGAGGTGTTGGAGGTAGAGGTGTACTGGGGGAGGCGTTGGAGGTAGAGGTGTACTGGGGGGGGGGGGTGTTGGAGGTAGAGATGTACGGGGGGGGGTGTTGGAGGTAGAGATGTACTGGGGGAGGTGAAACAAAACCTAATACTGAATAACGCATTTGACAGTGTAATTTCATGAGATAATTTACAAGGGTGTGTATAGGGGAGGAATTAGGGGTGGGGCGGGGTAGGGTTTGGGTGGGGGAACGAGCGAGCGAGTAACTCTTAGGCCCCCGTACACACGACCGAGTTTCTCGGCAGAATTCAGCCAGAAACTCGATCGGAGCCGTATTCTGCCGAGAAACCCGGTGGTGTGTACACTTTTGGCCGAGGAAGCCGACGAGGATCTCGTCGGGCCAAATAGAGAACATGTTCTCTATTTCCTCGTTAGTCAATGAGGAAACTTGGCTCGCCGAGATCCTCGGCGGCTTCACAAGGAACTCGACGAGCAAAACGATGTGTTTTGCCCGTCGAGTTCCTCGGACGTGTGTACGGGGCCTTAAGACCTGGCTAGTAGCTCAGAACTTGAAATGTTGAGCCCTGACAGAGACAAATAAAAAGGCAATACAATCAGGAATAATTTCATACCAGATAGCTGCACAGCCATGGTGTCACCTTTGGGAACAGCCGTGCATTTAGGGGGGCATCAATCCTAATGATAGCCATAATACCCACAAAGGAAGCCTTCTTAAGGGTCCATAGAGCGGGGTCTGCACCTGGGGAGCAACAGGTGGACAGCCACAAGATTATTGCAGTGGGTAGGCTGACACGGAGCTGTCAGGAAATCAAGGGTTTCTTGAAAAAAGATTTACTAGGTTTTAAAACAAAGTTTTTTGTTGTGTTGTTGTTACTTCTTCCTTGAACGTGTGTGGGCCCCATCGGTCAGTTATCCTTCAGCTTTAAAATGCAACCGATGGACGCCTAACTGATAGGTAAAAACCAATGGACGCCTAACCGATAGGTCAAAACCGATGGTTAGTACGCAAAAGCATCGGGTAAAAACCCGCGCATGCTCAGAATCAAGTCGACGCATGCTTGGAAGCGTTGAACTTCAATTTTCGGACCGTTCTCATCGGATGGACTGATCGTGTGTACAGGGCTTTAGATGTGATGGCTTCATTAATTTTCTTTTTTAACTTTGTTTTTTCTATTGTTATCTGGTCATCTAGCCAGTCTGCTGTTTTTTAACAGAACAAGCTCTCCAGCAGAATGTATTTATTACAGAAATGAAACAACCCATTCAACACTGGCAGGGCTGCTTACAATGATCAGCTTTTATTTATTAGTTTAAAACCTTTATCCCAAAAAATTAAAAAAAAAGTTGCTTTATCTGCTAAAGTATTAGCCGGAGTTTGGCTTCAATTTGTTAGCATATTTAAATCTTCCACTACATCTAACACCCCCCTCCCATTTCTGCTGTTCAAAGGTGCCCCTGTGCTCATTCATCCAGAGTGGGGGCACTCTAATACAGAATGTGTATAAACAGAGGGAAAAAGGCCTAAAGCCCTGTACACATGGGCAAGAATCTCGTCAGGAAAAAAAAGTTGTTTTCCCTCACGAGATTCTTGGCAAGAATCTCTTGCCGCCCGAGTGTACAGACTCTTGTTTAAAAGAAACGTGGTTCTCTTGAAAGGAAAGAACGCTGTGATGTCATTGCGTACGACGAGCATGCGCTTGTCACATTCAATGCCGTCGCCGCCATCTTGCTACACCCTACCTATGCCTAGGAAGCTACCGCGCGTGTGTCAAAGTTATTTCGAGCATGTGCAGGTTTCCACAGCGACAGGTAAGTATACACACTCTCGGGTTTCTCGACAAGAAAACTGCAGAGAACCTCACAACGAGATTCTGGGCAGTTTTCTTGTCGATAAACCTGAAAGCCTCGTACACACACTCGGTATACTCGGCAAGAAAGCTCTGCCAGCAGTTTTCTTGCTGGTTCTTGCCGAGTAAACCGAGCGTGTGTACGAGGCTTCAGAAAAGAAAACCATCACGTCTAATGGTTGGTAACCTGCAAGATATTACATTTTTGGTTTTGGGTGTTAAACTGCTATAACCCCTTCTTCCTATTGTAAAGCTGAATCTCTGGTATGGATCTTATTGAATAGTTACATTAGTCCAGTGTTTAACAATGTAAGTATACATATTACATACCTGTGGGGTCACTGTGGAAGCAGAAATTCACTGTAGTTGTTACCACTACTACAGTGACCACTGCTATCTTCTGAGTCCTGTGCCTATCATAGTAACCACATTGGGGTTGCTTACTCAGGCATCATTAACAGAAAAGGTGGAAAGTCTCACAGTGACGTCACAATTTCCACCTTGTCAAATCAGAGAATGCTTTGCACTCGATGAGAAATGTTCAAGGAATTCTGTGCAAAACGCTTGCGCTTGTTATCATTAATGAACAAAGTATACCAGTACTGCCAATTAACATATAATTATCAAAATTTTTTCACCCTGAATGATCAACTCAGTGAAAGATTGACCAAATCTGATCTAAATTGATCAGAAGAGAGGTTAATGCTATTTTTTTTAAATCAAATAAACGTTTATTTAGAGAACCACAGGTATACAAAAGAAACATTTCACACAGCACAGTACAAACAGTTGTGTATCCACAGGGCAAAGAAATAGCAATTCCAACGAAAACAGGAAATAGATAATAAAGCATAGTAAATTTATACACCTTCTAAGTCAAAGCACTCAGCCCGGTATCACATTCACCTCAGACTTATATGCTTGGCAAAGCATTTCAGGTGACATCATATAAACCCAGGCAGGAGAGCAAAAATGTACAAGCCTCGGAACCATACCATAATAGATTATATACAAACCCCATAACAGAACCATAGACCATTGTGAGTGGCATAATCCCTCCCACGCCAATGAGCCACCCCTTAAGCCAACAGTCGATCCATAACCAAAGCAACCGGGGCCAGACCCGGAATCTCCAACCATCGAGCCCAAATCTTGTTAAATTTGTTCACACTCCCTATGCTGATATATGTACTTTTCTAATCTAATAATATCTCCCATGTGATTCTGCCATTCCCTCACCGTGGGGGGTTCCTCTGACTTCCAGTGTTGCATAATACATTTTCTAGCCTGGAACAGGGCTCTCACTATACCCAACCTAATGGGATCCTCCTTTGGGATGTCAGCAATGATTCCCAACAAGCACAGTTTAGGGTGTGCAGTAAGCTGCACCTGAAAAACGGAATTAATCGTATCTAAGACTTCCGACCAGTAAAGGTGCAGTTTGGGACACCGCCACAACATGTGGATCAGATCACCATGGTCCCTCATGCATCTAGTACAGGAAGGATCCTCTCGAACCCCCATGCTTACCAATCTAGCCGGGGTATAATGCACACGTAACAATATGTACAGCTGAGACAGCCTTTAAGCTACATTAAGAGAGCTCAGGGGAATTGCTGACATAGCCTCTTCCCACTGGTCCTCCTCAAATGCTCCAACATCCCTCTCCCAATTTGAAACTATACCGGCCGTGTTGTCAGCGAGTGACCTACTGAGGAGTATGGAATTACTGCAGGAAATGAAGCCTTTAAACAAAGTCACTTCTCTCATGTAATTAAAAATCGGCGTATGACTTTGAGTCCAGCCATCATCATCTGCTTGGGCCTTTACTGCATGTTGGAGTTGGAGATAATAAAACCGCATAGAGGCAGGGAGCTGAAAATCAGCCTGTAGTTCTGAAAACGGGCGCAATTTACCGCCTCTAAAAATTTGCGTCATTTATACTGAATCCCGTAGGGTTGCCATCTCATACCATATTGTAGTTTGTCCAACTCCAAGTATCTCTTATTCCCCCAAATGGGGCTATGCCTAGTTAAACCCTCTACTTGTTGTAAAGTTCTAGCCTTGTTCCAGATTTTTTGCATTAAATTGTACGTCGGGAACAGCTTGCTGGACTTAGCGAATCTCAGCGCCTCCAAGCCCTCTTCCACCTCCCCCCAATTACAGAACGGAATAACTGTGCCACAGGGTCCACCAGGTTCAATACCGGGTTGCTAGGGGGACACATCACTCTAGCAATGTGCTGAAGTTGGGAAGCCAGAGAGGCGGGAGGGCTTGCTCTGCCAAGCCCTCCCGCCTCTTTCGTGCGTTGAAACTGCTCCAGCTTCTCCCTTGCCACTGAATTTAGCCATATAAGGGACCTAAAGATAGAATTAATAACTCTAAACTGTTGAAGAGGAACAACCATGGGGGAATTGTGCAGCACATAAAGGAGCTGTGGCATCAAAATCATTTTTATCAGATTAATTCTGCCCACAGGGGACATCTTCAGTTTAGACCATACCTTCACCCGATCCCTGCAGCAAATTCAGCAGCGGGAACAAATTTAGAGCAAGATAGTCCAAGGGGTTAGGCGTAACCTGGATCCCCAGATACCTGGATTCTGTGGATACAGGGATATCTAATAAATGTGTTAACTTGGTCCAATTAATCACCAACCCAGAGTAACGGCCAAAAGTCCAGATAACCTCCATTGCCTCCCTCAAAGATGACTCCGTGTCGCCCAGGAGGAGCATGGTGTCATCAGCATACAACATGCATTTTTCTTGGTGCTCCCCATATTGAAAGCCTCTAATATTCACGTGGGCACGGACCCGCGCCGCTAGTGGTTCTATGGCCAGCACGAATAAAAAGGGCATAAAGGGCACCCCTGTTTGGTACCCCAAAAAAGATCAAAGTATGGGGACACCCTTCCCGACTCTCTAATAGCTGCCCTTGGGGAGGCATATAATAGCTGTACCCAGGCAATGAAATTCACCCCAAACCTATCAAAGGCCTTATGGGCGTCAAGGGAGAGCAGAGCCCTGTCTCCCATGTTATCAGATATGGACTGAATGTTGATAAATAATCTGCGCAAATTAATAGCCGTGGACTTCTGAGGCATGAACCCCGCCTGATCCGAGTGTATTATGGTCGAGATGCCAGTGTTTAGCCGCAGGGCAAGAACCTTGGCCAGTATTTTCACGTCCCACTGCAGGAGGGATATCGGCCTATACGACCCCGGGTCTAAGGGATCTTTTCCAGGTTTCAATAGTAAGACTATTATGGCTTTGGACATAGAAGGAGGCAGGCACCCAGCCGATTTGGCCCCATTAAACACAGCTAACAACCTAGGCAGTAATTGTTCACCATATTGCTTATACACCTCCATCGGCACCCCATCCTCCCCTGGTGCCTTAGAGTTGGGGAACATGCCGGTGGCCACTTGCAGCTCCTCAACTGTCAGCGGAGCATCCAAGTGTCGTTGAGCAGCGTCAGTCAGAGTAGGGAGTTCGATACCGTCAACATATTCCCAAAGGGAGTCATCAGTGTAATCCTGCCAGGAACGATAGAGGTCACAGTAGTATGAACTACGGATCAACATAATGTCATCGGGGGAGTTAGTCAGTTTACCATATGGTGCTCGTAGTGCACCAATGGATGGGGACATCTGTTGAGCTTGGGAAATCCTTGCCAACAGGCGTCCAGTATGCTCACCCTCCTCATAGAAGGCCAGCCTGCTAAAAAAACGTTTCCGCTCTGCTGCAGAAAAGGTTATTCTACTCAGGGCAACCTGAGCAGAAACCCATGCATCCCTATGGTCTTCAGTGGGGTCAGCGACAAACTTAGCCTCCAAGTCAAGCACCAGTCTCTCAACCCCCTCCCTATGTGCTTCTGACTGTCTCTTAAATGCATCAATCTCCGTTATGAACAACCCCCGTAAAAAGGCCTTAAAGGTCTCCCAAGCCACCCCAGCATCGGGGTAGTCCGCCTGGTCCCCCCCAGAAGTGAGCAATTGTTTGTGCTATCCTGGATGGGTCTGGCAAAAGATTAAGCCAAAAGGCATTCAGCTTCCATGGGGCTCTAAGCACTGACGAAGGATGGGAAACCTCCAACACCAGAATCAACGGGGCATGATACGAGATCCCTCGTATTGCATATGATATCTCCGTCGCTGGGCTTACCGCAGCAGTCAAACATAGACACAAGTCAATACGTGATAAAGACATATGTGATTTGGAAAAACATGAAAACTGGCACATCCCCGGGTTTCTACTCCTCCACAAATCTACCCACCCCACCTCCTCAACCAGTTTCCTCAGGGCCGTGCGATCGGCACCGCGCCCCAATGAAACTGGGGGATGTTTGTCCAACTGCGAGTCCATAAAGCAGTTGAAATCACCCACAATGTAAAAAGGTACCTCCGGATGTCCCAACTGAAAGTCCAGGACCGCTTGTAGAACCTGATGATTGTATGGAGGCAGGATATATACAAAGGCAAATATACATTTCAGGGAAAACAAGCGGCAATGCAATATAACATAACAGCCCTCAGTATCCACCATACTATCAAATTCCTGGTAATCCAGGGACCCATGTATCAAAACACTCACCCCTCTGTGAGTGGAGTGATAGGCCTTGCCCACCCACCGAAAGTTAAGACATGACACTGTATCAGGGGAGTCTCCTGCAACGCACATATGGCTGGAAGGTATTTCTTCAAGGACATGGAGACCATTGTGCGTTTGAGAGGGTCACCAAGCCCCCTAACATTCCAGGACACCACATTAAGTACATTCAGCCCTCCCACCATAATAGATACAAAATCCTGCATGTAAAGGGGGGTAATACATTCCAATTCAGTGCATACCACTCCCCCCCTCCTCCCACGCTCTGGTGGGCAGTCCGCAGATGAGGCAACGCCCATAGAGACAGAATGTGAAGGTGCTGTAAGTCTTGTACTGTACTGTAGTAAAAACTCCAAGCTGTTAGAACCTCAGAGCGCACTAACACTCCAACTTTAACATGAGCAATCCCTCAGGCCTCGTACACACGACCGGATCTATCCGCTGGGATTTATCCGCAGATCAGTTCCAGCGGATAGATCCGGTGGTGTGTACGTCCGAGCGGACATTTATCGGCGGAAAAAATTCCAGCCGACGGATTTCCAGCGGATAAAAATTTCTTAGCATGCTAAGAAATCTATCCGCTGGAATCCTGTCCAGCGGATTGATCCGGTGGTCTGTACAGACTCACCGGATCAATCCATCCGCTCCTCTCCCTCGCATGCGTCGTAATGATTCGACGCATGCGTGGAAGTCTTTATCTTCCAGCGTCGCGCACGTCGCCGCGTCATCATCGCGGCGACGGCGCGACACGTCACCGCGGATGGATTCCGCGCGGATTTCGATCTGATGGTTAGTACAACCATCAGATCAAAATCCGCCAGAGGATTTATCCGCTGGAACGGTCCGGAGGACCTAAAGGTGCGGTCTTTAAAGAGACCACCAGCTGGTGATCTAGTGCCCCAGGTACTGTCAGGCTCCGTACACACGACCGAGTTTCTCGGCAGAATTCAGCCAGAAACTCGATCGGAGCTAGATTCTGCCGAGAAACTCGGTCGTGTGTACACTTTTCAGCGAGGAAGCCGACGAGGAACTCGTCGGGCCGAATAGAGAACATGTTCTCTATTTCCTCGTTGTTCAATGAGGAAAGTCGGCCCGCCAAGATCCTCGGCGGCTTCAACACTGAACTCGACGAGGAACTCGATGTGTTTGGCACGTCGAGTTCCTCGGACGTGTGTACGGGGCCTTAGTGCACCAAGGGCCCACAGGAGTAAACAGGGTAAAAGGGATCGAACATCTGACGCCCTTCAAAAAAAACTGGCACACTCAGGGAGTTCAGTCCTCATCAACCGCCTCCCTCCTCGGTGGGCGAAAGGCCTGCTCATTTGCATCCAACCAGGCCGATGTTCAAAGAAGTGAGCTTGGCCCCTCGCAATAATGCAGAGGCATGCCGGGTACAACATTGCATAGGGCGCTTGCAACTTCTGCAGCCTTTTCTTGACTTCCGTGAATCGGGCACGGCGTTTCTGCACATCAGACGAAAAATCAGGATAAAAGGAGATGCGGGCTCCATTAAACTGCACTTTCTGTTTTTCCCTGGCCAGACGAAGAATAATCTCTCTGTCTCTGTAATGTAACATGCGCAACAAGATGGGTCGCGAGGGACGCCCCGGGGGAAGGGGCCGCATGGGAACCCTGTGAGCCCTCTTTACCGCGTAAAGGGCAGTAAACGCCTTCTTCCCAAATAGCTCCAGCAGCCACTTCTCAACTTACTCAGTGGGGTCCCTCCCCTCCGTTTTCTCCGGGAGAATGACTATGTGGACATTGTTGCGCCTCATCCTGTTCTCGAGGTCATCAGCTCGTTGATCGCCTTCCACGACCATTCTAGCAGTTTGCTTAGTGTCTCTCATCAGAGGGGGGAGATTATCCTCCATATCACTAATCCTGCTTTCTGCTGCTGTGGTTCTCTCTCTTACCTTTTGTAGGTCTTGTCTTATCAGGGAAAAATTTTCTGTCAGACCATCAAAACGTGCTTGCAGGGTATTCACTGAGGCAGTGCATTTGTTAACAGCTCTCAGGATCTCAGCTAGTGTAGGCTGAGCAGGTTCCTCATCCCCACTGTCCTCATCCTGCTCATCTGCCTGCTCTGCCATGATGTCAGCAGCTGCTTGTTCAGGAGAGTCCTCCACCACGTCTCCCTGTGCAGATAGCTCCCCCTCAGGCGCCCCTCCCTCCTCTGCCGAGTCTGCCATATTCAAGGACCCTGCCAGTTTCTGGACATAGTACCTTATGTCCTTAGGGTCACTGCTGCTCTTAGGGGTTTTCAGAGGCTTACTCACTGTGTCCTTAATCTTCTCCGTGCCGCGTTGCCGAGTTCCCGTCATGTTGGATTTCTGAGCTCTGACCGTGGTCCTTGGTCTTTCCCCGCAGCCTCATCATTATGATTTCCACCTGCACAGGTATCTCTGCTGGGTCCCCTCGGGTTCCGGAGTCAGTCTGTGGCCATTAAACAGGGCAAAGAAGTCGGGAGCAGGATTAAATCAGGATACCACGCGGGAGCTCTGTGAGAAAGCTGCTTCTCACATGCCGGTCCAGGCCACCTATTTAATTGTTTGCTGATTTGATCATATTGAGCGAATTGCGCATCAATTGGATAATACATTTGAAGCCTGTATGACCATCATCAATGATGGAGAGAGAAGCATGGTGGCAGCTGGGGGTGGGATTACAGCTACAGAAGATGACTGAGCACACATACCAGTTGGGTGCTGTCTTTACCTTGGGCACTGAATGCTATTGTCCCAACGCTAAGCACATGCATGCTTACATTGGACCATTGTAAATGTAATCATGCAATAAAATCCATTCCTGGAATTCAGTTTAAAAAGTAACATTATGTAAGAAAAAAGCATTTGGCAATACAGACAGACATATTTGAATGCAGAAGAGATATACTGGGGTTGATAAACTAAAACTAGAGAGTGCAACATCTGGTGCAGCCGGGGGGGGGGGAGCGATAAACAATCTACCCGCCGCCACCCCTGGTCGAATCATGGACAGAGCCCCCACCCGTTTGGCCGGCCAGGTTAAGGGGGTCACGGATGGCAAACCCCCAGTCAGTCAGTCATTAAGTGAGGGGCAGCACTTACCCCATCCCGCGGGCAGCGCTCTGGGCGACGGCGGCATTTCTCCAGGCTTTGGGCAGGTCTCTGTTTCCCAGCCTCTCCTCCCTCCTCCTTCTGGCGGACGTTTAGATCAGTGTTTTTCAACTCCAGTCCTCAAGGCGCACCAACAGGTCATGTTTTCAGGCTTTCCATTATTTTGCACAGGTGATTTGATCAGTTTCACTGCCTTAGTAATCACCTCAGCTGTTTAATCTAAAGGAAATCCTGAAAACATGACCTGTTGGGGCGCCTTGAGGACTGGAGTTGAGAAACACTGGTTTAGATCACATCTCCTTTAAGCAAATCAGGTGATGGGTCTCATAATTGGCCAGGAGGAGGGTCAGTGTAAAAATAGAAAATATTCATTATTCATTAGATATGTGTTATGCCACGTACACACGATCGGATTTTGTGAAATTCTGACTGTGTGTGGGCCCCATCGGACTTTTCTCCATCGGATAAAAAAATAGAACATGTTTTAAATTCTTTCGATGGAAACAAAATCTTTGGGAAATTCCGATCGTCTGTGTGGAATTCCGTCGGAGAAAAATCCATGCATGCTCAGTATCAAGTCGACGCATGCTTGGAAGCATTGAACTTAATTTTTCTCGGCTTGTCGTAGTGTTTTACGTCACCGCGTTTTGGACGATTGGAATTTAGTCTGACAGTGTGTATGCAAGAAAGCTTGAATGGAATTCATCGGATTTTAGACCATCGGCGAATCCGATCGTGTGTACGCGGCATTATCCCGCGCTACCTAGTAACTTGTGTAGACAATATAATTCTTGTTGGTGGCTGCAAACAACCAAATTGTGTTCCCACAATGCTAATCACCAAAATAAATAAATAGATGTTGCTGCCTATCCCTTTAAAATTGCTTGTGTATTACATCCTCCTGTGATATAAATAAACCATATGTTACCCAAACCGTCCAATGTCCTCCTAGATATGCTGGGCTACTTCACCATTTCAGGTGTATGGCCCTTTAAATCCGTTCTCCTGATACTGCATATAAACTCTTCCGACAAAAGGTATCTTTATAGTGTAGTAAGTATTGGCAAACGTTTATTTAACCACTTCCATACCAGGCACTTATGCACCTTCCTGCCCAAGCCAATTTTCAGCTTTAGCGCTGTCGCACTTTAAATGACAATTGCGCGGTCATGCTACACTGTACCCAAACAATTTTTTTATAATTTTGTTCCCATAAATAGAGCTTTCTTTTGGTGGTATTTGATCACCTCTGCGATTTTAATTTTTTGCACAACAACTAAAAAAATATCGAAAATTTGAAAATATTTTTTTTTGTAAATAAGTACATTTTCTTCTTCAATTAAGGGCACTGATATGGCGGCACTAATGGGCACAGATGGGCACCAATGAGGTGGCACTGATGGGCACCAATGAGGCGGCACTGATGGGCACTGATAGGCGGCACTGATGGGCACTAATAGGCGGCACTGATGGGCACTGATAGGCGGCGCTGGTGTATGGCACTGATGGGCACTCATAGGCGGCACTGATGGGCACTCATGGGCGTCACTGATGGGTACTTATGGGTGGCACAGATGGGCACTGATCGGTGGCACTGATGGACACTGAGGGGTGGCACTGATGGACACTGAGGGGTGGCACTGATGGCATTGCTGGGCATCACTTGTTTATCCCATATTGTGCCAGTCAGTGCCCATGTTGCCAGTCAGTGCCCATGTGCACTGATTGGCATCTATTGTTCTCATTTTTTTATTGTTTTTTTTATTGTTGCCTCTTCCCTGGTGGTCCTGGCGGCTTCCCTGGTGGTCCAGTGTGGGCATCCCAGGGGGGGCTGCACTGATAAACAATCAGCGCAAACCCCCCCTGTCAGGAGAGCCGCTGATCGGCTCTCCTCTACTTGCGTCTGTCAGACGCGAGTGAGAAAGAGCCGATCAATGGCTCTTCCTGTTTACATTGTGATCAGTCGTGATTGGACACGGCTGATCATGTAGTAAAGAGCCTTCTCCGGAGGCTCTTTACCGAGATCGGAGATGCAGGGTGTCAGACTGACACCCCCCATCACCGATCGCCGCGCTGTGTGCCCCCATGGGCGCACGCCGGCATGTTATCCTGCTGGATGTCAATAGACGTCCAGTCAGGCTTACACAACCACTTCCCGGACGTCAATTTACTGGAAGTGGTTAAATAATATGCACTTACATTTAAGTTTAGAACAAACAGCTTGCAATGACAGTGGGGCTCGGAGGCACCCATGTCACTTCCGGTTTTGGCTTTGGCAACGTCACCCAGCTCCACCCAAAGTGTTGGGGAGCTCCAGGACACTGCAGCACTGCATGGAAGGTAAGTATGGTTCTGATTTAAAGTGCTTCTAAAGCCTTGAGGTTTTTCACCTTAATGCATTTTATGTATTAAGGTGAAAAACATTCTGTGTTGCAGCTGACCCCATCCCCCCCTACTTCCTACCTGAGCCCGATCCAATCCAGCGATTGTGCATGAGAGCAGCGGCTCCAGTCACTGTCCTTTTCCTCATTGGACAGATTGATAGCAGCGGGAGCCATTGGCTCCTGTTGTCAATTAAATCCTGTGACATGGGAGTGGAGGGGTGGGGCCGAGCCCCACTGTTTGTGTCAATAGACGCATCAGCAGGGCTCGGGAGCGGCCCCTCTCCAAGCCCATCACTTTCCGTGCAGCTAGGTTTAACATATTTGCTATTTTTTTTTTCTTGTTCAAATGTTTTATTAAGAACAAAACAAAATGGGTAATACAAACACATGTCCAAGTCTGGACCAGAAACAGATGGATATAGTAGCTTTACAAGATCACAATGAGAAGAGAAAATGAAAAAAAATATATCTACAGAGATAGAACATTAGACATGGTTAGGAGTGTCTCAAGATGCACAGGCAAAACAGGAGTACAGGTATAATAGATGTACTCACAATTGAGTACACCCCTCACATTTTTGTAAATATTTTGTTATATATCTTTTCATGTGACAAAACTGAAAAAATTACACTTTGCTACAATGTAAAGTGATGAGTGTACAGCTTGTATAACAGTGTAAATTTGCTGTCCCCTCAAAATAACTCAACACACAGCCATTAATGTCTAAACCGCTGGCAAACAAAAGTGAGTACACCCTAAGTGAAAATGTACAAATTGGTGCCAATTAGCCACTTTCCCTCCCTGGTGTCATGTGATCCATTAGTGTAACAAAGTCTCAGGTGTGAATGGGGAGCAGCTGCGTTAAATTTGGCATTATCGCTCTCAATCTTTCATACTGGTCACTGAAAATTCAACATGTTTAATTTTTTTATTTTTTTTACAGACTGCTTTTTTTTTACTCATACTGCTGCAGGGCGGCCACTTTGTGCCAGATCACATATGTAGGGCATGTCCTGACACTTTCGGGTCTGGGGCATGTGTACGAGCTGCCGACGACCCACTGCAGCTGTGATTAGATACAGCAGGAGCCAATCAGTGGGTCCGGGACCCACTGGTCATTCGGGAGACAGGCAGAATGGTGGTCAACAAGGCAGGTCGCCATTCTGTGATAGAGGAATGTACTGATCCTGTGTTTCTGCTAAGCAGAAACACAGATCTTTACCTTTCCCCAGTCAAAGTACCTCCCATATAGATAGGAAGCATTCCCAGAGAACACATTTAACCCTTTAAACGCCTCTGATGTTAACCCCTTCCCTGTCAGTGTCATTAGTAAAGTGACAATGTATATTTTTTAGCACTGATCACTGTATTACTTACACTGGTTACCCAAAAGTGTCAGTTAGGTGTCCAATTTGTCCAGCACAATATCGCATTCCCACTATAAGTCGCTGATCACGCCATTACTACCATTACTAAGAATAAAATTCCATAATTTGTAGATGCTATAACTTTTGCGCAAACCAATCAATATACACTTATTGGGATTTTTTTTACCTAAACCGTGTAGCAGAATACATAGACAGAATATGTATCATCACAGAGTGGTGCTGTGGATACTCAATATGGTAGGAACGTCCTAATTGGATTGAAGTAGACAATTGCAAAAAAGTGCTTGGAATTGTTGGGCACATCAATACACAATGTAGAAAAATAATATCTTTAATATAGAACAAAAAAGAGAAAAATACATAATACTAATTAAATTCACGCTAATAGATTAGCCAGTAGTTAAAATGTTGCAACTATGACATAAACCTGATGCACTACAAGGAAACAAAAATATTCCATAATACAATAAATCCCAGAGTGCGGTTATGATGTAACTTGATCTTGCTCTACATGTTATGCGCCAAGCACTTCTTCAGGAGCTTTAGGTACTGTATTTAGGATTTAGGATTCCGCTTACTTGCTCCCTGGTTGCTGTGGGGGGGAAGTGTTCCCTTTTCTGGAGAGTGATGTATAATAGATTTAAAAAAAAAATGATTGCATATGTTTTATAGACAGTAAGAAATATTGTTTTTTTCTTTTTTTTTCATTGTTGGTAGTGGCAGCCGCTCATGCAGGGCACAGAGGCCCCTCTAATCCATGCGCCCGGCCCCTTATCTACATGCAGGGCACCGGATGCATGAATTCCATTTTTTTTTATTTTTTAGAGACACATGATTAGAGCCTGAGACTCTCATTGGCTTAAAAAAGGGTGGGCCCTGGGCGCAGAGCACTGCGCCTGTAGCTTACCCAGTTGTGTGACATTAACAAATTAATATTTGCTAATGTCTTCCTGTTTCTCCTCTTGGCCAATCAGGAAGCGGGTCCTGAAACCTGATTGCCTGGGAGTCCTAAGTCCTGAGGAGAAGCGACCACCAGGACTTGGGTGGAGATGCAGGGGGGGAAGCTGCAACCTGAATAGGGTAAGTGCGGGGCAGGTGGGGGGGGTCTGGCAAGCGACAGGGGAAGCGCCAAGTGATCGAGCAAACACAGGGGACCAAGAGGCTGTAAAATGGAATGATTATTTTTTCTAATTCGACTTGCTGAAATATCAACTACTCCCTGCTTGAATGTAGTTAATGGCAATAAAGGCTCTCCCATTCCATCTGGTTGGATTGGCAGCGCACAAAGAAGGAGGAGGAACATCAGTTTCTCCCTCTCCTCTGTGACAACTGAGGCCATAAGTTTGAAGATTTCATCACTTCCAGTATCGGTTCTGCATTTACCTGGCTGGTACCAGCTAAGAAAGCAGCCAATAAGCCTTGAAGGGCAGAGGAGGGATCAATGGGTCTAATTAACTCAGATTTCTTCATAAAGAGGATATGTCACTACCCAAGGTATCACAAGTGATGATAAATATCACTTGAAGACAGCTGAATTATGTTTTTGAGTTTAGGGCAGCTAGGTTCCCTATTGAGAGTGCAGTGGATCCTGACATAGGAAGCAATTCTATTCAGACCTATAAACTAAGTGCCCAAATTTTCATAAATGTGATGGACACAAATGATAACAATCCATTCTTTGATAAGTCTACCTACAAAGCTAGTCTGCTTGAAAATTCACCAGTAGGTACTTTAGTGGTCAAGCTAAATGCATCTGATCCAGATGAAGGATCAAATGGTGAAGTTTTATATTCATTCAGTAGCTATACCCCACAGAAAGTTAGGCAGTTGTTTACTATAGATGCAAAATCTGGAGATATCTAACAGCGGCCCTGGTCTCTGGTAAGGGGGTAGTGGTGGCACAGACTCTGGCAGTGGCTGGGTTTGTGCAGCACAGCGATATAAGATGTAACGCTATTGACTCTGGTGAAAGGGGTAATTAAAGCGCTTGACTTGTAGTTTTGTTAGCTGTTTTTTTTTATTAAGATTATCTGAAAGATGGATTTCAAATGTTTTAAAAAGGGGCGCAGTTTCAGTGATTGCCAATGGGCGCCATTTTCACTAGATACGCCTCTGGGTACAGCATTGCGTGACTGTTCAATTGTCAGTTAACCACTTAACACCCGCCGCACGCCTATTTACGTCCACAGAATGGCACGTACAGGCAGATGGGCGTATATATACGTCCCTGCCTTCTAGCGGGTCGGTGCGATCCGGGACGATTGCGCGGCTATTCGTTTATAGCCGCCCCAGTCGCGATCGCTCCCCGGAGCTGAAGAACGGGGAGAGCCGTATGTAAACACGGCTTCTCCGTGCTTCACTGTGGCGGCTGCATCGATCGAGTGATCCCTTTTATAGGGAGACTTGATTGATGACGTCAGTCCTACAGCCACACCCCCCTACAGTTGTAAACACACACTAGGTGAACCCTAACTCCTACAGCGCCCTCTGTGGTTAACTCCCAAACTGCAACTGTCATTTTCACAATAAAGAATGCATTTTAAATGCATTTTTTGCTGTGAAAATGACAATGGTCCCAAAAAATGTGTCAAAATTGTCCGAAGTGTCCGCCATAATGTCGCAGTCACGAAAAAAATCGCTGATCGCCGCCAATAGTAGTAAAAAAAAAATAATTAATAAAAAATAATTAATAAAAATGCAATAAAACTATCCCCTATTTTGTAAACGCTATAAATTTTGCACAAACCAATCGATAAACACTTATTGCGATTTTTTTTACCAAAAATAGGTAGAAGAATACGTATCGGCCTAAACTGAGGGGAAAAAAATGTTATATATGTTTTTGGGGGATATTTATTATAGCAAAAAGTTAAAAATATTGCATTTTTTTCAAAATTGGCGCTCTATTTTTGTTTATAGCGCAAAAAATAAAAAGAGGTGATCAAATACCACCAAAAGAAAGCTCTATTTGTGGGGAAAAAAGGACGCCAATTTTGTTTGGGAGCCACGTCGCACGACTGCGCAATTGTCTGTTAAAGTGACGCAGTGCCGAATCGCAAAACCTGGCTTGGGCATTTAGCTGCCTAAAGGTGCGGGGCTTAAGTGGTTAAAGTACGGCAGTGCCATATCACAAAGAATGGCCTGGTCATTAAGAGGGGGTAAACCTTTCGGAGATTAAGTGGTTAATGCATGCATCATCATACTCAGGAGCTAAGACATTAGTAAAATGTTTGCGGCCATGTGAATGTCACCTTAAAACAGCAGAATGGGTTAACTTGAAGAGCGAGAAGAATTATTAGTGTGGGAAATTGGCTGCTTGAATGAAAGCAGCATGCACGTCTATAGAGAAGGCAGGGGATTTCTCGCTTCCTATGAAACTGAAAGGCAATTGTCGGCAGCATGTGAGCTGTAGACTGCGTGTGTATTGCTGACATGTTGTTTTATGAAGCTGAGCTTCTCATTGAAAGCAGGGAGTGAGCTAGCACAGAGGAGTCAGCTAGCAATGAGGAGTCAGCTAGCACAGAGGGGCTGGGTCCATAGATCGAGCTGGATTCCACACATTGGTTCCTCGGGAAGGCGTGTTGTTCCATCGGCTGCTCCAGCTACGTGCGGCTCTGGCGCTGTCCACGATGCAGGTGCTGAAACCAAGCCCACTGCCGCTCTGTGCTCAGCTGAATGAATGAAAGAAATAAGAGGCGCTGCAGCTGTCCCCGGCTTAGGCGCTGTCCCCGGCTCAGGCGCTGTCCCCGGCTCAGGTGCTGAAATCCAGCCGCCCCTCCTCTGATACAAGGACGACTCGGGCAGCCATGAAGCAAGCGCAGTGCTGAATTTACCGCTAAGCTGGGAACACTCAGGCCCCGATCTCTGCATCTTCCTCCCATCCAGGGAACAAAGCCATGGATTTATTGGGGAAGCAGCCACCTTCAGTGTCACCTGCCTGCTGGCTGTGTATGGTAAAGTGCTGCCATTTCATGAGGATGTGAGAGTCAGTCTATTGTGGGTTGTGGTCGGGTGAGTGCTGTTTACCTGCTGAGATGGCTTTCACTAGCAGGTGTGTGGGGCTGCTGATGCTGATGCTGGTGAACGTGGTCACAGGGCAGCTTAGGTACTCAGTGAAGGAGGAGTTAAATCATGGGGCGTTTGTGGGCAATGTCATCAGTGACCTGGGTCTAGATCTCAAGCAGTTACCCACACGAAGCTTCAGTATCACATCTGGAAATGACAAGCAGTATTTTGATGTTAATCTAGGCAATGGGGTCCTATTTGTAAATAGAACAATAGATCGGGAATCGCTTTGTGTCCCAAGTGCCCCTTGTGTAATCAATCTGGAGGTCGTTGTAGGGAACCCTGTGGAGGTGCATAACATTGAGGTCGACATATTAGACATTAATGATCATGCCCCTAAATTCCCTAGAAATGAATACAATTTGAGTATCAGTGAGTCAGCTGTGCCTGGAGCTAGGTTCCCTATTGAGAGTGCAGTGGATCCTGACATAGGAAGCAATTCTATTCAGACCTATAAACTAAGTGACAATGATTACTTTGCACTGGACCTAAAGACATTTAATGGCAACAGCAAGCTGATTGAAATTGTTCTGAAAAAACCATTAGACAGAGAACAGAACTCTCTTCATCGGCTGCTTCTCACAGCTATGGATGGTGGCAGTCAGGCAAAATCTGGCACAGCCCAAATTTTCATAAATGTGATGGACACAAATGATAACAATCCATTCTTTGATAAGTCTACCTACAAAGCTAGTCTGCTTGAAAATTCACCAGTAGGTACTTTAGTGGTCAAGCTAAATGCATCTGATCCAGATGAAGGATCAAATGGTGAAGTTTTATATTCATTCAGTAGCTATACCCCACAGAAAGTTAGGCAGTTGTTTACTATAGATGCAAAATCTGGAGAAGTTAGAGTAAATGGAATGTTGGACTATGAAAAATCATCATCCTATGAAATCTATGTGCAGGCCACTGATAAAGGTCCAGTTCCTATGGCAGGACATTGCAAAGTGCTGGTTGAAATAATTGACGCCAATGACAATGCCCCAGAGATAGTTGTGACTTCAAATTATTCTCCTGTTGCTGAAAACTCACAGGAAGACACCGTTGTGGCTTTAATGAGTGTAAATGATCAAGATTCAGGGATCAACAAACAAGTTAGCCTAACGATCCAGCAAAACCTTCCATTTAAATTAAAATCATTTAAAAATACTTATAAACTGGTGACTGATGGTAAACTGGATCGAGAAAAGTGTCCCTCTTACAATATCACAGTGACAGCTACAGACTCTGGGAATCCACCACTTTCAACTCAGAGAACACTATATGTGGAAATCTCAGATGTGAATGACAACCCTCCAGTATTTGAAGAGCCATCTTACTCTATGTATGTTTTGGAAAACAATGCCCCAGGAGTATCTGTGTTCTCAGTAAAAGCAGTGGATCCAGATTCCAATGAAAATGCATTTGTTTCATACATGGTTCTTCAAGGGGATGCTGAAGGCCTCCCTGTTTCTTCATATGTTTCTGTCAAATCTGACAATGGAACTATATATGCAGTCCAGTCATTTGATTATGAAAAACTAAGAGAATTTAGATTTGTTGTTCAAGCACAAGATGCTGGAAACCCCCCACTTAGCAGCACTGCTACTGTAAATGTTTTTGTTGTAGATCAAAATGATCACGCGCCAACAATTTTGTTTCCTGCCCCTACAAATGGTTCAAGGTCCATTGAGATGATTCCCCGAGCTGCAAGTGCTGACTACCTTGTTACAAAAGTCATTGCAGTTGATTTGGACTCAGGACAAAATGCCTGGTTGTTTTATAACTTAGGCAAATCCACAGATCCTAAACTTTTTAAGGTGGACTTGCATACAGGGGAAATAAGGACTACAAGGAAAGTTGCAGATGACAGTATTACCAACTACAACTTGACTGTTATTGTAAGAGACAATGGGGAACCTCCTCTTTCCTCTTCCACCACCATAAGTGTGGCTGTTGTGGATAGGATTTCACAACTTGTCCCAGGCTCCCAAAGACATGTCAAAAATAGCACAAGCTACTCTGAAATGACGATTTATTTGATAATAGCTCTGTGTTCTATTTCATTTGTATTTCTTTTGACACTGATTGTCATTTTTATTCTTAAATGCTGTAAGTGTACAATTAATGTTGACCCATGCTGCACTTGTTGCTGCACAGGGTGTTGTGTCGTTCAGAACCCAAACCCTGCAGACCCAAACAAACAAGCCAACAATAACATTGAAACCAGAATTCCACCTGGACTGAAAGCACAGCCTCATTTTATTGAGGTTAGGGGGAATGGATCACTTACAAAGACCTACTGCTACAAGGCCTGCATGACAGCAGGGTCAGGAAGTGACACTTTTATGTTTTATAATACTGGTGTTCCAGTAGGAACTATGACAATGCCACATGCAGTGATTGCAGACAGACACCTTACAGCCCAGAGTGGACAGAGACATAGTCTAATCATCTTACAAAGTGAAACAACTACTCCTGTAGAGGTGAGACTAAATATACTACTGTTTATGCTTACTGTGCATCAAACCCATCATTTGTTTGTCTTTGTGATATGTATTTGTTTTTAATATATAAAACATGTATGCCACCCCTAGGGCAAGTTACAAGAAATGGCACAACTCCTTAAATAACCTTTTCTGTCATATAAAAAGTAACAAGATGAAACACATTTTTGTATTTCAGCATTTATAATCCATGTGAAACATTACATTTTTAAAACAGGGCTGTGCATCTGCCAGGTGAGTATAAGCAGTTTTGTGGAAAGTATAATACAACTGACTTTTTAATACATATTAGTGAACTTGAATTAAACAGGTACAGTACATGCTGTGGACCAAAACAATAATCACAAAAATATAAGTGGTAATATATAGACACTAGTAATGTGAGAAGCACAGAGACTGCCATTGTTTACTGTCACCTCTTCTGAAAATGCTGGCTGCCTGACTGTCATACTGACCTACTTGCTTTGATACTTTCAACCTGGAAAAAGTATGCAAATAGAAATCAGGTTTTCATGAGCAACTCCATTTAATATCACACATGCAGATAATACTGACCAGAATATTTTGTCAGTGGAAATGTGGGAGAACACAGTTCTGGCACCTCCAGCACTGAATGTATGTATTTTATGGCAAGGAGTGCTGGGGTGTGCTGGACAGTCTATTGATTCTGGCTGCTAGGGGATCTATCTATTGTTGCTGGTTACATAGTTACATAGTAGATGAGGTTGAAAAAAGACACAAGTCCATCAAGTTCAACCTATGTGTGTGATTATAGGTCAGTATTAGATTGTATATCCTTGAATGGTGTGGTCGTTCAGGTGCTTATCTAAAAGTTTTTTTAAATTATTGATGCCCCTGCTGAAACCACCGCCTGTGGAAGGGAATTCAACATCCTTGCTGCTCTTATGCCGCGTACACATGATCATTTTTCGGCATGAAAAAAACGACATTTAAAAAAAATGTCATTTAAAATGATCGTGTGTTGGCTTCAGATAATTTTTCGGGTTCTGAAAAACGAAAACATTTTTTTCGAACATGCTGCATCTTTTAACAACGTTTTAAAAAATGTCGGTTTTCGGGTTGTAAAAAATGATTGTGTGGGCTAAAACGACGTTAAAAACCCGCGCATGGTGAGAAGCAAGTTATGTGATGGGAGCGCTCGTTCTGGTAAAACTACCATTCGTAATGGAGTAAGCTCATTCATCATGCTGTAACAGACAGAAAAGCGCTAATCATCTTTTACTAACAGGAAATCAGCTAAAGCAGCCCCAAGGGTGGTGTCATCCGCATGGAACTTCCCCTTTATAGTGCCGTCGTACGTGTTGTATGTCACCACGCTTTGCTAGAGCATTTTTTGAAAATGATCGTGTGTGGGCAACGTCGTTTTAATGATGAAGTTGGAAAATACTAAGTTTTTTCGACATGCAGAAAAACGATCGTGTGTACGTGGCATTACAGTAAAGAACCCTCTGTGCAGTTTAAGGTTAAATCTCTTTTCTTCTAATTGGACCACGTGTCTTATTAACCACTTAAGCCCCGGACCAATATGCAGCCTAAAGACCCAAGGGGTTTTTACAGTTCGGGACTGCGTCGCTTTAACAGACAATTGCGCGGTCGTGCGACGTGGCTCCCAAACAAAATTGGCGTCCTTTTTTCCCCACAAATAGAGATTTCTTTTGGTGGTATTTGATGACCTCTGCGGTTTTTATTTTTTGCGCTATAAACAAAAATAGAGCGACAATTTTGAAAAAAATGCAATATTTTTTACTTTTTGCTATAATAAATATCCCCCAAAAACATATATATATATAAAAAAAAAATTTCCCTCAGTTTAGGCTGATACGTATTCTTCTACCTATTTTTGGTAAAAAAAATCGCAATAATCGTTTATCGGTTGGTTTGCGCAAAATTTATAGCGTTTACAAAATAGGGGATAGTTTTATTGCATTTTTATTTTTATTTTATTTTTTACTACTAATGGCGGCGATCAGCGATTTTTTTCGTGACTGCGACATTATGGCGGACACTTCGGACAATTTTGACACATTTTTGGGACCATTGTCATTTTCACAGCAAAAAATGCATTTAAATTGCATTCTTTATTGTGAAAATGACAGTTGCAGTTTGGGAGTTAAACACAGGGGGCGCTGTAACATTTAGTGTTCACTTAGTGTGTGTTTACTACTGTAGGGGGGTGTGGCTGTAGGACTGACATCATCGATCGAGTCTCCCCTGTAAAAGGGATCACTCGATCGATGCGCCGCCATAGTGAAGCACGGGGAAGCCGTGTTTACACACGGCTCTCCCCGTTCTTCAGCTCCGGGGAGCGATCGCGACGGAGCGGCTATAAACAAATAGCCGCGCTGTCGTCCCGGATCGCTCCCCGAGGCTTACCGACCGCCGCATGTAGCGGGGGGGTCCCGATCGGACCCCCCACCCACGTCAAGCAGAGCACGTACAGGTACGTTGATGTGCCTGTCCGTGCCATTCTGCTGATGTATATCTATATGAGGAGGTCGGCAAGTGGTTAAATTTCCCTCCACAAAAAAGTTTTATCCCTACTGTGGGGTGGCCAGTATGATATTTGTAAATGTAAATCCTATCCCCTCTCAAGCGTCTCTTCTCCAGAGAGAATAAGTTCAGTGCTCGCAACCTTTCTTCATAACTAATATCCTCCAGACCCTTTATTAGCTTTGTTGCCCTTCTTTGTACTCACTCCATTTCCAGTACATCTTTCCTGAGGACTGGTGCCCAGAACTGGACAGAATACTCCAGGTGCAGCCAGACCAGAATCTACTAGAGTGGGAGAATTATCGTTTTATCTCTGGTAGGGTTGTCCCAATACCGATACTAGTATCGGTATCGGGACCGATACAGAGCATTTGCGCGAGTACTTGTACTCGCGCAAATGCTCCTGATGCTTCCCTCGATACTTTTTTTTTTAATGTAGAGTGGCCAGAGAGGAGTCAGTGTCTGGGGAAGGCAGGAGAGGGCGGGGGAGTGCAGGCGGAGTTTGGCTGTAGAGGGGGCGGGCAGCACACGCTGGGGGGGTATCGGGCCGGTGCTCCCCTTCCACGACTGAAGAGCGGCATGGCGGTGACAGGTAGGCAGTGACACACAGGCTGAAGCCTCGCTTTGCGGGGGGGGTCCGTCGTCACACCCGGGACCCAGCCGCAGCTCTGACAAATCTCGGCTGTGACTGTCTCACAGTCACACAGCCAAGCAGACCGCAGCCGCCTCCCCCTCCTCTGTGTATACTACAAGTGCTGTGCACGGCATGCTGATCATCTGAGCAGCCGACGTGCACAGCATTACGGGTGTATTGTAGGAGGGGGGTGTCTTTATTGTAGGGGGGGTGTCTATTGTAGGGGGGTGTTGTCTTTATTGTAGGGGGGGGGGGTGCTGTCTGTATTAGGGGGGGTTTGTATTGTAGGGGGGAGGTCTGTATTGTAGGGGAAGGGGGGTCTGCACTGCAGGGGGAGTGGGTCTGCTCTGTAGGGGGGGTCTGTGTAACATGTCAACGGCTGAACGTCCCTACACTCATCTTGGTACACCCTGCACTCCGCTGCAGTAAGCAGCAGCAGACATCTTGTTACACCCAGCCTGAGCTATATGGTCTGGGTGTAACAAGATGTCTGCTGCTGCTTGCTGCAGCGGAGTGCAGGGTGTACCAAGATGGGTGTTGCAGCATTTTTTTTTTTATAAATTCTGTGTAATTTTTCGCAGCATTTCAGTGTCAGACACCTGTCAGTGCAATCAGTGCCCACAAGTGTCACCTATCAGTGCAATTAGTGCCATCAGTGGCCACAAGTGCCACCTATCAGTGCAATTAGTGCCACCTATCAGTGCCCACAAGTGCCACCTATCGGTGCCCACAAGTGCCACCTATCAGTGCAATCAGTGCCACCTATCAGTGCCCACAAGTGTCACCTATCAGTGCAATTAGTGCCATCTATCAGTGCCCACAAGTGCCACCTATCAGTGCAATTAGTGCCATCTATCAGTGCCCACAAGTGCCACCTATCAGTGCCAGCCACCTATTAGTGCCCATCAGTGCCAGTCACCAGTCAGTGCCCATAAGTGCCGCCTATCAGTGCCAGCCACCTGTCAGTGCCACCTATAAGTCCCCATCTGTCAAACTGCCACATGACATTGAAAAAAAAAGTATCGGTATTCGGTATCGGCAAGTACTTGGAAAAAAGTATTGATACTTGTACTCGGTCTTAAAAAAGTGGTATCGGGACAACCCTAATCTCTGGAGGTAATCCCCTTTTTAATGCATGCCAATATTCTGTTTGCTTTGTTAGCAGCAGCTTGGCATTGCATGCTATTGCTGAGCCTATCATCTACTAATTTTCCAGCCTAGATTCCCCCAAAGGTTCACCCCCTAGTGGGTAGATTGAATTCATATTTTTGCCACCCAAATGCATTATTTTAAATTGTTCTACATTAAACCTCGTTTGCCATGTAGTTGCCCACCTCATTAATTTGTTCAGATCGTCTTGCAAGGTTCCCTGCAGAGAAGTTATTGCCCTACTTAACTTAGTGTCATCCGCAAATACAGAGATTGAGCTGTTTACCCCATCCTCCAGGTCGTTTATGAACAAATTAAACAGGATTGGTCTCAGCACAGAACCCTGGGGGACCCCACTTTCCATCCCTGACAATTCCGAGTATTTCTGATTTATCACCACCCTCTGAACTCGCCCTTGTAGCCAATTTTCAATCCATGTACTCACCCTATGGTCCATGCCACGGGGGGCTGGTGGGAATCTATTTTCGTGTTGGGGCTATTGTTGCTGGGTAGGGCTATTGTTTCTGGGAGAGATCTACTGTTTACGGAAGAGGTATATTGCTGTTGGCTTCTGGAGGATCTATTGATGCTGACTGCTAAGAGATCTGTTATTGCTGCTGGGGGTCTATTGTTGCTGGGGTGGTATTTTGTTGTGGGGGTCCATTGTTGCTGAGTGGTTTATTGTTGCGTGAGTGGGGTCTGTTCCATACAAATTACTTAGTAGCACAAAATGAGACTAGGTTCTGTATTCTCTAAAATGGGCAGTGCTCAGAGGTGGGTAGGGGCAGAGATGAAGTGTGACTCAGAAAGTGGGAGTTTCTGCACCTATTCTCTGAGAGAAAAAAGCCCTGTTACTGACTTAGGTAACTTTGTATGCATTCAGATGCATTGTGTTATAACCCAAATGCCATTACTGTATAATGTTGTTAATTAATATAATGTCACATAAAGTGAAACTCTAAACAAACTGCTACAGTAAAGCACAAATACAGTATGCTTTTTTTTTATATGCCAATTTTTTTTTGAAATTCAGGCCCATCAGTTTTACATGTATCTTGCATAGCCAAGCAGGAGGCATACATCATCTCTGGCACCGCAGTTCAGCTTCTGAGTATCCTTAATGTGTGAAGGGGCTTATATATAAAAAAGTATAGTAACAATCATTTTTAGGGTACCCACAGATGATTTCTGAAAACTAGAGCAGCAACTGCAACTGCTAAGTTGAAAATAAAGCAGGGATTCTAATTGGTTGCTAGAGGAAGCAATAGTTAGCACAGAGAGTTAGCACACATGTCCTTCATAAGCTTCTAAATAGATAGTAACACCTTGTGATTCCTTTCAAGTATTTGTCAGTGCATATACTGAAGAAAGCTTGCAGCTAGGGAAAACTTTTAACCACGTGACCTATGAAAGGTTTTACCCCCTTCCTGACCAGGGCATTTTTTGCTTTTCAGCACTGCACTACTGTCAATTGTGTGGTCATGCAACACTGATCACTTCTGGGTTTTTATTATATAAATAAAAAAATACAGAATTTTTGTTTTCAAATTTCTTCAAAAATTTAGGCCAAAATGTATTCTGCTACATGTCTATGGTAAAAAAAAAAATTGTTTGTGTGAAAGGTATATAGCATCTACAAACTATAGTATATATACTATAGTATATATACTAGAATATACGCACCTATGATGCTATACTGGTACTGACTTATAGAGTGTTAAGGGCAATCTGTCACAAACAGACCCTTAGCTTGGAGATATGCTAACTGACTAACTGAAAATGATATCAGTAGTGACGCTAATTTAGATATTATACTGTACACTGTCACTGTACTAATGACACTGGCTGGGAAGGGGGTTAACATCAAGTGGCAATCAATGGGTTAACTGTGTGTAATGTGTGTAATATGTGCTGCTTTTACTAAGATATCTGGCTGTTTTTTTCTCCCTGCTTTGCTATGTGTACACAGTTCTGGTCTCAGCCATAAATCATTGGCCAGGACCTGTTGACAAAATTGCACTGTGTCCACCCCTGGCACCGGTCTGCAGGGGATTCATGCATACTTGACCCAAAACCTGAAAACAAGCCAGCAATGTTTATTTGCGTTGCTGAGCCCGCAGCTGCAGTTAAAGGGCTTGTAAAGGTTTGTGTGTTTTTAACCTGGATAGATTGATAGCAGAGCAGCCATTGGCTCCCTTTGCTTTCAATCAAATCCAATGACGTGGCCGCCGGGGGGGGGCAGGACCAAGTTATACACTCGGCGTCTATGGACACCCGCAAGGTAACCCCTTCGGTTGAGAGCTTCCCAGAGGGGGTTAGCTATTGCGGGGAGGAGCCGAGACAGCCGCCGTGGGACCCCAGAACAGGAGGATCAGGGCCACTCTGTGCAAAACGAACTGCACAGTGGAGGTAAGTATGACAATACTTCTGGTTGATGCTGTAGGTTCTTACACCTTGTATATTATCAAGGCTCTTACTTTAACACATACGCCCATCTGAAAATAACTGAACACATACTAACTATACTAAATACTTACAATACTGTAGTAATTTGTACTGTATATTTTTTTTTCAAGCTTTGGCCTTCAATTATATTCAATTATATTACATGGCTTCTCTGTGAAATGTATTTAGTGACTTGTAGCCCTTTTCATGTTAAAGTTTTTTTGCTAGGAGGATGTTACCCAATATTTCTACATGTTAGTCAATTAGACGGAGTAAACAATTGCACTTAACATACCATTAGTAGACAGATGTTTATAATACTGTACATACCTGTGGGTGGGTGGCACAGGCAGGCTGGATCATAAACATTTACATCGCCAGTTGATGAGCCGTCCTCTGGTACCCGGCCTCTTTGAATGGTAGGGGATCACATTATCACAATGTTAACACAACTTTTAAGAATGGGTTTCATTGATAACAGTTGTGCTTAGTATTGTGATGATCTGGGCCAATTACATCACCCTGTACCATGTGATAGCTGTGGTCCAATCACAACACACAATAGTAATCACAGCCAGTTGTTATGAATGTAATCCGTTCATGACAGTGCTGTTACAGTGATCATAACATAAACAGGATTCAAAGTGTAGAAATCCCTGATCCCCTCAGTGTCACTATGTTTTTAAAAAAAAATACTGTCTGAGGTCTGTGTGGCTATTTATTTTTATGATGAAATTTCCAGTGAAAGTACAGTTATAATTTAAAAGATGTTGTCCAATCCAAAAGCTACTACACCTGCCCCTAAACTGCACTCCTTGGAGTTCATATCTCAAAACATAATATAATTTTGGTGATAGATACAATATCTGAATGTGTGCCAAGGCATTTGTAATTCTGGAAGCCATTAAATTGACACACAGTTTGCCAGTAACGACTTCTAAGAGCTTGGCAATATCCAGTCAGCTGGCTTTAAATCTGCATTTACCATTTCACAAGCCAGCACTTAATAGCTGTGCTTTAAAAAAAAAAACGAGCCTCTTTCATCAGTCATCTTGTGCACAAATTGACTTTTATCAGTTAATGTAAAAATCATATGAAAGGACAGATCGATTCATTTTGTTTTACGCAAGCAAGCTTTTGTTGAAAGGCACTGTGTCTGCAAAGTGTGGTTGATGTGCACATGCAATATTTAGATTCATGCATTCACATCACTGAGCATAGATGCTGTCACAAAGTGCAGTGTATATGCACATGCAATATTCAGATTCCTGCATTCACATCACTGAGCATGGATGCTGTCACTATTTAATATGTATTAATTTTGCAATAATACATAGTCATAGGCTTTATCAAGTTCACATTAATTATCTTAGAACATGTTTAATTTAAAACTTTTTTTTTTTCAAAACTAAGATTACAGTACAGTCTCTCACATACACATTGGGGTTGATTAAGTAAAACTGAGAAGTGAAAAATCTGGTGCAACTTTGCATTGCCAATCTGCTTTTACTTCAGCTTGTGAAATTTAGATTTGAAAAAAAAAATGGAGGCTGATTGGTTTCTATGCAGAGCAGCACCAGATTTTGCACACTTCAGTTTTAGTAAATCAACCCCAATGTATCTTGTGTAAATGTTGTCCCAGCTGTAATATGACATTTGACCCTTTCTATATTTTAGATTTTTTTTTTTTGAAAGTAATTGTTGTAAACAATTGCCCATGATTTTTCTTTGATAAAATACTAGCCCCTTTTTCATTATTTTTCAGCATCTTGCTGATAATCGTCAGACTCTTTGCAGTCACTTCCCATCTGCATGCACTCTCTCCAGGAGCAGCTGAATTTCATTGCTCTGAATTGCTTTGTAGTCTTCCAGGAGACAGACAGTTACTCTAGAAGAGATGGGCAGGGCTGTAGAAGGTCATTTACCCATCAGCAGGGCCAGTATCTGCTCCTTTGTGCAAGGAGGAACAGGATGAGCACTTTCAGAGTTCTACAAAATGACATTGCAGCAGGCCACCTATGTGAATGTCTATGACCAAACAATCAGAAACATACTTATTGAGGGTGGCCTGAGGTCTTCTAGTGAGCCCTGTGCTCATTGCCTGGTACCATGTAGCATGATTGGCAATTACCGTTGAAAAACAGCATTGGCAGGTCTGCCACTGGCGCCCTGTGCTTTTTACAGATGAGAGCAGGTTCACCCTGAGCACATGTGACAGATGTGAAAGGGTGCCTGTAACATCATTCAGCATGACCGGTTTGTTAGTGGGTCAGGGGAGGCAAATCCATGTAGGAACGCACAGACCTCTACATGCTAGACAATGGCACCCTGACTGGCATTAGGTATAAGGATGGAATCCTTGGACTCATTTTCAGACCCTACACTGGTGCAGTGGGTCCTGGTTTCCTCCTGGTTCAGGACAATGCCTGGCCTCATGTGGCGAGAGTATGTAGCCAGTTCCCGGAGGATGAAGGAATGCCTTTGAATGGCTCCCATGCTCGCCTGACCTAAATCCAATAGAACACCTCTGGGACATTATGTGTCGGTCCATCCAACTCCACCAGGTTGCATATCTGGGAGGAAATACCCCAGGACACCATCTCTCATCTCATTAGGTGTATGCCCTGACGTTGTCAGGCATACATACAAGCATTTGGGGGCCATATAAACTACTAAGTACCATTTTGAGTTGCTGGAGTACAATTTGGACTGCTGCATAATTTTTTCACTGTTTTTTTTAGGGTGTCTTTGATCTCAACACTCTGTGGGCTGAATTTTGAAATTCCTGTTAAACAATGTGGCATCCTTTCGTTCCTAACACATTACCCAGTCCATATCAGTATAGATATCCAGCATTATATTTTTCCCCATTGAGATCTGATGTGTTTTCAAAGTGATCCAAAGTGTCCTGTCTCCTAATAAATATTGATTGCTGTCTATGGGGCAGATTCACGTAGAGCCGCGTAAAATTGTGCGGGCGTAACGTATCTGATTTACGTTACGCCTCCGCAACTTACACGGGCAAGTGCTGTATTCTCAAAGCACTTGCTCCGTAAGTTGCGGCGGCGTAGTGTAAATCAGCCGGCGTAAGCCCGCCTAATTCAAATTTGGATCAGGGGGGCATGTTTTATGCAAAACTACTGTGACCTGTCGTGATTGACGTTTTTTTGGAACGGCGCATGCGCCGTCCGTGGAATTTCCCAGTGTGCATTGCTCCAAAGTACACCGCAAGGACGTCATTGGTTTCGACATGAACGTAAATGACGTCCAGCCCCATTCACGGACAACTTACGCAAACAAAGTAACTTTTTCAAATTTCGACGCGGGAACGACAGCCATACTTAACATTGGCTGCGCCTCATATAGCAGGGGCAACTTTACACCGGGAAAAGCCTAACGTAAACGACATAACTTTACTGCGTCGGCCGCGCGTACGTTCGGGAATATGCGTATCTAGCTAATTTGCATACTCGACGCGGAATTAGACGGAAGCGCCACCTAGCATTAAAAAAAAAAATGCAGTCAATATCCGACGGCGTAAGAGACTTACGCCTGTCGGATCTAATGGATATATATGCGTAACTGATTCTAAGAATCAGGCGCATAGATACGACGGCGCAACTCAGAGATACGACGGCGTATCTCAGTTGTGAATCTGGGCCTATGCCTTTATATCAATGGAATAAAGGATTGGCTTTATTCAGTGTGTGGTGATCCTTGGATTATTGCTGAACATAACTTGTCTAAAAGGTGACAAAGCTGTAGTGATTTCACTGCAGAATAAACAATGTTATCACCATACCAAAAGAAGTGGAAGATCAACACATTTACTAGAAGTAACAAAATAAAAAAATAAAAAACTGATAACTGACTCAGAAAAACAAAACCTGCTAGTATCAGACTGTAGCATATATGGGCCAGATCCACGTAGAACGGCGTAATTTTATGCAGGCGTAGCGTTTCGTTGTTACGCTACGCCGCCGCTACTTTGACAGGCAAGTGCAGTATTCTCAAAGCAAAGTTGCGGCGGCGTATCGTAAATAGGCCGGCGTAAGCCCGCCCAATTTTAAATATGGAACATGTGGGCGTGTTTTATGTTAATGTATTGTGACCCCACGTAAATGACGCTTTTTACGAACGGCGCATGCGCTGTCCGTGAAAGTATCCCAGTGCGCATGCTCCAAATTAACCCGCAAAAAGCCAATGCTTTCGTCGTGAACGTAAATGACGCACAGCCCTATTCGCGAACGACTTACGCAAACGACGTAATCGAGAGAAAATTTTACGCTGGCCCGACGTCCATACTTAACATTGGCTGCGCCTCATATAGCAGGGGTAACTTTACGCCCGAAAAAGCCTAACGTAAACGGCGTATCTGTACTGCGACGGCCGGGCGTATGTTCGTTAATTGTCGTATCTAGCTGATTTACATATTCTAGGCGTAAATCAGCGTACACGCCCCTAGCGGCCAGCGTAAATATGCAGTTAAGATACAACGGCGTAGGCGACTTACGCTGGTCGTATCTTAGCAAAATTCTGGCGTATCGTGTTTTCTGAATACAGAAAAAAGATACGCCGGAGCATCCTAGAAGTTACGCGGAGTATCAATAGATACGCCAGCGTAACTTCTTTGTGGATCTGGCCCTATGTCTTTATTGCTTTTTTTATAGTTCTTCTTTAACTCTGTTTTATTTTTACTAACCACTTAAGACCCGGACCTTTAGGCAGCTAAAGGACCCGGCCAGGTTTTGCGATTCGGCACTGCGTCGCTTTAACAGACAATTGCGCGGTCGTGCGACGTGGCTCCCAAACAAAATTGGCGTCTTTTTTTCCCACAAATAGAGCTTTCTTTTGGTGGTATTTGATCACCTCTGCGGTTTTTATTTTTTGAGCTATAAACAAAAATAGAGCGACAATTTCAAAAAACATGCAATATTTTTTACTTTTTGCTATAATAAATATCCCCCAAAAATATAAAAAAAACATTTTTTTTCCTCAGTTTAGGCCGATACGTATTCTTCTACCTATATTTGGTTAAAAAAAATCGCAATAGGCGTTTATCGGTTGGTTTTCGCAAAATGTATAGCGTTTACAAAATAGGGGATAGTTTTATTGCATTTTTATAAATTTTTTATTTTTTTTACTACTAATCAGCGATTTTTTTCATGACTGCGACATTATGGCGGGCACTTCGGACAATTTTGACACATTTTAGGACCATTGTCATTTTCACAGCAAAAAATGCATTAAAAATGCATTGTTTAGTGTGAAAATGACAATTGCGGTTTGGAAGTTAACCACAAGGGGGCGCTGAAGGGGTTATGTATGACCTAATATGTGTTTCTAACTGTAGGGGGTGTGGCTGTAGGTGTTAGGTCATCGATTGTGTATCCCTATAAAAGGGATCACACGATCGATGACGCCGCCACAGTGAAGAACGGGGAAGCTGTGTTTACATACAGCTCTTTCCGTTCTTCAGCTCCGGGGAACGATCGCAGGACTCCAGCGGCGATCGGTACTAGCACAGGACGTACCTATACGTGCATGTGCCCAGCCGTGCTATTCTGCCGACGTAAATGTGCAGGAGGCGGTCCTTAAGTGGTTAAATAAAGCAACTTTGTTTTTCTGCAGAAGTGAGTTGCAACAGAAATTATATTGTTTCAGTATACCATCATCTTAAATTGTTTTTAGCAAAGAATAGCATTACATGGTCCATCCACTTCAAACAGGTTTAAAAACAATACATGTGAATTCCAGCAGGCAATATCCGAATATCACATAATTATCAAACATCCTTTTTTGTGGCCAATGATATTTCCAGTCTTGGAGAAACAATGTAAAATTAAAAACAGTATGCTAGCATGAGCTAAAATAATGTATTTATAGGGGGCCATAGTTTACATTTACATAAATTGCCTTGTAATTTGATTTCAGTTTTTCTTTAATGGAGAATTGCTTTGGTGGTCATGATCCTTTTGCACGTGTAGGTTTGTTAACTGTAACCTCGATTGCTAAGACATGAGCTCACACTAAGAAAAATAAAATTTGCACATAACCTGATATTAAATCAACTTGATGGGATTTGTATTCTGTCTAAAGATTTTAATTGTTGGTTCCGCTACAAGCAAAATCCTGGAATGTCCATTGTTACAGCTATTTCTTCACTGGATGTAGTTGAACTGTTTAACATTCAGTATGTTTTTTTTTAAAGCTGTCTATGTAGCGTTGTAATCAATTTAATGTAATTGAATATAGAGGACAGGAGAGTAATATGAGTCAGACATTGCAAATAGCAATAATTTTTATTTTGTTCTTGGCAAGCAGTGATGCTAGCATTGTTTTGAAATAGAAATCAGAGACAGAAAGTACAGTAGAAAATTTGAGAACAATTAAATAATACTGCAGTGGAATAGTATCTGTCTTCCACATTCTAATATGGGTGTGCTGGTTACTCTTTACACAGTGCCCTATTCCCTTCATAGCATTCTTTTGTAGTCTCCCTCTCTGAATTATATTTACTCACCTTGGTGCTGCAGCTCCTTTTTTATTCTCAGCAGTCATTCACTGCCAAACAGAATTAACAGATGTATTAACCTGCCTGGCGGTATTCCCGAGTCTGACTCGGGGTTAGATTTTCCTGCTGCGAGCGGTAACCCCGAGTCAGACTCGGGCTTGCCTCGCTAGATCCACAGGCTTGGTTTACTTACCTTGTCCCTGGATCCAGCGATGCCACCGCGCTGTGTTAGCCAGCGGGACCTCGCTCGATTCACACAGTGCCTCTGTGTGACGCCGATCTCCGTTCCATGCGACGTTACGACATACGGGGACGGAGAACGGCGCCAAATTCAAAAAAGTAAACAAACACTTTACATACAGTATACTGTAATCTTATAGATTACAGTACTGTATGTAAAAAAAACACACCCCCCTTGTCCCTAGTGGTTTGTCCTGTGTCATGCATGTCATTTTATATAATAAAAACGTTTCTTTCTCCCTGCAAACTGTAGATTGTCCATAGCAACCAAAAGTGTCCCTTTATGTCAAAAATAGTTTTAGATCAGCTAAAAAACAGTGATAATAAATTATAATCACTTGCAGAATTGTGCGATAGCGATTTGTGGGGAAATTCGTCATAAAAAAAAAAAAATAATGACAGCGACAATTCTGCAACTGAGCAAATTTCAGTGATTTTGATTTGATTACATTATTGAATAATTTTTATTATAATTATATTATTATTTGTTATAATTATTTATAATTATTTATTATATTATAATTTATAATTTTGTTTTTAAAAAAATGTCATACCCGGGATGCCTATTAGAATCTTGTTTGGTCAGATTTAAGTGAGTTATTTCTAAAAATTACAGACCTACAATATAAAATGCCAAATTTCCTTGCAAATAATGGTACCGCTTTCAGCATGTTTTTTCTGAAAGAATCATACCGCCAGGGAGGTTAAAGTGGTTGTAAACCTCTGACATGAAATATGAGAAAAGCATATACCATTATAGTGTGTGCTTATCTCAATCCAGGACACTAAAGCCCTGTACACACGATCGGTTTGTCTGATTAAAACAGACCGATGGACCGTTTTCATCGGACAAAACGATCGTGTGTGGGCCCAATCGGTTTGTTTTCCATCGGTGAAAAAAATAGAACATGTTTTAAAATTGGTGAAAAAAATAGAACATGTTTTAAAATTTTCCTATGGATAGAAAAAAAACTATTGTCTGTGTGGAAATCCATCGGTCAAGAATCCACGCATGCTCAGAATCAAGTCGACGCATGCTCGGAAGCATTGAACTTCATTTTTCTCATTTTTCTCAGCACGTCGTAGTGTTTTACGTTACCACGTTTGGACACGGTCGGATTTTTGACTGATGGTGTGTAGGCAAGACTGATAAAAGTCAGCTTCATCGGATATCCGGCGAAAAAATCCATCAGATTAGATTCCATCAGATTGACGATCGTGTGTACAGGGCTTTAGTGTCATTTCTGCCTGCTGCCTTTTTCCTCTTCTGTCTTCAGAAGTCACTTATGGCAAGTTTTCCTGACACCAAAAGAAAAAAGGTTTGAGGGGAGGGAGTTATAGTACACCTGTGATTGACAGCCTCAGCTATGTTCCTGTGTTGCTGTGTAAAGAGGAGACTGTCTCATCCCTCCAATCAGCTCTCAGAGCTCCCCTCACTGAGATGTGCAGAATATAACTTTAGATCCTTGACCCCTGATTTCTTAAAGCTCAGACAAGCTATATGAATTTTGCACTTTGAATGACTGTAACTTACACAGGAGAGTTTGTTTAATCTCTGTGTATCCCCCCAAAGCTAGTCACATCACTAGGTATATGTAAGGGTTTACAGCCACTTTATTTACATATGGCTACCATTAGATAGGTGATCAGGTTTAACTTGTGTTCAGACTGTGCATAGTAACTAAATTGAATTTTTTGAAGAAATAGTAAAAGCATTATCAAAAGGCATCTTTCACCGCTGTAGCTATAGGCACCGTGGAGATATCCTCAATGTTAACAACAAAAGTACCTAAATATTCACTATTTTTAGTAGAATCTTGACTGCCTGGTAGTCATATAATGTAAACACACAGCAAGTGTTTCTAAGCTGTTAGAATCCTAATGAAAACCAGACTTTATAGTCTTTGTTGTGATCTGTGATGATCTTTATTGTCAGTAGTCAAATGATACCAAATAATTGGAGCACTGCATTTCCTTTTTTCGTTTAAAAAGGTGTCTGGGTACAATGTGATGTGAATGTTATGGCAGTAAAATGGAGAAAAACATTTAACTAATAGTGAGTTGATACCCCTACTAAAAGCATGTGAGACCTGAAATAATAGTAAGATCACATACTTCTGGTGAGTGGATAATTATACTCAGGTGGTGGACACACATGGTGTTGAAGTTTGGAACATTTTCAAGAGTTTGAATATTTTAGAAGGAGGATTTATAATTTATAGGGCCCTTTGGTAAGCTGTGGTTGTTTTCAAATTTGTAGCACATGTAATATACTGTAGGAAAATGCAGATTCTGTGTATTTATACAAAGAATTCATTACATTTAAGCTAGAATTCTCTATGACATTAATACAACTTTGTTGGCATCATATTGTAGTGGGTATACTTCTTATACTAAATTTCTATATATGCGACACAGGGTAGTTGGGATGGCTTTCTGCATGATGATAAGACTTCTGGGCTACTTAAAAAAACTGTTATAGTTAAACAAGGTGTGCAGGATATTATCTTCACTATTGCATTGCATGGATTGTATGCAGTGTTGACAGCCACTATCACCACAGATATGTGGGCGAAGTTGACCTATAGCTAGCCCTTATTCTCTATACACTAGCTCATTGCAACATGCCCACTTATCTGCAACCACATATCTGCAACCACTTATCCAAGTAATAGCAAAAGAAGTTGCCGATTCTTATCTAAAGCCAAATCTTTTTGTTTCATTTTGGTTGTAGTGGAGGTTCAAACTGCTGTCAGTTTTTGTTTTTCTGTGTAGGGAGACTTTCCTTTACTTTTTGTCTTGTAGACCCAAAATACAGTTTTCACAAGAACAGGTGTCCGCATTGCAAGATGTTTCCTCTAATCCTGTTCTGGAACCAAGTAACAATTTTAGATTTAACCTTACTTTAATTTCACGTGGCATTGATGGCCAGGGCAATTAGACAGAATGCAACATCTGATGACTTCCATCATGTACAAGCAGTTTTTTTTCCCCCTGTACGTGATTGGTTACTTTTTGCAAACTAAAGCTTTACCTTATTTACTAAGCTCTGAAGCAACTACACTTGTGCCACTGCAAAGTGCACAGTCTAAATCAACCCAAAAGACTTGCTATGGACATAGGGCCAGATTCAGATACAATTACGTTGCTCCACGACAGCGTAACGTATCTGATTTACGTTACATCGCCGCAGGTTTACAGCGTAAGTGCCTGATTCTCAAAACTCTTACCTGTAAACTTGCGGCGGTGTAACGTAAATGCGCTTGGCGCAAGCCCGCCCAATTCAAATGGGGCGGGCACCATTTAAATTAGGCGCGTTCCCGCGCCGAACGTACTGCGCATTCTCCGTCGGGTAAATTACGCTAAATGACGTCGCACGGACGTCATTTGTTTCAACGTTAACGTAAATGGCATCCAGCGCCATTCACGGACGACTTACGCAAACGACGTGGTTTTTTAAATTTCGACGCGGGAACGACGGCCATACTTAACATGGCTTAGAACAACTAGGGCCGGCCTAGAATTGCATCCTTAAGATCCGACAGTGTAATTCAATTACACCTGTCAGATCTTAGGGCTAGCTATGCGTAACTGATTCTATGAATCAGTCACATAGTTAGGACAGCCGTAACACAGAGATACGCCGTCGTATCTCTTTTGTGAATCTGGCCCATATAACCCATGCTTTGATATCTGTCTCACATTCTTTCTATGAATTAAATTTACAACATCTCAGAAAGAGAGAATGCTGTTATTTCAAATACATTTGCTCTTGTTATACATACTATAAAGAAAATAGTATAGTATGCTGGTCTGGAAAGCTTTGACTGCATTTGCTTTGATATAAAGTAAAACGCTACAACATCAAGTGAATGTGTGCAAGCTACTCATTCATACCAAATCAATCTGTCACTGCCTGTTCAGATCTCATAAAGATTCTACAGCCAGAACTCTCAGTAACTGAATTAAATATCTCATTATTTTAATGTCTACTGGATATAGTTAGGTCATCTAATCATTTATGATCTTTAACCATAGTAACTAGGCTTTCAAATTGAAGTAGATCCACCATAAGCAATGATTCAGAGGAAGATTATGTGCTATATGCTGAGAATGCAGATGACCCTGTAAACATGAAATGGCATTTGACATTTTTGTAGTGTGAGTCTGAGAAATGCTTGACTTCACATGATTAAGGTTATTAATATTAATAATATTACCAAATGCACATCTTTTTCAATAGGATGCTTGTTTACTATTCAATGTCTTTATATTTTAATATATTATAAGCAACAAAAGTTAGTGAATCTGTGTCCACCTACAAGTGTTTACAAAGTCCAATCTCTCTCTCCAAAATTTTAGTTTTTCTGTCTGGTTGGGGGGGATTTGCAAATAATCTTGGGCCCCTGAGTCTCTTTTAGAGTCTAAGCACTTTTAGCACCACCGAGGGAATCAGTGGTGTGGCAATTCTGAACCCTTTATTTAGAGCTTTGGAACAACAGTAATGAACCCCCGATAATCAGAAACTTCCCATGTCATTCCCAAAAACATGTAGAGTCATTCCCGATTATGAGGAGTCTGATATGATCACAGGCATCCCCCATATAAAAGGCATTTAATATCATCATTGTCACTATTTATATGATATCCAATAGCATTATAAACACTTCATTGCATACAGTGTCTGATTTCATCATTAACACTGATCATGCATAAGGTGTTTGATCAACATCTGTACAACCAATGTATAAAGTGTCTGATATCATTATACCCTATCCATGTATTAGGTGTTTGATATAATCATGGTCAATACCCCATGCATAAGGTGTCCAGTTTCATCATATGTACTGCCAATGTGTAAGGTTTATGATATCATTATGGACAATACCCATGTATAAAGTGTCTGATTTCATCATAGACACGCTAAATGTATAAAATCTCTGTTGTTATCATGGTCACTATACATGATTAAAGTGTCCAATAACATATTGGCCCTACCAATGCATTAGGTGTTTAACATCATCATTGTAATTTCCCATGTATAAGGTGTCTATTTTGTTTGGTACTTCCCTTAGGTGCCAATCATTGGTACTCTCCATTTATAAGATGTATAATATCATGATTTTCTGGCCATCACATCATCAGATACATTTCTGGGTTAGACATCAGTTGGAGACACAACAGCAGGCAAAGGGCATAACTATAGCACAAGCATATTGTCACATGCTTTTTGATGCAGAAAAGTATTATTTTCCAGTTGAATAATAAATAAAGATACTAAACAAAACATATCATAGGTGCATAATCATATACAGTAAGTCACCATTCAGCCCTTTTATTTATACATGATAAAATGTTTAAAATAGGGTTTATATACATTGAAGACTGCATGCTATAAATTGAACACTTTATTTTCTATTAATTCAAATTGGTCATATTTCATGGTCTTTCCAAGAAAGAATGGTGCCAGCAAACAGGATTTTGAAGCTCTGACTTGGATCACTGTAATACACTGTATGCCAAATTAAGATGCATGCATTCTGCAGATAGTTGTGAGTGTCTGTTTTCCAATCTGTCCTTCTTATTTTTATCTACTTTGCGATCTAGAAAATTACTTAACAGATGACAATGTGTCTGACTCCAAATGTCATGTTTTATTACTCAAATCAGATTGCTGCAAAGCAGAGTCTCCTGGAGAATAATTATTTTAACAAACACTAGCATGTACAATACTTGTAGAAATATGTCGGTATCAAAGAGATGTACATGTAATTTATTTTATTGTTTGATTTAAAATGTCTTGGCCCAAATAAAATCAAAACAGCATAGGTAAAAACAATACTGTCAGGGAGTGAGAATGATGAGTTGCAGTACCACGGTATGGCAATAAGTGTATGGCCTCATACACACGACCGTTTTCCTCGACCAAATCCATCAAGAAAAATGCTGGCAGAGCTTTTTTGCAAAGGAAAACGATTGTGTTTTTTTTTTCGTTGAGAAAACTGTTGTGGATCTCGACGAGAAGTTCTCTTTTTTCTCGTTGGGAGTCTTAATTTCCTCGTCGTGTTTCTCGTCGGGCTGGTTTACGACGAGAAACATGTTCGTGTGTATGCTAAGAAACGCGCATGCTCAGAATAAAGTATGAGACGGGAGCGCACCTTCGGTAAAAGTAGCATTCGTAATGGAGATAGCACATTCGTCACGCTGTAACAGACTGAAAGCGCGAATCGTCTCTCACCAAACTTTTACTTAACACGCAGTAACATGAGATTAGTAAAAGCAGCCCCAAGGGTGGCGCCAGTGGAATCAAACTTCCCCTTTATAGTGCCGTCGTACGTGTTGTACGTCACCGCGTTTGAGAACGACGAGATTTTGTCTTGAGTGTGTATGCAAAGAAAGCTTGACAAGATTCTCGACAAGCCTGACAAGAAACTCGTTGAGAAAAACAATGTTTCTTTAACAACGAGATTCTCAGTCGTGTGCAAGAGGCCTATGAATTTGCTGTAATACAGATTCCTGTTCCAAGCTTTGCAGCCATGGACCACGAATATGTTATTTGAAAATGTGTTTACCTCTGGTTGTAGTTTTCATGAGCTAGATTTTAGTTGAAAATATTCTAGTTTTTTGGCATGCTATTCTGTGGACTAGCTGCTTAATTCGTCATTAAGTATTTTACTACTGGTTGATGAATGTGCAGGTTGATCCAGTAACATATCATTGTAGGCTGGAGAAACTGCAGTTAATGCTTATTCCGAACCCTGTGAAGTCTTCACTTTGGTAGCTTTTACTGCTATTACAGTGACCCTCACTTTTTTGGGGGTCTGTATTGTAACCTTAGGGGGGAAACTGCTTGGCACAGGCACCATTCACCATTCAGAGAAGGCCTGGTATTTTTCTCAATGAATACAATGCATTCTTTGGTTGGATGAGGTGGAGGTCACCACCCTGCATCTCCTCTTTCTCTAATGCATATGTTTCAAAAAATACAAGGCATTATATGAAAGGCATGGACCCATATCCAAGTGGGGATCACTGTAGTAGCAGCCCAGTATGAAATAAGCCAGGTATAGACAATGCATTCTTACATTGTTCCAAGCTGGACCAATGTAACTATGCAAGAAATACCTGAAATTCAGCTTTAAACAAGCTTGTTATTCAATATTGGAAAAAGATGTTAGAATAAAGATCAAGATTCTCTCGTGATTCTCGTGACATAACATCATCTTTCACATTAAACAAAAAAAGTGGGCTAACTTTACTGTTTAGTTTTTTTTATTCACTGAAGTGTATTTTTTCCCAAATATTGCAATGACCGCCATTTTATTCTCTAGGGTCTCTGCTAAAAAAATATAAATAATGTTTGGAGGTTCTAAATAATTTTCTAAACAATACTGATTTTAACTTGAAAGCAACAAGTGTCAGAAAAAGGTTTAGGGCCAGATTCATAAAAGAGATATGACGACGTATCTCCTTATACGCCATCGTATCTCTGAGATACGACTGTCGTATCTATGCGCCTGATTCATAGAATCAGGTTACGCATAGATCTCCCTAAAATCTGGCAGGTGTAAGTGACTTACACCGTCGGATCTTAGGCTGCAATTCTAGGCCGGCCGCTAGGTGGCGATTCCATTGCGGTCGGTGTAGAATATGCAAATGACTAGTTACGCCGATTCACGAACGTACGCTTTGCCCGTCGCTGTAAATTTACGTTGTTTCCGTAGAGATACGTGGTGTAAATATAAACATGCCCCCTAGGTGGTCTAGCCAATGTTAAGTATGGCCGTCGTTCCCGCGCCGAAATTTTAAATTTCACGTCGTTTGCGTAAGTCGTCAGTGAATGGCGCTGGACGCCATTTACATTAACGTCGAAACCAATGATGTCCTTGCGACGTCATTTAGCGCAATGCACGTCGGGAAATTTTAGGGACGGAGCATGCGCAGTACGTTCGGCGCGGGAACGCGCCTAATTTAAATGGTCCCCGCCCCATTTGAATTAGGTGGGCTTGCGCCGGGCGGATTTACGCTACGCCGCCGCAACTTTACAGGCAAGTGCTTTGTGAATCAAGCACTTGCCCGTAAAACTTGCGGCGGTGTAACGTACATAGGTTACGCCGCCGCAGAGTAAGCCGATTCTACCTGAATCTGGCCCTTAGTCTGTAAGTGGTAACCTGACCTAATTTAAAGACTAAAGTTCATTCCTTTGATCTAAAAGAACCAAATGATACTTTGTTTATAGTTATCTCCTAGCGCTAACAATATTGATAAACATTTGCAGCTTTTTTTTTTGACAGTTGAGTGAGCAGAGAATGGCTTTGCACTTGTTACATGAATAAATCCTGGAAATGCTGGATTAAGATCATAAGGGGGGCTGAATTGAGATTGCGATATTTTTAATGATTAATCGTGCAGCGCTACTAAAACCGAAATAAAAGCATAATCATTCCTTACTTGTTATCAGCTACAAAATGATCTTCTCTTCTTGTGTGTGTAGTGTTGTTGCAAAAATATATGAAATCCAAAGGCAGTATACTATTCAAAGCCACTAAGGAGTTTGTGGAGCATGCTGGGTTGGTTTTCCATTACTGTCCATAGTAACACCTCTGGCCTTGATGTCTGCATGCATTAAGCCCTGTTGATATGTCTAAGTACCATCACAACTCTAGTTGGATACAAGGAATTTAGTCTTCAATTATCTTCTTCTCTGGCTCCTGTCTGTTTACCTTCCATGATCAGGTTTTCCTCTGCATCCTCTTGCAATGGAACGTGACCAGTTGCTGATCCCTTTTTCCTTAGCTCCTCAGCAGTAACCTGTGATTTTTGAGCATTGCCTCTGCCTTGTCCACAACCCCCTCTTTACTTTCAGCCACAATCATAATTTCCCTTGTCCCTTACGATGACAATATAATTTTTACATATTCCCACAATGGTCTATGATCAGATCACACTCAGCCTTCTCTATCCCCTGTCAATAATTAGTTGCCATTGCCTACTCTCTCTCCGCCAGTGATAATTTCTTCTGTCTCCACTTTTACACTTTTAGTTGTGCTCGAATAGCTTCCTCCTTCCTCAATTAATGATCATCTACTTTTTGCTTTCTGCCACACTCTCTGGTACATGATCAGCTCACTCCTCCTTATGCTTCTTTCCTATACAGCCAACTACTAGTCTTCCTTCTCTGTCTATCCTAGTGTTTTTATTGTCAGCTATCACTCCTCTATCCCCTCACCCCTTGAGATGATTAACTTCCTCTTCCCGCTTTTATGCCACTCTGACATTCTGCACTCCACCCTCTCCACAAGTCCAAGATCAGCCACCATTTTGCTTTCACAGTGTTCCCTTATGATCCATGATCACTTTCCAATCTGCCTCTTTTACCACTGGTCTGTGACCATCCACCACACTGCCTCCTCTATTCCCACACAATGGCCCATTTACACTTTGTCTTCCACCATGACCAGTTATAGTAAAATGGCACAACTCAGCAAATAATATGTGTCTATCTAAAATATTGTCAGACCGGCCAGCATTGTTATGGTTACACAGAGAACAAAAAAAATGTTTTCCCAAATTAACCTGTTCATAAACAAGATTCACATTTGCTAATATTGTGTGAAAGATGACTTTCAAATGATGTTCAGGTTTTTCATTCAACTGCTTCCCACCCAGGTTAATTCTGACATATCTCTCCTACATGTGAAATCAGTATTTATGGACGTTACCCTCTGACCGAGAGAGATGTGGATGACATAAACACGCGACAAGACTTACAACATTAATAGACCTGAAGTGTGCCTTGGTGGTCTGGTCAGTATGCCAAGAAAAGGGGGCATACCCAAGGTAAGTAATGGGTAGTTAATTGAAGAAGGACATGCTGAGAAGTGCCCTGAAAAAGGGAAGGGCGGGAGGGTGTCGAATGCGATTGAATGCGCAGACTCACGGACATGAGGTGAGCTGGGAAGAGTCGGCCCAGTGACATGTAGTACTGCACACTGAACCGACAAAGAGCATGTGTGAGTGGGCTGCTTAAATACCCTCCGGGCTCCTCCCATAAACTCAGGCCACCATACTGGCCTTCTTATTTATGGTCGTTACCCTCTGACCGAGAGAGATGTGGATCACATAAACACGCAACAAGACTTACAACATAAATAGACCTGAAGTGTGCCTTGGTGGTCTGGTCAGTATGCCAAGAAAAGGGGGCAAAAGACTCAGATAGGGAAATAGTTTATATTGATTTCTTGTATTTATTGAGCCAGCTTGGTAAAGGCTTGTGCCATTCCTTCATGAGGATTTGGGATGTATGTAGCAAAACAAGGAGACTTCCATCAGCCTGGTATCTTGATTACGTAGTCTGGTACTCCCTGTTGGGAGGCAACTGAGACTGCTCCAATTCGGAAAGAATGTCCAGAGAACTGACTGGGGTTTGAAGCCCAAGTTACTTAGGAGGATTCTGACATGCTTAACACACTGGCTGACACTCAGGGAGCTGGTTTAGAAAGGGTAGCAACGAGCTACCATCAGATTGGCTGGGTAGATGGAGCAGTAGTGGGTCGAGCACCGTCACTGGGCGTCAGGCGTTGTCAGTCTGAAACAGGTTGATGTCAACCCCAGGGGCCTGTTTGTTGCGTTTGCAGACTGTGAGAGTGTAGTGGTTCGAAAGCGAGTCGGGTGGCGTCGGAGCAGTGTGTGACTGCCGGAGCCGCTGACTAAATTCACTAGGTTGTAGGGAACCGTAGAAGGCCTGGTAGATGGCTGTTGGGTGACTAGACTGGGCAAAGCCCTAAACAGGGAACGAGTAAGGATTTTAGACATGTCCCTAAAGAGGGGACTCTTGAAAGGTAGGCGCTTGCCACTGACTACAGGTTGGTGCTTCTGTATGCCCTGTAGGAGGGACTTGACTGCATGGGCTCGAGAATACTGACGGTTTACTGGGGTCCTGCAGGGACAGGAAATGCTGGATGCCATCTAGATATGGCGTGATAGTATTGAGAAATGGTCAGCTGCATGTGGAAATACGATATGAAGGCTAGGATGTGTCCAACGTTGCCTATTGCTGCTCCGGGGCAAGGGGCCAAAAATTTGCGATTAGTGTTCCAAGCAGTGCGATAGGCCTTCAGTGTGTTGCGTGGCAAGGAGTGGTTAATAAGTTGGATTGCGTTGGCGAGATGCGACTTCAGTCCATCGTCAGCAATGTCCATGGTGGGACAGGGATAGTTGTTGGGTCGGCTCCAGGCTCTTGCTGGAAAAAACATCCATTCCAAGGTTGGAATAGGAAAGCGCATCAGCTGCTTTTTGCATTTGCCTGGAAAAGGTCTACATAAGATATTAACTGGTGACGGAGTGACAGCTGCGCGAGCCTGCGCAGGAAGTGATGGGGAGTGACTTAGATCTATCTTAATTGATGATGTCGGCTGTGGCCTGATTGTCTTAGGTGAAGAACAGTGTCTGTCCTGTTCAAGTGTGGTCCCAGACCTGGGCAGCTGCCACGATGGGGTGCAGCACGAGGCGTGATGAAGACTGGGTGAAGCAAAAATTTAAGAGAATTTCTGGGGGCCAAGTTTTGGAGAACCAGTGGCGGCCTAAAAATGGCTGCAAAAGCCTTTGGTGGCTCGGCTGACACTGCCGGGATGAAGATTGAAATGATGTTCTATCAGGTGGGGAAGTTGTCCCACATAGCTAAGTCTGCTACTGATGCTTGGTCTAGTTTGAGAACTTGGACTGGATCTTGCATTGGTGTGAGAAAATCAAGACAATACACAGGTGCTCAACAAGACGATATACATGCACTCGCAGGCCAACGTGCACTCGCAGGCCAACGTGCACTCGCAGGCCAACGTGCACTCGCTGGTGCTGGATGAAAACCTGAACTAACCGCAGGGAAAAAACTGAGAAAAGATGAGTGGCCCGCGTGCCACTGAAGATGAATGGCCAACTGGGTGCCACTGTGTGTTTGTGTGGATGATTGTTTGTCACTGAGGTGTGTTTGCAAGTTTAGTTTGTATTCGGGTTTGCACGTAGGTGCGTGCCGCTAAGTGTTTTATACTACTGCAGACAATATTGTGCGGTTGCAAGGGTGTCAGTGAGTGTCAGGTTGCTGGGACGATATTGTGTGGTGGCAGGGGCCTTGAGTATGAAGGTTTGATGGTATTGGTGGTTGCAAGGGTCTCAGTCTGGTTTGCTGAGACGATATTGCGTGGTTGCAAAGGTGTCGATGATTATGAGGTTTGTTTTGAGATGGCATGGTGTGGTTGCACAGGTCTCAACAAGTGAGGGGTTGCTGAGACAATGTTGTGTTCTGCAATGGTCTCAAATGAGCGTCGGCCGCTGAGACAACTTTGTATGGCTGCATGGGTCTAAATGGGTGTCAGGTTGCTGAGACGATATTGCATTTGCAATGGTCTGAAATGAGTGTCAGGTTGCTAAGATGACTTTGTATGGCTGCAAAGGTCTGAACGGGTGTCAGGTTGCTGAGATGAGATTGTGTGGTTGCAAAGGTCTAAAAGGGTGTGAGGTAGCTGAGATGATATTACATTTAGCAAGGGTCTCAAATGAGTGTCAAGTTGCTGAGACAATATTCCCCTTTATTTTTATTTTTTTATGAAAACGACTGTGAATGAAACGCTGGTAAACATGAGTTACCGCATCTGGCAGTGTTTACAAGCTGTTACAGGCATTGGCGTTTCGAATGCGTTTCGAATGCCTCTGAACATCCGTCTGAACCCATTTTTTTTTTTTTTTTTTTTACCAACAGCAGTGTACATGAGGCCAAAGATGATTTGTCTGGCTGCAAGGGTCTCAATGAATGCCAGGTTGCTGGGGCGAGACTGTATGGTCACAAAGGTCTTTGACGAGTGGGAGGTTGCTCAAGACAGTATTGCATGGTTGCAAGGGTCTCGATGAGTATGGCGCTGCTGAGACGGTATTGTGTTTGCAAGGGACTCAACAATGGTGTGAGGCTGCTGAGACGGTATTGCGTGGTTGCAAGAGTCTTGATGAGTGTGGGGCTGCTGAGACGGTATTGTGTTTGCAAGGGTCTGAACTATGGTGTGAGGCTGCTGAGACGGTATTCCGTGGTTGCAAGGGCCTTGATGAGTGTGGGGCTGCTGAGACGGTATTGCGTTTGCAAGGGTCTGAACTATGGTGTAAGGCTGCTGAGACGGTATTGTGTGGTTGCAAGAGTCTTAATGAGTGTAGGGCTGCTGAGACGGTATTGCGTTTGCAAGGATCTCAACAATGGTGTGAGGCTTCTGAGACGATTTTGCATGGTTGCAATGGTCTCAACAGGTGTCAGGTTGCTGGGCCGAGATTGTGTGGTGACAATTTATTTTTTTCTGCTTTTTTTTTTATTTTTTTTATTTTTTTTTTGCATATTTTTTTTTTATTTTTTGCGTTTTGTAAGGGTCATGTGTTGCAAGGGTCTTAACAAGGGTATCAGGCTGCTGAGACAATTCTGTGTGCTTGCAAGAGTCTCCATGAGTGTGGGGCTGCTGACACGGTATTGCGTTTGCAAGGGTCTCAACAAGGGTGTCAGGCTGCGGAGACAAATTTTGCGTGCTTGCAAGAGTCTCCATGAGTGTGGGGCTGCTGAGACGGTATTGCGTTTGCAAGGGTGTCAGGCTGCTGAGACAATTTTCTGTGCTTGCAAGAGTCTCCATGAGTGTGGGGCTGCTGAGACGGTATTGCGTTTGCAAGGGTCTCAACAAGGGTGTCAGGCTGCGAAGACTAATTTTGCGTCGTTGCAATGGTCTCAACGGGGCTGAGATTGTGTGGTGGCAATTTTTTTTTCTTTTTTTCCTTTATATTTCTTTTTGCATTTTTTTTTTTTGCGTTTTTTTTTTATTTTATTTTTTTGCGTTTTTTTTTTTTTTTTCTTTTTGTAAGGGTCATGTGTTGCAAGGGTCTTAACAAGGGTGTGGGGCTGCTGAGACGATTTAGTGTGGTTGCAAGAGTCTCGATGAGTGTGGGGCTGCTAAGACGGTATTGCGTTTGCAAGGGTCTTAACAAGGGTGTCAGGCTGTGGAGACGAATTTTGCATCGTTGCAACGGTCTCAACAGGTGTCAGGTTGCTGGGCTGAGATTACGTGGTGGCAATAGTGTTTTTTTTTTTTTTTTTTTTGCGTTTTATATATTTTTTTTCCTTTTAGCGTTTTTTTTTTTTTTTTTTGCATTTTGTAAGGGTCATGTGTTGCAAGGGTCTCAGCAAGGGTATCAGACTGCTGAGATGATTTGCATGGTTGCAAGGTCTCAATCAATAAGAATTGGGTTACTGAGAAAGGATAGAAACACCTGGTTTGTTTGTACCTTAAGCAAGCAGTATAAGGTAGAAGGACAACGCCTGTTTGAATCGTAGGTTCCATAGGGGCCACTAATGAACGATATGGGAGACAACAAATGGTAGCAAATTGATAGAACATAAAGAATGTAATAACAAATCTTACTTGCGACAGTGGGCCATGCGAGTGAGTTTGCGGCGGACTGTGGCTGGAGTGAAACATGTCGGGAACGTGTAGCGTGATGCCGTGCATGGGGCAAAACAACGAGGTTTGGTGTAGAAAATAGAACACGAGAAGTGCGTATCAATGCTTTGTAAGCTCCACTGCGGGAACCAAACATATGGTACAGGTGACACCATGAGTGGCCACGAATTTGACATGACAAACAAGCTAACGAATCCTACCTGGGACAGTGAACGTGCGACTGGGTTTGCTTTGGACTGGAGTGGATGTGCAACGCATCCCAAGAGTGTGGTGTGGCGCCATGCATGACGCACAGGCAACAACTTTGGAAAATAAATGAGAGAGAAGAGCCGTGTACAAGCAATTCGTAAGTTCCGCTGCGGGAACTAAAACACACGACATGGGGAAACAATGAATGACAACGGTAGAAAGTATGCAATGTATCTGATACAAAACGGTTGTAAAATGCATGAAATGAATCCGATACGAATTAATAGTAAGGAGTATTGAACAAATCTGATACAAATTGGTTGTAGAGTGTATGCTACCCCTTGCTTTGAAACCGAACACCTACCAACCACCCATCCCCCCAGGCTAATCAAGTGCAGACAAGGCACCATGTGAGTCCAATTACCACCTCAATCTGCCAAAGAACCCATACAAACACATGTCAATCTCCAAATGGATTTACAAATGAATCGTATGTTTGGCAGAAGGAAGTGCAAATGTATTATGCCTGAGCCGAATGATGTTGGAACATGAGCAACAGTAACTCAGGCAGATTTTTTCCCAAAAGGGATGCAGGATAGGAAGCATAACGAATTGTAAGATTGCACAAGATTCGAAAAGGTTTGAATCCTACCTGCGACAGTAAGCGGGAACCGCCGGCGAAGACCATGAAGGGAGAAGCCGCAAAGCGATTGCGATGTGGAATGCGATTGAATGCGCAGACTCACGGACATGAGGTGAGCTGGGAAGAGTCGGCCCAGTGACATGTAGTACTGCACACTGAACCGACAAAGAGCATGTGTGAGTGGGCTGCTTAAATACCCTCCGGGCTCCTCCCATAAACTCAGGCCACCATACTGGCCTTCTTATTTGTTTGCTAGAAAATTACTCAGAACCCCCAAACATTATATATTTTTTTTAGCATAGATCTTAGAGATCAAAATGGTTGTTGTTGCAATTTTTTATGTCACGCTGTATTAGTGCAGCATTTTTTTTAATGCAAATTTTTGGAAGAATACACGTTAATGAATTTTAATGCAAAAAAACACAATATATAACTGAATTGTTTTGTAAAATATAAATGATGATGTTATGCAGAGTTAATAGATGCTTAACATGTCATGCTTTAAAATTGCGCACGTTCGTGGAATGGTGTCAAACAACATAACTTAAAAATCTCCATGGTTGAAGCTTTCAAAACTTTTATGGATTACCAGTTTAAAGTTACAGGGAAGGTCTAGTGCTAGAATTATTGTGTTTGCTTCATCGTTCACAGCGATATCTCACATGTGTGCTACAAACACAGTTTAGATATGCGGGCACAACATATGTATATGTTTGCTTCTGCAAGGTGACGCTATAAACTTTTTAAAATGATTTTTTTAATTTATTTTTTTACACTGCCCCTTTAATTTATTTTTGATCACTTTTATTTTTATCACAAGAAATGTAACATCCCGTGTGATAGAACTAATGCATGGCAGGTCCTCTTTATGGAGACATCTTGGGTCTATAAGACCCCAGATATAACCTCTACCCTGGTAAACATGAGATTAAAAAAAAAAACATTGATCTCTGCTTTCTAGGGGAAAAATGCCAGTGTTTTCATCTTCCAGAGTCGGAAGTGGCGTCATGACATCGCTCCTGGCCTCCCAGGGTCATAGAGATGGCCTGGGACCAGCTCTGCAGTAACCCACCACTACCACCGATCGAACAGGAGAGCCCAGAGAGGTGCCACAGGGCTGCAAGAGGGGGGACATCCCATCTTGCTGTCTGTAAAAGCTATCCAGTGGCTAATCAGCTGCTAGAATGGCTTTTGCAGTGTAGGGAATCAGTAGCTGAAGAACAATATATCTGGATGATGCCTGTAGCTGCAGGCATCATCCAGATATAGACCATTAAAGTTCACAATGTCATATGATGTCATGAGGATGGAAAGTAGTTAAAATATATGTTCTTATTAATAAGTCCAAGTGGGAGCAAAGTGTAAAATACAGCAAGTGTAAAGATGGCACAATTCATCTGTTGTATTTTTGCTTTGGAAAACCAGTCCATATATGTTATACAATATACAGCATCTGTATTAATCCCTATCATGTTTTTCTATATTGTTTTCCATAGTCTAAAGCAGTAAACAGTTAAGCAGTTAACAAACAGATTACTTCCACTGCATCTCTGAGAATCTCTGTGCTTTGGAGTGTGCATAAAGGCAAGAAAAACATCTTCACATGCTTTAGAAAACAGGAGACAGACAGTCCTAAGCAATATTTCTGGATTCTGCCTCAGTTCCAGGCTGACATGCCGTAGAAATATTACAGTGCACAGACATGGCCTTAGGTCTGTCTAAATTTAGACATGGCAACAGAATGTATTGTAGAGAGATATTTTTGTGAATACAGTGGGTCTAAATGCAGCTGTCACAAATTATTCTACTCTATACATTTAGTTGTGTTTTAAGCCAGTTATATTACCTCTTTTGATATGCTTTCTAATTGATTACTTTCAGTAGCTAGTGTGTTTAATAAAAAACACAAATTCTTCAATGTTATTTTGTTGAATCGGTACTGCCAAGTATAAGCATAGTACTAGTCTGGGGTTTTTAAACATTTTAATCCAATGACATAGTCACTATGCTATATCGGTCACTACTGATCCACTGATATCATGCATGCACAAATTAGGCTACACAGTCAAGTGGAGACCCATCACAGACACGTAATTGACCTTTATCAGGTCCTGACCCATAGTTTAAGAAACACTATTAGACAAAGTACTAAGCCCAGGGATGCATTCATTACAATATATTTTTTTCAGTTAATCATGTTCATGTCAATCATGTCAAGTAGGGATGAGCCCACAGTTCGAGTCGAGCGTAAGTTCGGCAAACATCGAGTGTTTGCCTGTTCACCGAATTCCGAACTTTATGGGGCGTTTCACGGGAAATTAGAGCACCTCCGAATGCCCCATAATGCACTGCAAGATCGCAGTGCATTTATGTCCGATGATTGGCCAAAGCATGAACCTGACTGACCTGCATGCTTTGGCCAATCACAGCGCACTCTGCTGTGAGAGCCACAATTGGCCAAGACAGAGTGCCTTTGGCCAATCATGGCTACACTATGTAGGGCTACTTACATAGTGGCTGTACATAGTGTAATGAATGAGAGAAGCAAAATTTAATTTCTAAAGGAAAAAAATGTAATTTAAAACTGCTCACAGCTGTATTGTCGGATCCGGGAAATATACATAAAAATCATTGAAAAAAACGGTGTGGGTTCCCCTCCCCAGTCGATTACCAGGCCATTCATGCCATTTTTTTTTACATTTTGGCATGGGGGTCCCCACCTAAAATCCATAGCAGCCCTTCAGGTCTGGTATGGATTTTAACGGGTTGCCGACCGCCGCATGTACATGTACGTCCACAGAATGGCACGTACAGGCATATGGGCGTACATGTACGTCCCCGCCTTTCCGCGGGTCGGGGGTCTGATCGGGACCCCCCTGGTACATGCGGCGGTCGGTAACCCGCGGGGAGCGATCCGGGACGAGGGTGCAGCTATTCGTTTCTAGCCGCCCCCTCGCGATCGCTCCCCGCAGCTGAAGAACGGGGAGAGCCTTATGTAAACACGGCTTCCCCGTGCTTCACTGTTACGGCTGCATCGATCGAGTGATCCCTTTTATAGGGAGACTCGATCGATGACATCAGACCTACAGCCACACCCCCCTACAGTTGTAAACACACACTAGGTGAACCCTAACTCCTACAGCGCCCCCTGTGGTTAACTTCCAAACTGCAACTGTCATTTTCACAATAAACAATGCAATTTAAATGCATTTTTTGCTGTGAAAATGACATTTGTCCCAAAAATGTGTCAAAATTGTCTGAAGTGTCCGCCATAATGTCGCAGTCACGAAAAAAAAACGCTGATCGCCGCCATTAGTAGTAAAAAAATTTTTTTTTATAAAAATGCAATAAAACTATCCCCTATTTTGTAAACGCTATACATTTTGCGCAAACCAACCGATAAACGATTATTAGTGCGATTTTTTTTTACCAAAAATAGGTAGAAGAATACGTATCGGCCTCAACTGAGAAAACAAATGTTATATATGTTTTTGGGGGATATTTATTATAGCAAAAAGTAAAAAATATTGAATTTTTTTCAAAATTGTCGCTCTATTTTTGTTTATAGCGCAAAAAATAAAAACCGCAGAGGTAATCAAATACCACCAAAAGAAAGCTCAATTTGTGGGGAAAAAAGGACGCCAATTTTGTTTGGGAACCACAGCGCACGACCGCGCAATTGTCTGTTAAAGTGACGCAGTGCCGAATCGCAAAACCTGGCCTGGGCATTTAGCTGCAAAATGGTCCGGGGCTTAAGTGGTTAAGGTGAACCCCAAGCCAGAATAAAAAAAATACGTGGAGGTGTCCCCCCAAAATCCATACCAGACCCTTATCCAAACACGCAACCTGGCAGGCCGCAAGAAAAGGGGGGTTGAGAGAGCCAAATTGTGTCTAATATACTCGGCAGAAATGGTCCACCTGATCCAGAACAATGATGTGCAGCTGACACTGAAGGGAGTGCATGTAGACAATTTTTTTTTTAAAAACAGCATTTTATTAAAAAAACATTGTTATTTATAATACACAGTGATTCTGATTTACTAAAGGAGTAGCCACAAATGGAAGGAGCGTCAGACCAAATGATAAGAGTCCAAGTAATTTATTGGTTTGCACTAAAAACAGCCAATACATTTTGGGGACCAGAAAACATTCTTCTTTCATAAGAACTCCATTTAAAATGATTAATTGAAACTTGAACATACTTACTGTATAATATGGCTTCCCTATGTAAATCTATGTAGGGAAGTTACCTAGGAGATTTACTAGAAAGAAAATTCCAAATGAGCAATCAAGATCTAAAGGAGTAGAGTATTGTCATGGACCTTGAGATATTAAAGTGTTTCTACTTGACATATGTTACACAGGTGAGGGACATTCAATGCAAGGCTTTTGAAATGCTAAGTGGAACCAGCTTGCGAAATACCTTTTATTGTGTTCTGCAGGTTAAGAGCGGGTGTCGGAGTCAGGCCGTCTAGCTGGAACCAGGTTATTGTGTACATTGATTACCCCCTGGGGCTTCTGTCTCAATACACAAGTCTTTCTATCCAAGCTATTGGACCAATCCCTGTTGACAATTTCAAGTCCTCATTTGCATGGTCAAGGGGGACCTGAGTGAAGACTGGATATACTTTACAATTGACCAATAGGAAAGCGGTTGTTGGGAGTGGGATGTTCCAAAATTCTGTATAAAAGTGTGCTGTGTACTTGAAATAAAGAGTCCTGTTGGAACTTACATACAGCCTGCCTGGTGTTTGTTCCTAATGGGTCTGAACGGCACATAGCTGTAGTTCGGACCCCGGAACCTTGGATGACTGGACCATCAGACGTTGCAATCTGCAAGCTGACTCACTGGTAGCAGAGGAGTGTCGGGAGAGCAGGACCTGGGCGAGGAAGGATCTCGTCACATTGGTTGGCAGCGGTGGGATTTGCCCTCCAGTTACTGGGACAACTCCAAACCACCACCATGAATGACCAGCTATGCAGCCTGGAGGAGAACCATGCTAAAAGACTTGCTTGAGAGCCGTGGAGGGACCGGTGGGAAGAACAAGGCCACCCTGATCATTGCGCTAGCCGAGATGGATCAGAGGGATGGTGATGCAGGACCCCGGTCAGTTGAAGACTTGTTCCAGCAGCGAGTTCAACAGCGGTTGGCATTATATGGTGCGAACCCATCAGAGACCGCCATACAGAATACCATTAGAGACCTCCAGCGGCAGGATGAGAGAGAACGAGAGCGACAACAGAGAGAACGAGAGCGGCAACAGGAGCTGAGAATTGCAGAAATACGGCGATCGGTGACAACGCCTAAAGAAGCAGCACCAAATGAAAGAAGAGGAGAGGTACAGATATCAGTAACCATGGAAGAGGAATTCAGAAGGAGGTTGCGAGAGAAGCAGATACAGCGCAGAGGACCAGTATCAGAGGAGGTCCTGCTTGGATGGTCTGATTCGATCCGCTGCGAACTCTGGAAAGAAGCGCTAGCCCGCGAGCAGCGACACCAGGGAAAAGCTCTCCCCTCCATCCATGTAAGGTACTGGTCACAGTATGAAGTACGGATGCTGTTATTGGGGGAACAACCAAAGCAGGAGTGGACAGCAGAGTTAAGCAGGCTGATCCGGGAAGAGATGCGGTTGGACGAGAGCTACAGAGCCCTCCGGTGGTATGTAGTCCAAGAGTGCCCGTGGTCAGCGGATGACAGCCCCACGGAAGGCTTTGACTATGATGGCCTGGGATTGTTGTATTGGAGGATGTCCAGGGATCCCAACTTTGGGAGCGATCGGGAGTGGCGTTGGGAGGAAATAATGGAGCACAGAGAGCGAAGACTGAATGTCCCGGAAGTGCACTGGTTACAGGAAGATTTGGAATTCCTGGCCGCTCAAGAATGGGAACTGGAAATCACCTACAAACAGCTGCTAGACTCCGCTCAGCAGCAGGGTGAGGTTCCCTTTACCTGGGACTATGAGGAAATATCAGCTGACAGTGATGAAATCCTGGCTGATGAATCAGCAGTGGAAAATCGGGAGCTTGCCATTCCCAAAGCTGAAGTGCTGACCGCATGGCCGAGCTCTGCTAACCTCTGCTCAGTACCCATAGCATCTTCTGGGTTCCATGGACAGGAGATGGTGAACCTCTATCCCCAGACACCAGTTGTAGAGACAGGGGATTTGATAGACTTTTCTGCTGAGGAAGAACAACCTGGGGAGCCTCCAGCAGAAGAGCTGGTATCAGGGCCAAACTTCACTGTGCTCTGCCCAGCACCAAGGGCAGTATTTGTGGAGTTACAAGGAACTTCCCCAGCTGAAGCGCTGGTCACAGGACAGAGGGATCAAGACCTCTGCCCCACCCCCGTGGCAGTTCCGGAGGCTCAGGGTGAGAAGATGGCAATCACTCCCCAGCCACAGATTACAGAATGTATGGACTGTTCAGAGGATGTTATGGATTATGCACCCCCAGCAGAAGTGCTGGCAACAGGGCAGAATGCTAGCCATCTCTGCCCAGCACTGGGACCAACTGTGGAGTTCCAGGGAGCCGGGGCGGTTGGCCCCCCTCCCCAGCAACAAGCTGAGGTAGTAAAGCTGTTACTCCCAGCTGAATCACTGGCAGCAGGGCAGGATGCTACTGGCTGCTGCACACAACTACAGCTTGAGCGGATATCGGTGGATGGGACTGTGGTCCCCACTCACAGCAACCCAGCGGAAGAGCTGGCAACAGAGCAGAGTGCCCCGGGCCTCTGCTCTCAACTAACAGAAGAGGGGGTTCCTGTGGTAGTGGATGGGACTCCGATCTCCACAGACACAACCCCAGAAAATGGTGCGGCACTGAGACAGGAGGATGTCGGCTTTGCTTTGCAAGCACCGGGGGATTTTTACCTAGCATCAGTGGATGGGACTGCAGTCTCCACTGGTATACCCCAGGAATGGTGGCCAGTTGGCCCAGATTCCCAATGGCATGATGAACTGAGCCCAGCCACCCTGTCTTCTCTCCAGCGGCTGAAAGGACTCCAGGGAGAAGGGCCAGTCCAGGCCTCTCCCCAGCGGCAGGCGTGTTCTCTGAGAGAGGCAGAGATTGGCTGGGTGAGTAATGCTCTCTTTGGGACAAGGTATCTGGGGTACTGGGTGGGTACCGAAATTGGGGTCTCTCCCAGTGTTAGTCTCCTGCCAAAGGGGGAGATGTGTGACAGACCTAGCCGGGACAGGGGCTTTTGGAGAGGACTGAATGTGAGCCTCTTGCCGTCCGATTATGGGCCAGGACCTCAAAACAGGAAGGCAGATGGGTCATCCCAGCACAGTCCTGGAACTTTAAGACTACTTTTCCAACATCCTCGAGTTGACCCGTTTGGGTCCCACTGCGGCTGTTGGACTGGTTCCCAGGGGAAGTAATGTCATGGACCTTGAGATATTAAAGTGTTTCTACTTGACATATGTTACACAGGAGAGGGACATTCAATGCAAGGCTTTTGAAATGCTAAGTGGAACCAGCTTGCGAAATACCTTTTATTGTGTTCTGCAGGTTAAGAGCGGGTGTCGGAGTCAGGCCGTCTAGCTGGAACCAGGTTATTGTGTACATTGATTACCCCCTGGGGCTTCTGTCTCAATACACAAGTCTTTCTATCCAAGCTATTGGACCAATCCCTGTTGACAATTTCAAGTCCTCATTTGCATGGTCAAGGGGGACCTGAGTGAAGACTGGATATACTTTACAATTGACCAATAGGAAAGCGGTTGTTGGGAGTGGGATGTTCCAAAATTCTGTATAAAAGTGTGCTGTGTACTTGAAATAAAGAGTCCTGTTGGAACTTACATACAGCCTGCCTGGTGTTTGTTCCTAATGGGTCTGAACGGCACATAGCTGTAGTTCGGACCCCGGAACCTTGGATGACTGGACCATCAGACGTTGCAATCTGCAAGCTGACTCACTGGTAGCAGAGGAGTGTCGGGAGAGCAGGACCTGGGCGAGGAAGGATCTCGTCACAAGTATGTTCACTGCAAAGTGAATTTTCACTTAATTTAGTCAATGGGGTAAAATAAAGTTAGTTTGCCAAAATAACCCAATAATGTGCAATGGAAATGTACACATGATTGGATGATTAAAGTCACTGAATTAGGGGGAAATTTCCTTTGTAAAGTGCATGAGATGATGGTTGGCTGATGTCAATCAATCAAATCAATCAAATCAATCAAAGCAGGCAAAAATTCAGTTTTAAAAAAGAATGTTCTGTACATGATTGGGTATTATTTTGCAAAGCGAATTCCAAGTTTATTTCTCCTCAATCGGTAATAATGAATAATTTGCAAAAGACACTCTGTGAAGTGAATTTTACTTTGAAAGTGACAGTGATCTCCTATGTTATTAAATCCAGAGCATTGTATCCAGTGTCTTTACTTTACATCAAATCTTCCTAATTCTGCTTTAAAGTGTATATTTAGAGTTCTGCTTGGTGAAGACAGTACAAGTAATTTACTGCAATGTGTGCTGCAAGATATGCAATGGTATTGTGCAATATCAAAACCCCAGTGACTGATAATTGGCCCCAGTCTCTCAAACATTTCTCCCTAACTCAATATCTATCAATAACATTGTTTCTAGGCTAAATCCCCTGGTACATTTGGAGCACCCAGTGATGCATTTGATCATTGAAATGTTCATAAAGCAAATCTTCAACAGCATAAACTTTTAAAGCCATTAGGATTGATTTATTCAAGGCTCTTACAGTGTTATTATTATTCATGTGATCACAGACAACAACATAGCTAAAGTGGAGTGCAAGTATTTATTTGATAGCTAATAGGATGATGATAACAAGGAAAAAGTAATTTACATTTAAAGAACAGCCCTAGTATTTAAAGTTTAACATGGTAATTATAATTGCAATGAAGCCTTGATACATGAATGAAGAAATAAAATAATAGTATGAATTAAGATAATTTCTGGTTACTGGTTTCTGGTTACCTATCTTCAACTTCCTTGCTTAACATAAGGGAACCAATCAACCTAAAAAGCCATCCACAAATCTGCCTCCAGCTACATCACCAACATCACCTCAACATACCAACAAAATAGGTCTCTTTACTCCTCCCAAGAACTCCTGTTCTCTGGTTCTCTTTTCACCTCCTCCCACATTTGCCTCCAACACTTATTCAGAGTCTCTCACATTGTCTGGAACTCTTTACCCCAATCTGTAAAATTATTTCCTACTCTATCCACCAATGCCAAATACTAGGCAGAATTGGGGTTATTTCAATCATTGTCAACCAGTTTTAATCATAACTGTGGTGAAAAACAGACTAAATTAATCAACACAACCTAGTACTGTACCAACATTGTCTGTCAAAATCATGTGGCTATCGCAGTTGTAGTTAGTGGTAGGTTGTCTTTATCCAGTATGGCTAACATTAGAGTTGTTGGGATTCCTGAAGGCAATAGTATCAGACAGGTATGACAAAAGCCATTACCCTGGCCAATAACTGGGACCTTCATTTGATGACACAAAATATATTAAATACATTAACAAAATGCTACTATAAGAAAATAATGTATAAAACAAAACAAATTGTTTACACAATTATGTCTATCAATGCCATAAACAAAGCCCTCAAGGGCTTGTTCACACTAGCCCACACAGAAGACTGATCACATTGAGCATAAGCCAATGTTCATTCTATATGGGCAGTGCATAGTGCCTTGAAAAAATATTGAAAAAGTATTCCCACCCCTTGAAATTTTCCATATGTTGTCATGTTACAACCAAAAACATAAAATATTTTATGTGTTAGACCAACACAAAATGGCACATTATTGTGAAGTGGAAAGAAAATGATAAAAGGGTTTTCAATTTATTTTACAAATACATATGTGAAAAGTGTGACGTGCATTTGTATTCAGCCGATACTTTTTAGAACCACCTTTTGCTGCAATTACAGCTGCAAGTCTATTTGTGTTTGTCTCTACCAGCTTTGCACATCTAGAGTGACATTGTTTCCCATTCTTCTTAGCAAAACAGCTTAAGCTCTGTCAGATTGGATGGGGAGCATCTGTGAACAGCAATTTTCATGTCTTGCCACAGATTCTCAATTGGACTTGGGTCTGAACTTTGACTGGTCCATTCTAACACATGAATATGCTCTGATCTAAACCATTACATTGTAGCTCTGGCTGTATGTTTAGGGTCGTTTCCCTGCTGAAAGGATGAACCTTCACCCCAGTCTTAAGTCTTTTGCAGACTCTAACAGGTTTTTTTTCTAAGATTGCCCTGTAATTGGCTCCATACATCTTCCCATTACCTCTGACCAGCTTCCATGTCCGTGCTGAAAAAATTCATCCCAAAACATAATGCCACCACCATGCTTCACGGTGGGGATGGGATGTTCACTGTGATGTGCAGTGTTAGTTTTCTGCCACATATAGCATTTTGCTTTTAAGCCAAAAAGTTCAATGTTGGTCTCCTCTGACCAGAGCACCTTCTTCCACATTGTTTGCTGTGTCCCCCACATGGCTTCTTGCAAACTGCAAATGGGACTTTGTATGGCTTTCTGTCAGAAATGGCTTTCTTTTTGACACTCTTCCATAAAGGACAGATTTGTGGAGTGCAGGACTAATAGTTGTCCTGTGGACAGATTCTCCCACCTGAGCTATGGATGTCTGCAACTCCTCCAGAGTTACCATGGGCCTCTTGGCTGCTTCTCTGATTAAGGCTCTCCTTGCCCAGCTGGTCAGTTTAGGTGGACGGCCATGTCTTGGTAGGTTTGCAGTTATGCCATATTCTTTCCATTTTCAGATGGTGAATTGAACAGGCCTCTTGAGATGTTCAAATATTTTGGGGAAAAATGATACCCTACTCTGCTTCAAACTTCTCCACAAATGTATCCCTGACCTGTCTGGTGTTTTCATTGGCCTTCACGATTCTGTTTGTTTACTAAAGTTCTATAACAAAACTCCAATGACTTCACAGAACAGCTGTGTTTATACTGAGTTAAAAATTACACATGGGTGGACTCTATGTAATAATTAGGTGCCTTCTAAAGGCAAATTGCTTCACTAGATTTTAGTTAGGGGTATCAGAGTAAAGAGGGCTGAATACAAATGCACGCCACACTTTTCAGAAATGTATTTAAAAAAATGTGGAAAGCCATTTATCATGGTCCTTCTACTTTACAATTATGTGCCACTTTGTGATGGTCTATCACATAAAATCCCAATACAATTAATTTATGTTTTCGGTTGTAACATGACAAAATGTGAAAAATCTCATGGAGTATGAATACTTTTTCAAGGCACTGTATGTTGGGCCCTGTATTTTTACCATGCAGCTTTTTTCTTTTTTACTTTATAGCTGCGGTAAATAGAAGCACACAGATAGACAGAGATGTCAGGGGTGTGGTGCAGAAAAATGAGAACACAAAGCATTTTTTCTCCTCTTTGTTCCTTTGTAGTGTGCACAGTGCACATTACCTTTATGGAGACCTGTGTTTTCCAAGTGCATTACTATTAACTTATTAACTTATTAACTTTTGGCAGATGAGCAAAGCAGTAATGAGAGCAAGGTCAGCTTTTCTATTAGCATGCTAGTAGACCTTTGTGAAGTCCCTGCTACTGCTTTTGCTATCAGTGACACAGTTGGTCTTGATCTATTGTGGTTTATATTTTCTGATCAGTGAGTATGAAAGCAACATTTTTGCAGATTTTTGTAGTTGACAAACCAACACATGCATTGAGTTAACAAAATTAGGTTAGTATAATGTAATAGTGCACCTTCAGTTTATAAGAAATACGCAATTTAAGACCTGCTTTGACTAGGCAGAACAAAAATCTCAAACAAGACAAGAGTAAAATCGAATTTTCTCTGTAATTACTATAACTTGCTAATAAGATAAAGCAGATCCAAGCAGCAGTCAGCCATAATATGAGTTTTTTTTTCTCTGAAAAACCCTCATTTCCAATATTTAAATACAATTACCAGGAACGTGTTACTCCTAGCAATTTGTATGGCACACAAAGAGGGACTGATTACTCCTAGCAGGTTATGCTGCACACTATGCAAGAGGGTTTTATTACTCTTACATAAAGTACTTCAACAATGGCAGCTTTTATTATACCCTTTGTTCATACATACATAAAAGAGTAATTCACAACATGGATACAGAACAATTTAAAGTAACCGGAACAGAGCTGTTTGTGAACCAGATATACTCACCATGAGTATGAGTCCTGTAGTAAGGCGCACAATAGGGAATCTTATGGCTTCACCTTTGAATGTACATAAGATCAAAGTTACTGGAAATGTGGACCAATTGCTAGCATTTGCCAAAGAAAATAGCAAGGAAAGCTCCTTCTATGTCAAAGGGGGTGTTTGCTAAGCATTTGATAATTTAAAAATTATTAATTGGCTCCTTTTTTATATAACCAACCCTAATATATCATAAAAGATCAGTTGCTAACACTGAAGGAATTGTGATATTTGTAGTTATTCAATCTGTATACAATCGGTGCACAATTTATAAACTCTTCTCACAGGTGATACGTGATTTGTGATGTGCCATTTTTTAATAAATAAATATAAAAAATTCCTCATGATTTTCTCTCAGCCGTTCTATTCCATTGGGGGTCAGTAATTGTATAAAGGGTAAGAACCCTTGTCTTAACCTAAGTATTTTGAAAGTAGAAGAGTCTTTCTGTTACCAAATAAATCAATTATGAACTCACTCTGTAAACAGTGACTTAAGCCTTGTACACACTACTGGGTTGAACGGAAAAAAAACTGACAGCTCAGGTCAGAGTTGCTGTACTGACAATCCAATGTTAGTACATCAATCTCTCTGCTATTGTGTCCTGACAGGGGGACCCTACCCCCACCAGAACACTCCGGTCAGGATTCTCAACAATTGGCCGGTTGGCAGACCTTTTTCGGTGAAGACCCTTTGACAGAAGTCTGCTTCTGTCGGACCATCTGCCATACACATGGGCCAAATGTTGGCTGGTTTCTTTGGAACTGGCCGATGCCACCCAACATTCAGCCCATGTGTACTAGGCTTTAGGGCCAAACAGTGGAATTCAGAGCAAAGGAAGACGTATGTGAAGGCAGTTTAGTAAACTTTTAGCTTTTCCCTGCACGAGTAAAGTACAGGTTCTCGGGTACATTGGCAGTCATTGTATAAAGACATTAACAACCAGATTTCACAATACATTTGGTACTTCTATAAGCTTAGGATCTCCACAGAAGACCATAAAAGTGAATGTCAACTGCATCATCAACGTGAACAAATAACATGTGGCCAATGTTCGTGCGTATGCAGCTGTTTATTAATGTATTTGATATCCTTAACTGAATTCCCATATGCAGTGAATCACCCAAACCATAATGGATGTCATACAGAAAAGTGCTAAAGGCACTATATCCTTTAGGCACCCATGTCCATTAAGCCTAAAGGGTATTCACAGCTATACAGAAACAAATTATGATTCCAGAGACGTTGTTTTAGAAATATACAATTAGGTAAGCTTGCTGTACCCTTAGTGAACATGAATATGCACTAATAGAAGCATTTTGTAAAAGCATTAGCAGCTTGTGAATTTAGTTGACCAATAGGAAAGCATGGAAAACTGTGCAAAAAAAGTGTAATGTGTGAACTTGTTATTTTTGGTATGAAAACTATGCGACTAGCTATGTGTTGCTAATGGAAAACAATATCTTGCAAATCTGGAATACAGATTCCATAGGATGACTTCTTTGCACATTTTAAAGTGTATGTAAACCATAACAATGAAATTATTTTACTTTACAGACGTTTGATCTGTTAAATATTACATTGAAATCATTTTGATATATCCTGCAAAAAAATACATGTTGAGCCTACCAGAAAGTCAGTGAGCTCTCAGCTTCCTGCAATGAACAGACAATGTAGCTGTGAAATCTCAACAATGTACTCCCTTTGAAATACAGATCCCATCCCAATGTTATAGCAGAGAGTAGAGGGTAAGATGTTTCGTAATTCTAACATACATCAGTTTGTGAGTACACCATTAATTCCAGCCTTTAGTAAAAAAAGACTTCCCAGTTACCTGAGCGACACAAAACAACTTTTTAATAAATATTACGATTTAACATGGAGATGTTTTGGTTATGTGTGACATACCCAGTTAATCCATCAATCCCTCATGCTATGGGTCTCAGGGCAGTCTCTTTTTCACTTGACTACTACAGTGATTATACTTTGATTTATAGGGAGTTTATTTTGGAGTGCTTGGTATACCTGTTAGCTCACAATTGTCTTGCTTTTTTGGGTATTTTTACCTTAAGAGATGTGGAGCAGCTCGTTTTTAGCCCTCTCTTACCAATCCCTATATGGGATGTTGGAAGAGGACTTTGGAAGAGGCATCTTTGGGGGTGAAAATCCCTTTCGAACACATATCAAATGTTATCGTTGTTATATTGATTATCTGATAGTCCTATGCTCCAACAGTCTGGACACAAAAGCGGAGTTCTTGATATATCTTAATGATAACTTCTTGAACTTGAGATTTACAGGGCAGATGAGTATAAAGATGTTATACCTTCCCTTGATCTCATCCTCACAGATAAAGGGGGACATGTTATCACCAGTCTTTATAGGAAACCACTTTTGGGCATGCTAATAGGAGTATACCAGTGGGTCAGTGCCTCAGACTCTGCAAGATCTGCCAGGTGATTTTAAGAGGGAAATGGTATAGATGTGTGATGGATTCCATCAGCATGGATGACATATAGGAGATAACTGTTACAGGATAGAACCTGAGATTCTAATTTACAATACAAAATGGTGTTCTCCACAGTTTACAGCTTGGAGTTCAAGAAAATTAGAAATATTATTGAACGTACCTATATTAGATGCAACCCTGTATCCTGGCCTAGGCCAACAAGGCCCAGGCCTAGGGCAGCACTTTGCAGGAGGGCAGCACGGAAAGAGTCCCCGCTGGCTTGCGCTACACTGTTAGTGTAGTGCCAGTCTTATGGGGCAGACTAGGCTGAGAGGCAAATTAGTCTGGCGCCTCATAAAGCGGCCGCACTGCTTCCGGTATGCGGGCGGACGTCGTCATTCCGCAACTGTGAGGGGGGTAACGCTGCTTCTAATTTTGATAATTCCTATCATCCTGGACCACAACCCTTCCTCACTGTGCTATATGTTTTCTGCTGCACCATTGACATGGTTATATCTTAGTCCATAAAATTATCAGAAATGTGTGCTTAAAGTAAAACTATAGGCAACACTTTATTTTTTATTTTTGGATAGAGTAAGGGAGGGTTATAGCCCCTGACAGTTTATTTTTTTACCATCCCTGTCCCATTGCAGAGATTTCCCTTCACTTCCTGCCCCATAGTCAAGCAGAAAGTGAGAGGAAATTATGTAAATTAAGGGAATCCATTAACCCCCCCCGCAGGCCCCCAAAACTGCTGTTCCCATTAGAAAATTTCAGGGTGGATCTTAAACAGAAATGGGTGTGGCCTTGACAGGAAGGGGTGGGTCATATTTAAATTAGGGGGTGCATGAGTTTAGCCAGGCCTAGGGCAGCACAAAACCTAAATACACTACTGATTATATGAGGATGATATTTACAGACAAATTATACCCAGAGGGGTCAAAACTGTTTCTCAGTGAGTCCCCTTCTTAGGAACTTTCCCTATCCCCAAGTAAATTTTCTTCAAGGGGACGACAAGCAGTTGGCTCTATTATAAAGGCAATTATACGTGTGGTGAGGACAAGTGTTCCTGATGTCATCAAATTGTTAGGAGTGATGAACAATAAGATAAGATAAAAAAGTGAATTAAAGATCGCAACACTCAATATACCATTTATTTGATTACGTGCAAAATCTGCTCTATACAATATGTTGGGAGGAAAGCTAGAAGGTTTCGGAATCGTCTCCATGATCATATTTACAACATAGGGAAGAATTATTCCACAAATGTGACAAAATATTTTAAAGATTTACGATCCCCGACACCCTTACAGATACAGGGCATAGAAAAAGTGATTGCCTCAAGGCGAGGAGAGGATATGTTTAGGCTTCTTTTGTAAAAGGGAAGTCTTCTAGATATTCCACTTACAAACAAGGATTCCAGAGACCCCAAACATTTAGTTAGATTTGACCCAAAATCTAAAAATAATAATTCATAGGAGGTATTCTATCACGTTTTTTTAGGAGTTCATGGAGTTTTTTTTATATATTTTGGATCTGTATATATCATATGCTGTTTTATATCCCTCACCCCTACAGTGATACTTGAGAAGGAGAATTATATGTAGAGTTATTCACATTCCCTATACATATTCTGTTACTGTATATTTTGTAAAATGTATCTTGCTTGTTCATGGTTTAGACATAACTTAGACATAACCATTTGTATGGTGATTGAGTTCACCTGAGCAGCCGACTGTGTGTATATATCCGGTGGAGGGTTTAAATACTCTGACATGTTATAAGTAAGCGCTTACACAGAGCAAGATACAACAACAGTGTCTACCCCCCACTTTGAGTGTATGTTCAATCAAGTTGATTTTTAAGAGGATTTGAGGAGTGCAGCCATCTATACTTTTGTGTTTTAATACTTTAAGACCTGACTTACACCTGCATAAATACAGTACAGTTAGTGACCGTTGTCCCCCTAGAACAGGAACTATGTTACTGGCAAGATCACCATCACCATAGATTACATATTTTTTCAATTTAGATGCACTTAATCAAAATCTGGTAAAAAAATATGTGTTGCTGTTCATTTGCTTTTTGACTGTTTGCAATTAGAGCATTGTGTCTAAGATCCGTTAAAATCTTTTTTATTTTTCTGCATAACTTGAGTGTTTACTGTGATGCTGCTGGTAATGGAGCAATGTAACTGTTGACAAGATTCGCCTTTTCCAAAACTAAACAAGGTTTTTCATAGCTGTATATGCTAGCACAGTGTTTCTCAACCTATTTTTTAAGTCAAGGCACCCTTTAAAATTATGCACACTCTTGAGGCACCCCCTTCTAAAATGTAAATAACTAAACACATTTTTACATAACACAACAGCATCCAGATGTACATGACACTCGACGTTAGAGGCGATTTATTCTTCCTAAGTAAATACACCTTTGCACACGGGTACTGACTCGTATGCCAATGTTTCTCTTCTCCCTTAGTTTCTTTCCCTCACTCAGCTAATGTGACCCCAGTGCTAACACAGAGGGGCAGGGGAGACAAAGATGATATGCAGGTGCATTACATCCTCTTCATCAACCAATGATGTCATAGATTGTAATGGTACACAATGAAAACATGTGGCTTTGTGTAACTAAAAGGCAGGCTTGATCCACCCACTTGTATACAATTGTTGATACATTTTTAAGAATTTGGCCAAGGCACCCCTAAGAAAACTGAAGGCACCCAGGGTGCTTGGATATCCTGGTTGAAAAAGACTATGCTAGCCGGATGCAAAAAAAAAATGAATTTTAGTGTAATGTTTCACATGCTAAAATGTAATTTCATATCGATTTTCTAAAAAGGTGATTATATGCAAAGTGCACATGTACATCACTACTAATCAGGCTTCACTTAAATACAGTCAGATCAGTATAATATGGTCTAATTGGTTATCACATGATGCTATGCTTTGCACATTTTCACTTTGTGGTGGACAATCTTTTTAATCCTTTTAAAGTCTAATAGCATTTTGATGTACTAAACCTGTATCTAAGCAATGTGTTTCATCTTGTTGGTTCACAGAAGGGATTGTTTTGTCTAACCACACTTGTCGTTGGTTTGGATATTTCTATTAGTGTTTTTGGTCTGTATATTTTAACAGTGTTTACTTGGGAGAGCTTTACTTACAGTGCCTTGAAAAAGTATGCATACCCCTTTAAATTGTCAACATTTTGCTGTGTTTTTTTTTTTTGGGGGGGGGGGTGATTATACGTGATAGACCAACACAAAGTGGCACATAATTGTGAAGTGGAAGGAAAATGATAAGTGGTTTTCAAAATGTTTTACAAATAAATATCTAAAAAAATAAGAAGTCCCATTAGCAGTTGGCAAGAAAACATGTGGGGGACACAGCAAACATGTGGAAGAAAGTTCTCTGGGCAGACGAGACCAAAATAAAAATTTTTTGGCCTTAAAGCAAAATGCTATGTGGCAGAAAACTAACCCTGCACATCCCCATCGTAAAACATGGTGGTGGAAGCACCATGTTGTGCGGATGCTTTTCTTAAGCAGGGACAGGGAAGCTGGCCAGAGTTGATGAGAAGATGGATGGAGCCAAATACAGGGCAATCTTAGAAAAAAAACTGCTAGAGTCTGCAAAAGACTTGAGACTGTGGTGGATGTTCCCCTTCTAGTAGGGCAACAACACAAAATCTACAATGGAATGGCTTACTTTAGATCAAAGTATATTCATGTGTTAGAATGGCCCAGTCAAAGTCCAGACCTAAATCCAATTGAGTATCTGTGGCAAGACTTGAAAATTACTGTTCACAGACACTCTCCATCCAATCTGACAGAGCTTGGGCTATTTTACTAAGAAGAATGTGCAAACATTTCACTCTATAGATGTGCAAAGCTGGTAGAGACATACCCAAAAAGCCTTGCATCTGTAATTGAAGAGGAAAGGTGGTTCTACAAATATTGACTCAGGGGGGCTGATTACAAACGCACGCCACACTTTTCACATATTTACAGTATTTGTAAAAAAAAAATGAAAACCATTTGCCATTTTCCTTCCACTTCACAATTATGTGCCACTTGGTGTTGTTCTATCACATAAAATCCCAATAAAGTACATTTACATTTTTGGTTGTAACATGAGAAAAATTGGAAAATGTCAAGGGGTATGAATACCTTTTCAAGGCACTGTATATTGATTAGGTACTTCTGTGTGCTGATAACAAAACAAAATGTAAAAAAGTATTTACCTTACAGTGGTTTTCTATTTTAAATGTAATGTGAACACTCCTTAAGATCCCTGTATGCAGTAATATGATACAGCACTGATAAGTTTTAATAATCTACCATTGTTTTCTGACATGATTGTGTTTATACTGATGTTAGTGAAATAATGCTATCTGTCATAGAAAAACATCATTAGCTGGGCTGCAGTATCAAGCTTCATCTGCAGCAGTCCAGCAAAATAATTTTACTACAGCTTGATTTTTTTCAGCTTGAATGGTTAAAAACCTAATTTTAATATAAAGGATAGTTTATTTGAATTGTTTCAGCTATGAAGATTTCATGTTGCAGAAAATAGAATTTTACCAGTTGGTGTAGGAAGCACCTTCGAGAAAGTATTTCCTAAAACATAGTCAGAAAAGCACAGCAGATTTCAAGAGGAAAACATCTGTTTACTTACAAAACTTTTAATGTGCTCTTACATTGTACATTTATCAATTATTTACTTACACAAAAAAGGTTATTTGTTAGAAATGTTATATTACACAAGTTGACAACAGTGGTGCAGAAGAACTCCAGGTTTGTTAAGCAGCTAATCCTTTTTTATATTTAGTTGCAATGTTCCATTGTTGCATTATGCCTTACAAAGTCATCTTTGCAATTGGCTTACTTTAAATATAGAGTCTCCAACTTCACATGCTGACTCTATGCTTTTTCAATGGGCCAAAATCTAATCATGATTTTCTCACAATGAGAGTCCAGTTGTTATTTTTCTTTTAATATTCTAAAACCAAAAAAATCTACTTGTTGAATAGTTTAAAATGCTGTTTATGTTATCCAAAATTTTCCTTTTTATTTTTTCATAATTAAACATTTTTTTCTAAATCACTTTGAAACTTCAAAGTTTGTTGAAAGGTAAATTTATCACTGATTTTCATTGTTAAAGTTATTTCTATTTTTAATTGGCAAACACAGTGCAAATGTTTGATTCTTTATGTTGACATTGATTGCATAAATTAAAGAATTTATGACTGGAACTAAACATTTGTTCTCATTTGCTTCTTCAGCCAAAACATCCTAACCCAGACTGGCGTTACTCTGCATCACTAAAAGCTGCAATGCAGGGGTGAGTACATTTAATTTTATATTTTTAATTCACATCACTAAAACAGAACAACACAAAACCAAGCACATTTAAATTAAAAGGGTTTGCCATACAAAGGAAATCCAAATGGTCACTAGCAGATATCTGCTGATGCTTTAACAAAATAAAGATGCTACTGTTTAAATATTTTAAATATAAATAATAGTATGCTTGAATAAAAATGTGAAATTTGTTTTAAATCAGGTAGAATGAGATGTACCTACATTTGGTCACACCACTTTTGGTCTCCCTCCAGGCCCAAACTCCTTACGCCCTTGTTTGCTGATATTTAAATGATTTAAAATGTTGTGAAGTGATATTCCTTGCCCCTTGTTATTCTTTAACCACTTACCTACATGACACTTTCTCCCCCTTCCTGCCCAGACCATTTTTCAGCTTTCAGCGCTGTCGCATATTGAATGACAATTGCGAGGTCATGCTACACTGTAACCATGTGAATTTGTTTATCATTTTCTACACACAAATAGAGATTTATTTTGGTACTGATATGTGGCACTGATGAGCAGTGATAGGCGGCACTGATGGGTGGCACTGATGGGCACTGATAGTCAGCACTGGTGGGCCCTGATAGACAGCATGGATATGCAGCACTGATGGACACTGATGGGCATTAATGGCAGGCACTGATGGGCAGAACTAATGGGCATTGATGGGCTTTACTGATTGGCATTGATGGGCAGCACTGATTGCTGGCTCTGGTTGGTACTGGTGGGCACTGATTGCTGGCACTTCTTGCACTCTAATGTAATCAGGGCCCTGATCATCAGTGCTCTGATTACATCTCTTACTGTCCCCTGCAAGGATATGCTGCTGATAGGCTCTCTTCACCACACACTCTGTCAATATGAGGCAAGGAGTGTCAATTACTGGCACTTCCTTGTTTACATGTGACCAGCTGTTATTGGATACAGCCAAACACATGATTAAAGAGCCGCATCACGCCATGTCCTAGCAACACGGTGCGACCACAATCACTGTGCTGCACGCCCCCATGGATGGGAGTGGCCGTTAGGGTGCGCCATCATATGACGTTCAACCAGATAGAGAGCCGCATCATCTCTCCATCATTTGACGATGGGCGGACAGCAAGTGGTTAAACTGTATGCAAAGCCAAAACCTTTTTTGTGGTCTTTGGTACAGAAAGTCAAGCAAATCCAATATTTTTGAGTTGGATTAAGGGGTGAGGGCAATTCTTCATTAGAAAAAAAACTGTTTTCTAATATCGACTATCCCCTAACTTAGGAGGGATCTACTTTCAGGAGGTGAGGAGAACACATTTTCAAATTGGAACACCTGTTGTGGTAACAGTTGTTAGAGGTCATCCCCTCACTTTGGAAATAACTTATTTTTCTTCCTGCTGTGTCACCGAGACAGAAACTGTAGGTAAATGTCTCCTGTTTCTTCCCTACTTTATTCACAATTTAGAAAAAAAATAGATTGTCTTTACATATGCTTGCAGACTTTTTTGCATTTTCCCTATAAATAATGTGTTCTTCCTTACTAGGTACATTAATATTTGTAATAAATCCTGCCATCATATATTACATAATATACATAAAAGAGTAAATTCCAGAAGTTGATTTTTAAATGTCAGAATAGAATGGATATCACTACATAACTACCTTATATTTCCTTATCTAAATTAACAAATAGGATGTATTGTATTGTAATGTTTCCCAATGTACTGTATAATGGCAATGCATCAATTTCACATTACCCAATAGAAAAGGGGTGGGGACAAGGGACAAGGGACAGTGGCTAAGGCTGATCCTCTGAAATTCCCTCCCCCCAAAAGGGGCGATTGATGGACTATCTCGGTACGGGGTAAGAAAGGACATACGTATAAAATAAATAATATATTTTATTACATAAAATTGTTGAACAAAGAATACATGATAAAAATTGGAAACACAGGACCTCAGGGATACCCCCGGGCAATTCTGTTATTACAAATATATAGACTGGTCTATGCCTCGACTAGTTTTGCGGTATAACCGCTTCCTCAAGAGAACCAATCTATAAAGCAAATGAATACAATTAATATTAAGCAAACATGATAATTCAACAATAGCCATAATAATACAGTACAGTAAAAAAGGGAATAATACAGAGGGAAATAGCTTACCCATAATTAGGTGGTAATGTGTAGTATCGGGCCACCAGGTAAAATAACCCCCCCGCGGCAGACAAGGGGGATAGTGCGGAGAACTCTAATTGGAGGCATAGAATAGATAAGATTCAATTAAAGAGCAATGTCAAAGAAAGAAAGGACACCCGTGAAGGAAGAGAGGAAGAGGGAGTGGGGACGGGGGGGGGGGGGGGGGGGGGAGAGGAAGGGCAGGGGGGGAGGGCTAGGAAATGCAATTGATAGTGGGTTACAATGGGTAATAAACAGAACAAGTAATTTGCTCCTAGTGGCCAGGAGAGAACATACCTGTGGGAGTCCCCCCTCCAGAGAGTGGTAAGCCTCAATGCTGTGATCCGCAATTACTTTGGCAGCTCAATAGTAAGTAAAGAGGCAATAGATATTGAAAGCACAGTGCAATAGCGTAAAAGTAGTAAAAAGTGAAGCAAAAACTGCAAACCTATCCTCCTTAGATAAGGTATGGCAATAATTACTTGTAATAGTAGTGGTGTAAGCAGTATATGGTCCAAAATACTTGGATTTAATGTCTAAGTTATCCAAAAATCATAATCCACACCAGTAAATTTGGATAGGTGATTTCTCCCCACCCTTGGTCTGATCTCCACAGTTGGTTGTTACCTGTGTTGATTCCTTAAGCTGGATACACACTATACAATTTTATTTGAGTTTATCCTTTAGATTTACCAAAACCATATATTATGAGGTCAAACCTTAAGTTTCAATTTGTATGCAATCAGGCAGGCCTTTGCACTACTGTACATGGTTTTGGTAAATCTAAAGTCAATCAGACAACAAAAGTTATATAGTGTGTATAGGGTCTTACAGTTCCTGAGTGATACGTTTATTGCTACTATGCTATATAGCCACTATGCAGTATTGCTTACTGTATGTGCTTGCCAGTTTATGGATGTGCCAATACATGCATTTAGATGATGTAAGGCTGTGCATCAACTTGTTGTTTCTGATGCATGGTGCCATTGTCTGCAATTCCCTCTGATAGCAGGCCCACCTACAGGTTCTGGGTTGTGGGCATGGCTATGCATGACATGTCACTAAGTGAGCTATGTTGATATATGCTTATCTGTATACCGAAACAACATTGTCTTAACATTATGGTGCGATAGACGGTATCTGGTTTCATACTTTTCTATGATATTTAATACATTTTTACACTATTTTTTTAATTTTTCTGTGTCAATGCCACTCTGTCTTTTTTCAAGTAACTGCTGTCTTTTGACCTCAATTCCCCTTGGGTCATATTATTTTCACCTGACTATAACAATGGACAAAGACTTACATATAATGACAGATACTAACAAGACTGTAGACGTAAGGAATTATTGACACTGATGAGCAGAAATATCTAGGTGTATTTTTAAAAATCTCAACTTTGGAAATAAGTGGGATAATACAGTGGATAGGGTGATAACAGGGTAAGATTAAAGAGATGCTGTCAGTTTGGGCTATAGTTACCCATATGTGCTCCCTTCCTATTACCTCCTCACCTTGAAGCCTTCATGGCATTCGGGAGCATGTGACTTCTTAATATTGAAAGTGCCCATGTGACATGAATGAGCATTCTTAAATTTCAAACACTGGGAGGTAGGGGGGCAGTGATCTCATACACCCAGTTATCTAACAATCAGAGCTAACTCAGGATAGACTAATATAGTGGGGAGGTGATTAAGGGGCATAAATCACTAAAGACACCTTTCTGGTGGGGTGGGTGGTTAGGAATCACTTTTACTCTGCCTGAATGGAATTAGATACCTAATATCCTACTGCACACTGTGGCTTCTCTGACTTGCCCATATTTTACTACAGGATATAATAATTATGTAGAGGCTGGCAGTAGGAAGGACAGCATGGTTTTGGGGACCAGATATTTATAAAACCTGGAAGTGTTGGACACCAGTGGTGGCTGTATATCTGCAATGGTGATTTAGACTGCATTGACCTGTTGTGTTGTGGTAACTTGTTTCTTACCACTCGCTTTACCATACCATGTGGCAACATGCATTTTGTGCATTGGTGAGCTAGGGTGCCATTCAGAACAGCACTGCATTGCACCTTACCAACCTTACCAACAGCAGATTGTAGTAATCTGCTTTGCTAAAAAGTGTACATGCACCTTTTTTGGTGTATTTTGGTGTGCTAGGCAGCCCATTCTAATAAAATGGCCTCCTTAGCACAAATTATGTGTTTAATGCAGTGCACAGATACAAATGTTCCCTTATAATACCCCCCTCCCCGTTCCCACCAGAAAGATAAGTATGTATCTTCTTCTTTTACATGCTTTTACAGTCTGTTTTAGTTTATTGGTATACCAGATCATGATAATATACTGTATAACTAGATTAAATTGACAGTAAATCCAAAAATGTAAGTTTTGTCATTAGCCACAAAAATATTATATCTGAAATATCTAAATAACCTGCTGCTGCTGTAGTAATCCACACACCCCATCCTTTTGCTCATGACATTTTTGCTATTTACTGGTGACATGGAGCAATTTCTTGTTTTGGAATTTTTTCTTCTCATCTATTAATATGCAATGCTCCACTCTGCATTGTGGACCAATGTAAAGCTATTCTATGCCACTGTTGTTATCATATATGTAAATGTACAGGTTGTAGGTATGGGTCTAAATGTAAGTAAATTTAACTTCATACCAGTTATTTTTTTTAACAGTGGTTTCAGAATTGTTAAATGCTCTCCAAGACACTGTTTTTGCTACTGCCTCTGCAAAATTACGTATGGACTGAATTCTGGAAATTTGTGTTTGAACCCTCTTTACAGAGTAGGAATACCTGATCTATAGTTGACACCCCATTTGATTGATATGCCACACAGGGAGAAGTGGATCTCAATCAATAGCTAACATAAAATTGTATGGTTTGGGATCTCATAGAGCAGGGCTCAAAATTTCAAGTCCTGAGCTACTAGCCAGGCCTCAAGAGTTACTCACCACCAGTTGCCCCACCTAATTCATACACTGCCCTGCGCCCTAATTGCACCCGTAAACACGCCCTCGTAGATTATCTCATGGAATGACAATGTTTTATGCAGAATCAAATTACAAAATAAATATTACCAACAACAACTTTAACAAAATGGGACAGGGCACTGGGGGCAGACCAGAGGGACAGGGCACTGGGGGCAGACCAGAGGGACAGGGCAATGGGGGCAGAACAGAGGGACAGGGCACTAGAACTGGGTCTCTTCCCCATTCTCTTGCTGTCTCCTCTGCAACTCCCATCCATCCTCTCTCTCCCATTCATCTCATCATCATGAGCCTGTGTGTGTGGCTCCACGCTTGCATGTCCCCACTTCCCCATTTTATTCAGGCTGGCAGAGAGGAGAGGAGCTGCAGCACAGCGGGAGGGAGTACAATCCAGCGCTGAGATCCACACAACTGCACAGCCAAAAGCACAGCGCACACTGACAGCGCACAGCACACATTGAGACCAGTCTGTTCATAGTGCTCAGGCTAAACGGTTGGACACTTACATAGAGCACAAGGAGAAGAAAACTGCACAAACTGGAAGGCTGCCGCTCTCATGTCAGGGCAACTTTCAGTGAGCGCTGCACCGGAGTGGTAATTTTTGCAATCCTCCACCTCACTCATTACTTTCTGCTCTCCAGCTACATTGGTCGGGGCCCAGGGGAGTGGGGCAGGCTCAGAGAGGTCATACTGTTAGGTCCCATGGCTTAATGAGAATTGTAAGGAGAGCACCTGTGTACTGCTCTACCTGTGCGCGGCTCACCAGACTACTTTTCCCGAGCATTCACCTTTCCTCTTCGGCCGCCAATCTCATCTGGACTCTAAGTGTAGGCACAGATTGGAGGGAGATTGATCATGCAGCCCTGTCATCACTCGCCCCCAGCTTAAATCCACTCGCCAAATGCTAGTAGGCGAGTGGAAATTTTGAGGGCTGTCATAGAGGATGTTACAGGAGGCAGAAAATGCAGTAGTAAATCATTTCATGAAAAATGGATTACAGGATCATTAAGAAGTTCCTTTGTATAGATTACTTTTTTGGAGGATAAGGATATTGTTTAGGGTAACTTTAATTTAAAGCCCACTTCCGATGCCAATAACCTAGACAAGAAATAAAGGAAAATCTCTCAGAAGGCCATACAAACACCATTACAAATGGAATATAGGTCATAATGCTTCCACATGCTGCTGGAGAAAATGGTTCATTGCTGTCTGTGACCCCTTGGGAATTCACCTAACTTCCTTGGGGACAAGAACAGCAATACAAAACTTGATAAGGTCCTTATCATTTTTCTCCAAAAGAGAAAAAAAGTTTGAGCTATGGCAGAGCTTTAGGATAAGGTTGCAATATATGAATAAATTAATTCCAAGGACACAAAGATAATGGGTAACATGATACTAATACGACATACTAATAATGAAAGCAAAGAATGTCAGAACACAGAACCAGCAAGCAACCTCCACTGATCTATTTCAATAAATATAACTGTAACTGATTTCAAAGAATGGATGTACTGCTGCCTTTTGCAAAACATCATCAATTTGTATTGACTTGAAACCCTGTCTAAATGGTCTGTATGTCTGTGTGCATTTCTACTTGGAGCATGTGTTAGATACCCATTACCTATCTTCTTTGTTTTCTATAGTGCTGTACATATGGAAGGAGCAGCAGTCTTACGTGGCGCAGCTGTAGGACTCGAACAACAGTGGCCAACAGTTTCCAGCGCAACAGCAGGTAAAGCACTCACCAAAACTTTACATTTATATCATTCAGATAAAGAGGAAGCAATCACAAAAACTAGAAGTGATTTGAATTATTATACAGCAAGAATAACTGACCAAACTGGCAATCACGCAAAAGAAATAGAGACACAGGAATAAGACACAACATGTGCATATGTGATAAAACAAAACAAGCAACAACGACAACCAAGATACACAGTAAAGCTTTAATGTATACAAAGCTAAATATTTAGACTTATTTCAGGGCTAACCAGGTACAAAGCTTTGTGTGGCAAGGCTGGGGACTGGGAACAAATCAGGGCTAAGGACAAGCTAAGGTTGGGGATAGGCCTAGCCTGAAGGTCAGGTTCGCTGGATATCTGGAAAATCAGAGCACACTACAATGCCTAGTTGGGGAAAAGCTGTAGATGTGAATATGCCTAGCAGGCAGGAAAAGATGGTGATTAATACAGAGCCTGTTATAGGGAGGCACATGCATGCAGCTATTGAATACACATCCCAACAGTTTCTAAGACACATTGCCAGTAGCAGGTGGAGAATGATATTAGAAGGTTCCTAACAAGCTCATATTTCCATTTTTTATACAGGGAACCAAGCAGATTAAATACACCCTAACCACAAAATATATATCTTTATATAACTTCCCAATATAATGTGTATAAAGACATGCATATTATCCCATAGCAAAATTGAAAGACATTATCAACTTTCATGCTTGCACCTTGTTTTTTTTCACCTGCATAAGATGTGTATTGGACGTGTTTTGTGGTGTCATTTGTGGGCCTTATATGCAAGTCTTTAGTAGAGTAAATCTTCATCATTTTTGTCAGTAATTTATTTTTTTGTTCAAACATGAGGCATATGACATGGCACTGCACAGGTTAATGCATGACCTCTGTATGTATTATGAGACCTAATACTTTCTTTAACCACTTGCCGACCTGCTGTCATCATTATAATGCGGCAGGTTGGCATGTGTTTATAGGAAGTGGTAATAGACTGCGGGGGGAACCCTCACTGTTTTTTTCAATGATTTGTATGTATATTGGCAGGATCCGGCAATACATTACAGCAGTTTTAAATAAAAAAAAATTCCTTTAGAAATGTCATGCTATGTAAGCAGACTTACATAGTGTGGGGCATGGATTTAGCCCCCTGAGCCAAGATTGGCCAAAGGCACCCTGCCTTTGGCCAATCATGGCTTTTTTACAGCAGAGCGTGCTGCGATTGGCCAAAACATGCAGGCCAGATGCATGCTTTGGCCAATCAGCATCAGCATGAGATCTCAGTGCATTGATGGTTTCACAGTGCATTATGAGGCGTTCCGTGGGCGCTCAAATTTTCCACGAATGGGAGAGTCAGATTTTTCATAGTGATGAAATAAGTTCCAACAAAATGGAGCATCAGAATGAATTTTGGAGGGGATATTTGAAGAAGTCCAATGTGGGGAAGTGGTAGTTAGAACAAAGTCCAGAGAAAGTTATAAGTCTGTCCCCTATAACGATATCTTCAGCATGTCGGATACATGCCGTGACCCAATTTTTTTGTAATAGGTCAGTGATGGCGAGTTCCATTAAAGCAAGTGAAAGCGATTGAAGAAGATGTATGGGAATGCCCCTGTAGATTAGTGGGATGACAGACCAGATTTTTATGGTTGCTGTGATAGATTTAGGTTAACAGCAAAACTCTAACCAAACATATTGATTATAAAGAAGAAAATTAATAGAAAGACATCACATAATAAACTGTAAACTACCTCAAAAGAATCTCAATCCTCACTCCTATAAAAACAATAATTGTACACTGTACAAATGCCCCTTTTTATTTGCATGAGTCTAATTAGGAGAAAGACAGAACATGATAGATTTATTGTCTCTTTGCTGATTACCTGATCTACTTATTTGCACTTCAGATTTATGTAAAAAAGTAATTCTATTTGTTTCAAGTGTTCATAATAATTTTTCTAGTTTACCCCAACAATATTATTACATGGCATACTTGATGAATTTGACAAAGGGTGTTTTATTAAACTTGCATATTAGGAGTGATTTTGGCATGTTATTAATTAAAAGCTGGTTATTCAAGTCATTTTACTAAGAAGCTATTAAAACAAATAGTATTCTTGATTACCCCAATTGCCTAGATTTAATCTTAACTTTATTACATTTCCTTTCAGTGTTTCTCATAAGAACCCAAGTGAGAAAAGCTTTGTGTCTTTGCTAAGAATTGTCTCATTTACTGCTGACTTCAGTTAAAATAACATTATTAAAAATACATGAAGTCAGTGCTAAACCTAGAAGCCAAGCACCTGCCTTCCTGTTCTCTTCATGCATTTAACATTTTCTAGCTTGTTTTATATTTCTTCATTCCCTGCTGTATCTGACTTAATTAAGATTCCTTGTTTTTTCACCATTCCCTCTCTATTTCCTTTCCCTTTATGCTGCCAAACATCAGGGTTATAATAACTGCCAAAAAGAAAGTTTACAAATATGCAAATATGTTTTTTTTTTTAACTTCTGTGAGAGGCTCTGAATTTCAGATCAATGCTTTTTATAGGGTGTATATGGCTGCTTCACTGCCTGCCCCACCCACCTTATAATAAAGTCCACTGCTGCCATGCAAGATTTCAATATAGGAGCCTCAATGGAAAGTCAAATTCCTGGGGCTTCATTGACCAAACAAAAAAAAAATTGTTAAGGTTTAACAGAACACAATATGTCTGTATTTAGACATGGTTTTAAATTCGATCGCTTTGAATCATATGAGTTTACTTTAAGATCTGAATATGGACACTATAAAGGATTTTTAATGTGCCTATAATATTTAACTGGTTAGCTAGAGTTGGTCTGCTTTGCATCAGTACACCTAAAACTAACAAAATACAGGAGAGGGTAAAACGTTTTCATATTCTACTAACAATTTGGTTTTAGGTGTAGCCACAGTAGTAAGTACACAGTACACAATTCTACAAGATAAACACAGGACAAACAGCAATGGGGACCTGTCTTCATTGCACTGGCAGGTGGGTGCAGTCTGGAACTTTTTATATGTAGCTGACAGTCAACATCATGATGTGTAGGTCACTGTGCTGCCACTCTAGGACATGACCTATGTTAGCTGTGCAGAAATCCAGTCCTAAAAGTAGACAGCATGCTCCCTTCAATATTGCATACCACCAGTGGCATTTACTACAATAATTGCATGATATATATATATATATATATATATATATATATATATATATATATATATATATATATATATATATATATATATATATAATGTAGGACAATAGGACATCATTATTCAGATGAACCAAGGCCATGCCTAAATATAGCCTGGTTGATAATCGAAAAGTTCAGTAGTCAACAAGACTGTTTTAAATAAAACGTTCTGTCACTTGGCTGCACAATTATCTTGTTAGTGTCTTAACCACTTCAATACCGGGCTTTTATACCCACCTCAATACCGGGCCTATTCTGGCACTTCTCTCCTACATGTACAAATCGTCATTCTTTTGCTAGAAAATTAGGCAGAACCCCCAAACATTATATGTGTTTTTTTTAGCAGACACCCTAGGAAATAAAAAGACGGTCATTGCAACGTTTTATCTTGCACGGTATTTGCGCAATCATTTTTCAAACACATTTTTTTTTGGAAAAACAGTAAAGTTAGCCCACTTTTTTTGAATATGAAATATGAAAGAATATGTTACACCGAGTAAATAGATACCTAACATGTCACGCTTTAAAATTGCGCACACTCATGGAATGGCGCCAAACTTCGGTACTTAAAAATCTCCATAGGCAACGCTATGAAAATGTTTACAGGTTGCCAGTTTAGATTTACAGAGGAGATCTAGTGCTAGAATTGTTGCTGGCACTCTAATGCACACGGCGATACCTCACATATGTGGTTTAAACGGCGTTTACATATGTCGGCGGGACTTACGTGTGCATTTGCTTCTGCGCACGAGCTACCGGGGACAGGGGCGTTTTCATTTTTTGTATTCTTTTATTTATTTGTTTACTTATTTTATTTTTTTTACACTTTTTTTTTTCACTTTTATTCCTATTACAAGGAATGTAAACATCCCTTGTAATAGGAAATATGTGTGACTGGTCCTCTTTATGGAGAGATGCAGGGTCAATAAGACCCCGCATCTCTCTTCCAGGCTGGAAAGCATGAGATTGTGGGATGGGAGATCCCATCTATGGACGTCAAATGACTATGGGCGGGTATTGAAGTGGTTAAAAGCTTTAAGGGGTTGTATTGGGTTTGTGTTTTTTCACCTTAATGCATCCTATGCATTAAGGTGAAAAAAACACCTTGCACTCTCCAGCCCCCAGCCCCCCGTTTTACTTACCTGAGCCCCGAATCTCCATGGGCGTGATCCCGGGATGCTTTGCCCCAGCTTGAGGCGGCTCTTCATTGGATGATTGATAGCAGCGCAGCCATTGGCTATGGCCACCGACTGTACACACGGGAGCGTGTCTGCAAGCTAACCCCTTTGGGAGAGCGCTTCCCAGAGGTGGTTAGCTCTTGTGGGGAGGAGCTGAGACAGCCGCTGTGGGACCCCAGAACAGTAGAATCGGGCCACTGCACACAAACTGCACAGTGGAGGTAAGTATAACACGTTTTTTATTTAGAAAAAAAAAAGAAAAAACTAACACATACAACCCCTTTAAAGTAAATTTGATTTAAAAGGCAACTTTTCAATAAGTCATACACAAACTTTAAGTTCATGGTTAAATGCTGTAAAATCCCCTAGGCATCTTAAGTATACTTAAAGCCTCAACTAGGAATAAAGACATTACTTTCACAAATTATAATTAGTGCGCTGTATAATTCCAGTAAGTCATTATTTTGATAAGATGGTTTCATATGTATTTGCTTACCATAGAAATATGGTTTTGGGGCATTGAAATATTTAATGTTCATACATCATTTATACCACTCTCTATCCTATTAGAATGATATACTTTGCTACTTTTGGCATGGCCCTTACATATTGACTGAAATGCCACATACCTGAATTATGTACAAACACTGGGCAGCAGATAATGCAAACTCTGCAAGTGCTCTAATTGCTGAAGTGTTAGTCTGCACTAAAACCAAATATTCAAAGTCAGCAGCAGATGATGGATACAGATGGATGAGGCAATCCCTCTATCTCAGGGGTCTCAAACTCAAATGACCTGAGGGCCACAAGACAAGTTTTCATATGCCATGGGGGGCCGCATGCAAACTTTCAAACTTCAAAAACAACAGTACTGGTGTCAGCGAACACATTATTAACCCCCAGCACTGGTGTCAGCGAGCGCATTATTACCACCAGCACTGGTGTAAGTCAGGGTTTGACAAATTTGCTTGGAATCTAGGAGCCAGCTAAAAAAGTTAGGAGCCAGAAAACGCACCCCGTCCCGACGAGCTTGCGTGCAGAAGCGAACACATACGCGAGCAGCGCCCGCATATGTAAACGGTGTTAAAACCACACATGTGAGGTATCGCCGCGATTGGTAGAGCGAGAGCAATAATTCTAGCACTAGACCTCCTCTGTAACTTAAAACTTGCAACCTGTAGATTTTTTTAAACGTCGCCTATGAAGATTTTAAAGGGTAAAAAAGTTTGTCGGCATTCCACGAGCGGACGCAATTTTTAAGCGTGACATGTTGGGTATGAATTTACTCGGCGTAACATTATCTTTCATAATATTAAAAAAAATGGGGATAACTTTACTGTTGTGTTATTTTTTAATTAAAAAAAGTGTATTTTTTTCCCAAAAAAGTGCGCTTGTAAGACCGCTGCGCAAATACGGCGTAACAGAAAGTATTGCAATGATCGCCATTTTATTCTCTAGGGTGTTAGGATAAAAAATATATATAATGTTTGGTGGTTCTAATTAGAGTGAAGAAGATGGCAGTAAAAATAGTGTAAAATGACATTAGAATTGCTGTTTAACTTGTAATGCTTAAGTTGTAATACCAACGGCCACCACCAGATGGCGCCAGCTCACATCTGGTGGTAATAACTTGTAATACCAATGGCTCACCACCAGATGGCGCCAGCTCAAAAAAAAAATCCCTCTTTGCTCCCCCCACTTCCGCCCTGCCTGCGGGCCATTTATAACTGGTCCGTGGGCCGCAAATGGCCTGCGGGCCGGTACTTTGAGACCACTGCTCTAGCTCAAATGATAAATAGACTCCATTTTTAATTATTTTGGATACACCAAAATATCCTGGAACACAGTACAAAAAAAAAAAAAAAAAAAGAAAGAAAAACTGTAAAAACATGGTTAAAGAAACATTAGTTTCCTTAAAGTAGAACTAAAGGCAACATTTTTTTCTTTGCTATCTGTGTCCCTATTAGGGAGGTTACCCTTCACTTCCTGTCCCATAGTGAAGACAGAAAGTGAGATGAAATCCCTGGCTGTCACCAGGATCATCAGATTCCCACAACAAATTTCCCCTCTACTCCTGTTTTGGGGACAGCCCCAAATTTAGGATTTTCTTTTGCTTTTACTTATGATGATGAAGGTAAACATGACAAGTAAAAATAATAAATCTTTGTAACATGTGCACAGGCAGTAAAAAAACACCTGAGCAGTATTCTAATCCCCCTCCAAAAAATATTTTGCCTTTAGTTATACTTTAAAGCAATTCTTTCATTAACATTCCAGCCCAAATTTACCCTCTCCCTTCCCATGCCTAAACGTATCCATAGAGCCACTCTAGTGCCTGCTGTTTTGATCCCCACCAATACTCAGCCCTGCATTGTTACCACTATCTACATCCTTGGTGTATCAGGAAAATGAGAGAATCAGCTTCTGAGGGAGCAAGGGAAAGGGTAACTATTACTGATGTTTTCAATCCCCCTAGATAAACCCTTTTACTGTCTGGTCCATACAACGTATGGATCTACAGCACTGCTTCCAGCTGTCCAAGTCCGTACACTGTACAAACGTGCATTCCCCCTTCTGCTTTCACTAACCATGAGCTTTTAGCAAAACTGTTCAGCAGACACTGCTAAACTAACCAGTAGCTCTGATTAGCAGCTGACAATCCACTGATCAGAGCTTTTGACCTAAAATGTGACTCCCCACACTCACCGCTGCTGCCGTTTCTGACATTTCTCCCCTCACTTACCTCCTCCACATACCATAGCTAAAATGCCACCCCCACCACTCCATTGTGGCTTCCCTGCAATTGCCAGCTTCTCATTTCTGCCCTCCTGCCAGCTTTAGGAGCCACAGAAAAATAAAATCATCTCCCGGAGGCCGTTCTGAGTCCCTGCACTCGACCCAACTCACCCGATCCAGGGGGCCCCTCAGTGCCGCTGGACGGCTTTCCCTCCTTCCTTTTCTGCCAGCTACATCTGCTGCTCTGCTGGGGCACACAGGCAAGCTGTCAGGATGGGGAGAGGTTTAGGGAAGTTGGTCAAAAGTGTTCCTTTCCTTGAATGGACACAGTGAGCGATCAGTACAGATTGTTACTTTGTCTATTCAATGTTGAAACATAGTAAACAGTGCTTACTATGTTTCCGTTTGTGAATGAATAGGAGTGTCTATACAGATTCCTATTCATTCAGGTGCAGTGCAGTTGAGTCTGCAGAGAAAAGGGACTGCCTTATGTCCCTTTCTTTGTCTCAGAAGAGAGACATCAGAGGTCTGTTTAGACCTCTGGCATTTCACAAAAAGTACAAAATATTAAAGGAAATTGTAAAAAAAAACAAAAAAACATAGTAAGGTTTTGTTCACACAGGGCATACTACAACAAATGCTCCACAAGGCTGTGCTGACTCGCACATGGATGCACAGGTGTTCTATGCATCCCTGTGCAAGCAGTACTATTGATGTCAATAGTGATGTAGCAACTGCACGAACATAGACGTTGCTTCTAATTTGAGATCCATGTGGTCCCAGGTGCATGTCCCTGAGCTCACACTGGCTGCATATGGGGCCATGCACCTGCATGGATTTCAGATTGGGAGCAGCGGTTGTAAGATTTTGTAAATTATGCTATGTTTGTGTCCGCTAATAATGATTTTAGTGTATTTTTTGTGAAAATAATGGATTGCTAAACATGTGTGCAACTATTGAAGGGCCTGAAAAATCAGTAGCAAATTTTTTTATTCTACAGGTCATGTGCTCTCAGAAAATGTATGGTTTGGGTGTAAGGATGTAGTGCTTGCAGTGCAAGGAAAGGGGAAGATGAAAGAGAACATTTTAAACTACCGTATTTATCGGGGTATTGCGCGCTCCAGCGTATAGAGCACAGCCCTAATGTGGACCCGCAATTTGTGTAAAAAAAAAACATTTTAGTACTTACAGTTTTGGTGTCTTGCGCGGCGTTCATCGGCGGTCTTGTCGGGTCTGGCGTCCATCTGTGGCTTCGGTGGTGTCCTCCCGGCTTCTCCCGCACTGTCTCCCCGTCGAATCGCCGCTTCCTGTGCTCAGTTTGAATGCCTGCGCCGACATATACCAAGTGCAGTACACTCGGCTATATTCGGCCAGGCTCGGCATCGCTCGAGCGAAGCTGAGCCTGGCCGAATGTACCCGAGTGTACTGCGCTCGGTATATGTCGGTGCAGGCATTCAAACTAGGCGCGGGAAGCGGGTATCGGCCTATATCGCGCACCCACGATTTCCCCCTTATTTTAGGGGAAAAAAGTGCGCGGTATACGCCGATAAATACGTTATACCAAAGTTCAACTTAAAAAAAAAAAAAAACACTGCAGTCACATATACAAAACAAAATTCCTTTATTTTTCTGTAAACCTATATGCACATACTGTATATGATCTGAATGCACTCCCCAAGTTTATAATGGTGTTAATTGCAGTGAGAAGAGTTACGATGTGGAATGGTTTAATGTCTAAAACAGTAATAGGAAAACTGGTAATGAGATAAAAAAAACAGTGACTGTTTTTCTTGTAACTATTATTACCCAAAATTCAGAAGCATAAATAGAACCTTCAGGGCCCTGGTGCAAAAACCATGAGGCCCTTCTCTCTGAACCCAGTGGTGGAAGGCAAGTGCCAGGTCGCAATTGCAAACTTTGCGACCCTGGTAGTTCTGCCACTGGTGTCGGGAGTTTTATTTTTTTGCAGTTTTTTTTTTTTTTACATATTTTAGTTTTAGATTTTTAGCCCCATTGGGAGGTTTGGTAAAATATCAGGCATCTAAAAAGACCTCTGATGTTTCACCTTTGAGAAAGAGAAAGGAGATTGAGGACAAAGCCCTCAATCTCCATCACTGCATCTTCAGCAGCACAGACTGAATGCACAAGAATAACTCTGTACAGGGCTTTTTGTTCATTCACAAATCGAAGCATAGTAAAACCAGTTTACAATGCTTCAATTATGAATGGACAGAGTCAGTGACCAGTACCAATCCCTGGCTCTGTCCACTCACAAAAAGAATGGGCTGGCAAATGACATACTGTATTCACCAGCCCCTTGCCAGCTCTCCATTCTGATACATGCCCTGCAGCAGCCAGTGAGAGAGGGAAAGGGGGAAGCCAGTAAAACTGCAGCAGAGGGGTGGGTGACAGAAGGCCAGGGGAGCACACAGGGCCTTAAGAGCAGAAGTTAGAAGAGGAAAATGGATAGGAGGGGTGGCATACAGAGGAACCAATCTCCTCCATTTTGCTCCTGAAGTTGCTGAATGCCTGCGGGAAGGAGAAGAGGAGAAGTTGGCTTTCAGTGGCTGCAGAAGGAAAATGGAGGGCATTGGTTCCCATATATGCAACTATTGCTGCCCCTTCTTTCTAGATGTACATGGGAGCCGCATGGGCCTCCTGGAGCATGGAGTTGTGTCGCAATTGCGACCCCTGTAGTTACGCCCCCGACAAAATGATATTAGTCAAGTATTTTAATCCCAGAAGGTAATTAATACAGGTACTTATACAGGGAATTATGTTTCCCTACAATGGGAGAAATTTTGAGAAGATGAACTTGGTAGACAATATTATTTATTCTGCCTTATTAAAATATAAATATGGGCAAAGCTTGGTCATATTGCTCATGTGAGTGACACTTACTTTTGCACTCCTGTGACCCAGAATCATCTGACAGCAGGTAAAGTCTTCTGTTGACTGACATCACAGACCCGCTACAGTCTCTGAAAGGATCCTGACAATAAAGTTAGGATCCTCTCAGATTCCTGACAAGCAGCGGGCTCAGCCTCTCAGTGTTCTGCTAAGAGCCTGAGCCAGCCACTATCCCCCCAGAAAGTGCTGGAGGGGCAGAGCAGAGAGATACCAGACCCTTATCCGAGCATGCAGACTGGCCGGTCAGGAAAGGGGGTGGGGATGGGCGAGCGCCCCCCTCCTAAACCGTACCAGGCGGCATGCCCTCAACATGGGGGGGTGCTTTGGGGCAGGGGGGCTGGGATGTGACATCATAAGAGGCCTATATAAATTGCCACGTACCGCACACCCGGCATTACAGCGGGAGGGAGCGTTGAGTCAACATTGAAGAGGAGAAGACAAGAAGAAGAGAAGAAGGCGACACAGAAGACCGGGCCCCTGCTGGTGAAAGAGCTGAAAGAAGGCAGCGGTGGTGCCCGGGAGAAGAGAAAAAGAACCGGAGAGCGGAGAAGTCGGAAGACCCCCCGAAGTCGGAAGAAGACCCCTCGAAGTCGGGAGAAGACCAGGCCACCGCTGGTAAAAGAGCTGAAAGAAGACAGCGGTGGTGCCCGGCAGAAGACCCCCGAAGTCGGAAAAAGACCCCCGGAGCTGACTAATAAACTACTTTAAAAACCTGTGTAGTGTTTTTTTATTGACATTTATTTTCCACCAGGTGAATGGGTAGGGGTATGATGTACCCCATACTCATTCACATAGGGTGGGGGGCTGGGATATGGGGGCCCCCTTATTAAAGAGGGCTCCCAGATTCCGATAAACCCCCCCGCCCGCAGACCCCGACAACCAACGGCCAGGGTTGTCGAGAAGGGGCCCTTGTCCCCATCAACATGGGGACAAGGTGCTTTCGGGTGGGGGGGCCACAGGGCGCCCCCTGCCCCAAAGCACCCCCCCATGTTAAGGGCATGCCGCCTGGTATGGTTCAGGAGGGGGGGCGCTCGCCCATCCCCTCCCCCTTTCCTGACCGGCCGGTCTGCGTGCTCGGATAAGGGTCTGGTATGGATTTGGGGGGAGTCCCCACGCTGTTTTTTCAGCGTAGGGGGTTCCCCTTGAAATCCATTCCAGACCTAAGGGCCTGGTATGCTTCTAGAGGGGAACCCATGCCGTTTTTTTATTTAAAATTTGCCGTGGAGTTCCCCTGTGGGAGGGAGGAGCTTGCCTTAGAAAAGGTTCACACTGGGGCGACTTCCTGTAAAGTTGCCTCACTGTGAACGGGGATCTGACTTGGAGGTGACTTCCATTGAAATCAATGGATACAGGTCGCCTCAAGTCGGATTGAAGTAGTACAGGAACCTTTTCTGAAGTCGGAGCGACTTCAGTAGTGTACATTAAGATGGCTCCCATTTACTTCCATTCATTTTCTCGACAGCACGACTTGGGGCATCTTGAAGTCGGGTCCCAGGTCGCCCCAGTGTGAACCGGCTCTAACTATATATATGGATAAGGATTACATCCCCCCAAGTCTGTACCTTCAAAAATTATTTTGCACTGGCAACACTGATATTTTTGACATGCTACCTTGCAGTTTACTTACAGGTGACAGTCTACCTAATAAGGATATATACTGTATCATCTTATACTCTTTTTATATTGAATTGTGTGTAGTTGACAGGCCACTCATCACATTTCTATTTCTGCTGATATCCTTAAGAGTTGGATAACTTGAATATCAGCCAACAGAAATGGAGGTCAAGTGCTCCCAGATTCTAAACACCATCCTCTATATTTTTTTGAAAGAAAAGTTACATCTTCTGGCTTATATTGCACGGAAAATAGCGAAGCTGCTGCATGCATACAGCATCCTCCTCTCACAAGATACCACAGTAGGTTTTAACCAGGCTTTTCTTTTCCCCACTCCCTCATCACTGGCTGTAATTGACAGCAGGGGGAGCCAATGCTGTCTCTGAGCCAATGAGGTGGAAGAGAGCACTTGTTCTTAACCACTTCAGCCCCGGCCACGTTTTGCGATTCGGCACTGCGTCAATTTAACTGACAATTGCACGGTTGTGCGATGTGGCTCCCAAACAAAATTGACGTGTTTTTACCCCACAAATAGAGCTTTGTTTTGGTGATATTTGATTACCTCTGCAGTTTTAATTTCTTTGTGCTATAAACAAAAATAGAGCGACAATTTTGAAAAAAAATACAATATTTTTTACTTTTTGCTATAATAAGTATCCCCAAAAAAATATATAACATTTTTTTTCCTCAGTTTAGGTCGATACGTATTCTTCTACATATTTTTGGTAAAAAAATAACGCAATAAGCATTTATTGATTGGTTTGCGCAAAAGTTATAGCATCTACAAAATAGGGGATAGTTTTATGTAATTTTTAATAATAATGTTTTTTTACTAGTAATGGCGTCAATCAGTGATTTTTATCGTGACTGTGACACTATAGTGGAAACATCGGACACTTTTGGCGCTATTTTGGAACCATTCACATTTATACAGTGATCAGTGCACTGATTACTGTGTACATGTGACCTAGGAATGTGTTCTAACTGTGTGGGGGTGGGGCTATGTGTGACACGACACTGATCACAGGGAGCTGTGATTAGTGTCCTGTCACTAGGCAGAATGGGGAAATGCTTGTTTACATTAGCATTTCCCCATTCTTCCTCTCTGTGAGACGATCGCGGGACTCCCAGCAGACATCGAGTCCGCGGGACCTGCAGTCAGACTCACGGAGCTCCCGGCGGGCGGGCCTTAAAGGTGACATAAATATAAGTCGATCAGCCGTGCCATGCTGCCAACGTATATAGTCGTGCAGCGGTCGGCAAGGGGTTAACGATGGATCGAGATTGGGCTCAGGTAAGTATAAAGTAAGGCTTATAGAATGCATTAAGTTAAAAAAAAACTTCAGCCTTTACAACCACTTTAACTCCTGTTTTGTCTGTCAGTGTGATCAGCTAACATAATTGTGTTGCTATGGACTTCTCCAGGGGAGCACTGAGAACTATTTTCCAGTACGTTTTGAGGATTCTTACAATATTTGCAATCTTGAAGCAAAGCAGAACACATTCTGAAATAATAGAGCTATGAAGTTCTACATCAATCTATCTGGTGGGCAGCCTAATCTACAGCCCAGGAGCAACCAATTGTCTCTAGCAGAGGCCTTAAGCCCTGTACACACGGGCCAGAATCTCGTCAGGAAAAAAATGTAGTTTTTTTCTAAAGAGATTCTTGCCCGAGTGTACAGTCATTCCATTCAAAAGAACCAAGGTTCTTTTGAATGGCAAGAACGCAGTGACATCTTCGCGTACGATGAGTATGCGCTCGTCACATTTGATGCCGTTGCGGCCATCTTGCTGCACCCTAACTATGCCTAGGAAGCTACCAAGCATGCGTCAAAGTTATTTTGAGCATGCGTGGGTTTCCACGGCGACAGGTAAGTATACACACTGCCGAGAATCACAACGAGAAAATAGAGAGCAGGTTCTCTATTTTTCTCGTCGAGATTTTAGGCAGTTTTCTTGACGAGAAACCTGAAAGCCTCGTACACACGCTCGGTATACTCGGCAAGAAAGCTCTACCAGCAGTTTTCTTGCTGGTTCTTGCCGAGTAAACCAAGCGTGTGTATGAGGCTTTTCAAGTATAATCATATTTCTCATCCCTTCACCCCTTTCATTTGAAATCCATAAAACAACCATACTGTTGCTTTAAGTATGTATAAATATATAGCTCTGAAGCCAGTTTAGACAAATTCTTTATAACAGAAGAGCAGGATAAAAAAAAAACTCAAGGGGACCATAAGAAAGTCATGTGGAAGGCTCTCCTCCAGCCTTGGAGATTTCTCTGCTGCATTGAGCAGAGAGAACAATGGGGGACACTGCAGGCTAAACATAGAGGCCTGCGTTTTATGAATGGCGAATATGATGTGGACTAACATTATGATATGTACTCTTATGTACTCTGTTTTATTAAATTCACTCTAAGAGGACTTTTTCAAATAAACAGAAACAAATTCTGGTGTGCAAACTGCATTTTCATAAAGCAGCCAAATAATATGCCCTAATATTATATTTAATACTGCTGTCATAACATTGAAAGATGATTGAAGATTAGTTACCAAAAGTACCATTGTTTCACATTGGTCATGGTCAATAAGCACAGGTCAATAAGCATATTTACATTAGCAACATTTTACATAAAACAATAAATAAATTCAGTTTTTCATTATAGTGGTGGTGTTTTTCATAATGGATCTTCATATTCTAAGTGATAGAAATCTAAGTGCTGCAGTATCAATGAAACATTCACATACGGTTTGTACCCTTTTGTCTAAACAAAGAGTAACCTAATTGAGAGAAACAGAACCAGGTCAGCTGCCAGATATGTTTATGTTACTTCATAGGTCCCTGTTAGCCTCTGGATAATAAAGAGACATAAGAACAGCATAAAGTAATTGAATAGATAGATCTCAAACCTTAAGGAAATTATCAGAAAGCCATATTCTTGTAAATCACTGCCTTGTATAAGGATAATTCATTACCCGTGGTTTTTACCGCTACACAATAATTAGATGCATGACATGTGTTAACAGGACCTCTGTTGTAATTTATAGTGTGAATAGAAAGAGAAAAATAATGCCTTTCAACATCTTTAATGCAGCAGGAGGAAATGTTGGTGATGTTTTAGAACTGACAAAGCATCTAAACATTCAAATGATGCTTCTTTAACCACTTAAGCTCTGGAAGGTTTTACCTCCATCACGACCAGGCCATTTTGTGCTATTCAGCACTGCGCTACTTTAACTAATAATTGCCACACTGTACCTAAATGAAATCTATATAATTTCGTTTCACACAAATAGAATTTAATTTTGGTGGTATTTGATCACCACTAGGGTATTGTTTTTTATAAAAACAACTTTTTTTTAAAAAAAGTATATTTTTTACTTTCTGTTATAAAACATATCCAATAAAAAATAAATGAATGTCTTCATAAATGCATGCCAAAATGTATTCTGCTACATGTCTTTGTTAAAACAAAACCCTAATAAGGGTTTATATTGATTATATTGATTGGTTTATGTGAAAGTTATAGCATCTATAAAGTATGGCACACAGTATGTACTGGAATTTTCTTTGTAATTGCAACTTATAGTGGGACTGTGATAGTGATAGTGAGATGGGCAAGCTGACCTTAAATGATGCTGGCTGAGAGGTGCACTAACTGACACTGACATCACCAGTGGAACTAATACAGTGATCAATGATAATGCTATACACTGTCACTGTACTAATGACACTGGCTGGGAAAAGGGTGATTAAAGGATTAACAATGTGCCTAACAATGTGTAATGTTTTCTGCTTTTTACTAAATATCTGTTCCTTCTCCCTGCAAAGCAGGGAGGAGAGACAAAAAGATAATTCTCTCTGTACAGAGCCCTGTGTTTTTTTTTTTTTTTTGTCAACACAAGGCTCAGGCCTCTAATTTGACACAGCCAGTCAGCAGGTCTCAGCCATGATCATTGGCTGAAACATGTTGCTAAAATCTTAGTTGACAAGGGAACCCAGAAGCCACTGTCAATGTACAGGTACGTGATTGTACCTTTACAGTGCATCCGGAAAGTATTTATAGCGCTTCACTTTTTCCACATTTTGTTATGTTACAGCCTTATTCCAAAATTGAATAAATTAATTGTTTTCCTCAAATATCTACAAACAATACCCCATAATAACACCATGAAAGAAGTTTGTTTAAAATCTTTGCAAATCTATTAAAATGAAAAAATAAAATAAAAAATCACATACAGTAAGTATTCACAGCCTTTGTCATGACATTCAAAATTGAGCTCAGGTGCATCCTGTTGCCACCAGTCATCCTTGAGATGTTTCTACAACTTGATTGAAGTCCACCTGTGGTAAATTCAGTTGATGAGCATGAATTCAAATGGCACACACCTGTCTATATAAGGTCCCGCAGTTAACAGTGCATATCAGAGCACAAACCAAGCCATTAAGTTCAAGGAATTGTCTGTAGACCTCAGAGACAAGATTGTATCAGGGCACAGATCTGGCAAAGGGTACAGATACATTTCTGCAGCTATGAAGGTCCCAATATGCAAAGTGCCCTCCATCATCCGTAAATGGATGTTTGAAATGACCAGGACTCTTCCTGGAGCGGGCCGCCCAGCCAAACTAAGCGATTGGGGAAAAAGGGCCTCAGTTAGGGAGGTGACCAATAACCCAGTGGTCACTCTGACGGAGCCCCAGCGCTTCTCTGTGGAGAGAGGAGAACCTTCCAGAAGAACAACTATCTCTGAAGCTCTCCACTAATGAGAGCTGTGTGGTAGAGTGGCTATAAGTAAGCCACTCCTCAGTAAAAGGCACATGGCAGCCCACCTAGAGTTTGCCAAAAGGCACCTGAAGGACTCTCAGACCATAAGAAACAAAATTATCTGGTCAAATGCATCAAAAATTGTACTCTTTGGCCTGAATGGCAAGCATCATTTCTGGAAGAAACCAGGCACCACTCAACACCTGGCCAATACTATTCCTACAGTGAAGCATGGTGGTGGCACGTCATGCTGTGGGGATGTTTTTCAGCGGCAGTACCTGGGAGACTAGTCAGGATCAAGATAAAGATAAATGCAGCAATGTACAGAGACATCCTTGATGAAAACCTGCTCCAGAGGGTTCTGGACCTCAGACTGGGTCAAAGGTTCAACTTCCAATGACCCTAAGCACACAGCCAAGATAACAAAGGAGTGGCTATGGGGCAACTCTGTGAATGTCCTTGAGTGACCCAGCCAGAGCCCAGACTTGAACCCAATTGAACATCTCTGGAGAGATCTGAAAATGGCTGTGCACTGACACTTCCCATCCAAGAGGTCTCGCAAAGAAAAAAAGTGTGCCAAACTTGTAGCACAGGGGTGCCCAACCTTTTGAAGAGGGAGGGTCACTTAAGCGACTTGGTAACCAGTCGCAGGCCACAATGAGTGGAGCAGGCACGGACACAGCCCACTATACTTTTTTTTGGGGGGGGTATTGTTTGTAGAATTTTGAGGAAAATAATAAATTTAATCCATTTTGGAATAAGGCTGTAATATAACAAAATTTGGATAGCAAATACTTTCTGGAAGCACTGTACAAGTCGATAAGCTGAATGCAGTAAAATACGCACAAGAAAGCGGCAAGCGGTAATTTCTTCCAATTAAAATGGTATACAGTTTATTTATACATTCACCTTTAAAAAAAATGCACATGGAGCCTGGAAAGTATTGCACCAGCAACCTGCTGACTGCAGATCCTGCTGTCCTGCAGACTTTGTACGGGCAGGCAGTTTCGCACTGATAGGAAGAATCAATGAACTATTACAGCGCTCAACAACACTTTGGTAGTTCACTGAGAACTACAAGCCGACAACTGAAAAGATGTCTATACTTGTAGTTACTTTATTCACAGGGAAATTCATCAGGGGATGATGTTTAGTGATGTAACATGTAGGGTGGGGCTGATTCATCAAGCTGCATGACAGGAAGTTTATGATCCGCCATCTTGTGTGGAGACCAGGACCCCCGAGGGGAAAGAGGCTTGTTCTCTGCAGTGCATCAGATATGTACTGTGCTTTAAAACGTGAGCTTTCAATTTACTTTTTAATAGATACTACTGGAAGGCGTTTTACACTATGATACTCCATCTTCATTGGAGTTTTGGTGGAATAAATATGAGGAGGATGGAGAGGATTAAATTCCTGAGATAATTGGATATGGAAAAACATCTGAACTTACACCTACCTGGTATAAAGGGAAAAGTGTTATTTGACCTAACATTATTTTGGGTCAATATATATATATATTGTCGGTGGAGGCAGGAGCACTAAAGTTGGTGGAACAAGCATGAGTAAATTATATTGACTGCGCATAAATCAATCAATTTGCATAAATTAATTAGGATAAAAATAACATCTTTGCCACGTTTATATATCAGCACTAATTCTTTGAGCCACACATACTACACAGGAGGACTATACAGCACTTACTGATTGATTAATGACATTTGTTCATGAAGAAGGACATTATGCATGTTATTTAAGTGAATATTTTATTGATGGCATTTGTTATTTTGATGTTGGTTTTGTCATACATTTTATGTTGTGCACAGGTTTGATCACTGAGGCCCTGTACACACGGTCGGTCCATCCAATGAGAACGATCCGAAGGACCATTTTCATCAGTTAACCGGTGAAGCAGACTGATGGTCTGATGTGCCTACACACCATCAGTTAAAAAACCGATCGAGTCCAACGCGGTGATGTAAAACACAACGACGTGCAGAGAAAAATGAAGTTCAATTCTTCCAAGCATGCGTCGACTTCATTCTGAGCATGCGCGGGTTTTGAACCGATGCTTTTGGGTACTAACCATCGATTTTGACCTATCGGTTAGACGTCCATCGGTTCAATTTTAAAGCAAGTTCTCTTTTTTTGGACCGAAGGACAACTGACCGATGGTGCCCACACATGGTCGGTTTGGACCGATGAAACTGAACTTCAGTCCATTTTCATCGGTTTTGTCCGATCGTGTGTACAGGGCCATACAGTATCATAAGACAGCGCTTCACTGAGATAACGGTATATTTATATGCATATATATATAGGAACGCATGTAGTGCTAGCTGCAGTCTAAACTCATTTTGTGTACAAGAAAGTACATAATTGTGCTGAAATTTATAGAATCACATGGTCTATCATGTGTTGTAAATTGATAAGGATCAGTAACACTAAGGCCCCGTACACACGACCGAACATGTTTGCTGAAACTGATCCGCGGACCAGTTTCAGCAGACATGTTCGGTCGTCTGTACAGCCGAGCGGACAGGATTCCAGCGTACATTTGCCCGCCAGACCGCTTTCGAGCGGGCAAATGTTTCTAAACTTGCTTAGAAACATGCCCGCTGGAATCCTGTCCGTCGGACATGTTCGGTCCTCTGTACAGACTTACCGTACATGTCCGAGCGGCCGCCATCCCTCGCATGCATCTAATGACTTCGACGCATGCATGGAAGCATTGAACTGCCAGGGCCGCTCATGTCGCCACGTCATCGTCGCGGCGACGGCGCGGCTTTGTCGCCGCGTATCGTGTACGTGCGTATTTCTGTATGATGGTGTGTACAGCCATCATACAGAAATCTCCGGGCGGGCATGTACGCTGAAAACGGTCCGGCGGACCGTTTTCATCGTACATGTTTGCCCATCTGTACGAGGCCTATATCTCTTTCTGTGACACTCATCTCCACATAGTTGCATGCTGTGTAACTTAATTTATAAAAGATCTGAATTATAATAAGACATGTCAGGTAATTGCAGGTTTGGTTTAATTCGTTTAAATAAGAATGAATCTATATAAAAGTAGAGGAAGCTCAATATAATCTTGCTAACTCATTGCAAGTATTATGAATCTTTTCATGAATCATTAATGTTAATAATAATGCTGGTTTTGCCAGTGACTTTTTAACTTGATTATTCTGCAGTAAAGTAACGGAACTATCTATCCTGAAATATGGAAGAAAAATAGCAGCAATTATAAAGGTAAAGAGACTGTCAAGAGAATAGATTGAAATACATTTAAAAAGACTGTCATCATCTATTCATGTAGCACATTAGGAAGAATAGCTAAGTATGTCAGATAAGTGTAAAATTACAGCAGGAAAAGTTTGGAGCTGCTTTATAATCAGTTGTGGCCCATCCATACGGGGCACAGGGTCGCCGTCTCCCCCTAATCCATGCACCCAGCCTCTTATCTACATGCAGGGCACCAGACGCAAGGCTTTCAACTGTTTTTTTTTTAAGCACATGATTAGAGCCTGAGGCTCTAGGACCCCTTTCACATTGGGGTCTTAGAGCCAATTTTTTTTATCGGTAAAGCTTATTTTAGTGGCGCTTTACCGCTGTTGAAGCAGCGCTTTTCGGCCACTAGTGGAGTACTTTTAACCCCCTCTAGTGGCCAAAGAAGGGGATACAAGCTCCCCTTGTTGCAGCGCTTTGGAAGCACTGCCCATTCATTTCAATGGGCAGGGTGTTTTGGGAGCGCTGTATACAGTGCTCCCAAACCACACCAAAGATGTTGCTTGCAGGACTTTTTCTAACGTTCTGCAAGCGCACCATCCCAGTGTGAAAAGTCTCACTAAAATGAATAGGCGGCGGCTTTCAGGAGCTTTACAGGTGCTATTTCTAGTGCTAAAAAACCTGAAAACCCCCTCAGTGTGAAAGGGGTCTAATTGGCAATAAAAAAGAGTGGGCTCTGGGCATCTTCCTTTCCGTCTTCCACAGGGGGGAAGCTCACTGCCTTCTCGTCTGACTTCTGCATGCGGGGGGGGGGGGTTGGTTGCCCAATGAAGATACAGACTTTTACAGACTAGGAATTATTTTCGTATTCAAAACAACCATTTTGTTCATAATAAACTTATTTTGCATGGGAGCAAAAATGTCGTTTGTAAAAACGAGAAACCTATCTTTTCACCAGCATTATTATTGAAGGATGTATTTACACATCATACTGCCAGTGCCCCTGCATTATTTTGTAGAATCTCTGCCCCTGCGTTAGGTAATTCTTCAAGTAAATACGAATACTATAATGTGATATTGAAGGTAACATGGGGATTGCTTTTTATTTTTCCGATGTACAGAGTCCTCTCAATATCCCCGGCACTCACTTTTTCCTGCAGATTTCTTGCTAAATTGACAAATGTCAAGAAGCAGAACAAACAGGATTTTTTGGGAAAAAAGCAGTCACAATTTATACATTGTAAAGCTTATACACCTATAATACTGCTGCCATAGACATGAAACCATCAAGAGAACCCCTCCTGCAAGAAAATAGCAATAATATATAATACACTGGGGTTGATTTACAAGAACTGGAGAGTGCAACATCTGGTGCAGCTCTACATAGAAACCAGTTTTTATTGCCAAAGCTTAATTGAACAAATTAAAGTTTGAAGCTGATTGGCTAGCATGCACAGCTGCACCAGATTTTGCACCAGTGGCAGGGCGTCCACAAGGGTTCACGGGTGCCCTCTCCAGCTGCCCCCTCTATGCCCAAAGGATAGATTAATGCCCCACATGGTTGGCGCTCGCAGTTCACCCAGCTGTATTAGAAAAGTGAATGAATATTTGCTTTCTTAACTCTGAACTGCCTCTCCAGCAATCAGGTGCTTGGGTCTATTACCTGTCACCTAATTGGCTGAAACGACAGGCGCCGCTATTGGACGCCTATCAGGAGGAGAGGATGGGAGATGAGGATGGCAGGATATGCATGAAGGACCACTCTCGTCGCTGTCACCCGCTGCCCCACCAAGACAGGATAAGTGCCGGGCAGACGGAGGCACACTGGCAGCATTTTATGGGCACACTGGCAGCATTTTATGGGCACACTGGCAGCATATGATGGGCACACTGGAAACATTTTATGGGCACACTGACAGCATTTGATGGGCACACTGGCAGCATATGATGGGCACACTGGCAGCATTTAATGGTCACACTGGCAAAATATGATGGGCACAGTGGCAGCATATGATGGGTGTGTAGGACAGGTGAGTATGTACAGCTGGGGGTGGGGACAAGTGGAGGGCAGATGAATACATAACGCTGGGAGTGGAGGAGAGGTGAGTAAGTACAGCTGTGGCTTAGAGACAGGTGGAGGACAGGTGAGTATGTACGACCGCCCGGCGCTTTTTTTTTACGTCGTTTGCGTTTGGCTTTTTCCGGCGTATAGTTACCCCTGCTATATGAGGGGTAGCTAATGTTAAGTATGGCCGTCGTTCGCGAATACAGCTGGACGAAAGCATGACGAGTTGCCGACGTCATTTGGAGCATGCGTAATGAGATTCAGTCACGGCCGACGCATGCGTAGTTCGTTCGGCGCAGGGACGTGCATCATTTAAATGATACATGCCCCCTACCCGCCGAATTTGAATTCCGCCGGGTGGATTTACGCTACGCCGCCGCAACTTTACAGGCAAGTGCTTTGTGAATACAGCACTTGCCTGAAAAACTTGCGGCCACGTAACGTAAATGAGTTACCTTACACCAGCAGAAAGATCCGCTGATCTTTCTAAATCTGGCCCCTGGTGTGTATGTACAGTGGCTGTTGGAGGACAAGTCAGTATCTACTGCAGTGGGTGAAGAACAAATGTTGAACAAGGGTGCGTGTACTGCTGAAGATCGAAATAAATGTGGAAGACAGGGAAGAATAAGAATTGGGGGCATGCTGGCTGGGGGGAAGGAGTGTTATTTAAAGAATAGGGGTACTTAAAGTTTAATTACAAGAAAAAAAGATTGCAGGCAAATATAATATTTATTGAGAATAAACAGTATATGTACATCAAAGAGCACTTTCAGGGCTGTGACTCGGATATTAAAGATGTGTACTCTATTCTTACAAGAAAAAAATATTATACCAACTAAAACCATCTGAAGTAGACAATCATCTTCATACATTGTTTTTCTTGCTGTTGTAATTTCTCTAATGGAGGATATGTCCTATGAGGATTATACTAAATATAATACTGTCCTGAACTTGTGAACCTAGCAGACAGTACTTAGGAACACAAGCTAGAGCTGCTTTGTAATTCAGGTTTGCTTTCCAGATCACTGCTTAGATGCTGTGTCTATTTTTTCCTCTACTTAACTCTTGAAACATTTGCTAAACACCCCAGCCAAAAATCCACTGCAGTGTCTGTGCCAAGTTCGCAGCAAACTGTAATCAGGTTAGGGGCAAGGTCGTATTATTGGTGGCCTCATCCCCCCCCCCCCTTGTGATTTCCCAAATGCATGTATAATTTTGCTAAATGAGGCAGCATAACATTAAGCCCATTGGATATGTCAACATGACATTGGATTGGTTTGTACTGCTGCAAACATGAATATTTATACGGAGTAAAAATTGTGTTAAAATAGGGCTGAAGACTGTGCCACTGCAAATATCTTATCATAGAGAAGATGCAGTGTTGTTTTTTTTTTTTTTTTTTTGGGGCACAGAATTGAGAAAGACATTTATGGAAAAAGGCAGTGACCGGAATTGCATGCACTGGTGAATGAATGAAGGGTGGGGCAGATCTGCTCTGCAGAACACACTACCCACGCTACACTGCAGAGGAAAAGCTGCATAGAAGAGAACTGAATAATTATCAGAGCTTCATGAGTAATACAGCATTAGGGAGCTATTACTTGTTCCAGTACCACTAGCTTGTCACCTTAATGTAGTAAACAGCAGATGCACCAGCAGCGTGTGAATACAATGATGCATATGTAGTAGAAACATGCTAAATATAGGCAGCATCCTCGTTGCACCATGTCACTGATCACAGGCACAGGAAACAGAATGCCTGCTATATAATTACTGAGAAGACGAGTGTGTATTTAAAGGCACCAAAATGAAAATGATGAAGGTGTCTTTATATTTGAGCTGCATTATTTTACTGTTTAATTATTTTTTATTTCTTTTTTTGAAGTAAATCTTTTTTATGACACTGCTTTTTTTCAGTGAGTGCCTAATAAATATCTAAAGTAGTGGTCCCGGGCATTGATCTTTTTTGACAGGGCAGATATATTACCAGATGTGTAATGTATAAAGGAGAAACAAAGAGTCTCCCTTGTTTATGCTTTGAGATTAGATGCTCATTGTGGTTATGCATATTTTTAATAAAAAGCTTTTTACTAATTGTCTGCAGCTGCACCTGCTTGTTCAGTGCTTTCATTCTGAAAATGCTTATTCAGAGTTCTATTAGGGCAGAGAAGACAAATAAAACAAAAATATGTATGCATCTTGAAGGCCTCAATCAGACAGGTGAACGAGGGAGGAGAGACAGATGGACACAGCAGCACTTTGTGCTATGGCCGCATTGAAATTGGATAATAAACTGTTGCCATCTTGTATGTAGAAAGAAATGTGCTGTCCATGAACACAAAGGCCTCGTACAGACGACCGAACATGTCTGCTGAAACTAGTCCGCTGACCAGTTTCAGCAGACATGTTCGGTCGTGTGTACGGCCGACCGGACAGGTTTCCAGCGGACATTTGTCCACCCGACCGTTTTCGAGCGGACAAATGTTTCTTAGCATGCTAAGAAACATGTCCGCTGGAATCCTGTCCGTCGGACATGTTCAGTCGTCTGTACAGACTCACCGTACATGTCTGAGCGGCCGCCATCCCTCGCATGCGTCGAATCACTTTGACGCATGCGTGGAAGCATTGACCTTACAGCGTCGCGCACATCGCCGCATTATTGTCGCGGGGATGGCGCGGACACGTCACCGCGCTGTCTGTCCGCGCGGATTTCTGTCTGATGGTGTGTACAACCATCAGACAGAAATCTCGGAGGGGACATGTCCGCTGAAAACGGTCCGGCGGACCGTTTTCAGCGGACTGTCCCCTCGTCTGTACGAGGCCAAACTCTCTGCTTCCAGGTCAGGTTCCCTAATTTCAAGTAACTGCAAGGATAAACGGTTACATACAAACAGTCAATTATTTATAAAGGCGTTTGCTTCTAAATTAATACAAACTACCATTCTTAAAGTGAAAAAGTATAATATTCACTATGTGCAGAAATGGGAAAGGATAATAAAAGCGCTAACACAATGAAATCACCACATAAATCAACAATTAAAAGGGTTGTAAAGGTACAATTTTTTTTCATTTAAAAGCAAAATTGAAGGATGAGGTAAGTGAAGGAGAAATGCACTAAGGTAAAGGAAGCTATTTAGGGGAAAAAAATTGTACCTTTACAACCCCTTTAAATAAAATTCTATCAACATGAGCTATTTTGCCAACACCATGGGGCAGATCCACGTAGCGCATATATCCGCCTGGCGTAGCGTATCTAAGATACACTACGCCGCCGTAACTTTTTTTTTCCCGAATCCTCAAAGAATTTGCGCCGTAAGTTACGGAGGCGTAGTGTATCTTTGGCGGCGTAAGGGCGCGCCATTCAAATGGATGTGATGGTGGCCGTGTTTTATGAAAATATGTTGTGACCCGACATAAACAATGTTTTTTTTTAACGGCGCATGTGCCATCCGTGGGGGTATCCCAGTGCGCATGCTCGAAATGAAACCGGAAAACAAGCCAATGCTTACAACGGTGACGTCATTCTACGCAAATGCCTATTCGCGAACGACTTACGCAAAGGACGTAAAAAATTCAAAATTTGACGCGGGAATGACGGCCATACTTAACATTAAATACGCCTCATAATAGCAGCTTTAACTATACGCCGGAAAAAGCCGAACGCAAACGACGTAAAAAAATGCGCCGGCCGGACGTACGTTCGTGGATCGCCGTAACTAGCTAATTTGCATACTCAATGCGGAATTCGACAGAAACGCAAACCTAGCGGCCTGCGGAAAAAATGCATCTACGATCCGACGGCGTACTAAGAGGTACGCTTGTCGGATCGATCCGAGATGCAGTCGTATCTTGTTTTGTAGATACAAAACACAGATACGACGCGGGAAATTAAAAATTACGTGGCGTATCAATAGATACACCGGCGTAATTCTTTTGTGGATCTGCCCCCATGTGTTTAAATCTTCTGTGTCTGGATGGATAATCTTACAATAGTGCCACCACAAATCACCACCACTATGATGAGAGGTGCATACTCACTGTCAATTCAACTACCTCTATTTCACTAAAGGTCAACAAGTGCTTAGGAATAATATGTGTCCTTCTTATGGGTCACACCACTCTCCAGTAGATCTTCCACGATCACCTTAGGGCTTCAATCATCACTCCAAAGTCATCACAACATTAAACCAGAGAAGTGCTATAGTGTGTAGAATTTTATTATAAAAGATGAACAAAGATAACAAAGCAAGGCACTCACTTGTAATTGTACCCAGACTTTGCACTAATGTAAACAGCCTTGGGAGTATTCACACCACCTCCCCTTTAAAGGAAGTGATGACACCCATGGGGCCTCGACTAGTTTTGCTGACCGTGTCTTCCGGAAGCCACTAGAAAAAAGTGGCGGCACCAGCCATTGATTCATACAGGGTGCAAATCTTGACACTGCTGTTTACATAAACTGTGTGTGTTTCTCCACGTGCTCCCTGCCCATATCTCAGGCTCCACTGCCCTTCCTGGGTGTATGGAATAGCCATGTCAGATGACAGTGCAGAGATTACTCGACATGATCTCATCTTTTAATATATTTTTTTAACCATTGGGTAATATATTGTGTTAGTGTGTGCTTAAAGTGGAAGTTCACCCAAAAATACATTTCTAATAATACCTTGAGCTGACCAGTTATACTGCGAGGATGCTGTTTTTTTTTTTCATACATACCTTGTTAGCAGTGTTTTATCCCTCGGCTTCCGGGTACGATTCTAGCGGGGCTGGGCGTTCCTAGTTGATTGAAGTTCCTCCGACCGCCGCATACTGCGCATCACGACTTTCCGAAAGAAGCCGAACGTCATTGCGCAGGCGCCGCATAGAGTCGGCTCTATACGGCGCCTGTGCAGCGACGTTCGGCTTCTTTCGGAAAGTCGTGACGCGCAGTATGCGCCGGTCGGAGAAACGTCAATCAACTAGGAACGCCCAGCCCCACTAGAATCGTACCCGGAAGCCGAGGGATGAAACACCGCTAACAAGGTATGTATGAAAAAAAAAAAACAGCATCCTCGCAGTATAACCGGTCAGCTCAAGGTATTATTAGAAATGTATTTTTGGGTGAACTTCAACTTTAAATTACCTTTGGCCCTGGCTCACACTGGTACGATTTGACATGTCAGATCGGCGGCATTTGCCAGCAATTGCTGGCAATCGCACCATCCTAATCAGTGCAACGTCGCATCTTCGGCCCTACACCAATTTCAAAAAGTCATTTCTGTGCAGAAACCTGCACAGATGTCTTTGTAATCACGGCCAAAATCGCAACTGACAAGCAGGAGTGAAATCCACACGAATTCAGCTGAACTCGCACGGCTTCATTCCCACAGCCCAGTGTGAACCCGGGCTTAGTGTATTTTTACTGAAAACAAGTTTTTCGTAAATTGTTTTGTGTAACATAAAATTGCAACTAACCATCATTATATGGTCTCTGCTTTTAGAAAAAAACGTACTGTTTGGGGGGTTTAACTAATCATCAGGCCTAAAATGTGCATTTTAACATGTGTGCACACAAAATATGCAAAAATAGTTCTGACAGCAAAAGGGTTAAAGGGATGTGGTTAGAAAGTTTCTGAGCTTATGCCTGCATGTATCTGGGGGGTGGTCAGTACACATTCTGTGTACAGAACAACTCCAGGTAGCCATATTGCATTTTCAGAAAATTACAGCGGTTGCAGATTGAAAAGGAAATGTCATTTTTAATAACATTCAATTACTTGTGTCTCAATTGTATACGCTATATTATTTTTTCTTTATTTGCTATTTATTTTCCCCACAAAAGTGGAGGTACCCTTTAAATGACACAAAATATCAAAACAAGTAATCTATATGAAATGAAAACTTTTTTTATTATGTGAAGCAGGTTGTACTCGGATATTGAGTTACCCATAAAATATTATTAAGGGCATTATGACACTAATATGTTTTGACAAGGATTTTATTAGACCTGTGAGAATCAGATGTGCAGACGCCACACACACCGCTTCAATTTACAGATAAAGATCCGTAATGTTCTGTGGTAGACCAGACAGAAGTTTAATTTCCTGAAAAGGGCAGATAAAGCTCAGCTCATAAGCAAATCTGGTTAACTCTGTGTGTTTAGGATTAGGATTTGCAGTGTCCTCTTTTCTGTTATTGGAAAAATAACAGTTTAGCATGCCCTGCTTTTGTAAAATCATTACACAATAATATTAATTACTGAGATTTGTGGCTTTAATTTGTCAACCAAAAGTCCTTGCTAGGGAAAACCAGTTTATTTAACAAACTGTCATTTTACATGTGTGTAGAAACAAAATATCTCTTGCACTGATTGCTGCCTTGTATCTCTAATCTTACTAAACAAAGTGGGTGTGGAACTACTGAAGCATTTCCATGTGCTCATTTCTAAATGTCTGCATCATATTCAATGCTAACTTCTGCACATTTCTGATTACCATGGCTTATATTTTATGTGTGCGTTCTAAAGGAAAAACACTGCCTCCGCTGGCCACTGTTAGAAATGAAAAGTCCTGTTAAGAAATGCTGTAAATAGCTTTCCTTGATCTATGCAAAAAAACATGTATTTTCTACTATTCAGAAAATGTGACCATCCATAAAACGTATATGAAATATAAAGAACTATATATCGTTTATATGATTTTGTAAACGACCCCCTATTTCATATCAGTGGAGGTGGATATACATGTTTAGTTGAATTTGTAAAGGACTAGCAGGATTTATATAATACAGATTACACATTGCCTAAATGTTATTCATGATGAATTAATAAAGCTTAAAGGGTCACTAAAGGATTTTTTTTTTTTAGCTAAATAGCTTCCTTTACCTTACTGCAGTACTGGTTTCATGTTCTCATTGCTTGTTTTTGCTTTGATGTTGCTGTAAAACTGCTGTGATCTCCACACTTCCTAGTTGCCTGTTTCCTTATAATCATCGTACTGGGAGCTTTTCACTGTACGTCTAAGCTGTCATTACTGTGTGTCTAAAACTTAACAGAACCATTCTGATTCATTTTAAAAACAAAACACTGCCCTGGATTTGTTTGTTTTTGTTCTGTGTGTCTCTTTACTTCACATAAACATGAAACCAGTTTAAAAGTGAAACTAAACTGCAGGCACATTATATGATTGATTTTAAATTATTTGTAATCATTTTTAAAAGGAATCAGTTAACTTTTATGTCTCTATACCCTGTAAACAGTCATTTCAGCAAAACATTTTTTTAATTTAGTGACCCTTTAACCACTTGACCACTGGGCACTTAAACCCCCTTCCTAACCAGACCAATTTTCAGCTTTCGGTGCTCTCACAATTTGAATGACAATTACTCAGTCATACAACATTGTACCCATTTGAAATGTTTGTCCTTTTTTTCACACAAATAGAGCTTTCTTTTGGTGGTATTAGATCACCTCTGGGTTTTTAATTTTTTGCGCTATAAAAGAAAAACGACAAAAAATTCTGTAAAAATAAATAAATAAAAAATTGTTTCTGTCATATTCGCAGGTTATTTCTCACACACAGCATATGCATACCACGAATGACACCCCAAAACACATTCTGCTATTCCTCCCGAGTATGGCGATACCCCAAGTGTGCGACTTTTACACGGCGTGGCCACATACAGAGGCCCAACATGCAGGGAGCACCATCAGGCGTTCTGGAGCACCCAGGCCAATTCTGACATTTCTCTCCTACATGGAAAAAATCACCATTTATTTGCTAGAAAATTACATAGAACCCCAAAACATTATATATGCAGAGTTTTGGGGTATTGCGGAGTATTGGGGTATTGCGGAGTATTGGGGTATTGCGGAGTATTGGGGGCATTGCAGAGTATTTGGGTATTGCAGAGTATCGCGCAGGGATTTAGGGGTATTGCAGAGTATTGCGCAGGGTATTGCAGAGTATTGGGGTATTGCAGAGTATTGTGCAGGGTATTGCAGAGTATCGGGGTATTGCAGAGTATCGAGGTATTGCAGAGTATGGGGTATAGCAATGTATGGGGTATGGCAGGCAGAGTATGGGGTATGGCAGGCAGAGTATGGGGTATTGCAGGCAGAGTATTGGGGTATTGCAGAGTATCGGGGTATTGCAGAGTATCGAGGTATTGCAGAGTATGGGGTATGGCAGAGTATGGGGTATGGCAGGCAGAGTATGGGGTATGGCAGAGTATGGGGTATGGCAGAGTATGGGGTATGGCAGGCAGAGTATGGGGTATGGCAGGCAGAGTATGGGGTATGGCAGGCAGAGTATTGGGGGTATTGCAGGCAGAGTATTGGGGGTATTGCAGGCAGAGTATTGGGGGTATTGCAGGCAGAGTATGGGTTATTGCAGAGTATTGCGCAGGGAAGGATGGCTGGATCTGTGACTGCAGTTGTCACAGATCCAGCCACAGCACTGCTGACACCCGCCCCCCCCTCTCTGTACCGAACGGTACAGAGAGGAGAGGGAGGAACCGGCGTCATCAAATGACGCCGGTTTGTTTACAAGTGATCGCTCCGTCATTTGACGGAGCGATCACGTGGTAAACGGCCGCGATCAGCGGCAATTTACCGTCATCCGTGATGCGCCGGGTCTTCTAGACCCGGCGAGCACGGACACTTCCGCGAGCGCGCCCCAGGGGACGCGCAAATGCAGAAGTGCACGAGGACGTCCCAGGGACGTCCTGTCAGAGTAACTCGACCGCGCTGTAGCAGTATTTTTGCTATAGCGCGGTCGGCAAGTGTTTAAACGTCTGAAATAAAAAAAATTACATAATAATTAAAAGCTGGTCATTCCTTCAAGTCTTTGATTTGTTTCATCCATGTCAACTGATACATTCTGCTGGAGAGCTTGTGCTTTTGAAAAACAACAGACTTGCTGGCTGAATCACCAGATGAAAATAGCCTAAAAAATAAAAAACATATAGCCATTACATGTAAGAATTGTTGACATTCAATAATAAATGTTTGCTTTTGGGTTTAATACTGCTTTAACTACTTCCCTACCGGACCAATTCTGAACCTTCTCACATACATGACGAAACCAGCTTTTTTGGTCAAGAAATTACTTAGAGCCCCCAAACATTATATATATTGTTAAGCAGAGGTCCTAGAAAATAAAATGGTGGGCATTGCGATTTATGTCACATTTGCACAGAAGGTTTTTCAAACACAATTTTATGGGGAAAAATACACTTTAATTAATCTCATTCCACGCAAACACACGTTTAGAGATACACAGGAGGTTTTGGGCTAGAATTATTGCTCTGGTTATGACCTTCATGACGATACCTCACAAGTGTGATCACCATTTACATATGAGTGAAGGACTTGCATATGTGTTCACATTTCACATGGGCATGGGGGACACTTTTTTTATTTAAAACTTTTTTTATACTGTCCCTTTAATTTTTTAACCATTTTATTGCTATCACAAGGGTTGAACAACATTCCCTGTGATAGCATGGGCTGTGACAGGTCCTCTTCATGGAGAGATCTGGGGTCTATTAGACCCCAGATCTCTCCTCTTGCCTCCAGTGCAGCTGATCAGACCTAAATTGATCTGACTGGCTGCTACACTGGCTGGTAACAGGCCAGTAAGCAAAGAACCAAAACTGGAAGCTGCAAAATCCTGGTCGCTTCAGGTTTCTGACATCACAGAGAGGGAGAAACAATGTCAGTTCACTCCAGAGGATGCTGGCAGTCAGATGGGTCCCCGATCAGAGCATAGAGCCTGGGAAAGGCGGTGGTGGCAAGGGGATCGGCATCCCCTTCTGCCACATGTAGAAGTAATCGAGTGGCTGTATAGCCCTCAAATAACTTCTACATAAAAGAGCATCGTAGGTGGCAAATTTTGATTCCAGGATGATGCCTGTAGCTCGGTACAACCATGTAAACCCCAGGATGTCATATGTTCCCGCTGCTCCAAGGTGAAATGGCACAGGTTGTGGGGTGCTAGCCCAGTTGTAGCTATAACACTTTGCTCTCACTTTTCGTTAAGACCTATAAGATTAAATAGGTCAAATATAGCCTTCCTCTTTAACCACTTCCACCCGGGTTGACGTCATATGACATCTTGTAATTGAAAGAGTCCATATGGATGCACACCCAAATGTTAATCCAAAAAAATCAACTTTATTGTGAAAATATACTAAAAGCACCACAGATATGCCCTTGTCAGCATATCTGTGGTGCCTTTAATATATTTACACAATAAAGTAGATTTTTGGGGATTAATGCTTGGGTGTGCAGCCATTTGGACTCTTTCAATTACAGGATGTCATATGATGTCAACCCAGGAGGAAGTGTTTTAAGGGGAAGGCTATATTTGACCTATTTAATCTTATAGGTCATAACGAAAAGTGAGAGCAAAGTGTAAAAGATGGGGGAGCATGGATTATTCACTTATGTGGACTGAAATTTTGCTTTATTAGAGCACAGATTTGAGGAAGGAAGAACAGTTCTAAATTTGGACTATATTTTGCTTATTTTTATTTTTCACACTTGATGTGCAATTGTCACTTATTTTGATGAGGAGTGTGGATATTTGCCAGCAAGCAGCATAATAATTTAATTTTTTGTTTTTTGTTTTTTGTTTTCAAAACATTTTTTTATTGAGGGTAAGAACAGAACAAAAGAAAAGGATTACCAATTTCAGGAATATGAGATAAAATTCAAGTAAATCATGTCCAGTCGAGGTGATAACAAAAAGGCAATCAACAGCCATAAGACTTAAATCTAAACAGGTAGAAAAACCTGGATGTATAGCAACTCAGAGCCCTGAGATGACATTTTATACAAAGCATATAAGGCAATCCAAGAACTTAACCAAAAAATTCAAAATAAAACAAAAAGCAAACAAAACCATAATAAAGCAATAAATCTAAGGTCACTCATTCCTGAAGCCTATACAAGAACCAAGAGTTCCATTTAGCATCATAAACTGGGATAGAGTCACATAAGGTATGAAATATTTTTTCTGACAGCATCATTTGATCTACACGTGTAATTACCTGAGCGAAGGGGACCGACATTTTGTCCAATGTAGTGCAATAAACCACTGCATGGCAATACAGACTGAATGAATCAGCCTCATTTGGGGTCTGGGGGTGTCTAGCAGGGTTTGAAATAGAAGACGGTGCTTAATTGTCAAAGAAACAGGCTCCCCAGCTAATATATCTATCAACCCCAGGACCGCCCTCCAGGTAGGCTGCAGTTTTTCACAATCCCAAAATAAATGGAGGAACGAACCCTGGCGAGGGCAACCCCTAAAACAGGAAGGGGAAATCCGTGGGTAGATTTTACTTAAGTGGAGGGGAGGGTAATACCACCTAGTCAACAGTTTAATGGCGGTTTCCCTAACTGTCAAAGACTTAGTACACTTGCGCATGTTCTGCCAATTTTTCTCCCAATCTAACTCATACTCTCCTAGGTTAAGCTCATGTTGCCATTGTGCTCTATATTTCAATGTGGGCGCCTCACCAACTGATTCCATTAATCTATAGACCCCTGAGATGAGGCCCTTTTGTCTGGGAGTTGAATAGCATATATTTTCAAAGAGAGTATTTGAGTCAGTAACCGGTGTAGTGCTGTTGGAAAAAGTGTTGAATTTGTAGAAAGTGATAAAATTCCCTTGCTGGAATAGGATGAAGCGATTGTAGATGGGAGAAAGTTAAAAAATTTTGAATCTTGAAGAAAATCATCCAACTTTGTCAACTTACAGTCCACCCAAACCTTGAAAGAGTCTGGGTGTCTATATGCAGTGGGAAATCTAGGGTCACCCAAAAATGAGGCACCCCGAGGGGTCTGCGACACAAGCTTAAATTTGACTTTATAATCTTCCCACAGCTTCAAGCCAACAGCCACTATAGAGTTCTTAGAGCTCAAACCAGTCATAGAATGAATGCTTTAGCCGTTGCAGGTGAGGTGCACCTATCTAATGTGGCATTGGCAACCATGTTAATATCTCCACCTATGATCCTGTGAGCAGATTGATATTTAGCTAGATGGTCAAAAAAGGAATTAAAGAACAAGGCAGGGGAGTCATTCGGAGCATAAATACTAGCTATCGTTAGTTGTGTAGAAGACCCTTAATGATGACATATCAACTTTCTGCATCTCTAAAAACATGTATTACCTCCATGGGGAAGGAGGTGTGCAAAAATATGGCAGCGCCCCTGTTTTTTAAAGAGTGAAGATAGTAAAATGCCTGGGGGAACTGTCTATGGAAGAACTTGGGGTGCGAGAAGTGGGCAAAGTGCGTCTCCTGGATAAGGAGAATCTTGGCCCCTAGTTGTTTATACAAAGCAAAAGCCTTATGTCTCTTAATAGGGGAATTAAATCCCTTCACATTATGTGATATGCAAGTAATAGGCATGAGTGGAGTAAAACCATACTATCTCTGGGAAAGTGATCAAATATGTGAAAGTGATCAAATGATTCACATATCATTTGCATACCACCGCGGTCTCCTTGGCAGAATAAGACTTTCAAATTAAGGCAAAGCTGACCTAAAAGAAAAAAGTTAATAACCACACAATAAAAAATAAAAAAAACTGTAGGAAAAAGGAAGTCATTTAGTCCAATAACAAAATTGGATCAGGTATAAAAAATCAACCTAACAAGAGGTCTCGAACCCAGCAGCACCTAGTAAGTGAGAAAAGTGAAGACAAGTGAAGAATATATAACTAAAATAAAATGTCAGTCTTTCTTCCTTGTAGCAAAGTCAGTGAAATGAACTTCAGCTGGGCGGGGAGGACATGCTGCAAGTCCAAGGGACTGACTCCGGAGCCAGAGGATTGCAAAAAAAACACACCATAAAAAAATAAAGAGGACCAAACATAAATGTAGAAGCAGCCGTGTCCGAGTTTAAGATGTTCCAAGCTTCGGAATAGCAAGAATAGCGGAGCTAATCATTGTTTCTGTCTCTGGCTTCGTAGCGGATCCGTCTCCAGTCTCTGCAGGGAGGTGGTGTGTGCCAGATCGGAGAAGGCCTGGGGGTTGAAGGAAGGCGGCGGATAGCTTCTGCATCAAGGAGGCCCAGCTTCACCAGGATCTCTTGACCTTTCGAGAAGAGATGTAGCCGAGTAGGTTGTATCATTATGGGGGACCACTAACTTGAAGGGAAAGCCCCATTTGTAGCGGATCCGTGCAGATTGGAGAGCCGAGGTAACCTCCTTCAGGCCCCTACATCTATCGAGTGTGGCCGGGGAAATGTCTGGGTATATCTGGATAGTATGCTCATCTAGAGTAATACGTTGTTTGTTCTGGGCAGCTCTCAGGATCTCCTCCTTGGTGAGGAAATCCTTCATACAGAGGACCACATCTCTAGGCGGTTTGTCCGCAGGAGGCTTCGGTCTGAGGGCCCTGTGAATGCAGTCACACGTGAAGGTGGCGGAATCACAATCTGGGAGAAGGGACTTAAACAGTCGGATGACTGTGGGGATGAGCTTGGTTTCGGATTCTGGGATTCCATGTAGGTGAAAATTGTTGCGTCTGTTCCTATTATCGAGATCCTCGATTTGAGATTGCATCTGAGAAAAAGCAGAGACAAGTGGATCGTACTCCCTACTAAGGTTGCTATAGCCCAGAGCCAGTTCATCGTGCTTCGTTTCCAGTCTATCTGTCCTGGTACCCAAAGCTGCGATCTCCTGTGAGAGTGTATGGGATGTTTTATGCAGCGCCGTCTGAAATTTAGAAGCAAGCTTCTTGTACATGGATTCCAGGCTGGCATCCAGATCTGCTTTAGATAAGGAGGCAGGGTACTCACGGTTAGAGCCTGGCTGCGAGGAAGGGGCTTGTGGCGATAGAGTGGCTGGTAAAGGAGAACACGATCCGTCCGCGGTGCCATTTTGAGACATGTTGCACTGTTCCCGTGTGCGAAGAAGGTAGTGGGTAAGAGTATTCTAAAGCCGAGCCTACATGCCGTCCTCTTCGACGGCATGCACTACTCCAATGCGGTTCGAGGGGTGATAAAATAGCCAAGTTTCTGAAAGTTTATGACCCTCTAGAAGCGATTAAGGTCCAGGGTGGAGCGGAGCTACTGCTTCAGACGTCCATCACGCATGCGCCATATTTTTTTTTTATGTATTTATTTTTATCTAGAATCAGCATTGGGGATTTTTGTGGTGCACTTGCACTGCACTTTGTTATTAAGATATGCTTAGGGTGTGCGAACAATGTGAGCAGCAGCCTAAGATAATAGGATTGTTTGAGTTTGGTTGTGTTAATTGCACAGCCATTTGATGTGCAATTGTCAGCTATGTTAAAGATGGGTGCATATACAGTATTTGCTGGCACACAGGATAAAAATTAAAATTTCTTTTTTTTTCACGTATTTATTTATATTTATTTTCATTAGGGGTTTATACAGTATATAATATAAGATGTGCTGCATTTTTTTGAGAAGATAAAATTAGGGTGTGGGAATGTCGATGTAAACATATAAGGATTGCTCAAGTTGAGTTTTAGTGATTGCGCAGGAATTTTTTGGTTTTCAAGTTTACAGATCTTCCTTACACAGATTTGTCAGAATCAGGTATTAAGGGGGGAAGAGTTCAGCTTTAACACGTACATTTATTTTAAAATGTAACTCTTTTTTTAAACCTGAGCTCAAAACCAATCCTTAACTCACCCCCCTAAAGCTCTCATTCTAAAAGTCAGCTAACCTAAAACCTAAACCATCCCCTTCTATTTAACTTTGCCTGTAGCAGCACACTTATCAGATCTTGCACCAGGAGCAGTCAAACCAAAAGCTATGGGCTCTGCATTGAAAATTGCCAGCAACAAAAACTCTTAATCTTTGTCTTCATATGGAAGTGCATTGGCCTGTGATTGGTTGTACTGATAGGAATCAATGCTTATAGTAAATCATGTAAAGACCAGGAACAGAGACCTGGTTGGAAATGAGAATACTTTAACCCCCCAGTTTTGATACCGGTTTTGATTGCATTGAAACCAATACATTTCAGACTCTCCCGTAGAATGTAATGATAGCTATGACTAAAAACATAAATCACTTTTAGTATTTTCCTCAAAAAATTCAAGGTACTGCTGATATGCATTATGGAAGCTCAGAACTGTCTCTACTTGGTGATGCCCAGACTTATGAGTTCCAGGAAACTATTTGTCTACTAGTGGATGTTTGACCAACATTGAGACACTTGCAGTGCACACAAGGAACTCTGTGGGTCATTGATGATTGTATGGTGATTTACAAAAGGTGTGCGAGGAAGGTATAGAATATTTCTATGTCTGGAGTCCTCCCCTGGACCACATCTCTACATTGACCCATAACAGGATTCGCAAATGTGATCTGTGTTTCAACATCAGGAACTGTGACACACCATATTTCAACTTAGGGAGGCTGTATGACATTATAGACCTCCCCTGGACCACACCATTGTTCACTTACTATTAACTTATATAAGTGACCTTCATGTTTCACATAAAGGATCTACAACTTCTTGGAAAATAGAGTTCATTGCATGTCATCGTAACTTAGTGTGTGAGGGAGGTGGATTGACATCTGCATGTCCTTCCCCTTCTATCAAAGGGCCCTCCTTTAGACCAGTGGTACTCAACCTCAGTCATCAAGTACCCCCAACAGGCCATGTTTGCAGGTTTTCCCTTATCTTGCCAAGGTGCTTTAAATCAGAGTCAATAGCTTGGTGTTTTGGACAAGTATTTTATCTAAGAGAAATTCCCAAAACATGGCCTGTTGGGGGTACTTCAGAACTGAGGTTGAGAACCACTGCTTTAGACCACACTGCATTATCTTCATGCATCTATGGTGACTTTTATCCTTTACCTTTGTGGTGATTGTAGGTTCAAAGCCTATGAAATTACATATATCCAAATAGACATTAGTCTCTATATAGACACATATTGTTACATATTTTGACAGTTTTTTATTTATTTTTATTATAATTTTTTTGTCTTTTGGGCATCACATGTATTATATAGAGGTTTGCCATTGCAACATCAGAACAATATGCGCTAGGGAATCCAATTGTAATACAGTGGAAGTTTTTTAGAAATTGGTTTGAAATTATTTGTGTAGAATAAAGTGGATTTATACAGTGCTTTGGCTATTTAGATATAGGTATATACAGACCCTTTCCATTTTTGGTTCATACCTAGCATATATATTCTTAGGTGCTTTAAATTTTGTTATGACTATGGACTCCCAGATCATCTTTCTTTGAGGATAGAGGGAGGCCTTGAGGCTATCTTTTGTTGTTTTTCATACTGCTTTTTCATACTGCTGACAATAAAATCTTCTCTTCAAGTTAACCTGTTTCCATACCTTCACTTCAGAAACCTGGTCCCACTGAAGACATTAAAGAAGGGATCTTTACCAGAAAGATAAATGTGTATATAAAGAAAACTAAACCACAAATCTGTCTGTTCATGTCTTTGGTTTTGGAAAATGTAAAAGTTGATTTTAGAATTGAAAGTGTACAATGAGCTTATAGTGATATGTAATATAGGATTGATATAATTGTCAGTTTAGTGTTGTTATTATTTAAAGATAATGATGTATGTTTTCAACTTTACAGAACCCGAAGGAGGAGAAGTGTCTCCCCCAGTAGGAGCTGGTGTGAACTGCAACAGCTGGACCTTCAAATATGGACCTGGCAATCAAAAACAACCAGTGCCACAAATACCACCCGATTTTCCAGAGAATTTTATTATCCCAGGATCCCCAGCCATCATTTCTATCCGCCAGGATCAGCCATCCGCGCAAGCTCAAAAAAGTAACTTCATAACCTTTGGTAAAAAGGAAGAAACAAAAAAGAAAAAGAAAAAGAAGAAGGGGAACAAAAATCAAGAGAAAGCAAATAATAACGCAGCTGACAACAATGATCAATGAAAGGATACTGAAGCCAATTATTTCCCCCATTTTTGTAAGACATAATGTAGCAACTCATAATTATCTTCCTATTGTTAATGCACCTTCCTACAAACAAAAAGACTTCATCATTCAAGCCTGAGAATCTATACAGTTTGTCAATATCATTATCAGATTGTGTCTTAAAGCTTTATAATGTCAAATGTTTAGTCATATAGTATCCAGCGGTTGTCTTTCACATCCAAAGAATGCAAATGCAGTTTGTGCATATAATAAATAAGTGACTGTTGAAGTGTTACTGTTGCCGGTGGTGAGGGAGACTTTCATTTTTTAGGTGAAGCCACTATTCAGTTCATCAGGAATTACTAACATTACTGTTCCATTGGTTATTTTATGCCTCTGGGATACCTCTAGTTCCTGATCCCAGATTGGCTGCATTCTCTAAATATTTATATACATCCTGCCACAAGACTGAAAGTCTCCAGTGGATACTGGTAACATGTATACTTTAAGGTATATCTTTGTAAATAAAGTATAATGTACAGAAAAACATGTTATATTCAACCACTCATGGGACAAGATGCACATGTAAATTTACACCATATTTCTGAGAAAAAATAGAGTACAAAAAAGGATAAACCAATATTTTCAGAAATGGGCCAAAACACCCATTAACAATCAAATTCAACCACATCAAATAAATAGAATATCTTTACAATTAATGTAGATTTCATACTGAGTATATTGATATGTATAATAATTTATATATACCGACCTTCAACCATTACGTTTTATCAGGCTCTTGACAACATTTGAATGCATCAAGCAAAACCTACATATAAGCTAATTCCTCAGGAATCAAGATAGTAAATAACATGTTTATTTCTGTTCCCACCTTCTGTTATTGTAAATGTAATCACTTCTGAAAAAAAATCACATATACTTACATATAAAATAAGAAAAAAAAAAAAATTCACATGTAAATAAACTCTTACTTAGCTCATACTTTTCAAAGAGTGCATATTAAGGGTGAAATATATTCTCTTCAAAGCAAAAAAGCTAATCTTATTGTAGTGTATTTTAAGGAAAATTATAATCAGGGTGCATTATACTATATGACGTTTAAAGGAAAATGCAAAAAAACAAAAACTGAAAACAGAGTATTTATCTGTACAAATCTAAACAAAAATAATGCGTAATAGTTGTATTTGTAGCCCCCTGCTCTTTGAGCACAAGTTTATCAAAATGTACTGTCTTTGACCACTGGAAATGTGTGCGCATCTGCAAGCACATGGCCCATTGAAAACTATAGGCAATTCCTATTGTCTGTGTGCAACTACGACGGAGACAAAACCCACGCATGCTCAGAATCAAGTTGACGCATGCTCGGAAGTATTGAACTTAATTTTTCTCGGCTCGTTGTAGTGTTTTACGTCACCGCGTTTTGGACGGTCGGAATTTGTTCTGACAGTGTGTATGCAAGACAGCTTAAATGGAATTCCGACTAAAAATTCCATCGGATTTTAGGCCATCGGAAATTCTGATTGTGTGTATGGGGCATAAGTAATATAAATAACAAATATAGATCGAGAAAGATAAAATAAAACAAGACAAAAGGTATCATGAATAAGTATATGTATGATATAATAATACAGTGTATATTTATACATGTACAGTAAGTTAAATGTACCTTGATGTTAATTTTCCTGAAGAACAACAAATAGGGACAGTCCCGTGTAAGGGCTCCATGCCAATCATAATCTTGATAAGTATGATGCAAGTCAGATCATTAACACCTATCACAGATTGGTTGTTTATGTCTTCATGATAAACTTAGACCACTAGAAAGGGCCACTAAACAGAAAATACAAGTTTCTAATTATATGAAATGTAATATAGTAGTAGTATAATTTTGTAACTTTCACAACAGATGATATAATGTCTCATGCCTTTAACTTCATAGTAATAAATATGATCTGTGTATGCAGACACTGTAGCTAAGTGAAAATGATTTTTATAGGTAGGCTCACATTGGTGGCATGTAATAGATGTATTAGGTTATATGAAAACAAGATTTGCAGACAATATATGCTTTACTTGTCTCTAGCAAGTCCCACAGATAGGCCCACTACATCCGTAGTTGTCAACAAATAAGGTATTGTAGACCCTGAATATGTCAGGTTTGGCTAAAGGCTGAAGACATGCTTCAGTAGACAATGGGAGACTAGGGAAATGTTACATGTTGCTAGTAATGGTCACTGCTAATACTCCTTTACAAGTGTATGCTTTGACTCCCAGTACTGACTTCTGGGATCTAAAGGCTAAACTAGGAGTAGGAAAGGTTAGCATGCAGCCACAGGGCACTGCAATGATGATGACCTTAGTGCATATGAATAAATAGTGTATTCTTGCATAGTCAGCTTCTGATGTAACACCAAGGTTTCTTTGGTTAGATACAGCCATTTGGTGTTACAGCTCAGGTTTACATTATTCCTTCCTAGCCCTCATGGCCTAAAGGCTTCATTGCAACCAATAAAGGTAAACTTACAGAAAACAAGGCTTCCACACAGTCAAATAAGAAATACTAAAAAGTAACTAAAATACTTGCACATATATTGCATATATATAAATAATCTATTTGAATTTTTGCTATAGGGTGACTTGTAGATAAAATTTAGTGGTCCTTTTATCCAACGTGCTCAAGCATGTTACTGCAAACCATTTGACAATTAGAAGTGCTGCTTTGTAATCACATTTAAAAAGCTGCCTGAATCATCGTACTTCTCACCCAGTAAACACAGCTTTACCTATGTCAGTTCACAATGTGTTAAGCTGCTGCATGTGTTAAAGAATTATTTGTAATTGAGAACACAAACATGACTTACATGTGCAATCAAAGTACAATGATGTTTCTTGAAACCATCTGGACTTCATAATAGACCAAATGGTTCCTCCTCTTCAGATGACCTACTCATATTGTGTCATTGCAATCTATTGTGTGTTGTTGACTCTGACATATGGGTTTTGGTTTCATTTTTAACTTTCTTACAAGAAGAAGAAGATGATGAACTGGAGATCTTATGTACACTGATGTTAAAATATAAGTTATTATGCCCTATGCTCCTATGAAGATCTAACATATTTATTCTGTGCTTGTGTATGTGAATGCAAACGCTACTATCAGTTATAGTTGACTTTAACTGTTGAATGTAAACCCATACTTTTTCTTTTCTTTTTTGTACACTTGTGAAGAAAGTGAAATAGTGCTGATTTTAATTCACTGCTGTTTATTTTTTTTGGTTTGAAATTACACAGTAAAAAAATTTCTTAAATCAAGAATTACTAAAAACGTTGCCTCTTTTTTAGGTAAGTCTTAAGTAGAATAAAGAAAACTTCTGGTTTATTTGTTAAAACTTTAAAGCTTAAATTAAGGTATTGTTAAAAATGTACCTTACAGTGGACTCCCCCACCCCTTCAACCAACACCACACTGCAAGGCATAAAGTGAAATTCTTACCTTATTGCTAACTCTCTCTTGGTTTCATGTCTCTGTATGATAGGCCCCGGAAGGTGGTCCTCCCTGGTTGCAGCCCTTAGACATTATCACCTGCAATACAGGACCAGGAGCTCTGCTGGAGGATCCTTACAGGATCAAGGGACTATGCAACCGGAGGTGCCAAAGTGGATGGTACCCAAGCCTTGTGGACAAAGAAAGAGGTTTTGCCTGTAATGCTTCTCTTAGAGAGCTGGACCCTGGAACCCAGCACTTTGGTCATACAACCAAAGATTTTCTGGCAGGGTGCTGTACAGGTCCAAGGGAGTGGACCCCATATAAAGAGGACACGGCCCTTGAAGGTTTTTAAGAGGCAGCCCGCCGTGATGGGTGAAGATTGGATCTGTCTGGTTGCCAGCAGAATCCTGCGGCAGGAAAGTTAAGTGAAGATATTCCTAAGGAAGTCAGTGTTCGCTTATGGATTTCTTAATTTTTTTTCAGTAAGGTGTTGTCTTGTCTATATTTCACCACTAGATGGTGTGTGTGACGGTATCGGTATGATATCCCCGCCAAGCATTCCCTCCTCTCCATACAAGAACATCACAGGATTCCCCACACATGAGTCAAGACTGGATGCTGGAACCAAGACACTTTATTGACACAAAAACTCAGCTTATATGTGGTTACAGCCTGTTAGGAACGCCCCCCTCACACAGTGGGGTTTCCCATACAGATTATAGGAGACAAGTCGGAGCCGACCATGCAGACACGTTTCTTTAGATAAAGACATCACTGGAGTTAATTACTACACTGAAGCAATCAGAATAATTAACATACTACTTCTCTAATCATTTAGCCTGATGATACAATACACATCTTTTAAGGGTAAACACAGATCTTCTTTACACAACACAATAGATCAATTAACGTTTAGAATAGTGAGGGGACATTAGCACGTCAATAACCGGTCAGAGCAATGAATCACACATGAAATTCCTTTCTACCTCTAACCCATATGGCTAGCAGGGAGCAGTACACTGAGACATATAGGCAAATGTATCACAATGGCCCCCCTTTTGCTCCCTGCTCCGGCAAATCCGGTTGGACCTTCCCTGGTCCAGTAGGGTTGACGGGTTCAGAGCTTTTAGTCCGAGGTTAACTCCGTTTGGCATGACTGACCTCCCTTGACAACTGCTTCAGACTCAGGTATGTCACCGGGTCGTCAGATCACACGCCGGTCAGTCCCCAAGTCTTTGTGCGATCTGCAAAGTCACCAGAAGTCAGTGTGAAGCCAGCGAATGGGTCTGTGCGCCGCCGTCTAGGTGTCCCGCTATGGGAGGGGGCAGGTTATGGCTCTGAAGTGACAATCACAGGAGATTCATAAAAAGGAAAAGTTATATTTGTTGTAGCACTGGTGCTCAGAGTCCGGGGGGGGGGAGAGGGGACTCAGAGCCCCATAAGGTCAGCCACCCCCTGCTCCCTCCGCAGCCGCCGGTTCTCCTCTTGGAGCTTCTCCAGCTCCATCTCCAGTTCATGGAGCCTGGGGGGGTCAGCCTGCTGTGACCTCAGGTGGTTATTCTCCTCCTCCATGCGGCTTATGCACTCCTCCAGCTCTATGTACTCACGGATCAGCTCCTGCTTGCTCATGTCCTGCAGGCTCTCCACGTGGTCCTTCATCATCAGGAACTGGGTGGTGGTGTAAGGGGCCACCGGTGGGCCCTTGGCGAACATCTCGGCCCGCATCTGGGACGCCCGCTGCGACTCCCTCTCCTCCAGTCGCTTCTTCTCCTCCCAGGTCCGCTGGTTATATGACTTCCAGGACCTCTTCTTCTTGAAGGGTGGCCGGCGGTGCCTCTTTCTGCCCAGCTCCCTCCAGGGCCCCTCCGGCTCAGGGCTGGAGCCCATGACCAGCTGACAATGGTGTTCCCTGTTGTCCGTAATAGCAGATTGTACCATGAGGGCTTCGTAAGGGGTGCCCAATGGTTCTTCCCGACCCCGCTCCTGGGGATCCCAAGCCAAGTCTACACAATGGGCTGCTGCTGGTGGGCGGTACCCAGGTTGAGACCAATTTGACCTGGTGTTGTCATTCATGGGGCAATTCTGCTTGAAGTGACCCAACTGTTTGCACCGGAAGCAGCGTTGTTCGTTGTCCTCCTGGCGTGGATAGCGAGGGCTAGATGTCACCGGTCTGTTAGGAGGTTGGTATCTAGTGGCTGGTGGGTGTGAGGGCGCCGTTGGTCGTGGAGGTTGTACCCGTGGTGTGACCTGGTTTGTCTTGCGAGTATCCGCATATTCATCCGCCAACTTCGCGGCCTCTGGTAGAGTCATGGGCCTGCGATCTCTCACCCAGTCTTTGACGTCCGTCTGGATGTGATTGTAAAATTGCTCCAGGAGCATTAGTTGCAAAATGTCCTCTGCGGTGGTGGCCTGGCTGCTGTTAACCCAGTTAGAGGCCGACAGGGACAGCTGGCATGCCCATTCCGCATAAGAGTCTTTCGTGGTTGCGTGAGTCCCTGAACTTCTGTCGGTGGGACTCTGGGGTTACTGCATAACGAGCCAGGAGCACTTCTTTAACCCGGGCGTAGCTATGGATATCCTGATCTGGCACGGTCCGGAAAGCATCAGAAGCTTTGCCTGACAGTTTGCCTGACAATATTGCAACCCACTCTCTTCTAGCTATTCGGTGCAGGTTACATTGTCGCTCAAAATCCGCCAGGTAGTTATCAATTTCACAGTCCTTTTCATCAAAAGCTTTAAAAGCGCTAAACGGAATCTTCCTTGCGTCTGCTGTGCTGTACTCACTGTTCGGAGAAGGTGCGGCTGCTTGTTGGACTGCTGCCAGTTTTAACTGTAGTTCTGCGTCCCTTATTTGTTTATCCTTCTGTAGTTCTGCGTCCCTTATTTGTTTATCCTTCTGTAGCTCTGCGTCTCTTATTTCTTTAGCCTTCTGTAGTTCTGCGTCTCTTATTTGTTTAGCCTCCTCCACTAACAGGTCCATCACTTTCAGCACCACATCCGGCGTTGGGTTCGGGCCGAACCACGCTAGCTTCTCTCTCATTAGCTTGTTGGCTGGCGATTCCTCCTCCTGAATCACTGGTGTATCCATCTCTTGTACTGCTGGCGTTGCTGCAATCCCGTCCTCCTGGTCTATCTCCATTGATTCCGCTATGATGACCCGCTTGGTTTTGTTGCTAGCAATCCTTCCACGAACTTCCAGTAGTTCTTCCAGTGTCTGCTTGGAATCCGGGTGTGAAGGAGAGTAGAAGGGAAGATCCCGCTGCTGCCAACCAATTGTGACGGTATCGGTATGATATCCCCGCCAAGCATTCCCTCCTCTCCATACAAGAACATCACAGGATTCCCCACACATGAGTCAAGACTGGATGCTGGAACCAAGACACTTTATTGACACAAAAACTCAGCTTATATGTGGTTACAGCCTGTTAGGAACGCCCCCCTCACACAGTGGGGTTTCCCATACAGATTATAGGAGACAAGTCGGAGCCGACCATGCAGACACGTTTCTTTAGATAAAGACATCACTGGAGTTAATTACTACACTGAAGCAATCAGAATAATTAACATACTACTTCTCTAATCATTTAGCCTGATGATACAATACACATCTTTTAAGGGTAAACACAGATCTTCTTTACACAACACAATAGATCAATTAACGTTTAGAATAGTGAGGGGACATTAGCACGTCAATAACCGGTCAGAGCAATGAATCACACATGAAATTCCTTTCTACCTCTAACCCATATGGCTAGCAGGGAGCAGTACACTGAGACATATAGGCAAATGTATCACAGTGTGAAAGGGCACATACCTGATGTTTCAAGATATGTAATATAAGGGGTGGTGGCGTGGCCCTGTGAGCTGGTCACGTGTTAGTAATCTGATGCAAAGTTAAATGAATTCCTTGGAACAACTGGAGTATGTGCTCAATACTGGGAGTACAGTAACCAATGTCGAGTGACCCCTGAAAGGTATGCTCATAAAATAACATGAGCTACCTTATGACATGCCAGTAGGTAATCCCTATTGCTGATCAACCAGCATTTTCTGTGTGATAGGTACTTGTAATGAGTGGATGATTTACCTGGAGGTATATGGATATAACTAAGATGCTGAACCTTGTGCATCTAGGGGCAAAACATTGCCTGTGGACTGGTTGTGATGAGGCTAACTCATATAATATAAAATATGTGCCGTGCCCAGAATGTGATAAGTAAATGTAAATATAGATATATATATATACAGTATATATATATATATATATATATATATATATATATATATATATATATATATATATATATATATATATATATATATATAAATGGTGTCCCAAATAGGATGTGCAATTAAACTAGACAATATAAAAATGCTGAACTGATGAACAAATTCAAGAAAATGCTATAGGGTATGGCTGAAAGTCATAAAGATAGTCTGTGATACATCAATGTGTATTGCACCTAAAGTGTGAGTTGGCTGTAAAGAAACTAAAAATGAGATTCAAAACATGAGTCCATAAATAAATAAGTAGTGACTTGGTGATAGGTAAGCTCCTGATTTTCACTCTTCAGCGTAGTGACTTCCGTGCTCTCCACTGTGTGATCCCCGCTTACCAGATTCTAGTCCCCCTGATGGGGGTGTTGCGCTCTGAAGTCGTGGGGTGATCGATCGTATACCACGGTAATGGTACTCTCCACCGATAGTCAGCTTCCGCCAAGGGGTGTATTCAGGGGTGAACTGATATTGCCCGGGGGCCCCATGAGTTGTCAGTCCGCCCCTGGGTGTATTCCACAGCAGGATTCAAGACCATATATGGTCAATCAGAAAATAAAAAGTGAGATCTGCATGGTGTATTAAACTTGCTTGCAAGCAAGATGAAAACAATAAAAACAATAAAGACGCAGAGAGATGCACTGCACGCAGTGGGGATCACGTGTACATACCTGATGTTTGCTGTACCATGCTTCACAGTGATTTGTTCAGTGTCAGCAGGCTTGTCAGTTTGCTTCCTCTCCATGTTTGCAGTCTCAGCCACCAGGAGGGGTTGGGGGGACAACTTGCCCTTTTTTATGTTGCCTGATGTCCCCCTGACAGGCCAGGTCTGCCCGATGTTAGGAGGTCCCCCTGCGGCCGCCCCATGACAAGGCAGACCCCCGCTGCGGACACGGCAGATCCTCTTCCTCTCCCCCCTCACGCCGGTTGTCCCGAACCGGAATTTACCTTTAAATAAGGGAGGCATGCCTGAGAAGGGGAGAGGGACATGGCTTAGTGTGGCCGGCGTATGCGTGGGTCGGTGTCCAAGTTTCTTCATATGGCGCAGGGCTAATCCTTTTTCTAGAGGCATCTGGGCTGGGCATCTGACACAGGAGCGCATTGGGGCATTTAAGCTGTGTGGTGGAAACAGGCATTCCTAAAGACACATCTACTCAGCATCAGGCTAAGCAGTAATAGCAGCATATAAATTAGATTGCTGGACTAAAGCTCAGCAGTGGATGCATTTGTGTTAGTACCTCTGCTTTTGTGCGTAGGACTATGCCTTCCCGAAGGGGGGGTGCAAGCACCTCAAAGAAGAGTGCAAGGGTGTCACCATCAGGGTTTGAGGATCCTAGTCATGCTTCCACAGTGGTAAAAGTACTCTTTACCAGTTAAAAGAAGGCATAGATGTCTTTCATTTGAACGTGCTTCCTCTCCAGGACCAAGGGTGACAGCCTCCAGGCAGTTGCAATGGCCTCCGCTGTCAGGTTCAAGAGGTAAACCTCAAAGTCAAGCCCAGGGACAAAAGAAGTCCTGGGAGTGGAAACCCACAAAACAGAGTCCCAAGGCCTCCTTATGAAGGGGCGCCCCGCTCGCTTGAGTGGGGGAAGGCTTCTGCAATTTTCAGGGACTTGGCGGAAAGAGATCCAGGACAGATGAGTCATCTCCACAATATCTCTAGGGTACAAACTTGAGTTTCGAGAGTTTCCACCGTCTCGTTTTCTGAGATCAAGTGTTCCCAAAGATCCAGGGAAAAGAAGATCTTTGTTTCTGGCGCTAGACCGGTTGATGTCTCAAGGGGTAATCATAGAGATTCCCACAGAAGAGCAGGACTTGGGGTTTTATTCAAATCTCTTCACTGTACCAAAACCGAATGGGGATGTCAGACCCATTCTAGATCTCAAGGATCTAAATCGGTTCCTAAATATCCACTCTTTTCGCATGGAATCAATCCGGTCAGTGGTTTCCACCCTATGGGGAGGAGAACTTCTAGCGTCAATTGACATCAAGGATGCATATCTGCATGTGCCTATTTTCCCTGCTCACCAGAAATTCCTGTGATTCTAAGTGGAGCGGCGCCACATTCAGTTTTTGGCCCTGCCCTTCGGTTTGGCTACTGCATCCCGAGTGTTTACAAAGGTTTTGGCCCCACTTCTGGCAAAACTAAGGGCCCAGGGTATAGCAATAATGGCATACCTGGCCGACCTGCTGCTGGTAGATCAGTCGGTAGCTCGCTTGGACCAAAGTGTGGTCAGCACAGTCTAGTATCTGGAACACCTGGGTTGGATTCTCAACCCAGAGAAACCATCCTTACGGCCAGTAAGAAGGCTGGAGTACTTGGGTCTGGTCATAGATACAGCCCAAAGAAGAGTGTTTTTACCCCAAACAAAGGTCAGCGCTAAAAGGGAGTTGGTCCAGGTGGTCAAGGCAAGGAAAAAATCCTTCCATTCGCCTTTGCATGAGGTTGTTAGGGTAGATGGTGGCTTCATTCAAAGCAGTTCCCTGTGCCCAATTTCATTCAAGGCTATTGCAAAACAGTATCCTGTCCGCTTGGAAAAAGAAAGTCCAATCTTTGGACTTTCCAATGTGTCTGGCCCCAGGGGTGCGCCGGAGCCTCAGTTGGTGGTTGTTAACCAAAAATCTGCAGAAGGGGAAATCCTTCATACTGGTCATCTGGAAGGCGGTAGCAATGGATGTCAGCCTTTCGGGCTTGGGAGCAGTCCTGTAAGAGGCTACTGTCCAAGGGAAATGGTCTGAAACCGAGAGGACCAACATCCTTGAAATTCGGACGGCAAGCCTGGTTCTGAGGACCTGGACGTTCAGGTTGCAAGGGTGTCCTATCAGGATTCAATCAGACAATGCCACAGCAGTGGCCTATATCAAATCACCAGAAGTCACACAGCCCAAAGGGAGGTGAACCATGTTCTGGCTTGGGCAGAGAAACATGTACCTTGCCTATCTGCAGTATTCATTCCAGGAATAGAGAATTGGCAGGCAGATTTCTTAAGTTGCCAGACGTTGTTCCCAAGGGAATGGTCTCTACACCCCGATATCTTCCTGGCCATATGCCAGAAATGGGGTACTTTGGACGTTGACCTATTGGCGTCCAGGTTTAACAAGAAATTGGACAACTTTGTGTCAAAAACAAAGGATCCACTCGCTTTAGGGACGGATGCGTTGGTAACCCCGTGGGATCAGTTTTCCCTGATTTATGCTTTCCTCCAGTTCAGTTGCTACCACAGCTTCTTTGCAGAATCAAGGAGGAAGGGAAGCAGGTAGTTCTTGTAGCCCCGGCATGGCCCAGAAGATCCTGGTATGCAGAAATTGTAAAGATGGCAGTGGGGGGCCTGTGGACCTATCCTCCACGTCAAGACCTGCTTTTGCAGGGACCAGTGTTCCATCCTCCCTTACAAACTCTAAATTTAACGGTTTGGCTGTTGAAACCCATATTCTAAAGAATTGGGGGCTTTAAAGGTTCAGTGGTAACTACCTTAATGCTAGGAAGCTGGCCTCTAGAGTCATTTATTATAGAATCTGGAGGGCATATGTTTCTTGGTGCGAATCCAAGGGTTGGCATCCTCAGAAGTATGTCATAAGTAGAATGATTTCTTTTCTACAGTTGGGGGTGGAAATTAAGCTGGCCTTGTGTACTATCAAAGCTCAGGTCTCGGTCTTATCGGTATTATTTCATAGACCACTTGCCTCGCATTCTTTGATCCGGGCCTTTATACAAGGGGTAACGTGCATGAATCCACAAGTTAGGTCACCCTTGTGCCCAATGGACTTGAATTTAGTTTTGTCAGTGTTACAAAAACAGCCATTTGAGCCGATTCGTCATATTCCCTTGGTCCTTTTGACAAGAATTTTTTTTCTGATTGCTATATCCTCTGCAAGAAGGGTATCAGAGTTGGCTGCTTTTTCTTGCAAAGAGACATATTTAATTATTCACAAGGACAAGGTGGTGTTACGTCCTCATCCAACCTTTCTGCCTAAAGTAGTGTCAGGTTTTCATCTGAACCAAGATGTTGCCCTGCCTTCCTTTTTTACAGAACTTCGTTCTGCAGAAGAAAAAGTAGTGAGAGCTGTTATGGTCTATCTGAAAGCAACTGCTCACATATGGAAAACTGATATTTTGTTTGTACTGCCAGAAGGCCCCGGGAAGGGGCAGGCAGCATCAAAATCTACTATTTCTAAGTGGATTTGGCAGGTTATTTTTCAGAATTATGGTTTGAAAAGGAGGGTTCCACCTTTTCAAGTTTGAGCGCACTCTACCAGAGCAGTAAGTACTTCATGGGCAGTGCATCACCAAGCCTCCATGACTCAGATTTGCAAGGCCGCAGCTTGATCTTCGGTCCATACATTCACTAGATTCTATCAGGTGGATGTAAAAAGGCATGAGGATTCCGCCTTTGGACGCAGTGTGCTGCAGGCAGCAGTATAGGTCTGATGGTGGCCTGCTTTTATTTGTGTCTCCCTCCCCTCAGAAGGCATTGCGTTGGGACATCCCACATAGTAATTACTATGTTGCTATGTGTCCTATGATGTACGATAAAGAAAATAGGATTTTTATAACAGCTTACCTGTAAAATCATTTTCTTAGAGTACATCACAGGACACAGAGGTCCCTCCCCTCTTGTTGGGATACTTATTGCTTTGCTACAAAAACTGAGGTACTCCCTGTATGGCAGGGGTTATATAGAGGGGGACTTCCTATCTTGGGTGTGCCAGTGTCCATCACCGGAAGGTGGCCTAAAACCCACATAGTAATTACTATGATTCTCTGTGTCCTGTGATGTACTCCAATTAAAGGATTTTACAGGTAAGCTGTTATAAAAATCCTATTATTCATGTCCCATTTTGAACTGAAAAAAAGTATAGGCTTTACAGACATTTTAAGATTTGGGGATTTGCACCATGGACAGCTAGATCGATTGATATGTACAACATATCTGATGTGATCATCAAACGATAGATTCTTCAATCCACCCAATCAGGATCCATGTAAATACTTATCAGGTGGCTAATTGTTTTTTTCCTTCAGTCTATTGAAAGAATGGAGTATATAGTATTATGAGATCAGGTTTAACCTATGCATAATAATAATCAGCTTTTTGTTTGAAACTTTCACTGTATGAGAAAGAGACCTGATGTCTCTGTATTGATTTAGTGGTTTTATGATACATTCCAGTCAAATATGGACATTTTGCATGTGTGCTGACTCAAGGGCACAGTCTACATATTACAGTAGATCTTAAAATACACACAATGCAGCCGAGTCCAGGGTGTATCAAGATGGGCGTCGCAGGCAGCATAGCAAAATAGTTTAGTTTCCTTTCTTTTCCTCTCATGTCATTTATTTCAGTGACTGCCCATAAGTGCCAGCCACCTGTCAGTGCTTGTCAGTCAGTGCCATCTGTCTGTGCCCATAAATCAGTGCCATCAGTCAGTGCTCATCAGTAGGGATGAGCAGAACACCCCCCCCCAGTTCAGTTCGTACCAGAACCTTTGAACGGACCGATCGTTCGCATGAACTTTAGAACCCCATTAAAGTCTATGGGACTTGAACGTTCGAAATCAAAAGTGCTAATTTTAAAGGCTAATATGCAAGTTATTGTCGTAAAACGGGGTTGGGGTCCCGGGTCTTGCCCCAGGGAACATGTATCAATGAACAAAAAAAGTTTTAAAAACTGATGTTTTTTTGGGAGCAGTGATTTTAATGATGCTTAAAGTGAAAAAAAAATCCATTCCCGTGCCCACAAGAGTAACTGTGAGGGCTTACAGTGTTGTGGCAACACCACCACCAAAGGCCCAATTGTTCTGCCCCTGTTCAACAATGGCATTTAATTACAATTCTTGATCTAATATTTCACAGCAGGGGCCGTTCCAGCACCCACCAAGAGTAACTGTGAGGACTTACAGTGTTGTGGCACCAGCACCACCACCACCAAAGGCCCAATTTTTCTACCACTGTTCAACAATGGCATGTAATTACAATTCTTGATCTCATATTTCACAGCAGGGCCCATTCCTGCGCCCACCAAGAGTAACTGTGAGGGCCTATAGTGTTGTGGCAACACCACCACCACCAAAAGGCCAATTTGTCTGCCCCTGTTCAACAGGTGCATGTAATTACAATTCTTGATCTAATATTTAACAGCAGGGTCCGTTCCAGTGCCCACCAAGAGTAACTGTGAGGACTTACAGTGTTGTGGCACCAGCACCACCACCACCAAAGGTCCAATTTTTCTACCACTGTTCAACAATGGCATGCAATTACAATTCTTGATATAATAGTTTACAGCAGGGCATTCCAGCGCCCACCAAGACTAACTGTGAGGGCTTACAGTGTTGTGGCAACACCAACACCTCAGGCCCAAATCTCTGCAGAGTATATACGGCAGGCCCCTACTTTCAAACATCAAACTTACAAACGACTCCTACTTGCAAAAGGAAGGAGACAATAGGAAGTGAGAGGAAATCTACCCCTAGGAAGGGAAATTCTCTCCTGTAAGAGTTAATATGGGAAAAAGGTGTCTCCTCTCCACTGATGCTTTATCACCAATCCTTGTTTCACTAAAAACCCCAAATTTCAAAAAAAATAATTGTCATTGGGACATAAAGTGAGGTGAAATCTTCAGAACAGGTGCACAGACAGCAAAACAAATGTTACAGGGGTGATAACCTTTCCCTATGTTTTCCAAAAAGCTTAAACATAGATTTTTTGGCTGGAGGTACACTTTAAAAATGTACCAGTTCAAAATTACAAACAGATTCTGCTTAACAACAAACCTACAGTCCCTGTCTCGTTTGCAACGCCTGTATACTGCTGTTCAGAGTATATAGGGCCTGGGGGCAACCACACCTTTCCTTTTTTTTATTTGGGTTAGGGGTTCCGCTTAATATCCATACAAGACCCAAAGGTAATGATCTGGGGGGGGGGGGGGGCATGCCATTTTTCTCAATGATTTTCATCCATATTGCAGGGACCAGACATTACATTAAAGCCGCAAGCAGTTTTAAATTACTTTCTTTCCTATAGAAATGTAATTTTGTGCAGGGACAGTTCTAAACATGGGAAACACGTGCCACTTCACAGGCATATTATAGACACCCAGCAGGTATGATATTTAACCACTTAAGCCCCGGACCAATATGCAGCCTAAAGACCCAAGGTGTTTTTACAGTTCGGGACTGCGTCGCTTTAACAGATAATTGCGCGGTCGTGCGACGTGTTTCCCAAACAAAATTGGCGTCCTTTTTTTCCCACAAATAGAGCTTTCTTTTGGTGGTATTTGATCACATCTGCGGTTTTTAGTTTTTGCGCTATAAACAAAAATAGAGCGACAATTTTGAAAAAAATGCAATATTTTTTACTTTTTGTTATAATAAATATCCCCCAAAAACATATATAAAAACATTTTTTTTCCTCAGTTTAGGCCGATACGTATTCTTCTACCTATTTTTAGTAAAAAAAATCGCAATAAGCATTTATCGGTTGGTTTGCGCAAAATTTATAGCGTTTACAAAATAGGGGATAGTTTTATTGCATTTTTATTAATTTTTTTTTTTTTACTACTAATGGCGGCGATCAGCAATTTTTTTCGTGAATGCGACATTATGGCGGACACTTCGGACAATTTTGACACATTTTTGGGACCATTGTCCCGATCGGACCCCTCACCCGCTAATAGTCAAGGACGTACAATGACGCCCATGTGCCTGTACGTGCCATATTGTGGACGTACATTTACATGCGGAGGTCGGGAAGTGGTTAAAGGAATATTTAACTTTTATTTTCACTTTAAGGATCAATAAAATCACTGCTCCCGAAAAAACTGCAGTTTTTAAAACTTTTTTTGCATTGATACATGTCCCCTGGGGCAGGACCCGGGTACCCAGACCCTTTTTAGGACAATAACTTGCATATTAGCCTTTAAAATTAGCACTTTTTATTTCTAATGTTCGAGTCCCATAGACTTTAATGGGGTTCTAAAGTTCGCGCAAACTTTCGGTCCATTCGCAGGTTCTGGTGCGAACCGAACCGGAGGGTGTTCGACTCATCCCTAACTGTTATGTGGGTCAGATAGCAGGAAAAGAGAAGATGTCGAGTAATTAAAAGAGAAGTATGGGAATTTTACTTATGAATCATACTTAGCTACGTAGATGCTGCATCTGTCCCCCAACGACTCTAAGGATGAGAACCGAGTAATCAAACAGCCAATCACTCTGCTCTGCCCCCTTCTCCCCCAAGCTGCTCACTAAAACACTGGGCTGTGGGGTGGGTGGGAGTGGCGGGCTGAGGCTCTTAGCGGCTCATGGAGAGGCTGAGCTGGATGCCAGTCCAGGCATGTAAATCTCAACCCCAACCATATGGCTGCGATCTTTCCTCAGCCTGGACCGATTCTGTGACAATTGCCTCCTCTGCACCCACCCCCCTAGTTCAAGGCCTCCTCTGCACTCCTCTGCTAGTCCAAGGCCTCCTTTACAGCCCACCTCAAAATAAGAGCCTCCTCTGCACCCTGCTCTCCAAATCCAGGTCCTTTATCAACCCCACTTTTCAAGTCCTGGGCCTCCTCTACATCCCCCAGTCCAGGGCCACAGTTGTACTCCCCCCACTACAGCACCTCCTCTGCACCGCCCCCCACTACAGCACCTGTTCTGAACCCCCCCAAGTCCAGGGCCTCCTCTGCACCCCCCAGTCCAGGGCCTTCTATGCACCCCCCAGCCCAGAACCTCCTCTGCTTCCCCAAGTCCAGGTTCACCTCTGCACCCCACCCAGGTCGGGGCCTCCTCTGCACCCCCTAAGCTCACCAGGACCTTCTCTGCAACCCCTAAGTCCAGGGTCTCCTCTGCACCCCCCCAGGTCAGGGTCTTCTCTGCACCCCCCAGCCCAGGGCCTCCTCCACACTTCCCATCCCAAGGCCTCCTCCGCTCTCCCCAACCCAAGGCCTCCTCTGCACCCCCCATCAGCACAGGGCCTCCACTGCACCCTCCAGTCAGTGGCCTCCTCTGCACCCCACCTCAGCCCAGGGCCTTCACTGCACCCCCCCAGCCCAGGGCCTCCTATGCCCCCCCTAGCCCAGGGCCTTCTCTGGGATGCCTCAGCCAGAAAAGACATAGTTGTTTGGGCACTGGGCAGGACTAGAAGGGTGACCTGCTTGTCCATTACACTTGATTGGGCGGCAGAGACACCCTTAGAGCAGCGGTTCCCAGTGCAGTGCAGTGGGGGTAGCACCCCTGGCGCCCCCTAGATGCATATTCTCAAATGCCCACACTGCACCTTATTGGTGCTAAACAGGTGCTTGCTTGATATTACCGGTCTTACTAAATACTTTCCCCATCGCAAAATGATGGTTCAAGCTTCAGGGTTTCCACAATTCAAAGGAGGCTATTATTCTCACTATATCTCAAATATATAAGGAAGGTCATGCATAATAATACATATTAACCACTTAAGGACCGCCTAACGCCGATATACGTCGGCAGAATGGCACGGCTGGGCACAATCACGTACCTGTACGTCCTCTTTAAAGCGGGAGTTCACCCGAAAAACAATTTTTAACATTAGATTGAGGCTTATTTTGTGAAGCAGAATCGGGTGTGTTTTTTAAATCGAAGCAGTACTTACCGTTTTAGAGATAGATCTTCTCCGCCGCTTCCGGGTATGGTCTTCGGGACTGGGCGTTCCTTTTTGATTGACAGGCTTCCGACAGGCTTCCGACGGTCGCATACATCGCGTCGCGAGTAGCCGAAAGAAGCCGAACGTCTATGCGGCGCCTGCTCACCAATGTTCGGCTACTTTCGGAAAATCGTGACGCGCTGTATGCGACCGTCGGAAGCCTGCCGGAAGCCTGTCAATCAAATAGGAACGCCCAGTCCCGCAGCCCATACCCGGAAGCGGCGGAGAAGATCTATCTCTAAAACGGTAAGTAATGCTTTGATTTAAAAAAAAACACCCGATTCTGCTTCACAAAATGAGCCTCAATCTAATGTTAAACATTTTGTTTTTGGGTGAACCTCCACTTTAAGTGCCCAGCCGTGAGGTCACACTTAACCCCTACAGCGCCCCAAAGTGGTTAACTCCTGCTTTGTTCTTTGGTGTGGGTCTTTTAGATACGCTTGCCAACGAACTGCATGGCAGGTCGACATATGTCTGGTCAAGCATGTGGTGCCCAAGCAGGTGATGTTTTGACCACACGAGATACGCTTGAGACATACGTTGCAAATAGCAGCGGTGAGATCTGATGCACTCGTCTCAAAAAAGGCCCACACCAAGGAAATTTTGGAATAACGCTGAGGGACAGTCAGTGTGCTGCCCTTAACCCCCCTGGCGGTATTCCCGAGTCTGGCTCGGGGTAAGATTTCAATACCAAAAGCGGTAACCACGAGCCAGACTCGGGATTGCCTCGCAGCATCCACAGGCATGGTTTACTTACCTTGTCCCTGGTTCAAAAAGAGGGGGAAGGGGGATAACATATAAGCACTCACATTAGCCCACATCCGAAATAGTAGTTCAAAAAAGAGATTGTACTACACTAGGTAGTGACATGGCGGACTTTCAAAGGCAATCACAGGGACATTTTGAGTTATATAAAAATAGATTTAATTACAAAAATACAAATATACAAATAAATTTCAATAAAATAAATTGCTTAATTTATGTATTTTTCTCAACATTTATTGAAATGTATTTGTATATTTGTATTTTTGTAATTAAATCTATTTTTATATAACTCAAAATGTCCCTGTGATTGCTTTTGAAAGTCCGCCATGTCACTACCTAGTGTAGTACAATCTCTTTTTTGAACTACCTTGTCCCTGGATCCTGCGATGCCTCCCCGCTGTGTGAGAGAGCGGCGTCCTCGCTCCATTCACACAGTGCCTGTGTGCCGTCGATCTCCGTTCCCTGCGTTCTCCGGGGGCGGAGAACGGCGACAAATTCAAAAAAGTAAATAAACACATTACATCCAGTATACTGTAATCTTACAGATTACAGTACTGTATGGAAAAAATACACACACCCTTTGTCCCTAGTGGTCTGCCCAGTGTTCTGCATGTACTTTTGTATAATAAAAACTGTTCTTTCTGCCTGCAAACTGTAGATTGTCCATAGCAACCAAAAGTGGCCCTTTATGTCAAAAGTGATTTTAGAGCAGCTAGAAAACAGCGATAATAAATTATAATCACTTGCAGAATTGAGCGATATCGATTTGCGGGGAAATTCGTCATAAAAAAATAAAAGTAATGACAGCGACAATTCTGCAACTGAGCAAATTTCAGTGTTTTTGATTTGATTACAATATTGAATAATTTTTATTATAATTACATTATTATTTGTTATAATTATTTATAGTTATTTATTATATTATAATTTATGATTTTGTTTTTCAAACTTTATCATACCCGAGATGTCTACTAGACTCTTGTTTGGATAAATTTAAGTGAGTTATTCCTAAGAATTACAGGCCTACAATGTAAAACGCCAAATTTTCATGCAAAATATTTGTACCGCTTTCCGCACCTAAATCCAGAAAGAATCATACCGCCAGGGAGGTTAAGCTAGCCCCTGGGGGGAATCCTGCCTTGTTGAAGATGTGCCTCCTCCTCCTCTCTCCTATCAGGCACCCATGTAGAGTCAGTGACCTCAACATCCAGTCCCTCCTCATCACTGGAGCAAACCTGGCAGTATGCTACAGCTGGGGGAACATGTCTGCCAGATTGCTGTCCTTCTTGGGCATCCCCTTTCTCTGGGCTCACGTTACTGCCTTCCTCTAGCTATGTACCATCATCGGAGCCTTCAAAACGCTGCGCATCCTCCTGCAGCATGTACCCAACAATGTGGTCAAACAGTTCGGGGGACTCCTCAGGAGAACATGGTGAGGCTAGGGAAGGAGTGACTGAAGCCATTGAGAAAAGAGGCTGCGTTGGCAGCTGCTTTGCCAGACAAAGTACCCTGAGCCTGGGTGAGAGAGGATGAGGAGGATGAGGACGGCTTGGTTATCCACTCTACCAAGTCTTCGGCATGTTGCGATTCAACACGGCCAGCTGCCGAAAAAAGCGTGTTCCACGGCCACGTGCTGATGTGCATGTACCGTGTCCAAGACCAGCACTGTTGCCTCCAGACGCAGAGCCTGCTTGCCCTCTTTTATCGACTTGTGACTGCCTCTCCTTGTTGTCCTTCCAGACATACTAATGGCCTGCAGGGAGATGTAGCTGCACAAAGCTGGGATGTATATATATATATATATATATATATATATATACATCCCAGCTTTATATATATATACTGCAGCTAGCAGAATCAACAGCCTGCCTGTAGTATTATTAGTAAGGGAACACCAGCAATTGTCTTCAGTTAGCTTTAGTTGCACACTGTGTCCTTTGCAGGTAGGCCTTGTGTAGTGTTTTGCGGTGGTTAAGAGAGGACAGAGAGAGTGTCATTTTTTGCAGGTAGATAGAGCAGGCAGGCAGGCAGGCAGTCTAGTCAGTTAATGTTACAGTGTGTAGAGGATATGTATACATCCCAGGTGTTGTACATATATTTATACACTGTATAGTTTAGCTAGATCAGTTCTTCCTAATTTACTGGTAGGCAAGTGATTGTGCTAGCTGCAGTATTCTTACGTGGTTTATTGCCTGTGTCCTCTGTAGTTTGCACCTAAAGCTACTTGGTGTGTATTGGTCATGTGCTCTGTAGTTTGCACCTAAAGCTACTTGTTGTGTACTGGTCGTGTGCTCTGTAGTTTGCACCTAAAGATTCAGGAGCAGTGATTTTAATGATGCTTAAATTAAAAAGAAAAAAAATGAAAAGTTCCTTTAAATATTGTACCTTCTGGGTGTCTATAGTATGCCTGTGAAAACGTCTTTGAGAACCCGGGGCTTGCCCGAGGGAAGCCGATTTTGTGTCAATCTCGCTCTCTTTCTCGGCGAGATTGAGCACCTACGAGCCCCATCGCAGGAGCCAGCGCCGAGCTGGCTTGCCGCGATGGAGACAGAGCCGTCATAGAAGCGACGGGAGATCCGACTTGGATTCCCGCCAATTCTACACGTGTGCGGCGTTTGTTATGAATCCTGAGGGGGAAGTCCCCTCAGGAGCATACCGGGCCCTTAGGTCTGTTATGGGTTGTAAGGAGAGCCCCCCTACGCCGAAAAAAACAGACCCGTATCCAAAGCACGCTACCCGGCCAGCCAGGAAGGGAGTGGGGACGAGCGAGCGCCCCCCCCCCCTCCTGAGCCGTACCAGGCTGCATGCCCTCAACATGGGGGGGGTTGGGTGCTCTGGGGCAGGGGGGCGCACTGCGGCCCCCCCACCTCAGAGCACCCTGTCCCCATGTTGATGAGGACAGGGCCCCTTCCCGACAACCCTGGCCGTTGGTTGTCGGGGTATGCGGGCGGGAGGCTTATCGGAATCTGGAAGCCCCCTTTAATAAGGGGGCCCCCAGATACCGGCCCCCCACCCTAAGTGAATGAGTATGGGGTACATCGCGGAAGAAGAACTCACAGCACGGAAGGAGAAGAAGACGTACAGCACGGAAGAAGGCACCGGACAGCGAGACGAAGAACCGGGGTGCGCCGAGTCAACAGCGGAGAGCGGCGAACATAGAAGGAGACCCCCCGGATAGCGGAGAAGACCCGTCGGGATAGCGGAAGAAGAAGCCCCCCCGCCGAAGACGTCGGAGGAAACCCGCCGGGGGGTGGGGGCTTTTTTAAAAGCGACCCCCCCCCGGCGGTGGAAGAGAACCAGACGGTGGCCCCCACCCACCCGAAGACGTCAAAGAAGAAGCTCCCCCTGGTAAAAGAGCTAATAAAGAAGACAGGGGGGGCCAGTATCTGGGGGCCCCCTTATTAAAGGGGGCTCCCAGATTCCGATAAGCCTCCCGCCCGCATACCCCGACAACCAACGGCCAGGGTTGTCGGGAAGGGGCCCTGTCCTCATCAACATGGGGACAGGGTGCTCTGAGGTGGGGGGGCCGCAGTGCGCCCCCCTGCCCCAGAGCACCCAACCCCCCCATGTTGAGGGCATGCAGCCTGGTACGGCTCAGGAGGGGGGGGGGTGCTCGCTCGTCCCCACTCCCTTCCTGGCTGGCCGGGTAGCGTGCTTTGGATACGGGTCTGGTATGGATTGTAGGGGGACCCCCTACGCCATTTTTTTCGGCGTAGGGGGGCTCTCCTTACAACCCATAACAGACCTAAGGGCCCGGTATGCTCCTGAGGGGAGAACCCATGCCGGATTTTTATTTAAAATCCGGCGGGGACTTCCCCCTCAGGATTCATAACAAACGCCGCACACGTGTAGAATTGGCGGGAATCCAAGTCGGATCTCCCGTCGCTTCTATGACGCGCTTGCTGGGATGTGCTGTCACTATTCCAGTGAGTGCGAGATGTCGGCGAGATCTCGGCACCATGTCGCCGAGAATCAGCGCGATGCTGTCGTGCTAAAAACACAATATCATAAACACCTACTGTATCAATGGAAAAAAAGTTTGAAAAACGGTCGTCACAGGCATACTATAGACAATATTTAAAGGAATTTTTCATTTTTTTTTTTTTTTTTTTTAAGCATCATTACAATCACTGCTCCTGAAAAACGACCGTTTTTAAAACTTTTTTTCCACATGTTCCCTGGGGCAAGACCCGGGTTCTCAAAGACGTTTTACAACAATAACTTGCATATTAGGCTTTAAAATGAGCACTTTTGAATTTGAATGTTCGAGTCCCATAGACGTCAATGGGGTTCTAAATGTTCGCGCGAACGTTTGGTCCGTTCAAAGGTTCTGGTGCGAACCGAACGGGGGGTATTCGGCTCATCCCTAGAGAACACCAGCAATTGTAGTCAGGTAGCTTTAGATGCACACTTTGCAGAGGACACAGTACACCAAGTGAAAATACTTGCAAATCCCTTTCTGTGGTATTAGTATGAGAACACCTGCAATTGTAGTCAGGTAGCTTTAGGTGCACACTGTACAGAGGACACAGTACACTAAGTGAAAATACTTTCAGATCCCTGCCTGTGGTATTAGTATGAGAACACCAGCAAATATATTCAGGTAGCTTTAGGTGCACACTGTGCAGAGGACACAGTACATCAAGTGTACACCAAATCTGAGGCGATATGTTCTTTCCCCTGGTAGCTCTTCTGAATTTTGGCCATGAGTTCCTCCCATTCTCCCCTCTGTAGATCCCCCATATCTAAACACAAAGTCCAGGAGAGACAGATGACAAGGATAGATTAATAGGCTGAGATACAAAACTAACAACCTGGCATCAATACAGACACTTCTCCCTGAAAGTAAATTTCAAAGAAAAAAAAAACAAGCCTGTATTTATAACCAAAATTATTTACATAAAAATAGGGCCAATGTTCAAGTACATGAGTCAAAAAACAAGGTTAATGGGTGCATTGTCCACCCTGGATAGACTTAAATTGGGCCGACTCATGTAGAAGAACATGTAGTTGCCATCATTCCTTATAAACTTAGAAAAAAATGGAATAACCTCTAGGATGGGATTTTTAAGGCAAAAAAAAAAAATAGAAAAAAATATATATATATATTGAAAAAAACTTTCATTTATTATACAAAAGATAAATACATTGTCAAAAAGAGTTTTGGATAATCACATGATTTTGGACATTAAAAACATGACAATTTATGAAATCTGAATTATGTAGTGATACTGTCCGTCATCAAATACCAAACCCCAGATCAACTGGTAGCAGCAGAGATGGGTAATCCGACGCATTTAAATGCGCCGTGTTGTAGGAGTAACCTTGCATGCTGCAAACTTGCAAAGCCATTTATGGGGAGCCTATTGGATACCTCCACACGGAATAATCAGAAGTATTCCCTCCCTTTTTGAGACTGCAGGTGTTTCTCAATCATTGCTGCTCTGAATCCCACTTGTTGATGCGTGGGTACGTTTTTTCTTGCATACCATTTTTCCAAGAATGCCTTGGAAACTTAGTATTTGCAGCAACTCTTATGCCGCGGGCCGCGTACACACGATCATTTTTCAGCATGAAAAGAAAACGTTGTTTTTCAGCATGTTTAAAAAACAAATTTTTTCCAACTTCATTATTAAAACGACGTAGCCCACACACCATTGTTTTAAAAAATTATCTAGCAAATCGCGGTGACGTACAACACGTACGATGGCACTTTAAAGAGGAAGTTCCATTCGCCTTTGGGCTGCTTTAGCTGATTCCATGTTAGTAAAAGACGATTCGCGCTTTTTTGTCTGTTACAGCGTGATGAATGTGCTTACTCCATTATTAACGGTAGTTTTACCAGAACGAGCGCTCCCGTCTCATAACTTGCTTCTGATCATGCGCGGGTTTTAAACGTCGTTTTAGCCCAAACACGATCATTTTTTACAACCTGAAAAACTACATTTTTTAAAACGACGTTAAAAAATGCAGAATGTTCGAATTTTTTTTTGGTCGTTTTTCAGAACCTGAAAAATGATGTGGAGCCCACACACGATCATTTAAAATGACGTTTTGTAAAAACAATGTTTTTTTCATGCTGAAAAATGATCGCGTGTACGCGGCATAATAGCCTGTTTTTGTTTCTTATCTTCAGTACAGCATTCAACATTTTCCTTTGTTTAAACACCATTTTTTGGAACTGAGGATCTTACGGAGAATATAGAGGGAGCCCCCACCATGGTGTCATGGTCTTACCTCTTGCTGGCTTCTTTCATCTGACATGTGCTGGCGGCCATGTTGGTTTCTGGGCTTCTTATAACTTACCACACCCTGCGGCTCCTCCTTCCCACTGGGAGGAGCTGGATGCCTTGCATATATAGGAGGTCTGTTGCTTCAGTTCCTTGCTTGGTCCTCTTGTATTCACATGCTCCTGAGATTGTGCTGCTGCTTTTGGTTACCGACCCGGCTTCCACGGACTACCCTTCTGGCTCCTGATTCCTGGCTTCGTTCGGACTACCCTTCTGGCTCCTGATCCCTGGCTCCGGTGGAAGACTCTGCACTGTTTGATCATCCGTTTGGACTTTTACCTTGCTGTTTGGTTTTCAATAAAGCCTTCCTATTTCATTTATCTATTGTTGTACGTCTGATTCATGCTTCCGTGACATTAGGACCAAGCCATGAATTCTGACGGTACAGGGCCACCTTCGCTACCCATGCTGGTTGCCAGACTTGATCAGCAGGATCACCTGCTGGGTCAGTTCGCTCAGGCGTTGCAAACCCTGCTTGCACGCACGGCTCATCTCGCTCCCATTGCCGATGGGTCGGTTGTCGCTCCTGGGCCCGCTCCTACTGCCGCTCCGGTTGTTGCGCCAGAGTCTACCCCGACACCTGTTGTGCCTGCGGTGTCTCAGGGTATGACCGGTTCTGCCCCCCTTCCGCAGCGCTTTGGGGGAGAGCCAACTCAGTGCCGAGGTTTCCTTAACCAAGTGGGCATTTATTTTGAGTTGCTGCCACATGCCTTTCCTACTGAGAGATCTAAGGTGGGCTTCTTGATCTCGCTGCTCTCGGACAAGGCCTTGGCCTGGGCCAGCCCTTTATGGGAGAACAACAATCCGGTGGTTGCCGAGTTTTCCGGTTTTGTTGCTTCTCTTCGGAAGGTATTCGATGTACCGGCTCGCTCTGCCTCTGCTGCGAAGCTCCTTATGTCCGTCAGACAGGGTTCGCGATCGGTAGCCGAATACGCCATTGAGTTTCGTACCCTGGCAGCAGAGGTGGGCTGGAATAATGAGGCTCTGGTCGCTGCTTTCTCCCATGGTCTCTCGGATGCCTTGAAGGATGAGGTTGCAGCTAAGGACCTACCAGTGGAGCTCGAGGCTCTTATTTCTTTCCTGATATTGATTGACACCAGACTCAGGGAGAGACCTTCCTTTAAGGAGAGCCTGCGGAGGTCTCCTAACAGATTGGCGCCTACGTTTGCTGTCCCACCCGTGCCTCCCTCTCCTCCCATGCCTCCTGGAGTTGACATGTCTGGGGGTGAACCCATGCAGCTGGGGTTTGCTCGCCTGTCCGAGGGGGAGAGGGCACTCCGGAGACGCGAGGGCCGATGCATGTACTGTGGTCTCGGTGGGCATTTTCGGTTGGCATGTCCGAACCGTCCGGGAAACGCTCGCACCTGAGATCCTGTCGGGGGCAGATCTTGGGTGGAGTCTCTTCGTCCCCGGTTTCCCGTGCTGATAAACCACTGATCACCGTTGTTCTCTCCTGGGTCGGGGGCTCGGTGACGACCCAGGCGTTGGTGGACTCTGATGCTGGTGGATTTTTCATTGATAGTAAGTTCGCTGCCGCCAACTCCATTCCTCTGCAGACTCGAGTTTCCCCGCTGGTTCTCGAGGCGATAGACGGCAGACCCCTCCTGCCGTCACAAGTGACTCATGAGACCCTTCCAGTGGGGATAGCCATTGGGGCCGTTCACAGGGAGTCGGCCTGCCTTCAGGTCATTTCGTCTCCACACTACTCGGTGGTCTTGGGGTACCCCTGGCTCCAGAAGCATAATCCGACTTTCGATTGGAGATCGGCCGAGATCCTCTCGTGGTCACCACAGTGTGGGGCTAGTTGCATCCATGGGCCTGTCAAGTTGTTGTGTACTTCCTCGGACTCTGTGTTGCCTCCTGAATACGAGGAGTACCGGGATGTATTCGATAAGGTGCGCGCTGTTGCCCTGCCTCCGCACCGCCCATACGATTGTGCCATAGAATTACAACCTGGTGCCGTTCCTCCTCGTGGCAGGGTCTATCCACTGTCGGTTGCGGAGAATGAGGCCATGGAGGAGTACGTGAAGGAGGCGCTTTCCCGTGGTCACATTCGCAAATCCTCGTCCCCGGCAGGGGCTGGATTTTTCTTTGTGAAAAAGAAGGGCGGAGAGTTGAGGCCTTGCATCGACTATAGAGGCCTTAATCGCATCACGATCAAGAATGCATACCCGATACCCTTGATTTCCGAATTGTTTGATCGCCTGAAAGGGGCCACGGTCTTTACTAAACTCGACCTGAGGGCGGCATATAACCTGGTAAGGATCAAGGCTGGTGACGAGTGGAAGACCGCGTTCAACACCAGGACCGGTCATTATGAATCCTTGGTTATGCCCTTTGGGTTGTGCAATGCGCCCGCAGTCTTTCAGGAATTCATCAACGATGTTTTCCGTGACCTGTTGCAGCAGTGTGTGGTGGTCTATTTGGATGACATCTTGGTATATTCTGAATCCATGGAGGCCCACATTCTGGATGTCAAGCGAGTGTTGCAACGGTTACGAGAGAACAAGCTGTTCGGTAAGCTTGAGAAATGCGAATTTCACCGGTCCCAGGTAACCTTCTTAGGTTACATCATTTCCGCTGAGGGGTTCTCCATGGACCCTGAGAAGGTTTCGGCTGTCTTACAGTGGCCCCAGCCCAGTGGTCTTCGTTCCCTGCAGCGCTTTTTGGGCTTCGCCAATTATTATCGGAAGTTCATCAGGGACTTCTCCACTCTGGCCAAGCCTCTCACGGATCTGACCAGGAAGGGCAGTAATTCCCAGGTCTGGCCGCCCGAGGCCATCCGGGCTTTTGAGGCTCTAAAATCTGCCTTTGTGTCGGCTCCAATACTGTCTCATCCCAACCCTGGGTAGCCCTTTGTTCTCGAGGTGGACGCGTCTGAGACGGGAGTAGGCGCCCTTCTGTCTCAGCGTCGAACACCAGAGGGTCCTCTGCTTCCCTGTGGGTTTTACTCCCGGAAACTGTCTCCCGCGGAGTGTAACTACCAGATTGGTGATAGAGAGTTGTTGGCCATCGTGCAGGCTCTCAAGGAGTGGAGGCATTTGCTCGAGGGTTCGGTGGTTCCGGTTCTCATCCTGACGGACCACAAGAATCTGACTTACCTTTCTGAGGCCAAGAGATTGACACCACATCAGGCCAGATGGGCTCTGTTCCTGTCACGTTTTAATTACGTGGTCTCTTACCTACCCGGTTCCAAGAACGTCAGGGCGGATGCCTTATCACGTCAATACTCCGAGCTGTCCAGGGAGGAATCGATACCGACTTCGGTCATACCTCCTAATCAGATCCTGGATTTTGGCAGCCCAATCTGGTGCTCCCTCTGGGAGACCCAACGGCAGATGTTTTGTGCCTGAGAAGTTGCGCACTCGGTTGTTGCGAACCTACCATAACTCCAAGACCGCGGGGCATCCTGGAAAGAATCAGCTGTCCTGGGCTGTTTCACGTTTGTTCTGGTGGCCTTCTCTACGTTCGGACATCGCCGCATATGTAGCGGCATGCTCTGTTTGTGCCCAGATTAAATCCCCTCGGCACCTTCCGTTGGGCCTTCTGCAACTCATCGCTACCGGGGAGCGCCCATGGTCACACCTTGGGATGGACTTCATTGTGGACCTTCCTGCATCCCAAGGCCATACGGTCATTCTCATGATTGTGGATCGGTTTTCCAAAATGTGCCACTGTGTTCCTCTTAAGAAATTACCCTCTGCACAAGAGTTGGCCACGGTTTTCGCCAGGGAGGTCTTCCGGTTGCACGGTTTGCCCAAGGAGATAGTGTCGGATCGGGGGAGTCAGTTTGTGTCCAGGTTCTGGCGCGCCTTTTGCTCCCAGTTGGGGATTCATCTCTCCTTCTCTTCGGCCTACCACCCTCAGTCCAATGGGGCTGCAGAACGATCCAATCAGGCCCTGGAGCAATTCCTTCGTTGCTATGTCTCCGATCATCAAGACAATTGGGTTGACCGTCTGCCTTGGGCTGAGTTTGCCAGGAACACGGCGGTGAACTCTTCCTCTGGGACGTCTCCCTTCATGGCCAATTATGGGTTCCAACCTGCCGTGTTACCGGAGTCATTCTCTCCCCAAGATATTCCGGCTGTGGAGGATCACCTTTCCGCTCTACGTGCTTCTTGGATACAGATCCAGAGGTCCCTTGAGGTCTCTGCGCAGCGCCAGAAACTCCAGGCTGATCGCAGACGGGCGCCTGCTCCTTCCTACCAGGTCGGAGACCATGTATGGTTGTCCACTCGCAACCTCAACCTTCGAGTGCCCACTCCCAAGCTGGCTCCTCGCTTTGTTGGTCCCTTCCGAGTGCTTCGCAGGGTAAACCCGGTTGCCTATGCCCTTGCGCTCCCACCTGGCATGCGGATCTCCAACGTGTTTCACGTTTCCCTGTTGAAACCACTGGTGTGCAATCGCTTCACCTCCTCGGTTCCTCGGCCTCGTCCGGTCCAGGTGGGCGATCATGAGGAGTATGAGGTGAGCGATATCCTGGACTCACGCTTGGTCCGTGGTCGGGTGCAGTTTTTGGTCCACTGACGTGGTTATGGTCCAGAGGAGCGTTCCTGGGTTCCCTCCACAGATGTCCATGCTCCTGCCTTGCTCCGAGACTTCCACGCGCGCTTCCCCCAGAAACCGTTTTTTGCGCCGCGGAGGAGGGGCCCTTGAGGGGGAGGTACTGTCATGGTCTTACCTCTTGCTGGCTTCTTTCATCTGACATGTGCTGGCGGCCATGTTGGTTTCTGGGCTTCTTATAACTTACCACACCCTGCGGCTCCTCCTTCCCACTGGGAGGAGCTGGATGCCTTGCATATATAGGAGGTCTGTTGCTTCAATTCCTTGCTTGGTCCTCTTGTATTCACATGCTCCTGAGATTGTGCTGCTGCTTTTGGTTACCGACCCGGCTTCCACGGACTACCCTTCTGGCTCCTGATTCCTGGCTTCGTTCGGACTACCCTTCTGGCTCCTGATCACTGGCTCCGGTGGAAGACTCTGCACTGTTTGATCATCCGTTTGGACTTTTACCTTGCTGTTTGGTTTTCAATAAAGCCTTCCTATTTCATTTATCTATTGTTGTACGTCTGATTCATGCTTCCGTGACACATGGTCACTATGGGAAATGCTTGTGAAGATTGTGATACTACAGTATTCCCTGAGGAAGAATGTTTTTGCATTTGAAATGCGTTGGATACCCATCTCTGCTGCCACCAGTTGATCTGGGGGTTTGATATTTGATGACAGACAGTATCACTACATAATTCAGATTTCATAAATTTTCATGTTTTTAATGTTCAAAATCATGTGATTATCCAAAACTCTTTTTGACAATGTATTTATCTTTTGTATAATAAATAAATGTTTTTTTCAATATATATATATAGTTTATAAGGGATGGTGGCAACTACATGTTCTTCTACATAAGTCGGCCCAATTTAAGTCTATCCAGGGTGGACAATACACCCATTAATCTTGTTTTTTGACTCATGTACTTGAACATGGACCCTATTTTAATGTAAATAATTTTTTTTATAAATACAGGCTTGTTTTCTTCTTCTTTGAAATTTACTTCCAGGGAGAAGTGTCTGTATTGATGCCAGGTTGTTAGTTTTGTATCTCAGCCTATTATTTAATCTATCCTTGTCTCCTGTCTCTCCTGGACTTTGTGTTTAGATATGGGGGATCTACAGGGGGATAATGGGAGAAACTCATGGCCAAAATTCAGAAGAGCTACCAGGGGAAAGAATAGATCGCCTCAGTTTCAGCTTCCCTGTTTTTCAGTCTCACTAAAACCTTAGAAAAAAAATCAGCCTTACATTGGCACATCCAATCATTAACCACTTAAGGACCGCCTCCTACACATTTACGTTGGCAGAATGGCACGGCTGGGCACAGGCACGTACCTGTACGCAGAGGCGTATCTAGTGAAAATGGCGCCTATGGCAAGCACTGAAACTGCGCCCCTGTCAAAACATTTGAAACCCATCTTTCAGATAACATTAACAAAAAAAAACAGCTATCAAATCTACAAGTCAAGCGCTTTAATTACCCCTTACACCAGAGTTAATAGAGATACATCTTATATCACAGTTCCCCCTTACAGTTCCCAGAGAGCCCTCCTTACATCGGAATCCACAGAGTTCCCCTTCACACTGGGAAATCTGATCTAAAGAATGCTGTGGTGTCATCTTTATATACACTGTAAGGGGACGACGACTCTAACACAAAGGGGATCTCTGCGGACTGGGATGTAGGGGGGCCTCTGATGTGAGGGGGTATTTGGTTATCACAGAGTCCAGAGATCCCACTTACATCAGTGTTTCCCTTTACCCCAGTGTCTGCAGAGTTCCCCCTTAAAGCAGTGTGCCAGACAATAAATATTTTTAGACAGGGATCAGGTCAGCCATGGCAGCCCTGTAACAGCATAGAGCCTTTTACTTTATATGACCAGCCCTCTCTCCACAGTATGTGTGAGCATTTCCCCACCTCCATGGGACTACAAATTCCAGCATAGTAGGCTGAGCTCTTATTTCTCTGCTGCTCCCCAGTCCCCCACACACAGTGGGCCGGATTCAGAAAGATGAGCGCATCTTTCTTCCGGCGTAACGTATCTCCGATACGTTACGCCGCTGTAACTTTGGGCGCAAGTTCTGTATTCAGAAAGAACTTGCACCCTTAGTTACGGCGGCGTAACGTATGTGTGGCAGCGTAAACACCGCCTAATTCAAATGGGGATGTTGGGGGCGTGTTTTATTAAAATTTTACTTGACCCCGCGTTTTTGAAGTTTTTTTTGAACGGCGAATGCGCCGTCCGTAAAATATCCCAGTGTGCATTGGTCTAAAGTATGCCGCAAGGACGTATTGGATTAGACGTGAACGTAAATGACGTAAAGCCCTATTCGCGTACGACTTTCGCAAACAACGTAAAATTTCAAAACTCGGCGCGGGAACGACGGCCATACTTAACATTAGCTACGCCTCATATAGCAGGGGTAACTATACGCCGAAAAAAGCCTAACGTAAACGATGCAAAAAAATGCGCCGACGGGACGTACGTTTCTGAATCGGCGTAAATACCTCATTAGCATATTCCTTGCGTAACTATACGGAAGCGCCACCTAGCAGCCAGCGTGATTATGCAGCCTAAGATACGACGGTGTAAGACACTTACACCAGTCGGATCTTAGGGATATCTATGCGTAACTGATTCTCTGAATCAGGCGCATTGATACGACCTCCCGCACTCAGAGATACGACGGCGTATCAGAAGATACAACGGCGTATCAGGAGATACGCCGTCGTATCTTGTATCTGAATCTGGCTCAGTGTAACTGAGAATGATGACTGCACTGATATACAACAGGACACCTTCTCTCCCTGCCTGCTGCAGTGCTGCACAAACCCAGCCACTGCCAGAGTCTGTGCTCCCAATACCCCCTTACCAGAGACCAGGGCCGCTGTTAGATATCGTGGGGCCCCCTACAGCCTAACTGATGGGGCCCATGACCTCACCCCTGGGTCCATCCCTGGCCCTGCCATAACCTCAAAGAATAATCTAGCTTTCTTCAAGTGATATTTTTCATCCTTTGTGTTACCTTGGGTGGTGACATATCCTCTTTATGGAGAAATCTGGGGTTTATTAGGCCCATTGATCCCTCCTCTGCCCTCCAAGGCTTATTGGCTGCTTTCTTAGCTGGTACCAGCCAGGTAAATTCAGAACCGATACTGGAAGTGATGAAATCTTCATAACTTATGGCCTCAGTTGTCAGAGAGGAGAGGAAGAAACTGATGTTCCTCCTCCATCTTTGTGAACTGCCAATCTGACCAGATGGAATGGGAGAGCTTTTATTGCCATTAACTACATACAAGCAGGGAGGAGTTGATATTCCAGCAAGTCGAATTAGAAAAAATAATCCCTCCATTTTACAGCCTCCTGGTCCCCTGTGTTTGATCTCATGGGGCCCAAAAAAATATGATTTAGACTACAAAGGAGCCATGGCCTGCAGGGAGAGGGGAAAGCATGAAAAATGTGCCTGCATCTTAATCAAGAGGATCAGTTTCAGCATAAGGCACTGGCAGTACAGCCGTTCCTCCTGCTGGGCAGGTGGCTGGGCTCTGTATTTGTACTGATAGGACCTTGAGTCAGAAGGCCTGTGAGGAGACACCTCCTCACTCAGTCTACAGTTCAGGTGTCCTGTCGAGAAATACACTGGCCCGATGCCACCGGTATAGTCCTGGCTAAAGCATCCCTGACAGCAGGCGGAGGAGTGATATTCAGCTGTTAGGGCTGCTGTAGCCAGAACTATAGAGGTAGCATCGGGAAATGCAGATGCCTGCTTACTCCGTGACAAGTGACTGCACTCACAGGAGTAAGAAATGAGAAATAGTCCCACTTGCAGTGCTGCCATTGTCCATTAGCAAAGGTGCTGAAAAGGAGATCCAGCTTATGCTCGGGAGCCTGGAAGGAAGAAGAGACCATCAGACCCTGGTAAGTGCATTGCTGCCCAGCCACTCACCAGCACCCCCTTCATATGGCGCCCATGGCAGTTGCCATGGCTGTCATACCCTAGATACGCCCCTGCCTGTACGTCCCCTTTAAGTGCCCAGCCGTGGGTCGCAAAGCTCTGTACGAAGCTCTGTTACCACGGCCGCAGCACCTGTGGACCCGATCGCTGCTGGTGTCCCGCGATCGGTCACAGGAGCTGAAGAACGGATAGAGGTGTGTGTAAAAACACCTTCCCCGTTCTTCACAGTGGCAATTTCACTGATCGTCTGTTCCCTGATATAGGGAAAGGCGATCAGTGACGTCACACGTCCAGCCCCACCCCCCTACAGTTAGAAACACATATGAGGTCACACATAACCAATACAGCGCCCCCTAGTAGTTAACTTCTAAACTGCAATTGTAATTTTCATAGTAAACAAGGCATTTTTATTTGAGGGGAAAAAAGGACGCCAATTTTGTTTGGGAGCCACAACTCACGACCGCGCAATTGTCAGTTAAAGCGACGCAGTGTCGAATCGCAAAAACTGGTCAGGTCCTTTACCTGCATAACGGTCTGGGTCTTAAGTGGTTAAAGAGATACATTGGAGAACATATCAACCCCATTGGCTTGAGGATTCACATTTTTCAGATTTTGGATAATGTCAGTAAAGATCTTAAAGCCAATTGGGAGATGAAATTAAAAGTTTTGGATGCCGAGATTGGCTCATTGTATGCTCGACTCTCGCCTTTAAAGACACAGGAGGAATATGTAAATTTGGAGAAGAAGTTAAAAGAACATTTAGAGAACTTCGGTAAACAAATTTTAATAAAAAATATTGGAGAGATAAAAACACCTTCTGCGAGGGCTGGGCATACAATTGGAACCAATACAAAAAATTCTAAAATAAAAATAGCAAAAAAACAACTAATCCAGAAAATGGTACAAGACCAAATGATTATTCATCAGATACTCCTTTTAACTCCTCCTCTTCAGTCTCTTCTAATACAGGTCGTATCTCTGCTAAGAGGAAAAGTCCTTTCCCAAGACAACATGAGATGGAAGGGGAAATCCAGCAAAAAATGCAAAAAATATATAATTGATCCACAGGCATCCTCTTCATATAGTAAAGGGGGTGGTGGACACACCCGAGGCACATCTAATGGTAATCCGAAAGGCTCTCCATCTAACAGAGGTAAAATGTTTTCTCGTAAAGAGACTGGAGCCATCCCAAAGGTACAACATACTCAGTTGGATGTTTTTTTTAGACAAGAGCGGGATGCTCCTGGTGTCTCCGTCACCTCTAACACAAATGAGAATAGAACCCTTTGTAGTCAAAGTGACTCCAGGGGAAAATTGAATATTGTCAATCTTTCTTCACATATTCTGACAGCAATGGAATATGAAGTTTTGTCCATTGGTCTTTCTTTTTGCCCAAACAACAATGTGGACATCTTAGGAGGCGTACACACTGTCGAACATGTCCGCTGAAACTGGTCCTCGGACCAGTTTCCGCGGACATGTCCGACCGTGTGTACGGCCTAGCGGACAGGTTTCCAGCGGACAAAAGTTTCTTAGCAAGCTAAGAAACTTGTCCGCTGGAAACATGTCCGTCGGACATGTCTGATGGTTAGTACACCTAATCGGACCTGTCCGCTGGTTATGACGTGTAACCAGCGTCTCGAAATCCCACGCATTTGTCAAATTGATTCGACGCATGCATGGAAGCATTGCACTTCCGTGTTTGAGAACATTGGTGTCTTCTACGTCACCACGTTCTCTGTCCGCAGGGATTTTGGTCTGATGGTGTGTACACACATCAGACCAAAAGCTCCCAGGAGACATGTCCGATGAAAACGATCCGTGGACCGTTTTCATCGGACATGTCTCCTCGTGTGTACGGGGCCTTAGAGACAGTCAAAGATATCAACTTGTTTGCTCGAAGAATGTTCTACAAAAGTTTGTATGTTAAATATAATGCCGCATACACACAATCATTTTTCGGCATGAAAAAAAACCAACGTTTTTTAAAACGTCATTTCAAATGATCGTGTGTGGGCTTCACATCGTTTTTCGGCTTCTGAAAAATTACAAAAAAAAATTCGAACATGCTGCATTTTTTCATGTCGTTTTTTTTAAATGTCGTTTTTCGTGTTGTAAAAAATGATCGTGTGTGGGCAAAAACGACTTTTTAAACCCGCGCATGCCCAGAAGCAAGTTATGAGACGGGAGCGCTCGTTCTGGTGAAACTACCATTCATAATGGAGTAAGCACATTCATCACGCTGCAACAGACAAAAAAGTGTGCATTGTCTTTTACTAACACAGAATCAGCTAAAAGCAGCCCAAAGGCAAATAGAACTTCCCCTTTAGAGTGCCGTCGTACGTGTTGTACGTCACCACGCTTTGTTCATCATTTTTCAAAAACGATGGTGTGTGGGCAACATCGTTTTTTTTTTTTTTTGAAAATCTTTTTTATTTTATTTGCAACAACACAAAGACATACAAAACGTACAATAGCACAGCCAACATCTGGCATAAAACCCAGCAAGGACCCGTGCAGGGGTCAAAAGGCAGCAGTACAGAACCAAGACATGTTAGCGGATTAGCGACTACCACAATAAACCAACATCAATAAGGCGGTCCAGCTCACGCTCCAGGGGCAGGATGATAGTGGACAGGTTCACCTAAGTCGTTATGCCAACAGGGGACGGCTCAGCAAGGCCTCAAGCATCGCTACCAGAAATCATAGGAGCCACCTAATCTGCCGCCGCAGTGGAGGGCTTGCCAACCACTTAGACCAGACTCTGTCGTACTTTTTCGGACAGCCTCTGTGTGCATAGGTATCCCTGTATAAAGGAATCACATTATTAACCAGTGTTTTCCATAAATCCAATGAGGGAGGGGTCCTACGCTTCCAGCACAGAACGATGGACTTCCTGGCATAGAACAGCAAGAGACCCAACAGGGTTCTCTCAGCCACCCTGGGCACCAGGTCCTCCACCAGCCCCAGCAGGCATATTCTTGGGGATGGAACAATTGAGATACTTAACAATTCATTCACCTCCAGAACGATTTGTGACCAAAAGACTGTTATGACCGGGCAGGACCAGAAAATATGAATGTAATCCCCTTGAGCATGGTCACAACGCCAGCACTCCGGGGAGAGGGAAGACCTCATCCGGTGCACCCGGGCGGGAGTGAGGTATGCTCTATGGACGATCTTGTATTGAATGAGGCGATCTCTCAGGGAGACCAGTATTTTAAACGGGAAGTCCCATATATCCACCCAGTCCTCAGAGTCCAACTCCGGGACATCCAGGCCCCACTGCTGACAGAGCCTGGACAACTCAGGGGAAGAGACCCGGAGAAGATGAGCATACAACACAGAGGCGGGTTTGTTAGCACAGTCGAAGTGTAAAATCCGCTCCAAGTCGGACTGCACCAACTGCTTCTCGCCTGGTGGAAACTGGGCCTTGAAAGCATGGGACAACTGAAGATATCTGAATCCATGCGAGGGCGGAGCATTGTTTTTAGCCATTAAATGATCAAAAGAGAAAATCGAGAGGTCAGAGGTGACATCTGAGAGAATTTTAATATGGTACTTGGTCCACACCACCGGGTCTGGGATGTTAAGAAGATGATTTAAGGTGGGGTTGTTCCAGAGTGGGGCATTCGGGGATACTGCCATCGAGGGATACGCCTCACAGGCCAGGCCCTCCCTCCAGGCCCTAAGGGTGGTGCAAATAGAGGGGGTCAGGTTGTACGGAGCCTTCGGACCCCGCAATAGGAGGTTTGATAAGGCCTCCGCAGACCCCAACACCGCCACCTCAGTGGCCCAGGCCGGGTTAGATTTATCTGGGACAAGCCACCAGACTACAGTGACTAATTGAGTAGCAAGAAAATATTTGTGGCAGTCCGGAAATGCTAGTCCCCCCTGCGAACAAGGGCGCATGAGAGTAGTTAATTTGAAGCAAGGAGGGCGTGGGCCCCATAAAAAGGAGGAGAAAAGTTGATTTAGGTGGAAAAAAAACGACTTGGGGATCCATTGAGGGGAGTTACGAAACAGATACGTAAACTTGGGAAGGATTTTCATTTTTATTAGATTGATACGCCCCAACAAGGATAGAGGAAGGTTCTCCCATGCTTTCAGCTTGGTCCGGACTGAGTCGACTACGGGGGTCAAGTTCAGCGGAAGGAAATCAGCCACATTCCTCGAGACCCGTACCCCTAGGTATGTAAATTCGTCCACCCACTGTAGCTGAAGAGAAGCCGAAGCCCCTCCCCTAGCATTTTCATCAACAGCCAGCAATTGTGACTTTGACCAATTGACTCTAAGTCCTGTCACCTCTGAAAAGCGTTCCAGGACCTGCAATGCCCCTTGTAGAGAGGGGGCATCATTTAGAAAGAGGAGGAGGTCGTCTGCGTACAGGGCCACTCTCCTCCAGCCAGGCCAGATGAAGCCCCTTAATGTGTGGCGAAACACGCAGTGCTTCAGCCACTGGTTCCATGGCAATGGCAATGGCAAAAAGGGCCGGAGAGAGAGGACAGCCCTGCCGAGTACCCCTAGCAAGCTTAAACACAGGAGATAGCCGACCCCCTAAACGAATGGCAGCTGTCGGCGAATGATAAATAGTCTGCAACCATCGTATAAACACTAGGGGGAAACCCATCCACCGTAGAATCTCCCACAGGAAAGGCCACTCTATGGAGTCAAATGCATTCTCAATATCAAGAGAGGCAACTACTCTGGTACCCTGATTGTCATGTTGTGCATGAAGATTAGTGAACAGTAGGGATGAGCTTCGCATTCGATACGAACGTATGTTCGACTCGAACATCGGTCGTTTGATCGTTCGTCGAAACTCGAACAAAACGGGTCGTTCGCGCCAAATTCGAATGCCGCAAAACGCCCCATAATTCACTGCGGAGTTGAGCGCTGATGATTGGCCAAACATGCTGTATATCCCGCATGCTTGGCCAATCACAGCGCGCAAAAACGAAGAGCCATAATTGGCCAAAGCCAGGGTGGCTTTGGCCAATTATGGCTCAGGGGGATTAGTACACGCCCCACACTATAAAAGGCAGCCTGCACGGCGGCCTCGTGTAGTGTGTTCCGGCTTTGTTAAAGACAAGTCAGACAGACAGTTAGAGAGAGAGAGAGATAGATAGAGACACAGTGGGGCTGATTTACTATGCTCTGTGCGCTGCGCTGGTTCATGCCTTAATTAGTGCGCCGGGTGGAGGCTTAATTGGGCGCATGAACCAGCGTAGCAGCCAGCGCATTGCAAGTAATATGTAAAGCCGCACCGAACTCCCTATAGAAGTCTATGGGAGAAATCAAAAGTGTTAATTTTAAAGGCTAATCTGCAAGTTTTGTCCTAAAAAGTGTTTGGGGACCTCAGTCCTGCCCCAGGGAACATGTATCAATGTTTTTTTTATTTTTTAAAACGGCCGTTTTTTCGGGAGCAGTGAAATTAATAATTCTTAAAGTGAAACAATAAAAGTGAAATATTCCTTTAAATTTCGTACCTAGGGGGGGTGTAATGTCAGCATGTGAAATAGCGCATTTTTCCCGCACTTAGAACTGCCCCTGCACAAAATGACATTCAGAAGGAAAAAAGTCATTTAAAAATTCACACGCGGCTATAATGAATTGTCGGCTCTGACAATTCTAAAGGGATTCATTCATAAAACAAACAACAAAATGTGTAGGGGTTCCCCCAAATTAAATTACCAGGCCCTTCAGGTCTGGAATGGATATTAAGGGGAACCCCGCCGTAAAAACCAAAAAAAAAAAAGACGTGCGGTTCCCGGCAAATATCCATTCCAGGCCCTTCAGGTCTGGTGTGGATTTTAAGGGGAACTCCACCCCAAATTTAAAAAAAAAATGGCGTGGAGTCCCCCTAAAAATCCACACCAGACCCTTATCCGAGCACGTTGACCTGGCCGGCCGCAGAAAAGAGGGGGGGACAGAGTGCGGCCCCCCCTCTCCTGAACCGCACCAGGCCACATGCCCTCAACATGGGGAGGATGTCCCCATGTTGATGGGGACAAGGGCCTCATCCCCACAACCCTTGCCCGGTGGTTGTGGGGGTCTGCGGGCGGGGGGCTTATCAGAATCTGGAAGACCCCTTTAACAAAGGGGACCCCCAGATCCTGGCCCCCCCCCTATGTGAAATGGTAATGGGGTACATTGTACCTCTACCATTTCACCCCAAAAAAAATGTCAAAAGTGTTAAAAATTACAGTAGCCGGTTTTTGACAAATCTTTTAATAAAATCTTCTTTTCTTCTTTCCTTCGGGTTTCTTCCGCTGCTTCTTTCTTGGGTCTTCTCGTCCACATCTTGCCCGACGTGTTCTTCTATCTTCTCCGTCCGTCCTTCAGCCTTCTGGTCCCGCATCTTGCCCGTTGTCTTCTCCTGTCTTCTTCTCCGTCCGTCCGCCAGCCTTCTCGTCCACATCTTTTTCTTCCCCGGACCCAGCGTTTGAATTTGATTTGGCCGCCGTGTTGCGCTCCTGGGACCCGCCCCCCTCTGACGCCACAAGTAAACTCCTTAGAAGGTCATGTGCGTCAGAGGGGGGCAGGGTCACAGAGCGTCACACGGCGGGGGAATTCAATTTCAATCGCGCCGCCCGGAGAAAAAGTTCCCGCCGTGTCACACTCATGTGACCCCGCCCCCCTCTGACGCACATGACCTTCTAAGGAGTTTACTTGAGGCGTCAGAGGGGGGCGGGTCCCAGGAGCGGGAACACGGTGGCCAAATCAAATTCAAACGCTGGGTCCGGGGAAGAAAAAGATGTGGACGAGAAGGCTGGCGGACGGACGGAGAAGAAGACAGGAGAAGACAACGGGCAAGATGCGGGACCAGAAGGCTGAAGGACGGACGGAGAAGATAGAAGAACACGTCGGGCAAGATGTGGATGAGAAGACACAAGAAAGAAGCAGCGGAAGAAACCCGAAGGAAAGAAGAAAAGAAGATTTTATTAAAAGATTTGTCAAAAACCGGCTACTGTCATTTTTAACACTTTTGACATTTTTTTTGGGGTGAAATGGTAGAGGTACAATGTACCCCATTACCATTTCACATAGGGGGGGGCAGGATCTGGGGGTCCCCTTTGTTAAAGGGGTCTTCCAGATTCTGATAAGCCCCCCGCCCGCAGACCCCCACAACCACCGGGCAAGGGTTGTGGGGATGAGGCCCTTGTCCCCATCAACATGGGGACATCCTCCCCATGTTGAGGGCATGTGGCCTGGTGCGGTTCAGGAGAGGGGGGGGCCGCACTCTGTCCCCCCCTCTTTTCTGCGGCCGGCCAGGTCAACGTGCTCGGATAAGGGTCTGGTGTGGATTTTTAGGGGTACTCCACGCCATTTTTTTTCAATTTGGGGTGGAGTTCCCCTTAAAATCCACACCAGACCTGAAGGGTCTGGTATGGATATTTGGGGGGACCCCACGCCATTTTTTTGGGGGGGTTTACGGCGGGGTTCCCCTTAATATGCATTCCAGACCTGAAGGGCCTGGTAATTTAATTTGGAGGGACTCCCATTTTTTTTTTTTTTTTTTTTTATTATTTTTAATGAGCAATGACTGTAATCTTTATAGCCATGAGTACTTTAAACTTCCTTTTTTTTGTTTCACTTCAGAAATGACATCTTGTACAGGGACAGTTCTAAGCACGGGAAACATGCGTGTAAACCCCCTCCCCCCTGTATGAAATTTAAAGGAATATTTCACTTTTATTATTTCACTTTAACCACTTCCATACCTATTCTGGCACTTCTCTCCTTCATGTAAAAATTATATTTTGTTCCTGGGAAATTAATCAGGACCCCCAAACATTATATATAATTTTTTAGCAGACACCCTAGGGAATAAAGTGGCGGTCATTTTTTATTTGACTTCCAACGGTATTTGCGGTCGCTGGTTCGAATCCAGCCCGTGACACCATCTGCATGGAGTTTGCATGTTCTCCCTGTGCCTGCGTGGGTTTCCTCCCACAATATAAAAACACGCTGTAAATCGGATCCGGTCTAAATAAGCCCTAATATGCAGTAGTATATTTAGGTTTTGTTCTGCCCTAGGCCTGACTACATATCTGCACCTCCTAATAGAAAAATGACCCACCCCTTCCTGTCAAGGTCACACCCTGTTTTTGTATGACCCGCCCAGTAATTTTCAGGGGACCCACACACTAGTTCTGGGGGGGAGGGGGGCAATGGATTCCCTTAACCACTTCCATACCAGGCACTTACGCACCTTCCCGCCCAAGCCAATTTTCAGCTTTCAGCACTGTCGCACTTTGAATGGCAATTGCGCGGTCATCCAACACTGTACCCAAACAAAATTGGTGTCCTTTTTCCCCCACAAATAGAGCTTTCTTTTGTTGGTATTTGATCACCTCTGAGATTTTTTTTTTTTGCGCAACAACTAAAAAAAGACTGCAAATTTTGAAAAAAAAAACGTTTTTATTTTTGTCTTTTAATTTTTTTGTAAATAAGTTTTTCTCTTTCAATTACGGGCACTGATATGGCGGCACTGATGGGCACCGATGAGATGGCACTGATGGACATCGATGAGGTAGTACTGACGGGCACAGATGAAGTGGCATTGATTGGCGGCGCTGGTATGCGGCACTGATGGGCACTCATAGGCGGCACTGATGGGCACTCATGGGCGGCACAGATGGGCACTCATGGGCGGCACTTATGGGTGGCACTGATGGATACTTATGGGTGGCACAGGTGGGCACTGATAGGTGGGCACTGTGCATGGATGGGCACTGTGGGGTGGCACTGATGGACACTGTGGGGTGGCACTGATGGACACTGTGGGGTGGCACTGATTTTCCCAGGTTGCCAGTCAGTGCCCATTTGTGGGCACTGATTGGCATCTTTTTTCTTTTTTTTTAATGCTTTTTGTTTTTTTTTTCCATATTTTTTATTTTTTTTTGCCCACCCTGGTGGTCCAGGGTGGGCATCCCTGGTGGTCCAGTGTGGTCATCCGAGGGGGGGCTGCGCTGATAAACAATCAGCGTGAACGCCCCCTGTCAGGAGAGCCGCCGATCGGCTCTCCTATACTCGCGTCTGTCAGACGCGAGTGAGGAAGAGCCATCGATGGCTCTTCCTGTTTACATCGTGATCAGCCGTGATTGGACACGGCTGATCACGTGGTAAAGAGTCTCCGTCTCCGTGAGAGACTCTTTACCGAGATCGGAGATGCAGGGTGTCAGACTGACACCCCGCATCACCGATCGCCCCGCTGCGTGCCCCCACAGGCGCACGCGGCATGAAATCCTGCAGGACGTCCTGTCAGGATTGTGTAACCACTTCCCGGACGTAAATCGGCCATAGGCTGGGCGGGAAGTGGTTAATTTGCATAGTTTTTCTCTCACTTCCTGTTTGGCTATGGGGCAGGAAGTGAAGGCAAATCTCCCCAATTGGACACAGATAATACAAAATAAACTGACAGGGCCTATAACCCTCCCTCACTCTATCCAAAATTAAAGAAAATAAAAAGTGTTGATTATAGTTCTAGTCAGGGGCGGACTGACCATTGAGTCACTCGGGCACTGCCCGAGGGCCCCATGCCACTAGGGGGCCCCATCCGGGTTGCCAGGCTCAGTAAAACCAGGGACAGTATGTAAAAATCTGTGTTTTTTTTAGATCTGTCCCTGATATGTCCGAAAATGACATGCTTTTAATGTGAATATCCCAAGATTTTAGCTGCCCGCCTCTGCACTACCTCCTGGCGTGGTGGCCATCTGTAAGCCAGAGGGGCCCCATACTCTTCTATTGCCCGGGGGCCCCATGAGTTGTCAGTCCGCCCCTGGTTCTAGTTTAAGCACAAATTTCATAGAGTTTTATTGAGAGGCCTAAGAAAATATAACCATGCCAATAGGCCAGGATACAGCGTGGCTAATATGTATGAATGTGTGTGTTAGAGCACCCCACCCAATGTTAACTAAAAAATTATTAATTTGCAAATAAGTATCTGCTCATTTTTTGGGGATGTCTGCACCCCTGATAGTGAGAACATTTGTGAGGTGTCTTCACCCTTTCTAATTCATTCACTTCCTGTCACATAGCCAAACAGGAAGTGAGGGTAAAACCTTACTAATATATTTTCTTGGGGACACAGAGATCAATCTAAATAGTTTCCCCATTATGTAAATTGCACTCTAGTATTTTGCTGTGTACACCCCAAATTATTAGGGATCTTGGACTTTGGGGTCCATTTACTAAAGGCAAATCCACTCCTACAAGTACAAAGCAAGGAAGAAAACAAAACAACTTTGCTTCTACAGGATTGGATGTTAAAACCATCAGTGCTTCCTCTCTCATTTTCAGCAACTATGCTTGTACTGCAGAGTGGCTTTGCCTTTACTAAACCCCAAACGAAATAATCATTTGGGGCAGGGATCCTCAAACTACGGCCCTCCAGCTGTTGTAGAACTACACATCCCATGAGGCCTTGTAATGCACTGACATTCACAGACATGACTAGGCATGATGGGAATTGTAGTTCCTGAACAACTGGAGGGCCGTAGTTTGAAGACCCATGATTTGGGGTGTACACAGCAGTGCTGGAGTGCAATTTGCTTAATGGGGACACTAGTTAGATTGACCTGTGTCCCCAAGAAAAGACACTGGTAGGGTTTTAACCTCACTTCCTGTTCAGCTGTGTGACAGGAAGTGAAGCCAATTTTAAGAAAAGGGACACAAAGCTCAACACAAAAAAAAAACACAAGCAGGGGTTCTAACACTCACTTGGCTTCCCTCAAACACCCACAATTAGAATAGGATTGCCTTGCCCTAGATTTAAGCACAGTGCTGTAAATCAGCACTTCAAGCCTGTCCACCAATAGCAACCCTCCCCCCCAGGCCATGTTTGCAGGTTTTCCTTCATCTTGCCCATGTGCTTTAAACGACAGTCTGGACAGCAATTCTTGATAAGAGAAATCCACAAAACATGTCCTGTCGGGGGTACTTGAGGGCTGAGGACCACTACAGTTAAAAAAAAATACTTACCAGTTTTTGTCTTTAAAGTCATGGGGAATAAACATGGCAAACATTTCATGATTACACACCAGGAAAGAAGCTTAGACAAAAATCACACCTAATTTGTTAGGCCCTAACCTAGTTCAGCTGCAGCTGTCAAAATACGTTGCATGAAAAAGTAACAAAAAACAAACTTCAAAATTTTAAAGTAATTTTTATTGGTCAACAAAACAAGGAAAGAAAAAAAACAAACAAACACACACAAACAAAAATACATTTCAAAACTCAAAATAAACAGATTTAAAGTCGCAACATCTTCACAATTTTTTCATAAAATAAGGCAGCAGAGACAAATACATCAAAGTGAACATCATTTAAAAATAAACAAAAACCATTGGCAAAATAAAAACCCATGCAACAAACCACATTTGTGTTCCACAACAGCATTTCTGCCTGCCCCTATGAGGGCAGCTGAGGACTGATTGATGCACGGTTTTTATAACATGTGCTAGTAATGAAGCAATTGAAATCACATGAACAAATTGCAGTCTCTAGTGTGGGTGAGCTTACACCTGGTTAATTAACCCAACCCACGCTCTATGACCATCCAAGTGATTTTCACCTTTTAAAAAGAAAGGATTTTTTCTAAGTGTTTGAGCAGACTCAGTTCATCACACATGTAGGAACCAAGCTGCAATGGCATGAGAGTTTTTTTTTTTTTTTCCCTGATCTCATGCTTTCCAGCCTGGCCCGGTCATTGACCAGCAATATGGTCCAGGGCTCAAGTGGTTAAAAATTAACAAAACACAAAAGTTAGCCCAATTTTTGGGGATAATGTGAAAGATGATGTTACACCGAGTAAATAGATACCTTACATGTCACGCTTTACTATTGGAAACACTCCTGCAATGGGGCCAAAATTAATTCTGTGAATATCCCCATAGGCGACCTTTTTCTTTTTTTTCCAGGTTACCAGTTTATAGTTACAAAGAAGGTCTAGTGGTAAAAGTATTGCTCTCGCTCTAACGCACGCGTCAATACCTCACATGTGTGGTTTGAACGATGTTTATATATGTGGGCGGGACTTGCGTAAGTCCTGCCCACATATGTAAACACCGTTTACATGTACAAGCGTGACATGTACAAGCGTGACATGTAAGGTATGAGCTTTATTTTGGTGGTATTTGATCACTTCTGCGTTTTTTTTTTTTTTTTAGAACTCTAACCAAAAATAGAGCGACAATTTTTAAAAATAAAGAATTATTTTTACTTTTTACTTTTTGCTATAATATATATCCCCAAAAATATATATTCTAAAAAATAAAAAAACCCTCAGTTTAGGCCGATACGTATTCTACATCTTTTTGGTTTCAAAAAATCGCAAATAGCATTTAGTGTTTGGTTTTGGCAAAAGTTATAGCGTCTACAAAATATGGCTTTTTTTTGTTTTAACTAGTTATTGCGGCGATCATCGGTACTGCGAGATTATGGCGGACACATCGAACACTTTTTTGGAACCATTGGCATTTTTCTAGCGATCAGTGCTGTAAAAATGCATTGCTTACTATAAAAATGCCACTGGCAGGGAAGGGGTTAACACTAGGTGCGAGGGAGGGGTTAAATATGTTCCCTGGGTGTGTTCTAACTGAAGGGGGGGTGGGACTGACATGTGTAAATGACAGATCGCTGTTCATGAAGGGGAACTCCAGACCCCCCAAAAAAAAATAACGTGGGTTCCCTCCAGGTGCATACCAGGCTCTTAGGCTTGGTCTGGAACATGAGGGGTTAAACCCGCGCAAAAAAAACAGCGTGGGGTCCCCCCCAAGATCCAAACCAAGCCCTTATCCCAGGCACGCAGTCTGGTCAGACAGGAATGGGGGTGGGGACGAGCGAGCGCCCCCCCCCCTCCTGAGCCGTACCAGACCACATGCCCTCAACATGGGGGAGTGTGTGCTGTGGGGGAGGGGGGCACCGCCCCCCCACCCCAAAGCACTCTTGTCCCCATGTCGATAGGGACAAGAGCCTCTTCCCGACAACCCTGGCCGTTGGTTGTCGGGGTATGCGGGCGGAGGGCTTATCAGAATCTGAGAGGCCCCTTTAATAAAGGGGCCCCCAGATTCCGGCCCCCCACCCTATGTGAATGAGTATGGGGTACATTGTACCCCTAACCATTCACCTGGGGAAAAAAAATGGAAAAAAATAATACACCACACACATTTAAAAATTAATTTATTAGTCAGCCGGGGGTCTTCTGCCGGGGCCCCCCACCACCACCCCATTAGGCCCCAGGCTTCGCCATCTTCTGCCGGAACCCCCTTCACCAGTGAGGCTCCACCCCCGTCTTCAGCGCCGTAATTCACCGGGACCCCCTTCACCAGTGAGGCTCCTGCCTTTGGGGGAGGGTCCCGGGCTTCTACGACGGTTTCTGCGGGGGGGGTGCACTTGCACCCCACCCCCGTCTTCAGCGCCGTAATTCACCGGGACCCCCTTCACCAGTGAGGCTCCTGCCTTTGGGGGAGGGTCCTGGGCTTCGACGGTTTCTGCGGGGGGGGTGCACTGGCACCCCACCCCCGTCTTCAGCGCCGTAATTCACTGGCTTCTACGGTGTTTTCCGCCGGGGGGCGACACCCGCGGGCTTCTGCGATGCCTTCCGCTTCTGCCTGTCTCCTCCGCGGAGCACAGGGCTTGTCTCCGCTGTCTTCTCCCTTCTCTTCCATTGGATGTTGACACGACGAGGTCCGGCGCTGGAATGCCGTCTGAGCAGCGGGCATGGACTTATATAGGGCAATGCCACCATGTGACCTCAACCCATGTGACATCACATTCCCATCATGCCCAGGGAATGTGATGTCACATGGGTTGAGGTCACATGGTGGCATTACCCTATATAAGTCCATGCCCGCCGCTGACACGGCATGTCAGCGCGGAACCTCGTCGTGTCAACATCCAATGGAAGAGAAGGGAGAGGACAGCGCAGACAAGCCCTGTGCTCCCGGAGGAGACAGGCAGAAGAAGGAAGAGAGAAGAAAGAAGACGGAAGAAAGCCCTGGCTCCGCGGGGGAGCCAGGCAGAAGAGGGAGCAGAGAAGACAGAAGAGAAAAGACCTGGGAGTTGGCGCACCCCCGGCAGAAGACCAGGAAGACCGGAACCCTGGCGGAAGGCACCGGAAAGACTGGGGGATAGGCGCCATCCCCCGGCAGAAGACCCCGAAGTCCGGATGCCCCCCCTAATGTAAAAGAGCTTAAATGGGGTGGGGGCATCCGGCGGAAGGCTCCGGAGAGGACCGAGGGATGGCGCCCTCCCCCGGCAGAAATCACCGAAGCCCAGGGTCCCGGCAGAAGATCGGGTGAGAAGAAACCCCCCCTTGTAAGAGAGCTAAAGAAGAAAGGGGGGGCTCCGGAGCTGATTAATAAAATATTTTATTGTGTGGTGTTTTATTTTACTTTACACTTTTCCCCATGTGAATGGGTAGAGGTACGATGTACCCCATACTCATTCACATAGGGTGGGGGGCGGGCATCTGGGGGCCCCCTTATTAAAGGGAGCTCGCAGATTCCGATTAGCCCCGCCCGCATACCCCGACAACCAATGGCAAGGGTTGTCGGGAAGAGGCTCTTGTCCCTATCGACATGGGGGCAAGAGTGCTGTGGGGTGGGGGGGCAGTGCCCCCCTCCCCCACAGCACACACTCCCCCATGTTGAGGGCATGCGGTCTGGTACGGCTCAGGAGGGAGGGGGCGCTCGCTCGTCCCCACCCCCATTCCTGTTCGGGCCAGACTGCGTGCTTGGGATGAGGGCTTGGTTTGGATCTGGGGGGGGACCCCCGCGCCGAATCGGCGCGGGTTTAACCCCTCACGTTCCGGACCAAGCCTAAGAGCCTAATGTAGCCCTGAAGGGGGACCCGCGCCGATTTCAAGTTTGAAATTTGGCGCGGAGTTCCCCTTCATGGCTGAAAACAGCTCGGAGATTCCCGTGCGCCGCGTCACGCAGCGCATTCACGGGTACGCCGCTTGGTATTTACCAAGATTTTCACGGCGTACTGACAAGGCGCACGGGAAGCGCCAAAATTTCTCTCTGTGCATGCCCAGTATGCAAATGAACCTCCCGAGGTTCAGGCGCACTGTGCAAGCGTACGGGGATCTGTTTTCAAAAAACACTTTCCCTTTCAATTCGGCCCACCAAACACTTTCAAACACATGTCACTTCACTTCCCCTGCATCCCCCACCTCCCCCCCTAATAAACTCCCGTCCAAACCCCCGCAATTTACATTTCAATGTGCCGTGCGCCAGGTACTGGTGCACAATGCACCCTCTCCTGGGCGCACGGAGCACATTAGTAACTAGGGAAATACACTGCACTAGCAGCGTATTTCTTTAGTAAATGACCAAACGGCTGCTACTCCTGCTTTTACTCCATGAGTCATGGAGTAAAGGCTTGGTAAATCAGCCCCAGTGTCTTTTCTACCAGATAGATAGATAAATAGATAGATAGATAGATAGATAGATAGATAGATAGATAGATAGATAGATAGATAGATAGATAGATAGATAGATAGATAGATAGATAGATAGATAGATAGATAGATAGATAGATAGATTGATAAATAGATAGAGCAGGAAGGCTAGTCAGTATAGTTTAATCTACAGTTTGTAGAGAATATATTCACATCCCTAGGAGTTGTCAATATATTCATAAACTGTATAGCTCAGCTAGATCTGCTATTAGTATCTGTCAGGCAGGAGTTTGTTCTACATGCAGTGCTCTAACGTCTTGTATTGCCTGCATTAGGGATTAGCTTTAAAATATTAGTCTGTGTTATTCATAGTGTGCTAGGTAATTGCACATACACACATTACCTGTTACTGCACGCGCGCAATTTATTTGCACAGAAACGCAGTAGCTGTTAATGCAACTGGGCTATTGAATTGCACAGAAACGCAGTCATTCTTACTGCGTGTGTGCTGTTTAATAGCAACTAAAAGCAGTTGGTGTCACTGCGTGTGTGCTGTTACATAGCACTTGAACGCAGTCGCTCTTACTGTGCGGGTGCTGTTTAATACACCTAAACGCAGTTGGTGTCACTGTGTGTGTGCTGTTACATAGCACTTGAGCGCAGTCGCTCTTACTGTGCGGGTGTTGTTTAATACCACCTGAACGCATTTGTTGTGAATGCGACTATTTTGTTACATAGGACCTGAACGCAGTCGCTCTTACTGTGCGGGTGTTGTTTAATACCACCTGAACGCAGTTGGTGTGACTGCGACTATTTTGTTACATAGGACCTAAACGCAGTCGCTCTTACTGTGCGGGTGTTGTTTAATACCACCTGAACGCATTTGTTGTGACTGCGACTATTTTGTTACATAGGACCTGAACGCAGTCGCTCTTACTGTGCGGGTGTTGTTTAATACCACCTGAACAAATTTGTTGTGACTGCGACTATTTTGTTACATAGGACCTGAACGCAGTCGCTCTTACTGTGCGGGTGTTGTTTAATACCACCTGAACGCATTTGTTGTGACTGCGACTATTTTGTTACATAGGACCTGAACGCAGTCGCTCTTACTGTGCGGGTGTTGTTTAATACCACCTGAACGAATTTGTTGTGACTGCGACTATTTTGTTACATAGGACCTGAACGCAGTCGCTCTTACTGTGCGGGTGTTGTTTAATACCACCTGAACGCAGTTGGTGTGACTGCGACTATTTTGTTACATAGGACCTGAACGCAGTCGCTCTGACTGTGCGGGTGTTGTTTAATACCACCTGAACGCATTTGTTGTGACTGCGACTATTTTGTTACATAGGACCTGAACGCAGTCGCTCTTACTGTGCGGGTGTTGTTTAATACCACCTGAACGAATTTGTTGTGACTGCGACTATTTTGTTACATAGGACCTGAACACAGTCGCTCTTACTGTGCGGGTGTTGTTTAATACCACCTGAACGCATTTGTTGTGACTGCGACTATTTTGTTACATAGGACCTGAACGCAGTCGCTCTTACTGTGCGGGTGTTGTTTAATACCACCTGAACGCAGTTGGTGTGACTGCGACTATTTTGTTACATAGGACCTGAACGCAGTCGCTCTTACTGTGCGGGTGTTGTTTAATACCACCTGAACGCATTTGTTGTGACTGTGACTATTTTGTTACATAGGACCTGAACGCAGTCGCTCTTACTGTGCGGGTGTTGTTTAATACCACCTGAACGCATTTGTTGTGACTGCGACTATTTTGTTACATAGGACCTGAACGCAGTCGCTCTAACTGTGCGGGTGTTGTTCAATACCACCTGAACGCATTTGTTGTGACTGCGACTATTTTGTTACATAAGACCTGAACGCAGTCGCTCTTACTGTGCGGGTGTTGTTTAATACCACCTGAACAAATTTGTTGTGACTGCGACTATTTTGTTACATAGGACCTGAACGCAGTCGCTCTTACTGTGCGGGTGTTGTTTAATACCACCTGAACACAGTTGGTGTGACTGCGACTATTTTGTTACATAGGACCTGAACGCAGTCGCTCTTACTGTGCGGGTGTTGTTTAATACCACCTGAACGCATTTGTTGTGACTGCAATTATTTTGTTACATAGGACCTGAACGCAGTCGCTCTTACTGCGCGGGTGCTGTTTAATACCACCTAATACCACCTAAACGCAGTTGGTGTCACTGCGTGTGCGCTGTTACATAGCACTTGAACGCAGTTGCTCTTACTGTGCGGGTGCTGTTTAATACCACCTAAACGCAGTTGGTGTCACTGTGTGTGAGCTGTTACATAGCACTTGAACGCAGTCTCTCTTACTGTGTGGGTGCTGTTTAATACCACCTAAACGCAGTTGGTGAAACTGCGTGTGTGCTCTTACATAGCACTTGAGCGCAGTCGCTCTTACTGTGCGGGTGCTGTTTAATACCACCTGAACGTAGTTGGTGTGACTGCGTCTGTTTTGTTACATAGCACCTGAACGCATAAATATGGCTGGAAGGACAAAGAGAGGCAGAGAGTCACGAGGGCAAGCAGGCTCTGCATCTAGAGGTAACGCTGGTGGTGGATGTGGTGCATCCTCTTCAGCACGTGGCCGTGGCCGCTCGTCCTTCTTTTCGGGAGCTGGCCGCGTTGAGCCTCAACATGCAGAGAAATTAGTTGAGTGGATGACCAAGCCGTCCTCATCCTCCTCATCCTCTCTCACACAGACTGATCATAGTTTGTCTGGCAAAGCAGCTGCCAAGGCGTCCTCTACCCTCTACACAATGGCATCACACAATCCTTCCCTAGTCCCACCGTGTCCTCCTGAGGAGTGCCCCGAACTGTTTCAACACAGTGTTGGGTACATGCTACATGAAGATGCGCAGCGTTTTGAAGACTCCGATGACAGAACACAGATAGAGGAAGGCATTGATGTGAGCCCAGGGAGAGGGGGTGGCCGAGAGGGGCAACAATCTGGGAGTGATGTTCCCCCAGCTGGAGCATACTGCCAGGTTTTCGACAGTGATGATGAGGAGGGAGGGGATGATGAGGTCATTGACTCTACCTGGGTGCCTGATAGGAGAGAGGAGGAGGAGGAAGAGGAGGACGAGGCACAGGCACATCTCCAAAGAGGCAGGATGCCCTCCAGGGGTCAGCTTAAGGGCAGCACACCAACTGCACTACGTGGCACTGCTGTGTCTCAACGGTACAGCAAAAGTTCTTTGGTGTGGGCCTTTTTTGAAACATGTCCGTCAGATCGTACCTTTGCTGTTTGCAACATATGTCTCAAGCGTATCTCGCGTGGCCAAAACATCACCCGATTGGGCACCACATGTTTGTCCAGACATATGTCGAGCTGCCATGCAGCTCGTTGGCAAGCATACCAAAAAGACCCACACCAAAGACCGAAGCGGACCTCCCCTTGCCCTTCTGTGACCTCCAACCCCACTAGACCCCCAGTCCTCTCTGAAGCCTGCACCGAAGGTGTAGAAATATGTGTGTCACAACGTAGTAGTGGTATTACATGCGGGCAATCTACTGATAGTACCAGACAAATTTCCCTGCCCCAGCTGCTGCAGCGCCGAAAGAAGTACGCTCCCAGCCATCCACATGCCCAGCGGTTGAATGCTAGCTTAGCAAAATTGCTAGCACTTCAACTGCTACCTTTTCAGTTGGTAGATTCTGCTCCCTTCCGTGAGTTTGTGGAATGTGCAGTACCTCAGTGGCAAGTACCCAAACGCCACTTTTTCTCACGGAATGCGATTCCGGCTCTATACCGGCATGTGGAAGGCAATGTCCATGCCTCGCTGGACAGGGCGGTCAGTGGTAAGGTGCATCTTACCGCTGACTCATGGTCCAGCAGGCATGGACAGGGACGTTACCTGTCTTTTACGGCCCATTGGGTGACTCTGCTGGCAGCTGGGAAGGACGCAGGGCAAGGTACAGTAGTTTTGGAGGTTGTTCCGCCACCATGCCTCCAAAACACTACTAATGCTTGTGACACACCTCTCTCCTCCACCCCCTCATCTTCTTCTTCCTCTGTGGCCTCTTCCTGTGGTGATGTTTGCTCAGAACCAGCCGTGCTCCGTAGGCGTACGAGGGGCTAGGAATGCAGGCCAAGAGATGCCATGCGGTGCTAGAGCTGGTGTGCTTGGGAGACAGGAGCCACACTGGTGAAGAGGTTCTTTCAGCTCTGCAGGGGCAGGCTCAGAGGTGGTTGACGCCACGCCAGCTGAAGCCTGGAATGGTGGTCAGCGATAATGGCATTAACCTCCTCTCTGCCCTGCGACAGGGAAAACTCACCCATGTGCCCTGTTTTGCGCATGTTCTCAATTTGGTGGTGCAGAGGTTCTTGGGCAGGTACAGGATGTCCTGAAGCAGGCCAGGAAAGTCTGTGTGCATTTCCGGAGGTCATATAATGCCACTGCTCGGCTGACAGACCTCCAGAGGGAATACAACCTGCCCAAGAACCGCCTAATCTGTGACATGCCCACCAGATGGAACTCTATGTTGGCCATGCTGCAGCGGCTGCACACGCAGCAGAGGGCCATCAATGAGTACCTGTGCCAATATGGCAGCAGAACTGGCTCAGGGGAGCTTGGTTTTTTTTCACCACGCCAGTGGGCCTTGATCAGGGATGCATGCACTGTCCTGTCACCATTTGAGGAGGCCACGAGGATGGTGAGCAGTGACAGTGCATGCATCAGTGAGACTGTCCCGCTTATTCACATGTTGGAGCACACCTTACGTGGAATAATGGACAGGGCCCTTGAGGCAGAACAGAGGGAGGAAGAGGAGGACTTCCTTACCTCTCAAGGCCCCCTTTATCCAGACACTGTTCCTGCTTGCCCACCTGGAACACAGGAAGAGGAAGAGGAGGATGAGGAGGAGGAGGAGGATTGTATCAGCAGCATGGAGGTGGAGCCTAGCACTCAGCATCAACAGCAGCAGTCTTCAAGGGATCATTTACAGTCCCAAGGAACACGTGGACTTTTACGTGGCTGGGATCAGGTGGCTGCGGATCCTGTCATACTCAGTGACCCAAAGGACTGTGCCCCGAATGCCTCTGCAAACCTATGCTGCATGGCCTCCCTGATCCTGCAAAGCCTGCGTAAGGATCCTCGTGTACGTGCTATCAAGGAGAGGGATCATTACTGGCTGGCAACTCTCCTTGATCCACGTTACAAGAGTAAGGTAGCGGACCTTATGTTGCCATCGCAGAGGGAGCATAAGATGAAACTTCTGCGGGAGGCCTTGCAGAAGGGTCTGTGCAATGCGTTCCCAGAACCGGGGGGATTACCAAAACCTGGCCCTGGACAACGTCTTGCTGAGGCTTCGGTGAGTCAGAGAAGGAGCGGTGGAGAAGGTGGCCGTCTGACCGATGCGTTCAAACAATTTTTTAGTCCGCAGCCCCAAGGTCTGACCGGTTCCAGCAACCATCGCCAGCGTCTGGTTTACATGGTCCGTGAATACCTAGCGGCAAGATCAGACTTGAACACCTTCCCCACCGAAAATCCTCTGGCTTACTGGGTCTTGAGGATGGATCACTGGCCAGAGCTTGCACAGTACGCAATTGAGCTACTGGCTTGCCCTGCATCCAGTGTTCTTTCAGAACGCACATTCAGTGTTGCTGGAGGCTTTGTGACCGATCACAGGGTGCGCCCCTCCACCGACTCGTTGATCGACTGACCTTCATCAAAATGAATCAGGCTTGGATCAACACCAGCTACCAAGCACCTGATGCTGATGTTACTGAATAAGAATTTTTTGTTGAAATGTCAGATCCCTTTGAGACTGCTGATGCTGAGTGACTGTCCTGTTATGCTGCTGATCGAATATCCTTCTCCTCACTTTTCTTGCTGATAGCTAGTAAGAAATTTTGTTTTTCTGTGCTCCGCCACCAGTGCCTAAGGCCTAATTTTTCTGCCCCTGTTACACAGGGGCGTCTAATAACAATTTTTGATGCAATACTTTGCACGTGGCCTAAGGCACAATTTTTGTGCCCCTGTGTAACAGGGGCGTCTGATAACAATTTTTGATGCAATACTTTGCACGTGGCTCCTTGTTGCGCTCCAATTACAGTTATTGGGAGGGGTTACATAGTTACATAGTTACATAGTTACATAGTTAGTCAGGTTGAAAAAAGACACAAGTCCATCCAGTTCAACCACAAAAATAAAAATAAAAAAACACAGTAAAATCCTATACACCCAACTCCATACCCACAGTTGATCCAGAGGAAGGCAAAAAACCCCAGCGGAGCATGATCCAATTTGCTACAGCAGGGGAAAAAATTCCTTCCTGATCCCCCGAGAGGCAATCGGATTTACCCTGGATCAACTATACCTACAAATCTTAGTACTCAGTTATATTCTGTACATTTAGGAAAGAATCCAGACCTTTCTTAAAGCAATCTACTGAGCTGGCCAGAACCACCTCTGGAGGGAGTCTGTTCCACATTTTCACAGCTCTTACTGTGAAAAAACCTTTCCGTATTTGGAGGTGAAATCTCTTTTCCTCTAGACGTAAAGAGTGCCCCCTTGTCCTCAGTGATGACCGTAAAGTCAATAACTCAACACCAAGTTCACTGTATGGACCTCTTATATATTTGTACATGTTGATCATATCCCCCCTTATTCTCCTCTTCTCAAGAGTGAATAAATTTAGTTCCTCTAATCTTTCCTCATAGCTGAGCTCCTCCATGCCTCTTATCAGTTTGGTTGCTCTTCTCTGCACTTTCTCCAGTTCTCCTATATCCTTTTTGAGAACTGGTGCCCAAAACTGAACTGCATATTCCAGATGAGGTCTTACTAATGATTTGTACAGGGGCAAAATTATATCTCTGTCTCTGGAGTCCATACCTCTCTTAATACAAGAAAGGACTTTGCTCGCTTTGGAAACCGCAGCTTGGCATTGCATGCCATTATTGAGCTTATGATCAACTAAAACCCCCAGATCCTTCTCCACTACAGACCCCCCCAGTTGTACTCCCCCTAGTATGTATGATGCATGCATATTCTTAGCCCCCAAGTGCATAACTTTACATTTATCTACATTAAACCTCATCTGCCACTTAGTCGCCCAATCAGACAGAGCATTGAGGTCGGCTTGTAAATTGGAGACATCCTGTAAGGACATTATTCCACTGCATAGCTTGGTGTCATCTGCAAAGACAGAAATGTTACTTTTGATCTCAGACCCAATATCATTTATAAATATATTGAAAAGTAAGGGTCCCAGCACTGAACCTTGGGGTACACCACTCATAACATTGGACCATTCAGAGTAAGAATCATTAACCACGACTCTCTGAATTCTGTCTTTCAGCCAGTTTTCTATCCATTTACAAACTGATATATCCAATCCTGTAGACCTTACCTTACACATGAGCCGTGTGTGCGGAACTGTATCGAACGCTTTTGCAAAATCCAAATATATCACGTCCACAGCCACGCCTCTGTCCAGGGTTTTACTTACCTCTTCATAAAAGAAAATCAGGTTTGTCTGACAACTTCTGTCTTTCATGAATCCATGTTGTCTGCTGCTTAAATAGTTTTTTTCCAGCAAGAACTCATCCATGTGGTCTTTTATTAAACGTTCCAGTATCTTCCCAACTATAGAAGTTAGACTAACAGGTCTATAGTTACTTGGTAAAGACTTTGTTCCCTTTTTAAATATGGGCACCACATTGGCCCTGCGCCAATCCAGTGGTACTATTCCTGTCTTTAATGAGTCCCTAAATATTAGATACAGTGGCTTTGAAATGACAGAGCTCAACTCACCTAGGATCCGTGGATGGATGCCATCAGGTCCAGGTGCTTTATCCACCTTTATTCTGTCTAAATATTTCTGGACCATATCACTTTTGAGCCATTGTGGATTTGGGGCTGTGTCACAGTTGCAGTGTTGTGTTGTGCCTACGGACACATTTTTGTGCCCCTGTGTAACAGGGGCGCCTAATAACAATTTTTGATGCAATACTTTGCACGTGGCTCCTTGTTGCGCTCCAATTATAGATATTGGGAGGGGTTGCAGTGTTGTGTTGTGCCTACGGACACATTTTTGTGCCCCTGTGTGACAGGGGCGTCTAATAACAATTTTTGATGCAATACTTTGCACGTGGCCTAAGGCACAATTTTTGTGCACCTGTGTAACAGGGGCGTCTAATAACAATTTTTTAAACAATACTTTGCACGTGGCTCCTTGTTGCGCTCCAATTACAGATATTGGGAGGGGTTGCAGTGTTGTGTTGTGCCTACGGACACATTTTTGTGCCCCTGTGTAACAGGGACGTCTGATAAGAATTTTTGATGCAATACTTTGCACGTGGCCTAATAACAATTTTTGATGCAATACTTTGCACGTGGCTCTTTGGTGCGCTCCAATTACAGTATGTTTGAGGGGTGCCCTTTTTTCTACGATTTTGCTTTCACAAAAAATAATGCCCCCAATAACAATTTTTGATGCAATACTTTGCACGTGGCTCTTTGGTACGCTCCAATTACAGTATGTTTGAGGGGTGCCCTTTTTTCTACGATTTTGCTTTCACAAAAAAATAATGCCCCCCCCCCACCACCCCTAAAATAATCGAGATATTGTTCCCACACAGCACGGAAGCAAGCAGTATTAAATTACTTTTGTTCTTATAATAATTTCATGTTGTGCAGGGACATTTCTAAACACGTGCCACTACTATAGACACACAGCAGGTGTGATATTTGAAGGAATTTTTCATTTTTTTTTTGTTCACTTTAAACATCATTAAAATCGCTGCTCCGCAAAAACGGACGTTTTTAAAAAAAAAAATTCCATTGATACATGTTCCCTGGGGCAAGACCCGGGTTCTGAAAGACGTTTTCCAACATTATATTGAATATTGGTCTTTAAAATGATCGTTTTTGAATTCGAACGTTCAAGTCCCATAGACTTCAATGGGGTTCTAAATGTTAGCGCGAACCCGCGGTCTGTTCGAACGTTCTGGTGCGAACCGAACCCGGGTATGTTCGGCTCATCCCTAGTGAACAGTCTACGCAAGTTGATATCTGTGGATTTGTGGGCCATGAAACCGGTTTGATCCGAGTCTATGAGGGAGGGAAGTAAAGTGCCAAGTCTAGCAGTGAGGAGCTTAGTTAGAATTTTAAGGTCGTTATTAAGAAGCGCTATGGGTCTATAGGAGGCACACAACTTTGGATCTTTACCCGACTTGGGAATGAGAATAACATGCGCGTGCGCCATGGAGGGCGGGAGAGAACCCTGCTCCAGGCAGTGAGAAAACAAGGCGGCCAGTCGGGGGGCCAACATGCCTGCATGTGCTATATAAAAATCAACCGGAAGACCATCAGGGCCAGGAGCCTTGCCAGTGGACAGGGAATTAATCACAGCAAGAACCTCCTCAGCAGTTATTGGGGCAACTAGATGCGACCTCTCCGAGTCGGAGAGCCAACCAAGGGCTATTGGATCTAGGAGGAGTTTCAACCCCTCTGGGTCTAAACCCGTGGGCAAAGTGGTGGTGTACAAGGATTGGTAAAAGTCACGGAATGCCAACAAAATGGCCTCAGGAGAAGAGATGGCCTCACCCGTGGGAGAGGTGAGCTCAGGAATCACTGTACTCGGGGGGTGTCATGGTGGGACATCCTTGCCAACAGTCTGCCATTCCTGTCCCTCTGTTCAAAAAATGTTTGCTTTGTATGAAACAATTCCAGTCTAGTAACCTCTGTTACATGAAGGTGAAGGCTGTGCTTAGATGCCTGCAGCGCATCGAGGGATCCGATCCAAAGCGGGCGGAAGCCAACTCCACCCCATCCTCCAAAGCCACTGTGGCAGCAGTTTGCCGTACCCTCACCGACTTGATGGCCGAGATGTAATGGCCCCTAGTAAATGCCTTGAAAGCATCCCAGACTATCTCAGGAGAGGATGACCCTTCATTAGAGTCCCAGTAAGCACGTAGGGCTGAGGGGGCCTGTTCTGCTATATCAGGTTGAGAAATCCACTGCGCACCAAGCCGCCACATAGAGCTACTACGGGAGGAGGAGGTGAGCAGGGTGATCCGCAGGGGGCTGTGGTCAGAGAGGCCGCTGGACAAATAAGAGGCGTCTAAAACGTCCGACAGCAGGGAGGGGTTAGCAAAAGCATAATCAATTCTGGAGGCGGTTTTGTAGGAGGTAGAAAAACGTGAAAAGGTTTTAGTGGAAGGGAATTTCCACCGCCAGACCTCCGTCACACCCGCAGATAATGCCCAGCTAGACAACTCCCCGGTGAAGGACTTAGGTGGCGCGGGTCTATCCAAATCAGGAAACAGGATGGCATTAAAGTCACCCAACAATAAAAATTTTGCAGGACAGTAGGGGGTGATCCTCTCCAGTATAGTATACAGAACCTCAGGCTTAAAGGGTGGTGGCACATATATACCAGCAAGAACATACCTCTGTTGCCAGAGCGTGAGCACCAAAATCACGAATTTACCCAGCAGGTCCGTGTGGACCGCTTCAACGACACATGGGAGAGACTTATTTATCAAGATGGAAACTCCCCTCGCATAGGTGGAATAGGAGGCATGAAAGGCCTTCTGTACCCAGGGTCTTTTTAAAGCCATGAGCTTACTGCCCAGCAGGTGTGTTTCCTGCAGGACCAGGACAGCTGGATTGTATTGTTTGACATATTGAAAAAGAAGCGCCCTCTTAAACTTAGAGTTGAGGCCACGTTCCAGGAGACCACGGAAAAGGAATCCTGATCACGTGACGCCATAGGAACTTCGGTCAAAATAATTAGAGGAGAATAGTAGTCGTTGAGCAGGTGACACCCGGTGAGCAGCAGTGGAGCATGAGCCATTGTACGTGCAACACAAAACACACATAGAAACTGTCAAAGTAACAAAACCATAACTTCCCAAGCACCAGGTGCTTATCCTACCAATCCCCCCTACCCCCCAGAACATCATGGAGGTCAGGAAGCGGTCTTTATCCCAAAACAAAACAAAAACACAGAGCCTGTATAGCTAACCCTGAAAATTAGGCCACAATACAGACTTCAGCAGTTCTAAACTAATCAACAGGTTCAACCCTACGAGAGGGTATCTTCGAACCGGTGTGGGAGTCTCGTGAGAGCAAGCGGGAGTAGGGGGTAGGCTGGTGCAAGCCAGTGACGATTCGTCGTGCTGCACCAAGTACCGCGGATCGGCTCTCAGCTCAGGTGGTCGAAGACAGTAGGCAACGGTAGGGGGTGTGATACCCCTCTCGGCACGCGGGGTCTGGTGTGCAGTCTGCTAGATACTCAGAAAACACCAGGCCTCCCGCGGCATGCGAACCAACTAAACTGTGGGGTTCAATACTAGTCTCTTAACGACGTATTGGTCAAGGTGAGGGTGCTCCGGTTCTTACAAGAAGTGTCAACAGGATACAACAGGCAAGGATGTAGGAAGTTCGTGCATCCAATGTGACATGGAGATGGGTCCTCAATGCAAGGTGGTCAGCCAATCATCAGCAGCCGCTGGGTTGTCAAAGAATCGGACCGCTCCATTGTGTTGGACTCTCAGGCGGCTGGGGTACAGCATGCTATATTTTATGTTCTTGTCCCTGAGTCGTCTGCGAACATCGTTGAGGTCTTCTTTTTCTCAGCTGGGTGCTCCCCCTCCTCCCTCTCAGGCAACCCCAGGACTCTAACATTGTTGCGTCTGAGTTGGTTCTCAGCATCGTCAGATTTTGCAACAAGGGACTGCACCGTGAGCTGCAGTTCAGCAATGGAGGAGGCATGGGTGGCAGTAAGATCTTCGGTAGCAGATACTCTGATCTCAGTTTCAGCCATTCTCCCCAGTATTTTGTCAAGGTCGTTCCTGATAAGATTGCACTCCTCCGCAAGATGATCAATGCGCACCAGCAGTGAGTTCTTACTTGGTTCAATCACGGCAAGGATCGTGGCCGTATTATCTTGTGAGGGCTGGGTCGGCCCCTCCGCCACTGGAACCCCCCCCCCCCCCCCGGGTCCATCTCCAAGTCTGCCAACAGGGCCCGGAACCGTTGGATCAGTACGGGGTCCGGCTGCGAGGGCGAGAGGTTTGGCCCCTGGGGCGAAGAACCGGTCCCTGTGGCCCCCGGAGTTCTTCTTCTTCCCATTTTTGGAAAGGGGGGACATCTGGCGGGACTCTAATGGGGGTCCCCAATGCCAGAGCAACACTTGCCCAGAGCAGTGTCCAGGAGGCAGTGGGGGGGGCACCAGGCCACAAGTGCAGTGGGCAATGAGCCCAGGAGAACACAGTCCAGGAAGGCAGGTGTTAGTGTAAAGGACCTCAGCCCCCCCGTCCTCTGACACCCAGGCAGGAGCAGTTCAGACTGGGCAGTGAGGTGAGTGATCAGGGAGGCTCAATGCAGGAGGGGACCCAGGCAGGGAGACCAGGTTCCAGGACACCACCACCGGCCCACCCAGGCAGACACAGCAGGGCTCAGCAGGGAGGTGGATGGGCGGTGGGGCAGGTGGAAGCAGCAGGATCCATGGCCGCTATCAAGGGCCGAGCGCGGCGCACCTCGGCGGGGCAGCCGCTCAGGAAACAGCGGTGATGCGGCAGGCTTCACAGGCGTCACTAGGCCGCTGCCGCCGCAGGCACTCCCGGCGGCTCGGCAGGACACCGGGACACGCCAGACAGGTGAGGGGATAGGCAGGAGGACGGGGATCAGTCCCAGGGGCAGAGGATGGCTGCTCACCACATGGCTTGGCAGGGATCCGAGCGCCTCGGCCGGGCCCAGGGCAGCAAGATGGTGGCTGCTGGCGGCTGAGCAGTCCCCCCTCTCCCGGGCATCCACCACAGAATCTTCGCCCAATTTCGGCACAGGGCCCACCAGGAGACAAGGAGGGACAGGTAGGCAAGTTTAAAGCCTGGAATCTGACCATTAATCGCACGGATGGCAAAGGATGGGTTTTAGGATCCCCGGAGCTCCTCTCAAGCACGTCTGCTGCTACTCACATCCTGACACGCCCTGGGCAACATCGTTTTTAATGATGAAGTTGGAAAAACTTTGTTTTTTGGACATGCTGATAAAATATATTTTTTTTCATGCCAAAAAACGATCGTGTGTACGCGGCATTAAAAATCAGGAAGCAGAGATATCACCCAACCTGAAGACGGTGGATTTTAGAGCTCTGCGAGATCGAAATCTGCTCCTTCAGGAAAATGTCTCCTTTGATGAGTCATGGGAAGAAGACCAGATACGTGAGGAGAATGCTGAGGAAGGGGATGATAATCTGTTGAAAAAATTTAAGAGGAAAATAAATCACACAAATTTCCTCCTTTATATCAAACCCAGAAATTACATTATTTGTGAGACAAATCTCAAAGGAGACGGAGAAATTAAGGGAAGACAATACCCATAATAATCTTAATATTGAACAACATGCACTCAAATTTTTTTAAAATAATTTGGAAATTGCCATTAAAGCATCCGATAAGGGTGGTAATATTGTCCTGATGGACAATTTGGATTATGAGAACATGTGCTTAAAATTTTTAAATAATACTCAATGTAATCAGAAGATATCCCCTGCAATAGTGGAGAGATTCAATAATGAGTTCTAACAACTTGTAGATGAGTCATTTAGAGAAGGAGCCATTATTAAGGACACATGGGACTTTGTGCGAACAAGATATCCTCGACAACCTACCATGTACGCACTCCCCAAAGTACATAAAAACATGCAGAATCCACCAGGGAGACAAATTATCTCAGGAAATGGTTCCATATCGGAGGGGGTAAGTCAAGTTATTGACCAATATCTTAGGCCTCATGTGATGGACTTGCCATCCTACACTAAGGATACAATCCATCTTCTTCAAATCTTAGAAGATGTGGTGATTCCCCAAATTACCATCCTAGTAACGATCGATGTGGAGTCGCTGTAGAACAGCATCCCACATGATCTAGGTTTGGCAGCCATAAATCCAGTATTGAGTCACCGGGCCACAACTGATTGGAAATTTAACCGCTTCATATTGTGTATGTTGGACTTCATACTGAGACACAATAATTTTCGTTTTAAAGGCTCCCACTACATCCAGGTGCAGGGAGTGGCTATGGGGACGTGCTGTGCACCCTCATATGCCAATCTGTACCTGGGGGAGTGGGAGCGAGACCTCTTATCAGGAGAACATGCATCTATGTGCGCTGCCCACATCTTGATGTGGCAGCGTTACATAGATGACATTTTCATCGTATGGGATGGTCCGGATTGACAGAGCTTTTGAAGTTAGTGTTTTTCACTATGGCCTATGATGCCAAGGAGGTCAACTTTCTGGATATTTGTATCCGGAAGGACCATGAGGGAAAGATTAGCAGCAATCTCGTTAGAAATGAAACAGCAACACATTGCTGCACGCAGGTGGCTTCCATCCCGAAGCATTGAAAAAAAATCAATCCCCTTCAGCCAATTCCTTCGTTTAAGAAGGAATTGCACTACAGATGAGGACTTCCAAAGGGAATGTGATGAGTTAACGACCCGATTGCTAGAAAGAGGTTACACCAAGTCCAGTCTCAAAAGGGCATTTAATCGTGTCAAAGATGCAAGTAGACGCAGTCTCATTTTCAAGTCCAACAAAAAGAATGTAGAAGATAATACTACAAGAGTCATCATAAAATACTTAAATGAACACCTTAAAATAAGGAAAATCATCACCAAGTACTGGCCGATTCTGACGTAAGACCCCATTTAAAAAAAATCTGGTGACAGACAAGCCCCAAATTACCTTTAAAATGGCAGGATCTATAGGCGTTATGCTATTACAAAGTGAATATAGGGGAACCTCCAGAAAACATCCCTGCAAGACACATGAAACATACCCATGTGGATCATGTGCACAATGCATGGTCATTGGTAGGAGGACCACACTGGCGCTGCCTAATGGGGAGACGTTCGTCCTGAGACAGTTTTCAAACTGCTAGACTCGGGCCGTCGTGTATCTCATGCAGTGCCAGTGTGGGTCCTGCTACATAGGGAAGACCAAGTAGGAACTGGGGAAACATGTGGAAAAACACGTACACTCCATGCATATCTGCAATCTCTACCCAAAATAAACTTTACTGTGGTAGATAGGAATCATTTCTCCACCAAGCGAAATGTGTTGGATCAGGTACCTGAAGGCCACAATACCCCCAGAATTGAATGAGGGGGGAAGTTTTAAACAATTCCTGGAGGAGTATAGCTCAGGTAAAACAGATTAATGTCAGGGATGGATTTTCCTCTCCTTGATGGGCGTAAATGATGGTTCTTTTTGTCCAACCCTGACATTCTTCTGAATTGGCAGTCATGGTGTTGGCTATATGTCACTCTGCCCTGTTTTTGCATGTCTGTGCCCTAGCACCATTCCATCAACATGAAAGCCTCTCCTACCCTCTCGTCTTACCCCTCTCTCTGACCCGATCCTTTGGGAGGCATTAGATATGGATTAGGGACACATATATAGGGTTTTATATTTTAAAAAAAAATTCATATAATTTTGCAGTTCTATGGCTGTATATATTATCCAACATACTTTTTTGTGTTTTTTTGTACTTTTTTAAACTGTTTCTCTGGTGTTTATGACCAGAAAAATATGTCATGTATAGTAATCAATTTGCAGCAGCTTTCCATTTCACAGATTTTAGATATGTGACATGGTGGGGTATTCCTTTTACAGAACTCCCCTTTCTCAAGTACCTTTTTTACCAACAAGTTTGGGACCTGGATCACTAGGCTAAGAGAGGTTTGTTTTCTGGCCTATTTTTTCTCCTATTGGGTGACCAATTTTTTCTTGCCCCTTCCCTATCCGTTGCCAGAGGGGCAGCACAATTCCAAGCATTGCCCCTCTTACACCTCATGGGGTGTATTTACCTAGAGGCAATGTATGGAAACAGTGGTATTTGTCCTCTACCTCTATCCCCCCTTTATTTCATCCATCGGGGATGAGGCTTAAACTCTGCGACCCTGCTCATCCACCTAGACAGGAGACTTTGTGCTCTGTACTGGTCTGATCCCGGACCCAATATGCACCAGTGTGCAATTCCATCAGGGTCCGTGATTCAGGGATGCCCATTAGCAACATGGCCACTGTGATATTTCTGGAGATCTTTTGGACTACAGGAAGTGATGTCACCACATTCTACCAATGGAGTGTATGGTGACTCATACAGGGCATACTTTGATGACGCGGCGTCTTTGTTTATGTGCCGGGTCATCACGTGGATGCGGAAGATGCAGAGTATAAAAGGACGCCAAGAAAGGAACATGGCGCCATTTCCCCTCCTAAGCCTGAGAGCTGTAGGAGTAACATTGAATGCTGCAAAGCCATTTATGGGGAGCCAATTGGATACCTCCACATGGAATAAGCGGAAGGATTTTCCCCCTTTTTGAGACTGCAGGTGTTTCTCTATCATTTAAAGAAAAAAGAATGAAGCTAGATCAGTTGTTAAGCAATTCCAAGGAATCACAATCACATCCCGGTAAAAAGCCCCTGTGATGGTATGGATTGTAATAATAGGATGAAATTGTCAAAAAGTATATAAAAATAGAAAAGTTTATTTGGTATAAATTAGGATAATCACAATATACAAAAAAATGTGAAAAAAAATCATATAAAACAAAGGAATTGTCATACAAAGTGAATTCACCAATATACAGATATCCACACCCGAATGTTGACAAATGTCAGCATTCAGGTGTGGATTTCTGTATATTGGTGAATTCACCAATATACCAAATAAACTTTTCTATTTTTATATACTTTTTGACAATTCCATCCTATTATTACAATCCGTACCATCCCAGGGGCTTTTTTCTCCTACAAATTTCTGGTGTTTCTCTATCATTGCTGCTCTGAATCCCACTTGTTGATGCGTGGGTAAGTTTTTTCTTGCATACCATTTTTCCAAGTATGCCTTTGAAACTTAGTATTTGCAGCAAATCTAATAGCCTGTTTTTGTTTCTTATCTTTGGTACAGCATTCAAAAATGTTCTTTTGTTTAAACGCCTTTTTTTGGAACTGAAATTTCCAGCCTTCCTATGGGAGATAGGGAAGAGGATCTTACGGAGAATATAGAGGGAGCCCCCATCATGGTCACTATGGGAAATGCACCTGCTCATTTGATATCATTGATATGTGAAAAGTGAGTCACCTACCTGATACACCTTACAGAGTGTGGAAATGTGACTTTTTGCTTGTTTTGCTGACACTAAATGTACATTTTTGTCTTGATTTATTGTAAATTCTGATACTACAGTTTTCCCCGAGGAAGAATGTTTTTGCATTTGAAACGCGGCGGATTACCCATCTTTGCTGCCACCAGTTGATCTGGGGGTTTGGTATTTGATGACGGACAGTATTACTACATAATTCAGATTTCATAAATGTTCATGTTTTTAATGTCCAAAATCATGTGATTATCCAAAACTCTTTTTGACAATGTATTTATCTTTTGTATAATAAATGAATGTGTCAGGTCACCTGAGGCCAGGTGACAGATGCATACTGTTGGGGTCTGTTGTCCAATTCAGCTGGAAACCCTCCTTATCATTGCTGTAGCAGACCAAATACTGGCCTGAAAAGTGTTGACTAATATGGACAGCAGCAGCTGGATGGAGGTGAAGAAAGGGGTACACCTGAATATGGATCTTCATAGCAACATAACAACTTATTTAACAAATTTAATTTAATGAAAGCTGCAGATTTACAAATGTTTTAACAAATGAACTCAAAATCTATTTTTACTTGGTCTTGGTACCTTAACCACTTGACCACTGGGCACTTAAACCCACTTAATAACCAGAAAAATTTTCAGCTTTCGGTGCTCTCACATTTTGAATGACATTAACTTTTGGTGGTATTTGATCACCTCTGCAGTCTTTATTTTTTTCGCTATAAATGAAAAAAGAACGAAAATTTGGTAAAAAAATAGAATAAATACTGATGCGCTCATATTAACTCATGTGCAATGTGAATCGTACATATACACTCAAGCAAAAAAAAACCTGGTGAAGAAACTCTTAATATATGTGAGTAGATCATGAAAAAGTCCTGATGATTAAATCAGCCAGTCTGCAGTGATCCTTCCCTAATTGCCAAGATCTCACTTCAATGTGATCAGGTTACAACAACCTCCAGCAAGCGATCAGATGTTTCCAGTTTCATTCAGTCACATGCAAAAGAGGGGGAAAAGGAAACATAGCGCAATATTGTACCATATAGATGTGGATAAAGGCTGCACTTAGTGCACTCACGTATCCTTGCTTATGTTATAGACAGGGTATGTTGCCGCTCAGTTTAAGTGGACTCCTCACTCGGGATAGACATCCGATGGTCCGTCACTGTAGGCTTCTCCCCCACATGTATCGTCACTCGTCACGTGACTTAGTCATGGGAATTCTACGTGACTGACGGCAACTCAGCCTGTTAAATAGCCACCTGCAGGTCCATAATTGCGGACAGCTGAGCCAAAAAAGGAGGGATACAACAAAACATCATTGCGGGCAACCCTTATTATAAAAGATTACAGTGGGTAACGGCGATATTGTGTCAATCTCGCTCCCTTTCTCTGCGAGATTGACCACCTACGAGCCCCATCGCGGGAGCCAGCGCCAAGCTGGCCAGCCGCGATGGAGACAAAGCCGTCATAGAAGCGACGGGAGATCCAACTTGGATTCCCGCCAATTCTAGCATCGGCATTTGGTACGCATTCCTGAGAGGGAGAACTCCACACCAATTTTTAAATAAAAAAACGGCATGGGTTCCCCCCCCAGGAGCATACCAGGCCCTTAGGTCTGGTATGGCTTGTAGGGAGACCCCCCCTACGCCGAAAAACCGACGTAGGGGTCCCCCTACAATCCATACCAGACCCGTATCCAAAGCACGCTACCCGGCCGGCCAGGAAGGGAGTGGGGACGAGCGAGCACCCCCCCTCCTGAGCCGTACCAGGCTGCATGCCCTCAACATGGGGGGGGTCGGGTGCTCTGGGGCAGGGGGCGCACTGCGGGGCCCCCCCACCCCAGAGCACCCTGTCCCCATGTTGATAAGGACAGGGCCTCTTCCCGACAACCCTGGTCGTTGGTTGTCGGGGTCTGCGGGCGGGAGGCTTATCGGAATCTGGAAGCCCCCTCAAATAAGGGGGCCCCCAGATACCGGCCCCCCACCCTAAGTGAATGGATATGGGGTACATCGTACCCCTACCCATTCACCTGGAGGCAAAGTGTTAAAGTTAATAAAAACACGACACAGGGTTTTTAAAATAATTTATTAGTCTGCTCCGGAGGCCCCCTGTCTTCTTTAGCTCTTTTAGCAGGGGGGGCTTCTTCACCGCCGTCTGGTTCTCTTCCGCTCTCCGGGGGGGGGGCTTCTTCTTCCGCTGTCCAGGGGGGGTCTCCTCCGCTCTCCTTCTGCTCTCCGGGGGTCTTCTCTGCTCTCCAGGAGTCTTCTTCTATTTTCGCCGCTCTCCGCTGTTGACTCAGCGCACCCCGGTTCTTCCTCCCGCTGTCCAGTGCCTTCTCCTTCAGGGCTGGCCACCGCTATACTAGCGGCGTATACATTTTTTATACTTTAGAGATTTTCTCTTGTATGAAATCTTGATCATAGCCTTTATTGACAAATTTCCTGCCTACTACATTGGCTTGCTCCAAAAAAACATGTGGATCAGTACAGTTCCTCCGGATCCTCATCATCTGTCCTTTAGGTATATTTATCAACCAAGGATCAAAATGACAGCTATCTACAGGTATGTAGCTGTTACGTTCAACTGGTTTGAAATAAGTTTTGGTTGTGATTTGTTGGTTTTCCAAGGTAATTTCCAGGTCTAGAAACTGAATGGTCTTGTCACTTATTGTGTAAGATAATTTAATATTCTTTTGATTGCGATTCAAAACGTCAAAAAATTCGATCAGCGAGGATTCATCACCATCCCATAGGACTATACAGTCATCAATGAATCTTCTGTATAGTATCAGATGGTCCGGCATATTGGTATAGATTGCCACCTCCTCCCACTCTGACATGAATACGTTTGCTACACTAGGCGCATATTTGGCGCCCATTCCTTTCCCATTCAGTTGTCTATAGTACTCGGATCTGTGCCAAAAATAGTTATGCTGTAGGCCATAGGCCAGGCATCTTAGGACAAAACGCTTTTGTTTCAAAATGAGTTGACTAAAGTTGTTCATTGCCCATTTTGCAGTTCCAATGGCCTCTTCATGATTAATGACTGTGTACAATGATGCCACATCCGCTGTGGCTATCAAGTACTTATGTTGTGGATTAAACACAATCGTATCAAAAGTCTGGATAAGATGCTTAGTATCTCTAAGGTAGGCCTTTGTTTGGGGGACTAATGGCTGAATGAACTTGTCAACATACTCCCCTAGGCGTGAATTGATGGATTGAATCCCATTAATGATGGGTCTCCCGGGTGGTCTTAGCGGATCCTTATGGACTTTGGGCACTGTGTATATAATGGGAACTCTACATACATCCGGGATAAGGTACTTTACTTCTCTTTTGTTGAGGATACCTTTTTCCTTTCCCTTTTGGATAAGTTAACCTAGTTCTTCCTTATATTCTCTTGTAGGGTTGGATCTCAGTTTAATATACGTATTGCTGTCTTTCAATTGGTTGCCCAACTCCTCATGATAATAATCTTTTGACAAGATCACAATAGCCCCGCCCTTATCAGCCGGTCTAACAATCACTTGTTTGTTTTCTTCCAATTCTTTTATTCCCCTATGTATAGCCTTAGGGTCCGGTAATTTCTTAATCTTTAGTTTGTCCAAATCCTTTAGTACCATTTTATTAAACACTTCCACATGTTGGTTATTATGTACCTGGGGATTGAAGAGAGACTTATTTCCTAATTCACTGTGCTTGACTCTTCCCAGCAAATTACCAGCCATTACATTCCTTACTGGTTGATTTAACATGTACTTTTTGATGTTTAATTTTCATGTATATTTCTGAATGTCCCCATATACATCAAATTTACTTAAATTCCTTTTGGGGGCAAACTTAAGACCCTTGACCAATGTGATCAATTCTGTTTTAGTTAGTTCTACCACACTAATATTAATGATTCCCTCACCTATTGGACTTTTCTCCTTTTGTGTCTTGTGTCCCCCTCTGCATCCCCTCTTTCGTCTGGATGGATAGGTGAGTTTGCTTTGAAATTAATCCAATAGCAAATTCAGTTTGTGGTGTTCAGATACAATTTAGTTCTGCAGTACAGTAATTCAATTTTCTGTGTTAAAACACTAGTTAATGGTTAATAGTAAAAGTATTTAAGCAGAAGGGTCGGCATGAAACTCATGCAAATTGCATTTTTAGCAATTGATGTCTATCTTGTTAGGTTTCCAGTTATGCATATGTGAAGGCATGAGTTTCATGTCGACCCTTCTGCTTAAATACTTTTACTATTAACCATTAACTAGTGTTTTAACACAGAAAATTGAATTACTGTACTGCAGAACTAAATTGTATCTGAACACCACAAACTGAATTTGCTATTGGATTCATTTCAAAGCAAACTCACCTATCCATCCAGAAATTATAAGGGGTGTATACTCAAGAAAATAAAGCATGGAGACATGGATGGATAGAATTTGCTATTGGATTCATTTCAAAGCAAACTCACCTATCCATCCATGTCTCCATGCTTTATTTTCTTGAGTATACACCCCTTATAATTTCTAGCTTTGTCCATCCTGAGTAAGGACAAAATGTTCATAATAGTTGCTTATTGTAATCCATCTGTCCTTAGTTCAAGCATGCAGGCAAGAGGGTGTGCTTAGCTGAGAAAGCTCCTCCTCCCTTCTCCCTTCCTGAAGACTCCTGGGATGTATGACATGTTGGCATTGGCCAGAAACCAGGATGCAACTAAAGAAATGTAAAAAAAAATATTTTTAAATAGTTATCATACTTTTTCTTTCCTGATGGACTCCATGGCAGCATACAAATGGATTAAACCTGCCTCCTCTCCTATCCCATAGGACCTCACTCCCCTAAATGTTGGCCACGTTTTATAACTAGCATACTCATGGGCAGTAGTGTATTTAGGTTTTGTATTGCCCTAGGCCTGACTAAACTCGTGACCCCCTAATTTAAATATGAACCACCCCTTCCTATCAAGGCAACACCTATTTCTGTTTAAGACCCGCCCTAACTTTTTAGAGTTGGGACACTAGTTCTAAAGGGCCTGCGGGGGGGGGGGGGGGTCGGGCAATGGATTCCCTTAATTTGCATAGACTTTCTCTCACTTCCTGTTTGGCTATGGGGCAGGATGTGAAGGGAAATCTCTGCAATGGGACAGACTGCAAGGCAGCATACATATGAGAAATAACTAGCCAAACACACAAGGGCAAGCAATGCTGAACAAAAGCTTTAATTTGTACTGTCAACAGACATAACCTTCAAACCAAAATTGATAGAGAATAAAGAAGCAGACTCTACACAATAATGGCCATGAGGCTGCCCTACAGATTACATTGGGAGCCATATGCAGCAAATGCGTCCAAGATGTAGACACACTCCTGGTCAAGTGGACTGTCACTGTCTTCAAAGGTGTTGATCGAGGACCACGAGACTGCCCTACAGATTACATTGGGAGCCACATGCGGCAAAGGTGCCCAATATGTAGACACACTTCTGGCTGTCACTGTCTTCAGAGGAGACTAACTCTCTGTGTGCCTGTTGGATGGCCTGGACAATCAATGTCACAATCCTCCTGAATGAGGCATGTTCCCCTTTGTTTTTTCTGGCAAAGAGAAACTGTAGCTTGTAGTATAACCTCAGAGTCTCTGAGCAATTCATATGGCTTTTTGAAACTGAACCAAAGAAAGGCACTGCTAAGAGTCAAACTCAATATCCCATTTTCTAGACAGGCACTTTAACCAACTAAGTCACAGCACAATCTTACCCACATGTAAAGGATGCATGCTAGTACTCTCAGGTAATCTAAAGGTTGGCAGGACAATTTCTTAGTTCTTCTGAAGACCGATGTTACCTTGGGATTTGAGTCAAGCATAGGTAACAGCACCACTCGATCTGGGAAGAACATTTAAAAAGGTTCTTTATGACTGATGGCTCAGATTCCCAAGGCTCTTTACACTAACGTGATGGCCATGATCAAGGCAGACTTGATAGAGAGGTCTTTAATGGAGATATACCTAGCACACTCAGCTCCAGTTCCCAAGAGGGAATCGAGGACAAGAGAGAGGTCCCATTTTGTAAATGTCGATCTTCTCTGAAATCTGAGCCTAGTTGCTCCATTGAAGAATTGTCAGACAAGAGATGCCTAGCTCAGGATACTGACCTGACACTTGTACCAATAGGGTCAGATGATCTAAATCCAACTGGAGGAAGCCCAGAATATCTTGTACTCCATGTACTCCACAATTATTGACCAGATTCTTCAATAAACGTTGTCCTTACTCTCCTAGTATTCATGAGAACGAAAATGACTGGAGGATTAGCCCAGGCCCCCAATATCCCTTTCTCAGGAACAAGGCCATCAGACACAACCGTACTGGACATGGATGTAGAATTGCACCTTGTGACAGAAGATCCATCCTAAGGGAAAGGGGCACTGGGTCCCGATAGCTGAGCTGTTCAAGCAAGGGGAACCATGGCCTGTTTGGCCAATATGGCATCACTGTCACTACCTCCACATCTTATTCTCTGAGTCTTTGTAGAAACCTGAGGATGACTGGAGCTGGAGGAAACGCACCGGCCCCGCTGAACTTCCAAGATCCTTCAGGACGTCTGTCCCAAGGGCTTGGAGATACCAGGCCCCCTTGTATAATACTTCTAAAGCTTGTTTTTGCAGGTGAACAGATGGACTTCTGAATTGACTCCCAGGGGCAGAATCCACCTGAGAAACCCCAAGAGGGACGGACCATTCATTGGAGTCCAATTGGAAAGAAAATCAGCTTGAATATTCTGGAGTCCTGGGACATAAGCTGTTGAGATGTTGGCTAGATTCTTCTGAGTCCAAGCCATAAGACAGGCTCAACTTCCTGTGATAGGGTAAGGCTGTGAGTCCCCCTTGTCCCTTTTTGCAGAAGACCGTTGTAGTGTTGTCTTGCCTAAGGGCACTAATGCTCCCTTCGTCAGGTGGTGAAAGTCCTGTAGAACACAGAAGGCTGCCCATAGCTCCAGAATGTTCAACACAATCTTGTGAGAGAGAAATCACCACCTGCCTTGAGCTATCTCCGACAGGCAGTAAGAACCCCATCCTGTACTGCTAGCATCTGATATAATTGTGAACCAGGAAAAGGGGCAATGGAATGGCAACTGCGTTTCTCAATTGTAGTCACCAGGAAGGACTCTCTCATGACTGAGGTTATGTAGTTGACCTGAATTCTACTTCCTGGCTCCTAATGCTGAAGCCTTTCTTGAAGGGCAGCATCCTCCAATGTGCCTATCTGACCAGTGGAGTTTTAGACACCATAGTACTGATATTTGTAGACACCAAGAGACTTGCAGGAGGGAAGATGACAGGGTCAGAAGTACTCTGCTCCGAATCACCCGGATCTTTTCTAGAGGCAAAGCAATGGTGCTCTTGACTGTATTTAACTCAGCCCTGAGGTACACAAGAAACTGAGTGAGATCCAGGTGGCTGAGCTCTGTGCTCCAGAAGTTGCCCTCTGACTTGGAACAGTAGGAGAAGGTCATCCATCCCTCATTCTGATTAAGGCTATAACAGCCAATAAGACTTTTTTTTAACAAACAGGTTGGTCTTTATTGAGAAGACATCAAAACAGAATACAAGAAGCACTTTTACAGAGCTCAGACAGAATAGTTCAGGTATCCGCATGAACAAGCAGGGATTCAGTATACATTGGAATTCAGTCAGGCCGTGTCTGTAACTCACCCACCCACCATATACGCATCCCAGCTATTGACAAAACACACAGCATGTACAATAAACATTAGAACTGTTGAGTCCATGGGAGCCACACCCTGTCGAACTTTTGGGGACATCCCCTATTAATATAAGTCAACTTATACATTGGCAGCAATGAATTTATCGAGGAATCCCAGGCCTCCACGGTAGGAGGCTGGGGAGAGGTCCACTTCCTGAGGATCTCCTTTTTGGCATAAAACATAAGCAGGGAGACCAGTATCTTAGTGTAGCGAGTGCGCTGATCATCGTCATGGATCCCCAGTAGGGCCAGCTCAGGAGACATCGGTATGGATAGTGATAGCCGGACATTGACACATTCAAACACCTTTCCCCAAAACGATACCACTGCCGGGCAGGACCAAAACATATGGATAAACGTGCCCTCGGGGGACCGACAGCGGGGACACCCCAGAAACCTATCAGGATATATACGATGCAGCCTCTGAGGTGTGTAGTAGACATCAGCCTGTCCCTTGATGAGATCAGTATCTTGCACCCGTCCTCAAAGCATTCCTCCCAATCTTCCCTATCAAGACCCGGGATGTCCGCATGCCACTTGTCCCAGAGGGCACCCATCCTGGGCGAATCTACCTCCAACAGGGCCATGTAGAGCGCGGACAGCGTCTTCTTAAGAGATTCCTGAGCCAGTAGCTCCTCAATGGGGTCTGCCTTAAGGGTGATAGTCTGCGGGAACTGTGCCCCAGCCGCGTGCCTCAACTGATAAAATCTGAATAGCATTTGCCCTGGAAGTCCATACTTGACAGTTAGCTCCTGGAAGGACATCAGGGACCCCGAGCGCATTATATCCTGTAGCTTTTTGATCCCGTACCCGGCCCACAGCTGCGGGTCGGGAATAGTCCTAAAGTGAGAAAGGCGGGGATTCCCCCAGAGTGGGCAGTAGGGTGAATAGTGACGGGGACGTACCAGTCGCCGTCGGGCCGAGGACCACACGTGCAGGGTGGTCTTAGTGGGCACCGGCAGGGATGGGTAAGCCTCGGCCCCCCTGTATACCAGATTTCCCAGCTCCTGAAGCGAACCCAATATTGCGGCCTCCAGGCATGTGGCCGCGTTTGACCTTGATTGTTCAAACCACCACCTCACAGTCACCAGGACAGCTGCCTGATAGTACACCAGCAGATTGGGAAGCGCGAGACCTCCACAGTGCACCGGTAGCTGCAGGGTGGACCGGGCCAACCTAGGGGACGAGCCCCTCCACAGGAAGGAGCCTATGTAGGCATCAATCTCCCTGAAGAAGGCAAGCGGAAGCCTAACCGGACACTGTCTAAATAAATATGTAAATCTTGGTAGATATAGCATTTTTAGTATATTTATTCGTCCTAACAAGTTAAGGGGTAGTTCCCTCCATCTAGAGCAGTGTTCTTTAAGGCGCCTAACCACTGGTAGTAAGTTGAGACGGGGAAAGTCCCGGAGGTCCCGTGTCACCACTACCCCCAGGTACTTGAACTCCTCCACCCACAGCAGTGGGGACGAAGTCCCCCCTGTCCTTGCCACAGGATCCAGAGGGAATAGAACTGACTTAGCCCAGTTGATTCTGACTCCGGCGAATTGCCCGAAACGATTGAAGATCCGTAAGGCCTCTCTTAAGGAAGCGTCCGCATCTTGCAGATAAAGAAGAGCGTCGTCCGCATATAGCGAAATTCTCTCCTCCAGGGGGCCAATCTTGAGCCCATGTATCCCCTCCGATTCCCTAATCAGGATCGCCAGGGGCTCCAATGCCAGAGCAAATAAACTGGGCGACAGCGGGCAGCCCTGCCTGGTACCCCTCTGAAGGGGAAAGAGGTCCGACAAAGCGTCATTTGTAGGTATTCTAGCTCGAGGGGATGCATACAGCATAGTCAACCACTGTAAAAATTTAGGCCCGAACCCGAAACGTCTCAGGACCTCCCAGAGATACCCCCACTCCACCGAGTCAAATGCCTTTTCGGCATCAAGGGAGGCTATGACCCGCTCGCCACAATTGTCATGAGCAGCGTCCAGGTTAAGAAGCAGCCGTCTGATATTTATATCCATGCCCTTCCCCGGCATGAACCCCCGTCTGGTCCAAATGGATCAGGTCCTCCAACACCGTGACTAGTCGCAGTGCCAACATTTTTGCCAAGAGTTTAGCCTCTGCGTTTATCAAGGAGATGGGTCTATAAGATCCACAATCCTCAGGGTCCTTACCCGGCTTGGGCACCAGAACTACCACCGCCTCGGACATGGAGCTCGGAAGGGCACCCTGGGTGAAAAACTGTGCGAAGAGGGAGGTTAATCTAGGGGCCAATAGCTCTTGAAACCCAGAGTACAGTTCGGAGGGCAAGCCATCCAATCCCGGTGCCTTACCTGCCTGCATGCATCCCATATCCCTCTGTACCTCTTCTAACGTGATGTCTCTATCTAGGTCTCTACTCTTCTCTGCGTCAAGCGTGGGGAAGGGAATCTTGTCTAGATAGTCAGCGAGCTCATCCGGGGTGTAGGACACCCTGGAGGAATAGAGGTCCTGATAGAAGCGATGGAACCTTGAGTTAATGTCCCTTGGTGCAGTCAGTAAAGTACCGTCCTTGGCCCTGACTCTGCCTATATGCGTAGCAGGGTTTTGCCCCCTGGCAAGCCACGCCAGTAGCCTCCCGTTCTTGTCCCCATACTCAAACACCCTCTGGGCACTGTCAAGCATGGACTTCTTAGTAAGGTCAATCCGTAGGAGAGATAGCTCTTTGAGGGTGCGTTGCCAGGCGTAGTAGCTATCTGCACCAGGCGATTGGACATACGCTGCCTCCTGTGTCGCTGCCTGATCCTCCAGTTGCCTCAGAGACTGCATCGATTCTCTCTTACGCGCTGCAATACGCTTAATATACTCTCCCCTGAGCCAGGCCTTGAAAGTGTCCCAGACAATCAGGGAATCCGTCGTTCCCCCATTCTTCAGCCAGAAATTACAGACTGCCTCCGGCATGTCCTCCTGCATTTCCGGGTCTGCTATCCAGTACCGTGAGAGCCGCCAGACCCCCCGGCCGCCCCCAGAGGCTGCCCCCACCGAGACCAACAGAGGAGCATGATCAGATATGCCCCGTGACAAGATCTCGGCGGACACCACCCCACACAGAAGGCCGGAGGAGGCAAATGCCAAGTCAATGCGAGACAGCGTTCGAAAGGTGGTGGACAGGCACATGTACTGTGTGTCAGGCCTCGTACACACGACAGAGTTTCTCGGCAGAATTCGTCGAGAATCTCGGTGAAGAGCCGGATTCTGTCGAGAAACTCGGTCGTGTGTACATTTTCGGCCCGATGGAGCCGCCGAGGAACTCGTCGAGCAAATAGAGAGCAGGTTCTCTATTTTCTCGATGGCAGTGGATTTTGGCTCGACGAGTTCTTCATCGGGCTGTTTTTTAAACGAGAAACTCGGTCGTGTGTATGCTAAGAAACCTGTCAAAAACTTAGACACTGGAGACCAACATAGGTAAAACTAGCGTTTGGAATGGAGATAGCACATTCGTGTCGCTTCCAACATTATTTAATCGTTTATTTGCAGCGCTTGACACAATTTTTCCTAAGGGCACAAAACAGCAATATACTATTTTTTTTTTACGATATTCACACAGAGTTCCTTAAAATTAGGTGGAACCTTTTTCTTACTGGACTCAATATTTTTTTTTTTTTTTATTGTCACCTTATTTTGGTCGTGTGTTTTAAATCCTGCTTTTAATCACCTTAATTTTAAATTTTTTAAAAATGCAAATCCTTTTATTTTTTGTAATGTCAAGTTCCCCCCATAGAAACCTTATTGCTTTGTCTTATCTCATGTGTCCCTTTCAAATTACACCTTATATCCAATTTTTACAAAATAAGAACCTGCCTTCTCACTTGCAAAATTGAAATGTAAAAAAATACAAGGACAAGTATGAACTGTAAAAAAAAAATGTACCATTTATTTTGGTAATAAAAAATTTTTTGATATGCAAAAGTCAGCACTGGAGAGCTTGCTGCCATTTGTGCACAGCCAGGTGTGGCCTGATGTGACTGGTGATCAGTTGGAGGCCAAAATGGGGACTTGAGAGGTTCATTCAGGAAGTCACGCATCAAGGTCTTGGACTCCCCGAGGTCAGAAACTGGAGCAGGGCAGGCAGATGTCACCAGGTTGTGGTACTACAGCAGCCTGAACTCTGGTACACCACATGGAAGTAAGGGAGTCACTTTCTTGATTTCTTCAAGGCCTTCCTTGGTGGCTTCCCTGCAGCCTGCTCTTTCACCTTCTCTGCAGCCTTCTCAGCAGCCTTCCTCTTATGCCTGGCTGGAGGTGGTGCCACAGGGGTAGTACTCATGCCAGGAGGAGGAGTAGACGAAGGTGGTGGAGGATGAGTAGCCGACGGTGGTGGAGGAGGAGGAGGAGCAGTAGAAGGAGGAGGAGTAGTAGAAGGAGGAGTAGAAGGAGGAGGAGCAGTAGAAGGAGGAGGAGTAGAAGGAGGAGGAGCAGTATAAGGAGGAGTAGAAGGAGGAGGAGCAGTAGAAGGAGGAGTAGAAGGAGGAGGAGCAGTAGAAGGAGGAGGAGTAGAAGGAGGAGGAGCAGTAGAAGGAGGAGGAGTAGAAGGAGGAGGAGTAGTAGAAGGAGGAGGAGTAGAAGGAGGAGGAGTAGAAGGAGGAGGAGCAGTAGAAGGAGGAGGAGTAGTAGAAGAAGAAGAGGAAGCAGAATGTTCAGATGGAGCAGGAGAAGAAGAGGAAGAAGAATGTTCAGATGGAGCAGGAGAAGAAGAGGAAGAAGAATGTTCAGATGGAGCAGGAGAAGAAGAAGAAGAAGAAGAAGGTGGGGGAGCTTGAGAAGGAGCATGAGAAGAAGAAGAAGGTGGGGGAGCTTGAGAAGGAGCATGAGAAAAAGAAGAAGAAGAAGAAGGTGGGGGAGCTTGAGAAGGAGCATGAGAAGAAGAAGAAGGTGGGGGAGCTTGGGAGTTATGTGGTGTGTGAGGATGGGGATGGCGGCAAATCACAGTGTCCTCCGTGAGAAGACCCCTCACCCCCTGATTTGCCAGGGTGATGAGGAGGCCCTCAAAGAGGAGGCGTTGGTCTAATGTCATTTCTGACATTTTGGCCAAAACCACTGTGACAAATCCCTCCTGAGCAGTGGGAGGCTGTTGCAGGGTTGCATGGGCGTCCCGAATGAGGGCTAGTGAGGCGTCACGCACCCTTGTATCCCTCACCTGCCTTCTCGGACGCAGACGAAGAGGAGACACCTGGCATCTCGTGCTTGGCCCAGCAACCTCGTGCAACCCACTTGGGCCTGCCACCTCATCCGCTCCACTTGGGCCTGCCACCACGTTACTGATACTTGGGCCTGCCAACACGTCCAAGATACTTGGGCCTGCAGCCTCCTCCAAGCCACTCACCCTGTCCTCCTCCTGCCTGGCATTTTCCTGATCCTCCTGCTGCCTGGTCTCGTCCTGTGTATGGAAAAAAAGTAAAGTTTTACTATTTTATAAAATTTTTGTTTTATTTAGTTAAGCTCCTGACTGTTGCATTTTTTTTGGTCACGACTTAGCTAAGCCAATCATTCTGACCCATGTTTTATGGTCAATCACACCACAAAAATTCATGGCCAATACTGACAAATTTTTGGAATAACACTTTTAGATCTAATTTTTATTTACCTTTAATATCTTAATTTACATCTCTTTAACAACATTTAAACACCACATATTTGCACATTGAAAGTACTATATACCTGGCTCCAGCTGGGCAAATCTGGATCTTCATCCAGGATGGAAGGCTGCTGAGAGGGTTCTTCTGCAGAGGGAGCAGCAGGTTGGCTGGAGGGAAGGCTGGAGCTTCTGTGGCTTCTGGGGCGAAGGCTAGAAAGTGACTCCCTAACCTCCAGGTGTTCATCCAGGAAGCTCAGTTTGCTGTAGTACCACAACTTGGGTTTAAATACCCGCCCTGCTCCAGCTCCAGACCTCATCGAAGCCAAGACCTTGTTGCGTGCCTTCCTGTAGGTGCCTCTCAAGGTCCCAATTTTGACCTCCAACTGGTCAGTTGTCACATCAAACCCCACCTGTCTCCGCACAAGTGGGAGCAGGCTCTCCAGTGCAGTTTTCCGCAATTCTCTATTTCTAGAGATGGGGTCTTTGGTGGCCCACAGAACAGGAAGTTCTTGCCACCTATCAATAAAGATCTCCAAGAAGTCGGGTCGGTTAAAGAGATTCATCTTTTCCTGTCCAAAACCAAGGATAAAAAAATAATGTCACTACACAATCTATAAAGTCAATTACTCTTTCTCACAAGCTAGCCCTTAAAGGGTCACTAATGGATAACTATATTTTTGGAGGAAATGACTGTTTACAGTGTCTAGAGACATACAAGTGCATACATATAATGTGCCTCTAGTTTCACTTTTGTTTTGAAATTTAGTTATTGTTTCTGTGAAGTAAAGAGACACACAGAACCCAAAAAAAATAAAAGCAGGGCATATTTTAATTTCTACAATTATTAGCATTGTTTTGGTTGATTTTTAGACACACAGCTTAGACCACAGTGACAAGCTCCCCTGATAAATTTGAGAGGGAGCAGAACCAGGAAGTGATGATTTATGCAAATGATTACAGCTGCTTAAAAGCAAAAAGGGACAATGAGGACATGAAATCAAGACTGATATAATGTAAAGTTAGTTATTTCTGCCCCAAACAATTTTGGCTTATTGCTCCTTTAAATGTCTGTCTTTCCTGAATATGCCACTGCTGTCCCAAGTTCGAAGCATACCTACACGCTTGTCGTTCAAACGTCTTTCTTACGCAACCCGGTCGTATGGACGCTACATGTGTTCGAGCCTTATATACACTCCGCACACGACATCCGCCCATGCTTAAAAAAATTTGATGTTTCCCCCCCGCCCCTTATCTTCCGTCGCAAAAACGACAAGGTGGAATTGGCAGCAGATCATGTTTGGTCAGTTCCTAGGAAACAGATGACCAGTTGTGTCGAACTAATAAGCCAGATCTCATCCTCATTTGTGTATGAAACGTTAGTTAGATAAAAGCACTCCCGATATAGTTTGGTCAAGACATAAAAGCGACCATTTGCATCATGTTTAAACCGACTTGTTTTTAGAAGACATCCTGATGAGAACCGAGATTGCCCACACAACAGTAGTTGGATCAAAATGCATAATCAAAGCGTTGTTTACGTACGACGGCACTATAGCGGACCATTACCTTCAAATTTCAAACTGGCTATGTTTTAATTTATGAACCTAAGATGTAGGCCACAAAATCATTCAATCAAGAAAAACATGTAAAATGTAGTTACATACCGGTCTTTGACCCGATCGTTATCTCCGCCGTCTTCCACAAACTGTGAACGCCCCTTTTACTCACGTGGTAGCCCTTTATACACGCGCATGTGGGACTTTACGCACGTCTCCCCGCCCCTGACGTTCATGGTATCGTATTTTCCCCGCCCCTTTTCCATCTTTTTTGGGTTGGAAGCACATGTTGGAGAATATGGCAGCACGGGAATCAGTTGTAAGGCCTCCAACATGACCTTTGAGGAAATGGTGGAGATGGTCCTCATCCTCAAAGCAGAGGACTACGATGGGAGGCATGGGCCATATAAGTACCCGAACAAGGTCAAGGCCGCAATAATGGAGAAGGTGAGGAGGAGTCTCCATCGCAAATTTGGAGTGAAAAGGTCCAAGGAGCAGATCCGGAAAAGGTGGTGTGACCTTAAAAAACGGGAGCCGGAACAAATGAAGAGGATCAGGAGAGTGATTAGAAGAAGTAAGTTTGTTATATATTTTGTAAGATTTGTTCCGCGCCATGTGTTTTTTATTTCAGGTTGTACTGTAATATTTTTTTAGGCACAATAATTTGTCGTCAAACTGGACGTCCATTCGGAACGACTAAATATTGTGTTTAAAATCCTAGAAATTATGACATTTTTTTAAAATTGTGGTGAGATCAATCGTGAAAATTATGTAGATGTGCTATTAAAACCACCAAACTTTTTTTAATAATTAAATATACAGTAAAAGGAGAGTCTGCTCAGCAGTTGGTGACACATGTGGACTCATTTGCATAATTGTTGTCCCCTTTAATAACCCATTTTGGGCTTCACACAGAGCTGAGGTGATCCAGTGTATACTTTGTTGGCTTACATGTTTAAAAGTAGACCAAAGCTACAAGATTTGTCAGGATCTTTGTGAATGCCTTCAATCCTGTGTTTTGCCCTGAGGGGTTTTTCAAAACATCAATAGTCCCAGAAATTGTATAAAGTGAATCATATTCCTCTTTCAGGCCTATAAGCTATAAAAATCCTGTTTCCATTTTCTTCATTCTCGTAGGGCGTCATGAAGCTTCGACACGGGAGCAAGAAGTCCAGCAAGCCACACCCCCGAGGGATGGTGATGATGCGCAGCCTGCCACCACATCAGGTAAAGTAACATATAACTAACCCAGCTTCAGGTAATGTAGATGTAGGCCTGCCTAATTTTAAAAAATGGTTTTGTCCCACATTTCAGGATCAGGTGGTGGCTTGGACAGGCATACAAAACAGATGGTTATATCTGAAATCTGGGCCTGCAGAGAAGAGGTGGAGGAGATTCATCTGGCCAACCGACAAATTAAAGAAAGAACAAGGAGGGTGGAAAATAAATTAAAAAATTTACTTGATGTTTTGGGGAGAGTCTGAATCTTAAAAAAATACCAAAAAAATTTTTAAATACAAGATTTTGATGTTTATTTAATTAAAAAAAACCCAAAAAAATAATAAAACCAGATTTTCTACTTTATTTAATTAAAAAAAAAACAAAAAAATAATAAAACCAGATTTTCTACTTTATTTAATAAAAAAAAACCCAAAAAAATAATAAAACCAGATTTTCTACTTTATTTAATAAAAAAAAAAAAAAAAAAATAATAAAACCAGATTTTAATGTTTATTACTAAAAAAAACCAAAAAAATTACAAAAATGATTGTATATTGTATGAGAAAAATCACCCACAAAAATACAAAAATGATTGTATATTGTATGAGAAAAATCACCCACAAAAATACAAAAATGATTGTATATTGTATGAGAAAAATCACCCACAAAAATACAAAAATGATTGTATATTGTATGAGAATAAAAACCAAAAAAATTACAAAAATGATTGTATATTGTATGAGAAAAATCACCCACAAAAATACAAAAATGATTGTATATTGTATGAGAAAAATCACCCACAAAAATACAAAAATGATTGTATATTGTATGAGAAAAATCACCCACAAAAATACAAAAATGATTGTATATTGTATGAGAATAAAAACCAAAAAAATTACAAAAATGATTGTATATTGTATGAGAAAAATCACCCACAAAAATACAAAAATGATTGTATATTGTATGAGAAAATATAACAAAAATTTTTGTAGGGTATTTATGAATAAATAAAAATAAAAAAATTAAGAAAATAAAGAGCTTTTGAACATCAAAAAAGTGTGTGGTGTTTTTCCTAAAATACGTAAAATTTTCTATGTGTTTGGTTTGGGGGTCACCTGGGAAATGTTTGCTAGTTGATAATGAAAATACACTTAGTTACACTTAGTAAAGAACTCCAAACAACACAAGCAAGACATAACAAGTTTATAAAAAAGATTATGATTTATTTTTTAGAAAGCTACAATTAGGGCAAATTTGATTGAGATGGTATTGCCCCCCTACCCATGAAATAGTCCATGTATTTGTCCCGGACTTCACGGGCACTCTGGGGGGGCAGTCCTGTGTGGCCAGCTTCAAGGCCCGCCAAAGTTTCTGCAGGGGTCAAATGTTGTGCCTCGGGCCCAACCAGGGCCATATAATTTGGAGATTGTCTCCTTAAAAAATTGTGGAGAATGCAGCAGGCAAAAATAATTGTATTCCACTTATATTCCGCCATGTGGAGAGAGGTGAGGAAAAGGCGGAACCGGCTGGCCATGATGCCGAAAGCGTTCTCAACCACTCTACGTGCTCGGCCCAGCCGGAAATTAAAGACACTCCTCTCTGGGGTGAGGGTGCGCTGAGGGAATGGCCTCATAAGATGGGGTCCCAGGGCAAACGCTTCATCAGCCAGGAAAACAAATGGCAGGCCTTCTACATTCTGGTCATCCGGTGGCAATGACAGATCATCATCCTGAAGGCGAAGCGCGAACTCCGTCTGCCTGAAGGCTCCCCCATCCGATACCCGTCCATTCATCCCGACATCCACAAAAAGGAATTCATACTGTGCTGACACCACCGCCATCAGCACAATACTGTTGAACCCCTTATAATTAAAGAACTGGGATCCTGAACGGGGTGGAGGCACGATGCGGACGTGCTTCCCGTCGATGGCTCCCCCGCAGTTGGGGAAGTTCCATCGGGTCTGGAAGTCCAAAGCCACAGACTGCCACTCCTGTGGTGTGGACGGAAGCTGGGGAAGAAAAAAAGAAAAAATTAGCCACATAACCTTGCAAGCAGAACTAGCATATTATATCTAAATATATTTAGCCAATTAACACATTAAACACCCCCTCTGATGGGCCAGTGCCCAAGTTTGGGGGAGGGCTAGATGAGTTTGGGAGTACTAAAAAAAATTAATTTTGATTATTGGTGAACATAGACTTTACAACACATTTTGGAGGGGAGGGCTAGATGAGTTTGGGAGTCCTAAAATTTAAATAAAAATAAAAAAAATATTGGTGAACATAGAGTTTACAACACATTTTGGAGGGGAGGGCTAGATGAGTTTGGGAGTCCTAAAATTTAAATAAAAAAATAAAAAATATTGGTGAACATAGAGTTTACAACACATTTTGGAGGGGAGGGCTAGATGAGTTTGGGAGTCCTAAAATTTAAATAAAAAAATAAAAAATATTGGTGAACATAGACTTTACAACACATTTTGGAGGGGAGGGGGGGGACATTACAATGGATATAACACAATACATTGGGAAGTGACTAGACTAGGTAGGTTGGGGCCCAGGATAGCATGCTGGGGAGGTAAGTGATGGAAAATATGCATGTAGGCCAAAAAAGGGGCATCAAAGTTTACATCATGCATGGGGGCAAAGGGGACATTCACAGCATATTCCAGACATGGTAATTAGGGAAGGAGGAGATAACTACAAGACATTAGCATACATTATAGACATAAAATGTAATATTAAAGGAGAAAACTTACCCTCATATATTCCTCCTGCAGAACCTGGATGATGGCAGAGCAGGTGTCAGGAATGATGAGGCCCAGAGCCTGGGGGGAGATGCCCGTGGAGAACTTTAAGTCCTGAAGGCTTCTCCCAGTTGCCAGATAACGGAGGGTGGCAACTAGCCTCTGCTCAGCACTGATGGCTTCCCGCATAACGGTGTCCTGCCTGGTAATATAGGGGGACACCAAAGCCAACAGGTGCTGAAAGACGGGATCAGACATCCTCAGGAAATTCCTGTAATCAACAGGATTATTTTCCTGAAGCTCCCGCAGCAAAGGCATGTGAGAGAATTGGTTCCTACGGAGCAACCAATTCTTGGTCCATGAACGTGTCCTCCTCCTGTTCATGAACTCCTCATTGTCTAGGTCATAAACAAACAGACCTATAGACAGAAGATGCTTAGCACGAAGTCGGCGACGACTAGGTGCCTGCAACATGGCTACAAGGCTAGTTACGAACGACAAATCAGAATTGCACTAAACAGACCGCAGTGAAGAACAGCAAGACCTATGAAGAACGACCCTGACAATGAAAAACGCGGGGACAGGACCGCAATGTAAAACAATACGACCTGACCGCACGTCTCGATTGCCTAGATACGACCCACACAAGTACAAACTGAACGGCAGAGATCAATCTGAAAGCACAAAGACTGAAAAGCACGAATCGTCACTCACCAAACTTTTACTAACACGCGTAAACACGGAATCAGCAAAAGGAGCCCCAAGGGTGGCGCCAACAAAATCAAACCTCCCCTTTATAGTCGCGTCATACGTCGTGAGCGTCATCGCGCCGGAGAACGACCAGATTTTGGTATGTTACGTGTGTACGCAAAGCAAGCCTGCCGAGCTTCTCGACAAGTTCAACAAGGAACTCGTCGAGGAACTCGACGGGCTTGGCACGTCGAGTTTCTCTGTCGTGTGTACGAGGCCTCAGAGGGGTGAAAGTGACGCCATAGGTCTGTCATACCAAAGGTAGCCGCCCAGGCAGCTAAGCCACGTGACGTGGAATGGGCAGGTTGAAGTCTGTCCGCTGCATCGGACATTACCAGATTCAAATCGCCCACCAGGAGCACCCTCTCCACCCCGTACTGTGTGACAATCTGCATCACTCTGTGGAGAAGATCAAGGTCCGCAGGGGGGGGCAGATAGATCCCAACAATGACATACGGGGTACCGGCTATCAAGGCGTGTATTATCACATACCGACCCCCCCGGGTCAGTTCTAACTGCCAGGAGCTGAAAGGGCAGGGTTCTATGTACTAGGATGCTTACGCCCCTAGCATACAAGGAGTATGATGCATGATAGTGAGCAGACACCCAGGCCCTCTTCAAACCCATTACCTTAGACCCCACCAGATGAGTCCCCTGCAGTATACAGATCTTAGGACCATGGCGCTGTATGAACTTAAAAACTAAGGATCTCTTCACGGCAGAGTTTAAGCCCCTGACATTCCACGACATTACTGAAAAGTTAGCCATACTGCAGTTTGTGTAAATGGAGAACAGGATAACATATTATGGCGTTACGCCATCTTCGAGGGTACCCGCCCCCGCCCTCCGGGTCGGGCAGGACGGGGCAGGGCACCCCCCCAGAGAGGCAGATACAGATCCCCCACTTGACCCTGACTGAGCTGTGTGAGCGAAGACCAACCATACAAAGTTATAGTACAAAACAAAACAGTGAACCAAAACCCTGAGGGCAACGGCCATCCAACCCCCTCCCCCCTCCCCATGCCCTCCCAACCGAGAAGAGCACATAATCCCAGAACGGTAACAACTATAAGTCACACAGTGACGGAGGCGTGGACCTCCTCAGAGCAGTTCGTCAACCCCGCCAAAACGTGGGGCCGCAGGGCACAGCAGAGCCACCACGTGATCTGCAAGTCCTTGGTGCGGGAAGCTAAGCCGCAATCCCGGGGGCGTGCTGGTGAACTTGAAAGTGAGCAACAAAAGGGGGATCGCCCCTGCTGGGTAACAGCTCACAAAAAATAAAAATGTCAAAAATAGGGGGGTAAATAAGCAAACGGAGAGTAAAGAAAGAACACACATGAGGCACCCAGCCAGTGCTATATGGGACCCGGTGACTCCGCCATGACAGGGGCAGTGCGTGGCAAGGGCTACTCATCTCAGGCCTAGAGCGGCTGAAGGTACAAGGCTAGGGCAGTCTGTAAGTCCAATCTTCCAGGTAGAACAGGTAGAACTGTAAGCCACTCACCCACCACATCAGCGAAAATAAACCGAGCACCGGGTCGCTAGTGAGGCCATGACACATCCACACGAGTAGGCCTACAGAGGAAGAGACTCCAACCACCCGCTGGCATCCTTCGGGCTGGTAAAGATCCGGACAGTTTCCCCATCAACCACCCGCAGCTTGGCCGGGAACAGGATGCTGTAGATGATTCCCTTCGCCCGGAGTGCCGCTTTCACTCCATCAAAGGAACGCCGTTGCCGCTGGGTCTCTATAGTGTAGTCCGGAAACATCATCAGGTTGGTGTTGCGGTACGGAATCTTGCCCGCTTGACGCGCCGCCCGGAGAATCTCATCTCAGTCCCTGAAGTTCATCAGGCGGAGTATGAAGGTGCGAGGGGGAGCTCCCTCTGGCCCAGGCCTCGGCGGCACCCGATGGGCCCTCTCCACCGCAAAGTAGGGGGACAGCCGCGCAGCAGGGAGCAGGGCGCGAAATAGATCCTCAGTGAAGGCCGCCGAGTTGCGGCCCTCCACTCCCTCCGGTAAACCGACGATGCGGATGTTATTGCGCCTGCTTCGGTTCTCAGCGTCTTCTGCTCGGTATTCGAGTGCCCTCACCTTGGTAGTGAGCGTCCGGATCGAAGCTTCATGGCCAGAGACTGTGTCCTCCACATCGCTGACACGTTGCTCGGTCGCGGTGACTCGCGATCAGATCTTGTCCATATCCTGGCGCAGCAACCCCACATCCATCTGCACGGCCTCGATCTTGGAGGTAAGCATGGTCTGGCAAGTGGCGACCGCCGCCTGGCAGGATGAAATGGCTGCCATAACCTCGGGGATCCCAGGTGGGGAGGCACTCTCAGCCTGGTCGGTTTGCGACGCCATGTTGTGCAGGCGCGCTGGCGGGCCCCAAGTCTTTGTACTCGGACTTTCTAGTGCCTCAATTACCGCCGGGAACTTCAGTCTCTTGCCCTTTGTCGGGCCCCCCGAAGTCTTGGGAGGCATAGGAGGTCTTTTAAGCCCGGAAATTTTTCGTTCCCCCTAATAAACGGATAATTATACGGATTCTTCCCAGCAGAGCTCAGCAAACGTGTCCTCTCAGTCTGCCATGCTGGCCACGCCCCCTAACCAATAAGACTTTAAAAACACACAAGGCGATGATGAAAGCCCAAATCATAGACAAGTGAGCTGGAGATGGTCTTGACCTGCAGTGAACTGAAGGAAGTCTTCTGGTCTATGGAATCAAGCCAATTGCCTGGCTGGACCACCTGTAAATCATTGACAATGTCTCCATCTTGAACTTTTCCTTTGGATGAAAATGTTTTAGGTGCATGCGGTCTATAACCAACCTCCACTAGCCGTTCTTCTTCATGACCATAAAGAGGGGTGAGTACATCTCCTTTTGTCTCTCACATTCTGGAACTGGCACATCAGCACCTTGTGACACCAGTGACTTTATGTAATATAAGAGTACAGTATATGATTCTTCAGAGTGAGTCAAATCTGTGGAAATTATTCTGAGATGAGAAGGACTTCTGAAGGACCATGAGTGTCTTTAAGAGACCATTTTGATGGTTCAATAGACCAAGATTGAGGCCCAATCTCAAAAAGACTTAGAAGCTGCTTGGCTACCCGAGGTTGAGTTTTTAGCGGACTCCTGAAGGCATGACTGGCCTCTTCTCCAGCTCTTCCTAAAATCCCAACCTGATCTGTAAAAGTGTGCATCCCTCTGACCTATGTATTCTAGACTGTGTGCTCTTTTGGCCTAGCAGGCACTGGTCCTGATCCAATAACCTGACATGCCATCCATGGCTATGGCACTATCAAGCTTGTTATTAAAAAGTGAAGCTCCCTCAAAAGGTATCTTACACCACGCCTGGTTATAGGTGGGATCGGCAAGCCAAGGCCACAGCCATAATGCTCACTTCACTGTAACTTAAGAGAGCATAATCCGTGCCACCAAGCAGATGATGTCAATTAAATCCTCACCATGGAAAACCGGCACCAGCTTGAGTTCCTGAACTACCGAGTTTCTGGCCACTTCATCTCACACTCTTTAATACTGCATCTTCCATGAAAGAGTGCCAAATATTGCTACCTCCAGCAAGGCCTCAGCAATTAGAGAGGCAGCCTCTAGAGCTTCACATCCTTATCCTTGAATGGCCATCTTCCTCAAAAGGGTGGTCTGTCTCGCAACTTTGCTTCATTCATCCAAAATGATGCCTGTCAGAGAAACATATTAGACTCTAAACACTAGATGGCAGCACAGTTGCCAGTGAGTGCTGTCAAAGAAACCTTCAGCTGCAGACTGGCTGTCACATGACACGCACCACATGACTTCCTGGCTGCCTATAAAGCTGAGCAGATGCTCAGAGGAAATTGCTGGTTTGTCTTCAGCTTCCTGTACCCGAGTTCCTGTTTCCTGTTGATTGCTTACCTGCTGTGACCCGAATTGACCCTGACCTACTCTGATCTTCTCCTGGACCCGACCTCAGCTTGTTTTAAGAAATTTGTTCCTCCCTCCTGTGTTTAACCCTCTGCCTGTGACCTGGATTCACCTTCAGTCTCCTGTGCTTTGACCTTCTGCTTGTGACCCAGTTTTGCCTCCTGTCTTCAGTGCCTTGACCCCCAGTCTGTGACCTGGATTGTCTGTCTACCTGTGTTTGAGCCTCAGCCTGCTCTGGACTTTCTACCTGTCTTCTTCTGCTGGACCCTGATACCCATCGGTCCCTACTCCAGTTCTACAGGACTTCCATGCAAGCTCTACCCTGCCTGCTGGTAGCTTGTGCCTCTTGGTGCCATCCACCCTCTGTACCACCTCCAGGGGGCGGACTGCGCTTTGTCACAACAGCGAACCGCTCTCGGCATCTCGGCCTTGGTAAGTACCCCATTCTGATAATGCCCCTCAGTTCCATTAGGAACAGGAAATTATAACGCTCTCTCTAAAGGTGCTTCAACAACTTAATTTTGCACACAGCATAGAGGGAAACTGCTGCAAGCTGCCCACAGGGAAATCCCAATATCAATAGCACTGACATCTGTTTAAATTTCCCTGCCATACTGAGGTCACCACTGCCCACAGATCACATTCCCTGAGTTCCTGGGCAGGAGTAACCCATGAATGCTGGGCCAGAAGAAAGCATGGCGGCTTGGAACGCAGATGCGCTTTTGCCACCATGAGAGGCCGAGAGACACTTGAACCAGGGAAGAAAAGTTAAGACACACTTAAAAACATATACAGCTGCCATGGAGCCATAACAAAGATAGACAGCTCTCATGTGACACTGGGTTTAGAAAGGGGAAACAGCTGCAGGATCCATCCTGGGAAATCCACATCCACCTACTCATAGCAGGGCAACTCGGCCAGCTGCACATCACCCACCAATGGCAGGGAGCTAGATATTCAGTGGCAATGAAGACCTGCATTCCCACCATAGAAATAGATACATCCTGGGCAATTCATGCACAATCGCTTAAAGCAGGGCAACTCGGCCAGCCGCATGTTGCCTGCCAATAGCAGGGCCCTAGATCTTAAAGGATCACTAAAGGATTTTTTTTTTAGCTAAATAGCTTCCTTTACCTTACTGCAGTACTGGTTTCATGTCCTTATTGTTCGTTTTTGCTTTGAAGTAGCTGTAATTCTGCTGTGATCTCCACACTTCCTGGTTGCCTGGCTCCTTATAACCACAGTACTGGGAGCATTTCACGGTGGTCTAAGCTGTCATTACTGTGTGTCTAAAACTCCTCAGAACCAATCAGATTCATTTTTAAAACAAAACACTGCCCTGGATTTGTTTGTTTTTGTTCTGTGGGTCTCTTTACTCGCAGAAACATGAAACCAGTTTAAAACCGAAAGTGAAACTAGAGGCACATTATATGATTACATTTAATCTATTTTTAATCATTTTTAAAAGGAATCACTTTAAGGCCCCATACACACGATAGAATCCATCCGCTGAAAAACCCCAGCGAATGGGTTTCAGCGGATAGATCCTATGTTGTGTACACTCCAGCGGATCTGTTTCCGCGGATATTTATCCCCTGGGATGGATTTCCAGCGGATAAATATTTGATGACATGCTATCAAATCTATCCGCTGGAATCCATCCCAACGGATGGATCCGCTGGTCTGTACAGACTCACCGGATCCATCCGTCCAAAGGGATCCCCCGCATGCGTCGTAATGATTCGACGCATGCGTGGAATTCCTTATATGACAGCGTCGCGCACGTCGCCGCGTCATAATCGCGGCGACGGCGCGACACGTCATCGCCAGAGGATTTCGGCGCGGATTTCGATTCGATGGTGAGTACACTCCATCGCATTGAAATCCGAGCAAATCCTCGAGAGGATTTATCCGCGGATACGGTCCGCTGGACCATATCCGCGGATAAATCCTCTCGTGTGTATGGGGCCTAACAGTCATTTCAGCAAAAACAATTTTTTTCCTTTAGTGACCCTTTAACCACTTAAGTCCCGGACCAAAATGCAAGTAAAGGACCAGGCCCTTTTTTGCGATTCAGGACTGTGTCGATTTAACTGACAATTGCGCGGTTGTGCGACGTGGCTCCCAAACAAAATTAGCGTCCTTTTTTTCCCACAAATAGAGCTTTCTTTTGGTGGTATTTGATCACCTCTGTGGTTTTTATTTTTTGTGCTATAAACAAAAATAGTGCGACAATTTTGAAAAAAAATCAATATTTTTTACTTTTTGCTATAATAAATATCCCCCAAAAAAATATTAAAAAAAATATTTTTTCCTCAGTTTAGACCGATACGTATTCTTCTACATATTTTTGGTAAAAAAAAATCACAATAAGCGTTTATCGGTTGGTTTGCGCAAAATTTATAGCATTTACAAAATAGGGGATAGTTTTATTGCATTTTTATTATTTTTACTACTAATGGCGGTGATCAGCGATTTTTTTCGTGACTGCGACATTATGGTGGACACTTCGCACAATTTTGACACATTTTTGGGACCATTGTCATTTTCAGAGCAAAAATGCATTTAAAATGCATTTTTTATTGTGGAAATGACAGTTGCAGTTTGGGAGTTAACCACAGGGGGCGCTGAAGGGGTTATGTTTCACCTAGTGTGTGTTTACAACTGTAGGGGGGTGTGGCTGTAGGAGTGACATCATTGATTGTGTCTCCCTATAAATGGGATGACACGATCGATGCAGCCGCCACAGTGAAGCATGGGGAAGCCGTGTTTACACGCGGTTCTCCCCGTTCTTCAGCTCCGGGGACCGATTGCGGGACCCCAGCAGCGATCGGGGCAGGTCCCGCGGTCCCAGTCCCGGAGCTTCAGACCGGGTCGCGGGCGCACGCTGCGGTCACACGCCCGTGACCCACGGCTGGGTAGATGTACAGGACGTGGCGGTACATCCATCTGCCCAGCCGTGCCATTCTGTGGACGTATATCTACAGGCGGCGGTCCTTAAGTGGTTAAGGAGAAATGAAGACTTGCATGTCCACCACCACCCTGATAATAGCTGGGGAACGCTGGAACTACCAAGGGACATATTATTCGGCAACCCTTGAATCAGACATCCATGCTGAACCACCAGACTCAAACAGCTTATTGAAAAAGGTATGGAAGTAACTTCCAACCAACAGGTCCTATTAGAAGGACAAAAAGGAAATGTGGCCTCTGGCTCTGAGCCAAAATTTATGGGAGTAGTGTCCTATGGGATAGGAGAGGAGGCAGGGTTAACCTGCTGCCATGGAGTCTATCAGGAAAAATAAAAGTTTAAAACAAATAAATATAATATACTGTACCATTCTATCTATTTATTAATTCTAGCAGCAGCGTAGTTCATGTAGATTTCAGTTCCACTTTAAGAATGTTTAGGATAGAAGCCCCAACATTTTCTTCATGATAGGCTTAGTTCAAAAAGAAAGAAAAATAAATCAAAAACATTACTATAGTTTTTTTTAAACTTTAGTCATCAAAATCATCACCAAATTTAAATTATTGTCATTATTTTTTGTAATGCATATGTTTACCTAATAATAATATTTGTGCTAAAGTAGTCCAGTTCAGATTTGTAGTGTATCTTGCACATACTCAGTGGACTTTCTTAAAGATTTAAAATGTCACATTACCACTGATTTTCAAAGCAACATCAACAGCTAAAGAGCCCAAGGGTTTCATTAGAAAAAACAAGTTAATTAATTATACTTTCATTGGCCAATTTGTGATGCTAATGGAGATGCTTTAAGATATAAAATGTACATACAAATACATACTGAATTTTTACTGAATTTTTTTTTTTTTTTTTTTTGTAAAACTTGGAGAGTAAAAAGCCCAAAAAAATGTGTCATAACAAAATGGTCACATGAATAGAATGCAGTATTTTTTAATCTGTATACACTGTACATTTTGTAAAGAATAAGCTATAGCAGTGGTTCTCAACCTTTCTATTATCGTGACCCCTTGATAAAATGTCCCAAGTTGTGGGGACCCCTAACAGTAAAAAAAAATCGTAGCATGGGTGGTCAGCACCTAATCCAAGACAAGTAATTTGCGCCCCCTAACCCACGGACATTTAGCGATCCCTAAGTCACTTCCTACTCGTACAGTATTAAAACCCCTTATGGCACATTTTAGGATGTACCGTTCTTCTCTTTGTTCTCCTTGTTTTCCCTTTTATCTCTCTATCCTAATTTCTTGTCCCCCCCCCCATCCCTCTCTCTCGCCATCTTTCTTTTTCTTTCTCCACCTTTATCTTTTTCCCTCCCCCTCTTTTCATGTATTCTTTATTTTTTATTCCTCCTTGGTGAGGGGGAATGGGATCAGTGACAGTGCAGCTGGGGGGTGGGATCAGTGGTAGTGCAGGGGGGTTCTAATCAGCCAACTTTGGTGCTCTTGATCAAGGTCATCTGCAGATCTTAGAACTGTAGTGGGGGCTTTTAATGGCAACTCTAATCACAGGTAGTGTTACTCACTGTGTCTTCGACTTTGTAGTGTCCCTCAGCAGTGACACCTATGCCGAAATCCGGAGATGGGGTCTCATCCAGCCCCTCCCACTTCACATTCCTCACCAGTCAGCTGACCTCCAGTCTCTGCCCCCCAGCCATGCTGTGAACTGAATTGGCAGCTGCGAAGATGCTAAGTGGGGTCCAGGAACAGCCTAGCTGGGCAGCCGCAAAAAGGCTAGGGAGAGCAGAGCGAGCTTCAAGAACAGCCCAGGATTCGGGGACCCCTGGCAAATCGTCATTCGACCCCCAAGGGGGTCCCGACCCCCAGGTTGAGAACTACTGAGCTATAGGAAAATGTATTCTTAAAAAGAATGAAAAGTCCTTAAATTTGCAGACATTGGCCAGTGGCACAACAATTTAATAGTATAGTTTGTTTGCGAGCTTCTTTTTTGCTGTACCACACTGCAGTGCCCTGATTTGAAAAAGAAAATGTCAAAACAAAGTTCACAAAAATACTTTAAAACAACCCCACATTCACTAAAACAACCTCCTAACCCCCTATCCTAACTATTCCTGAAAATAGTAAATATATATTTCAGGCACGTCTTGGTAGAATTTTGCTAGCATCAGGACAGTACATAGACACTTGAATAGACAGAAAACAGACAAAGCAGGTTTTTATCTTGCAATAAACATTATCTGAGAGACAATAGCCATAAATATTGTTCAGTGGCTAGATGGTATATAGACCATTTGATTAGCCTACAATATATGTGGGAGTTACAAAATAGGTTATATTTTGAAAGAAATAATAAAGTGTATTATTTGAGAAACTATAGCCACAAATATTTTACAGTGACTGGGCAGTGCAGGTCCAGATGGTAGCAAGCATCAGCTGTTACTTGAAGCCACAAACAAACCCGAATAACAAACCCCATTGAAGTCTATGGGACCCAGGGGCGGACTGACCATTGAGTCACTTGGGCACTGCCCGAGGGCCCCATGCCACTAGGGGGCCCCATCAGGGTTGCCAGGCTCAGTAAAACCAGGGACAGTATGTAAAAATCTGTGTTTTTTTTAGATCTGTCCCTGATATTTCCGAAACGGACATGCTTTTAATGTGAAGATCCCAAGATTTTAGCTGCCCTGCCTCTGCACTGCCTCCTGGCGTGGTGGCCATCTGTAAGCCAGAGGGGCCCCATAATCTTCTATTGCGCGGGGGCCCCATGAGTTGTCAGTCCGCCCCTGATGGGACCCGAAGTGGAAAAGTGCCCATTTTGAAGGCTTATATGCAAGTAATTGGGCATACAATGGTTATGAGGTCTGGGCACTGCCCTGGGGGACATGTATTAATGAAAAAAAGTTTGTAAAAAACATAATTTTTAAATGAGCAGTGATTTACTGATACTTAAAGTGAAACCATAAACATTTGAAATAACAATAAAAAAAACAAAAATTCCTTTAAATACAGTGCCTGGGGGGTCCCCTTAGTTTGCATGTAAAGTGGTACATCTGTGCCGGGTATAGAACCTGCTGCAACAATAATGACATTTCTAAAGCCAAACAAATTACATTTTAATGCAAGCTTTCTTAATTGGTGGTGCCTTCACACCATCACTCTATAGAGATACTCAAGATAAAAGCAAGAATTGGCCTTGCTGACAGAAGTTTAAATGATATGCACCTGTCAAACAGGTGAAGAAAAATTGTCTGTTTTGTTTGTCGGTGGTGCCTTCTCACCATAACCCTATAGAGGTACTCTTGAGAAAGCAAGAATTGGCCTTGCTGTCAAAAATTTAAATTATATGCACCTGTTGAAAAGGTGTGAAAAATGTGGTTTTTGGGTGTCAGTGGTACCTTCACACTGTAAACCTATAGAAGTGTTCTTGATAAAAGCAAAAATTAGCCTTGCTGTTAACAACTGAAATTATATGCACCTGTCAAACAGGTGTGGAAAAAATGGTCCTTGGGTGTTAATTGTGCCCATAAAACCTACACCAAAAAAATTATTTCAGCTGAAATCAACACCCACAAAGCTAGGCAGCCTAGACAATAATTCAGAGATTTCAGATCCAGGCAGCACTTAATCAGCGACATTGGCATCAGGGCCTTGTCAGCTGCTGCTAATCAAAGACTGATTAATTCTGATAAATGTCAGCCTTTCCAAGGGGTCTGTTTACAGACACTCTCTCCTATCTGTCACAAAAACTCTGGCAGCCCTGAATGCCCATTCGCAATGCACGCTGGATGCAGGGCAGCCCAGTAGCTTAATTGCATACTGTGCATGTTCTGGCCAGTGGTCTATTCTCATAACCCAGTAACCCAGGGGATTGTCAACTGGAAAGCTCTCCATGTCTGTTTTTGGCCCTAGATCATTTCCCACCATATGATGCAGATGGTGCCAATGGGATGTGTAAGCTAACAGCCTTGGGAGCCAAGGACTAAAAACATTTTGAAAAGCATCACTGAGGCGATTCCCTTCTCCACTGCTCCTCTCTTGACTAACAGAAGCCTCAAAACTAAGTTTTCCACGAGACTGTAATCTACCTGGAAAGGCATTACATAAACTTCTCATTAACCTCTTCTGTACTGCCCCACACAGATATACTGCGGCAGGGCGGCCCACCTGTACAAAATCACGTACCTGTATGTGATTTTGTGCACTGGGTCTGGGGCGCGCGGACCCAATGTTCACTGGCACCCGGTGATTGTTCTCAGGAGAGGTAGAACAGCGGTCTGCCTATGTAAACAAGGCAGACTGCTGTTCTGTGAGAGAGGAAGATGGAGATCTTGTGTTTATGCTAAGCAGGAACACAGATCTTTGTTTCCCCCCAGTTAAAGCATCCTCCGCACAGTTAGAAAGCATTCCCTAGGAGAACATTTAACCCTTTGATCCCCCGATGTTAGTCCCTTCCCTTCCAGTGGCATTAGTACAGTGACAGTGCATTTTTTAGCACTGATCACCATACAACTGTACACTGATCACTGTGTGTCACTGGTCCCCAAAAAAGGGTCAGAAGTGTCAGTTAGGTGTCCGATTTGTCCTCCGCAATGTCGCAGTCCCACTAAAAATCACTGATCGCCGTCATTACTAGGAAAAAAAGAAAATAAATAAAAAGTCCATAAATATATCCCACAATAGCATTTCATTTGGGTTAACCACCTTTGGACAGTTGTATGCAGTCAGACATTGGACTTCGCTTCTTCTTGTCAGGGCTTCTCTGAGCTGGCCGCTGTCGGCTAATTGCCAGCTCCTATCTCTCAACAGTGACTCACCTGTTAATGATATCCTGCTCGTCAGCCCTGCCTTCTTAAGCCGTCCAGCTCAAATGATCTCCTGTGTTCCTGTTAAAGCGTTGCTGACATTCCTTCTGGCTCCAGATCCTGCTTGCTGTTCCACTACGCTGATCCCTGGCTTCCTGAATTTCTGGCTTGTTTGACGATTCGTTGTGGTTACCGAACTTTGGCTATGTTTTTACTACGTTTGTTCTATTTACTTTTATTATTAAACAAGTGTGATTTAACTGTACTTCTGCCTCAGTCTAACTAAATGGTTTCTGACACTTCTTCACGATTTGTTCATAATCTGGTCCCAATCCTCATTCATCAGAAGTAGGAACCAATACAGGGATATCTGCCATGTATGGGGGTGCATCCATTTTGTATATACATGTTTTGTGATTTTTGAGGTACTGTTAACCTGTATGTGAAATGTACTTTATTGATGTATCTGCTTATTTGTTTAGTAGATGAGCTTCCACGCTTTTCCTTAAGAAGACGTATGGCAAAACCTGGCGAAAATCAGGTGTGAAAAAAACAATCTAACATCATACACAGGCATCTTATTCACACAACTGGATGCACATGTATTGTATGCAATGATTTTAAATTCATTCTTATGTAAATAAAAATTATATATTTTTTACACATATTGTGTGATATTTATGTTGTAATACAGGGATTCCAGGCATAAGACTTAATCCAGAGAGGACTGGCTCGCAGAATTAATACAGTGAGGACTTTTGAAATTCGGGGGCGAAGACCCATCTACAAACGAACTGTATGTGTTTTTGTTTTGACTTATTTTTGTGCTGAAGAAAAGCAGACTTTTATTTGATGCAGAAGCTAAGCGGACTTTTGTGTTGTAGTTTTTCCCTGTGTGCTGAGCAAAGCCTTATTTTGGTTTGTCTGTAAATAAAAGCCTTTCCCCCCCCCCCAAACGGTTTATGCACTTAATCCTGCTGAGCTATAGCCCCAAACTTTACAATATATATATATATATATATATATATATATATATATATATATATATACAGCCCTCAAAATTTAACTCGCCTGCTCGCACTTTGCGAGTAAATTTTGAGGGCTGGCGAGTGTGTGCTGCCTGGGAGCAGGGGGGCGAGCAAGCAGAGGAGAGTCGCGCCGCCGCCTGTTTGTTAATAGCGCGGGGAACATTACAGCATCAATTCAATAGCTGTGTTCCCCGCCGTGCGTATCATATACAGCGCCTCCCCCTTTTCCAGGCACTTTTTTCATAGAGAGATCACCCATCCCAGGATTGGATGGGTGACCTGTCTATCAAAGTTTCCCGGACAAGGGGGAGGGGTTGTATATGACGCTCGCGGCAGGGGCAGCTATTGATTTGAAAGTTGTAATGTTCCCCGCGCTATTAACAAACAGGCGGCGGCGGTGGCTCGGCTCTGGCTCCTCTCCTACTCAGCAGCACAGGTAGGCTGTAATGTGGGGGGAACTCCTGGCTGCAATGTGGGGGAAACTCCTGGCTGCAATGTGGGGGGAACTCCTGGCTGCAATGTGGGGGGACTTTTGGCTACAATGTGGGGGGAACTCCTGGCTGCAATGTAGGGGGAATTTTGGCTGCAATGTGGGGGGACTCCTGGCTGCAATTGTGGGGGAAACTTTTGGCTGCAATGTGGGGGGACTTTTGGCTGCAATTGTGGGGGAACTCTGGCTGCAATTGTGGGGGAACTCTGGCTGCAATGTGGGGACATTTTGCTGCACTGGGGACACATGCTGCATTGGTAGACATGGGCAGGCTGCATTTTTGGGCACAGATAAAGTTGTTGTTAATGTTTATTTTTATAACTTAATTCTGCATAAAACATTTAAGTGCCATTTCATGAGATTTATGAGGGCGTGTCTAGGGGCGGGATTGGGGCGGGACATGGTCGGGGTTGGGTGGGGCAACTGGTGGCGAGTACGCCTTGAGGCCTGGCTAGTAGCTCAGGACTTGAAATGTTGAGCCCTGTATATATATATATATATATATATTGTACAGGACGCCATGGCTGGGTCCTGGAAGGACGTTATATTTCCCCTCTGTTTGGACTGTGGTGCCTTTAAGGGAATGGAAAGGGTTAACCCACCTGTCTAAGGAAGTAGTTTAAAGCAGACAGGAAGTGCAGGTGAGGGGGAAGGAGTGTAGGAGAGTCCAATGCATGGTGAATGGTGGACAAGGAAAGCTGTGGAAGCTATGAAAAGCTGTGAAAAGCTGTGAAAGGACTTGGCAGTGTCCTGCCTAAAAACCTGCTACTGAAGGACTTACCTGGAAGGACTGTTTAACTGCGATAGCAGTTCTGAGCTGTACAAGTCGGTGAGACTGTTATTTCTTTTGTTTTTGCTGCTGCTAAGCCATTTAAGTTTAATAAACCTCAGTTTTGATTTAAGAAGCCTGTGTCCTGCGATCAAGCTGGTCCCCCAAACATTACACTGGTGCTCGAATGCGGGCAGGACAGAATAACAGGCATAAGAAGAGGGAAAAAAAAAAAACTTTTTTTTTTCTGTTGCATTGGACTTTATATTGAACTGACATTTAAAGGGACAGTACATTGAATTTATGTCCTGGGTTAAAGCTGCACAAACATTGAAAGTTGAAGCAATGGAGGAGCTAATTAAACAGCTGACCCTGGCTAACATGCAAGCGCAAACTTACCACAAAGAGGCGCTGGCTCTGCAGCAAGAAAATACTCGCCTGTTGGTGGCCCAGTAAGCAGCCCAGCAAGCAGCCCTGCAAGGGGTTATGCAGGCTCAGGTGACTGCCTTAAAGGAAGCGGTGCAGCAACTGTCTCAGGTTCAGGAGCTAGCGGCTGTTGCCCCTGGCAACCAGGTGACTGTGAGGGCAAGCCATTTTCTACAGAAATTGTCCCTGAGCGATGATGTAGAGGCATTTCTTGCTACGTTTGAGAGGACAGCGGAGAGAGAAGGATGGTCTCAGGACCAGTGGGCCGGCCTCATTGCTCCTTTTCTCACTGGAGATCCTCAAAAAGCCTACTTTGACCTGCCACCAGATGATGCTAAAGACTATCAAAAGCTAAAGGCAGAAATTCTGGCTCGTCTGGGGGTGACTACGGCCGTTCGGGCCCAACGTGTACACCATTGGAAATATCGTCCGGATCGGCCACCCCGGTCTCAAATGCATGACCTGGTGCAACTAGTAAAAAAATGGCTGCAGCCTGAGGTGTTGTCTGGCCCCCAAATTGTGGAGCGGGTCGTGCTGGACCGATACCTGAGGTCCCTGCCAGATGACCTCCAACGTTGGGTCAGCCATGGAGACCCCAAAACAGCAAACCTCCTTGTTGAGATGGTGGAACGATATACAGTGGTGGAGGACCTGCTCGGACCTACCAAGCGCATAGGGCCTAGTCTGCCACGGCCTGTTCGACCAACTGCTGCCCTTCGAAAGGATGTTCCAAGGAGCCCTGGGACAAACACCCCGGAAGGCCAAGAGACACTCCCGGTACCTTCGCAGCGTTCTGTTCCTGTTCGGAGAGGAGGGGATGTACAATGTTGGTGATGTCATTCCTGGGGTCATACCCAGGCACACTGCCCACTGCAAGAGGAGCCCATGGAATGCGGGGTTCTTCGGAGGGGGTCTTTTTGTGCCCATAAAGTGTGCACCACACACCTCGACCTGGATGAGGAAAAGTTTGAGTGTGAAGTCCAAGTGAACCACCTCCCTGCCCGGGCTTTGTTGGACTCTGGAAGCATGGTAACCCTGGTTCATCCTAGAGTGCTTGGGAAGATCGGTCCGGTAAGAAAAACGGGTGGTATGCATTCACAGGGACACTAGAGAATACCGGCTCATCACGTTGTCTATCTCCTCAGCATGTGGCACTGTTACTCAAGAGGTGGGGGTGATAAAGAACTTGGTACATGATGTTATAATAGGACGAGACTGTCCATTGTTTACAAAACTGTGGGAACAAGGAGAACAGTTCAGAGACTGGGGAGAAACTAGCCCCCCTGTTCCTGAGAGGGATAACCCTGAACTGCCAAACGTTAATGTGGACCCCGATGAGGAAAATGCTAATGATTGGGTTAATGGTGATGAAAGTAGTGTTGATACTATTGAGGATGTCAAGATATGTGGTCCACAGACCTACCAAAACACTAAGGGGGAGGAGCCTTTCCCACTTCAGGTAATGCTGGGGGAAGAGGATGAGGAAGTGGCCTCTACCCCTGCGCTGCCGGATTTTAGTGTTCCCCAGTGGGCATTTGGGACTGCTCAGATGCAGGACCCCACTTTGGCCCATGCACGGGAACAAGTTGTAGTAGTAAATGGGGTTCCCCAAGAGCCAAGTGCGAATGAGAGGTGGCCACACTTTGCAATATATAATGAATTGCTGTATCGGGTTACCAAGGAGAGAGAAAATGTGGTAGAGCAATTGTTGGTACCCCAACAATATAGACAAAAGGTTCTGGACCTGGCCCATGACTATGTGTTAGGGGGACACCTGGGAGTTGAAAAAACGGAGGCACGGATCACCGACCGGTTTTACTGGCCAGGTCTAAAGGCAGAGGTAAAGAGATACTGTACCTCTTGTCCCACCTGTCAGTTGACCGCTCCGGTGACTCATTTTCGGAGCCCTTTGGTCCCTCTGCCCATAATTGAGGTCCCATTCGAGAGGATAGCCATGGATATAGTGGGTCCCTTGGTAAAGTCAGCTCGAGGTCACTCCTACATATTGGTGATTCTTGACTATGCCACCCGATATCCTGAGGCGCTACCCCTGCGGAATACCTCCTCAAAGGCCATTGCCCGGGAATTATTCCAGATGTTTACACGGACTGGTTTCCCCAAGGAAATACTCACAGACCAGGGTACCCCATTTATGTCAAGGGTTATGGCCGATGTGTGTAAGCTGTTCCGGATTAAACAGCTACGCACATCGGTCTACCATCCCCAAACGGACGGGTTGGTGGAACGCTTTAATAAGACCCTTAAGTCTATGCTCAAGAAAGTGGTACAAAGGGATGGGAAAGATTGGGACTGCCTGTTACCAGCTCTCCTGTTTGCTATCCGGGAAGTGCCCCAGGCCTCCACAGGGTTTTCGCCCTTTGAGTTGGTATATGGGCGGAGACCTCGCGGACTTCTTGACGTGGTTAAAGAGGAGTGGGAAAGTGAACCTGTTCAGCATAAGAGTGTCCTGGAATATGTCTCCCAAATGCAGGAAAGGATCCAAACCAAGATGCCGCTAGTCAAAGAGCACTTGCAAAAGGCCCAGGAGGCTCAACGACGGGTCTATAACAGGGCTGCTAAAATAAGGCACTTCCAAGTGGGGGATCGAGTAGCGGTGCTAATTCCCACTGTGGAAAGTAAGTTCTTAGCCAGGTGGCAAGGACCCTTTGAAGTTGTGGAAAAAGTGGGAGAGGTCAATTATAGAGTTCACCAGCCAGGCAAGAGGAAACCGTATCAGATATATCATGTCAACTTGTTAAAGCCCTGGACAGACAGGGAACCGGTGACCTCCCTGGCTAGTGCAAGGCTTGAGCCACAGGTTGGGGTGGAGAGTGTCCAAGTAGCAAATACCCTATCTAAATACCAAAGTCAGCAGGCAAAGGAGTTCTTGCAGAGAAATAAAGAGAAGTTTTCAGACTTGCCGGGGCTAACTAGTATCATAGAGCATGATATTATCACGGAACCTGGAGTCAAAGTTTTTGTCAGGCCCTACCGCATCCCAGAGGCTCAAAGGAAGGCCGTTTCAGAGGAAGTAAAGAAGATGCTGGACCTGGAGATCATTGAGGAATCGCAGAGTGAGTGGTCGAGCCCGATTGTGTTGGTACCAAAGCCCAACGGGACTCTGCGATTCTGCAATGATTTCCGGAAACTTAATGAGGTTTCACGGTTTGATGCCTACCCCATGCCCTGGGTAGATAAACTTATTGAGAGACTAGGTCCAGCCAGGTATATCACAACATTAGACCTTACCAAGGGGTATTGGCAAATCCCATTAACTAAGGCTGCTAAAGAGAAAACTGCTTTTTCTACTCCAGAGGGGAGTTTTCAGTACAAAAGAATGCCTTTTGGACTGCAAACTGCTCCAGCCACGTTCCAGCGAGCAATGGATAGGATTTTACGACCTCATCGGGAGTATGCCTCAGTGTACTTGGACGACATAGTCATTTTTAGCAGAGACTGGGAGTCACACTTGCCCAAAGTCCAGGCAGTACTGGACTCTCTCTGGAAAGAGGGGTTTACAATAAACCCTGAAAAATGTGCTTTGGGAATGGAGGAGGTGAAATACCTGGGCTATATCGTGGGTAGAGGGGTGGTGAAACCTCAGGTCAGCAAGGTAGAGGCTATAAAGAGTTGGCCCCGCCCCCTCACAAAAAAGCAGGTACGTGCATTCCTGGGCCTGGTGGGATACTACAGGAGGTTCGTACCCAACTTTGCCACATTGGCGGCTCCATTGACCGATCTGACTAAGGGTCGGAAATCGGTCATGGTGGAGTGGAATGCAGACGCTGAGAAGGCTTTCTTGGTGCTCAAGTCAGCACTGTGCCAACACCCTGTCTTGATAGCGCCCAATTTTTCAGAAGAGTTTGTTGTCCAAATTGATGCTTCCGATGTAGGATTGGGAGCTGTGTTGTCACAGGTTGTTCGTGGTGAGGAACACCCAGTAGTCTTCCTCAGTAGAAAGTTGACACCAGCGGAGAAAAACTACGCTATTATTGAAAGAGAGTGTCTGGCCATTAAGTGGGCTCTGGAGTCCCTCAGGTATTACCTCTTGGGGAGGAAGTTTAGGCTCATTTCTGATCATGCCCCTTTAACATGGATGAGGCAGGGTAAAGGGACTAATGCCAGGATTACACGTTGGTTCCTGGCGCTCCAAGAATTTAAGTTTGTAGTGGAGCATAGGCCCGGGAGACTGCATCAAAATGCAGATGCCCTCTCCCGAGTCCATTGTTTGAGCTCCACTGTTGCCTCCACCTCCTTGGCGTTGGGGCACAGGGGGGGGATATGTACAGGACGCCATGGCTGGGTCCTGGAAGGACGTTATATTTCCCCTCTGTTTGGACTGTGGTGCCTTTAAGGGAATGGAAAGGGTTAACGCACCTGTCTAAGGAAGTAGTTTAAAGCAGACAGGAAGTGCAGGTGAGGGGGAAGGAGTGTAGGAGAGTCCAATGCATGGTGAATGGTGGACAAGGAAAGCTGTGGAAGCTATGAAAAGCTGTGAAAAGCTGTGAAAGGACTTGGCAGTGTCCTGCCTAAAAACCTGCTACTGAAGGACTTACCTGGAAGGACTGTTTAACTGCGATAGCAGTTCTGAGCTGTACAAGTCGGTGAGACTGTTATTTCTTTTGTTTTTGCTGCTGCTAAGCCATATAAGTTTAATAAACCTCAGTTTTGATTTAAGAAGCCTGTGTCCTGCGATCAAGCTGGTCCCCCAAACATTACAATATATATATATATATATATATATATATACATACAGTCATGGCCGAAATTGTTGGCACCCCAGAATTTTTTCCAGAAAATCAAGTATTTCTCACAGAAAAGTATTGCAGTAACACATGTTTTGCTATACACATGTTTATTCCCGTTGTGTGTATTGGAACAAAACAAAAAAAGGAGGAAAAAAAGCAAATTGGACATAATGTCACACAAAACTCCAAAAATGGGCTGGTCAAAATTCTTGGCACCCTTTCAAAATTGTGGATAAATAAGATTGTTTCAAGCATGTGATGCTCCTTTAAACTCACCTAGGTCAAGTAACAGGTGTGGGCAATATACAAATCACACCTGAAAGCAGATAAAAAGGAGAGAAGTCTTTGAATTGTGTGTCTGTGTGTGCCACACTAAGCATAGACAACAGAAAGAGGAGAAGAGAACTGTCTGAGAACTTGAGAACCAAAATTGTGGAAAAATATCAACAATGTCAAGGTTACAAGTCCATCTCCAGAGATCTAGATTTGCCTTTGTCCACAGTGCGCAACATTATCAAGAAGTTTGCAACCCATGGCACTGTAGCTAATCTCTCTAGGCGTGGACGAAAGAGAAAAATTGATGAAATGTTGCAACGCAGGATAGTCCGGATGGTGGATAGGCAGCCCCCAAACAAGTTCCAAAGACATTCAATCTGTCCTGCAGGCTCAGGGTGCATCAGTGTCAGCGTCAACTATCTGTCGACATTTAAATTAAATGAAACGCTATGGCAGGAGACCCAGGAGGACCCCACTGCTGACACAGAGACATAAAAAAGCAAGACTAAAGTTTGCCAAAATGTAATTGAGTAAGCCAAAATCCTTCTGGGAAAACGTGCAATACTTTTCTGTAATACTTTTTCGGCCATGACTCTGTATATATATATATATATATATATATATATATATATATATATATATATATCTCTCTCTCTCCATATATATATATATATATATATATATATATATATATATATATATATATATATATATATATAGTATATATATATATATATATATATATATATATATATATATATATATATATATATATATATATATATATATACTGTATATATTTATTCAATTCTTTTTTCATTTTCGATTATTTTTTTTTCACTTTTTTGGACTTTACATTGCCTTGCTAAAGTATTTACCCCCTTGGCATTTTCCGTGTTTTGTTGCCTAACAACCTGGAATTAACATGGATTGTTTGAGGAATTGCATCATTTAATTTACAGAACATGCCCACAACTTTGATTTATTTTTTTGAAGGAAACAACAAATAGGACAAAATAACAGAAAAAAGCAATGTGCATAACTATTCACCCCCCCCCCCCCCCCCAAAGTCAATACTTTGTAGAGCCACTTTTTGCGGCTATCACAGCTCCAAGTCACTTTGGATAAGTCTCTATGAGATTTCCACATCTTACCACTGGGATTTTGCCCATTCCTCCTTGCAAAACTGCTTCAGCTCCTTCAAGTTGGATGGTTTGAGCTTGTGAACAGCAATCTTTAAGTCTGACCACAGATTTTTAATTGGATTGAGGTCTGGACTTTGATTTCAACACATTTACTGTACATGTTTTCCCTTAAACCACTCAAGTGATGCTTTAGCAGTGTGTTTGGGGTCATTGTCCTGCTGGAAGGTGAACCTCTGTCCTAGCCTCAAATCACACACGGAGTGGTACAGGTTTTGCTCAAGAATATCCCTGTATTTAGAACCATCCATCTTTCCCTCAACTATGACCACTTTCCCAGTCCCCACTGCTGAAAAACATCCCCACAGCATGATGCTGCCACCACCATGTTTCACTGTGGGGATGGTGTTCTTTGTGTGATGTGTTCGGATTGCGCCAGACATAGAATTTTGTTTGATGGCCAAAAAGTAAAATTTTAGTCTCATCAGACCAGAACAACTTCCTCCATACATTTTTCCACATGCCTTTTCGCAAACTCAAAACATGCCATTTTATTTTTTGCTGAAAGTAATGGCTTTCTTCTGGCCACTCTGCCATAAAGCCCAACTCTATGGAGCGTATGGCTTATTGTCGTCCTATGTACAGATACTCCAGTCTCTGCTGTGGAACTCTGCAGCTCCACCAGGGTTAGATTAGGTCTCTGTGATGCCTCTCTGATTAATGCCCTCCTTGCCTGGTCTGTGAGTTTTGGTGTGCGGCCATCTCTTGCCAGGTTTTCTGTTGTGCCATATTCTTTCCAATTGGTTATGATAGATTTTGGTGCTCCTAGGATCATCAAAGATTTGGATATGATTTTATAACATAACCCTGACTTGTACTTCTTAACAACATTCTCCCTTACTTGTTTAGACGTTGTTTTTCCAACGCTCTTTTTTGCCAGACCAACTATAGGTAGGGGCGGGTTTAGGTTATCACCTGCCCCCTATCTATTGATTAGCACGCCTGTGCTCCTCTTGAGGAGGCTTTAAAAATTATAGCTAGGACTGCAGTACACGGAGTGCCTTGACGTTGGCCTGCAGCTTACCCAGGTATTTGCAAATACATGCAACTAAACCTATGTTTTAAATTACTTAAAGTAATGCCGCGTACACACGGTCGTTTTTTGTGATGAAAAAACACAACATTTTTAAAAACGTCATTTAAAATGACCGTGTGTGGGGAAAACGTTGTTTTATTGTCTTCTGAAAAACGAAAAAAAAAATTTGAGCATGCTTCAATTTTTTATGTCGTTTTTCAAACAACGTTTTTAAACCCGTGCATGCTCAGAAGCAAGTTAGATCTCGAGTTTGAATGGAACAGAGTGCCGTCGTACGTGCTGAACGTTGGAAAAAACGATGGTGTGTATGCTACGTCGTTTTTTAAAATGAAGTTTGAAAAACATTGTTTTTTTTTCATCACAAAAACTGACGTTCTGTAGGCGGCATTAGACAGATTAATTTGGTTTAGTGCTTTTTTGGTTGGTAACTTAGGAGCCTGGCCATTATGGAAACATTTTTTATATTCCATATATATAATTAATCGCATACTGCATACTACATCTCATTCAAAGTCCCAACTCTCCCCCCTTTTTATACTTGTTTAGAGAGTTCCATGGTCTTCATGGCAATGTTTGGTTAGTGCTGCCTCTTGCTTAGGTGTTGCAGCCTCTGGGGCCTTTCAAAAATGTGTGTATGCCTAGGTTCACACTGCTGCAAATTCAAAATCGCGGTAAAATGCACGATTTTACCGCGATTTCGCGGCCGCGATTTTGCCGCGATTTCGCTGCGATTTCGGCCGCAATTTAATGTAAATCGCGGCACAAAATCGCAAAAAGTAGTACAGGAACTACTTTTTGAAATCACAGATGCGGCGTCGCACTGATTAGGACAGTGCCATTGCCGACAATTGCCGCCGATTTGAGATGCGATTTGACATGTCAAATCGCATCTCAAATCGTTCCAAATCGTACCCAGTGTGAACCAGGGCTATATGTAATGACAGATCATGTGACACTTAGATTGCACACAGGTGGACATCTATTCACTAATTAGGTGACTTCTGAAGGTAGTTTGTTGCACCAGAGCTTTTTATTGGCTTCATAACAAAGGGGGTGAATACATCTGCACATGCCAATTATAATTTTTTTATTTCTGAAAAATAGTTTTACGTATAATTTTACGTCGCCAACTTAGACTATTGTATTCTGATCATCACTTATAATTCAGATTAAAAAAACATTAAACTAAGGGCTGTAATGTAACGAAATAGGTAAAAAGCCAAGGGGACGAACACTTTTTTAAAGCACTGCATTTCAATGTGGTGTCCATTTATAACACAGTATTCACATTTCATCACTGCTTTTGGCGCTACACACTTTTTCTTAAGATTATCTATAAGTTTGGTGTATTACTTATCTGTGTCAGCTGCCACCACACCACAGCACAGAGGTACATCTTTTTTATATCCCATAGTTTGTAGACACTATGGCCCGGATTCACATACATCGACGCATATTTATGCCGCCGTAGCGTATCTCTTTTACGCTACGCTGGCGCAGCGCACAGAGGCAAGCACTGGATTTTACAAAGCACTTGCTCCTACTCGCTGTTAAAGATACGCTGGGTTTCCTTGGCGTAAGCCAGCGTAGGTGGAAGTGGGCGTGAGCCATGCTAATGAGGCGTGACCCCATACAAATGATGGGCCAAGCGCCATAGAAGTACTTAAAATGAACGGCGCATGCGTCGTCCCGTGGCCCAATCCCAGTGCTCAGAATCATGTCGAATAACTGCCTACGACGTGAACGTAACCTATGCCTAGTCATATTCACGTACAACGTAAACAACAAAAGATACGACGGCTTGTGTTCCCTGGTCCATACCTTTGCATGAGTTGCGCCTCCTATATGGGCAATAACTTTACGCCGGACGTACGACTTACGCAAACGTGTATATTATGCGCTGGGCGCAACTACGTTCGTGAATCGGCGTATCTCCCTCATTTGCATATGTGCATAGAAAATCAATGGAAGCGGGAAATGCGCCCAGCGTAAATATGCACCCACGATACGACGGCGTAGGAAAGTTACGTCGGTCGGATGAAGCCTATTTTCAGGCGTATCTCAGTTTATGGGCACGGCGCATAGATACGACGGCGCATACTTACACTTACGCGGCGTATCTGGAGATACGTCGGCGTAAGTGCTTTGTGAATCCGGGCCTATAACTTTTACGCAAACCAATCAATATACGCTTATTGTTTTTTTTTTTACCAAAAACATGTAGCAGAACACATATTGGCCTAAATTAATGAAAACATTTATTTTTTTAATGCATATGTTTTAAAGCATAAAGTAAAAAATGTTGTTTTTTTCCAAAATGTATGTCTTTTTTTTAATATAGTACAAAAAATTAAAACCGCAGAGGTGATCAAATACCACCAAAAAAAGCGTTGTTTGCGTAAGTCGTTCGCGAATAGGGCTGTACGTAAGTTACGTTCACGTCGAAAGCATTGCCTATTTGCGGCGTAATTTGGAGCATGCGCACTGGGATACGTTCACGGACAGCGCATGCGCCGTTAGTCAAAAACGTAATTTACGTGGGGTCAGCCTTCATTACCATACAACACGCCCACTGCAAAGAGAATTTGAATTCCACGGGCTTACGCTGGACCACATACGCTACGCTGCCTCGCAAGGACTTCATTTGCTTCAAAGTGAACGTGAATGGCGTCCAGCGCAATTCACGATTCACTGACGCAAACAAAGTTAAATTTTAAATTCGCAACGCGGGAACGACAGGTTTACGTAGCATTGGCTGCCCCTGCTAATAGCAGGAGCAGCCTTACGCAAAAACCGATGTACGCAAACGACGTAAACTGCGTACGCAGGGCTCGTGTAGGGTTGTGAATCGGCGTATAGTATGCAAATGCATACTATACGTTGACCACAACGGGAACGCCACCTAGCGGCCTGCGTAAGAATGCAGCCTAAGATATGACGGCATAAGGAGCCTTATGCCAGTCATTTCTTAGGCTGCAGTCGGCGTATCGAGGTTCCTGAATCAGGAGCATTCGATACGCCGGGGCAAGTAAGCAATTGCGCTGCGTAACTATGGTTACGCAGACGCAATTGCTCTCTGAATCTACCCCAATGTTTATTCAAGAGTGACTTCTCATGGTATATAGCTGAAAGAGAAGAAACATATAAAAGGGGAAAAAAAAAACAATAATATAAAATAAGAAAAAAGAGGTAAATAAAGTGATAAATAGACATGTGCACTGCCAAAAAAATTGTTTTTTTCATTTTAGTTTCATTCGTTTTGTTTTTATTTTTTTTCGTAAATTCTGGAAAATCTAGAAATTACTTTTTCCGTTTTATTAGTTTTTTTGCTTTTTTCATAAATTCGTAAATTCGTAGATTTCTGAAAAAGTAAAAAACGAAAAAAAATGAAAAAACGAAATTTCCGAAAACAACGAATGAAACGAAAATGAAAAAAAATCGGAAATTCAAAAAATTTGGAAATTTCCCATTTTCGAATTTTAGATTTTCGAACTCTAGATTTTGAATGTTACAATTTCGAAATTTCGAATTTTTTAATTTTTTAATTTTAGATTTTTTAATTTTCGAATTTTCTAATTTTTCATATTCGAAAATTCTAAATTTCGAAAATTTGTAAAGTGAAAAATTCGTAAATTCGATTTTTTTTTGGAATATTCGAAATTTCGAAAATGAAAAATTCGAAAATTCGAAATTTCGAAATTCGAAAATTCGAAAATGAAAATTCGAAAAATAAAAATTTTGAAAATTCGAATATTCGAAATTTCGAAAATTCGAAAAATAAAAAATTTGAAATTCGAAAATAAAAAATTAAAAATTCGGAATTTCTAAAATTTGAAAATTAAAAAAAAAAATGTTCGTTTTTCCGAATTTCCGAAAATCCGAAATTCGGATATATGAAAATTCGGAAATTGAAAAATTTGGAAATACGAGAATTTCGGAAATACGAAAATTGGAATTTTCGGAAGTCCAAAAATTCGGAAATAAAAAAATAGTTAATGCGAAAATTCAGAATTAACGAATTTACGAATTTTCATTAAAAAAACGAATTAGAAACTAAACGAATTGCACATGTCTAGTGATAAATCACATGTGATGCAAGACCACAGAGGAGACGTGAAGGTCAGAGTTACCGTGAGCAGGTGTCACTGTCCTGCTTCTTGGCTGAGTCTGATGTGGAAAAAAAATGGTGCATGTCATAAAAACCACTGAAGGTTTATTAGGATAAAAAAAGGTTCATACAAATAATGACAAAAAGAATAAAAGTGATCACATAAATGAGAAGATAAAAGCAGTATGGGGTGCTGTGAAGCAAAAAAAACTATGCGTTTCGGCTCAGAAAGCCGTCACCAGGGTCATATGACTGCACTCCTATACTGCTAGCTTTTCTGAATGGAATATGGACCGGACCCGCCCTCATAGGGCGGGGCCAGACAGGAAGTGATGTAATACACTTCCTTAACTCACAAACATGAATAATTTTACTTATAAAATACACACTTTCAATACTGGTACACAAGTATTTTAACCTGATGTGCTTAGGTGCATTTGTAATCTAACAATACTAAAGTATGTAAAATAGCCACCATGGTAACACACAAAACACCATGCAGGAAACACTGCATGGCACTCATGGGCACATATACAAATGCCTCCACAGTCCACCAGTCAGTGTGCTGTAAAACATCTCATGTAACCACAGTGTGAACTATTCACATATAGTCACTATGTAACACTATATATTAAGCTGCCACCAAATACCATAACCCGATCCATGCATACACAGTGAACCAAGTGGGCCTCCTCACTGACGTGCACCCCGCGTCAATAAGAGAGCCAAAAGTTTACAAAAAATCCCTACATAGGGGACACGGCACAAGGCCGTAAAACCCCCCCACGTGGGAAACATCCTACACTGCTCCTCGCGGCCACGCCAGCCGGCGCTGGGGCGCCAAACGATGACGTCACGGTGCTCACATTGATTGGACAGAGATGCGTCGACCAATCGGATCTCTGTATTAGAGATCATGTGACCATAACAATAGGTCACGTGATCTGGACTCGATACATGGAGGTGGAGCCGTCCTATCAATGGTATTAAACCTGTTGGGAAGGCTGCAATCTCCATGTTGAGAATGGGAAATGGAACAAAGAAAACACAGTGGGAAAACAGAAAACGACCACCCATCATATCTAACAGAGGGAGGTGGTGATGGACTGACATATATCCCCCAATGTATCTCTGTTCCATAAATGTTGATTAATTATAAATGTCTATGCTGAATATGCACCGTTCCACCCAGAAGGGAAGATGCATAAACGTTACACAAACATAAACATTAGCCTCAATACCCAAAAAGAACAAAACCTTACAAATGAGAAATGTAGGAAAATTATACAAAAAACACCCATATACTGATATGTAGATATCTAAATAATCAGTAATGATGTATATGAGCAAGATGACAAAATTCCTTAAACCTTATAGCCAAGGTGACAATTACAGGACACTTGTGCTGATGGAAGTTATATAGCCAGAGACTTAAACATGAGCCCAGAGTACTCACGCCCAGTTGATGTAACAGTTAATGTCCCAGGCAACATTTATACCGTGGGGTGAGTAACACCTGAGCTCATGTATCCAATAAGTCTCGAGTCTGGAAACACCTCATAGGCAGGAATCGCCCCTCCAGTGGGGGACAAACCTGTCTATAACCTGAAACTGTGTACCTTTAGGATCCTTGTCATGGTGTTCTAAATATTGATGGGACACAGTGGGCCAGATTCACAGAAAAAGTACGCCGGAGTATCTGCTGATACTCCGGCGTACTTTCAAATTTGCCGCGTTGTATCTTTATTTTGAATTCACAAACAAAGATACAACGGCATTTGGCTAAGATCAGACAGGCGTACGGCTTCGTACGCCTTCGGATCTTAGGATGCAATACTTCGGCGCCCGCTGGGTGGAGTTTGCGTCGTTTTCCACGTCGGGAAATTGGCTGTTTACGGCGATCCACGAAGGTACGCGCGTTCGTCGCATTCTCTTACGCCGTCGCTAGTCGGCTTTTCCCATTGTAAAGTTGCGATTGCTATTTAGGTGGTGTAAAATTAGACAGCCCATGTTAAAGTATGGCCGTCGTTCCCGCGTCGAATTTCAATATTTTTTTTTGCGTAAGTCGTCCGGGAATACGAAAGTAGGCACGGCGGGAAATTTCAAAACGGAGCAAGCGCAGTACGTTCGGCGCGGGAACACGCCTAATTTAAATGATACATGCCCCATTTGAATTTGGCGGGCTTGCGCCGGACGGCTTTACGCTACGCCGCCGCAAGTTTACAGGCACGTACGCTGAAAACCTGCGGCGGTGTAACGTAAATGGGATACGTTACGCGGCCGGATTTCTACATGAATCTGGCCCAGTGTGCTTAGGGCATCCCTTACGGATTTTGGGCAGATGTTCATTGACCCGAATTGCAAAATTCCTAATCGTGCTCCCTACATAATGCAACTTGCAGGGGCAAGTTACAAGGTAGACTATAAAACTGGTAAAACAAGTTGTAAAATGTTTCATAGTATACGTGCGTTTGGTGACAGCAGAAGTGAAGTTATCAGTTCTATGTCTACCTAAAACATTAGTAATACACATTGGCCCAGATTCAGGTAGATTTGCCCATTACTTACACATGAGCTGCTCAGCTGAATTTCTCTGCGTTGGGGCAATTTAGCCAAATTGCCACCTGATTCAGGAATCGTTTGTTCAGTTAATTTGCTCCTGTTTAAGGCAAAGCTGAGGGCGCAAGGCCGCGCAAGTGAAAGTGGGTGTGCCCCTATGTAAATGAGCATTTTTCGGCTCAGCAGAGGTTTGCGCCGGGCGCGCGCATGCGCAGTTATGGCGCTTCCGTCTGCGCATGCGTCAAACTGCGCCTATCATACTTTCAGGGCAAATCCTGCTCAGCTGCTTGCACTGAGCAAATAAATAGGAGCAGACTTGCGCAGGTTCTTTGCTGAATTTCATCCTGCTTTTTCCAACCCCCCCTGAGCAAGGAAATTTAGCCCATTTTGAAGAGAAAGGAACGAAAAAAAGAAAGGCCAACTTCGTGGCTGCGGAGATGGACATCCTAATTGCTGCACTCCAGCGCCATAAAGAAGTCCTATATGGTGCCCAGCGGGCAAACACCACCGTTGCCCAAAGGAGGGCTATCTATGAAGCCATAACCCTGGACATCAATGCCCTGGGTAATCAAGAGCGTTCCTGGGATGACATCCAGAAAAAACTTAATGACATGAGGCGCAGGGTCCGGGAGAAACTGGCTCTTATCCGCAAACATACCGGTGGCACGGGAGGTGGACCACGATGTAAGATACGACTAAATCAGGAGGAGGAGATTATTGCCCAAAGTCTAGTGCAGGAGCAGGTGGAGGGACTTGCAGGGTACGACTCCACTGTTGGGAACTTGGGGACTGGTAAGTAATTTTTTTTCATATCTGCTGTGCATCATGGGAGGGGGTAGAAGTGAACATATTTGGGGGTAGAAGTGAACATGGAACTATTATTTTTTTTTTCATATCTGCTGTGCATCATGGGAGGGGGTAGAAGTGAACATATTTGGGGGTAGAAGTGAACATGGAACTATTAATTTTTTTTCATATCTGCTGTGCATCATGGGAGGGGGTAGAAGTGAACATATTTGGGGGTAGAAGTGAACATGGAACTATTATTTTTTTTTCATATCTGCTGTGCATCATGGGAGGGGGTAGAAGTGAACATGTGAGCAGTGTGTTGCACCAGCAAAAATTTTTTTTTTGGTGTCATCCACAGGTGGTGATGAGGATGATGAAGCTGGGCCGTCTTCGGCTGCGGGGCGACCCACGCCATCCATACCTGAGCCAGAGGTCCAGTCAGGCCCCATGGACATTATGGCAATGCTGGTACAGGAGGAGATCCTACCGGGGACAAGTATGGTGGAGGAAGTGGTTTTGGAGGAGGACTCTGGCTCCCTCCAGGAGGATACCACCATACCTGATCAACCCACCACCCCCCCGGCCAGCACGTCATCCCCCTCCAGGGCAAGCCCCTCCATTGTGGACCCCTCCCCTTCTCCCTCTGTCCGTGCCCGAGCCTCTCCTCCCAGGAAGGCTCTGTCCAAAACCAGGGATATACCCTCCAGCCTCCGTCAGGGTCTGCTGGAGGAGCAGGCCCTGCAGAGCCGCCATATAGGGGCCATGGTGGGAGATGTAAGACGTCTGGCGGACAGCATGGCATCCACCTCCACCTCTGTGCAGCATGCCCTCACCCTGCATGCAGACCGGGACAAACATGTCTCACGGAGCCTGGATGAACTAAGTGGCAACTCCAAGGCCATAGTCACCTGCTTGGTGGCTCAGCAGAACGCCCCCGCTTTATTAACCGCTGAGGTCAGCAGGATGGCAGCTGCGGTGGAGGCCAACACCGCTGCTGTGCAGGCCAACACCGCTGCTGTGCGGGAGGAGGGGAGAGTTACCCGCCGTCATCAGCGGAACACCACCACCCGCCAAATGCGGATGTTGGGCCAGACCAACACCATCCTCGCCCGCCTGGCCAACGCCATGGAGGGCATGCAGCCACCACCTGCGAGGAGTCTGGAAGTAGGGGTTGATGCTCCTCCCCCCCCCTCCATCCCCACCCCATGCCTCCTCCGCACCACGGAGATTGAGGAGCCGGAGCCGGGGCACCCTTGGCCCAAAGAAGAAAAAAAAATTATTATATGAGAATGTGGGCAGAGCCTAGCGGGTAGGCAATGCTGAGCTAGAGCTCCGCTCCGTGACAGAGATTGACCCGCAAATAACGGTGGAACACCGTAGGCATAACCACCCAGAATACTGGGCAAAGCTTCAGGAAGGGTGAGAGAACATTTTTATACACTATGGTGCTGAAAGGAACGAGAGGAAAGGGGAAATTGCTTCACAGCAGCGGCGCGCAGCATCCCCAGTCTCCTCAGCATCTCAAAATCACCTCAGAGAGAAAGGCGCCAGCCCCCTCTGAGGGATTCACCTCAGTGAAGCAGAAAAAGGCCAGCGTTAAAAGCGCAAAACAAATGGCTTCTCTCAATACTACTGTCTCAGATAGTGAGGAGGATGACAATGTGACAAACCCCACAGCAATATGTCACAGCACAGCGGTTCCCACAAGTCTCCTGAGGCAATTTGAAAAGATGCTGCACAAGGCGCTCCAGACCACTTCAGATCAGATAACAAATAGCCTGACTAAAGAAATTAGGGAGCTTGGGGGCCGCACAGAAGTACTTGAGACTAAAATGGATGATTTAGAAGCTTACACTCAGGACTGTGTATCTGAAATTGACACCTTAAAAGAAGAAAACTTGATATTGCAAAATAGATTGGAGGAATTCGAAAACAGAGCCAGGAGATCAAATTTGAGGTTCAGGGGACTACCGGAATCTATCATTGACCTAAATGGTACAATGTTGGCACTGTGTCAGGAAATATTACCTGGGATACCAGCTGACAGGCTGGAAATGGACAGAGTTCACCGAGCACTAACGTCCAGGAAGGCTGATGGTCCCCCTAGGGACATCATAGCTAAATTTCATTTCTATAGAACAAAGGAGCTGATTCTGCAGACCACCAGAGAGAAGAGCAAGCTAACTTTTCAGGGGAATGACTATCAAATCTTTGCGGACATTTCGCAAATGACAATCAACAAAAGGAGAGAAATGAGACCCCTCCTATACGAATTGCAGCAACGCCAAATCAAATATCAATGGGGCTTCCCTTTCTCCCTGCGATTCACCTGTCAAGGCACAAAAATTGTGTGTAGAACACCAGCTCAGCTTCAACAGGCCCTGCTGGACTTCAAAATAATTGACAGACCTCCGTCGGCAACTGCAGCCCGCAGAAGATCAGCTTCCACTTCGCCACGGGACAACTCGCCGCTTCAGAACCACAACAATGGCATCCAGCAATTACATAAGAGAGGCAGATTTGTGGAACAAGCACAGGAGCAAGAAGACACGATGGACTGAGATCTGCAAGCAAGTCAGTCTTACCCACCTTTAGACTTCTAGTCTTTCACCCAAACCTTGGTTGTATGACTCAATGAGTTTACAAGTTTAAGTAGAAGTTCATGAGTTTCTAAGTTAGCAAATTTATTAGAGCAGAAGCTCCCTATTATCATTTTTAATTGAGTTAGTGCTTTCCCTTTTCTCTTTATTATCAATCTCCCCAGACTTTCCAGGCTCAGGGGCTATATATCTTGCCTCATATTCACTCAGCAACTCCTAATCCCATCGCCGCGTGACTGGCACACTACCCCACCTACTGGGTGGCCAAGCCACCCTGGTACCCTAGATGTACCTAAAGCAATGCTCCATCATCCTTTTTCCACAACACTTAGCATACCAACAGTAAATGGGAATGCCGGCACTTAGGTCATTCTTCACAATAGGCCGTCTGTCCGATAGCATCAGTCCATCGCCCCAACCATAATGTTTCGGATGTAGGATTCCTCCAGTACCCTTTATTCAAACACAGACACTTCTTGATGCTCCCCTTTATCACCTTATCACCTTGACTTGCAAATTACCCTCCATAGATAGACTAGTAGCCCCTACTTTTACACGGAATCTCCTATAATGTTGCACTCACGGTTTCCATTAGGGATACTTACCGGAAATTTTTAGGACGCGGGTCTCCCTCGATCGGAACCCACATGCGCCACACACGGCTCCCCTCTGACCCCCGCAGTTATTTGCGAGGGTCTGACGTGGGCCCAATTCTCCCTGACCGGGCACCTCCCCCCCGTTCACGGACCAGACTTACAAGTTTGTTCTACGTATTGATGCACATATGTTTATTTTATTTTAATGTGCTGTCTTTTTCTTTGGAAATTTTCGTTTTTAGGTCTCCCCCCCCTCCCCCCCCTTATCCTCAGTCTGCATGGATTAGATCGGGAGATCGATGTACAGGACACCAAGGTAAGAACATTGAGATGGTTTGGCTATCATGGCTCCTTTGAATGTATTAACCTTAAATGTACAGGGCCTCAACATACCACAGAAACGGGTTAAGGCGTTTAGACACTTCCAAGCTAAGAAAGCACATATCATATGTTTACAGGAGACGCACTTCACTCCCAGTACGACCCCTAAATTCTTTCATGCCTCCTACCCACAGGTCTTTACCGCATCAGCTAGTTCCAAAATAAGGGGCACCCTCATAGCCTTTCATAGATCAACGCCATTCACAATTAAGTCTGAAATCATAGACCCAGAAGGTCGTTACAACATCCTGACTGGCCACATCTTGGATAAGGCGGTAACAATTGTATCGTATTATGCCCCAAATTTAAATCCCTTGCCATTCATGTCGCATCTGCTGCAACTGATAAACTCGCATAAATTCGGATCCCTTATTATTTGTGGGGACACTAATCATGTCCTTCTCCCTTTTTTGGATAAAACACCCTTCTCCCCCGCGAAACAAGTCAAAAGAACCCTATCCACCTTGTTGGCTAAATATAATTTAGTGGACTCCTGGAGGGAAACGAACCCCACTAAACGCAAGTACACGTACTATTCGAGCCCCCATAAGTCGTCCAGCCGCATAGACCACATACTCCTGACGATAGGCATGCTGCCGGAGGTGTTGGATTCCGACATCGTGCCTATTCCATGGTCGGATCATAACGCGGTTCTCACTACATTAGCCTCCATAATCCCCAAAAAACAGGACCCAACATGGTATCTACCAGACAAAATTCTCAAACACCCCATGTACAGGACTATAGTTGAGCAAGAGTTAAGTGAGTATATAACATTAAATAAGACCCCTGACGTCTCCCCGTTAACTCTTTGGGAAGCCCACAAGCCAGTGCTAAGAGGGAAAATACAGAAGCACGCTGGGACTTTTAAAAGAGAACGAAAGCAACTTTCCTATAAATTAGAAAAAGAACACGATTTGGCCTTTGAGGCCTTCCAATTCGATTACTCACCTAAAGCAAAAGCCCGACTAGATAAAGCTTGTACGGAATATGACCTATTCCTCTCAGACTCGGCGGACAGGGCGATACTCCGGACCAAGCACTTTTTTTACAAAAACGCAAATAAATCAGGAACTCTTCTTGCGAAGTCGCTCAACTCCATTAACAAAGCATATAAGCCTATCCAACTTAAAACGGCAAACGGTATAATCTCTAGTAACCCAGTCAAAATAGTACAAAAATTCAGCTCTCACCTTAAAAAACTGTACGCAGAAACTAACACATTTAGCAAACAGGACACGGAAGGCTTCTTTTCTGATTTACATTTGCCACAACTAAACATGTCTCAAAGTGCTCTAATGGATGAACCGATCACGCAAGAAGACGTCCTACAGGCTGTCGCTGAACTAAAATTAAATAAAAGACCGGGTCCGGACGGGTTCACTGCCCGTTATTATAGATCATACAAAGACCTACTTTCTCCCATGATGGTGGAAGCCTTTAATGATCTACTAAATCGGAGGTCCTTTAGACAAGAGTCTCTCACGGCCACTATCTGCATGATTCCCAAACCGCACTCCGATTCCACCTGCTGCGACAATTACCGCCCTATATCCATGTTAAATACAGACGTAAAATTACTAGGTAAGATCTTAGCCAATAGATTGAACAAAATCATAGGAACCCTGATACACCGTGACCAAGTGGGCTTCATGCCCAATAGGCAGGCAGGGGACAATATCAGAAGGGCATGCTTACTGGCAAATATAGCTAAAAAGAGGAAAATTCCAGCCTGCTTTCTATCCCTAGACGTCAGGCAGGCCTTCGACTCAGTCTCATGGTCATATATGGAATTTACGCTGAAGAAATGGGGCTTTGGCCCCAACTTTACAAATTGGGTCCTGCAATTATACCAGAACCCTAGAGCGTACGTGAAATATGCGGGCTACAAATCTGAAACCTTTAATATACAAAGGGGAACCAGACAAGGCTGCCCACTTTCCCCATTATTATTCGCCCTCCTGATAGAACCCTTAGCCCAAAAGATTAGAGTGGATCCTAAAGTACTCGGTATCGAGTTGGGCGGCGTTAATCACAAACTTTGCCTCTATGCTGACGATATACTGTTGTTCCTCTCATCTACACAAGTAACGGGTCCAAACTTACTCCCAATCTTACACCAATTTGCGTCCATATCAGGCTTGGCAATAAACCCCAGGAAATGCTCGGCATTGAACATTTCTCTTTCTAGTACGGAACTGTTGGCAGCAAAGGTGGGCCTCCCTTTTGAGTGGCCAACTAGAAGCATTTCATACCTGGGAATACATTTGACTGCAGACATTTCAGATCTCTATGCGCATAACTATCCAGTCCTCCTGAAACATTTGACGACTTTATTAAAATCCTGGGCCCTACTCCCTCTTTCCTGGTTTGCAAGAATCGCGGCTGTGAAAATGACCTTACTACCCAAGCTCCTATACCTTTTTAGAGTGCTCCCTATATCCATACCGGCTCACTACTTCAGGATAATACAAAGGAGAGTTTCATCCTTCGTATGGGGTACCTCCAGGCCAAGGATCAAACCTCAAATATTACATCGCCCAAAGTCAGCAGGAGGGCTAGGTTATCCTAGCTTCGTAAATTATTACCGAGCAGCACAAATGGCCACAATAGTCAAATACCATGCTAAGCAAGAGGCACCATTATGGGTGTCTATCGAGGCGATGGAATGCGACCCAATTTCAATTTCGAACCTATTGTGGATCACCCCTAAACAAAGAAAGCACATAACTAATCCCATCATGAAACATTCACTTTCCCTGTGGGACAAAATTAAAAATAAACACCGCTTGATGTCTCCTTCAGCCCCCCTGCTGTCTTTTATTAAAAACCCTGCTTTTTACCCAGCCTGGGTCTATCCTAACTCCTTTAAGGAATGGACGGATCGAGGCTGCATACGAAAATATCAATTCTTCGACTCAACAGTAGTGACCCCTTTCCCAACCTTAAACAAAACTCACGGCATACCCCCAAAGGAAATTTTTCGATACCTCCAGATAAAAAACTTCTTTCAACCCTCAGCCGACACGACAATAGTGTCAAACCAATTATCCGCCTTTGAAACTATTTGTAACGGTAATCCTCATGCCAGAAAAGTAATTTCTATCTTATACTCCCAGCTACTCACGCACCCGAGGTCAGGGAAGTTGTCTTACATGAGTAAATGGGAAGATGATTTAGGAATTGAACTGGCACAAACGGAATGGGATCAAATATGGAACAATACCAAAACGGTATCCACTAATATAATAGCAGCAGAAACAAACTACAAAGTACTCTCCAGATGGTACTTAGTCCCGACCAGGGTGGCAAAATTCTCGCAGACATATTCTGATTTATGCTTTAGAGAATGCTCAGACAAAGGAACTTACTTCCATACCTGGTGGTCGTGTCCAAAAGTGCACGAATTTTGGCTGGAAATTTTCAAATTACTCAAAGTCCTCACGAATAAAACAATCCCCATGGACCCCAAAATTGCCCTGCTCAATTTAAAGCCAGACGGTATTTCACATGCTCGATTCACTTTGACAAGGCAGCTTTTAACAGCAGCAAAACAAACCATTGCGAAAGCTTGGAAGTCCCCAAATGTGAATCTAAACGAAACTATCAACAGAATGAACACAGCTATGATATACGCCAAGATAACTGCGATAGAGATGGACACGATCGCCAGGTTTGAGGATACATGGAAGCCCTGGTTGGAATATGTCACGAAAAAAACGTTTAATGGTGATGTTTTGATGCCATGGTAGCCCAGCCATTACACAGGTATCCTGTCAGAAACTTCTGCTCTACTGAAATGTCCCCGATCTAGTCCTGCAGACTCCCTGACCCCACCCTTCCCTCTCCTTCCTCCCCCTTTCAGTTCTCCTTCTCCCTTTTATTTTATTTACTTATTTGTTTTCTGTTACTTACATTACTTTCGAATGTGTTTCACCTTATTGTGTAGTCTTTCTCATAGCACTAAGTACCTAAATAATAAGCCATACCTCTTTGATCGACCCGAGGCTTTGGTCAAGATGGAAGTTCCATGAGACGCATAGAACCGAACCACAAAGACTAACAACAATTGCTAACAATAACCGGAACGTTTTTGGACTATAAACTGTACTGTTTGTTCCCTCTTGATCCATGTTTAGTTAATAGTTAAGCCATTGATGCTAGAGAAATGTAATGAGCTAAGTAAAGACACCACTCTTTATTAGTTAATTCACTTGCAAAAGCAGGACTTTCTTTACGCCTAAGGTCGATTTTGTTTGATAACATGCTTGTACAAATGTCAACTACACAATAAAGATCTTTTGACAGGGAAAAATTATTATATGCTCAGAATATGAGCTATTTTTGTTTATTGTATGCTCAGAATATGAGCTATTTTTGTTTATTATATGCTCAGAATATGAGCTTTTATATTTATTTGTAGTCCCTACACACGGTGAGGAGTGTATACTACAGTGTGACTGGTGTGTGAATGGGGGGGGGGTGGCACTCCTGCTGGAAAAGGGGTGTCACCCTCTGCCATGTGAAAGGTGTATGAATGGACAGCAACATAATTGGAGCCTTGACGCGGCGTTGCTGCTCCCTAATACCATGTGGTATTGTTGGGTCTAATCCAATTTGGGGTGCATGTGTCGTGTGTGTGCTAGGGACCACAGTGGTGTGCATACATGCATTATACTTGTGACAAGATCAGGGTGTGTTTAATGTGCAAAGAGACGTTCCACAAGACCATTCCGGATTGCTCTTCCCTCAGAAGATCCGGTAGTGTTTATTGGGGGGGGGGATTGCGTGGTTCTGGGGTAAGGTCATTGCGTAGCTCAATGTGCATGCCCCTTCTCTCAGCAAAATTGTGGAGAATACAACATGCCCCGATGATTTGGCACACAAAGATGGGTGAATACAACAGGGTCCCCCTGATTTATCCAGACATCTGAATCGAGATTTAAGGATGTCAAATGTGCGCTCCACCACCGCACGGGTACGTGCATGGGCTTCGTTAAATCTTTCCTCTCCTGGTGTTTGAGGGTTACGAAATGGGGTCATCATGTGAGGTCCCAGGGCATATGCTGCGTCACCTGGAAGGGAAAAGACAGGAGGATGTTAGTCATGCATGTGCCCCTTGTGATGTCTGCATCATGGGGGGGGGGGGGCAGTCATACCTGACACCCATGTCACTCACCAATCAGCCAGCTGTCTCCATACATGTTCTGGTCAAACTCGGTTGGGATGGGGCTGTGTCGGTAAATAAAACTGTCATGGCTTGACCCTGGGTGTTTGGCACGGACATGCCATATGAGGCCATGTGCATCCACAATCACCTGCACATTTATCTAATGCCAATGCTTCCTGTTGCAGTAGATATGCTCGAGGTGCCGGGGGGGGCGTAGCGCCACATGGGTACAATCTATTGCACCCACAGTGCGTGGGAATCTGGCTATTTCATAAAAATCACTGATTGCCTTCTGCCGCAGGTCAGCCGTGGTTGGTTTGATAAATTGTGTGCCCATGCGTCTGAGTATTGCAGGGATCACTTGGTGCACACACCTGCTCATGCTGGATTGGGACATCCCCGCCACCATTCCACCTGTGCACTGAAATGAGCCACTTGCCAAAAAATGAAGGGTTGCGACTACCTTCACCAGTGGCTGCAATGCCTGTCCCCGATGGGTCGGGCTGCTGATGTCATCCTGCAGGATTGTTAACAACTCAAGGATGACTTCAGGGCTGAAGCGAAACATGCGATACACCTCATTATCACTCATATCAAAAAGGTTGTAGCGCCCTCTGTAAATCCTCTCCCGTGCCCTCCTACGAGTCGGCTCAGTCAATAGAATATCAAGAACCATAGCTGCCCCTGGCATGTTGGTGCACAGATGTGAGGTCTCAAAAATGTGGGTGCTCTGCTTGTTCAGCTCGTCTGTCTAGGTGCTGCTGAAGTTGCGCGCTCCTGCAGCTGACATGTGCCTATCTGTTGCTAACTTGCCCCTAGTTTTAGAAGGAGCAAGTTTGCCCGGGGAAAAAAGCTTGCGCGCTTCCAGCGCAAGATGCGCCTCACACGCGCATGTTTCAGAATCATCGGCAGTACCTAATTTGCATATTAGCTGAGGGAATAACATGTTTGCGCAAGTTACACCCTGCGCAAAATTGCGCAAGAATTGCTCCGGAGCAGCGAGGCTGCGTGCGCGGGAAAAAGGCAGAATTTCAGGCTTAGCTGGTTTACAGAATCAGCCGCAAATTTGCCTGGGAGCAAATCAGTACTTGCGCGGCGCAAATCACACTTGCTCCCGCGCAAGTGCTTCTTGAATCTGGGCCATTGTTACACTTCCGGATAATAGCCGTTGTCCTCAGGAAAAAATAAGCCTTTTTTGGAGGGTCAATGATGTTAGGGGCTATATCGCTCTGGATGGAGCGTGCACCACTAAAAATAACTCCAGCCCGCTCTGGTAGGGAGGGTCCAATTTTTTTTCACTACATAGTACCTTCCAATGCCTGTTTAAGACCTTTTTAATTTTGCTATGTTGAGTGGAATGGCAAGTAAAAAATAACCATTTGAATCTTTCATCTCTACCAGTTTTAGGCTTATCCTCAAAGAGGGAGGGTCTGTAAATTCTAGGCACTGCATTGATAGCTTCATCCAATGCAGTGGAACAATAACCTTTATCTACAAATCTTTGTATCAAGATACTAGACTGAGAATGGAAATCTCTTTCATTGGTATAGTTTCTCCTAAGACTCAGAAACTGACCTTGAGGAACAGACTCCAACCACTGACAGTGATGACAGCTGTCGACCGGAATGTATCCATTCCAGTCTGTGGATTTGAAATATGTTTTAAATTCCAGATGTATGTTAATAGCTGAAATCTCTAAATCCAAAAATGCATGGACGTATTACTGGCTTCGTAGGTTAAGATGATACCTCGGTCATTACTGTTCTGGGCCATAAAAGAGTTCAATGACTCTCTACTGCCTTTCCAAAGGAGGAGGATGTCATCAATATACTGTGCCCATAGAACCAATTAAGGTCTCTTAAGGGCATAGACGACATCCTCCTCCCACTGGACCATGAACAGATTGGCAAGACTGGGGGCATACTTAGCCCCCATTGCCACGCCCTTGATTTTTGAAAAGAAAGTGCCTTGAAACCAGAAATAATTATGTCTAGTAGCGAATTTGAGCAATTCCATTATAAAATTCCTTTGGACAATAGACGGGGTTCAATTCCTTGTTAAGAACAGCTCAACCGCAGCAAGACCCAATTGGTGTGGGATAGTGAGTGAGTGAGTGAAAAACTTATATAGCGCAACACATGCGAACTGAATCGCCTCTGGGCCCTGTATCCATTCTGTGAGTGCAACCCCAAGAGATAGGTTTTAATCTTTCTCCTGAAGGCCAAGTGGTCCGACTCCAATCGAGTGTTGGTGGGCAGAGTGTTCCACAGTCGAGGTCCCTGGACTGCAAACCTTCGATCTCCTTTGGACTTGTATCTGGCTTTGGGTATCTGGACAAGGTTTTGATTGGTGGATCGTAGAATACGATTGGGGTTGTGGGCTTTTATTTTTTCGCATAGATATTGAGGGGCGTTTCCATGAATGCACTTATGCATTAGACAGAGTGCCTTAAAAGTGATTCTGTCTTTTACTGGCAGCCAGTGAAGGGATCTCAGTGAAGGTGAGATTGATTCCAATGTTTTTTTGCCAGTCACTAGCGGCCGTATTTTGAACGACTTGCAGACGAGTGATTTGGTATTTGGGGAGTCCGAGATAGAGGGCATTTGTATACTCCAGTCTGGAATTGATAATTGTTCCCACCACGACTGCAACGTCTTCTTTCGGAATAAAGGGGGTGAGTCTGCGTAGTAGGCGCAGCAGATGGTGCGATCCGCTGACTACTGACCCTATTTGTGCATCCATTGTCATGTTGGTGTCAAAAATGACTCAGAGACTTTTGACTTTGGTGCTGGGGTGATGGATTGACCCAGAATGGGCGGGGGCGTCCATGTCGTTGCGGGTTGATTTTTACAGTCGGTGTGAAACAGAACATGTTCTGATTTTGAACCGTTGAGTTTAAGATAGCTCTTTGTCATCCAATTTTCTATTAACCTCTTGGGACCCGCGCTATAGTCAAATGACGGCTACAGTGCGGATCCCAAAATCCAAGTGGACGTCAATTGACGTCCGCCCCTTTGCGCATTCCCCGCGCGCTCCAGAGCGTGCAGCGGGGAACTGCTGTGCTGGCCGTGTCCCTTGGACACAGCCAATCACAGATCGCCGCGAACGGCCAATCAGAGTGGCCGTTTGCGATGCGATCTGTGCGGCCAATGAGAGATGATCTCATATGTAAACATATGAGATCATTTCTCATTGCCGTTTTACACAGAGACAGCGGTGCTGTCTCTGGAGAGGAGACCGATCTGTGTCCCTTGTACATAGGGACATAGATCGGTCACCTCCCCCCCAGTCACCCCCTTCCCCCACAGTTAGAACACTAATTAGGGTACACATTTAACCCCTTCCTCACCCCCTAGTGTAAACCCCTTCAATGCCAGTCACATTTATACTGTAATTAGTGCATATTTATAGCACTGATCGCAGTATAAATGTGAATGGCGCCAAAAATGTGTCAAAAGTGTCCGATGTGTCCGCCATAACGTTGCAGTCCCAATAAAAATCACAGATCGCTGCCATTTCTAGTAAAAAAAAAATAATAAAAAATAATAATTCTGTCCCTTATTTTGTAGGCGCTATAACTTTTGCGCAAACCAGTCGCTTATTGCGATTTTTTTTTTTTTTACCAAAAATATGTAGAAGAATAAGTATCGGCCTAAACTGAGAAAAAAAATAGTTTTTGTTTTTTTAAATTGGGATATTTATTATAGCAACAAGTAAAAAATATTGTATTTTTTTTCAAAATTGTCGCTCTTTTTTGTTTACAGCGCAAAAAATAAAAACCGCACAGGCGATCAAATACAACCAAAAGAAAGCTCTATTTGTGGGGGAAAAAGGACGTCAATTTTGTTTGGGAGCCACGTCGCACGACCGCGCAATTGTTATTTAAAGCGACGCAGTGCCGAAAGCTGAAATTTCACCTGGGCAGGAGGGGGGGGGTATATGTGCCCAGTAAGCAAGTGGTTAAATAAAGGCATTTCTCTAGTCCAAGAGAATGATCCTTTTTGCTGCATATGCAAAAATACAATTGTGTATCATCTGCATAAGATACAAGGGGAAAAGGGTGCTTTGGGGTGGGGAGCGCAGTGCCCCCCGCCCCAAAGCACCTACCCCCCCATGTTAAGAGCATGCAGTCTGGTACGGCTCAGGAGGGGGGGGGCGCTCACTCGTCCCCACCCCCATTCCTGACCGGCCAGTCGGCATGCTCAGATAAGCATTTGGAATGGATTTTGGGGGAACCCCCACGCCATTTTTTCGGCATAGGTGTTCCCCCTTACAATCCATACCAGACCTAAGGGCCTGGTATGCTCCTGAAGGGGAACCCACGCCGTTTTTTTTTTTTTTATTTGGAGCAGAGTTCCCCTTCATGATCAGCGTAACAAAAACCCATGCCGGTGTTTTATTTAACCACTTCCATACTACACCTATTCTGGAACTTCTCTCCTTCATGTATAAATCATAATTTTTTTATTCGAAAATTACTCAGAACCCCAAACATTATATATATATTTTTAGAAGACACCCTAGGGAATAAAGTGCCTTTCTGCCCAGTGCTGCCTGTGCCCATACGCCGCATGCCCCCCTCCATCATGGAGGCCGCTCTCTTTCTCTCTCCTGTGTTTTTCCTATTGCGGCAGCCAGCGGGAGATGTACAGTACCCCGTCACCAAGAACCAGAGTGATTAGATCACGCTGAAAGTACAATAACGGCGGCAGGTACTGTATGTCCCTTAGGGTGGGACCTAGGCCCCCATACCCATTTTAAGGCTAATTACTAGAAGATAAGGCAGCCAAGTGGGAACTAGCAAAATTAACAAGTCAATTCCCATAGACTGCAATGGTATTTATGGTATACCTTTAGGCTCTTTGTTTGCCCACCCGGACGAGGGGGTGTTTGTCCCATCTCTAATTTTGTAGCAGACTGGATGATGTGATTCAGGGGTTTGCCTTATTTTCTGCTAGCTGCATTTCTGTTGATCTGAGCATGCCCAGGGACTTAGATTTTTTGATGTTGCTTTTTGTGTGTGAACAGCACTTGGATGTTTCTGGGCATGCTCATAGAGCGTGCTTTTTGGGTTAGTAATTTAAGGACATCCTTAACAGGTGTATCCACTTTAAAGTTCAGTCTCTACATTGGGTGAACTTGCGTTTTGTGTGTTTCATGGGCTGTACATGTGTTTTCAATTGCCCCATTAGCACACAAGCCTATGTTATATAAATCTTGCAGAAAGCAGTCTTTAACTTGCCCTGAAAAGAGGCAAGATTGTGTGTGTGGGGCCGGCTAGAGTATATTTGGGTGTCGTTATTGAATGTCTATTTTTTTTGTTGTATTTTATTTATGTCTTTGCAAAACAGATATGTTTTTTTATCAAGGGTTTTTTGACTGGTTTATTTATTTATTTTGGGTGGGGGATATCTTCACCTGAAATATTTGTGAGGTTGTCAATGTATGTTATTTTTTTTTTTTTTTTGTTTTTAAATTGTTTATTTATGAAAGATTTTCAAAAACAAAATACAGCATCTGACAATAAGATACATAAGGTCAACAATTAGACATATACTGCCAATCACATCTGAAACAAATCAGTGTAAACATCTAGGCATACGCTAAATCACAGAAGACCGGTATACCATAAAGACACATGAACTAACCGTGATCCATTGCAAACAGAACCTGTAATGATTAGCCAGTTCTGTACTCAAAATAATAAAGCAAAGGCATGGATATTATAGAAACATAAACAAATGAGTGGGTGTACAAACAAACACATACAACGAAAGCACCATGAGAATCAAGTAACATGAAGATTTGCGGGTATAGAGTCTGACGAAAAATCAGAATCGTCCCATAGGGACCATATCTTATCAAAAAGAGGTAAAGTGTCCTCCACCTTAGCTGTCAAATGTTCCATTTTACGTGTGTCAGCTATAATCGATATGACTTGATGGAGGGTGGGGGGTGAAGTGGAAAGCCATAATCTAGGGATGGCTCTTTTGGCAGCTAGGAGAACAAAGGACATACGTTTCTGTGACGGTTTAGGTAGATCTGTGATAGGTAAACCCAAGAGGAAGTGTATAGGCGACAAGGGCACAGGGTGAGACAATAATTTCTGTAAAAGCTCCTGTATCTGTATCCAGAAAGGGCTGATGAGGGGGCATTCCCAAAAAATATGAAAAGGGGAACCCACAGACTCCTGACATCTCCAACAAAGATTAGAAACGGCAGGGTCTCGGGCATGCAACAGGTCTGGGGTCCTATACCAAAACATCAGAATCTTAAAGGCTGTCTCCTTCTGTACCACACAGCGTGAAATCTTGTATGTACTCGCCCAAATTTTCCCCCAATCCAGCAAAGAGATCGGACGTCGCAAGATAGAGGACCACTTGGTCATATACTTATGCAAAGCATCTGTCATAGGGGGAAACTCTTGCAGAATCTTGTATATGGATGAGATCTGTTTTGGCTCATAGGGACCTGCCACACAAAGGAGCTCAAAATCTGTGGGTCTTTCCAGCGTGAGTGAGGGGAATGAAGAGAGGAAGAAGTGTTGAAATTGTAGATGAGAATATTGAAGGGAGGATGGGAGATCTAGCTTCGCTTTGAGTTCCGGGAATGGCAAAAAGACGCGTGTAACAGGATGGACCAGATGTCGCAGCTGAAAGACCCCCGCCTGGGTCCAAGGATACATCCTCTCAAATGACAAACTGTCAGGGATATCTGGGTTGAAGAGGACGTTCATTAGAGGGGAGCATCTGGAGGAGAGGGAGAACCGCTCCACACATCTCCTCCAGATAGTCAGGGTAAACAACATTGGGGCAAGACACAGAGATCTCAGTTGGGGCATAAATTTAGCCGAAGAAGGCCATAGCATGTAACAGGGATGTACCGGGGCAGTAACCCCCATCTCAATCTCCGCCCACCTTGAAGAAGCTTTTCTAGAGATCCAAGAGATCAAGACTCGAAGGTGGGATGCAAAGTAATACTTAATAACGTCTGGAGCTGCCAGGCCTCCTCTGTGTTTGGGGGCATAAACAACAGATTGCGCAATCCTATGGGAAGAATCATTCCAAATAAATTTGAGGCAGCGCCTCTGGATAAGTTTCAGCTGCGACATCGGGACCGCCACAGGTAGAGTCTCGAAAAGGTATAACAGTTTAGGGAGTATTGACATCTTAAGAACGTTGATCCGGCCTAAGAGAGAGAGTGGGAGAGAGGTCCACAAATTCAAAAGACGTGTTATCTCTGTAAACATGGGGGGGAAATTGGCTTGGTATAAGGTGGAATAAGAGGGAGTGATATGCACACCCAGATATTTCAGCGAGGAGGAGCGCCAATGATATTTAAACTGTCCTTGGAGAGTTTGAAGCACATCAGGTGGTATGTTAATTGGCAGGGCCTCGGTTTTGGACTGATTGATTTTAAAACCCGACAGATTCCCAAATATAGAGAGAGTATCATGTAACACAGGTAAAGTGGCGGTAGGGTGGGTGAGTGTCAATAAAATGTCGTCAGCAAAAAGCGACAGCTTATAATCCCTCCCTCTCAGCGCAACTCCTCTTATTTCCGGGTGCAGTCGGATAGCCGCAGCCAGGGGTTCCAAACTTAAAATAAACAGCAGAGGTGACAAAGGGCACCCCTGCCTGGTACCATTACTGAGGGAGAACCGCTGAGACAGGCAGGAGGACAGCTGAACTTGGGACATGGGAGTGGAATATATAGCACGCAGTGCTTTAACAAAGGGGCCCGAGAACCCGAATCTGTCCAGGACCGCAAACATAAAAGGCCAGCTAAGGCGGTCAAAAGCCTTCTGTGCGTCTAGACTGAGGACAATCGCTGGCTGTTTGGTCCTGGTCAATAAGTCTATCAGGTCCACAGTCCTTCTAGTATTATCGCCAGCGTGTCTCGTGGGGACAAAACCCACCTGGTCTCTGTGTATCAAGGTCGTCAGAAGTGGGGAAAGTCGGTTAGCTAACAATTTAGTGAAAATCTTATAATCTGAGTTCAATAATGCAATGGGGCGGTAGTTATCTGGCAATGAGGGGTCCTTACCCGGTTTTGGGATCACCGTCAAAAACGCATGTAAAAAATGGGCATGGGGGATGGTGCCTTTGAGTAATGAGGAAAACAGCGATCTAAGGTGAGGTTTCAGAATGTCCAAGAATGTTTTATAATAAGCATAGGAAAGCCCGTCCGGGCCAGGTGATTTATGGGCTGGAAGAGCCTTCACTACCCTCTCTATCTCCTCTAAAGAAACAGGGGCGTTAAGTGTCAGGATTTGGTCATTAGATAGCTTGGGTAGATCAAAGGAGGACATGAAGGCAATAAAGTTAGCCTGGGAAAATTGAGCAGGTGTGTCTTCACTTAGACAGTTATACAGCTTCTTGTAGAAGTCTCCAAAGACTTGCGTCATAGCCTTGGGACAATATGTGGGGGTGCCGTCCGACTGCATCAAATGATCAGGGATCGAGAGAGAGGGGCGTGGTTTCAACCTGTTAACTAGCATCCTATGTGGCTTATTGGCAAATTCATAAAACTTCTGTCTGGCCCAGAGCAAAGATTTAGAAATTTTATTCAAATTAAAGGATTTAATACGATTCCGTAGGGACGTCACTACTCTCAACCGATCCACTGTGGGGGAATCAAGAAGACGAGCTTCCGCAGCAGTAAGCTGGACTAGGAGCTCATCTCTTTGCCTCAGAGAGTCTCGTTTCAAACGAGAGCTGGCGGATATGCACTCTCCTCTGAAAAAAGCCTTATGGGCCTCCCACAAGGTGGAAACCTCAGCTACCGAGCCCTCGTTATGAACAAAAAATTCAGATAGTTTTTGTTGCAGCTGGATTTGTGTCAACGGGTCTTTAATCAGGGACTCGTTGAGACGCCAGTGGCAAGTCCTGGGGGCAGGTGCAGATAAAACAATGTCAAGCTCAATGTGAGCATGATCTGACCATGTGATCGGGCCAATCTCAGAAGAGACTACATACGGGAGCAAGGGGGCCGTCACAAGGAAATGGTCAAGTCTAGTGTATAGCTTATGGGGCGGGGAATAAAAGGTGAACCCTCTCTGAGTCGGATGTTTAACCCTCCATGTATCAAACAGATTGTAAGACCTGGTCAATTTACGGAATGAGGCGGATAGCTTCTGGGCAGCGCTACTAGGGGCATCCCGAAATAAGGCCTGCCTATCTCTAGTTGGGGACATGCATACATTAAAATCCCCCCCTATAATCATGAAGGGGTGGGAAATTGTTTGAAGCTTCTCAAGAACTTCTGAGAGAAATCCAATTTGGCCTACATTAGGAGCATACACATTTACCAAGGAGAACTGGGTGTTTAGGTGACTACAGTCCAGGAGTACGTAGCGGCCTTTAGGGTCTAAATATGAAGATGTAACTCGTATCGGGCATGAGCGTTTAATGAGGATTGCTACTCCTGCCTTACCCGAGGGGTCAGAAGCCACATGTGCCACGGGAAATTGTTTGGATGCGAATTTAAAGGAACCTCCAGATTTGAAATGAGTCTCCTGTACCATAATCACCTCCGCACCGGAGGACCGAAACTCCTTCAGAGCCTGCCACCGTTTACCAATGGAGTTCAGGCCTTTAACATTACATGAGTATACCCTTAGAGCCATTTTACATCATTTAACAGTATAGCTGATTCCACATATAGTACATCTATATCAAGAAATAACCATGGTGCAAAACGTTTAGAGTGTAACCTGCTCATATTCAGAATGAGTGCAATATAAAAAGCTCTGTGTAGCAATGGGGGGTCAAAAAAAAGACCCAATAGAGAAAAATCAAAAAAGAGGAAAAAAAACAAGAAAAAACCTGTGGGACCACAGAAAAGAAAAAACAAAACACATTTTTCAAAAAAGCCCTGGAGATAAAAAAACTCCAGGGAACCCAGGCAGCAGCCCAGGGTTTGGATGGGGGGCATGTCGACTCCCGAAGATCAAGGGCGGGTGGGTCCCCGCCATACCTGCAAATGGACTGCACCGAGTCATGACCAAAAAAACAGGAAAAACAACTTAAGGGCATTTCAGCTTGTAGGGCAGCCGTAGACAACAGGATCGGGGGTAAGATGTAATAGGGACTGGGAGCGTCTGTGAGGCAATGTGCAGCACGGAGTCAAAAAAAAAGAGAGACCCGAACAAAGTCAGGGTGAGCCTCGACCTTCCATAAAGGCCGAGGAATAAAGGGGGCATAAGAAGTGTCACAAAAAAGATGAAGACTTCAGGTGTGAGCTCCTGAGCGGTTGTTCCTCTGTGGAGTAGAGAACGCCTTTCTCGACTTGCGTTGTACAGGGGTCCAGATCTTGGCCGGTGTCATCAAAGGTTTAGGATTCACCGCGGGGAGCTGAAGGTCTTCTTCAGGGACGGGTGGTAGGTCCAGGTTACGTGTGAAGGCATCACACTCGCATAGGTCTCGTAGAGAATATTGGGTTCCATCTTTCAGGACAGACAGGCGAAAAGGGAACCCCCAACGATAGGGGACCTGGTGGTTCTGCAGATGAGTGGTAATAGGGCGGAAGCTGCGTCTCTTCGCTAGAGTAATAGGGGATAAATCATTGTAGATCTGTATTTTGGCCTGCTTGAATTCAATGCGAGACTTGTTGCGGGTCGCAATTGTGAGGGCTTCTTTGCTCTCATAAAAGTGAAAGCGTACGACCACATCTCTGGAATTAGATCCCGCAGGGGGTTTAGGGGCCAAAGATCTGTGTGCTCGATCGAGACGCCAATCAATGTCCGGTATATGGGGTGCGAGAGTGACAAAAAGACCCAGAAGGTATGGGCGCAGTTCCTTATCAGTAACCGTCTCGGGCACCCCCCTTATCCTTAGGTTCTGGCGCCTTTCCCTATTCTCCAAATCCTCCTGCTGTAATTGGAGTTGGGACAGAGAATGTTTCATGGCTGCATTGTCATCTTCCAGCACCTGCACATATTGGGTCAGTTCATCGAATTTATTTTCAAGCGTGTCCGTACGCTCTCCTATCTGGTCAATTTCCCTCCTGAGCTCCTGAGCAATTTTACCCACCTCTTTTGCGATGTTATGGGTCAGGTCCTGTAGAAGTGCCTGCAGCTTATGATCCAGTACGTCCACCGTGACCACATCCGAGCTTTCAGGTGGGAGAGCCTGCTGGGATCTGTTGTCCGCCGGCGGGGCTGTTATCGCCGTTAATCGGGAGTCGGCGTGATCCGGCGGGGCGCCCGCGCTACTCGAGGCCGGGGATTGCGGCCTGTATAGGAAGCGATCCATGTCGCGGTTAGGCCTCGCGGGCGGCGGCGGGGCGAATCCTCTATATACGGCTTTTTGAAAGCCGATTTTGCCCATAAGGTGGTGGGGGGAGTTCGGGCAGGTGCCGACAGTGCTCCCGGTGCTTTAGTGGCTGCAGATGCTGTGCAGGAGCGGTGGATGGCGAGACGGGGACCGGAGCTCTTCCTCTACACGTCCGCCATCTTCAGAAGCCGCGCATGCGCTCCATGTATGTTATTTTTATGGTGTTCACTTTGATGTAATTGTCTGTGCTGCATTATTTTGCTAAATCTTTCTCTAGATGTTGTAACTAATTAATTTTTCAATCCTTGATAGATGTTTGTTTGTGTAGTCCTTTAATCTCCTGTTAATTTCCATTGCATAAACCATATTCTGTTTAGTGTCTCAAATGAACCTATGTTTATTTTTATTTTTTTATATTATTTATTTTAGTTTATTTGATTTTTGTTTTTTGTTTTCCTTGCTCTTTTTTCAAAGTCCTGTTTTTTGTTGACCAATAAAATTACTTTCACATTTTGATGTTTGGTTTTTGTTACTTTTTCATTCTACAGATTTTCCCATCTGCAGCTGAAATAGACTGATTGGCCTAACAAAACAGGTGTGATTTTGTCTCGAAGTTCCTTTCCTGATGCCTTCATGATAGCATATGCATGGATTGTGTGCTGCCATGTCACCAGGAAAGGAAAAATACAGAGCGGTAAATATTTCTGTTTTTCCTTTCTTTCTGCAGTGGTTCTCAGCCTCAGTCCTCAAGTACCCCCAACAGGACATGTTTTGTGGATTTATCTTATATAGAATTGCTGTCCAAACTACTAAGCCATTGACTGTCTTTTAAAGCACATGTGCAAGATGAAGGAAAACCTGCAAACATGGCCTGTTGGGGGGTATTGGTGGACAGGCTTGAAGTGCTGATTTACAGCACTGTGCTTAAATCTAGCTCAGGACAATCCTATTCTAATTGTGGGTGTTTGAGGGAAACCAAGTGAGTGAGGGAAACCTTGCTTGTCTTTTTTTGGTTGGTCCCTTTTCTTAAAATTAACTTCACTTCCTGTCACACAGCTGAACAGGAAGTGAGGCTAAAACCCTACCAATATCTTTTCTTAGGGATAGACAGGTCAATCTAACTGGTGTCCCCATTAGGAAAAAATTGCACTCCAGCACTTTGTTGTGTACACCCCAAATGATTAGGTAGTTTTGGGTTTAGTAAAGGCAAAGCCACTCTGCAGTACAAGTGTAGTTGCTGAAAATCTGAGGGGAAGCACTGATGATTTTAATATCCAATCATGTAGAAGAAAATAGTTTTTTTCTTATTTTCTTCCTTGCTTGTCCACCTCCATCTCCAGCAATTGCACTTGTAGTGCAAAGTGGATTTGCCTTTAGTAAATGGACCCCAAAGTCCAGGTTTCCCTAATAATTTGGGGTGTATACTGCAAAATGCTAGAGTGCACTTTACATAATGGGAAACTATTTAGATTGATCTGTGTGTCCCCAAGAAAATACATTAGTAGGGTTTTACCCTCACTTCCTGTTTGGCTATGTGACAGGAAGTGAATGAATTTGAAGTAGAAAGTGACAAAATTTGGGAGGTGTCTTCACCCTATCAGGGGTGCAGACATCCCCAAAAAAATTGGCAGACTTTTAATCCCTCTGCACTCTAGCCCCAAGCACAAATAAGAAAGGATTTCATTTACTGTATTTATTGGCGTATAACACTCACTTTTTTACCCTGAAAATAGAGGGTAAACTGTGCCTGCGTGTTATACGCAGGGGGCTGTGGAATTTTTTTTTCCTGAAACTTTTTTCTTAAAATTAGGGTGCGTGTTATATGCCTGTGCATGTTATACGCTAATAAATACGGTAGTATACATTTGCAAAGACACATTCCTCAGATCAACTGTGATGCATGTCAATGGCCCATTTAGCCCTTGTTTAATAGAAAACACCAGTTGCCTTTCACTAGAAACATTTGTTAGTCCAATCCTGGAAATCTGCATCTGCTTTACTATCACTTTCCCTAAAAATTGGGGTCCTGCACATAGATGCGCGACCACCGTGTATTGGATATGCGCATATGTGGTTCTCGGAAAGCGGTGGCCAGCACACAGGACATCATGCCCCTACAGGAAGTTGCTTGTACTGCTGCTAAGGTCTCTGAGGAAGGGATGATACTTATTTGCAAATTTACGAAAATTGTTTATTTAACATTGGGTGGTGTTTGTGTGGGTCCCAAACACACATTCATACATATTATCAATGCTGTATCCTGGCCTATTGGCATGGTTATATTTTCTTAGTCCTCTCAATAAAATTATCAGAAATTTGTGCTTAAAGTAGAACTATAATCAACACTTTTTTTTTCTCATTTTGAATAGAGTAAGGGAGGGTTATAGCCCCTGTCAATTTATTTTGTACCATCCCTGTCCAATTGCGGAGATTTACCTTCACTTACTGCCCCATAGCCAAACAGGAAGTGAGAGAAAAACTATGCAAATTAAGGGAATCCAATGCCCTCAGAACTGAAAATTTCTGGGTGGGTCTTAAAAACAGGGTGTGGCCTTGACATGAAGGGGTGGGTCATTTTTCAATTAGGAGGTGCAGAAGTTTAGTCAGGCCTAGGGCAGCACAAAACCTAAATATACTACTAAATATTAGGTCTTTTTTAGACAGGATACAATTTTCAGCATGTTTTTAGATTGTGGGAAGAAACCCACGCAGGCACAGGGAGAACATGCAAATTTCAGGCAGATGGTGTCACGGGCGGGATTCGAACCAGCGACCCTTTTTGCTGCTAGGTGAAAGTGCTATCCACTACACCACTGTGCTGAACGAACATGTATCTAGAGATGTAGGTTCTTGTGTCCACTTGTGAAAACACAAGTGGGTCATGGCTAGGTATGAGCCAACCCCCCCCCCCGGTAGGGATGAGCTTGATGTTCGACTCAAACATCGAACAATTTGTTTTTTTGCAGCAAATTTGGAAAAAAAAGCAGCGGAAACGCCCTTTAAAAGTCTATTGGAGAGAATGATAGAATGTTAATTTTAACAGTTAATATGCAAGTTATTGTTTGGTGACCTGGGTCCTGCCCCAGGGGACATGTATTAATGCAAAAAAAAAGTTTGAAAAACTGCATTTTTTTCCAGGAGCAGTGATTTTAATAATGCTTAACCACTTACATACCGTAGGATGTCATATGATGTCCTGGACTTCAGTGGGGGATATCTAAATGATGGGTGCAGCGACAGGCATCGTTCAGATATCCTTTTTTACAGGCGGCGATTGTTCGTACCATAAGAATGATCATAGCAGCGGTTCTGCCGCTTGATCGTCTTACAGGCGGCGGGAGGGGACATCCCCCCTCCCGCCACCATCCGGGGGTCTCCCGTGCTATCGGAGGCCCAGGCAACGAATCGTCCACCGCCAAATGAAGAGCATAGAGATTTAAAAACATAAACAAAGCCGCAATCGTGGCTGAAAGCATGAGATCAGTGATTTTTTTCCGATCTCATGATTTCCAGCCTGGAGGACAGATGTGGAGTCTTATTGAAATAATGTCTCTCCTTAACCACTTAAGCCCCGGACCATTTTGTTGCTAAATGCCCAGGCCAGGTTTTGCGATTCGGCACTGCGTCGCTTTAACAGACAATTGCGCGGTCGTGCGACGTGGCTCCAAAAAACAAAATTGGCATCCTTTTTTTCCCCACAAATAGAGCTTTCTTTTGGTGGTATTTGATCATCTCTGCGGTTTTTATTTTTTGCGCTATAAACAAAAATATAGCGACAATTTTTAATTTTTTTTTTATATTTTTTACTTTTTGCTATAATAAATTTCCCCCCAAAAACATATATAATTTTTTTCCCCTCAGTTTTGGCCGATACGTATTCTTCTACCTATTTTTGGTAAAAAAAACCGCAATAAGCGTTTATCGATTGGTTTGCGCAAAATTTATAGCGTTTACAAAATAGGGGATAGTTTTATTGCATTTTTATTAATTTTTTTTTTTTTACTACTAATGGCGGCGATCGGCAATTATTTTCGTGACTGCGACATTATGGCGGACACTTCGGACAATTTTTACACATTTTTTGGGACCATTGTTATTTTCACAGCAAAAAATGCATTTAAATTGCATTGTTTATTGTGAAAATGACAGTTGCAGTTTGGGAGTTAACCACAGGGGGCGCTGTAGGCGTTGGTGTTCACCTAGTGTGTGTTTACAACTGATGGGGGGTGTGGCTGTAGGACTGACATCATCGATCAAGTCTCCCTATAAAAGGGATCACTCAATCGATGCAGCCGCCACAGTGAAGCACGGGGAAGCGTGTTTACATACGGCTCTCCCCGTTCTTCAGCTCCAGGGAGCGATCGCGACAGGGCGGCTATAAACGAATAGCCGCACAGTCGTCCCGGATTGCTCCCCGCGGGTTACCGACCGCCGCATGTACCGTGGGGTGTCCCGACCGGACTCCCGACCCGCGGAAAGGCGGGGACGTACATGTACGCCCATATGCCTGTACGTGCCATTCTGTGGATGTACATGTACATGCGGCGGGCGTTAACCAGATAAAGAGGACCTGTCACACACTTTTCCTATTACAAGGGATGAGTGAGTGAGTGAGAAACTTGTAAAGCGCAGCACATGCAAACTGAATCGCCTCTGGGCGCTGTATCCATTTCATGGGGATGTTTACGTTCCTTGTAATAGGAATAAAAGTGATAAAAAAAAGGGGAAAAAAAGTGCAAAACTAAAAGAAATTACGTGGAAAAAAAATAAAAAAAAATAAAAATAAAATAAAATGCCCCTGTCTCTAGTAGCTCGCACTCAGAAGCGAACGCGTATGTAATTCCCGGCCACATATGTAAACGCAGTTTAAACCACACATGTGAGGTATTGGCGCGTGCGTTAGAGCGAGAGCAAAAATTCTAGCACTAGACCTCCTCTGTAACTCCGTATTGGATATGCGCATATGTGGTTCTCGGAAAGCGGTGGCCAGCACACAGGACATCATGCCCCTACAGGAAGTTGCTTGTACTGCTGCTAAGGTCTCTGAGGAAGGGATGATACTTATTTGCAAATTTACGAAAATTGTTTATTTAACATTGGGTGGTGTTTGTGTGGGTCCCAAACATCATCTTTCACATTATCCCAGAAAATTGGGCTAACTTTACTTTTTTAATTCATGAAACCGTTTTTTGGCAAAAAAAAAAGGCGTTTGAAAAATTATTGCACAAATACCGTTGGAAATAAAAAGTTTTAATGACCCTCACTTTATTCCCTAGGGTGTCTGCTAAAAAATATATATATAATGTTTGGGGGTTCTGAGTAATTTTCCAGAAACAAAATATAATTTTTACATGAAGGAGAGAAGTGCCAGAATAGGCGCGGTATGGGAATGGTTAAAGTGAAACAATAAAAGTGGAATAATCCTTTACATTTCATACCTGGGGGGGAGTATAGTATGCCTGTGAAGTAGTGCATGTTTCCTGTACTTAGAACTGTCCCTGTACAAGATGTCATTTCTGAAGGGGAAAAAAAGTAATTTAAGTACTCGTGGCTATAAAGAATACAGAGAACAGTCATTGCTCAAAAAAAAAGCGTGGGGGTCCCCCCAAATTCAATTACCAGGCCCTTCAGGTCTGGTATGGATATTAAGGGGAACCCCCCCGTCAAATAAAAAAAAAATTATGTGGGGTTCCCCCCAAATATCCGCTTCAGGCCCTTCAGGTCTGGTATGGATTTTAAGGGGAACTCCACTCCAAATAAAAAAAATGGCATGGCGTTCCCCCAAAAATCCACACCAGACCCCTTATCCGAGCACGCAACCTGGCCGGCCACAGGAAAAGAGGGGGGACTAGAGAGCGCCCCCCTCCTGAACGTACCAGGCCACATGCCCTCAACATGGGGAGGATGCTTTGGGGTCCCCCCAAATCACCTTGTCCCCATGTTGATGGGGACAAGGACCTCATCCCCACAACCCTGGCCGGTGGTTGTGGGGGTCTGCGGGGGGGGCTTATCGGAATCTGGAAGACCCCTTTAACAAAGGGGACTCCCAGATCATGCTTCCCCGTGTGAAATGGTAATGGGGTACAATGTACCACTACCGTTTCACCCAAAAAAAGTGTCAAAAATGTAAAAAAAGACAATAGCCGGTTTTTGACAATTCCTTTATTAATGTCTTCTTTCAGCGCTTCTTCTCCCATCTTCTTCTTTTGTGAATTTTGGTTTTCTTCCTCCTTCTTGTTCTTCCTCTGCTTCTTTCTTCAGTCTTCTTGTCCGCATCTTGCACCGGCTTCTTCTTTCCCGCTTGGTTCTCTGAGCGATCCGCTTCCAATTGAAGTTCCCGCTGTGTGGCGCTCCTGTTGTTATGCCAGTGCTTTTATATCTGAGGACGCAGCGTCAACCGGTGACCCTGCCCTACTCTGACACACATGTACTACACAGGGACTTCCCTATGGATTTCCCTGTGGCGTCAGAGGGGGGCGGGGTCACCGAGTGACGCCGCGTCCTCAGTTATAAAAGAACTGTCAGAAGAACAGGAGCATCACACAGCTGGAACTTCAATTGGAAGCGGGTCATACAAAGTACTTAATTGGGGAAGAAGTAGCCGGTGCAAGATGCGGACGAGAAGAAAGAAGCAGAGGAAGAAACCCGAATGCACAAAAGAAGAAGATGGGAGAAGAAGCACGGAAAGAAGACATTAATAAAGAAATTGGCAAAACCGGCTATTGCCCTTTTTTAAATTTTTCACACTTTTTATGTGAAATGGTAGAGGTACAATGTACCCCATTACCATTTCACACAGGGGGCGGGATCTGGGGGTCCCCTTTGTTAAAGGGGTCTTCCAGATTCCAATAAGCCCCCGCCTGCAGACCCCCACAACCACCGGCCAGGGTTGTGTGGATGATGCCCTTGTCCCCATCAACATGGGGACAAGGTGCTTTGGGGGGGGCCCGAAGCATCCTCCCCATGTTGAGGGCATGTGGCCTGGTACGGTTCAGGAGGGGGCGCTCTCTCGTCCCCCCCTCTTTTCCTGCGGCTGGCCAGGTTGCGTGCTCGGATAAGGGGTCTGGTGTGGATTTTCGGGGGAACTCCATGCCATTTTTTTTTATTTGGGATGGAGCTCCCCTAAAAATCCATACCAGACCTGAAGGGCCTGGTATGGATATTTGGGGGGAACCCCACGTAATTTTTTTTAAATTTGACAGCGAGGTTCCCCTTAATATCCATACCAGACCTGAAGGCCTGGTAATTGAATTTGGGGGGACCCCCTTGCTTTTTTTATGAATGAATTTTCTCTGAATTGCCAGGAGCCGACAATTCATTATAGCCGTGAGGGATTTTTAAATGACTTTTTTCCCTTCAGAATTTCATTTTGTGCAGGGACAGTTCTAACCACGGGAAACATGCACTAATTTACAGGCATACTTTACACCCCCCCCCTAGGTATGAAATTAAAAGTAATATTTCACTTTTATTGTTTCACTTTAAGCATTATTAAATTCACTGCTCCCGAAAAAACTGCTGTTTTAAAAAAAAAATGGGATTGATACATGTCCCCTGGGGCAGGACTCAGGTCCCCAAAACAAACAAAAACTTGCATATTAACCTTTAAAATTAACACTTTTTATTTCTCCCGGCATTACATATTTATTATTGCATTGCGCCCGCTGCTGCGCCGGTTCACACGCTCAATTAATGATTTATCCGGCGCACCAATTGAGCCATGAACCGGCGCAGCGCATTGTTTATAGTAAACTTATATGGACTTTTACCATCAGAAAAAAATGTTTATATATGTTTATATATTTGTGCTATCTCCCATCACGGGATCTCAATGTACGTGTTTTGAGGGTGCAACCTACTTAAGTTGTGAGGAAGGGTTTACACCCCCAAAACACATCTATTGATCCCCCATGATGGGAGATAGCACAAATATATAAACATATATAAACATTTTTTTCTGATGGTAAAAGTCCATATAATGAGATCGCAAAAATGGAAAAGGTTGGTATGAAATAAATAGTCCACTTAATCCCAAAGAGAGAGGAGCAGAAATGAATCTTGCTGGGGTCCTGTAAGTCACCACCACACGTGCTCAGAGAAATTCAAGGGGGTTGTACAGATAGAAGCCCCCTCCTGTCTAAACTCTTACCCCAAAGATAAGAACTGCAGGCATATATATGTAAAGACGATCTCCAGCAGGTGTCTCTAATCTCTCACAAATGGTCACACTGATCCCTCACAGTTCACATAGAGAAATAAAGGGAACTGACATAGCGTGGAAACTGATTTAAGATTTATTAAATAAACATTCCAATTCCAATAAAATTCGCACTCACAAACAGCTCTAATCAAAACAGCATTACCCCCAGACCATATTGCTGCCCAAAGACCAGAGAACTTTTTGCGATTCGGGACTGCGTCGCTTTAACTGACAATTGCGCGGTTGTGCGACTTGGCTCCCAAACAAAATTGGCGTCCTCTTTTTCCCACAAATAGAGATTTCTTTTGGTGGTATTTGATCACCTCTGCGTTTTTTATTATTTGCGCTATAAACAAAAACAAAGCGACAATTTGAAAAAAATTAATATTTTTTACTTTTTGCTGTAATAAATATCCCCCAAAAATATATAAAAAACACTTGTTTTTCCTCAGTTTAGGCCGATACGTATTCTTCTACATATTTTTTGTAAAAAAAATCGCAATAAGCGTTTATTGATTGGTTTGCGCAAAAGTTATAGCGTTTACAAAATAGGGGGCATTTTTATGGCATTTTTATTAATATTTTTTTTACTAGTAATGGCGGCGATCAGCGTTTTTTTCGGTACTGCAACATTATGGCGGACACTTTGGACACTTTTGACACATTTTTGGGACCATTGGCATTTTTATAGCGATCAGTGCTATAAAAATGCATTGGATTACTATAAAAATGCCACTGGCAGTGAAGGGGTTAACACTAGGGGGCGAGGAAGGGGTTAAGTATGTTCCCTGGGTGTGTTCTTACTGTGTGGGGGGGTGGCCTCACTAGGGGAAATCACTGGTCTTCTGTTCATACGTTGTATGAACAGAGGATCAGCATTCCCCCCCCCCCTGACAGGACCAGGAGCTGTGTGTTTACACACACAGCTCCCGGTCCCTGCTCTGTAACGAGCAATCGCGAGTGCCCGGCGGTGATCGCGCCCACCGGGCAGGCGTACGGGACTCAGGGGTGAGTGGGGGGCGCGTGCGCGCCCCTAGTGGCCTGCGAGAGAGCCGACGTAGAGCTACGGGCTCTCGCGCAGGGGAGCCAACCTGCCGCCATAAAACGACGGTGGCAGGTCGGCAAGTAGTTAATCACATCATGAACCGTCAGCTCAGTAGATACTCAGAGTCTCCTACCGCACACTGCTTTCTGGAGCACGGGGATGACTGCTCACATTCCCAGTCCTGTCTGACGGCTACCAGTTGCGTGCCTCGGCTTCACCCTGATTAGTTTTGTCTGGTTGACATCATCAAAGGGTGGAGCCAGGTACGCATTACATCCTATTTATACCTCCGAGCGATAACCCGGTGTATGTAGTTTATTGGTCGAATTGAATCAGCTGACAGCCACATGTAACTCTGGGCTTCCCTGTTTGTCGGTAACCACACAAGCACACAAGTTCAGTGGAGTACACCAGCTGACAGCTACATTCGATGCTGGACTAACATGTTTACTCAGGGTTGCTAGAGAAATTCAACCCATATTCCACAGCTAGTGGTAATAAATAATCATACTTGTCAGCCCAGCGCACTAGTTAATGTGGTCTGCCCGGTATTTTATGCATCTACATCGGGTTATATCCCGCATAATACAGGCATATTATAAAACAAATTATTTTTAAAAGTTATCTTAAAACCGTTTTTAATCAATATGTATATATATAAAACAAATTCAAAAATGTATATAAAAACTGATTTTGAAACCCATTACTGAGAAAACATTCATCACCTGGAATAAAATAACATAAGGTAGAATAAAATAAAATAAAATAAAATAAGAATAAACCGGCACTTTAGTCTAGCGAAACGAACATTGCATATATCAAAAGCTCAAAGAGCATATATATAAATGCCCACAGTCCCATCCAACTGTGCCTACTGCAATATGTCCGGTATTCTTAGGCATATTCTTAGACACTGCACCTATAATACCCATCATGAACCCCAAATTGGGGAAAAAAGTTTTTTTAGAACTACAATTTACCAGGCAGATATAACAAGAACACTACTTACTTACATGTTCTTGTATGAAAAATAAAAATGAAGAAAAGAAGACAAATATATAAGATGACGATATACTATGTAATGTCCAACATGACTGTCACATCAAGCAAGACATATCTATCTCAGAGTAGAAGCTGCATAGGTGCATCACACTATATTCTCATATGCGCATCACTACTACAACCTATGAGATAACAAAAATTTATTGATTCTAAAGATAAAGATACAGAACTCTAAATAGGTAATATACCCTCTGACAACCGCTAATAAACAACTTTTCATCAGAAGGTATCAGTGGTTGCTGATGAAACAGTTAATGTCTAGTTCAACGTTTAAACCAGCAGGTGTCAAGGTATTCATTAAATATATCCACCGAGTTTTGCTTTTGGATATTTCTCTCACCATATTAGAGCCCCTACAGTTTGGAAATATCCTGTCTATACCCCAGAATTTCAAACCCGAGGGGTCACGGTTATGGTATTTTCTAAAGTGAAGAGATACTTCATGGAATTTAAACCCTATTTCTATATTGTGGATGTGTTCAGAGCCACGTTTTTTAAGGGTCCTCTTTGTACAACCCACGTACATCAAATTACATGGGCATTGTAACACATACACAACGTGTGTGGTGCTGCACGTGATAAACTCATTAATTTTGAAACTTAGATTATTACCTGTGGACACAAACTCTGTTAACCTCCCTGGCGGTATGATTCTGTCTGGAATTACGTACCAAAAGCGGTACATTTTTTTTCATGGAAATTTGGTGATATGTATTATAGGCCTGCAATTCTTAGTAATTACTTACTTAAACCTGACCAAAACAAGACTCTAGTAGACATTCCAGATGTGATAAATTTGAAACACAAACACATGAATTATAATTAATCAATAATATAATTTTATTCAACAAAGCAATGAAAAATAAAGAAATTAGTCAAAGAAAGAAATTCAATACACATCCATAGTGTGAAACACTTTGAAGCAAGGAAATAGACAAAGTCCGACATTGCAATCTGGGCAATAGTACCTTGATTCTTTTCGGACTTTTTTCCCATTTTCATCCCTCTTGGAGCAGCAAACGATGCACATCCTGGTAGGCGCTAACTTTCGTGCGGTTGGCGGTACAAATTCCAAAAAATGACGACCTTTCAGGCGCTCTGGATTCCCAACGTCAACAGAGCGTCGTCCGTGTCTGTTAGCAGACACTGATGCCGTCGGGTGATTGATAAAGATCTGCTCAGCCACCTTCCATATAAAGTCCGAATGAACAAGAGGTATGTTCGTGTTTTCTTTGTAAAGGATATAGGCGTTCCAAAGACATTGTTCAAGGAGATGCCTAAAAATCTTTTTATAGTACTTCTTTTGTTGTTTTCGCATCGCCGGGTAAAATGTCATCGCCTGATCGGCTCGGTCGACACCTCCCATTGTGTGGTTATAGTCGATCATGACTTGTGGTTTCAGCACTTCTTTTCCGTATTTTGTGCGGACCATGGCAGTGGAGGTGCTGTGCACGGTGCTCATGAGACACACGTCCTTTTTGTCTCGCCAGCGCATTGCCATCATTTTGCCCTTTTGAAAGGCAACCATCTCTCCTTTTTTTATTTTTTTCTTGCCAAACGTAGATGGCATGTCACGCCGGTTTGGCCTCACGGTACCATACCCGTCCGTTTTATTGTGGAGCAAAACCTCATAAAGTTCTGGTGACGTGTAAAAATTGTCTGTTGTCACGCAGTATCCCTGGTTCAACAATGGGTCCAGCAGTGACAGGACAGAAGATGTGGCCATCCCATAGCGGCTGTACCTGGGATTGAATTTGGTACCTTTCCCGGTGTAAATTACCGAATTCCATATATAGCCGGTGGATGATTCACATAGCATGTAAAATTTTATCCCAAAGCGCGCTCTTTTGGACGCAATAAATTGGATCCAACTCAGGCGTCCCTTGTAGGCCATCAGACTTTCGTCCACACTTACATCCCTTTCTGGCACATAGGTCCGCTGAAAGTTGGCAACAATCATCTGGCACACCTCCCAGATTTTTTTCAGCTTTGGCGCAGGATGTGTGGCCTCGTCAAATTCTTCGTTGTTGGCGAAGTGCAGGTTTTTCATTATTAGTGAAAAGCGATACTCGGACATCACAGTGCCAAAAAACGGAGTGGCCAGCATCTTATTGGTGGTCCAGTACCACTTCTGGAGCGGTTTGCCCACCACCCCCTGAAGGATGATGAGTCCCAAAAAATTCCAAATGTCCTCCTCGGTGACCGGTTCCCATTTTCTGGACCTGGAAAATCTGCCACGCAGCGTAGCATGTTGCTGATCGTGGTAGCGATTGGTCTCCGTCACAATTTGTAAAATGACCTCCTCAGATAAAAAGAGTTTCAAATACGCCATAGGGTTGTCGGCCTCCACATCTACCTTCATCCCAGGAGATCCAGTAAATCGGAACCTCGGGGGCGCTGTCTGGTCCACATCGCTATCTATAGGGCACCAAGTGCGCACATCACTCAGGTCAGGTGCGGGATCATCTGCGGCGTCACTTTCTATATCAGTGTCAGTGTCAGATCCAGATGATAAATCTCCATACGATTCACTGTCGCTCTGATCTGCGAGCAACTCTGTGTCGCTGCCGCTATCGCTGTCGCTCAGCTGGTCCAAAAGCGCATTTGGAGGACAGCGCTTTTTTGATGCCATTTTTTATATGGTTTTATAAGGTTTTATATGTCAGCAATGACAATGGCAAGGGGCAATGAAAGGGCACTGTGTCAGTTTTCAAAGTGATACAGTGTAATCCTCTCAGATTACATTGTATCACCACCTTTTTATGTGTTTGTGTTGGTGCAACATTTGAATTTCCCTCCCAGTTCCGTTCCCATGCACCATTGCGGTGCAGGGAACGGAACCAGGAAGTCAGATGACTGATGGACGGCGCGGTGTGTGTCTCGGCGGCGATCACAGCAATGATAGATCATCGCTGGATCGCCTGGACAAGGTAAGGAACACCGCTGCGCTCTCTGCACATTCACCCCGAGCGTGACTCGGGCTAACCGATCGTAACATAAAAAAACAGCCCCGAGTCACGCTCGGGTTTACCGCTCAGAGGGTTAAGCCACGGATTGACAAAAGAACTTTAGCACATGTTTTGCACTTTCTGCAAGCAAAAAAACCTGCACAATCCCAGAACATCACTGGTCTCACTGGTGGGTCCAATACTTTTTTAACTATCTTATCCCCGAAATTGGGGGCCTTCCTATGTATGAATGTCGGGCTGTTCGGTAAAGATTGGCTCACAATTCTATCCATACATAGTATGTGCCAGTGTTGCTGAAAGATCCTTTCGACATCCTTATATTGCTCATGGAAGTTGGAGATGAATCCCCATTCATGTTTTGAGTTTTTTTCTTTTATTTTATTCTCCAAGCACGATTCTCGTAGGAAAATTACCCACTTCTGAGATAATTTCATCCAAAATAGGCTCGTTATACCCCTTTTGCATAAAGCGGGTTTTAATAATTTCTGATTGAGAATGGAAGTCCGTATCCAACGTGCAGTTTCTCCTAATCCTCATCACTTGGCATTTTGGAATGTTTTTCCGACAATGTGGGTGATGCCCACTGGTGATTGGGAGATAGCTGTTCCTATCCGTTGTTTTAAAGTACACGTTAGTAATTAAACCAACGCCTTGCCTTATGATGTTAACGTCGTATTCAAGTACGATGTTATTGGTGTTGGAATTAAGTACTTTCATGAAGTCATGTAAGGAACTTTCAGTACCCTCCCATATGAACAGGAGATCGTTGATATACCTCTTGTAAAAGAGTAGCTGATCTTGTTTCTGTGAGAAGACAGATTTGTTCTCCCACTATCTGATATTGCCTTCAGTTTTTCAAAGGTTGAACTTTGTAAGTTCCATAGTTTTATATGTTTTATTTTTTGAAACATTCCTGTTTATGCAAAACCCCCAAAAAAGTTTTAAACATTGTGAATGTGCACAGAGTAAAAATAGTTTGATAATCAACAATGTGTGGCTTCTTCTTTCTATTCTCAATGCCAGTTTTAAAATTAAGTTGTTGTTTACAGTGACAATGGTGGTTATTTACTAAAGACAAATCTACTTGGCAGTTAATGTGCACTAGGAGAACCTGGAAGGCAGATAAAAGAAACACAAGCAATAAGGAAAAATCTAGCTTTTCACAGAATTTACTTTATTTTTTTAAATTAAACATTGTCTGGCATAGCAATGGCCCCTCTACCAGTAAAATACTCAACATATTTCTCCCACACTTTACGGACGCTTTGGGGGGCCAAGCCAGTATGGCCAGTATCCAGGCCCGTCAGGGGATTATCTGAAAGTCCGGCCCTAACTGTTGGAACACTCCACCATCGGACATCCAGCCATTCTTCCCCACGTCCACATACAGAAATTCATACTGTGCCGATAACACCGGCATCAACACTATACTATTAAAACCTATATAGTTATAATCATATGACCCTGAATGGGGTGGTGGCACTATGCGGACGTGCTTCCCATCTATTGTCTCTCTGCAGTTGGGGAAGTCTCACCGCTGGGCAAACTGGGATGCCACAGTCTGCCATTTCTGTGGCGTTGAAGGAAACTGTGGGGTAAAACCAGAAAAAAATAATACTTTTGCACATAACATTGCAAGCAGATTACACAAAAACATTCTTGGAGTAATGAGTATTTAAAGACAAAAAAAGAAGGCCCAATTATCAGATTCCTCACCCCCTCCGATGGCCACTGTAAAAAAATTAGGGGGGTTCTAGCTGAGTTTGGGGCCCTCCAAAAAAAAGCCTCTGCCACTCTGCCTGAATTTAATGAGAACAAAAACACTTGTACACATATTGGGGGGGGGGGTAAAGCACTACAATGGAGCTGAAAAAATACATCATTAAGTGACTAGGCTAGACGTATATGGGCCCAGGATAGCATGCTGGAGAGGTTAGTGAAGGCAAAAATGCACGCAGGCCAAAAAAGGAGCATTAAAAGCTTACAGCATGCATGGGGACAAAGGAACAATAACAGCATTTTACAAACATGGTAATTAGGGAAGGATTAAAGAAATACAATACATTAGCAGACATACATACATAGAGTGTGATGTTAAAGGAGAAAAGTTACCTTCATATTATCCTTCTGCAGAACTTGAATTATGGCAGAACAGATCTTTGGTGTAATGATCCCCAGAGCCTGGGTGAGATGCCTGTTGAGAACTTTGGTTCCTGCAGGCTTTTCGCATTCGCAAGGTATCGCAACGTGACAACTAGTCTCTACTCTGCAGTGATGGCTTGTCTCATCACGGTGTCCTGTCTCGTGATATAGGGGGACACCAAATCCAACAGATAATTTCTGAAGTCATCAGGATTATTTTCCTGGATTTCATGCAGCAGAGGCATATGAGAGAATTGGTCCCACTGGAGCAACCAATTCTTGGTCCATGAACTCCTTCTCTCCCTGTTCATGGACTGAGCTTGGGTCAAAGCATTAACCCCAACACCAAGCCCAAATGCAGCACAAGGTCTACGAGGAGAACGTACTTCCAACATGGCTAGAAACCGGTCGGCTGGTCAGAATGAACTAAACAGAACGCACTGAGGAACAGAACCCACAAGCACCAACTGAACATCAGAAAACAATCTGAAAAGCACAGAGACTGAAAAGCACGAATCGGCTCTCACCAAACTTTTACTAACACGCGGTAACACAAAATAAGCAAAGCAGCCCAAAGGGTGGCGCCGTTGCATTTGAACTTCCCCTTTATAGTGCCGTTGTACGTCACCACGTTTTGGACGGTCGGAATTTGGTCTGACAGTGTGTATGCAAGACAGCTTGAATGGAATTCCGACGGAAAATTCCATCTGAGTTTATCACGTTTGGAGATTATGATGGTGTGTACAAGGCATTACTGCTGCATTTCTCCAGTGCATCTGGTGAGTCAGCTTAAAAGCTAGCATTCACCTTTTGAAAAAAATAATAATAATAATAATAAATGTACATTTTTTTGCAGGTAAAAAAAAATTGCATTTACTTATTTTATAAGGAGCCAACATGTACTTTAAGAGTGTTAGTGTGCTTAATACTTTAGTAGCACACACTGAGCACACAAAAAAATATGTCCATATTAGTGAGGTCAGCATTACAGCCAGTCTGGGGAGATAATAGGTTTAAAAAGGCTTTCAGATTGTGCTTAACATATGAATGTCTATAAAGTATTGATTTACAGTTGCACTTAGCTTTCTTCCTTGATAAATTAGGTAGTACATTCCTGACTTTTGTCTTTTGACCAATCTACCTTAAAGGCAAAGAGTACATGTTTTAAGGTTTAACTATCTTACAATGTAAACGTTTTTAAATTCAGGTATACTTTTATGCACTGCTGTAAGTTTATGCTAGTTGTAAGGTTATTCCTGTGCATACAATTGAGCAGCATGCTCAAATAAATATGAAATGGAAGCCCACCTTTACACCATTTTTCATGTTACATTTATATGAAGGGTGCAACATGAAGCATTATCACATACATACTATTTTCAAAATCCAACAACCTCCTTAATTAAATTGTGGTGTGCTTCTGCCTGTGGAAAATTGGAATGATTTAAATTTAACATGGTTGTGTAGGACGCTGCTAACAGTCCAGGAGTGATCTCAGGAAATGCCTACATGTCCCATCTGCTACCGCAGTGGAGGCACTATACAAAGCACACGGGCGAACCCTCCACCCTCCATTCTGTAGTTAATCCTCCATCAGGTCTGTACCTCTATATGGACCTGAGGCTGGGAAAAATCATTGCAAGGGCCTGTTGCTGAATATAATAATTTGTGCAAAAGCATGGCCAGAAGGTGAACTAAGGGCCAGATTCACCAAAGAGATACGTATCTCTGTTTCTATCTATGCGACTGATTCATAGAATCAGTTACGCATAGATATCCATAAGATCCGACAGGTGTAATTGTTTTACACTGTCGGATCTTAGGATGCAGTACCGCGGCCACCACTGGGGGGAGTTTGCGTCGTAAACCAGCATCGGGTATGCAAATTAGGAGTTACGGCGATTCCCGACGGATTCCCGTCGCTGCTAGTCTAGTTTCCCATCGCAAAGTTAGTCGTCGTTTGACCTGCCTTAACTTTACTCAGCAATCGTATTGCTGTTTAAAGTATGGGCGTCGTTCCCGCGTCGAAATTTAAAATTTAACGTCGTTTGCGTAACACGTCGGGGAATACGGAAGTACGTTCGAAAAAATTACGTCACGGCGCGCAAATCACGACGGGAATTGCGAAACTGAGCATGCGCAGTAGGTCCGGTGCGGGAGCGCGCCTAATTTAAATGGCACACGCCCATTTGAATTGGCCCGCCTTGCGCCGGAGGCTGCCAGCGTAGTTTTCATCGCAAGTGCTTTGTGAATCAGGCACTTGCGATGAAAACTTGCAGCGGTGTAACGTATCTACGATACGTTACGCCGCCGCAGTTCTATGTGAATCTGGCCCTAAGCCTTATATATATATATATATGAAAAAAGTAAATGATAAGCGCTTCACATATGTGATGTGGACCACAACAAAGGTAAAAAGTGATAAACGTATTAACACAAACAAGTGGAGTGGCTACACTTATAGCTGAGTGCACAAAGTGAGTCCCAACTCAGGAATGTTCAAATGAATGAACCTCTATACACCAGGGTGCATCTAAGTGCAAAGTGATGAACAAAAAAGTAAAATATAAAACTGGGATGAAAAACAGGTGATGCACAGATCAGTCCATAAGAGAATGATGGAATGGTGTTCCGAGATGCTGAATTCTTCACTATGACAGTAGTTGTGCATCTAAATATTCACACAGGTGTTGTAGTTCCCTTACTTAAGGGTGCTATATAAAGGCATATAGTGATGTTTCTCCAAGGTGCGGGTCTCGCTCTTCCCAGAAGTGTTCGCCCAGACTGCTCACCCGCTGCACGCCACTAATATGGTTTAGGCTTGGTGATCCAAAATCCAGAATGCAGTGAGGGAGGAAAAAAAGGGGACCAAATGCCTCCAATAGTGAAGTGGGTTTTAAAATCTGGGGAAAGTTTATTGCACAAAAAATCAATATATCGCACAGAGGAATAAAAAATGGGTACAAACAAATGACACCAAATTGCGGGGACGAGGCGATCGTATTGCCGCCTTACGTCCGATGGCCTCCGGCTTGTGTGGGTGTCACGGTTAAAAGCGGGAACGTTTAATACCGGTTAAAAACACTTACAGTTTTGTAGATAAAAAAGGACATCAATGTTGTAAAGTGCATGGCAGCAGTAGAGTCCCGACGCATTTCGCTACAACTAGCATCGTCTGACAGACGATGCTAGTTGTAGCGAAACGCGTCGGGACTCTACTGCTGCCATGCACTTTACAACATTGATGTCCTTTTTTATCTACAAAACTGTAAGTGTTTTTAACCGGTATTAAACGTTCCCGTTTTTACGGTATCACGCTATGTGCCTTTCGTTTTCCTTCACATACCCTGGGCAAGCTCTTGAATTCCCATGAGCCATCTCCCAGCTGAGGTTATCCCTTCCACCTGTTACTAAGCGAAGACTTCACCATTATTTGCTGGTCGTATGTTTTGGTGTGTTCCGGTATATCTTCTCATCTATACCATTTACAAGCTTTACTGACCCTTTGGGCATAAGCTCACTTGGGTCCATCGCATCTGGTAAGCCTCCCCTCCTGGTGGCGGGCGTTATCACTAACATTCTAGTTCCATTAGAATCACCGTGGGTGTCTTGTCACTGCTATTTGATTGATCATCTCAACTTTTGATTCCACGTTCACTTTTATGGACTCATATTTTCACAGTTATTGACATTTAGGCCTAGGTCTACAGTGTCTCCACTACATCATTCATCATTATTTTCAATTTTAAGATCAATGTACATATTTATGGACTCACATATTTTTGTTTACACTTATGTGTGTTTAATATAGACATTACTGTCTTTTTACTATTTATTTCTCAGCGCTGCATTTTTTGGATTTATGTTCAACCGTTTGTCGAATAACGAATGTTATGGGCCGTTCGCACCAAATTCGAGTGGTGTTTCACGGCTGTAAGATTAGGGGTTGTTAACTCTCGTGGTATGCGTTTTTTCAGTGATTCACACCAGTCAGGAACTATGTTTTAAGGGCATGGTAGCCCATTTTTATTAAAAAGGCAAAAATAAAAAGTTCAATCACAGGTTTCCCACGCAGGGGGTTCTGTAATAGATTAATTAATTTCCTGACACAATTTCAGGATTAACCCCATTCTGCCATTTGATTCAAATTAATATGGTGAGACTGTGCAATCCATAGACAAAAAAAGATCACATCTCACCTCTTTCAGCATTCACCAGCAACAGGGGAGGGCTATGGCCCACACAGCTTCCTTTTATTAAAAGCATAGAATCACAAATACATGCAATTGATTGGTTCACATTATACATCCACACCCATCGACCCTCCCCCTCCTTGTGACGTCTGTAGCACATGGCATGCATTGCCATTGCATATGCATAATGCGTATAAAAACAAATAAACAGTATAAGGAATATAGGAAAGAGAAACATTTCAGTGATTCTAATAATAAAAAGAATTAGCCTAATTTGAAAATAGGAAATTTACCCTAATCTATCACAATCCCCCCTTAAAATGACTATTTTATCAGTACTGTCCCTACATTATCTTTGTCCCTGGTCTGGCCTCTCTACTGTCAACTCTTTTATTTTTCGTATAGCTTCCAGACAGGGCTATTCCGTAGTCCTTCTTCATCGAAACTTCAGGAGGCATTCAAACACTATTCTTTCCCTCACTTGAAAGTGTGGTATGTGTTTTTCTTAACAGGTAAAGACGGTAATGGAGGACACGGTCAATATAACAAAACATTATCGTAACCAATAAAAACAGAAACAAAATTGCTATACCTGAGCACAAATGTGTTATCACCCAAAATACTGTCCCCAGGTAACATTCTTAAATGCACCCCCCTTATCACCTAATATCATGTATAAGGCCATATTTTTTACAAAGTCATTTGTGAAGTGGCCTCTGGGTGTTCAGTTAAACCTTGGAGTGTATCTCTGTTTATAGTCAACAAACCTCTGTTGACCATAGCAAACATAATTTATCCAATCTACATTCCCATTACTAAGTTACATTTCATAAAAGCATCGGTTTTACCTAATTACTATATTCTCTTTCATAAGCATTTTAATTTTGCAGAAGAACATTAATTTTATATTGGGTTCTGTCCTAAATATTTTATTTCCTAAAGAAACGTATTCATATTGAATTACACTAGTTTTCAGAACCGATCATACAGTATGAATACTCTTGTCGCATGACTGTTTAAACAAACGAATATACAGGAAGTTTCACTGCTCCCTTACATGGATCCAGGTATAAAGGCACAGTATCCCTTCGCACAATACATCTGTCAATCTGAAGCCTGGAAAGTGACATTTTGATTCATCACTGTGGCTCTATCATACTGCATCATCTGTTCATATTGTATCTTTAATTTTCACTATTTTAACTGACCTTTTCTTTTTAACATCCAGTTATTACTAGACAAAGCTTAAACAAAGCTGAGTATACTAACACCTTCCATTCTTTTTGAACCAACACCCTTAAAGTAAGATGTTATCCGAAACAAATGGTGCAAAAACCCACATTTTTAGTAAAATACCAGAGAGAGAGAGAAAGTCACATGGTTTCTGGTTTCTGCAAACACACTGAAGGGCAATTTTACCAATGTGTGTCAGGCTGTGTAACCCGATCTCTAACAGCTAAGGTCACATTCCTTCAGTGCTTCTCTAAGGAAACATCTGTTGCCCCCCACTGCTTAGAGAAGATTGTACACGCTTATATTGACACCACTCACCATACAATGTGACTACAATCAAATTGTATTGTTTTTCTCATTTGTAACCCTTTTTAAAAAAAACTAAACATATTTGGTTTGTACGTCTGCCAAAAATCATGTACATTACATTATAATATGACATTTCCCAACTACAGCAGCGACAAAAGATCATCTAGAGGACAAACTCGTGAAATTCACAGACTAGCTCCAGCCTAATGAACTGTGAAGTGGCCATTTTCACGAGAACCTTCTTCAACCGATCCAAAATTTCTAGCCTGTCAGAAACGTCACATTATAAAAACTTTTAACACTTTTTTGTTTTTATTCTATTTTTATTTTTACTATTTTTATAAAAATTTTAGATTGAACATAACTTTCATATTTTAATATTTTTCCTGGGGAACCTTATAATAAATTAGAACAGTCTACTACCCCAATTTAACAACCAAACCCAAGTTTAGAATCTGTTGTAAACATTGCTCAATCCTCAACTTATTATTAATTCTTACAACCAAATCTGTAAGATTTTTGTTAAATACTAAATACCATATTGTTTTCCATTATCTTTACATCATCTTAATCAATAGTTTTTCGTTAAAACTCTGTTCTGATCCCATGTTTGTGCTTTGACATATCATAATACATTTTCAGTTGTTGAGGATAACATATTCATAAACATTTACAGACAGTATTAAACTTAATTTTCTCATTGAAGAACTTCTTTACACTCTGACATTAATTAACTAATTACCCTATGCAGGGCAGGACTTAGGGTGGTGGGGGCCCCTGGGCTTGAGTGTTGAAGGGGCCCCCTGGAGCCGAGAATTGGGGGGGATCGAAGTTGTTGAGCGGGGGGGGCGAATTGAAGTTGTTGAGCGGGGGGGAGCGCATTAACGTTGTTGAGCGGGGGCGGATTTTGCAGTTGTTGAGGGGGGGAGTGCCTCTCACCTGTGCCAACACCCGGGGCCACAGACTGTCATTAGCCCGGCTGTCGGCTTTCTTCCCTTCAGCAGCCACAGCCCTCCACACACCGCTCCGGTTCCTCCTGCTTCCGTGCTGCCTCCTCTTGCAGTGCGGGAAAATTAACCCTTTTGCGGGACTGCGGGAAGAAGCTGTCTGTGCGGGAAAGAATCCGTGCGTGTTGGGAGGTATGTGCAGGGCCGCCATCAGGAATTTTGGGGCCCCTTGCACAGCTTAAGGCATGGGCCCCCTGAAGCAGAGAACCTAGGGGGGGTGGGGGTGCTGCCGCCTGAAATTGAGAAGCGTGGGGGCTGCCGCAAATTGAGAAGCGGGGGGGGGGCCTTTACAAAAAAAATAAGAAATAAAGAAGAAAACAAATTATATATATATATATATATGTATATACAGTATATATATATATAAAAAGGGGGGTAGCCATCCAGGGCCCTGGGGACCTCTGGGCCTTTTAATAAAAATAAAAAATAAACCTCTGGGCCCTTTAATAATAAAAAAAAACATTTATAAAAAATACATAAAAAAAGGGAGGTTGCCATCCGGGGCCCTGGGGACCTCTGGGCCTTTTAATAAAAAATAAAAAAAATAAACAAAAATAAAAAAATAAACATTTATAAAAAAAAATAAAAAAAGGGGGGGTTGCCACATGGAGCACTGGGGACCTCTGAGCCCTTTAATAAAATATATATATATATATATATATATAAAAAAAAATGTAATTTTTTTTATAAAAAAAGAAAAAAGGTGGGTCGCCATCCGGGGGCCCTGGAGACCCCTGGGCCCTTTAATAATAATAATAATAATAATAATAATAATAATGATAATAATAATTATATATATATATATATATATATATATATATATATATATATATATAAAATATATAAAAAATTTTTTTTTTTACAAAAAATAAATAAAAAAAAGGGGGGTTGCCGTCCGGGGCCCTGGGGGCCTCTGGGCCCCTGGGGACCTCCGGACCCCTAAAAAAAAAAAAAATTGTTTTTTTTTTAAAGGGGGCCCCCTATTGGGTGGGGCCCCTGGGCTTGAGCCCAGTCAAGCCCAATGGTAAGTCCAGCCCTGACCCTATGTAATATATCACAGTGATTATGGGACTCAAAACCTGTTGGGATCTATATATCAACCATATCCTAACCCAAAAATCCCAGTGGTCCCAATCCCATGTGTTTGAAAAAAGATATATAGTTTCATTCGGGCCCCGTACACACGTCCGAGGAACTCGACAGGCAAAACTCGTCGTTTTGCTCGTCGAGTTCTGTGTGAAGCCGCCGAGGATCTCGGCGAGCCAACTTTCCTCATTGAACAATGAGGAAATAGAGAACATGTTCTCTATTTGGCTCGACGAGGAACTTGTCGGCTTCCTCGGCCGAAAGTGTACACACGGCCGGGTTTCTCGGCAGAATTCAGCTCCGATCGAGTTTCTGGCTGAATTCTGCCGAGAAACTCGGTCGTGTGTACGGGGCCTCAGATGTGGGTGGCACATTCCATCATATCTCATCTCCAGAGAATGTTTTCGAAGGAACCTCTTAATCATCACCCAGGGGATATCGGTAATTATCGGTACCTACATCAGAAATGCAAGAAAAACTCGTACACGGATATTAGTTAACTATTTTCCAAGAGCGGTCACATAATTTCTCAAAGTATCAGACTGTAATTGCAACTGTCATAGCTTACAACAACCTAATCTAGAGACAGTCTCAAATAAGATTTCAAAAGGGGATAATGAATTCTCCACCCTTGGGGCCACTTTCCCACTAACCCTGAGGGTGGCATGGCATGGTATGTGGAATAAAACCGTTTAAATGTGATATGTTAAACATTCTAATGTGATACCCAGAATCCCCTCATATTTCTTTTGTGACTGTGAACGCAAGGACTGTAGCAATGAACGCAAGGATTTATTCACTCTCTACCACCTCAGTTACCCCATGGAGCCATCAACATACAAGGTAAATCAAGGCATTGGGGTCAGGGCATCCAGGACAGCAAATGAGCGGATTCTACCTCCATGAGTTCAGAAAAATCATGTTCATCCAGAACAGGTATCATTCTCATCCTCAGGGCCGGATTTCCCACAAGGCCAACAAGGCCAGGCCTGTGTGCAGGGGCGGCAGAGGAGACAAGTAATTTTTCAGCGGTGCGGGCCGTGCAGTGGCAGAGAGAGATTCTCTCATTGCCCGCACTGCTGTTACAACTTCCGCCCTTACTTACCATTCCCAGTGACATTCCCATCTGGTGACAAGCGACGGTGGCAAGTGACACGCTCAGGGCTCCCACTCATTCTGCTTTATGGTGAGTTGAACTATTTCATTTTATATTACAATGTAATGATAGAAATAATGCATTTCAATCATCCTGACACCATAACAACCATGGTGCCGGAATGATTGAAGCACTAACACCAGTCATTGTCTGCGAAAAATAGCTTACCCCCCTTGCGTCGCCCCCCCCACCCATGTGATGATGGGGGGGCGGCTTTGAAGGACCCGGCCTTGGGGCGGCAAAGGGAGTAAATCCGCGCCTGCTCATCCTTTCGCTTTTGTCCAACAAAATGTCATGATAGCCCCCCTTTAGACAAAACGAAGGAGAGAAGAAGGGTCGGTGGGCCGGTGGCCCGCAGAACACAGAATCCAGTATGGGCAGCGGGCAGGAGAGGAAACCATCTGTGTTCACAGTGCAAACTGAGCACATGGGGTAGGGGCAGGACGGGGCAAGTTGGAGCAAGGCCTCCAGCAGAGAACGGCATTTGGGCGGGGCCCATGTCTCCACCAGCCGGGACATGGTGGGCAGAACATGAGGGAAATGAAGGGACAATAATCATAGTAACATGCCCTGGGTACTACATTACAATAGCTAAACTGGAAAAAAGCCCTCTATGTATCAAGTCATGAATCATACCACCGTCAGGGTGTGTAAGCAGGGAACCCAGTGAGACAGGTCCCCACAGAACACACAATCTACCCGATAAAAGGATAAAAAAACAGGAAGGGCTGGTCACCATGTAACCGCTGAATTAAGCCCAGCGGAAGCATTGTGAGTTACTACAATCCCATCCTATACATGAACATAACCAGACGTTTATGACATGAGAAAGTTAAGACTCAACATTACATTAATCTAACAAAGAAACAGTTGCAATATCCCAATTCAACTTTTTTTAAAACCTGTCTCCTAGGTTTTTTTTTCCTTGGGGGGGTGAAAGAGGGGGGCTGTTTGCAAGGGGAGGACTTCTGGGGGAGGTCCTCCAACTTACAACTGCAAGCATGGCAGAGCCCAGGGTGGTCAGGGTGTGGTGGTTTCCGGACCTCCCACATTCCCCACACGCCCAGTTCATGCCACCATTATAGGGAGGGGGCAGTATTTCATCTTTGTGATCAGGAAGTCAGCTTAGGACTATTAAAAAATAAGCCCCAATTTACACATAGATTTGGATATACAAATAGCCTGGGCTGTCCCAAAACCTCAAATTACTGTGAATAAAAAAAAAATACATCAGCATCTGCAGAGATTATAAACAGCCAAACCATGACAGATATACACACATATATCTATATATCCATATAATGAAGCAAGCCATGGATATCTCAACAGAAGAAATAATCTCTCTGTGTTCCTTCCAGACTGGCAGCAAGGGGAGGGGGGGAGGGAGAGAGAGAGAGAGAGAGAGATCCTGTCCAGCAGAGAAAGAGTTAAGCGAAGGGGGGAAGAGGGGGGATTCCGTGAGCTGTCCTATGTTGAAAAACCTTTGCACCATGTGTAATTACTAGGGTTTTTTAATTTATTTTCTTATTTTTTGTCTTCAACACCAAAGAGTCAGCAAAGTCACAGGCAAGGATACAGAAGAAGGAGGGGGAGGGAGGACGAGAAAGAAAGTAGAAAGAGTTAGGGGGGAAACGTGAAGGGGGGAACCCGCACGCAGCCAGCTTTTAGACTGCTTGAATAAACCCATACTAAAAATGCATGAAAAGACGCATGGCACACGGACAAACAATAAAACAATACACAAAACACATAAAATACACAGAATACGACTCTTTCAGCCCCTCTGTCTGCAGGGCGCTAATTCTTAACCCATAACCCCGAAAATATAAAAAAAAAAAACATACATAAATGTATTTTTTCTCTATACACATATGTATAATGTAAAAAGAAAACCCTCAGGAAAAAAAAACTTAGCTCCCGTCAACCCCCCAAAACAACTCTCTTAGCTCCTCTTAGCCAAGTGCCCTTAACTCCCTTTGTTAAGTGAACCCCAAAAATCTCTTAGCTCCCTTAGCCAAGACAACCCCCAAAAGTCAACCCCCCCCCAAAAAAACTCTCTTAGCTCCTCTTAGCCAAGTGCCCTTAACTCCCTTAGTTAAGTGAACCCCAAAAATCTCTCCATTCAGACCAGACATATCGACATGTGCATATTGCCAACCTCACTTAAACCAACACCAGTAAATCACAGATGTTTTAGGAAGGAATCCAGTGACACCATGCACACATAAACATCTCCACCCCAAGACCGGCTCAGGACCCCTGAAGGGAAGATACTGTCCACCCGCCGCCTACAGACATACCCCTGAAACAGTCACATTCAAACTAACAGAAAACATAAAACCTCAAACAGAAAACACAGACATCAAACAAAGACATCAAAAGAGACATCAACCCGGCAGAGATAGGAATGACGATGGGTTTAAAAAAGACTTTGCTCAAGAACTTTACCATCTTTGATTGGGTGAGGCACAGCACAACCGAGAGAATGAAGGGCGCCTGCACGGAAGCAGATTGCTGCAAGAAGAACAAAAGAAACGCTTCCCACCACATCCATGAAGGTGATCAGCCTCAATCCGCACAGACGCACCCCACCGCATCCCGGGGTGCTGTATCTCCCCAATAGAGCAAAGCACATGTTGGGTGCCAAAATTGTAATAGAAAAATGAATTTCCTGACACAATTTCAGGATTAACCCCATTCTGCCGTTTGATTCAAATTAATATGGTGAGACTGTGCAATCCATAGACAAAAAAAGATCACATCTCACCTCGTTCAGCATTCACCAGCAACAGAGGAGGGCTATGGCCCACACATCTTCCTGTTATTAAAAGCATAGCATCACAAATACATGCATTTGATTGGTTCACATTATACATCCACACCCATCGACCCTCCCCCTCCTTGTGACGTCTGTAGCACATGGCACGCATTGCTAAAGTCCAGGAGCAAAGGGCAAGGAATGAAAGTCCTTATTTGGAAAACAGTTCTGCTTTTCACAGGACACCAAATCCCTTAGGTGGGCTGAAGACAGGAAGGGGGAGGGAAGGTTGAAGTCCACTTTAGAATGCAGTAGAAAGGAGGGGCTGGAGAATCAGGAGTGATTGAGGGTGGGATGGAGCTGCTTTCAATAATCCTTTTGTATCTCCATTTCAAATGGTAATTTTTACAATTTAATATCTGTTTCTTCATCTTTTCAATGCTGGGTTCATAACTTTAAAACAATATCTGATATAAAATCCTCAAGGAAAATAAGCAGTATTGTGACATACCCATACGTACATATGCATAATGCGTATAAAACAAAGAAACAGTATAAGGAATATAGGAAAGAGAAACTTTTCAGTGATTCTAATAATAAAAAGAATTAGCCTAATTTGAAAATAGAAATTTTACCCTAATCTATCACAGTTCTTCTCCATCAAATGCAAACAGAAAATGCTAGCCCACCTGGCTCTCTGTAGCAGTACTTCTGCACGTTATCCTTGTCACCCAGACCAGCAGACTCCTCAACATAGGCGGCTTCCCTTGAGCGTCTATAGCTCTGCCTCTTGCAGTTACCAATTTTCTGGCTGTCTCCTACAGCCTCTCTGATTTCTGGAGACCTCCTGTCTCTTACAGGAGCTGTCTCCAACTGGGAGCCCTGAGATCTTAGCACACTCTCATTATAAGGGCTGTGCTCACCTGAGCACACACCCTGCTGGTAATCACAAAGTCTGGATACAGGGTTGGAGATTCCATCCCACCCCAGACACTGTGGAATCTCCAAACTACAGAGCCCCATGACACAGTACCAAAACCTGGAGAAAGCTGCACCAGCAAGTGTGCATACCCTGTGTCCATTTTAACACTATTTTTATCGGGACAGAGCGTCGCTCTGCCACATACCCCCCTCTTGTTTCGAACCGGAGGGAGGAACACATAGACCCATAATCACAAATGGGACAACTCTGTGCAAGCCATTGGCTGCATAGGCCCATCTCTTCCGGGCATGCCTCCACCAACACTTCGCGTGGGGCCCCTGGGCCAACCATCAGCAGCAGGAGCCCTAATCTGAAGGGGCACTCCACCCACATCTTCTTCTGGGTGTGCTTCCACCAGCACTTCTTCCTAAACCGTGGGCTCCCACTAATCTCTCCATCCCTTTTTCCTCCCACAGACCTACTCCCTTGGGGCTGTTGGGGACCCACTCCCATGTAATCTGTCAGGGACTGACCGCTCTCACTACCTGACGCAACATTAACCAACAACATTTGTTTCTCAGGTTCACTAACTGCTATGTGGTTACCTTTGGCAACCAAACCATCTGAGATCAACACCACACCCTTCTGTTTAACCTCACTAGCAATGTTCCACAAAGGGTTACTCAACTCAACATTGTCATTGGCACCTCTTGTCCTCTTGTTTGCTAGGACAGTGTCTATAGAGGGACCACCTACAGGCAAGCAGTTACTCCCTATGGGACAGTCCCTTCGTTTCACATCGCCCCCTGTTGTCCAACACTCCAATAGCAACTGTCCTACCAACACACATTTTTCCATACCACTCTCTTTAACGACTTCTGTGTCCATTGGCACCTCAACCAATAGCTCAGAGTTGTCTGACAGTGCGCTACAGTGCTTCCCATACACGTTTTCATTACAGTTACCACTACTGTTATTTCCTGTCAAAGTGTCTCCAGGTACCTCAAACTGCACCTCTTTGTGAGAGATGGACTGAATTCCCACTACTTCCACGTCGATTCCAAGCCCTTCCTTTACATGAGGTCTAGAGGGTGAGACAGTACGCGCGCCATGTACCAACCACTGCTCAGCCGTACCTCGGACCGCACCAGTAGGAATGCACTCCATCACATCAGCACACGGAGAGACTTCCACTATGTCTATTATTTCTAACAATTCTCCTGAGCACCTTCTGCACACAACCGCCGCTGGAAGCACTCTCGAAGAGAACTGTGAGACAACCTTACACAAAATTTACCAACAGTACAGCAACCAATTTTCATCAATACTGCCTAACAACGTCTGTACCACCTGTGTCCACCGATTGGTACTACGCAGTACCACGTCACTCCTCTGCTGTGGATACATGCAGGTGTACATCGGAAAGGTTTTCACCAATTGCAATAACATCTCAGTTATTTCTAGACATGCCACATCTAAATACACAACTCTTGGAATTTTCCCTTTACCAACAATGTGGAGGGGCTCATTTTCTAAAGCATGAGAGGCTGAGTCATTTACGGAGACCTCTACCTCAGAGGCAACTGACAAAACTTGCGGCTTCCCCTGAGCACTGCAATAAGCATGTGTCACACTCATCCTCTCACTTTTAGCAACACTGAGCGATTCCGAATCGCTATCCATTACCCCATCATCCTGAAGCTCAACATTCCTAATCTCTTTTGCTGTGGACAAAACCTCTGTTATGCATGCGCCCCCTTCAGATCCTTCCAACAAGAGAGGGTTAACTTCTGCAAAAGCCAACGCACCCATGTCCACCGGCCCTGCATTCTCTCCCTTTAGCACAGCAGAAATTGTGTCCACCTCACTGTTATCTACTGCAAACACATTTTTAAACACAGCAGGCTGCAATAACATAACTTCACCACTTTGCTCAGGTGGCACTTCATTAAACTCATGCAGACTTTTCCTGCCAGCAGTGACAGACCGTAGTAACCCATTATCACTACAAGTAATTTAAAAAAAAGGGGTTCTACCATTTTTCTCATCACCCAGGTCAAGTACCCTCTTATCCATCATAGCGGCACCACAGTTGTCCCAAGCAACCTCTGACTCTGACACACAGAGCTCCCTGGAGGTTTCTAAGGACACCTCTGCAGCCTTATCTACCGTTGCTAAGGGAAATCGCATATCCTGCTTAGCGATCACCCCTACCTCATTACTAGTGAACACATCACCATAAGTACACGTATCATCAGCAACATCTTCAACATCAGCATTCATAAACATAGCAGTTTTATAACCTCTATCAGATTGACTTTTGTCAGAATGCATGGCAACCTGCATGCGACTCAGCACATCACTCTTCCTCTCCAAAGGAATTATTTTGCCCACTAGAGCGGCTTCACAGTTGTCTTGGGAAACCACTTGCCTTACCAATACAAGCTCCTTGGCGGTTTCCCTTGGCAACTCCGCAGCAGCTGTCTCTATCGCTAGGGAACATGACACACCAACTGTTTTGGTCACCCCTAACACATCATTCTGCTGGATTACCTTAGGTACATCCATAGTCCATATGTCCATTTCAGACCTTGACTAGTGATGTCGCGAACCTAAAATTTTCGGTTCGCAAATGTGAACTTCCGCAAATGTTCGCAAATGGGCAAACCGGGCGAACCGCCATAGACTTCAATGGGCAGGCAAATTTTAAAACCCACAGGGGCTCTTTCTGGCCACAATAGTGATGGAAAAGTTGTTTTTAAGGGGACTAACACCTGGACTGTGGCATGCCGGAGGGGGATCCATGGCAAAACTCCCATGGAAAATTATGTAGTTGTCGCAGAGTCCGATTTTAATCCATAAAGGGCATAAATCACCTAACATTCATATAAATTGTTTGGAATAACGTGCTTTAAAACATCAAGATGATGTTGTATCGATCAGGTAGTGTAAGGGTTAGGGTTAGGATTAGGTTTAGGGGTAAAGATAGGGTTAGGGTTACAGACAGGGTTAGGGTTAGGGTAACAGATAGGGTTAGGGTTAGGGTTACAGATAGACAGTCTGTAACCCTAACCCTAACCCTGTCTGTAACCCTAACCCTAACCCTATCTGTAACCCTAACCCTATCTGTAACCATAACCCTAACCCTATCTGTAACCATAACCCTATCTGTAACCCTAACCTTAACCCTATCTGTAACCCTAACCCTAGCCCTATCTGTAACCCTAACCCTGTCTGTAATAGGGTTAGGTTTCACAGTGACAGACCAAACTCTGACAGACCAAACTCCCTGTTTAATGCACCGCAAACACCTGCAAACAGTCCATTTGCACAACCGCAAACTCCCCATTTACACAAGGTTGGATACCAAGCTAGCCATGTCCTGTTCCTTGTCCTCACTGACGTCAATGAACATTTTGGAGATTGCAGGCGATGGGGATTTTTCAAAGCCTATGGTCGTGCTGAGGTAGTTCAGTGACAGTTAACCTCCCTGGCGATATGATTATTTCAGAAAAAAGGTGCTAAAAGCAGTACCATTATTTGCAAGGAAATTTGGCGTTTTATACTGTAGGCCTGTAATTCTTAGGAATAACTCACTTAAATCTGACCAAACAAGAGACTAGTAGGCATCCCGGGTATGACATTTTTTTAAAAACAAAATTATAAATTATAATAAAATACATAATTATAAATAATTATAACAAGTAATAATATAATTATAATAAAAATTATTCAATAATGTAATCAACTCAAAATCACTGAAATTTGCTCAGTTGCAGAATTGTCGCTGTCATTACTTTTATTTTTTTTATGACAAATTTCCCCACAAATCGCTATTGCACAATTCTGCAAGTAGATATAATTTATTATCTCTGTTTTCTAGCTGCTCTAAAACCATTTTTGACATACAGTGGGTGACCGTGATATTGTGTCAATCTCTCTCCCTTTCTCGGCGAGATTGACCACCTACGAGCCCCATCGCGGGAGCCAGCGCCGAGCTGGCTTGCCGCGATGGAGACAAAGCCGTCATAGAAGTGACGGGAGATCCGACTTGGATTCCCGCCAATTCTAGGTGCGGCATTTGGCAACTTGGCAATTTTTAAATTAAAAACCGACATGGGTTCCCCCCCAGGAGCATACCAGGCCCTTAGGTCTGGTATGGGTTGTAAGGAGACCCCCCTACGCCGAAAAACCGACGTAGGGGGTCCCCCTACAATCCATACCAGACCCGTATCCAAAGCACGCTACCCGGCCGGCCAGGAAGGGAGTGGGGACTAGCGAGCGCCCCCCCCTCCTGAGCCGTACCAGGCTGCATGCCCTCAACATGGGGGGGTCAGGTGCTCTGGGGCAGGGGGGCGCACTGCAGGGCCCCCCCACCCCAGAGCACCCTGTCCCCATGTTGATAAGGACAGGGCCTCTTCCCGACAACCCTGGCCATTGGTTGTCGGGGTCTGCGGGCGGGGGACTTATCGGAATCTGGGAACCCCCTCAAATAAGGGGGCCCCAAGATACCGGCCCCCCACCCTAAGTGAATGGATATGGGGTACATCGTACCCCTACCCATTCACCTGGAGGCAAAGTGTTAAAGTTAATAAACACATGACACAGGGGTTTTTAAAATAATTTATTAGTCTGCTCCGGAGGCCCCCCTGTCTTCTTTAGCTCTTTTAGCAGGGGGGCTTCTTCTTCCGCCGCCAGTTACTAGCAGGCGGCCAGCACACTCTTCTGTGATGTCTTCTTCTTCTCTTCTCTTCGTCTCCCTTCTTCCGATGTTGACCCGTCGGCTCTTCTTGCTGCAATGACCGGTGCGCGGTACCGGAGCATGATGGGACTGTGAGGCCTATATAAGGGTTGTCGGGAAGAGGCCCTGTCCTTATCAACATGGGGACAGGGTGCTCTGGGGTGGGGGAGCCATGTTGAGGGCATGCGGCCTGGTACGGCTCAGGGGGGGGGGGGGGCGCTCGCTCGTCCCCACTCCTTTCCTGGCCGGCCGGGTAGCGTGCTTTGGATACGGGTCTGGTATGGATTGTAGGGGGACCCCCTACGTCGGTTTTTCGGCATAGGGGGGTCTCCTTACAACCCATACCAGACCTAAGGGCCTGGTATGCTCCTGGGGGGGGAACCCATGTCGATTTTTTATTTAAAAATTGGCGTGGAGTTCTCCCTCTCAGGAATGCATACCAAATGCGGCACCTAGAATTGGCGGGAATCCAAGTCGGATCCCCGTCCCTTCTATGACGCGCTCGCTGGAATTAGCTTTGTCTATTCCAGCGAGTGCGAGATGTCGGCACCATGTCGCCGAGAATCAGCGCGATGCTGTCGTGCTAGAAACACATTCTCGGCAACATGTACTGTAAAGGGACACTTTTGGTTGCTATGAACAATCTACAGTTTGCAGGCAGAAAGAACAGTTTTCTATTATATAAAAGTACATGCAGGGCACTGGGCAGACCACTAGGGACAAGGGGGGTGTGTATTTTTTACATACAGTACTGTAATCTATAAGATTACAGTATACTGTATGTAATGTGTTTGTTTACATATTTGAATTTGGCGCCGTTCTCCGCTCCCGTGCGTCGTAACGTCGCAGGGAACGGAGATCGGTGGCACAGGAGGACACTGTGTGAATCGAGCGAGGTCCCACTCGCTCACACAGCGTGGTGGCATCGCTGGATCCAGGGACAAGGTAAGTAACTTTGTCTCTGGCTGCAGCGAGGCAAGCCCGAGTCTGGCTCGGGGATACCGCTTTTGGTATAAAAATCTCACCCCGAGCCAGACTCGGGAATACCGCTAGGAAGGTTAAGTGACCCAGTGTCATGGTCTTACCTCCTTGCTGTTCTCCTTCGTTTGACATGTGCTGGCGGCCATCTTGGTTTCTGGGTTTCTTGTAGCCTCCCACCCTGCGGCTCCTCCTTCCCACTGGGAGGAGCTGGATGCCTGGCTCCTATATATAGGAGGTCTGTGGCTTCAGTTCCTTGCTTGGTCCTCCTGTGTTCACATGCTTCTAAGACTGCTGCTGCTTCTGTTTCCGATCCTGGCTTCATCTGACTTCCCTGCTGGTGTCTGATCCTGGCTTCGTCTGACTACCCTGCTGGTTCCTGATCCTGGCTTCGTCTGACTACCCTTCTGGTTCCTGACCTCTGGCTTCGCAAAGACTCTGCTTCGGTTTCACCATCCGTTTGGACTTTTGCTTTACAGCTTGATTTTCAATAAAGCCTTCTTATTTTCACTTATCTCTTGTTGTACGTCTGGTTCATGGTTCCGTGACATTAGGACCAAGCCATGAATTCTGACGGTACAGGGCCATCCTCGCTACCCACGCTGGTTGCCAGACTTGATCAGCAGGATCACCTGTTGGGTCGGTTCGCTGTGGCGTTGCAAACCCTGCTTGAACGCACGGCTCATTTCGCTCCCGTTGCCGATGGGTCGGTTGTCGCTCCTGGGCCCGCTCCTACTACCGCTCTGGTTTTTGCGCCAGAGTCTACCCCGACACCTGTTGTTGCGCCTGCGGTGTTTCGGGGTATGACCGGTTCTGCCCCTCTTCCACAGCGCTTTGGGGGAGAGCCAAATCAGTGCCGAGGTTTCCTTAACCAGGTGGGCATTTATTTCGAGTTGCTGCCACATGCCTTTCCTACTGAGAGATCAAAGGTGGGCTTCTTGATCTCGCTGCTCTCAGACAAGGCCTTGGCCTGGGCCAGCCCTTTATGGGAGAACAACAATCCGGTGGTTGCCGAGTTTTCCGGTTTTGTTGCTTCTCTTCGGAAGGTATTCGATGTGCCGGCTCGCGCTGCCTCTGCTGCGAAGCTCCTTATGTCCGTCAGACAGGGTTCACGATCCGTAGCCGAATACGCCATTGAGTTTCGTACCCTGGTAGCAGAGGTGGGCTGGAATAATGAGGCTCTGGTCGCTGCTTTCTCTCATGGTCTCTCGGATGCCTTGAAGGATGAGGTTGCAGCTAAGGACCTACCAGTGGAGCTCGAGGCTCTTATTTCTTTCCTGATTTTGATTGACACCAGACTCAGGGAGAGACCTTCCTTTAAGGAGAGCCTGCAGAGGTTTTCTAACAGATTGGCGTCTACATTTGCTGTCCCACCCGTGCCTCCCTCTCCTCCCACGCCTCCTGGGGTTGACTTGTCTGGAGGTGAACCCATGCAGCTGGGGTTTGCTCGCCTGTCCGAGGGGGAGAGGGCACTCCGGAGACGCGAGGGCCGATGCATGTACTGTGGTCTCGGTGGTCATTTTCGGTTGGCATGTCCGAACCGTCCGGGAAACGCTCGCACCTGAGATCCTGTCGGGGGCAGATCTTGGGTGGAGTCTCCTCGTCCCCGGTTTCCCGTGTTGACAAACCACTGATCACTGTTGTCCTCTCCTGGGTCGGGGGGCTCGGTGACGACCCAGGCGTTGGTGGACTCTGGTGCTGGTGGTTTGTTCATTGATAGTGTGTTTGCTGCCGCCAATTCCATTCCTCTGCAGGCTCGAGGTTCCTCACTGGCTCTTGAGGCGATAGACGGCAGACCCCTCCTGCCGCCACACATCACTCATGAGACCCTTCCAGTGGGGATAGCCATTGGTGCCGTTCACAGAGAGTCGGTCTGCCTCCAGGTTATTTCGTCTCCACACTACTCGATGGTCTTGGGGTACCCCTGGCTCCAGAAGCATAATCCGACTTTCGATTGGAGATCGGCCGAGATCCTCTCGTGGTCACCGCAGTGTGGGGCTAGTTGCATCCATGGGCCTGTCAAGTTGCTGTGTACTTCCTCGGACTCTCTGTTGCCTCCTGAATACGAGGAGTACCGGGATGTATTCGATAAGGTGCGTGCGGTTGCCCTACCTCCGCACCGCCCATACGATTGTGCCATAGAGTTACAATCCGGTGCCGTTCCTCCTCGTGGCAAGGTCTATCCACTGTCGGTAGCGGAGAATGAGGCCATGGAGGAGTACGTGATGGAGGCGCTTTCACGCGGGCACATTCGCAAATCCTCGTCCCCGGCAGGGGCTGGATTTTTCTTTGTGAAATAAAAGGGCGGTGAGTTGAGGCCTTGCATCGATTACAGGGGTCTCAATCGCATCACGATCAAGAACGCTTACCCGATACCCTTGATTTCCGAGCTGTTCGATCGCCTTAAAGGGGCCACGGTCTTTACCAAACTCGACCTGAGGGCGGCATATAACCTGGTAAGGATCAAGGCGGGCGATGAGTGGAAGACCGCGTTTAACACCAGGACCGGTCATTATGAATCCTTGGTTATGCCCTTTGGGTTGTGCAATGCGCCCGCAGTCTTTCAGGAATTCATCAACAATGTTTTCCGTGACCTGTTGCAGCAGTGTGTGGTGGTCTATTTGGATGACATCTTGGTATATTCTGAATCCATGGAGGCCCACATTCTGGATGTCAAACGAGTGTTGCAACGGTTACGAGAGAACAAGCTGTTCGGTAAGCTTGAGAAATGTGAATTTCACCGATCCCAGGTAACCTTCCTAGGTTACATCATTTCCGCTGAGGGGTTCTCCATGGATCCTGAGAAGGTTTCGGCTGTCTTACAGTGGCCCCAGCCCAGTGGTCTTCGTTCCCTGCAGCGCTTTTTGGGCTTCGCCAATTATTATCGGAAGTTCATCAGGGACTTTTCCATGCTGGCCAAGCCTCTCACGGATCTGACCAGGAAGGGCAGTAATTCCCAGGTCTGGCCGCTCGAGGCCATCCGAGCTTTTGAGGCCCTAAAGTCCGCCTTTGTGTCGGCTCCGATTCTGTCGCATCCCAACCCTGGGTTGCCCTTTGTCCTCGAGGTGGACGCGTCTGAGACGGGAGTAGGCGCTCTTCTGTCTCAGCGTAGAACACCAGAGGGTCCTCTGCTTCCTTGTGGGTTTTACTCCTGGAAACTGTCTCCCGAGGAGTGCAACTATCAGATTGGTGACAGGGAGTTATTGGCCATCGTGCAGGCCCTTAAAGAATGGAGGCACTTGCTCGAGGGTTCGGTGGTTCCGGTTCTCATCCTGACGGACCACAAGAATCTGACCTACCTTTCTGAGGCCAAGAGATTGACACCACGTCAGGCCAGATGGGCTCTGTTCTTGTCACGTTTTAATTACGTGGTCTCCTTCCTACCCGGTTCCAAGAACATCAGGGCGGATGCCTTATCACGGCAGTACTCCGAGCTGTCCAGGGAGGAATCGATTCCGACTTCGGTCATACCTCCGAATCAGATCCTGGCCGCCATTCGCACCAGCCTGACCTCTCCCCTGGGTGAGCAGATTTTGGCGGCTCAATCTGGTGCTCCCTCTGGGAGACCCAACGGCAGATGTTTTGTGCCTGAGGAGTTGCGCACTCGGTTGTTGCGAACCTACCATAACTCCAAGACCGCGGGGCATCCTGGAAAGAATCAGCTGTCCTGGGCTGTTTCACGTCTGTTCTGGTGGCCTTCCCTACGTTCCGACATCGCCGCATATGTAGCGGCATGCTCCGTTTGTGCCCAGAGTAAGTCCCCTCGGCACCTTCCGTTGGGCCTTCTGCAACCCATAGCCACCGGGGAGCGCCCATGGTCACACCTGGGGATGGATTTCATTGTGGACCTCCCTGCATCCCGAGGCCATACGGTCATTCTCATGATTGTGGATCGGTTTTCCAAAATGTGCCACTGTGTTCCTCTCAAGAAGTTACCCTCTGCACAAGAGTTGGCCACGATTTTTGCCAGGGAGGTCTTCCGGTTGCACGGTTTGCCCAAGGAGATTGTGTCGGATCGGGGGAGTCAGTTTGTGTCCAGGTTCTGGCGCGCCTTTTGCTCCCAGTTGGGGATTCATCTCTCCTTCTCCTCGGCCTACCACCCTCAGTCCAATGGGGCCGCAGAACGATCCAATCAGGCCTTGGAGCAATTCCTTCGATGCTATGTCTCCGATCACCAAGACAATTGGGTTGACCTCCTGCCTTGGGCTGAGTTTGCCAGGAACACGGCGGTGAACTCTTCCTCTGGGACGTCTCCCTTCATGGCCAATTATGGGTTCCAACCTGCCGTGTTACCGGAGGCATTCTCTCCCCAGGATATTCCGGCTGTGGAGGATCACCTTTCCGTCCTACGTGCTTCTTGGGTACAGATCCAGAAGTCCCTTGAGGTCTCTGCGCAGCGCCAGAAACTCCAGGCTGATCGCAGACGAGCGCCTGCTCCTTCCTACCAGGTCGGAGACCGTGTATGGTTGTCCACCCGCAACCTCAACCTTCGAGTGCCCACTCCCAAGCTGGCTCCTCGCTTTGTTGGTCCCTTCCGAGTGCTTCGCAGGGTAAACCCGGTAGCCTATGCCCTTGCGCTTCCTCCTGGCATGCGGATCTCCAACGTGTTTCATGTCTCCCTGTTGAAGCCACTGGTGTGCAATCGTTTCACTTCCTCAGTTCCTCGGCCTCGTCCGGTCCAAGTGGGCAATCATGAGGAGTATGAGGTGAGCAATATCCTGGACTCACGTCTGGTCCGCGGTCGGGTGCAGTTTTTGGTCCACTGGTGTGGTTATGGTCCAGAGGAGCGTTCCTGGGTTCCCTCCGCAGATATCCATGCTCCTGCCTTGCTCCGAGCCTTCCACGCACGCTTCCCTCAGAAACCGTTTTTTGCTCCGCGGAGGAGGAGCCCTTGAGGGGGAGGTACTGTCATGGTCTTACCTCCTTGCTGTTCTCCTTCGTTTGACATGTGCTGGCGGCCATCTTGGTTTCTGGGTTTCTTGTAGCCTCCCACCCTGTGGCTCCTCCTTCCCACTGGGAGGAGCTGGATGCCTGGCTCCTATATATAGGAGGTCTGTGGCTTCAGTTCCTTGCTTGGTCCTCCTGTGTTCACATGCTTCTTAAGACTGCTGCTGCTTCTGGTTCCGATCCTGGCTTCGTCTGACTTCCCTGCTGGTGTCTGATCCTGGCTTCGTCTGACTACCCTGCTGGTTCCTGATCCTGGCTTCGTCTGACTACCCTTCTGGTTCCTGACCTCTGGCTTCGCAAAGACTCTGCTTCGGTTTCACCATCCGTTTGGACTTTTGCTTTACAGCTTGATTTTCAATAAAGCCTTCTTATTTTCACTTATCTCTTGTTGTACGTCTGGTTCATGGTTCCGTGACACCCAGAAAACAATGATTCTGCAGTGTGGGCCCATTGTTGGCCTAGTATGCTTTAATGATTACCTTAGATGATCACAAAGAAAATTAACCACTTGCCCACCAGGTGAATTCTGGCACTTCTCTCCTTCATGTGAAAATCACAATTTTTTTGCTAGAAAATTAATCAGAACCCCCAAACATTATATATTTTTTTTTAGCAGACATCCTAGGGAAAAAAATGGCAGTCATTGCAATACTTTTTGTCGCACCGTATTTGCGCAGCGGTCTTACAAGCGCACTTTTTTTGGATAAAAATCACTTTTTTGAATTAAAAAATAAGACAACAATACATTTTGCCCAATTTTTTTATATATTGTGAAAGATATTGTTACGCCGAGTAAAATGATACCCAACATGTCACGCTTAAAAATTGCGCCCGCTCGTGGCATGGCGTCCAACTTTTACCCTTAAAAATCTCGATAGGCGACGTTTAAAAAATTCTACAGGTTGCATTTTTTGAGTTGCAGAGTAGGTCTAGGGCTAGAATTATTGCTCTCACTCTAACGATCGCGGCGATACCTCACTTGTGTGGTTTGAATACCGTTTTCATATGCGGGCGCTACTCGCGTATGCGTTTGCTTCTGCGCGCGAGCTCATCGGGACGGGGCGCTTTAAAAAATTTTTTTTGGGTTTTCTTATTTATTTTTATTTAGTTTTATAATTTTTTTAAACTGAAAAAAAAAAAAAAAAAAATTGATCACTTTTATTCCTATTACAAGGAATGTAAACATCCCTTGTAATAGAAAAAAGCATGACAGGTCCAAAAAGACCTCAGATCTCATAATTAGACTTAAATGCAAAATGCAAATTTTTTCAAATGACAAAAAAAAAAATGTTTCTTTAAGAGGCTGGGCGGGACTGACGTTTTGACGTCACTTCTGCCCAGCAGAGCTATGAGGACGGGTGAAGGAGATTTCTCCTTCAGTCCCGTCTCCGCTCAGCTGCCGGACACATCCGATCCCCTCCGCCGCTACCGACGGCTCCGGTAAGCGGCGGAGGGCGCGGGAGAGCGGCGGGAGGGGGGGGGCCCTCTCCCGCCACCGATAACGGCGATCTCGCGGCGAATCCGCCGCGGAGACCGCCGTTATCGTGTACACCACCGCCCCCTGAAAAGATGAATATCTTGGTTGTGGCAGCAGCTGCTGCCGTTATCGAGATATTCAACTTTAAAAAGAGGACGTCTTTTTGACATGGGGCGGTGGTCAAGAGGTTAATGTTTTTTCTATGCAAAATTATCCAGCCGATCGCTTTTGGTCTGTTCACAATGAAGCAATGACCTTATCATCTGGGGTGTGCCAACATTGCCAACACCACTTATAGGTCGCTTCATTGTGATACGCAAGCCCCTTCACCACAACAAGGTAACGATCACGAAGGGGAATTGACACATGTACGTGCCTTTTTTTTTTTGTTTTGTTTTTGCAGCCACAGTGCAGCACCAGAGGCCAGAAAAATTAGGCATGTACACATGCCTGAAAAAGTAGATATTGTTGCAGCTGCTGCTGTAGCAGCGGCCAGAAATATTAATGTTTTCCAGGCAGAAAGTGCACTAAAACATTGCGGCTTGAACCCTATTTGGTGGCGGATACGTCACGCAAGTCATCCGGCATGCAGAGATAAAAAACAGCAGCGTGTGGACCATTTGTAGCCCAAGGAAGCTCATCTCATCAGGCCTTTAGTCAAATGTATCGCCCACTGTCAGTCCCTTCGGGATCCATGCCTCATTCATCTTAATAAAGGTGAGGCAATCTAGACTTTTTTGACCTAGGCGACTTCTCTTCTCAGTGACAATACCTCCTGCTGCACTGAAGGTCCTTTCTGAAAGGACACTTGAAGCGGAGCAGGCCAGAAGTTCTATCGCAAATTGGGATAGCTCAGGCCACAGGTCAAGCCTGCACACCCAGTAGTCAAGGAGTTCATCGCTCCTCAGAGTGTCGATATCTGCAGTTATGGCGAGGTAGTCTGCTACCTGTCGGTAGAGTCGTTCTCTGAGGGTGGACCCTGAATGCCTGTGGCGATGCGTAGGACTGAAAATGCTCTGCATGTCCTCCATCAACAACACGTCTGTAAAGCGTCCTGTCCTTGCCGGCGTAGTCATGGTAGGAGGAGGATTACTTTCACCTCTTCCACTGTTAGATTCCCGCTGTGCTGTGACATCACCCTTGTATGCTGTGTAAAGCATACTTTTTAATTTATTTTGGAACTGCTGCATCCTTTCCGACTTCTGGTAATTTGGTAATATTTCAGGCACTTTCTGCTTATACCGGGGTCTAGTAGCGTGGCCACCCAGTACAGGTCGTTCTCCTTCAGCCTTTTTATATGAGGGTCCCTCAACAGGCACGACAGCATGAAAGACCCCATTTGCACAAGGTTGGATGCCGAGCTACTCATGTCCCGTTCCTCATCCTCACTGATTTCACTGAAGGTCTGTTCTTCCTCCCAGCCATGTACAACACCACGGGTACCAGTTAGGTGACAACGAGCACCCTGGGATGCCTGCTGTGGTTGGTCTTCCTGCTCCTCAAAGCCACATTCCTCCTCTGACTCCTCTTCCTCACACTCCTCTTCCAGTGTTTCTGCAGGTCCAGCAAGTGATGCTGATAAGGCTGTTTCTGGTGGTGATGGTGACCACAACTCTTCCTCTTCACGCTCATCTACGGCCTGATCCAGCACTCTTCGCAGGGCACGTTCCAGGAAGAAAACAAATGGCTGTGTAGGAACGCCTGAAATGGCCACACACCTTACTGGCCTGCTTGAGGACGTCTTGTAAGTCTGGGTACTTATGCACAAAGAGTTGTACAATCAGATTCATCACATGTGCCATGCACGGGACATGTGTCAACTTGCCCAAATTCAATGCCGCCAACAAATTGCTTCCGTTGTCACACACCACTTTTCCAATCTCCAGTTGGTGCGGAGTCAGCCACTGATCCACTTGTGCGTTCAGGGCGGACAGGAGTGCTGGTCCGGTGTGACTCTCTGCTTTCAGGCAAGTCAACCCGAAGACGGCATGACACTGTCATATCCGTGATGTGGAATAGCCCCTGGGGAGCTGTGGGGGTGCAGTTGATGTGGAGCAAGACGCAGTAGCAGAAGAGGACTCAGCCAAGGAGGTTATCGAAGAGGATGGAGTAGGAGGAGTAGAGGAGGTGGCAGCAGACCTGCCTGCAAGTCGTGGCGGTGTCACCAACTCCTCTGCAGAGCCACGCATTACATGCTTGGCAGCCGTCAGCAGGTTTACCCAATGTGCAGTGTAGGTGATATACCTGCCCTAAATGTGCTTTGCAGACCAGGTATCAGTGGTCAGATGGACCCTTGTCCCAACACTGTGTGCCAGGGATGCCATGACTTCCTTTCACAATAGAGTACAGGTTGGGGATTGCCTTTTGTGAAAAGAAATTTCGTCCGGGTATCTTCCACTGCGGTGTCCCAATAGCTACAAATTTTTTGAAGGCCTCAGACTCCACCAGCTTGTATGGTAAAAGCTGGCGGGCTAAGAGTTCCGACAAGCCAGCTGTCAGACGCCGGGCAAGGGGGTGACTCTGTGACATTGGCTTCTTATGCTCAAACATGTCCTTGACAGACACCTGACTGTGGGCAGATGAGCAGGAACTGCTCAAGGTGAGAGACGGAGTGGCGGATGGTTGAGAGGGGGCAAGGAGGACAACAGTGGTTGACGCGACTGAAGATGCTGCACCAGGAGGAGGATGGTGGCTTTTAGCTTGTGTGCTGCTTGTACTCGTCATCATGTGTTGATCCCATAGGTGTTTGTGATGTGCGATCATGTGCCTTCGCAAAGCAGTTGTACCTAGGTGGGTGTAGGATTTCCTACGACTCAGTTCTTTTGGCACAGGTTGCAATGGCATCACTGTTATCAGAGGCAGACACACCAAAAAAATGCCACACTGCTGAGATTTGCAATGACGGCATTCTGGTGGTGGCAACAGCATGCGTTGATTGGCGTGCTGTCTGGCTGACCCCGGGTGCCGATACATGCTGTCTCACTGTGCCACTAGCTCCTTGCGACGACCTCCCCCTGCTTCCAACTCGTCTCCTCCTCCTCTCTGTCTCCCCATCTGAACTTTCCCCCTGTTCTTCTTCTCTTCAAGCGGGCACCCACGTGACAACCCCGGACACATCGTCATCACCAACCGCTTCACTTGTATTTGACAACTCAGCAAAGGAAGCAACAGCGGGTACATCATCATCACACCATACGTCCATGTGTGTAATGCTGCCTGACTGAGTCATATCCCTTTTATCTACATCCTCTGGCAATAATGGTTGCGCATTACTCATTTCTTCCAACTGATGTGTAAATAACTCCTCTGACAGATCAAGTGAAGCAGGTGTGATGCTAGTGTTGGTGGTGGCGGCAGGCGGGCAAATGGTAACTTGAGAGGTGCCAGAAGCTGAGTGGGAGGAGGATGGTGCGTCAAGGTTTCGAGCGGAAGCTGTAGAAGATTGGGTGTCCTGTGTTAGCCAGTCAACTATGTCCTCAGAACTTTTCGAGTTCAGGATACGTGGCCTCTGAACACTGGGCATTATTCTAGGGCCAAAGGGAATCACAGCACCACGGCCACGATGGCCCCTGTGGGGTGGCCTACCTCTGCCTGTCATTTTTTTTAGATTAGTTTAGTTGTACTATGCATACAAGCTACTGTGCCAACACAATATAGATGAGATGTGGCACTGGCAGGCAGGTGGGCAGAGTTTACCCTGTGAGGCAAAGACACCCTGGCAGACAAAAGACTACTATTTAGTATTGCAGCTAATTTTGTTTTTATATCTTATCAACTGTGCCAACACAATATAGATGAGATGTAGCACTGGACAGGTGGGCACAGTTTACCCTGTGAGGCAAAGACACCCTGGCAAACAAATGACTACTATGATGTATTGCAGTGCATTTTGTTTTTATATCTTATCAACTGTGCCAACACAATATAGATGAGATGTGGCACTGGACAGGTGGGCACAGTTTACCCTGTGAGGCAAAGACACCCTGGCAGACAAATGACTACTATTATGTATTGCAGTGAATTGTGTTTTTATATGTTATCAACTGTGCCAACACAATATAATTGAGATGTGGCACTGGACAGGTGGGCACAGTTTACGCTGTGAGCCTGGGCCCCTTACATTACACAGCACCCCAAAGCTCTGGACCCCTTTACATAGCACCCTGCACCACTGGACCCCTTTATATTACACAGCAGCTTGCACCACTGGGCCCCTTACATTACACAGCACCCCACAGCTCTGGGCCCCTCTACATAGCACCCAGCACCACTGGACCCCTTTATATTACACAGCAGCTTGCACCACTGGGCCCCTTTATATTACACAGCACCCTGCACCTCTAATCTAACTAAACTATACAGTGTATAAATATATGTACTACTCCTGGGATGTATATATATCCTCTACACACTGTAACATTAACTGACTAGCCTGCCTGCTCTATCTAACTCCAAAAAATTACACTCTCTCTCTCTCTCTCTCTCTCTCTCTCTCTCTCTCTCTCTCTCTCTCTCTGTCTCTCTCTGTAAACCACGCATCACAGATTACAGAGAAAAAAAAGCAGACTGATTGATTAGCCCTAACAAGGGCTGTTTGGGGTGCTGTTCTAACAGCAGAAATCAGACTAGTCTTCCAGGACTGGAGTACACTGGCCTAGCTATCGCTTTTCCTATAAAATCAGCAGCAGCAACACTCTCACTAAGAATGCAGGTTCAGAATGAATCTAAAATGGATGCTGCCCTAGAGGTGGGAGGGTCAGGGAGGGAGGGTATGCTGCTGATTGGCTGGAATGTGTCTGCTGACTGTGAGGTAGAGGGTCAAAGTTTGCTCAATGTTAATTTATAGGAGGTGGGTCGAACATCGCATATGTTCGCCGGCGGCGGCGAGCGCGAACAAGCGAAAATCGCCGCAAACTATTCGCTGGCGAACCGTTCTATACATCACTACAATGGAATGGTTCAGATCAAAGCATATTGTTTGTATTAGAATGGCCCAGTCAAAGTCCAGACCTAAATCCAATTGAGAATCTGTGGCAAGACTTCAAAATTGCTGTTCACAGATGCTCTCCATCCAATCTAATAGAGCTTGAGCTATTTTGCAAAGAAGAATGTAAAAAGCTGGTAGAGACATCCCCATAAAGACTTGCCGCTGTAATTGCAGTGAAAGGTAGCTCTACAAAGTATTGACTCGAGAAGCTGTATACAAATGCATGCCACACTTTTCACATATTTATTTGTAAAAAAAAATAAAAAACAATTATCATTTTCCTTCCTTCTTACAATTATGTGCCACTTTGTGTCGGTCTATAAAAATAAATTTACCTTTTTGGATTGCAACATGACAAAATTTAGAAAATTTTGAGGGGTATGAATACTTTTTCAAGGCACTTTACCAGCCACCCTGTCCTGCAGAATTTCTACCACGAGCCACCTCTAATAAATATGTTTTTCAGTATTTTGCCAATGAATTTTTCTTTTTCACGGCATAACTACAGTTGAAAATATAGAAGGCTTACTTAGGTGTCACTATAAAACCAAGAATTTCTATCAACTTTATTTTATGTTTTTCCATCTTTCAACAAACACAACTCACTTTTAATTAGAACATTTGTTTAGGGCCGAAACAACTAATCGATTAATTGACAACTAATTTTCATAAACGATTAATCGGCCAGTAACATAATGGGGTTAAAAAAACTAAAATTAGCCTTTATGGTACAAAAAAGCATATCGCTACTGTAAATATTACTTTCACTGTCCCACAGTAAAATAAATGAACCACTTACAGTAGCGATTATTTGCTCTTTTTGTACTTATTTTTGTTTTTTTTAACCCCATTATGTTACTAAACATCTCAGGCCTGGGTTCACACCTCTGTTTTTGGTGCGTTTTGCAGAAACACACAACAGTTCATTTACTGTTTTCCTATGGGACACGCTTCACATCCATGATTTTTTTTCAGCTGCTGCGTATTTGGAAAGGGCAAGGACTTTTTAACGAAAAACAGTGCTAGTTTTTTTTTTTTTGGTTCAATATACTTCAATGGAGAAGCTGCAGAAAAGCATGTAATGTGTTTTTGCGGCAATTTGTGTTTTGAAACCTGACAACAACAAATTGGCCCAAAATTTTTTTTTAACCACTTACTCCCCGGACCATATTGCTGCCCCAAGACCAGAGTACTTTTTGCGATTCGGGACTGCGTCGCTTTAACAGACAATTGCGCGGTGGTGCGACGTGGCTCCCAAACAAAATTGGCGTCCTTTTTTTCCCACAAATAGAGCTTTCTTTTGGTGGTATTTGATCTCCTCTGCGGTTTTTATTTTTGCGCTATAAACAAAAATAGAGTGACAATTTTGAAAAAAATGAATATTTTTTACATTTTGCTATAATAAATATCCCCCAAAAATATATAAAAAAAAATTTTTTTCCTCAGTTTAGGCCGATACATTTTCTTCTACATATTTTTCATAAAAAAAATCGCAATAAGCGTTTATTGATTGGTTTGCGCAAAAGTTTATAGCGTTTACAAAATAGGGGGTATTTTTATGTCATTTTTATTATATTTTTTTTACTAGTAATGGCGGCGATCATCTCATTATTTTTTCGGTACTGCGACATTATGGCGTGACACTTCGGCACTTTTGACACATTTTTGGGACCATTGGCATTTTTATAGCGATCAGTGCTATAAAAATGCATTGGATTACTATAAAAATGCCACTTGCAGTAAAGGGGTTAACACTAGGGGGCCGGGGAAGGGGTTAAGTATGCCTGGGTGTTTTCTTACTGTGGGGGGGGGGCTGGGCCTCACTAGGGGAAACACTGATCCTCGGTTCATACATTGTATGAACCGAAAGATCAGCATTTCCCCTGCTGACAGGACCGGGAGCTGTGTGTTTACACACACAGCTCCCGGTCCCTGCTCTAGTACCAAGCGATCGTGTGTGCCGGCGGTGATCGCGCCCGCCGGGCACACGCACGGGCCAGTCGGAGGGCGAGCGGGGGGGCGCGCGCCTCCGGCGGCGCGCGCGCGCCCCTAGTGCCAGCTGGGAGAGAGGACGTTATACTCGTGCTCTCGCCCAGCCGAGCCAACTTGCCGACGTAGAACGGCGGTGGGGCGGTCGGCTAGTGGTTAAAAGCAATTTTTTTTTTTAAGCGTATTATCCGATTAATTGATTAATCGAAACAATAATCTGCCAACTAATCGATATGAATATAATCGTTAGTTGCAGCCTACATTTGATTACAAATGGCCACTAGCAGACATCTCATTTTTCTATATGCCTTTTTGCCTTGAGCACAAGCCTAGGGTGGAAATAAAATTCTGTGGAAGAGGATGTTGGTCATGAAACTTGGTCGTGGAACTTCATCCATATTTTACCAAAAAAATAACTAATCATATAATACACATACAAAAGTAGAATATAAAGAGAGAATGTTTATTATATAAAATATTAATCTATATAAATTCTTTTAAAATAAATTGTTAGTTTGCTATGCTGTTCTTTTTTATTTTACAGAAAACTGTTTTTTAATTTTAAAGGGGTTGATAAGATACAATATCAAATCAATACAACATATGTTATACATATTACAACATTATACTGTTAGATAATGAGTTTATGTGAAATCTCCATTAACAGCTGTAAATGGTATTGTAATTATGAATATATTTTCATTAGTGTGATTAATGTCATTGGGTAATATGTCTTCTAAAATGTCTATTTTCTGATGATGGAGGGTAATTGTTCGCCCTGGGGAATATTCTATTAATTGGTACTGTATGTGAGAAGCCTTTTCACAGACGGTCCAGTGCCTGAGTTTGTTTATCTAACATTGGGACCCAAACCTGTTTGCTTCACAAATATCCACTTCAAAAGATCCCTAATTTAGATATGCAGTGACTGGCCATTAATACTTAATTTATCTGAAAAAGATCATGAACTGGCATACTTAATTGTCCCTACTAAGCAAAATAGTTTGTGCCAAGGATATGCACTAAAGGGGGCTGACTTATGCGAAGTACAGGAGATTGTGAATTTGCCAATCTTAAAAAGGATGGGTAAGATTTGAAAAGAAGAAATAGAGATGACCACCAATCAGAACAACTCCGTGCAAACCAATGAAGGCAAAGCCTATATCAAAACACACACTAGATTGAGAGTGGGAGAAGTCTTTGGAACACCAGATACCAGAATGGGGGCCCCATGTGTAGTTTATGGAATATATCCCTTGCACTTATTTTTTACTATTATTTTGTTTCCTCATTGTTTGTATTTAGTAATATGTTAGAGCTTTCTTGGAAATGTTTATTTTCTGCAACCCAATAGATTGTTTTTGTTAGTTTCAGTTTTTTTCTAATAACCAATACATTTATGTTGTTGTGTTGAAGCTTTCACTTTTGGGTAAGAACTCTCATTTACCAAATCATATCAGAGAAATATAAAATGTCATAATCTATAGAATTGGCCAAAATATCCATAAATGATTCAAATGTAATTGTTTAAAATAAATAATTTCCTCAGTGCTGCAATGACTTACTTTTGGCCTCAGAGAGCCACTGTTATAACCATAGAAATGCACAGAACTGAGATCCACTAGTCTTTTCCATATTATTACACATTGCAAGTCTGCAAGGAATAACACAGACATTTTGTAGACAAAACACAAGTTTTTGGTTGGGCAAATAATTATAGTATAGTCAGGCCCGGAATTTCCCACAAGGCCACCAAGGCCAGGCCTCGGGGCGGCAGGGTGCCAAGGGGCGGCAGCTGCATGGATTCCCCCTGACGCCCGGAACATACAGTTAATAGCGGTAAGTTGCTTTTAAGAGGACTAAATGTAGTGTGGGGAAATACTAAGAAATAATAATTAAATTAATAAAATAAAAAAGTTATTAAAAAGTAAAGAATAAGAAAAATAATATTAAAAATAATAAGAAAATTATACAATAATTAGGGCCCTTTCACACTGGTGCATTTTTGCCACGTTTTTTCCGCATTTTCGCGGTAAAAATAGCGCTATTAAAACGCTCCCCATGCCCCTCTCCATTAAAATGAATTAAAAATGCGGTAAAAACGCAAAAACGCACCAGTGTGAAAGGGCCCTAAGAAAGAGTAAATGACAAGCTACAAATAAAAATAAATAAAAAAGTGATTAAAAAGTAAAAAAAAAAGAAACAAAAAATATTTGAACTAACCGTGCCGCCCCTGCCATCCAGTTGGCATTTTCTGTTGATTTGGGGGGTGGGGGTAGTTTGGTTGGCGGGGAGGGGGTGCATTGCGGAACCTGGCCTTGGGGCGGCAGGAAGAGCAAATCCGGCCCTGAGTATAGTATAGTTCTTCTCTGGATTATATTTTTTTCAAAGGGTGTTAAAGATAATAAACATGCTTATAAATGCTGGAAATACCTAAAAAAAAGTAATAATATTTACAGACAAACAAGGAATTAGATGGCAAGTAATATCTTCCGTATTATTTTCCTGGCTGTGCCATACAGTTTCTGGTCAAATTCATTACTACATTGTAGAAGAAATTAGAAAATACTCTGCCCTAGCAAATGTTGTAAATGATCGTGGATTAAATGTTAGAACTCTGTCATATGGAAAATTGGAAATTGTTTCCCATGTTTCAGAAAAATATATATAGGTAATATCAGATTATGTCCTAGGACAGGTCTGATCCCAGCGCTCAATGGATATGGTAAGTTAAATAAAGTACAATCAAGTAAACGCAGAAAAGCAGCTATTGTATAAAAAAAATGAAGTGAAAAGATATGTCTCAAAGGAACATTAACAGCGCTAAATGAATAATATACTTCAACTGAACCAAGTGTTCACAATCTACAATAATCAAGGGTAATAGTCTCACAGGGGTTCATTCCTATGATAAACCCTAGCAAATAAATAAATAAATGAACGCAATCCGCAAAAAGTCCCAAATTAGTATTTAGACATCAGGTGGTCTCTTATTGTAATTGCTTCCTTAATGTTGGGTGGTTGTAGTGATCATTCATGGTGTATCCAGACAATCCTCCAAACGCTGTCCCCCTTAAGATGTTCTACTCACCAGACTTCAGTGGTGTATGATGCCTTCAAAAGTCTCCTCTTATCCAGGGATCATTGCTATAGTAAGACTTCATAATGAAGATTCTGGGGAAAATGGGATAATTGACTGTCAGATTAAAAGGAAGGTGCCTTTTGAGTATATTTTGTCTATCTTACCGATTTTATAGGATTGTCACTACAAAAAACAAAAATAGAGAAAAATATCTAAGTACAATATAATTGTTGTAACTACTGGTGGAGGATCTTCTCCACTTTCCAGCAGGAGAACCACCACATTGGAGATATTAGATACTAATGACAAGTCACTATTATTTATGAAATCTACTTATATTGCCTATGCAGCAGAAAACAATTTACTAGGATCCTCAATATACTCTGTAAAAGCTTCAGACCCTGATGCTGGAAATAATGTCAAAATAACATATTTAATTTTTAATTCTAAATCTGAAAATCTACAGTATAAGTATCAATGTATCTGTCCATTAATTTAGAGACTGGAGTTCTCTATTCTCAGAGGCTATGTGATAATGAAAAAAACAAAGAGATTCTACTACGAGTACAGTATTTTCCGGCGTATAAGACGACTGGGCATATAAGACGACCCCCTATTTTTCCAGTGAAAACTTTTTTTTTTTTCTTATACTCTTCCGAGACAACACAGTTTAAAAAAAAAACAGAAACATAAAAAAAAAACATCAGATTTGATTTAAACATGGTAATTTTAATGAAAACTTTGACTTTCTGGTACTTAAAATCACCAAAACACATCAGACTTAACAGATTTTATTTAAACACAGTAATTTTAATGAAAACGATTGACTTTCGGGTACTTAAAATCCTTCAAAATCCTCTTCATGTTCATCAGCTGACATCAGAAATTAATCGATGACATCTTGTGTTACATTTGTAAGACAGTCATCATATGGATCTAGTTCCACATCAGATGGTGTGGATTCAGTGTCGGCTTCCCCTTCATCTTGCCACAAGTACTCGTCCTCCATACCATCCAATGAATTTGATATGCCACACTTCTTGAAAGACTTTATTACCTAACTGACCATTCGCTCGCCTCCACCCCGCACCAGGTCCAGGATAGATCGGGCAATATTTTATCCCACCCTCAAAGTATTGCGGACGCATTCGCTGCATTTTACGCAGATTTGTACAACAAGCCGGAGATCCCCCATAATCCACCCTCCCCCGACCTGCTAGATAGGATGACACAATACCTGACACGGGCGGGCATTCCTCGGCTACAACCGGACGACCTGGCCTCTCTTAACGCCCCCATCTCAGATGAGGAGCTGACCCTGGCCATTAAGGCCTTACCCGCCCACAAATCCCCGGGTCCAGATGGGTTCCCATACGAATATTACAAGACCTTCCTCCCCACACTTCTCCCCCACATGACTAAGCTTTTCAAAGCCTTTCTACAACAGACCCCCATCCTGCAAGACATGCAGCGATCATTTATCACCCTCATTCCTAAACCAGACAAGGACCCCTCATTATGCGCTAGCTACAGGCCGATAGCTCTATTAAACTCAGACCTCAAAATATTTACGAAGGTCCTCTCCCTCCGCTTAAATGTAGTCTTGCCCTCCCTGGTCCATAAAGACCAGATGGGCTTTGTCCCACTCCGCCAAGCAGGGGATAACACGAGAAAGGTGATTGACCTAATCGACGTGGCGGGCAGGGAGGGCTCGGAGTCTTTGCTCCTGAGTCTGGACGCAGAAAAAGCGTTTGACCGCCTTGGCTGGCCCTTCATGCTCGCCACGTTAAGACATATGGGGTTTAGGGGACCTTTTCTTCAGGCGGTCTGACACCTGTATACCAATCCGATCTCACAGGTGAAAACTTCCTTTGCTACTTCATCCACTTTCCCCGTCACCAATATAACCCGTCAGGGGTGCCTCCTCTCACCCCTTCTCTTCGCTCTCTGCGTCGAACCCCTAGCAGCGACGATCCGTGGCAACCCGGATATATGGGGTATCCCAGTAAGGGGGAGGGAATTTAAGATCTCCCTCTTTGCTGACGATATAATTTTGACATTGACACGTCCCCGCATCTCCCTGCCCAACCTACACGGGGAACTGGAACGCTACGGGGCCCTCTCGGGATATAAAACCAACACCTCCAAGTCCATGGCCATGCCGATTAACATGCCCGAATCAGAGACCTCACACTTACAGTCCGTCTTCCCGTATCACTGGGAGCGAACCTCCCTGAAATACCTGGGGGTCCATCTGACCACAAACTTTGCATCCCTATACCAGGCCAATTTCCCCCCCTCTATAGCTCGATCAGGGCGCTGATCCATAAATGGAAGTCCCATCAGATATCCCTTCTGGGCCGGATAGCGGCCATTAAGATGGTGATCCTCCCAAAACTGCTGTACCTTTTCCAGACCCTCCCCATCCCGGTCCCGTGTGCTCATTTGCGTGCCCTGCAAGCGGATCTCCTCCAGTATGTGTGTAACTACAGGCGCCACAGGATCCCAGACCTGGTCAAATATTACCAGGCCTCACAACTCCGAGCGGTGGCATCGTGGTTTCCCCAGAAGTCCTACAACAGGTGGACGGAGGTGGAAAAGATCTGGCTGGCACCAATACACCCTAATAATCTCCTTTGGAACGCGAATGCGGCAGTCGAGCCCGGACGTTTACTGGGCTCCATGCAGCAGCTTCAATGCATATGGAGGAGGCTAGCCCAAGACTGTCGACTTAAGTCCGACAGTTCCCTGCTGACCTCCTTTCTCTATAACCCTAAATTACCAACAAGTCTCACCCACCAGATGTCATGGCCCTGGGCCTCACGGAACCTCTTTCACTTTGGTCATTTAGTAGACCCTAGGTCTCGCAACCTACACTCCTTCACTGATCTCCAAACCAAACATGACATCCCACGACAAGCCTTTTTCAGCTAACTACAGATCCGCCGCTATGCCCACACAATAGCCTCCCCGGCTCCTCTTCTCGAAACCAACCCCGTTTGAGCGTATCGTACTCGAGGGCCTTATATCAGATATATACCAAATCCTACACCAATACCCCTTTCAAAACAAAGTTAAACACGCCTACATGCTTCGATAGGAGAGGGAGCTGGGGGAGGTGCTCTCGGAGGAGGAGTGGGGAGCGGTTTGGAGGCAGGCGGACAAAAGTTCTATTTGCACCCTTTATAAGGAAAATATGTACAAAGTGCTGTTCTTTTGGTACCTGACCCCGGACGTTCTCCATAAGATTTACCCATCCACCTCTGACCGATGCTGGCGTTGCAACCAAGCTAAGGGCACACTGTTCCATATATATTGGACTTGCCCCATGATTGTCCCGTTCTGGACTCAGACACGAGAGCTCCTTTCTCGCCTCCTGGAGGCGCCCATACCCCTCTCCCCGAAGCTATTCCTACTGGGCCTATCCCAACCTCACATAGCCAAACCCTACAAGAAACTGTTAAGACACATTACCACAGCGGCGAGGTGCTTGATAGCACTTCATTGGAAGAAACCGATGCCCCCATCCCAAGAGGCCCTCTATGCTAGGGTCAAGGATGTATAACTCATGGAAAAGATGACGGCTAGGATTCGGGACAGGTTGGAAGATCATAATCTTGTCTGGGAGAGGTGGCATGTGGAGGAGGACCCGCCATGAGTCGACGACAGGTCACCGAGGTACAACACTACCACTGCCCTTCTTGTCTGCCCCCCCCCCCCTTTTTGCTTTTTTTTTCCTTTTTCTTCTTTTTCTCTTTCCTCTCGCCTCTCTCTCCTTCTCATCCCCTTCCCCTCACTCCATCCCCTCTTTCTTTTTTTTCCCCTCTTCTTTGATTTCTAGCTGTTTTACAAGATACTGATCGTACAAATAATTATGGAACCACTGTGTAAGCACATTAAGCTGGAATTTTGTACCTTCTCTTTTCTCTTACACTTGATATGCTGCTATATTTTGTATTGACCTTTTACGAAAAATAAAAACTGTTATTTGAAAAAAAGAAAGACTTTATTACATTTTTTCTGCATCAATATCATTCCAGGTTTTTATGACAAAGTTGCACAAAACATCCAACTGTGGAGCACGCATGTTTTCTCCTTTTGTGAATGACTTTTCGCCGCTAACCATCCACTCATTCCACTGTTCTCGAATGCGATCCTTAAATGGCTTGTTTAGGCACACATCCAGTGGCTGTACCAACAATGTCAATCCTCCAGGAATAACCGCTGCGTCTGTGTTCATTCTTGTCAGCCTTTCCTTTGTGCTGGGCGTTAAATGAGCCCTAAACATATCCCACACCAGTAGGCTACGTTCTTTACGAAGTCTACCTGGTCGTCTACTCCAAACATTTTCAAGCCATAGCTTTACCCCTTCTTCATCCATCCAGCCTTTTTCATTCACATGTACAAAAACTCCAACAGGGAACTTGATTTTTGGCATTGTTTTTCATTTGAAGATAATCATGGGTTCTAGTTTGGCACCATCAGCTGTACATGATAGTACCACTGTAAAACTGGACTTCTTATGGTGTTTTGATTAACACGGTTTTTGCACCTTTTGAATTTACGGTTTTATTTCCAACCATATCAAAATTCATTGGAGTTTGATCCATATTTCCGATCTGACTTAACGCATAGCCGTGTTTCTTGCTCTGTTTTATTACATAGCGATGGAAATTATTTACTTTGCAGTCGAGATCTGCTGGTAATTTTTGTGCAATTTTGGTCTTTTGCTTCAGTACCAGATCATGCCTTTCCAAGAACCTAGAACACCAGGATACAGTGGCCTTAAATCCTTTGCTGTGATCTGAGTGAGATTTGGCCCACTGAAGTGCAGAAATCCGTATGCTGTTTCGGGTCACTACATAACCATTGCGGCGATGCTCATGCACCATGTCTGCTACATGCTTCTCGAGTTCTGGCCAATGTGGGGTGCCTCTTCTTAATGCACACTTAGCCCTTGGCATACTCTTTAATGCGTATCAGAGTATCTATATAACGCGTGAACAGCAGTTCAAAAGATAAAACAGCGCTAATGAGTCGGTGTGAGCCCAGCTCAAAGGAAAAACTATATATATATATCCCAGTGAACTCAGATGATGTGAGAGATATCAAACATAAGTGTAAGAGCACCAAAACATCTCAAAGAATGACACCCCTATATGTGGTTTTACTCCCCCGTGTGGGGTGCAGGCTTACCACAGCAAAGAAAATGGCTCTGCAGGTACACCATCTGATCTCCAGGTATTGTTAGGGGAAAAAACTCTCAGCCAGGAAACATGTAAGACAAATAAAACAAACCAGTGATAGTGTGATATTGTCTATGTAGTAATCTAGCTAAGTAGGTAAAAACCAGAGGTTGTTGCCCGTACAATAAAATACTGTTAAATGAACATGTAAACAGGAAAGCATTCACCGCTGTCACCGCCGTCTTCTAGCCTCCAGGGGCCGCGCGCGTGCTATGCAGTGGCTGCAATAACATAGACCGGATTGTGGTTGGTAGTTGGTGGAGCGCGGTGGAACGCAGATGTTTCTGGATGTAGCGCCGATGTAGCCACGCCCTGACGCGTTTCGTCACTTCCGACTTCGACAGAGGGCGCCCTCTGTCGAAGTCAGAAGTCAGAAGTCACGCGTCACGCGTCAATTAACCTTGTTAACAAAGGATTTTATCTTAAGATTCTCAACAAGAAAGAGAAACTTTATTTAGTTCCCAAAGTACCCAGAAATTCCGACAATATATTATTTGCCTAAAATACATAAACATCCTACACAACCACCAGGTCGTCCCAATCGTGAGTGGCATCGACTCTGTCACCTCACGCATAGGCCGTTATATAGATTTTTACCTCCAGCCCTTGGTCATACGAACTCCTTCATATATTAAGGATACAGGCGACACCATACGCCTTCTGGAGGGGTTGGACGTACAGGAAGGTTGCATCATGGTCACTGCAGATGTGGCCTCCCTGTACACCTGTATTCCTCATCATCTAGGCATACAAGCGGTAAAACACTTTTTAAGCAGTGAGGAATCACTTGCTTCGTTTCAAAGTGACTATTTAATCGAACTTCTGGATTTTGCTACAAAACATAGTTATTTCTGGTTCGATCAACGCTACTTTTTACAACTAAGGGGCGTGGCAATGGGCGCCAAATTCGCACCAAGCGTAGCAAATCTTTTCATGGCCAAGTGGGAGGAGGATGTCGTCTATGCCCCAGACAGTCCCCGTCCTTGGGCCTATGGGCTAGATATATAGACGACATCCTCCTCCCATGGAATGGTAGCCCTGAGTCATTGAAGTCATTCTTTGACTCTTTAAACAGTAATGATAGGGGTATTTCTCTAACATACGAGTTTAGTCCAACTAAGATTCATTTCTTAGATTTGGAGATAACTATAGTTGATAAGAAGTTCCACTTTCAAACCTATTTTAAACCGACTGACCGTAATGGTTATATACCTACGGGCAGTTGCCACCATCCATCTTGGCTCCGGTCGGTCCCTCGCAGTCAATTCCTCAGACTTCGTCGGAATTGCACGGATGATAACACCTATCTTGCTCAAGCAGAGATTTTAAAATCTAGGTTTCTAGAAAAGGGGTATCCCACCAGTGATGTAGATTCAGAATTACAGCGAGTCCTTTCATTAAGCAGGAAGTCACTAATATCTGTAAAAAACAAGCGTCCTACAGATGATGGCTTTAAATTTGCTATGTTGACCACTTATTCCACTCAATATAAACAAATTAAGAGCATTTTCAATAAACATTGGAATATTCTTAGAGGGGATAGAGTTTTAGGTCCATTGCTGCCTGAACAGGCTAGAGTGGTTTTCAGAGGTGTACCCTCCTTACAGAGTAAAATCGCTCCAAATATAATCAACCCTCCTGTTAAGAGCTCCTTTTTCCACAATTTAGTGGGCTTCTTCCCCTGCAGGAAATGCAAAGTATGTCAACATAATGTTCTAACCACAAGAAAAATTTCGGAATTTTCCTCCACGGTTACCAACAAGCAGTACATCATAAAAACATTTTGTACATGTGCGACTAAGTACATTGTATATTTACTAACGTGTCCTTGCGGCATGCAATATGTCGGTCGTACCATCCACACTTTCTCGATCAGAGTGAGCGAACATATTGCACTCATAATAGGCAGGGACACTAAACATCCAGTCCCCCGACACTACAAAGAATTCCATCACAGAAATCCCAAGGGGACACAATTTGTTGTCATCGACAAATATACTCCTCCGTGGAGAGGTGGAGCCATGACTCGGGGGGTTTCGCGTTTAGAGACTTTCTGGATATACAGTACGAACTTCAGACATATACCCCGTTCGGAATGAATGTCGAATAGGATATAAATTATTTTATTAATATGTCATGAGTGTATCGCTGCATATATTATTTGTTGTATATTCTGGGTCTTTGGAAACATAACATATTACATCTTTATGCGTAATGATCATACATGCGCTTAATGTTTTATTCCGCATTTTGTTACAATTATAATTATTTATGCTATGTAGGTTAATGTACATGGTGATCTGACTCACATCAAACATGAGGCAGTTTTTTGATTATATGAGGCAGCATGGGTACAATACATTTCACGCCATTTTATATTTGCGATCTTATCGCATTCGATTTCTTGGTCTGTGACAATTTTTATGCACTTATTTATATAAGGATGCAATTGTCACAGTTCATTTTAACATAATAAATACACGTTTTTACCATTTTATTTATGTTAATTGTCTCTGATCTGGGGTTGATGTTAATTTCTATCTTCAGTTCAGATTTGACATTTTTACATGCATCTATTTTTATTTAAGTCTTATGACCGGTCCAACAGGTGGTGTTATTAATGGTTTTTCATTCCTTTTTTGTTCTGCAATTGTAATATATTTTTTTGGCCGTTTGTTTACTTGGTGAGCCCCAGAGCCTATGATGATTGGACATATGCCTCCTTTCTATGAGAGCCCTTTTGACCAACCACGTATGGCCTCTCTCATAACGAGGCTTGGCGCACACGCACGCACGCTTTTGCTATCAGGCATCCGTGGTTCTATCACAGTGAGGCTTGGTCCGCATGCGTGCGCTCATTGGTCGTTGAGCGTCCACGATCCTATCACAAGGTAGCCTTTACTCACTCAGAGTGAGGCTTGGCTATCGCGCAGGCGCGGTAGCATATCGCCATTCAGGATATGCAAACAAGGCTGGACTATTACGTCCTGCTTTGTTTGTCATCACATGCAAACGAGACTTGGCCATGGCGCACGCGCAGTCTTATTCATCGTCTGCGGCGTGTTTAAACTTTACATTCTGACTTAAGCAGCAGTTACATTGTACACCTTATGGACTTTAACGGTCAGTTCATTTTACTTATTATGTCTATGTTTTTATTCCTAATGACTCAATTGTAATCACAATAGCCACACTAAGACACTACATTCACTTCCTATTTATGTTTCACATAGAGGCTTGAAGTGCAAGCTGCAGCGCCATCTTGGATAGGTGAGGTGCTGCTTGTGATTGCTGATTGTTGAGGGTGAGTCAGATCCTCATTTGATTGGTTGTGAATACATGGACTATACATATATTGGAGTGGGCTGCAGTGGAGAGACACCCCAGACGACGTGCTTTTGACCACGAAACGCATCGGGAGGACTCCACTGTCGCCCCATTTGCATGCAAGAGCTCTTTTACTTCCAGCCAAATGTAAGTTTGTTAGCTGTGAATAAACACATATTTTTTCTTACTATACGGAGTTACGCTATGTGGCCACCTTTCTTTTTTTTCTCTATGCACCACTAATACACTGAGCCAATTGGTTTCGGGATTCCAACATCAGTACAGCTTCCAGCTTGCTCCTGGGGACCCATTCCATCTAAAGACCTATCAACCAGTTGGGCTTATGCTTCCTGCCAAGGATCGTTGTTTGACATCTGTCATATAAAGCCTTGATTGACCTTTTTTGGCATACGCCATCAGTGGTCAATAAGTTCCGGTAAGCCTGCACTTTTATCGGTGGTGGGACTGTCACGATAAAGAAGTCACGTACTTTCCATTTATTCACTTACTCACTTGAAGGATCTGTGGATGTTGATGAACTTCGTTATACATATCTGATTATCACAGCGATGAGTTTTGTTGGACTCTGCATTTACATCTGATACCACAATAGGTGCATCAGACCACGTGCCAGTCTGGCACATTTTTCTTATTCCCTGAACTAGAGGGATTCACACATGTTTCACGATTTGTGTTTAACATTTATTAATTTTATATGTGTTTTATTTTTTATCACTACACACATTATGGTATTTTGATATTCATTTTATCAATTTTAGCGCTACACATATGTATTCTTTTGTTGTTTTGCTTTTTTGAATGAGCCGTGTTAGCAGCTACCATCTACGCATAACTGGCAGCGCAGGGTATTCACTCTCTTTTTATTTCATGGAGTGGACATTCCGTTAAAAGAATATAGAAACTCAATGATAATACACATGATGAATGCTGCAAAAAGCTTGATACCGAAGAACTGGAAAAAAGTAGATAAGGAAGTGGTTTAATAAAATAGAAGAGATTTGAAATATGGAATACCTAAAATATAGTTAAAAAGACACCAGAGAAGGATTTTCTAAGATATGGGAAGAATGTAAAAAGTTTAAATTAACAAAGAAATACAGCTAAATTAAGAGTACGCAGTGAGGAAGTAAAATAAGGGACAAGGGGTGTTAAGGGGGGGTATAGGTTAGAGGGGAGGAGGGGTGGGTGGGAGGTAAAGGGTACTGAAATATGTTAATATATGTATATCCCCATGGGTGTGGGAAATGTTGTTCGGTTTTATGACTCTTGTATAATATAAAATTCAATAAAATAAAGAATTAAAAAAAAAGATATGTTGGAATTTTTGCTTACTATTATGTGTTTTTTTCTTGTTCCCGTTTCTAGATTCAGGGTCCTGCTGTGGGCATCATGTGTGGTCCAGCAGTTTCACTGAATCACTGGGGCAGGGAGTGTCACATTTTTCAGATAATTTGGCAGAGTATCTGTGCTAGGCAATTAATTGGCATAAATACATTGATGATTTATTGTTTTTTTTGGAAGGGAACTAAAAAGCAATTGAAGGAATGTATTCAGATTCTTTATACCAACAATCATAATTTAAAATGTACCTATACCATTAATGCTAGTATGGTAGTGTTCCTAGGTTTGGAAAATGAAATTATGCAGCAAGGATTAACAGACAATTGTTTAGAAAATGTACTACATCTAATAATTTATTGGTTGCAAAAAGGTTTTCATCCCAAATCACTGATTGAAGGAACACTGACTGGACAGTACCTGCAGGTTTAGAGGAACTTGCTCCAGCAATAATACATTTGATTTGGAGGATTCTCAGAACAAATTGCCATTCCCAAATACTGAATTTTCAATATACTTGGGCATAACAGAAAATAAGGGAAATAGTTAACAGAGGATTCAGAAATGGAGATATATGAGGAAGCATCCCAAGATCAAATTTAGACGAATCACTTCTTTGAAGAACCTATTGGTAAAGAACCAATTTAAAAAAAATTACAGAACATGCTCATTTCTAATGGTTTTCATGTGGTGATTGGGACTATTGTCTTTTTATTTATTATTATTATTATTATTATTATTATTATTATTATTATTATTATTATTATTAGTAGTATTATTAGTATTATATTATTTGTTACTATACATTATTACTTATATATTTTTGTTTAATCACATTTTATTGAATATTTTTTGTTTTTACATACAGGTTCCACTAATAGCATAGAAAGATAGCCTATGCATGCATAGCCATTCTACGTGAGACGTATTCCTTGAGCATGACTCAGGGTCTTACTCTCTAATGCATAACCACTCTAAGCAAAGAGAGAGAAGACCGTTAGGAATAGCAACATCCTAACTACTAGGAATTTTTACCCATTCTTTCATATTCATTTATTGCTATTATCGAGTGTTCCTGATACACTTCTGCCCAAACAGCAGACACAGAGAAAGTAGGACAAAACAGACAAAAAAAAAAGAAAAAGAGAAACTAAAAGAAAGAAACGAAGAACAAAAAAAACAGACAAAAAAAAAGTCAGACATATACAAACCTGACCAGACCTGCATGTTCCTCTGGGACGCCCCCTCCCGACCCACACCGCACCATACCCATTCAGCCCAATCACATCCTTCTCACGCTAATATTACAAATAACATCTCAAGATGTCCGCATTCAAGAACTCGATCCAGGGTAGCCACACTTCCATAAACTTATGATAGTATCCCTGATTTCTTGCTGTTATTTCCTCCATTATTTTTATTTGGTTAATTTCAGCTACCCACTAGTGATGTCGCGAACCTAAAATTTTGCATTCGCGAACGGCGAACGCAAACTTGCGCAAATGTTCGCGAACGGGGGACTCTTTCTGGCCACAAAAGTGATGGAAAAGTTGTTTCAAGGGGACTAACACCTGGACTGTGGCATGCCGGAGGGGGATCCATGGCAAAACTCCCATGGAAAATTACATAGTTGTCGCAGAGTCGGTTTTTAATCCATAAAGGGCATAAATCACCTAACATTCATAAATTGTTTGGAATAACGTGCTTTAAAACATCAGGTATGATGTTGTATTGATCAGGTAGTGTAAGGCTTAGGCCCCATACTCACGAGCAAACATGTCTGCTGAAACTGGCCCGCAGGCCAGTTTCAGCAGACATGTTTGGTCGTGTGTGGGCGCGAGCGGGCCGAATTCCAGCAAACATTTGCCCGCCGGGCCTTTTCCCAGCAGACAAATATTCCTGGACTTGTTTTAAAACAGCCCGCTGGAATTCAGCCCGCTCGGACATGTACGGTCGTCAGTACAGACCTACCGTACATGTCCAGGCGCCCGCCGTCCCTCGCATGCGTCGAATGACTTCGACGCATGCGTGGAAGCATTTTAAAGGCGGGCCGCGCACGTCGCCGCGTCATTGTCGCGGCGACACCGCGTCATCGACGCGGCGACACCGCGGACACGCCCCGCGTATTGTTTACGCGCGGACTTCTGTACGATGGTGTGTACAACCATCGTACAGAAGCCCTCTGGCAGACATGTATGGTGAAAACGGTCCGACGGACCGCTTTCACCATACATGTTTGTCCGTGTGTACCCGGCCTTAGGGTAAGGGTTACAGATAGGGTTAGGGTTACAGACAGGGTTAGGGTTAGGGTAACAGACAGGGTTAGGGTTAGGGTCACAGATAGGGTTAGGGTTAGGGTTACAGATAGGGTTAGGGTTACAGACAGGGTTAGGGTTAGGGTAACAGATAGGGTTAGGGTTAGGGTTACAGACAGGGTTAGGGTAACAGATAGGGTTAGGGTTAGGGTTAGGGTTACAGATATGGTTAAGGTTAGGGTTACAGACAGGGTTAGGGTTAGGGTTAGGGTTACAGACAGGGTTAGGGTTACATATAGGGTTAGGGTTAGGGTTACAGTCTGTAACCCTAACCCTAACCCTGTCTGTAACCCTATCTGTAACCCTAAGCCTATATGTAACCCTAACCCTATCTGTAATCATCACCCTATCTGTAACCCTAACCTTAACCCTATCTGTAACCCTAACCCTAGCCCTATCTGTAACCCTAACCCTGTCTGTAATAGGGTTAGGTTTCACAGTGACAGACCAAACTCTGACAGACCAAACTCCCCGTTTAACGCACCGCAAACACCTGCAAACAGTCCATTTGCACAACCGCAAACTCCCCATTTACACAAGGTTGGATACCAAGCTAGCCATGTCCCGTTCCTTGTCCTCACTGACGTCAATGAACGTTTTGGAGATTGCAGGCGATGGGTTTTTTTCAAAGCCTATGGTCGTGCTAAGGTAGTTCAGTGACAGCTAAGTGACCCAGAAAACAATGATTCTGCAGTGTGGGCCCATTGTTGGCCTAGTAGGCTTTAATGATCACCTTAGATGATCACAAAGAAAATTTATGTTTTTTCTATGCAAAATTATCCAGCCGATCGCTTTTGGTCTGTTCACAATGAAGCATTGACCTTATGATCTGGGGTGTGCCAACATTGCCATTGCCAACACACTCATAGACATGGTCGCTTCATTGTGATACGCAAGCCCCTTCATCATAACAAGGTAACGATCACGAAGGGGAATTGACACATGTATGTGCCTTTTTTTTTGTTTTGTTTTTTTGCAGCCACAGTGCAGCACAAGAGGCCAGAAAAATTAGGCATGTACACATGCCTGAAAAAGTAGGTATTGTTGCAGCTGCTGCTGTAGCAGTGGCCAGACAAATTTATGTTTTCCAGGCAGAAAGTGCACTAAAACATTGCAGCTTGAACCCCATTTGGTGGCGGATAAGTCACGCAAGTCATCCGGCATGCAGAGATAAAATACAGCAGCGTGTGGACCATTTGTAGCCCAAGGAAGCTCATCTCATCAGGCCTTTAGTCAAATGTATCGCCCACTGTCAGTCCCTTCAGGATCCATGCCTCATTCATCTTAATAAAGGTGAGGCAATCTAGACTTTTTTGACCTAGGCAACTTTTCTTCTCAGTGACAATACCTCCTGCTGCACTGAAGGTCCTTTCTGAAAGGACACTTGAAGCGGGGCAGGACAGAAGTTCTATCGCAAATTGGGATAGCTCAGGCCACAGGTCAAGCCTGCACTCCTCAGAGTGTCGATATAAGGCGAGGTAGTCTGTTACCTGTCGGTCAAGTTGTTCTCTGAGGGTGGTCCTCGAAGTGGCTGTGGCGATGCGTAGGACTGAAAAAGCTCCACATGTCCTCCATCAACAACACGTCTGTAAAGCGTCCTGTCCTTGCCGGCGTGGTCATGGTAGGAGGACGATTACTTTCACCTCTTCTACTGTTAGATTCCCGTTGTGCTGTGACATCACCCTTGTATGCTGTGTAAAGCATGCTTTTTAATATATTTTGGAACTGCTGCATCCTTTTCCGACTTCCGGTAATTTGGTAACATTTCAGGCACTTTCTGATTATACCGGGGGTATAGTAGCGTGGCCACCCAGTACAGGTCGTTCTCCTTCAGCCTTTTTATACAAGGGTCCCTCAACAGGCACGATAGCATGAAATACCCCATTTGCACAAGGTTGGATGCCAAGCTACTCATGTCCCGTTCATCGTCCTCACTGATCTCACTGAAGGTCTGTTCTTCCTCCCAGCCATGTACAACACCACGGGTACCAGATAGGTGACAACGAGCACCCTGGGATGCCTGCTGTGGTTGGTTTTCCTCCTCCTCAAAGCCACATTCCTCCTCTGACTCCTCTTCCTCACAATCCTCTTCCAGCGTTTCTGCAGGTCCAGCAAGTGAGGCTGATAAGGCTGTTTCTGGTGGTGATGGTGACCACAACTCTTCCTCTCGCTCATCTACAGCCTGATCCAGCACTCTTCGCAGGGCACGTTCCAGGAAGAAAACAAATGGAATGATGTTGCTGATGCTGCCTTCAGTGCAACTGACTAGTTTTGTAACCTCCTCAAAAGGACGCATGAGCCTACAGGCATTGCGCATGAGCATCCAGTAACATGGCAAAAAAATTCCCAGCTGCGCAGAGGCTGTCCTAGCACCCCGGTCATACAAATACTCGTTGATGGCTTTTTCTTGTTGGAGCTGGCAGTCGAACATTAGGAGTGTTGAATTCCAACGTGTCGGCCTGTCGAAAATCATTCGCCTCACTGGCATGTTGTTTCGCCGCTGGATATCTGAAAAGTGCGCCATGGCCGTGTAGGAACGCCTGAAATGGCCACACACCTTCCTGGCCTGCTTGAGGACGTCCTGTAAGTCTGGGTACTTATGCACAAAGCGTTGTACAATCAGATTCATCACATGTGCCATGCACGGGACATGTGTCACCTTGCCCAAATTCAATGCCGCCAACAAATTGCCCAGTGCCACCCACCACTCATCTATCTTGGTGGCACAGTACATAACATTTAAAAAAAAATTCTTACTGCAATATAATAGTAGTCAGTTGCCTGGCTGCCAGCTTGTGTCAGGGGTACAGTGTACACTGTGCCCAGTGCCACCCACCTCTCATCTATCTTGGTGGCACGGTACATAACATTTTTATTTTTTTATTTTTTTTACTGCAATAGAATAGTAGTCAGTTGCCAGCGTGTGTCAGGCTCATAGGGCCATATTCACAAAAGAGATACGACGGCGTATCTGCTGATACGCCGTCATATCCCTGTTTCTATCTATGCGACTGATTCATAGAATCAGTTGCGCATAGATATCCCTAAGATCCGACAGGTGTAATAGTTTTACACTGTCGGATCTTAGGATGCAGTACCGCGGCCGCCGCTGGGGGGAGTTTGCGTCGTAAACCAGCGTTGGGTATGCAAATTAGCAGTTACGGCGATCCACAAAACTTTTTCCCGTCGTTACGTCGCCGCAAGTGTTAGTTTGCCGTCGCAAAGATAGGGCATCTTTTACAAAGTGTAAAATGACTACACCATTTAAAAGTATACCTGTCTTTCCCGCGTCGCTTTTGAATTTTTTTTTTATTTTATTTTTTCGGCGCAAGTCTTTTTTTCTCGTCGCGATTCACAAAACGTTGGCGCGTCGTAATTTCGCGCAAAGCACGTCGGGAAATTTGCGTCGGGAGCATGCGCAGTACGTCCGGCGTGGGAGCGCGCCTAATTTAAATGGTACCCGCTCCATTTGAATTGGCCTGCCTTGCGCCGGACGGATTTAGGATACACCGCCGCAAATTTCCAGGTAAGTGCTTTGTGGATCGGGCACTTAGACAGAAAATATGCGGCGGTGTAACCTAAATCGGTTACGTTGCGCTGCGCCCGGGCTACGTGAATCTGGCCCATAGTGTATACTGTGCCCACTTGCCCAGTGCCACCACTCATATATCTGGTGGCATAGTAGATTAAATTAAAAAAGAAAAAACACAATTTTGACTGCAATAGAATAGCAGTTAGTTGTCTGCAGGCGTGTGTCAGGCCTACAGCGTCTACTCTGCCAACTTCTGCCAGTGCACAGTGCCACTCATATCTGGTGTCACAGTAGCTTGCACGCATAGTGCCAGTTGCCTTGCTGCCAGGCAACTTTATGTTTCTTTTGTTAATATATTTTTTTGGAACGTAATTCTGTTTAAAATATTTAACAGTGTAATTTCATGAGATAATTTACAAGGTCGTGTTTAGGGGCAGACTTAGGGGTGGGGCAGGGGAGGTGTTGGTTGGGGCAACTGGTGGCGAGTAACTCTTAAGGCCTGGCTAGTGGCTCAGGACTTGAAATTTTGAGCCCTGATATAGGTATCATATAGGCAATAACACAACAGAACAATTTGTGTATATATAAACCAACAATTGCCGCTCTAAGTGAGTATTATTAAATGCATACAAATATAAATGACAATAGTCAGTCCATGAAAGTGTCCATATAAAAATAAATGTGATGCAATTGTGTCCAAAGCTGATGGACCCAAGTGCACCTTCCACTGTGATAGTACAAGATGTACCCTTACTGGATGCCTAGACTCCACGTTATAGGAGCCTACTTTGACATTGATTCACACATCATGGAGCATCCGCCCACTAGAAAAAGTTCCTGCAGATCAGGATCAAGGTAGCATGGTGTAGTTGGACATAGGCTCTGTTCTGTGCCCCCCTAGTACATACAACATGCTCTTATCCCCCAAAATCACTGCAAGTATTCTTTTTTGACAACTTGCCCCTTGTCTCTGTGTCTCCTTCTCCTGAAAGTGCCAAGCATTAATATTTTGTGTACTAACTTCAGATCAGCATGTCCCATCCTCCTGTTGAGTGCTGTGTGTCCATTCTCCTCCCCCTCCTGTGCCCTCTGAGCCAAGGAGAAGGGGGGACTTCAGTCCTGTGTTAGTGTGAGGTGGGTAGGAGGGGGGAGGAAGTGAGAGGGAGAGATGCCTCGCAGCATGTGGGAACAGAAACACCCCACAGCCAAGCAGCAAGCCAGTCACTGGAGCGGAGGTGTGAGAACCAGCAGCATGACTCTCCAGTAGCACTAGCGCGGAGGAGGTGGAAGTGAAATCCTCCTCCGCTTTCAACATGAGCAGTGATGTCACTGGTTGCCAGATGCCAAGTGGCTATAGCAACCAGTGATCAGTAGTAGGTGGAAGAGGTGGAGGCAGAGCAAGAGCTAGCGCTATGGTGGCTCGTTCCACCCCTGTTCCCAGACTGTCACTTTCATTGTGGGACACTGTATTGTCCCGCAATGAAGGTGTCCGCTCTCTGTGTCCTTCGGCTGACAGTTTCCTGGCTGATCGCTTCAGCCAGGAAACTGTCAGCCTGGTTCACCCCCGCTCCTCACTCGCCCTGGAATAAATTCCACTTGCAAAATGCGAGCAAAAGGGTGAATTTTTGAGGGCTGCCTATATGATATTCAAATAATGCCCTTTAAACTTAGTTAACCCCCCTGGCGGTATTCCCGAGTCTGACTCTGGGTTATATTTCTGTGCTGCGATCGGTAACCCCGAGTCAGACTCGGGCTCGCCTCGCTGAATCCACAACTAGAAAACAGCGATAATAAATTATAATCACTTGCAGAATTGTGCGATAGCGATTTGTGGGGAAATTCATCATAAAAAAATAAGTAAGTAATGACAGCGACAATTCTGCAACTTCAGTGATTTTGAGTTGATTACATTATTAAATAACTTTTATTATAATTATATTATTATTTGTTATAATTATTTATTATATTATAATTTATAATTTTATTTTTAAAAAAATGTCATACCCGGTATGCCTACTAGACTCTTGTTTGGACAGATTTAAGTGAGTTATTCCTAAGAATTACAGGCCTACAGTATAAAACGCCAAATTTCCTTGCAAATAATGGTACCGCTTTCAGCACCTTTTTTTCTGAAATAATCATACCGCCAGGGAGGTTAAGACAAAAAAAATTACCTCATGTAATGACTTACACATATTAGGACTGTAGAGAAGACTTTGTATGACATGTACAAATGAAATGGTTATACAACCGTGTCTTAGATCCAGTGTTACTTTTACTTTGGTCCTTGTGGGCAATATCTAAATGATATAGGGGAGCTTCAATTCATTTATACAAAAACAATTATTTATTGTTGGAAAATTTGGGAAATGTGTCCAAACACAAAATGATGTAAGGGAGCTTTAATATTCGATATCAAAAAGTTTTAAATGTTTTCCATATAAAATTTCTAAATGTTCTCCATATCCCCCTCTTTTTTTTTATTTCACCATAGCAAAATCAAACAACTTAAGAATTATCTGGGAAGAAGAAAGGTGATATAAAGAAAAGAAAGAAAAAGAAGAAAAAAAGCAAAAAGTACAGATGTAATGCCATTTATCCTACACCTTTCTCTTTAAACTATTGAAGAGCGTTAATAAAAATGTGAATTCAGCGCCAAAACAATTTTAAATGTTAATATTTATATATATATATATATATATATATATATATATATATATATATATATATATATGAATACATGTAACTAATATTAAGATGCTCCTCTGTGTCGGGTGTGTACCATGATATGTGAAAGGTGATGGTAGAGGGCGCTAGACTATAGTGAATATTACTATAAATTTATCTAATTAAGTGAAAATTATCAACAAAAATTAACAGTATTCAATACAGATATCACAAGTGATATAATTGCTTGTAGTGTTAATGAGAAATAAAGTCCCAATAAGAATATTGAATCCAATAGTACAGCTGCTTGTCAGATCCAAATATTTAAACTTTGTAGTTAGTCCTCCACCATAAATTCAGAACAAAGAAATCTTCACCCAAAGTGCTCAGATATACATTGTGCTTACCACAAATATTTGACCTCTTTAACGAAAAAGAAAGTCAAATATAGCGTAGACAGGATTGTGCCTGCACACATGCTGGATTGATAGGAAATTTTCAATGGCCTCACTCCCGGAGATTTTATTTATAAAAAATTGTATAAAAAAGGCCAAATGGCTCCTTACATTAAAAGGGCTGCAAGCGTGTAAACGAATACTATGCTGTGCCGCTCCACTGTAGCCTCAATGGTAGCATGCGTTCCACCGACCGCTGCTAGTTCCTCAATCGCCGGAGAAAGTGTGGACAGACACGTGACCAGGTACCGCCGCCAACATACGTTTTGTTGGCTTAGGGCCCCCTGAAGACGTAAACCAATGAAACGTGCGTCGGCGGCAGTACCTGGTCATGTGTCTGTCCACGCCATCTCCTGGCGCTTGAGGAACTAGCAGCGGTCGGTGGAATGCATGCTGTCATTGAGGCTACAGTGGAGCGGCACCACATAGTATTCGTTTACACGCTTGCAGCCCCAGTGCCGGGAGACCCCTTTTAATGTAAGGAGCCATTTGGCTTTTTTTATACAATTTTTTATAAATAAAAACAGTATTATGCTATGTGCTTTTTCTCTATTTTGTCCATATATCTTACCTAATCTCCATTGAAAATTTTCTATCAATCCAGCATGTGTGCAGGCACAATCCTGTCTATGCTATATTTGACTTTCTTTTTCGTTAAAGAGGTCAAATATTTGTGGTAAGCACAATTTATATCTGAGCACTTCGGGTGAAGATTTCTTTGTTCTGAATTTATGGTGGAGGACTAACTACATCACCTAAAGTTTAAATATTTTGATCTGACAAGCAGCTGTACTATTGGATTCAATATTCTTATTGGGACTTTATTTCTTATTAACACTACTAGCAATTATATCACTTGTGATAACTGTATTGTATACTGTTAATTTTTGTTGATAATTTTCACTTAATTAGATTAATTTATAGTAATATTCACTATAGTCTAGCGCCCTCTACCATCACCTTTCACATATTGAAGAGCATTGCATCTGTATTTAGTTTCCAAAAATAACATTTAAACTGCTTTAAAAACATTTCAGCTGTACAAAAGGCACTTTCTCTCCTGTAGGGATTTACATATTAATTGGACCACCCTTAAGACCATCAGGCACACAAAGTCAAGTCAGGAACAGCATTTGTTTTTAAATGTTGAGAGAGAGAAAAAATAGTTAATAAAAAATAAAACTAAATTATATTTTAGAATTTAGTTAGTCCTGACTCCAATTACTCACATACGGGAAGCTTCTCCTTAAAACAAAAATCTAAAAAACACTATGCTTTAAGGTCCTCTGTGTTTTTGCCAAGTCTGGGTCAGATTTGGATTATCCACTGATGTTCTTGTGTTTTTCCTAAAATACAAAACGCAGAAACCATTAATAACACCTCACCTTACCTCTGTGAGAGGTTCCTAATAGACTAAACTAGTAGTGGATGCTTGTAACAGGCTTTCCGTAGAGCTAATGAGTCAGTCAACAGTAAATTCTCTTTTAAAATGCTTGGCACACACATATACATATACTCTGCCAAAAAGGTTATGACATAATCAAAAAGATAAAGACTACAGATTTCTAAGTACCTGAAATATATAACCTTCACAATTTAACCAAGAAATTGTTTTACTTTCTTGCACTTTTCTTTACTCTGGCTTTTCTTTCTTGCACTGTACCATGTCTGCATGGCATGCTTCATATTTTAAATTTGTTCTTCTTTTTTGAATGCATGTTGTGATATCGCCATCATTTTATTAGCATTTTCATAATTACTGATATAGGACTTTAGTAGCTCAATCATATTTTTAAGGGAGTTAATTGTGGCATTTAATTCTACTTCTTTCAAAACAGACATTCTGTGCTGTAATCTGAGATCGCTTTCCATGGCATTTACATCCAAAGTGAAACATAAGGCGATTTGCCTAAGTGGGGCCTTGTCTATTGATCTTATCTTTGGAGGCATTGTAATGCCTTGTTCTGTTTGAAAAAGTGGACAATTATCTTGTAGTGTGACTTGCTAAACAGGTATTGTTTGTACTCGCGATATTTCTTTTGATTTGAATGACTTGGACCTTCTACATGGAAATAAGTGTGTATACAGTCCATAATTGATATGAATATTTAAGAGGATTCATAAAAAAATCCACATTTCATTTTAAATTAATTTAGGGTGCAGATTTCCTGAATTGCAGAAGATTCAGGCATTGATATTTATTCCATACAGACGTACAAACTCAAACAGAGACTGTAAAGCCCTGTAAACACGATCGGTTTGTCTGATGAAAACGGACCAATGGACTGCTTTCATCAGACAAACCGATCGTGTGTGGGCCCTATCGGTTTGTTTTCCATCGGTGAAAAAAAATAGAACATGTTTTAAAATTTTCCTATGGATAAAAAAAACGATAGAAAAAAACGATCGTCTGTGTGGAAGTCCATCGGTCAAAAATCCACGCATGCTCAGAATCAAGTCGATGCATGCTCGGAAGCATTGAACTTCATTTTTCTCAGCATGTCGTAGTGTTTTACGTCACCGTGTTTGGACACGGTTAGATTTTTGACCGATGGTGTGTAGGCAAGATGGATGAAACTCTGCTTCATCGGATATCTGAAGAAAAAATCCATCGGATTAGATTCCATCAGATATCTGATCATGTGTACAGGACTTTAGAGTATATTTCCAGAACCTGTATTGATGAAAGCTTTAAACAGAGATACAAATTAACCATTAATTAGTTCTAACAACATTGGTACTTGACGTGATTGTAGCCCTATTAGTCAAAGGAAATCATGCAGCTCTGTGTAAGGGTGCGCTTGACAAGTGCTCTAAATTCAGGTCATTGCCCATAGGCTTCCATAGCCCAGCTATTGTCAAGACAACCTCTTTTTGTACCAGCTGCTCACTGACACAGTGGTGCTGGAGCTGAGGGATCATGTGACCAGAAAAAATCTGATAACATTTAGGTAAGTATACACATCTTTTTTTTTTGTTAGACAGGATAGGTAGGATGAGGGGGAAAGGAACCCTTTAAGAATTGTAGGCTCTAATTAGCAGGGTCCTCTGATTCCTGCTGTATTGAATTGTATTGTAGCTGTACTGTCTGCCCTTACATTTTAAAGCACTATCCAAACTGTTGGCACATATTAATCCTGAATAATAATATTAAATATACTTAGGCTTTTCTTTCTCTTTAAATCTGCCAATTTATATTGTGCTGTAATTTTTTTGGAAAATGGCATTTATTCCCAAAATATTTTAATTGTGCTTATGGAGCCCTTTTAAGTACAAAAAAAGTTTAGCCTCAATTAAGATACAATACACAGATGCCTGAGAGCCTTACATGATAAATTGCTGTTTTTTGCTTATTATTGTGCTATATTGTGTAACATTCAAAAAGAAAGAACAATTTTGAATCTGCAATTATTTAGGGCTAATACATACAAACATTTCACAACTGTAAATGTTGCCTAGCCATATTGCTTTGTGGCTTAACTTATCAGAATTTACTTTGTGTGATATAAATTTAAAACAAACCTAAAGAGTATTGTTCTACTAAAAGAATAGTTGATGCTTGGAACAGTTTTTTCAACAGAGGTAGTGTGAGTAAGTAGTTAGTGAATTTAAATAGATCTATACTCCGCAAAAGGGTTAAAAAAACACAAACTACATCAAATAAAAGGTGCAGACCACTTGTTTTTTTATCTGCAGCCAATGTTCTCTGTTTCTAACAATAATCAGTAAATATTTATATTTGTTTCTTAATTAAAATAGAAATGTGCAACTCTGAAGTTTTTGAATGTTTGAAGTTGGAAGTTTTTGAATGTTGGTGCCAAATAAATTCATAATGCCACAAGTATAGCATTACAACTTACAACTATTTATTTTCAAGTTAAAAACATAGAAGTGTATACTGCATATACATGCATAATAATGCATATATTCCTAATGTACATGTTTTTTATTTTTCGATAATTATGCTAGTAAAAATTTAAGCTAGTAAAAACTAGAAATTAATAAAAAGGAATCATTTAACAGTAATGTGGATTTCGATAACATTGTGTAATATGCAATCAAATACCTAAACAAGTACAAATGAAGACTTTGTGATTGGGTAGGTACTTATCATAAGTGCTATTATTTTCTGCAATAAATAATAATGAGAGTAAATATACTATTCACATGTCAAATAACACTTTTATTAAACCTATAAAACCATTTGAGCTGAAAATTTTTGTGAAGCTTCATTTGTTCAAATGTGTACCATAAGACAATAAACTAGATCAGTTGAAATGATGCCGATGTGTTCCAGATCAAAGGCAAATGTTACTACTTTAACCTCAAAAAAACTGTTTACTATTTTTCGTTAAATACTGTGTTATCAATAAAATCTATATTTTAAGATTTAATATCTCAAAGCTATGATAAGAGTTAAGTAAGAGTTCTTTTGACCAGAATTGAAAGCTTCAATATAATAAACATTTATTAGAGCTTATACAAAGTCTAATCTATCACACAGAACCTATCTATAGTCTCAAACAAGACCGTAGGTTAAAATACATACATTTACATGAAGACCGTAGGTTAAAATACATACATTTACATGAAGACCGTAGGTTAAAATACATACATTTACATGAAGGAATATAGAGCATAGTCCTCTAAAACATTATAGTACAAGCGTGTGCAGTTGCTACATGTAAGTATGCCTATACCATAGTTACCCTTTAGACTCATCCTTCAAGCCATCCTTCCATAAAAGTGAACCCCCTTTCCCTCAGCAGTCGAGTATATTTCTCTATGCTGACGTCCCATTGGTTGGCCTTGCTAGGATCAGGATTGGACGCATCACTACATAAGTCAGCCCCCTTTCATGCAAATCCTGGTGACTATAATTTTCCCAGGGTTAACATGGTGTGGCTATCTTGATTGAACATCCCAGCATGGGGTCAGTCACAGAAAGGGGTTTAACTCACTGACTCCGTAATGTCTAGTAACTAACAAAGGGCTTTGCTATGTGCTAAATGCCATGAATTAGCATGCTAAATGAACAATATACTCTGTACGCTGAATGAAATGTCTTCAGCCATTAAGAGAAATATGTTTATAATTACAATATATATATTCATATATATACATATATATATATATATATATATATATATATATATATATATATAGACTCAGACACAGCTATACCCACGTACACACACATATATATATATATATATATATATATATATATATACATACATATATATACACATATACATATATACAGTATATATATATATATATATATATATATATATATATATATATATATATATATATATATATATATATATATATATATATATATATATATATATATACACTTACACATACCCATCTCTATCTAATTTAGATTACCAAAAACCATATGGCAACAGATGGCCCCTTGTGGCCAGTTGAGAATATGAGACTCGGTCACACCTACAATAATGGTTTTATGTGTAATCTTTCATTTGAAACTTTTGGACTTTGCCCTATGAAATGATATACAACTCTTTGAGAAGAAACAAAACTTTTAAACTTTCTGTCTCTACAGTTCATATTCCTGGATCCCAGTATTGGTAGTCATCACTTGTTCTGGATGTAATAAGTCCATAATAAAAATCATAAGATACCAAACATACTGTACAAAAAAACGAAGGGGGAAAGAAAAAAAAACTGGAGGATCCTTGTTCTCAACCATCCAATAATAATAGTGCGAAAATCAGTAATGTCAATCGGGTCATGTTTCCCTTGCTTCTGGGACAGCCTTCCATGGTGATTCCAATTGGATATCTCATACAGTAATGGCCTTTGGACCAACTTTCCTGGCTTTCTGTGCGTGTACTATTAGTGTGGGCAAAGTTAGAGAAGGAAAAACACAAGTACTTTTACGACATATGCCTTCCAATGAATGCTTATCTTGTCATTCTGAGTATTAAGGACCTTTGATTAAAATTGTTATAGATATACTGTGACCTAATATGAGGCCCTTTACCATTGCCATGTGTAACAATTTAACCTTCAGCCCTTCAGCCAGGTAGTCTGATTGCCATCCCCCATCTTTCTTCCTCCATTGTCATATGCCTGCAAGTAACTCTGCCCCGCCTTCTGCGGATTACCCCTGTGTGTGTATGTGACCCTTCCAGTTTCCAAGGGGATCTTGTTGCCATCGCAACTCACCACAAACTCCTTTTACTGACGCTGTGTTCAGTTATACCAACCCTGGTGGGTTGAAGCCTGGGTTGGTGCCCAACTTTTGTGCATATAGCTCCGTCCTTGGCTACCGTGTGTAGCTGCTGTATGAGTCCTGCCTTTAGCAGGCTAAGGAAGAGGTCATCACTTTAAGAGGTCTCCGTGCAGATTTAGGCAGTGTCATCTAAGCAGACAAAAATAACTTGATTTCAGAATGCGGATAAGTGTGATGTCACCAGTTACCTGTGGCTTCAGGAATAATTAGACTAAATTACTTAAGTACAATTGTACTATACTCTGTTATTTGCCAATCACTATGAGTCTCACCAGTCCCAGTATATCTATATGATCTTTAAGTATTGCTTTTTTTTTAACTTAGTTATGGCACAAAAAGAAAACTGACCAACATTAAAAAATTACCCATGACCACATATGATGACTGCCCAATATTAGAACTGTAGAACGGACACAATGTCACCTATACAAGGAAACTAGTCATATGACTGTTGCTAACTATTGTCATAGTTGGTAATAGCTACAATGTCACACATTTATATAAAACATTTATCCAGTGTCAAAAGAGAAGAAAAAACTGTTGGAACTTTGTCCCATCCCCAAAATGATATAGGGAAGCTTTAATATTCTATATCAACATTTTTGTTTTAACTGTTCTAAATGTTGTATCTTCAGAAATATGCCCTTCTTTTATATTATTAAATGTAAGGATGTTAGAAGAATCAAAGCCAGGCTTATGTGGTACCTGTACTTAAATGCTAGAAAATGTATAATTTTCTGTTTAACTTTTACCTAAAACATAAATATCAACTTATCATATAATACGCATTTATGTTTGAGTGCAAAAATTACCTTAAGAAAAAGGTTAGTTATGTTGATGTTTATAAAAAAATAGGTAAATTAGCAAAACTTTGCACTTACTGAAACATGCTTAAGGCCTGGCTCACACCTATGCATTTTTCAGTGTGTTTTCAGTTTTGTAGAAATGCACTACAGTCTATTTAACACTGTTTTCTATGCTTCACATTCACATCTGTGTATTTTCTACCAGTGCATTTTTTGGAAAGGGTCAGGGACTTGTTTTCCCACAGCAGTTTGAGTTTTTGTTTCCATAGACTTCAATGGAAATGCAGCAAAAACGCATCAAAAATGCAAGCACTGCATTTTGATGCGTTTCTGCTGTGTTTTTGCTGATTTCTCCTGCAAGACAATAGACACCTCCTAAAAATGCACAAATTCTAAGTGCAAAACAGTGTATTTTTGGTTCAATAGACTTCATTGGAGACACTGTCAAAAAGCATGTAGTGCGTTTTTAATGCATTTTGCGTTTTTTTGATCTGCCCAAAAACATATAAAATGCAAATGCTTAAAAAAAACGTGAATAATACATAAAAAATGTGTGTACAAAATGTACCACAAAAAGCACTGCAGCAAGGGATCAAAAGCAAACTGCATAGGTGGGAACCAGGCCGTACACCTAACTGTTTATTCATAACACACAAAAATACATTTTTATTATGGCATATCTAAATTCATTAGATGTAATACAAGACTATACATATATACAAAAAAATAAAACATTTAGTTTGAAAGAAAAAAAAATGTATTGCTGCAATTCCCCAGTTTGGCCTCAGAGTGCCACTGTTTAACCAAGAAATGTACAGCACTAGAGAACCACTAGCGTTTTATAGATATGTATATACTGCAGCCCTGCAAGAAAGGACACAGACATTTTCTGGATCCCTGCTTAACAAAATACAAAATGTTTGATGTTGTTTTCCTGGACTCATCAATTTAGTACACCCTTTCATTATTGGATTATATTTTCCAAAGCCATATTGGAGAAGATTTGGTTGCAGAAATGTCTTACTTGGAAATACATACAAAGGAATTAGCTGGCAAGTAAAAAAAAAAATCCTATTTTCCTGGTTGTGTTATTCAGTCTCTGGTCAGATTCGTTACTCGATTGTAGAAGAAATGAAAAAGAAATGAAAAAAGTTATAACAAATATTGCAGAAGATCTAGGATTAGATATTAACAAGATATCATCTAAAAAACTGCAGATTATGTCCCATGTTTTAGAATCTATGTAATGGTAATCTATGTGTGGAAGAGAGGATAGACAGAGAGATGATGTGTGGTGCAGCAGCTACCTGTTCTCTAATATTTGATGTAATGGTTGGAAATCCCTTGTATTTTTTATATAAATATAGAAATTTAAGATATACATGATAATGTTCCATTTTTTTTTCAAGACACAATTATTGTAGAAAGTGTTGAGTTTACAATTTCAGGAGCCAGATTTCCTTTACAAAGTGCAGAAGATCCAGATATTGTAATTGATTCTATACAGGCATACCAGCTCAGCGATAACCAATATTTTACATTGTCTGAGAAAAGCAGTCCTGATGGAAGAACATTTCCAGAACTTGTATTAGAAAAAGCTTTAGATTGCGAAACACAGAATATCCTTGAATTAATTCTAACTGCTTTGGATTGAGGGAATCCTGTTAAATCCCCAATTTTTACCCAAGAATTGTATGAAGCCAGTGTTAATGAAAGTACTCCTGTTAATTCAACTAAAATTACAGTGGAGGCAACTGACGGAGATGAAGGCACCAATGCAAAAAACGCATACACATTTACTAAAACCTCAGAAAGCACTCATTATACAGGTATGTTTATCATCAATTCTACAAATGGAGAAATTAAAATAAACATTAAATTAGATTTTGAGAAAAACAAGAATTATGAACTATCCATACAAGCCAAAGATAGCGGAGGCCTTGTTGCCCATGCCAAAGTATTCATTGTCTACTTTTATTTCTGAAGATTATGAACCCGGAACAGTGATTTCCATAATAAGGGTTCATGATCAAGTTTCTAGAGAAAATGGGGAAGTTGAATTGCAAATTACAGAAAAGGTACCTTTTAAGTTAATGCCTTTGTCTATCAGATTCTTTAAAATAGTAACTACAAAACCTATGGATAGAGAAAAAATATCTAGCTATAACATATTTATTGTAGCTACTGACAGATAATCTCCTCCACTTTGTAGCAAAAGAATCTTCGAATTAGAGATATCAGATACAAATGACAATCCACCGGGAATTTATGAAATCCAGTTATGTGGCTTTAGTGTCAGAAAATAACTTACCAGGTGCCTCAATATACAGTGTAAAAGCTTTAGATCTTGATAATAGTGACAATGCTAACATAATATATTCCATTTTTAATCCAAATAAAGAAAATGTCTCAATATCCTCATATCTGTCTATTAATAAGGAAACTGGAGTTCTCAATGCTCAGAAATCTTTTTATTATGAAAAAATAAAGCATTTTTGTTGCAAGTTACTGCTGCAAATAATGGGTCACCATTCTTAAGCAGCAATGCCACTATGTGTATCCGTATAGTAGATCAAAATGACAATGCACTAACCATCCTATACCCTTCACCAGAAAATGGCTTAGAAATGTTTAAAATGGTCCCTTTCAACTCTGAACCTGGGTCTTTAGTAACAAAGGTGGCAGTGAATGAAGACCCTGAACATAATGCTTAGCTGTCTTATCATTTTAGACAAGTCTCTGAACATTTTTATTTTATCATTAAAAAACACACTGGAGAAATCAGGACATCACAAGTCTTTCAAGGAAAGGATATACTGAATCATAAAGTTGTGGGGGTGGTCTAGAACAACAAGAGTCCCCTTTCATTCAGCTACTACCACCTTAAGTCTTGTTATTGGAGGCAATTTTCAAGAAGTGGTTCCTAAGATTCAGGCCCCGTACACACGACCAGTTTCCTCGGTAGAATTCAGCTTCCGACCGAGTTTCTGGCTGAATTCTGCCGAGAAACCCGGCCGTGTGTACACTTTCGGCCGAGGAAGCCGACGAGGAGCTCGGCGAGGAAATAGAGAACATGTTCTCTATTTCCTCGTTGTTCTATGGGAGCTCTCGCCCCGCCGAGCTCCTCGGCGGCTTCAGTGCTGAACTGGCCGAGGAACTCGATGTGTTTGGCACGTCGAGTTCCTCGGCCGTGTGTACGGGGCCTAACAGTCACACAGAAAATTCTGATTCAAATCTGCAACTATACTTATTGGTTGCCTTGGCACAGATTTTCTTGTTATTTGTTGTAACTATTATGGTGTTTACCATATCAAAGTGCCGAGCTTTAAAATCCCCAGAACCTTTTTTTTAACACAAGATTGTATCCTCTCGTGGATACTAGAGTTCTCTCTATGTATAGTGATGGAACATTATCACTCCCCTATCCATAGACTTCTGTGTGACTTTGGATTCAGCAGATAATGACTTTACTTATGTTCCACCAACTCAAAATGTCCCCGTGGAAAATGTTATTGACACTGATGATTCAGGATTGAGGAATACAAATTGCAAAGAACCATTGACTACTAATAATTTTGACAAGGTAAGTCTCTTTCTGCACAGCATGTCATTTACATTGATTTATGCCACAAAGCTTTATCTGTGTATTTGTGAGTTGGCTTGAGAGACATGCTTTGTATTCCTCAATAATGTTATCATGCTGGTTACATTACAATGCAACACCTTTCGGGCTTAGTGGATCAGATTTTTGGCTTTTTCGACTAACTTATCTCTGAAGTCTAACATATATTTTACTGTCATATTTTTTGATGTGACATTTGTTTAATTTCACCAATTGAGCCCATTTACAGTAGGTGTTTGTGATATTGTGTTTTTAGCACGACAGCATCACGCTGATTCTCGGCGACATGGTGCCGAGATCTCGCCGACATCTCGCACTCACTGGAATAGTGACAGCACATCCCAGCAAGCGCGTCATAGAAGCGACGGGAGATCCGACTTGGATTCCCGCCAATTCTACACGTGTGCGGGTGATACCTACACGTGGGTAGGTATCACATGGGTAGGTACAGAGCATGATGGGACTGTGAGGCCTATATAGGTCCGATGCAAGGCGCGCATCCGTCATTTCAGCGAGAAGAGCCGGCGTGTCAACATCGGGAGAAGGAGAGAAGTGAAGAACATGACGTCACAGCACGGAAGAAGAACTCACAGCACGGAAGGAGAAGAAGACGTACAGCACGGAAGAAGACACCGGACAGCGAGACGAAGAACCGGGGTGCGCCGAGTCAACAGCGGAGAGCGGCGAACATAGAAGGAGACCCCCGGAGAGTTAAGAAGACCCCCCGGATAGCGGAGAAGACCCGTCGGGATAGCGGAAGAAGAAGCCCCCCCGCCGAAGACGCCGGAGGAAACCCGCCGGGGGGTGGGGGCTTTTTTAAAAGCGACCCCCCCCGGCGGTGGAAGAGAACCAGACGGCGGCCCCCACCCACCCGAAGACGTCAAAGAAGAAGCTTCCCCTGGTAAAAGAGCTAATAAAGAAGACAGGGGAGGCCTCCGGAGCAGACTAATAAAATATTTTAATACCCTGTGTGGTTTATTTGTGTTTTTACCACTTTTCTTGCAGGTGAATGGGTAGGGGTACGATGTACCCCATACTCATTCACTTAGGGTGGGGGGCCGGTATCTGGGGGCCCCCTTATTAAAGGGGGCTCCCAGATTCCGATAAGCCTCCCGCCCGCATACCCCGACAACCAACGGCTAGGGTTGTCGGGAAGGGGCCCTGTCCTCATCAACATGGGGACAGGGTGCTCTGAGGTGGGGGGGCCGCAGTGCGCCCCGCTGCCCCAGAGCACCCAACCCCCCCCATGTTGAGGGCATGCAGCCTGGTACGGCTCAGGAGGGGGGGGGGGCGCTCGCTCGTCCCCACTCCCTTCCTGGCTGGCCGGGTAGCGTGCTTTGGATACGGGTCTGGTATGGATTGTAGGGGGACCCCCTACGCCGTTTTTTTCGGCGTAGGGGGGCTCTCCTTACAACCCATAACAGACCTAAGGGCCCGGTATGCTCCTGAGGGGGGAACCCATGCCGGATTTTTATTTAAAATCCGGCGGGGACTTCCCCCTCAGGATTCATAACAAACGCCGCACACGTGTAGAATTGGCGGGAATCCAAGTCGGATCTCCCGTCGCTTCTATGACGGCTCTGTCTCCATCGCGGCAAGCCAGCTCGGCGCAGGCTCGCGCGATAGGGCTCGTAGGTGCTCAATCTCGCCGAGAAAGAGAGCGAGATTGACACAAAATCGGGTTCACCTACTGTAAGTGTGAAAAAGTTTACCCTTTTGTCAACTGAAGAACTTCTATTGTACATACATTACAAGAATAGGATAAATCCATTATAATAGCTGCAGGGACCAGCCAAATTATGATCCATGTATGGACCAGCTGGTTGTGCAAAAGTCACAATCTATCGATCAACTTGTGTACAGCCAGTCTGTTGGGTTTTTCCCAAACGACCAGTGATGCCGACTATAGCCAGCAACACTGATCATTGTATGCTGAGGATGGGAATGCTCCCCGCTGTCAAAATACAATGCCATAGTTGAAGGATTCCCCCAGCCACACATTTTAAACCTTCTGGTTGAATGAAAAAAAAATGTATAATGTAGGGCCAGTCTAAGACACATTTTTTTGTTTCTAAAAAGAACATTAAGAAAACTTCTCTGTAGGTAATAACATCACTTTATATTGCTTCTAAAGCCCCCATACACACTATCAATTTTCTTGCAGGTTTTTCTCTTCAGGTTTACCAAAACCATGTAGTGCAAGGGCCTGCCTGATTGCATACAAATTTAAACTCTCAGGCCCCATACACACCATAGAATCTATCCGCAGATAAATCCCATCAAATGGGTTTCTGCGGATAGATCCTATGGTGTGTACACTCCGTCGGATATCTATCCGCAGATAAATCTCCCCTGGAATGGATTTCCAGCAGATAAATATTTGTCGACATGCACAGAATATCTATCTGCTGGAATCCATTCCAACGGATGGATCCGCTCGTCTGTACAGACTTACCGGATCCATCCGTCCAAAGGGATTCCCCGCACGCGCCGTAATGAATAGACGCATGCGTGGAATTCCTTATATGACAGTGTCGCGCCCGTCGCCGCGTCATAATAGCGGCGACGGCGCGACACGTCATCGGCAGAGGATTTCAGCGCGGATTTCAATGCGATGGTGTGTACACGCCATCGCATTGAAATCCTCTGAAATCTTAGAGAGGATTTATCCGCGGATACGGTCCGCTGAACCGTATCTGCGGATAAATTCTATCGTGTGTATGGGGCCTAAGGCCCCGTACACACGATAGAATCCATCCGCAGATAAATCCCAGCAAATAGGTTTCTGCGGATAGATCCTATGGTGTGTACACGCCAGCGGATCTGTTTCCACGGAGAAATCTCCTCTGGGATGGATTCCAGCAGATCGAATATTTGTTGTGCTGCACAACATATCCATCTGCTGGAATCCATTCCAACGGATGGATCCGCTCGTCTGTACAGACTTACCGGATCCATTCGTCCAAAGGGATTCCCCGCACGCGTCGTAATGATTTGACGCATGCGTGGAATTCCTTATATGACAGCGTCGCGCCCGTCGCCGCGTCATAATCGCGGCGACGGCGCGACACGTCATCGGCAGAGGATTTTCGCGCGGATTTCAATGCGATGGTGTGTACACTCCATCCCATCGAAATCAGCGGATATCTTTGAGAGGATTTATCCGTGGAAACGGTCCGCTGGACCGTATCTGCGGATAAATCCTCTCGTGTGTATGGGGCCTTAGGGCCAGATTCATAAAAGAGATACGACGGCGTATCTCCTGATACGCCGTCGTATCTCTGAGATACGACGGTCGTATCTATGCGCCTGATTCATAGAATCAGGTTACGCATAGATCTCCCTAAGATCCGACAGGTGTAAGTGACTTACACCGCCGGATCTTAGGCTGCAATTCTAGGCCGGCCGCTAGGTGGCGATTCCATTGCGGTCGGCGTAGAATATGCAAATGAGTCATTACGCCGATTCATGAACGTACGCTTTGCCCGTCGCTGTAAATTTACGTAGTTTCCGTAGAGATACGCGTCGTAAAGATAAAGCCTAGGTGGTCTAGCCAATGTTAAGTATGGCCATCGTTCCCGCATCGAAATTTGAAATTTCACATCGTTTGCGTAAGTCGTCCGTGAATGGCGCTGGACGCCATTTACGTTAACGTCGAAACCAATGGCGTCCTTGCGACGTCATTTAGCGCAATGCACGTGGGGAAATTTTAGGGACGGAGCATGTGCAGTACGTTCGGCGCGGGAACGCACCTAATTTAAATGGTCCCCGCCCCATTTGAATTAGGCGGGCTTGCGCCGGGTGGATTTACGCTATGCCGCCGCAAATTTACAGGCAAGTGCTTTGTGAATCAAGCACTTGCCCGTAAAACTTGCGGCGGTGTAACGTAAATGTAATACGTTACGCCGCCGCAGAGTAAGCCGATTCTACCTGAATCTGGCCCTTAAGGTTTGACCTCATATTAGATGGTTTTGGAAAAAACCTGCAGAAAAATTTATAGTGTGTATGGGGCTTAACTCTTTATGTGTGCTGATAGCTCTAAAAAGTCTTTAAAGTTAGCTCTAAAAAAGTGTTTGAAGATATCACAGTTTTTATAGTGTTAGATTAGGAAATATAAAGCATCAGAGTACCACAAGTACTGCATGCAGCTAAACGCTTTGGGCCAGATCCACGTACAGCGGGCGCAACTTAAATATTCGGATTTAAGTTACACCGCCGCAAAATTTCTACCTAAGTGCCCGATCCACAAAGCACTTACCTAGAAATTTGCAGCGGTGTAACTTAAATCCGTCCGGCGCAAGGCGTGCCCAATCTAATGGGGCGAGTCCCATTTAAATTAGGCGCGCTCCCGCGCCGGACGTACTGTGCATGCTCCCGACGCGATTTTCCCGACGTGCTTTGCGCGAAGTTACGTTGCGCCGAGTTTTGAGAATCGCGACGGGCGTAAAAGAAAAAAAAAGAGTTGCGGCGGGAAAAAATTTTTTTTTTTAAAAATTTGACAGCGACGCGGGAAAGAAGGGTCTACTTTTACATGGTGTACTAAGTTTACACTTTGTAAAAGCAGCCCTAATTTTGCGACAGCAAATTAACACTTACGGAAAAAACACGACGGGAAAAAGCTTTGTGGATCTCTGTAAGTGCTAATTTGCATACCCGACGTGGAATTTCGACGAGAAATGCCCCCCAGAGGTACTGCATCCTAAGATCCGACTGTGTAAAACTATTACACCTGCCGGATCTTAGGAATATCTATGCGTAACTGATTCTATGAATCAGTCGCATAGATAGAAACAGGGATACGACGGTGTATCAGTAGATACGCCTGCGTATCCCTTTTGTGGATCTGGCCCTTTGTTTCCAGATATTGAAAACAATAAAAGACCAGCCCTGAACAACAACTGAAATAATAAGCAATATCATCAGCCTTCCAAGTTCTCCTTTGTGACATAACACAACAATACTTCCCTTTATGGTTAAGTGAAGACATATGTGCATTATCACTTTATATTTTCTTTAATATATTATGTACTGTTTGTGACTGGACATTTGTACAAATGCATCTTGTTCTCTATAACTCACTTTGCTTTTGTAGCTACAGGTATTTTCAGGTAGGACTTTCCATCCTTTGTTTCATAGTATGTTATGTTACATTAACATTTAAATATTTTTTGTTTGTTTGTTTTTATGGGTTTACCCTAATGCAAATAGCTTGAAAAATGTTTACCACTATATAAATTATAAAAATAATAAGAATTCAAATATGGTGTGTGTTTTCCATCACATTCTCCTTATAATGCTGCGTACACAGGACCATTTTTCATGATGAGAAAACTGCCATTTTTTTAATTGGTCGTGAAAATCAGTCATGTGTATGCTCCATAGCAGTTTTCTCGACAAGAAAACTGCCCGCAAAAAAATTAGAACCTGCTCTATTTTTTCTCATAGTTTTTCCCGTCGTTCTTTTTGTCATCACGAAAACCTCTTGTGTGTATGCTTTTCCGAGGGGAAAAAAATGCACATGCTCAGAATCAAGTATGAGACGGGAGCGCTCGTTCTGGTAAAACTAGCGTTTGTAATGGACATAGCACATTCGTCACGCTGTAAATTATTGCATTGTTTAATGCAGCGCATTCTTTTCTTCTTTATAATGCTACAATAATGAACTTCTTTTGTTGCTGATATTCACACAGAGTTATGACAAACTTTCTTTATTATTTCTCGTGATCTCATGAAAAATCTTGTTTTGTAAGCCAGATCTCCAAAAAAATATTTTTTCAATCTTAATGAAGATCTTCATTTTTGGTTATTAATTTTAGAATATTTTAGACTGATTCCCTTTTTTTTCTTATTTTAGTGTGTCAAGTTACCACAACAACATTATTATTTAGTATTATTTACCCTCAAGGAGGTTAGTGTCCCTTGTTAATTTGAAAATGTATTTTTGAAATGTCCCTGCCTACTCACTAGCAAACTCTCTAATTTTTGAATAAAAGCACATGGTCAAGTTATTACTGTAAACCAAAAAAACATTTATTCTGGCACATAACAAATTAAAGGTGAAGGCAGCACTGGAGACCCTGCTTGAATTTGTGCATCCTTTGGACTCCACAGCAAACATCAAAGAATATAAAACAAAAATTGGGAGCATGAAAAGCACATATAGTTTGGACCACAATCTGGTCCTGGACTCCCAGAGGTCAGGAACGGCAGCAGGTGAGTGAGATATATGTCCCCAGTCTGTGGAGCTACAACAGCCTGTGCCTTCTGTCAGACCATCCAGAAGCAAGGCCAGTACTTCTTTCTCTTCCTTGTAGCCTTCTCTGCAGCTCACAAAAGGTCACCTGGTCAGAACGAACTAAAAGAACGCACTGAAGAACAGCAAGGCCTATGAAGAACGATCTGAAAAACAGAAACGAGCAGACAAGAACACACAAAAAAAACAGATACAAACTGACTACAAGCACTGAAAGACAGATACAAACCCAGAAGCACAAACTGAACACCAGAAAATTATCTTAAAAGCACAAAGACTGAAAAGTGCGAATTGTCTTTCTGAGGATAATACAAAACAGAATGACGACCTTTATATGGGGCACATCTAGGCCCAGAATAAAGGCGAAAATCTTGCATCTCCCCAAAACTCAAGGAGGGTTAGGATATCCGAATTTTACAAACTACTATAGGGCAGCGCAAATTTCAACCTTGGCCAAATATCATGCAAAAAAGGAAACACCTCTCTGGGTAGCGATTGAGGCAACCGAGTGTGATCCCATCCCTCCAGCTAACTTACTATGGATTCTTCCCAAGCTACGCGGGAAAATCTGCAATCCAATTATTAAACATTCTCTCTCACTATGGGATAGCTATAAATCCAAGTATTCACTGGTGTCCCCTCTCAACCCACTGCTTTCATTTTATAAAAACCCAACATTTTATCCGGCATGGATCTTCCCTAACACATTCAAGGAATGGGTAAGGAAAGACTGTATATATGTCTATAAATTTTTGGATTCATCGGGTGTCATGCCCTTCCCGACAGTATGTAAAAAATACGGTATACCTCAATCAGAATTGTTTCGATACCTCCAAATAAAAAATTTCGTGGAAACACATCTGACCTCTTCGGCTCTGAAAAACCAGATGTCACCTTTTGAAAGTATATGTAAAGATAATCCACATGTAAGAGGTACAATTTCGGTTCTGTACTTGCAGTCACTATCCCACAATAACACAACAAAGCTTCCTTATGTTCAGAAATGGGAGAGTGACCTGGGTATAGAACTTAATACCTCGGATTGGAATCAAATATGGCGAAACACTAAATCGGCTTCCTCGAATATAATAGCATTGGAAGCGGGCTATAAGGTATTAATGAGATGGTACCTGGTGCCAAGCAGAATAGCTAAATATGCACCAAACTGCACCGGACATTGCTATAGGGGTTGCATCACCGAAGGTACATATTTTCATACTTGGTGGACGTGTCCAATAGTACAGAAATTCTGGGATAAGATTTTCAAGATGGTAAATGCGGTGACTAAATTGAGAATACTTCCAGACCCTAAATTGGCACTACTGAATTTAAAGCCCATCAATCTAACACACACGCACTTCAAGCTACTAACACAACTCTTTACGGCAGCCAAACAAACCATAGCAAAAGCTTGGAAAACTCCAATTTTATCAACGACGGAAACAAAAAATAGAATGAATATTGCTATGACGCACGCCAAAATGGAAGCGTTAGAAATGGACACGATCGCCAACTTTGAAAAAATATGGAACCCTTGGATACAATATGCTATACCAGAAAATTTTAATAAAGGTGTAATGATGCCATGGTAGCTTTCCTATACAAAAATAAGCGTTGTACATTTCATGCTTTGACGACGGATCCTAGCCCATCCCTGCAGACTTCCTTACCTGACCCCCCCCCCATTTTCCTTCCTTTTCTTCCCTTCTTCCTTTTCCTGATCTGATACTGCATAAGGTAGTACCCTCGTGTATCTACCGTTAACTTTGAAAAGGTAGCACATTTTAGAAATTTAAAGTTGATAGGTAGTAAGGTTACATTAAATAAGGACGTATTATCTTTGATATATTATCCACTAGCCACTAGGACAAGTTGTAAGGATTACATATTTGGCTATGTTAACTACTTAAACTCTTCCTGCGATAGTACACAGAACATGGCTAAAATATTACCGTTTATTGTTGTTTAAGAAAGATGATACTGTTAGTCAATCTTATGTTATAATAACCACCTGATTACTGTAACGAATGTATGCTTCATGTACAATTTATTCTTGCATTTAATAAAGATATTCTTGACAAGGAAAAGTGCGAATTGTCTCTCACCAAACTTTTACTAACACACGGTAGCACGAAATTAGCAAAAGCGTCCCAAAGGGTGGTGCCATTCAAATGGAACTTCCCCTTTATAGTGCCATCGTACATGTTGTCATCGTATATACGTGTTGTATGAAACCGCGCTTTGCTCAAGCATTTTTTTGCATGAATGTGTGTATGAAAGGCAGGCTTGAGAGGAATCACGACGGATCACATTGAGAAAAACTTTCTGTTAAGGTTGGAAAGAATAAATAGGGAAATAGATTATAACTTGCCTACCTTGTCTTAATATTGCAAATATTTTCTATGTGAAATATACTACTAATCATTTACAACATTTTGGACCATTGACATCAATAAACAATATTTTTTATTAGTATGCATTTTTACACTCACCATGGCTCAGCATACTTGTCATCTATAACTATATTAATTTCCTTTTTTTACAAGATCACAATTGAATTTGTTTGAAAAAACAAAACAAATTATGCAACTGCTAAATGTTTTAAATTATAATTTATTAGTTATAATGAAAGTATAAGCCAATTTAGTTACATGCTTTGTATATGCTTAATTTTTTTTATTTTGGAGAAGAAAATGTATTTCTTAGTAATAGTCAAAGCTAGTGAAAAACAGATATTGATGAAAAGGGGTCATTTAAATGTTATTGTAAGCTAGATTCTACAATAGTGCAAACACTTCACAAATGGTTATATCACTAATTTATAAAGTTAGTTACTTTCATAGGGCTTGGATGTTTCACACTTGTGGGAGTGGGTCCCCCTGAGGGTCAGCACCTGTTTCCGCAGCTGCAACTTTCCATATAGAAAAGTGCAGGAGATGTGTGCTAGTGTCTTTAATGCTAATGGCACCCACCTGCACTGGAAATTGCAGCAGCGGCTTCCCACACTAGGGACTGGCCTGCAATTGTGGTTTCCATAAAGGCTGTGGTTCACACTTGTGCGGATGGTTCCCCCCTGCAGGTCCATACCTGTCCCTGCAGCCACAACTACCTACACAGAAAAATGTAGGAGATACGTGAATGTGTCATTAATCCTAATGGCACCCACATGCACTGGAAATTGCAACAGCCACTTTCCCTACTGGGAACTACGCTGCGATTAAAATAATGGAGCAGGGGCCTTTTCTGTGCTTTTTCAGGAGGCACATCAGCCCATTCGAATGAATAGGCTGCTGTGCCCATGCAAAACGTGGCTTGCAGAGTGTGAACCAAGTCTAACTGCTGGTAATTCCTGCAATGAAAGCTAATAAATTAAAAATAACAGCTTGATGGTTAAAAAATAATGAACATTTTCACAAATCACACATGCATTACAGCGTAGTAAGGTCAATGTTTAATGTCTGTTTGTTACATGAAATTGACAGGAATTGCTGTAAGCTATACTTCCAATTATTTCAGTTAAATGTCTTCAGGTAACTTTAAACTTGTAACTTTTGTTTTGACAAATGTTAGGAGAGGATGTAATGAATTCCATGATTAATTGGTAATTGTCATTAAATGTCCTAAAGCTTAAATATTAATAATGTTTTGTTTCACTCCTAACATACAGTTATACAATCATATATCATATAATAAACAATTACATTTTGGCCAATAAAGAAAATGTCCCCTTAAAAAAAAAAACATACAACTTTATCAATACTCACAGTATTGCTTTTTTTTCAGTTTTTCTTACAGTGTGTTCATAACATGGAATATGAAATACTCAATATGTCATGTGTTTATGCATAAAACAACAGTATACGTACATTAAAATAATTCTAAACAAATTGGTTAAAAAGTAGTTCCTTAATGCTGCAATTTTCCAGGTTGGCCTCAGAGCGCCGCTGTTTAACCAAGAAATGTACAGAACTAGAGAGCTACTAGAGTTTTTGATGCTGCAGGTCTGCAAGAAACCATACAGCCATTTTCTGGATCCCTTGTAGACAAAATACAAATCCTTTTCTGGTATTTGCTTGAGCAGAGGACTATACTACCTAATTTTTTCACTGGAATATATATTCCAAAGGGATTTTGGAGAAGATTTAATGCTGAAAATGCCTGAGTTGAAAGAACATCTGCAGATAAACAAAGGAATCCGATGGCAAGTAATATTTCTATTCTTGTTTCTCTGGCTGTGTAATTCAGTCACTGGTCAGATTCAATATTCTATTGTAGAAGAACTGAGAAAAAACTCTGTTATAGCAAATATTGCAAATGACCTTAGATTAGACACTAACAATCTCTCATCAAGAAAACTGCAGATTGTGTCTCATATTTCAGAGAAATATTTTTATGTGAACATAGGTAATGGAAATCTATATGTAAGGGACAGAATAGACAGAGAGACACTGTGTAGGAAAGTAGCTACCTGCTCCTTAAAATTTGATGCAATGGTTGAGAATCCCTTCTATTTTTTCAATATTAATATAGAAATTCAAGATATAAATGATAATGATCCAGTTTTTTTTCATGACACCATTACTGTAGAAATTGTTGAGTTTACATTACCAGGAGCCAGATTTGCTTTACAAAGTGCAGAAGATCCAGATATTGGTATTAATGCCATACAGACATACAAGCTCAGTGATAATCAATATTTTACCCTGACTGAGTCAAACAGAGATGATGGTAGTACATTTCCAGAGCTTTTATTAGAGAAAGCTTTAGATAGAGAGACCCAAAATAATCATGAATTAATTCTAACAGCATTGGATGGAGGAAATCCTATTAGATCTGGTACAGCCCTAATTAGAGTAATTATTGCTGATGCCAATGACAATGTTCCTATATTTACACAAAATGTATATAAAGTCAGTGTCAATGAAAATTCTCCTATTAACTCAAGTGTAATTACAGTGGAGGCCACAGACAAGGATGAAGGTATCAATGCAGAGATCATATACTCATTTAGTAAAAGCTCAGAAAACATTCATCATACTGGTATGTTTAGCATTAACTCAACAAATGGAGAAATTAAAACAAACAATAAATTTGACTTTGAGGAGGTCATTGATTATGAACTGTCTGTACAAGCCAAAGATGGAGGAGGCCTTGTTGCCCATGCTAAGGTATTAATAGAAGTTGTAGATGACAACGATAATTATCCTGAGATAATTATTACTTCATTATCATCATCGATTCCTGAAAATTCTGAACCTAGTACAGTGGTTGCTGTAATCAGAGTTCACGATCAAGATTCTGGGGAAAATGGGGAAATTGATTGTCAGATTACAGAGAACGTACCATTTGAGTTAATTATGTCAACTAACAGATTTTATAAGATAGTCACTTCAAAATGTATTGATAGAGAAAAAATATCTAGCTACAACATAACTATTGTTGCTACTGACAGAGGATCTCCTCCACTTTCCACCAGGAGAATCATCAAATTGGAGATATCAGATACTAACGACAATCCACCATTATTTATAAAATCCATTTATGTTGCTTATGTGTCAGAAAACAATATCCCAGGAGCCTCAATATATAGTGTAAAAGCTTCAGATCCTGATGCTGGAGATAATTCTAAAATAATTTATTCAATTTTTAATACAAATACAGAACATATCCCAGTATCCACGTATATGTCCATTAATATAGATAGTGGAGTTATTTATGCACAAAGATCATTTGATTATGAGAAAAACAAAGAGTTTGTATTACAAGTTACTGCTAGAGATAATGGGTTACCATCCCTGACCAGCAATACAACATTGATTATCCGAATAGTAGATCAAAATGACAATGCACCAAAAATCCTGTACCCTTCATCAGAAAATGGTTTAGCTTTGTTTGAAATGGTTCCTTTTACCTCTGAAACTGGGTCTTTAATAACAAAAGTGGTTGCAGTGGATGAAGACTCTGGACATAATGCTTGGCTGTCTTATAATTTCATGCAAGTCTCAGAACCATTTTACTTTATCATTAATGAACATACTGGAGAAATCAGGACATCACGGCTATTTCAAGGAAAGGATGTATTGGACCACAAAGTTGTGGTGATTGTGAAGGACAATGGAGTCCCCTCTCTCTCAACTACTACCACCTTAAATCTTGTTATTGGAGATAGTTTTCAACAAGTGGTTCCTAAAATTAACAGTTACAATAACGATGGAAATTCTGATTCAAATCTGCAGCTGTACTTATTGGTTGCCTTGGCACTTATTTCCTTGTTATTTATTGTAACTATTATGGTGTTTATAATTTCAAAGTGCAGAGCAAGTGCAGAGCTTCAAAATCCCCAACAACCTCTTTTAGTACAAGTTTGTATCCTCCCATGGATCCCAGAGTGCTCTCCATGTATAGTGATGGAACATTATCACTCCCCTACCCATACAACTTCTGTGTTACTTTGGATTCAGCAGACAATGACTTTACTTATGTTCCACCAAATCAAAATGTCCCTGTGGAAATTTTAATTGACACTAATGATTCAGGACTTGGCAGTGAAAATATAAAAGAACCATTATCTACCAAGAGTATTGAGCAGGTGAGTTTTGTTTTATCAGTCTTTATTTAATACTGAACCTTTGCCTTAAAAAATGTACTGCCGGCAATCTCAATAGGTTGTATGCCATAGCAAACACTTCTATGCAACTACCAGAACAAAGACCACTTGATACTTTTCCCAACATGTTTTTTAGTTCACCAGTGTTTTATAATGTGTAATTTTCTGTAAGCTCAAGTACCTTCAGTAATAGTGCAGGATTAAAAATAAAGGCTATTTTAATATAGGAAAAGCAAATTCTACTTCATGGACACCACTGTATAGGTAGCCAATCACCAGACTTGCTGGAAATGTAGGTGAAACAGTGTAAGTGATATTTTTGGAACACCAGATAGTCAAATGGCTTGACATATAACCTAACTGAACAAGTATTTTTGATTGCTTGTGCAGCGCTCCTAAGAACTTTAACATTACTTGCTTAGAACTGCCTTTTGAACTTATAATGGTAACCCTAATAATTTTGTTTTTGTCTTTAGCATGCTTGTGTTTTGACACAGCATTGGAAGCAGACACCTTCAGATTTAAACTCATTTTAAATAAAACTAATGCAAAGGACTGGTTAAATCATCTAGTAACATGGAATAAAAATTATCAATGTAGTCTAGCTCTCTGTGTATTAATGGCTAGTCATATTTTGCATAAGACTTAATATACTTGCAATTTTTTATCTGTTTATGCTCTGAGGAAATATCTGTTTGTTTGACCATGTCTTATGCATACTGGGATTCTGAAATGGGTATGGGTTCATTATAATCAGCTGGTGCACTCACAGTGTTCTGAAAAGTTGCAATGCCTGTATACCTTTAGAAGTAATTAATGCTTAAGGATCACCTAATCAAAAATGTTATTTCTGTTGTAGAGTGTGCCTAAATTCAAACTTGTATTTTAGTGCAGGCTTCTGGGAAATTCAGTGAACAAATCACACAAGTTGGAAATTACATTTTTGAAAGCATTCTGTATAGCAACAGTGTACAAAATGCCTCCAGGTTCCCAAACGGAATATAATTTTGCAGGAAATGGAGGCAATTTAATGAAATTAATTTACAATGCAGCTTGTGTACCAATTGTATGTGCTATATTATTTTGTGTTTGCTATATTTTTTCATGAAAGTGTAGTTACCTTTTAAAGCCTTTTAGGTGAATTAATTTACACTGGTTTTGTGTAGAGTGGAGAATGGTCAACATCTTTGTCAGATTTTCATGACTGTTTATGTCTTATTAAAGGAATTTCCCTGATGGGACATTCAAAGCCCTTCCCTGTTATAATATTCAGAAATTTAGACTGCACATAATGTAATCAATGTATGTTTTCCAAACAACATCTTATCAATACTATATAAAACCATGTTACAACAAGTTCTTGGTCCTCAGTGCTTCTCAGAAATATAAGTAACATAAAAGAAGTAGAAGTGTGGATACCATGGGAAAGGGTTAGGCCATCTGATATATATATATATATATATATATATATATATATATATATATATATATATATATATATATATATATATATATATATATATATATACATATATATATTACTTGTGTGTGTTGTGTTGTGTCAAAATCCCCTCACTTCTCATTTCCACATAACAGCAGCCACTAGGACAGGAAGTGTGCATGTGGGGATGGGGGGGGGGGGGTGACATTTCCCCAATATAGACCAAATGGCAAATCATTGCATTAAATTGTAAAATTATTTATGCATAACATAAAAAATGATCCTAATGCTGACCAGCCTTGAATTATGTTTAGTCTATCATTGTATGTGTTGGTTAAAGCACTGCTATATTTATATTGTGCTTACTGATTTTAATTGTTTTTTTTATTAAACACAAGCTACATTTTAGGAGATTCTACAAATACCAGGTTAACTATGCCTTTTGTGACAGTTACTTTCTGAGTCCCATGAGAGCTAAAACAAATTACATGACTCCACTAAAGAGTCTTATGTTTATGTTAAAGTTTTGTGAATAAACCTATAGTAATTTTGATGCAGACTGAATTGAACACAGTTCCTAACTTTGACCTCTGAGCATTGCTATAAGGCCGCGTACACACCATCGGTCCAAACCGATGAAAACAGACCGAAGTTCAGTTTCATCGGTCCAAACCGTCCGCGTGTACGCCCCATCGGTCTTTTGTCCTTCAGACAAAAGTTAGAGAACTTGCTTTAAAATCAAACCGATGGACCGCTGACCGATAGGTCCAAACCGATGGTTAGTACACAAAAGCATTGGTTTAAAACCCGCGCATGCTCAGAATCAAGTCGACGCATGCTTGGAAGCATTGAACTTAGTTTTTATCAGAACGTTGTGTGTTTTACGTCACCACGTTCTGACCCGATCGGTTTTTGGAACGATGGTGTGTACGCACATCAGACCATCAGTCTGCTTCAGCGGTGAACCGATGAAAACGGTCCGTCGGACCATTCTCATCGGATGGATCGACCGTGTGTACGCGGCCTAATACCATAAATAAATTATTGCAGCACTGGAGATCCTCTGGTATTCCCATGCATTCTGAAGATCTGGAAGAAAACAACAAGACTATTTTCTGGATTCTCTCTACTCAGAAAAGAGCATAATATTTATTTTTAACTAAAAACCAATTTATTTAAGATCTCCTCTTTTATGGATCACAGACGGATGGCTGAGATTAGACAGCATACACAGACATACAAAGTAATTATATGGCAAGTAATATTTCCCCTTTTATTTTAATGTCATTCAGTCTCAGGTCAAATACATTATTTAATTGCAGAAGAAATGTGAAAAGATTCTATTATATGAAATATTGCAGCTGATATTGGAATAGTCATTAAGCAGCACTTAGCTAGAAATCACACAGAAAGTTTTGCAGTGCTAAAAAAATATATTGTGTCGGTTCCATTCCTCACCTTGACTACAGTAGCAGCCTACTAACTGGTCTTCTGCTCATGAAAATAGTTCATTACATAAAGTTCAGCTTGTATTTATTTTAAACATTTCACTATTTTTAAATCTCTATACCATTCATTATACTGGTTTCTAGTTTTGTGTGCAATTAAATCCAAAATAATAACCTTTGTGCTTGTCATGTGCTATCATAAAGCTAAAAATCATAACTATCCTGGCAACTACCTCACACTCTATGCTACAGAATTTCTATATTGCTTCATCTCTAACATTAATGCTGTTCAGTTTTTTTTTTAATATCATAGCTACATTTTTAAAAATAGAAGCCTTATTTTAGAATTTACCATTTTCTCATTTACCTTTTTTGCCTGAAACACAAGCCTAGACTTAAGAGACTGTTACTTACTGCTTGGTCATTATTCTTAGTAGGCCTTACTACTAATCTTTCAACTTTATTATGGGGCAATATTTGTAGTGGTAGTGTATATGAAAACACTACTGAACAGTAAGTAGTATCTTCAGTATCTTGTTTCTTCATCTGTTTATCATTTTCATGTAAATTTAAAATCTTGTTTCTATGTCCCAGACATATACTTTAGGTTTTCAACCTGAAAAGGCAAATGCAAAGAATAAAACTAGCTTCACTGTGTTAGTAGTTATCAAGTAATGTGTGCGTTATTATTACTGAAATATTTTCATATTTTTCAACGTGTCCATAAAATAAAACATTAAATATTCATTATAGCATTTGTAATATGTATCTATGTAATATACATTATACAGTACTATACATACAGTATATTAAAATGATTAATAGACTGTTTAAAAATAATGATTTCTTCAGTGTTGCAATTCCAAGTTTAGCTTAATTATCTAGTATGTTTTTTGCAATTAAATGTCTTATAATATTATTAATACAGTATCCTGTCTTACTTTAACAAAAGATATAAAGATCAAATAGTACACATTTAGGTTTTAAACAAAAAAAAAGGACATTTCCCAATAAAAAATGTAACTACTTAAAATTAAATACTTATAAAATATTTATAGTTTATTAATAGTTTTATTTTCATTTAAATAAACTTTTTTTATCATTTATAACATAGGAAATTTGACTCAGAGTGCCATTGTTTAACCAACAACTGTATAGAACTGGAGATGCACTAGTATTTTCCACAATGTTACACATTGCAAGTCTGCCTTGTAAAGAAAATACATTATATATTTATGGCATTTGCTTTAACAGAGAAATATTGTACAAAATTTCTTCACTGGACAATAGTTTTCTGAAAGTATTTTGAAGAAGAATTTAATGCTAAAAAGCCTGTGTTAAAAGAATGTTTACAAACAAGGGAATACAATGGCAAACAATGTTATACTTCCTATCTTCCTGGCTATGTCAATCAGCCCCTATTAAAATCCTTTTTTTTTCCTTGTAGAAGAAATGTCAAAAGACTATGTTTTAACAAATATTGCAAAAGATCTTGGTCTACAAATTAGGACATGTAGAAGACTGGAAATTGTGTCCCATGTTTTAGGGAAATATTTTTATGTGCTTCTAGGTCATGGAAATCTCTATGTGGAGGACATGATAGACAGAGAGACACTGTATGGGGCAGATAATACCAGCTGCTTAAATGTATTAAAACATCTCTTCAATGTTTTTATTATTAAAATAAATATTTATAATATATGATAGTGATTTAGTGTGTTTTAACCTTTACTATAGAAACTACTAATTGTATGTTACCAGCAGCCAGATTTTTTTATGAAATGCAAAAGATCCAGATACTGCTATTAATTCCATACAGACATATGTTGTACAAGCTCAGAAATAATTAATAGTTTACACTTATTTTTACAAATGGCAGTATATTTCAATTTAGAGAAGGCTCTGTTATAACAGAGTTATATAGGTTTAGATAACGACACAAAATATTGATAAATAAATTCTAACAGAATAGGATGGAGGTTATCCTGTTAGGTCTGGCAGTCTTAATTAAAGTAATTATTATTAATTCTAATGACTGTCCCTGTTTTTGCACAAATATGTATCAGTATCAATGAAAATTCTCTTAATATCACATTTTTAATTATAGTAGAAGCAATAGACCAAGACCAATGCACAAATTCCATTAATTTAGTAAAATATCAGACAGGTGTCTTTAGCATTAGCTCTACAAATGGAGAAATTAAAACACATAGGGATTTGGGTTTTGAGAAGGTACAAAGTTATAAATGATCTGTACATGGGAAAAAATGTCAGAGGCCCTGGCGCCCATGCCATGATACTAATATAAGTGATATATCACAACTATAGCATTCCTGATATAATCATTACATCATTATCTTCTTCTTTTCCTGAAGATTTTGAACCTGTAATTTCTGTAATACGGGTCCATGATCTAGATTTGGGGGAAATGGGGAAGTTGACTGTCAGATTACAGATAAGGTACCTTTTGAGTTAAATCTGTGATTGAACAGATTCTTTAGAATAGTTACCACAACAACTGTAGATGGAGAAAAAAATATATAGCCATTACAAAATGATTGTGTATGCTGACAGAGAATCTCCTCCACGTTCTACAAGAAGAACCATCAGATCAGAGATATCAGATACTAAAGACAATCCACCAGTGTTTATAAAATCTATGTATTTAGCTTATGTCAGAAAATAACTTACCAGGAGTCTCAGTATACAGACTACCGGTAAATACTTTAGTTCCTGATGCCAGTGACAATGCTAAAATAATTTATCCAGTTTCCAATACAAACTTAGAAGACCTCCAGGCCAGTACCCCCCTATTATTATAGAGACTGCATTTCTTTATGCTCAGGGGCCATTTAATTATGGGCAAGAGTTCTTAAAAGATAAATCATTTGAACTATCTGTACATGCCAAATATTACAGAAACCGTTTTGCCTATATCAAAATATTAATAGAATTGGTAGATAACAAAAATAGTGCTCCTGAGATGATCAGTACTTCATTCTCTACTCCTATTCACGAGGACCCTGAATCTGGAACAGTGATTGGTATAATAAACATTTGTGACCTAAACTGAGGAAAATGGAGGAGGTAGTTCTGTCATCTAACAAATTCCAGAATTTCACCCATGATTTTTCACTACAGCATGAATATTGTAGCTTTTGGCAGAACATCTCCACTTTCCAGCAAAAGAACCATCAGATTGAAAATTTCAGATACTAATGACAATCCACTGGTATTTATGAACGTATTTTGCGCATGTGGCAGAAAACAACTTACCAGGAGCCTCAATATATAATGTAAAAGCTTCAGAGCCTGATGTGACTGACAATGCTCAAATAAGTTATTACATTTTTACTACAAATAGAGAACATCCCCCAGTGTCCACCTATCTGCCTCTTAATATACAGATACGGGTCTACTATGCTCATAGATCATTTAAATGTCAGGAAAAAAGCTTTTACTACAAGTAACTGTAAGAGACAATGGGTCACTATTGCTTAAACGAATAGTAGATCAAAATGACAATGCACCAAAAAGTCCCTTTTTTTTCTGAAGCTGTTTCTTTAATAACAAAAGTGGTTGCAGTGGATGGAGACTCTGGACATAATGCTAAGCTGCATTATCATTTCATGTCCACAGTACCATTTTATTTTGCAATTTATGAACACACTAGAGAAATCAGGACATTATGAGTCTTTCAAGGAAAGTATGTACTAAACTATAAAGCTCTGGTGAAGGACCCCTTTTTCTCAGTTACTACCACACAATGTCTTGTTAATGGAGACAATTTTAAAAATGTGGTTCCTAAAATGATCTGCCACACTTATAATTAAAATCCTGGGCAAAGACTACAGCTATACTTAGTGGTTGTGTTAGCATTGATTTCCTTATTAATTATTGTAACTATTATAGTGTTTAATATATCAAATTTCAAAGGTTCAAAATTCCCAACAACCTCTTTCAGTAGAAGATTGTATTCTACCATGGACCCAGAAGTGTTCTACATGTATGAAACACTGTCAGTCCTCTAGCCATATAACTTTTGTGTGACTGGATTCAGCAGATAATTACTTTAGTTATGTTTCAACAAATCAAAACGTCCCTGTGGAAAATGTAATTGACACTGATGATTCATGACTTGGAAATTAACATTAAATGAAACAAAAAAACAAAAAAAGCACCAACAGTTTTGAGCAGATGAGTCATTTTCTTTACATTATTACAGAAAAACTGATAACAATATCACAGTTGGTTATCAGATTTTGTTGTGGTATATGCTTCTATACCATTACCACATCAAGCACCATCTGTTACTTTATACCTTACTTCAAATGTTTTAAACTCACTTTGCACTAATTATTGTGCCTTTTCCTTTCACATAAATCCCTCGGGTAACAGTGCAAGAGTGGCTTAAATGTATTAAGGTAGACAAGGCTACTGAAATAAAGGGATAACAAAAGCATCTGTCTAGACCCAAATAGAGAGCTATCCAATATGAAAATCTTGAGATTCTCCTTTCAACAGGACAAAATACATGATTTTAGCTCATTGATGAGGCACTGATGAAAGGTATTATTGATACGCCCCACTAGAACATGTAAAGGTCCGAGACCCTAGTATTCTATTTTCTATATTTTGTCAAAAGTTCAAGTCAGTAAATAATCTTGTTGGGAGACCAAAACTTCAAGTAAAGATAGTTTGAGTGAAAAAACTCAAAAATGTATTAATTATGAGTAAGCATATTCACAATTTCTTTAAATTGTGAATATGCTTACTCATAATTAATACATTTTTCACTTTCCCATTCCCTCCAGGTACAGGGTTCTGCTATGGGCACTAAGTGTACACCAGCATAAGCAATCCTGTATCTGGGGAATTGGTAAAGTTGCATTTTCAGTTGACAAATTGGCAGAGTATCTGTTCTTGGTACTCACCATTCATAGACACATTGAGAATTTGGGAGGTGAAAAAGAATTGAAGGATTTAATTCAGAGCCTCAGTGCTAATCATCCTGTATTTGGAATTTGAAATTACGCAGCAATGGATGATTGTGGAAAAACTATATAAATCTGATTAACAATTGATTGGCTGCAAGTAACATCCATCCCAAATCATTGATGGAAGAAATTAAATTCAATCAATTGAAAAGAACCTGTGTGCTTGCAGGAACTGTTTTAGCAATTGGGAATTTGAATTGGAGGCTTTAAAACCTAAGAGCATTTTTAAGCAGAGAGGTTATAAGACTAAATGTTTACTGAAAGTGTATAAGGAGGATCAAAGGAGAGTCTTTGGGAGAAATTTCTTTTGTAATTGAAAATTATGAACAATGGGGAAATCCAGAAACTTCATGCGCATAAATAAATTTAGGGAAATAGTCAATAAGAATTGGCATTTTTTTTACAAAGGATCTTTAGAGCTGGTTCCCACTGGGGCAACACAACTTCCAGCATGACTTTGGGAGGCAACTTGGACACGACTTGAGTAAAAATCATCAGGCAACTTACAAGGCAACTTCAAGTTGCCTCCAGGGCAGTACAAGGCAACTTCAAGTCGCCTCCAGGATAGGAGGCTTTCCAGTGGCCAACCAAACAACAATCAGCTCTGTGGGAGGGAGGGGTTTGCCTGAGAAATGTATGTTATCTTCCTGTATTGTTGCTTCAGTTAAGACAGTGATGAGACTACTGAGGCAACTTCCATTGAAATCAATGGGTCCAAGTTGCCTATAAGCTGCCTAGAAGTCGGATTGAAGTAGTACAGGAACCTTTTCTGAAGACTGAGCGACTTCAGTAGTGTGTATTAAGACGACTCCATTCACTTCCATTGATTTTCTCAACCACACGACTTGGGACTACTTGGGGCAACTTCAAGTCAGATCCCAGGTCGCCCCAGTGTGAACCGGCTCTCACGGAGCTACAGGTATGTGGGTTAGTATCCCAAGATTGCATATAAACAAACCACTTCTTTAAAGGACTTCTTTAAATATTCTATAAAGGATTGGCAAAAAAAGAACACATGTATTTGTATTTAATGAATCATAAGTGTGTTTTGCATGTATAGATTATGGGATTTAAAGATTTATGAATATTAACCATCCTTAATGTGGGAATTTGTTGTTATTAAAATGTTTTAGGAAAGTATCTTTATGTTTTGCTCTGTGAAGAATAAAGCATTTGTCATATTGCAAATGCAGCCCTGCCTTCATTCATTCATATACATTATGGTTTAAAACGCTTTTTGAAGGTTCTGTTGAGGTCACACACAGAGAGTTTAAGTAACTTTTTGTTTTGGAGGGGGGGGGGGCAGCCTCTTAGTACCTCTGATCCATTTTTAATAATAACTACTCCCCCTCTTGTTAAAATCTCCAAGACTGTGCTCAGCAGGAAAAGAAGGGAAGTGAAATCTCTGCAGGCCAAATAGCAATAAAGATCATTATTGTAAAAGTATGTTATGCTTAAGTTGTGTTATATTTAAATATATTGTTTGGCTTACATAAACTATTGTATCTGTATTAGGGATAACAAAAAAGTACTATTGTAGTCCTGACTATAATAAATAAAATATTAAATCTACAAAGTCAAAGCGTATCTGTGGATGCACATATATTGTTGTGTTCTATATAGTTGTACAGTTTTAAGTCTACGAGTATTCGTTCCTTTGCCTTGTATACCCTGTACATTGATGATCATTTTAATGTTGGTAATGTTATATATGCCCATATATACTATGTCTTACCTGCCTGTTGCCTTTTGGATTTAAATGGTGTGACCCTCTTGGTTGTTGTCATTTAATAAATAGTGTGTTTTTCCCTTTTGTTTACCTGACTGTAAACTGCAACTTTTTGGAAAATAAAGGAATTACAAAAAATTTAAAAAACATGGATGCCAATGTAATACAGGCTCAGTATAAAGGGTATAGAAAATAACCACCCCCCCCCTCCTTTAAAATAATCAAATTGTGTTGCTTTTCAACCTGAAATGAAGGAAACACAAATTGTGTTTTATCCAGATGTATTTATTGCAACTTTTTAACATCCAAGTGAAAGATATAACATCAACATGCCAGAATAGCTGCATAATTCAGTTTCAAAATTATTTAAAAAAAAAGACAATAAATATGGCAAAATATATGAATCTATTGTATGTTGGCCATGGTGAAATACCTAAATTATAATACAACAGTATTGTTTGCCTAAAAATGTTCATTACTATTTATGCCCCATAATACTAAACAAAATACAAGTTGCTATATATACTGTAATTTTCTTTGCATACTAATGTTGTAAATACAGCTTGTAAATATATTCTTATGTTACTTCATCAACAGTTTTTAAGAGGATGCTGGATTAGTTTGTAATTGTTGTTATCAAATGTCATTAATTTAGAGTCTTATTAAAGTCTTATTAAATAATGCTTTATTTTTACATGTATCACCTACAGCAAATCACATTTAAGTTTTGAACAAAAAATAACCTTTTCCCAAGATTAAAACATGTTTATCTATGTCAATACGTACCAAATAATTTTGAACTCTTGCTCTGTTTTGTAACTAATTTGAAAACTTTTTCAACATACAACACTAAATATTCGGTGTTGTTAGGTATTCAAGAAATATACATACTAAAATGCATTACAGTATATTACAAAAAATAATAGTAACTTGTTTATAAGGAATTATTCCTTTAGTACTGCAATTCCAAAGTTTGGCCTCAAAGCGCCGCTGTTTGACTAATAAATGTATAGAACTGAAACTCCAACAATGTTTTCCTCAGTGAAACACACAGCAGGTCTGCAACAGAGAAGACCGATCTTTTTGCAATATAAATTCTAGTCAAAGTGCAGCATGTTTGCTGTTATTTCAATGGACTGAGCAGTTTGAAACACCTTTCTTACTTTGATGGATTATATTTCCCAAATGGATTATGGAGCAGATTTGCATGCAAATAATGCCTGAGATGAAAGAAAACTTAAAGACAAACAAAGGAATCATATGGCAAGTAACATTTTTCTTCTTATTTTACTGGCTATGTCATTCAGTCTCTGGTCAGATTCATTATAACATTGTAGAAGAAATGAAAAAAGACTCTGTTATAGCAAATATTGCAGATGATCTTGAATTAGATATAAACAAATTGTCATCTAGAAAACTACAGATTGTGTCTCATGTTTCAGAGAAACATTTTTATGTGAATCCAGGAAATGGAAATCTCTATGTGAGAGACAGGATAGACCGAGAGACACTGTGTGGATCAGCAGCTACATGCTCTTTAATATTTGATGCAATGGTTGAAAATCCCTTCTATTTTTTCAACATCAATATAGTAATTCAGGACATAAATGATAATGCTCCAGTATTTTTTCATGACACATTTACCATAGAAATTGTTGAGTTCACATTACCAGGAGCCAGATTTGCTTTACAAAGCGCAGAAGATCCAGATATTGGTATCAATTCTATACAGACATACAAGCTTGGTGATAATCAATATTTTACACTGACTGAGACAAAAGGAGATGATGGAAGTACATTTCCAGAACTTATTCTAGAGAAGCCTTTAGATAGAGAAACACAAAGTAATCATGAATTAATTCTAACAGCATTAGATGGAGGAAATCCTGTTAGATCTGGTACTGTACTAATCAAAATAGTTATTGCCGATGCCAATGACAATGTTCCTAAATTTACACAAAATGTGTATAAAGTCAGTGTCAATGAAAATGATCCTGTTAACTCAACTGTAATCATAGTGGAAGCAACAGACACAGATGAAGGCACCAATGCACAGATCACTTACTCATTTAGTAAAAACTCAGAAAGCATTCATCATACAGGTATGTTTAGCATCAACTCAGCAAATGGAGAAATACAAACAAATAGAAATTTTGATTTTGAGAAGATAAAAAACTATGAATTATCTGTACAGGCCAAAGATGGAGGAGGCCTTGTTGCCCATGCCAAGGTACTCATAGAAGTAATAGATGACAACGATAATGCTCCTGAGATAATCATTACCTCATTATCCACTTCTATTCCTGAGGATTCTGAGCCTGGAACAGTGATTGCTGTAATAAGAGTCAATGATCAAGATTCTGGGGAGAATGGGGAAGTTGATTGCCAGATTACAGAGAAGGTACCATTTGAGTTAAATCTGTCATCTAACAGATTCTATAAGATAATCACCACAAAAATTGTAGATAGAGAAATAAATTCTAGCTATAATATAACTGTTGTAGCTACTGACAGAGGATCTCCTTCACTTTCCAGAAGAAGGACCATCAGATTAGAGATATCAGATACTAACGACAATCCACCAGTATTTATGAAATCCACATATGTAGCTTATATATCAGAAAATAACTTACCAGGAGCCTCAATTTACAGTGTAAAAGCTTTAGATCCTGATGCTGGTGACAATGCTAAAATTATGTATTCAGTTTTTAATACTAATATAGATGATCTCCCAGTATCCACGTATTTCTCTATTAATATAAAGACTGGAGTTCTATATGCTCAGAGGTCATTTGACTTTGAGCAAAACAAAGAGTTTAAATTACAAGTGACTGCTAGAGACAATGGTTCACCATCCCTGAGCAGCGATGTCACATTACTTATTCGAATAGTAGATCAAAATGACAATGCACCGAAAATCCTCTACCCTCCACCAGAAAATGGCTTAACTGTGTTTGAGATGGTCCCTTTTCCCTCTGAACCTGGATCTTTAATAACAAAGGTGGTTGCAGTGGATGAAGACTCTGGACATAATTCTTGGCTGTCTTATCATTTCATGCAAGTCTCGGAACCATTTTACTGTATCATTAATAAACATACTGGAGAAATTAGGACATCACGAGCCTTTCAAGAAAAGCATGTACTAAATCATAAAGTTGTGGTGTTGGTGAAGGACAACGGAGTCCCCTCTCTCTCATCTACTACAACCTTAAGTCTGGTTATTGCAGACAGGTTTCAACAAGTGGTTCCTAAAATTATCAGTCATGCTAATGATGGCAATGTTGATTCAAATCAGCAGCTATACTTAGTGATTGCCTTAGCACTGATTTCATTGTTATTTATTATAACTATTATGGTGGTTATCATATCAAAATGCAGAGTATCCAAATCCCCAACAACCTCTTTTAGTACAAGTTTGTATCCTCCAATGGATCCCAGAGTGCTCTCCATGTATAGTGATGGAACATTATCACTCCCCTATCCATATAACTTCTGTGTGACTTTGGATTCAGCAGACAATGACTTTACCTATGTTCCACCACATCAAAATGTCCCAGTGGAAAATTTAATTGACACAGATGATTTAGGACATGAAAATGAAAGTTTAAATAACCCATTGAAAACCAAGGGTATCGAGCAGGTAAGTCATAAATTATACATTATTTATCATATTTTACCCTTTAAAACTTGACTGCCAGTATCAGTGTCACTATTTAGTGTATTCTATTTTGTTCTGTTATAACAAACAAGTGACAGTATCTTTTTAAATTCCCCCAATATTTACTTTAACATCACTCGCATTGCGGCTCCTGGAATCCCCATTGTCGGCTGATGTTGAGCACTTGGGGGAGCTGTGAACTCCATTAGTATGTGACTTGTATTGGGATTAATTCAGAACATATGCCAGTCACTAGTGGTGTACCACAAGGCTCTGTACTAGGTCATGTTCTATTTAACCTGTTTGTAAGTGATATGACTAAAGGTAGTATAACTAAAGGTTTGGTAGGTAAGCTGTGTCTATTGTATTTCCTGATGACACAAAGTTTGGCAATAGGGTTCATATTCCTTGAGGTGTTTGTAATATGAAGCATGATTTATCATTGCTGTAAGATTGGTCAAATCAGTGAAAACTGCAGTTCAATGTGTCAAATTGTAAAATAATGCAGATCGGAAAAAGAGTATAATGTTGGAGGTGCAGAGTTGGCCAAAACTACAGAGGAAAACGATTTTAGGGTACTTATTTCAGATGATTGGGAAATGAGCAAACTCTGGCAATGCAGTGGGAAAAGTAAATAGAAATCTAGAGTGTATAGATATTTAGTTAGACCTAATTTAAAATATTGTGTCCAGTTCTAGACAGACCTCACTTACAAAAAGATACTGATAAGAGTCAGGTAACAAAAATGAAAGGTCTGGGGTGTAAAACATATCAGGAGAGACTGCAGGAACTTAATATATACAGTCTGAAAGAAAAAGAGGGATAGGGGAGAAATGATCAAAAATGTTAAATATATCAAGGGGGGAATGAGGTTCAGGAGGGAAGTATTTCCAATTTGAAGTCAAGATCAATAACAAGATCAAACTAGCAGGAGGAAATTTCAATACAAATACTAATCTTAAAAATAATTATTTTACGGCAGGAGCAGGTAAATCTTGGAATAGACTTCTAGCAGAGTTAAGCCTCGTACACACGATCAGTCCATCCGATGAGAACGGTCCGAAGGACTGTTGTCATCAGTTAACCGATGAAGCTGACTGATGGTCCGTCGCGCCCACACACCATTGGTTAAATAACCGATCGTGTCAGAACGCGGTGACGTAAAACACAACGACGTGCTGAAAAAAATGAAGTTCAATGCTTCCAAGCATGCGTCAACTTGATTCTGAGCATGCGTGGATTTTTAACCGATGGCTGTGCCTACTAATGATCGGTTTTGACCTATCGGTTAGGAATCCATCGGTTAAATTTAAAGCAAGTAGGCTTTTTCTTGACCGATGGTTAAATAACCTATGGGGCCCACACACGATCGGTTTTGACCGATGAAAACGGCCCATCAGACCGTTGTCCTCTGTTTAACCTATCATGTGTACGAGGCCTAAGTGTGTCAGATAACAATAGGTGGATTCAAACATGTTTTTTGGACAAACATAGACCAAGTATCTAGATCTTTAAGGAAATAATGTATTATTCTGTGCTACCTTTAATTGTTGTGTATGTTGTAGGTCAAATTTCTAGTGGATGGCTGCAGACAACCCAATTGTGTTCCCACAATGTAAACCACTAAAAAATCAATCAAAGGATAAATCATAACATACATTTTCATACAAAGAGCACTAATGATAAACGTAAATCAGTCAACAATTGTTTTAAATATCCCCATAGATATAGACTTATAAATACAATAATCGGTTTAACACATCCAGTGCAAGGATTGAAGTGACTATTAAAACACACAGTAAACAGTGATAACTAGAATAAAATGTGACTTTTCAAAGTGTCCTTCAAATTATTCCAGAAATGTAATACAGTTCATAGTGGACAAAAAGATGTTCTACAATTTTGTGCCAATACTTCTGTGACTTCCCACCACCATTCAAATAATGCAGTCATCTCCCCATTTGACCTCTCATACTAGGTCAAATTGTGATTTCCCCTATTCTAGGGCACAAAGAACTGAGCTCCTCTGCACTCCTCTTCCTATGCATCTTCTTATGTTCTGGATAATTCGGTTTGTGACCCTTTAAAATCGTGATTCCGTCTGAATGTAAGTGCTTGCAAAAGAGGTCATCCTCATTGTGTAGCAGGTTTAAAATACATATTTAAAATATGCAGCACTTACATTCAATTTAAAAAATGTTCTGCTCCTAAATAACACCGGGGGGGGGGGGGGTTGGAGGCTCCCGCGTCACCTCCAGTATTGGCAGCCTCACCCGGCTCCAGACTACATGTGTTGTCACGGTCACGTAACTTCCTCAGGGGTATGGGGCCGGGTGCACATACAGAGATTATACGCTGCCATAGCGACAGATAAACAATACTACTCTCCATTAAATGCAATTAATATTCGTTTATAATGGTGCTCAGTAATTACAATCCATTAATTTGTAGTTAGAAAGGCATATTGTAATCTAAATTGAACATTTATATAAAAACAATTTAAATCTCAATTCTTCCATTTTATCCATATTAAAATCTATATTGCTCCATCTAGTGGTCAAATGCAAGAAAGCGCTGATGAATTAAAAATGACAATTCATCTAATGTTGAAACTGGATATTTAAAATATATTAATAAAATAAATTATACTTAATATTCCCCTCCCACTACCTCAACTGCAGGCAGTTGAAATGTAGGGTATATATACAAAGAAGCATAGGTACAAAATAAGCATAAAAAATATTTTAAAATATTTTATATATTCCAATATTCCTAAAATCACTGATGAAACAGTTTAGATCAAATTCAATGTTCATACCTTTGGAGATTATAGTTTGCATTTCATAAATCCATACATTCTTTTTGATAGTTTCCTCTGAGTTCTTCCTATATATTGGTACCAACATGTAAATTGGAGGGCGTATACCACCCCCTTTATATTACATGTGAATACATCTCTGATCTTTTTTCTGCGTAAAAAATGTTCCACTCTGTTCTTTTTCTTGGGTTGCCTCTTGTTTTTTTTACATATGTAGCACCTTCCACACCTGAAAAAAACTGGTGTTTCAAAAAAGGAAAACTCCATTATTTTAGTTGGGTCTGGTATATTCTTTATTTTACTTATTTTTTAGATTAGGGTATTAGGATATTGGGATTTTTTATATAAGAACTTTGTTTTTTAGGTAATACCTGTCCCAATGTTGTGTCGTCTGTTTTTAATATAGGCCAATGTTTTCTGATGATGCATTCATATTTTTTATGTTGGATGTTATAATCTAGGGATGAGCTCGATGTTCGGGTCGAATATAAGTTTGACTCGAACATCGGATGTCCGTCCGTTCGCAGAATAACGAACATTATGGGGTGTTCGCGGGAAATTTGAGCGCATCAAAATTCCCCATAATGCACTGCGAGATCGCAGTGCATTGCTGTATGATGATTGGCCAAAGCATGCACCTGACCTGCATGCTTTGGCCAATCACAGTGCACTTTGCTGAGAGAGCCATAATTGGTCAAAGGATGGGTGCCATTGGGCAATCATGGCTCAGGGAGACAAAATCCACGTCCCACGCTATATAAGGCTGCTTACACGGCAGCCGTGTGTAGTGTTGTTGGTGTGGACAGAGAGATAGCTTAAGTTAGATTAAGCAGGCAGGTTATTCATTTAGTGGCAGTGTATTTGATATATATATATATATATATATATATATATATATATATATATATATATATATATATATATAGTCAGTCTAATATAAATTCTAATATATATATAAATATATATATATACTCTGCATTTAGCATAGACTGGGGCGTAACGTATGTCAGATACGTTACGCCGCCGTAAATTAGGGCGCAAGTTCCGTATTCAGAAAGAACTTGCGCCCTATGTTACGGCGGTGTAACGTATGTGGTCCGGCGTAAGCCCGCCTAATTCAAATGTGTTTGATGTGGGCGTGTTTTATTTAAATTCACTGTGACCCCCCGTATTTAACGGCATGCGCTGTTCGTAAAAAAATCCCAGTGCGCATGCTCGAAATTACGCAGCAAATCGTCAATGCTTTAGACGTGAACGTAACTTACTTACAGCCCTATTCGCGAACGACTTACGCAAACGACGTAAAATTTTCAAAATTCGACGCAGGAACAACGTCCATACTTAACATAGGATACCCCTCATATAGCAGGGGTAACTTTACGCCGGAAAAAGCCTAACGTAAACTACGTAAAAAAATTCGCCGGGCGGACATACGTTTCTGAATCGGCGTATCAACCTAATTAGCATATTCATCGCGTAAATATACGGAAGCGCCACCTAGCGGCCAGCGTAATAATGCAGCCTAAGATACGACGGTGTAAGACACTTACGCCGATCGGATCTTAGGGAAATCTATGCGTAACTGATTCTATGAATCAGTCGCATAGATACGACGACGCAACTCAGAGTTACGACGGCGTATCCGGAGATACGCCGTCGTATCTCCTTTCTGAATCCGGGCCAGTGTATGTATATATATATATATATATATATATATATATATATATATATACACAGTCTCGTGTATATATATATATATATACATACATACTCTGCATCTAGTGTAGCCTATATCTACAGTGCATTCGGTGGTGTACTGTTTCTAATACACTTCAGGTGGTAAATTAATATATATATATATATATATATATATATATATATATATATATATATATATATATATATATATATATATATATATATACTCTGCATTCTTTGTAGCCTATATCTACAGTGCATTCGGTGGTCTACTTTTTTGAATATACTTTAGGCGGTGTAATAATATAAATATACAGTCTTATATATATATACATACTCTGCATCCAGTGTAGCCTATATCTACAGTGCATTCGGTGGTGTACTGTTTCTAATACACTTCAGGTGGTAAATTAATATATATATATATATATATATATATATATATATATATATATATATATATATATATATATATATATATATATATATATGTATATATATATATATACTCTGCATTCAGTGTAGCCTATACTACAGTGCATTCGGTGGTGTACTGTTTATAATACACTTCAGGCGGTGTACACAGTATCTAACAAAGTGTGTCCAGTTTCTACTACACTTATGGTGGTGTACACAGTATACAATACAGTGCAGCCATTGTACAGTTTCTAATGCAGTGCAGTCAGTGTAAACAGTATCTAATACAGTGTGTACAGTTTCTACTACACTTATGGAGGTGTACACAATATCTAATACAGTGTGTACAGTTTCTACTACACTTATGGAGGTGTACACACTATCTAATACAGGGTGTACAGTTTCTAATACACTTCAGGCTATCTAATACAGTGCCACTAAAAGAGGACAAGCAGCCTCTGTGTCTACAGTCAACAGTGGAGGTCATGGACATGGTGCATCCTCTGCAGGTGGCAGTGGGGCACGCTTGTCCTTTTTTTCTGCTGCTGGCTGTGTTATTGAGCCACAACATGCAGAAGAGTTGGTGGAGTGGATAACTAAGCTGTCCTCCTCATCCTACTCATCCTCTGTCACCCAAGCTCAGAGTAGTTTTCTTTCCAACGCAACTGCCAAAGTGGCCTATTCCACCAGCTCCTTGTCCACAGTCACTCCTACCGTAGCCCCACCATCATGCATGGAGAAGTCTCCAAACTTATTAGACCACAGTGCTGGGTACATGCTGCTGGAGGGTGTGCAGTGATTTTAAGGCTCCGTTGTTGGTTTACAGGTTGAGGAAGGGAGTAACTTGAGCCTAGAGAGAGGGGGTGCCACAGAAGGACAAGAAACTGGCAGTCATGTTCCCCCAGCTGCAGCATACTGTCAAGTTTGCTTCAGTGATGAGGATGGAGGGGATGATGAGGTCACTGATGGGTGCCTGAGAGAAGAGGGGAGGAGGAGGCACAAATCCAATTATGCAAGATGTCCTCTAGGGGGCAGCTTAAGGGCAGCCAGATGCAGGGTCTTTTTCGACATGTGTGCAGCACTTGGGCATCACATGCTTGACAAGATATATGATGACCTGCCATCCATTGATAACAGCAAAAAACCACATCAAAGAAAAAGGCGGACTTCTCCTTGCTCCTCATCTGGGACCTACTATACCTCTATTCCTCTGAAAACCTGCACTGAGAGGAATTAAGGTATAGCAATAGGTGTCCCAAGTACTTGCAGCCAATCTGATAGCAGTACATCACCAATTGATTTCAGCAGGCAAATTTCCCTACCCCAGTTGCTGTACTGTAAAAATAAATTTGGTCCCAGCCATCCACATGCTAAGCCTCTAAATGCTAGCTTGGCCTAATTGCTAGCCCTGTAACGGCTGCCTTTTCAGCTGGTAGACTCTGTCCCATTCATGAATTTGTGGAATGTGCTATACCTCAGTGGCAGGTTACGGGCTACGAGTAAGCATCACAGGATGCGAAACATGTCAGCTCTTTTTTCCTAATCCACTTCTTGTTTGACTGCATGAATTTTGGCTGTTTTTTCCATTTGAATTTTTGTTGTTTTTTTATGTTTTGAATAAAGACATCGTTTTTTGAGGAGTGCGGCGATCCAGGATTTTTCTTTCATCTCATAGTAATTGAGCACAGCCAGCACCCTCTTGGTTTGTTGGGACGGAAGCAATGGGGATTGATTGTTTTTAGAGCGGTATACTTTTCTTCACATAAAAGAAAAAGGCGGATTTCTCCTTGCTCCTCATCTGGGACCTACTATACCTCTATTCCTCTGAAAACCTGCACTGAGAGGAATTAAGGTATAGCAATAGGTGTCCCAAGTACTTGCAGCCAATATGATAGCAGTACATCACCAATTTATTTCAGCAGGCAAATTTCCCTACCCCAGTTGCTGTACTGTAAAAATAAATTTGGTCCCAGCCATCCACATGCTCAGCCTCTAAATGCTAGCTTGGCCTAATTGCTAGCCCTGTAACGGCTGCCTTTTCAGCTGGTAGACTCTGCCCCATTCATGAATTTGTGGAATGTGCTATACCTCAGTGGCAGGTTCCAAAACGCCATTTCTTTTCATGAAAGGCCATTCTGGCTCTTTACTGGCATGTGAAAAGCAATGTTCTGGCCTTGTTGGACAGGGTGGTCAGCAGTAAGGTTCATATTACCGCTGACTCATGGTCCAGCAGGCATTGGCAGGGACATTACCTTTCCTTCACGGTTCACTGGGTAACTCTGCTTGCAACTGGAAAGAATGCAGGGCAGGGTTAAGTGTTATTGGAGATTGTTCCACCACCACGCCACCAAAATTCTAGTGGTGATTCTGCCACAGCTCTCTACTTCGCCCCCTCCTCTTAATCTTCCTCTATGGCCTCTTCTGCAGATTTGTCCTCTGAACCAGCAGTGCTACGTAAGCGTTCAAAGGGCTTTGCAGCCATGCAGTACTTCAGTTGGTCTGCCTAGGGGACAGGAGCCATGCTGGGGCAGAGATTCTGTCAGCTGTGCAGGGGCAGGCTCAGAGGTGATTAACGCCACACCAGGTTCAGCCAGGAATGGTTGAATGCGACAATGGCACCAACCTTCTCTCCGCCCTCCGACAGGGACTTGACCCATGTTCCATGTTTGGCACACTTGGTTCTTGAGCAGGTACCCAGGCTTACGAGATCTCCTGAGGCAGGCCAGAAAAGTCGGTGGTCATTTCCGCCGGTCATACAATGCCAGTGCTCGGCTGGCTGACATTCAAAGGGAATGCAAACTGTCCACCAACTGCCTCATTTGTGACATGCCCACCAGGCGGAACTCAACATTGGCAATGCTGCAGTGGCTGCACACACAGCTGAGGGCCATCAATGAGTACCTGTGTGAGTATGGCACCAGGACAGGGGAACTTGGCTTCTTTTTACCACGCCAGTGGTTACTGATCAAGGATGCATTCACTCTCCTTTTGAGGAGGCCACAAGGATGGTGAGCAGCGACAATGCATGCATCAGTGACACTGTCCCTCTAGTATTTCTGATGGAGCACAGGTTTTGTGGAATCATGGACAGGGCACTTAAGGCAGAACAGCTGGAGGAAAAGGAGGACTTCCTTTCCTCTTAAGGCCCCTTTATCCAGATAGCATTCCTGCAGGCCCACCAAACACACAGGAAGAAGAGGAGGAGGATTGTTTCAGCATGGATGTAGAGGATAACACTCAGCAGCAGTCTTTAAGTGATGGTTTTCAGTCCCCAGAAACCCAAGGAGTTGTATGTGGCTGGGAGGAGTTAGTTGCGGATAATGTGATCCTTAGTGACCCAGAGGACTCAAAATCGAATGCCTCTGCAAACTAACGCTGAATGGCCTCCCTGATTCTGCAAAGCCTGTGAAGGGACCCTAGGATTCGTGGTATCAAGGAGAGGGATCATTACTGGCTGGCAACTTTTCTTTATTCACGTTACAAGGGTAAGGTTGCAGAACTCATCCTGCCTTCACAGAGGAAGCAGAGGATGAAACATCGTCAGGAGGCCTTGAAGAAAGGTTTGTGTAACGCATTTCCAGACCCTGGGAGGTTACCATTTTCTGGTGCTGGACAACGTGTTACTGAGGCTTTGTTTAGTCGGAGGAAAAGCGGTGGAGAAGGTGGCTGGCTGACCGATGCCTTTAAACTATTTTTTTGTCCTCAGCGTCAAGGTCTGATAGGTTCAAGCAACCATCGCCAATGTCTGTATTATGTGGTGCAGGAATATCTAGGGGCAAGAGCAGACTTGGAGACCTTTCCAACAGAGCATCCACTAGGTTACTGGGTCTTGAAGATGGACCACTGGCCAGACAGACATCCAGAGTGCTTTCTGAACTCACATTTAGTGCTGCTGAAGGGTTTGTAACGGATCCACGAACAGTGCACCTGTCCACAGACTACATTGATAGGCTCACATTCATAAAAATGAATCTGTCTTGGATCAGCAGCTATCACGCACCTGATGTAACTGATTTAATTTGTTATGGATCTGGGATCCCTTGAAGACTGTCTAAGCTGACTATCCTATTCCTCCTCAATCCTGATGATGCTACCTTCCAACAATATTTTTGGTTTAGGGCACTACCACCACCACCCAAGAACCAATTTTTTTTGGATCGGACAGGTTTCCAGCGGACAAATGTTTCTTAGCAGTCTTTAGCCGGCTAAACCCCCGTTGAAGTCCTATCGAGACGAAACGATCGTAGGGTGCCGTGACGTCATCGCGGTCCGTCCTGAACGCCGGCGGTGTGTTTGATCGAGTAGCGAGAAGCATCGGACTATCGGAGTGTAAGTGATTCCCTTGACTTTTTTGCCTACCATTCATCATATGATTGTAAGTGCAACCTTTTATTAAATCCTACCTCTTTGAAAAACGTAATACGCTATGAGAATCCCCTCTTTTTTTATCGTTTATGCTACACCTTGGACCTTTTGCTGAGTTCCACTCTGATCATCCAGGCGGATTGGTTTTGGGAAGACCATACTTCCCATATGCTCCATAAGACTGATGCAAAGCAGTCTTCCATTCTGGTAAGCAGGCAATTTTTCCTTACGGGTGTACTGCAGAGATTTATTTCACCACTAGCAACTTGGAGTTTGTCACATCACTTTTCCAACAGCCTTTTTTCTGAGTATTTTTTTTTTCTTTTTCTGAGCATTTTCTCTTCATGGTTTTTGGACACTTTGTTTACACTTAACCCTCTTTTCTCTGGATTTAATCCTTACTCCTTAACAAATTTTTATTTACACAATTTTTCATGAACTTTATTCACAATAATCACATGAATTCTATATTCATCACATATTAGCTCTGCACTCCCCCTTGTTTTTTTTTATATTTATACAATGTTACAGGTCAGAACTGACTGCTATTGTGTTTCCTTATGCCGGGGATATGCAATTAGCGGACCTCCAGCTGTTGCAGAACTACAAGTCCCATGAGGCATAGCAAGACTCTGACAGCCACAAGAATGACACCCAAAGGCAGAGGCATGATGGGAGTTGTAGTTTTGCAACAGCTGGAGGTCCGCTAATTGCATATCCCTGCCTTATGCTATACCATACTCCCTTTCATTATTGATACTAGTAGGCTACTTTCCCTTTGTTGAAAACCACTTTATGTTATCCAGTTACAGCACTCAATCCTCTTATGTCCTTTTTTATTATTTATGGCCTTCCCCATCGGTAAGGGCACCTTATGATACCCCCCACTCCACTCTCTACTCAGGATTCAAGAGTTATGTGCTAGTAATTGTTATCTAATAATGCTATCTACCCTCCTCCGTACCCCTTATTTCACCCTATTATTAATCCTGCTTTATTGTTTTTTCTTTGACTCATTATTTTTGTATCTCACTATTGCCTTGGTGCACATGGTGTGTTATACTTGAGAATAAGATGTTTTTATGTATTTTATCTTGATGTACAGTTCTTTACTGTACCTCAGAAATTCCTTCAATAAAAATTAGAATAATAAAAAAAATGCTTATAATTGCATGTTTTCAGTAATGTACTAAGAACTTGGTTGGATGCTTAGCGCAATGGGCTATGGATGACTGAATTTGCTCAGGTTGTATTTGCCAAAGATTCAGTAAATTATGTTTAAAATTCAGCAAACTCAAACCTAGAGGTAAATCCCACTGTAGTTTATGAAGAGAGATGAATCCTGTTAGTACATTCTAGCAAGCCTTTGTCAAAAAAGTCATGGGAAACAGGTCACTGTCAAGCAGGGCATGTACCTATGCCAAAAAAACTAGAATACTCTAGGCAAAATGTTCTAGACACACAGGGTGCAGGCTGAGATTTTACTATGATAATTAAAAGACCGCAGATCATACAACGGTGTCAAATTGGCTAACTGCCTTCTTTGGATGACTTCCGTTTCCGGGGGGAGTGGCTAGAGCATGGCGGGGTGAGGACGCGATGAGGAGAGTCTAGCCGAGTAACGGGAGCACCCGCTCAGGAGAACGATCAGACGGAACCCCCCCCCCCCGCTGTAAACTAAGAGAGCGGCAAGTTGCGGCTTGCGGCGGCTGATGTCGCGGCGTGGAAGGAACGCTGGGAAGAGCACGGGGGGAGCGCAGAGACCTAGCCACTCATATATCACCCGATATATGAAGGTGAATAGGAGCGAGGCACAGAGGGAAGAGAGCGGGCTCACCGGAGGACTGAGGAGACACTCGTTAATAGAGAGCTAGTCTTTAGCTGCTGCAGCCACGCTGAACTCATCCATAAGTTCAAATACGGCAGGAGGAAAACAAAGACAATCCGGTAGAACGGGGCAGACTCCAGGATCTGTGCTGGTGGAAACGCCATCAGTGGTGGAAGCCCAGGAGCTGACGGGAGGGCCTATACAAGTCCCGGAAGGGGGGTGGTCGTCACCAGCTACAGAGAGGGAGACCGAAGGCGCCACACAATCTCCCACAAAGGTACTGTCAATTTTTTCTACAATGTTAAATGTGTTGGAGGTGCCTAGGGGATCCACCAAAGCTTTATTGGAGAAATCAGCTACACTGGTTATGACCACGGAGACAAAAAGTAAATCCCAGGGGGGAGAAATGCTCAGAGCCGGTAATGCCTTGGCAAAGACAGTGGAGGATATATACGGGAGCTGTCACAGAACGCATGGGTCTCACAGGGGGGCGAACAGGAGACGTCCCCAGATATTAGGCAACTCAGTAGGCTTATCCAGGCCCTCCCAACCAAAGAGGACATTCAGAAAATGCTAATGTGTATAACAGGCACACTGAGAGAAGAGATTGAGGACGTACGTACAAAAGTAGCAGTGGGTGAACAAAAAATATGTATCTTGAAGAAACAGCAGGGGACTGTAGATACTAGGCTTACAGACCTGGAGGAGAAACTGGAGAAACAACAACAGCATATAGTCAGTCTGCAGCTATACGCGGAGGAAGCTGATAATAGGAGTAGAAGAAACAATCTACGCATCAAGTGAATACCGGAAAAGTATGAGGGACAGGCACTAAGGGAAGCTACCATGGCTATCTTGAACAAGGTCCTAAAAAATAGTCCTGATACATCATTAGAACTGGATAGAGTTCACAAGGTCCCTACAGTGCGGAATCCAGACCAGACCAACCCCCGAGACGTTGTATGTAGGATACACTTTTACAGAATAAAGGAGGAGATATTAAGAGCGGCATAGAGAGAGAAAGTACTGACGTGGGAGGGAGCAGATATACAGATATTCCCTGATCTGTGCTGGCAAACAAAAACTCGACGACGCCTGTTAAAACCTTTATTAGACCATATACGTAGCAAGGAAGCTACATACCGTTGGGGTTTCCCATTAGCTGTAAATGTTAAAAAGGAAGGAGGGAGCTTTAATTTGAGAGAACCCTCTCAACTTCCAGCGTTTTTTGAGTTTCTGGGTTCCGAACCAATAGAGGTCCCTAATTGGTTGGTATTACCAGCAGTGCTCGAGAGAGGCCATAAATGAACGGTAGCGGAGACGGATGGATGGATGGATGGAGACCAGAGCCAGGTCTAAGTGGCATTTTTTTTCCCCCCACACATACACTACATGATATCACATAAAACCCCAAATCGGGGGCCAGAGGAAATAATAAAGAAATAAAAGGGAGGAAGTAAGAACGCACAGAAATTTAAGGACACAGGAAGATAAAGGAGACAATAGGGAGGAGAAGGGACGAGATCTTTTTTCCTATCCTTCCCTCGTTCCTTTTTTTTTTTTTGGGAGATGTAACTCCCCTTGGGGTTGCAATTATTGTTCACTATGTCGTACTTTTCCCCCCTTTTTCCTTTTTTTTTTTTTTTCCCGAAGGAGGGCACGTTAAGTCTACTGAAGTACTGAAGTCTTTTGTTAAGAGAGCCATGTGAAGGAGGAGACTGCCCATGCTTTGGGAACCCCCCTAACTGGAAGGATTGAAAGGACTTCTTCTCCTCCTTATCCCTCTCTTCTTTTTTTTTTTTATTGAGGGGGGAGGTGGGAGTGGGGTGGGTTTGGGGTGGGTTTTATGTATTATTTTTTATTTTTGATGGGGTATAAATGATGAGTTTTTGGGGGGTTATTTTTTTTTTCCTTGGGGGGGGGGGGTTTTCGTGGGTTTTGGGGATGGGTTTATTACCAATGGGTGGATGGGTGTATGGGTTATCTCAGGTATCTCTGGAAGCGAGGTACATTTAATACACAACACCAATATAATGGTCTCACTAAATTTTCACATAAAAGTATATAAAAAAAAAAGAGAAAACACTTAGAACAAAACACAACACAGACACAGACAATTGATTAATTGACTATGGTTAAGGTATAAGACGAGATATGACACAATAGAAGGCTCAAATAGGCATATTAGGTATAGGTATATAAAGTATAGGGGAAGAGAGAGGCCCCCTCCCCTTTGGGGGGAGGCCCCTAGGTTTGGGGCACTGGAGGGGCTTTAAAAAAAACATTTTGACAGGGGGGGAAGGGAGGTTTAGGATCTTTGGGAATGGGGAAGGAACAGGAAGGAAGATACCGGTTATGATTAGGTCTAGGGGGAGGCAAGGAGGGGAAAAGAAGAGGGCAGTAGACAATTAACATGGGGATAAAGAACAATGGAAAAATAAGAGTAATGAAAGAGGGGGAACTGAAACGTAATTAATAAATCAAATCATGTAGGAAGGGATGTTTGTATGGGGAAGGGAATTGAGACATGGGAGGATAAGAGGAGGAAGTTATGGCTATTTGGGCCAGAGGCCCTGCGTTATATTGCTTTTTTTTTCTTGGATTTTTGATAGATATCTGTGTTAGACTCTTTGTCTATACCACTGAGGGTATTAGTACTTTGCATCTTTGCTGTATTTGACTGTATGACTGTAAACTGTATATTACTGATATTATACTGGTTTCTTGGGATCTAGATGGATGAGGGGGAGAGGGGGGGATAGTTCAAAATTGAATATTAAGAGGGTGCACCTGGAATGACACCAAGGCGTGACCCTCCGCGGTGCTCTTACACTTACTCCCACAAGAGCGTCTCTCCTCCGACAGGAGGGAAGTCGGAGACGCTTAGGGTTTTTTTTTGTGGTTGTTTTTTTTTTCTCTTTTGGGTTGTTTTTGGTTTTGTTTTTTTCTTGTATTGTTGTGTGCTCTCTTCCTCCAGCAGTGAGACACCACAAGGATTGGTGAGGGACATTGCGGAGGAACGTAAGACTACTTGGAGACTCGGACAGAGGACTTGGATTCGAGAGACAGGGGGGTGTTTTTTTTTTTTTTTCTTCTTCTTCTTCTCCTCGGAGTTGTGCCTTTCTCCCTCACTCTCCTCCTCCCCACTGCTCGCCCTAGCCGACTGAGACAATAGCAAATCAGGAGGAATCCCTGGGACAAAAGAGGTGTGGGGAGCTGTGGGAAGCGAGAGCTAAGATGGATAGAATAAATATTACCACTTATAATGTAAAGGGGTTAAATATTCCAGAAAAGAGAACTAAAATAGTAATGGAATTAGGCAGACTCAAATCTCAAATTGTGTTTATGCAAGAAACACATTTCAGAAAAGACAACATTCCAAAGTTAAAGAGTCAAAAATTTCCGGTAGTGAATCATGGTGCCTCTCAGACGTCAAAAGCAAACGGTGTTGCAATTCTGATAGCCAAGGCGATACTATGGAAGGAAGAGAAGGTAGTAACAGACGATGAAGGTCGATTTATTTTGGTGAAGGGGACGATAAATGAGCAAAGGATCACCCTAATCAACATATACCTCCCAAACGAGGATCCAGTATCCGCGTTGGAGAAGTATTCAAAATTGATAAGTCAGTATAAAGAGGGAGCTCTGATCATGGGAGGGGATCTAAATTTGGTTCTGGAGCCTAGTCTGGACTCTTCTAAAGGATCTTATCATATATCTAATATAAAACTGTGAAGAGTAAGGAAGATCCTTCAAGAGCTACAACTAATAGATAGTTGGAGGACCTTACATGTCCATGAGAGAGACTATAGCTTCTACTCGGCAAAACACAAAACATACACAAGAATTGACCATATATTTTTAGATCAAAATATATTGTTAAATTTAAGGGACGCATCAATGGGTTCATTCACAATATCGGACCATGCACCAGTAAACTGTTCCATCGAATGGGGGATAGCAGGTCCAAGAGAATGGAATTGGAAGATTAATGAAACATTAATTAGGGACCCAGAGTATGAAAGTAAGATAGCTCAGGAAATAGAATATTTTTTTTCAATAAATGACTCTCTCAACGTGAGGCTGGACAACCTGTTGGGGGAGATAAGAATATTAGAAAACCAGCATAAGAAATCACAAAGAGCAGACATCGAAGAGAGGTTAATTAGCCTGCGAGACAAATTAAATTTGTTATTAATGGATAAGGCAAAAGCAAAATTAAGCTGATGTCGAAGGGCATATTATGAATATGGGAATAAGCCTAGTAGGATGCTGGCAAATGCGTTAAGAGAGACAAGAGAAAAGAACCATATTCAAAAAATAAAAATTCAAGGGGACACTCTAGTAAATTCATCTCAGTTAATAGCTAAAGCTTTTAGAGAATACTATAGTAGTCTATACCAATTGGAGAAACAACCAGTAACAACAAAAAATCTGAGTAGAGAGGATCAGATTAAGGAATATATAATGGCCTCAGGAATGCCCAGGATACCATAAGAAAGCGTTGGGAACATAGAGAAGCCGATAACACCGGAGGAGTTTCTAGAAGCAATCAACACAATGAAATCAGGTAAATCCCCTGGCCCAAATGGATACACTTTATTATATTATAAAACCTTTTATGAAAAATTGACACCAAAATTTCTTGCAGCCTTTAATTCATTAAGAGAAGGTAAGCCGATGTTAAGGGACACACTAGGGGCGCATATAGCAATGATTCCGAAAGAGGGAAAGGACCCTACGTTATGCACTAGCTATCGACCAATATCCCTGTTGAATGTAGATTTAAAAATCTTCTCGAAAATACTCGCTAATAGGTTAATAACGTATATCCCATCCTTAATACACCCAGACCAGGTAGGGTTTACACCCGGTAGAGAGGGGAGGGAAAATACACAAAGAGTATTAAGCACTATTTATTTATCCCAACTCTATCAAAATCCGCTAGTACTAGTATCAACTGATGCAGAGAAAGCTTTTGATAGGGTTGAATGGGGATTCCTGAGAACCACACTACAACATATAGGATTAGGAAAAGGGATGAAAAATTGGATCTCAAGCCTATATTCTTGCCGCAGCAATTGGCGGCAAATTTTCCCTTTAAATTGACAGGTGCCCATATATGTTATATTGGCATGAAGATTCCAAAAAATTTGAATAAGACTTTCGAACTGAATTTCGTCCCTTTAATAAAACAGATTAAAGTAGACTTTCAACGATGGGATAAGGAGACCTTTACATGGTTTGGAAGAATTAACATCATAAAAATGAATGTGATGCCAAGACTGCTGTATCTATTCCAGACCCTGCCTATAAAGATCCCCATGGGATACATGAGAGATCTTAGATCGAGATTTACCAAGTTTATCTGGGCAGGTAAACCGGCGAGAATAAGGAGGGATATTCTTACATTGCCGAAAGAGAGAGGAGGGATGGGATTCCCAGACCCTGTCAGGTACCACAATGCCTCTCATATGGCAAGGTTATGGCAAGGGTAGTAGAGTGGTGTGCTCACCAGAAGGAGAAACCGTGAATTCATATGGAACAAAAAATCACAAATATCCCCTTGGAGGGAATGGCGTGGATTGCAGAAATAGATATCCCACCAAGGGTGAAGAAACACCCCACAGTAGGAGCGAGGATAAGAGCAAGAAAAAGGATTTTTAGGAAAACTAAGATCTCAGAACATCTAAGCCCAATGTTGGCGATTCTTGGGAATCCGAGGTTTGAGATAGGTCTAACAGATTTATATTTTAATAACCTAAGACGAATGGGGATGAGCAGACTTGTACATTATGAGAGCGACAATCAAATGAGGACTAGTGGAGAAATTGAAGAGATAGTAGGGAGGGAGCTGGACCCAATAAGACGATTGCAATTAAAAGCTGCTATCCGAGCAATGAAACCACAAGGGGGTATGATTAGAAGACTATCGGAATTTGAGGAAGTGTGCTTAGAGGGAAAACCAGTGAAGCATGGCTTGTCCTGTATGTACAGCTTGCTAGTAGAATCAGAAGCTCCACAATTTTTTTTATTTATTCAAGCCTGGGAAAGAGAGCTAGGGATGACATTCTCAGAGACTCAGAAGAATAAAATCTACCGGTTTACACACAAGGCCTCGCTAGCCAGCAGATATCAGGAAGGGGGATATAAAATTTTAACTAGATGGTACAGGACTCCAGTAGCACTTAAAAAGATATTCCCAGAAGTATCAGAACTGGCGATGCGGAGAGGTGGAGGGCACCATGGTGTATGCCTAATCTTTATTTTTACTAGTGGTTGTCTAAAGAACTCTAAAAAAATTGAGGGAAGATACACCACAGATTGTGTTTTGTTTAAATCCCATAATTATAGTAGAGAAGTACTGTACAGTATATTAAAAGGACCATTAAAATGTTGTTTTCAATTGTTTGTGCTTACCAAGTGTTGTTTCTCTTACATAATTGTTTGTTCTGCTTTTATGGTGAGTACATGTACATTTTCTTAGAAAAACACTGACATAGTGTGGTCTTTGTTGGTTCAGGGGAAATATTTTGTTGTTTCTTCTTTATCTTTTATTGTAGGTATTTCATTTTTAAGAAACAAAAACTTGACTTTTTCTTTTGTGTTTTCAGTTGAAAAGGTTCAACAGGTTTTTGGTTTGTAGTTAGATTTTATGTCCCCTAAAGGCATTGTATTTTTGTAGAAACTTGAAATTAAGAGTTACAGAGAGTTTTGAGGAATGTACAAGTTGTAATATTCTCCTTTTGGTCAAAGTGGAAATTAATAGCAGTAACTTGCAAGTAGATACATTCTGTTCTTTCAGTGAAATATTAAAACATTCTAAGGTATGTACTGTAATTGTGGAGGTCTGGTTAGTGGATCAGATAAAGATTAACTGAACTGTACCAAATTAATTTGTATTTTTAGAATAAGTCACATGAGCATACTGTACTTTTTTAGACTATTTTTATTTAAAGCTGAACATACTAGACATGTGCACACTAAAATATTTTGTTTTGAAATGTAGTTTTTGTCCGAAGATTACATTTATTTAGTTACTCCCGAAATTAGTTTTTAATTTAATTTGTTTATTTATTTTCGTCCAAAAATTTTAATTAATTAAGGTCGAATCTGTCATTGAAGGCTTATGGTGTCTGTCGAATGTTCTAAGAAGATTTGACGGAGCAGCTAAACTGTACGATGCTGCATTTGTACATTTCAGGCCGAATATTCCACCAACAAGCTATAGAAGAATTCTAATGTTGTATGACACTAGTAATAATTATATTTATAAATTATTATTACTAGTCAATCAACATTTAAATTCTTCTATAGCCTATGGGCCGAGCATTTGACTGAAAATGTACGATTGATGCGTCGTGCAGTTTAGCTGCTTGTCAAATCTTCTTAGAACTTTCGACAGACACCATAAGCCTTCAATGACAGACTCAATGTTTGCATGTTTTTCGCTGCTTCATTGAATCTTTGTCGTTCATATCGAATGGTCTAACCCAACACTGTCTCTATAATGTTGAATCTTTTCTCTCTATGTCGAATCTTTCCTCTGTAGAATAATCTTGAAATAATAGAGTTATGGTTAGACACTGTCGACCGAAGGTTCGATAGACACAGATCGCTATTGTCAGCGTCATGTCGAATCTCCTATCTATATCGAACTGTTGTAGCAACGAAAATGAAAATAAAGCATTTTTTTCATGTCGGATCTTTCGGATTCTGTGCGTTCATTTTAGTTTGTTAAAACAAAAATACCTGAAATTCAGACGAAAATGCATTCGGACGAAAACGAATGCACATGTCTAGAACTGCTAGGCTTGGAAGCTTAATTTATTGAGGTAGTTGTTGACAAAACACTGCCAGTGTTTACTAATTGATTGTCTGCCTGGAGGTTCCCTTCCACTATTGTTTGTTGTGTGTTTACTGTACATACTGTATCTCTATCTCTAATGTTCGACATGTCTCGTCTATCTTTTGTTTCTTGGATGTAGACTCAGACTCTTCAGTGAAGATACTAGTGTTATTTTAATGTTTGTGTCTCCACTCCTGTGCATAATGTAGTGGTAGACTCCTGTGGCAGAAGTCTGTTCTGTGGTGTATTGTTGTATAGTCACTGAACTTTTTGTGCATCATGGAGAAATTGATGGCCAAGATTGCTAAATTTAAAGATAGTGATGCAATGATATGATTAACGGAGGAATCTAAAGGCCCATGGCACCACGCACAAGAGTATGCAAATGTTAAGCTAACAGAGAAAACATACAGCAAACATGAGGGTAAGACTGCACTCATTTTTGCTACTTGTTGGCTAACAATTACAAACAGTTATTGTGGCAAAACAAATCCCTCAATCTGGAAATAGACAAAAGTAATATCAGTACTCTAAATGTTTCTATGACAAATTTGAATGAAAGCCACCAGCAACCAACAATAGACAACTAAAAAAAACAGGAATAGTTTTATCTGCTGGCACACAGGTGGTCAAAGACACAGAGTAAATGTAAACAATTGTCTGCACCTTCCAGCCAGGAGAAGCTTGTGCAAATTCCACATACCATATATTGTAATGCAACTGGTTTGAGTATTTCTAGGTGCAACAGGAAATTATCCCCATCTGGAGTATGTGCTAGTTTGAATAACTCATTGAAACATGGGAGCACTTTTAAAAGTGCCCCAATATCTCGTAAGCAGCCAGAAAAGAAAAGTTGCTTTAGCCATTAAATATTCTCAGTCTAAAACCACACCAGTTGTTAAGAGACGCTTTAATACTTTACGAAGGATAAATTGTTACACATGTGGATTATTGGATCACATTGCCCAATTTTGTTTGTCTTCTGCTGAAAAGATAGTGAACCAAAATCAATATAGAACAAAGAGGCGTGACATTGAAGTGTACTCACCACGCTGGGGAACATGGCCTAGGGGTAATAAACATGTTGCCCAAATCTATATATTATGATATTTAATGTTTTCCTAATATGATTTGGTGAATGAGAGTTCTTCAACTATGAGTAAAAGCTTTAACACAACAACAGAAATGTATTGGTAAATAGTAAATATTTATTGGTAAATAGTAAATATTGGTAAATAGTAAATAGTATGAAAGTCTAACAACAATCAATCTATCTAGTTACATACAAGTAATATTATTCTGAGAGCTCTAAAATATTACTAAATACAAACAATGAGAGGGATAAGACATAAGACAAACATTTATATACAAGTGCAAGGGAGATATTCCATAGTTACAATGCTACTGCACATGAGGGTCCCATTCTAGTTACTGCCCTTCCAGTGAATTATCTCCCCTCCCATCTAGGCTGTGTATATCATTATAGGCCAGTGAATCATTGGTTGGCATAGCATGGCTCTGATTGGTGGGCATCTCTATTCCTTAAGATTTACTAATCTTCAATCCCTATACTTTTCATAAGTCAGCCCCTTTTAATGCAAATCCTTAGCACCAACTATTTTGAGCGGGAAACTTATCTTTGCAAGTACATGGCATTTTCAGGGAAATTAAGTGTTTATGACGGGCTTCATTGCATATCTACACGAGGGATCCTTTGAAGTGAATATTTGTAGAACAAAGAAGCTAATTGGCTACCATGCACAGCTGTACCAGATTTTGCACTCTTCAGTATGAATAAATCAACCCCAATGTGATGGACGCAATCTTTGTCATAATACACAAACATTAACATGGTATTTTGAAGACAGCACTGTATTTGATAGTGATTCTATCGATTTGCCTTTAGGTCTACTTACATTTTTATACTGCCATTTTTGTACACGGAATAAAAGAGCCCTTTCTACACTAATACTTAAAACCTTGTTAGGGTTCTCCTTTTGGATTTTTATGCTATACTCTATTAGCAAATAAGTCAGGCTTTCTAGGGTCAAAATGACAAATCTTTAGTGGTCGACAGCAGAGTGCAGTGGGGGAACCCAGAGACTTGATCAGTAACTACTTTGAGAGGCTATTAATCAAATGATATCCTTTTTGCTGTCACCACCATAACTAATTTGGAAGATCAGATGAAAATTATGCTGGGCTGATGGTTTACTTTCAAAATTATGTCAGGCTCTGAGATTCTTTTGCTAGAAGGAAAATGTGATCCAGAAGTCCTTTAAAAATTCCAGCTGCAGCAGCTGGTAAGAAGCAGTCTAGAAACTCCCTGTGCTCTATGTTCAGGTGACAGACGAGGATGCATCAGGGATTTAATAGAACCCTGGTGTCTTCATAAAGATGACCTGCCATTTTCTATAAAGTATCATATAGCAACCTTATTAGGCCACCCCACCTCCCTTCCTCTGTGATAGTAGTGGAGTAATAAAAATAAGCAAACCATATAAAGAATAGTAAAATAACCCCCCCCCCCACAAAAAAAGCACCCCCCCATGGTAAAAATGTATTTAATAATAAAACTAAAATACTATATACACACACACACACACACACACACACACGTCGCCAATTACACTATAGATATGCCCAGGGGTAGAATAATCAGTTTATAGCTATGAATAATGATTCAAGTTTAATAATATATTTGGAATAGTATTACTTATAAAAAAAAGTATGCTCTCATTTTTGACAATTTCTCTTCTTATAGTAAAGCATATATTTAGGGTATTCTCTAAAAACTGCTAAGCAGTTCAAAAACCTATTGTTGAGTAAACTGTTGTATATCAAAACTTCAAAATCTGGTCTGGTCAGCAAAGTTTTGTTTACTCATGGACATATCAAGGCTAATAAGTAAGTCCTGGGGGAAATTCTTGTTTGAGCAGAAATGTGTCTCTCATGTTTATTGTTTTATTACTTAACAATTCAGACTTTTTAAATTATTTAAATGTGGATACAAACTACAGTAAATGTGTATGTAATTTCTGGGTGATTTAATTTTGTAAATCAGATGTACCAAAATCAACCAAAAAAGGGACTACAACACATATGCCAATACACAAAAACAAGCTTTTAACCCTCTAATATGACTACCATACATCCTATATATAAAGACGATTAACCTCCCTGGCGGTCTTCCCGAGACTGACACGGGGTTAGATTTTCTTGCTACTATCGGTAACCCCGTGTCAGTCACGGGCTTGCCTCGCTAGATCCACAGGCACTTTTTACTTACCTTGTCCCTGGATCCAGCGATGCCACCGCGCTGTGTGAGCGAGCGGGACCTCGCTCGATTCACATAGTGCCTCCGTGTGACGCCGATCTCCGTTCCCTGCGACGTTACGACGCACGGGGACGGAGAACGGCGCCAAATTCAAAAACGTAAACAAACACTATACACACAGTATACTGTAATCTTATAGATTACAGTACTGTATGTAAAAAAAACACACCCCCCCTGTCCCTAGTGGTCTGCCCAGTGTCCTGCATGTCATTTTATATAATAAAAACCTTTTTTTCTCCCTGCAAACTGTAGATTGTCCATAGCAACCAAAAGTGTCCCTTTATGTCAAAAATAGTTTTAGATCAGCTAAAAAACAGCGATAATAAATTATAATCACTTGCAGAATTGTGCGATAGCGATTTGTGGGGAAATTCGTCATAAAAAAATAAAAGTAATGACAGCGACAATTCTGCAACTGAGCAAATTTCAGTGATTTTGATTTGATTACATTATTGAATAATTTTTATTATAATTATATTATTATTTGTTATAATTATTTATAATTATTTATTATATTATAATTTATAATTTTGTTTTTAAAAAAATGTAATACACAGGATGCCTATTAGAATCTTGTTTGGTCAGATTTAAGTGAGTTATTTCTAAAAATTACAGACCTACAATATAAAACGCCAAATTTCCTTGCAAATAATGGTACCGCTTTTAGCATGTTTTTTCTGAAAGAATCATACCGCCAGGGAGGTTAAAGGGAGGGGTGGCCATATTATGTTTATATTAGCAGTAAACGTGCTAAAGAATAGTTACTTTATTTTCATAGTGAATGGTGAGAGCAGATAATGGTTGATTTATTATAACACAAAAAAAGTAAAAATGCATTAATGCTGGATGATGATTTCTTTCAGATACCTATTTTTGTCTTCTTTAAAACATGATTTAAAAAAAAAAAAGTAAAGAATACAGGCAACTTATTTGCCATTTTAATACTTACAAACATGTATCTACGGTCAGAATTTAAAATCAAATGTTCATTTCCACATGCAATTTTAATTATTTTAGCCTACTAATATTACTTTGAACAATCTTGAAGTTTTAAAACACACTTTTTGAATGCACACATGTAACTCCTTGAATGCAATGGCACATGTTCACTATGCCCTGTGATTATGCACTGTTGTGTCACTCATTTCACAGAACCTGCTGTGTGAAGTACAACTGTACTGCAGTGCTGATAAGGAGGAGTTTCGTATGGCACAGTCAGTACAGGACATGTGACATCATCACTGCTTACAGCCAGCAAGGTACATGACATAGTCCTTAGAAATCAAAAGTAAACCAAAGGAATGAGCAGAAGAGAAGTTGCAAATCATGTATGGAATCCATTAATTTGTGGAAAGCAATCACCAGAATATAGGCAGCACTCTCAGTATGAAAGGGTATTTTTTAAGTGATGTTATATTGGATTGTCAAAAATAAATATTGTTTGTACTGCTGTTACAATGCTGATACTATTAAATTGGTGTATGATTTTTAGATCTCCTTTACTTACATAAAGGGATGTAATTAAGGGTCTTGTGCAAAACAATTATGCAGCAATAGTTTTGTTTTATGAGAAAAAGCTAAATAGCTTAAAATATATCTAAGAGCTGCAGTTCCTCAGTTTTACCTCTGAGCGCCACTGTTTTACCAAGAAGGAGACAATTTCATAATTCAAGATCCACTGACATTCTAAGCATGCACATTCTGCAGATTTGCAAGAGGAGGAACACGTCATTTTCCAGAGTCTGCTACACACCATTTGTTTTGTTTTTCTCCATAAGCAAAGTAGTTTATTGCCATACACATTCTTCTTGACTGGATTACAATATTATTAAAAGACTTGAGAATGGCTGAGATGAAACCTTTAACACAGACATACAAAGCAATCAAATGGCAAGTACTATTTTCCTTTTTATTTTCATGGCTGTGTCATTCAGTCTCTGGTCATATTAACTATTTCATTGCAGAAGAAATGAGAAAAGACTCTGTTATAGCAAATATTGCAGATGATCTTGGATTAGACATAAATCAACTCTTATTCAGAAAACTGAGAATTGTATCACGTGTTTCAGAGAAATACTTTTATGTGAACTTAGATAATGGAAATCTGCATATCAAGGATAGGATAGATAGAGAGGCACTGTGTGGGGTTGCAGCTATCTGTCTCCTAAGCTTTGATACTGTGACTGAATATCCCTTCAATATTGTTCGAATCAGAATAGAAATTAAAGATATCAATGATAATTCTCCCAGCTTTTTCCATGACATGTTTAGTTTACAAATTACAGAATCATAATAAGATGGAACTGGATTTGCTTTACAATCTGCAGAAGATCCAGATATTGGTATTAATTATGTGCAGACCTACAAGCTGAGTAACAATCAGCATTTTACAGTGACAGAAAAAGCCAGACCAGATGGAACGAAATATCCAGAAATTGTTTTAGAGAAACCCTTAGATAGAGAGGCACAGAACATCCATACATTAACTCTAACCGCCTTAGATGGGGGAAATCCTGTGAGATCTGGTACTGCTGTAGTAAAAATCATTGTAACTGACGCTAATGATAATTTCCCAGTATTTCTAAAAGAGATATACAAAGTCAGTGTAAATGAAAATATTCATACCAATACTACAGTAATTACTGTAAATGCAACTGATAAAGATGAAGGTGTCAATGCACAGATCACATATTCATTTAGCAAAACATTAGGGAATGTCCATCATACAGGTATGTTCACCATTCACCCTACAGATGGTGACATTAAAGTAAACAAACATTTAGATTTTGAACAAGCAGGAAACTATGAGCTTTCTGTGCAAGCTAAGGATGGAGGAGATCTTGTAACTCATTGCAAAGTATTAATAGAAGTAGTTGATAATAATGACAATGCTCCTGAGATATTAGTTAGCTCATTGTCTTCTCCAATACCTGAGGAGTCTGCAGTTGGCACAATGATAGCTCTCATTGAAATACATGATCAGGATTCTGGAGACAATGGAGAGGTTGACTGTCAGATACTTGAACCAGTGCCTTTTGACTTGATATTGTCATCCGATAGGTATTGCAGAATAGCTACAAGGACTACTATGGACAGAGAACAACAGTCATCCTATAATTTTACAATAATAGCTACTGACAGGGGATCACCTCCACTTTCCAGCAGAAAAACCATTAGGCTGGACATATCAGATGTTAACGACAATCCACCAGTACTTAAGAAGTCTTCTTATGTCGCTCATTTACCAGAGAACAATTTGCCAGGAGCCTCAATATACAGCATACAAGCATTAGATCTTGATAGTGGAGAAAATTCCAAAATAACGTATTCACTCTCCAGTGTAAACACATCAAGCCTCCCAGTGCCATCTTATCTATCAATCAATATAGAGACTGGTGTTCTCTACGCACAGAAAACATTTGACTATGAGCAAGACAAAGAGTTTCAAATACAAGTTACTGCTAAAGACAGTGGATATCCATCTTTGAGTGACAATGTCACATGTACCATTCATATAGTGGACCAAAATGATAATGCACCAAAAATCTTGTATCGATCACCAGAAAATGCTGGCCAGTCTGTGTTTGAGATGGTCCCTTTTTCTTCTGAACCAGGTTCTTTAATAACAAAGGTGGTGGCAGTAGATGCAGATTCTGGACATAATTCTTGGCTTTCTTATTATTTTATACACTTGCCGGAGCCTTCAAATTTTGTTATAAATGAGAACGCTGGGGAAATTAGGACATCACATGTTTTTCAAGAAAAGGATGTAATGAATCACAAGGTTGTGGTGATGGTGAAGGACAATGGGAACCCCTCTCTTTCAGCTACTGTCACCATAAGCCTTGTTGTTGCAGATCATTTCCAGCAGGCGGTTCCTAAAGTTCACAATGAAGTAAATGAAGATGTTCAAACAAGTTTGCAATTGTATTTAGTAATTGCCTTAGCGCTGGTTTTATGTTTATTTATTGTGACGGTAATGCTGGTCATTGTATCAAAATGCCGGAGATCAAGACAAACACCAACATTTGGATCACTCGGTACAAGTTTGTATCCTTCATCTGACCCCAGAATACTATCAATGTACAGTGATGGAACGTTACCTTTTCTTTATTCTTACAATATTTGTGTGGCACTAGATTCAGCTGAAAATTACTTTACTCATGTAACATCTGACCAAAATATCCCTGTAGATAATCTTATTGATGCTGATGACTCAGCACTTGGTAGTGAAAGTTCAAATCAAGATATGCAAACCAATGGTTTGATTGAGGTAAGTGACATATAAGTGTTATGTTTCCTATAATACAAGCTTAAACAGGAATAAATGCTCATTACATCATAAGTGCATTCTTTAAAATAAAACGGAGAGTTATATGTGGTGTCTAACAGATAAACCATCCTCGTTTATTGCACAGCCACTTTGTCAGTTTTAAACTCCAATAATGGGAAAGTTTCATATCTTGAACTTGTGTGAATTGAGTGAATTAGTGTTGGGAATAAATACTTTTTTACTTTATTTCTGGAGGAATTTTTGTATTGATAATATGCTTTGATATAATATGCTTTGTAAGGTTAAGCTCCTCAGCTACAAGCACCTGATTACAACAGGATTTGTCCTCATCCTCCTCATATTACCAGTTACAATAACAGAAGATCCATACACAGTTGCCTTGATGGAGTTGCATGTGGTTCTTTAGACAATAGTAGGGTTGAATCTTATTTTTATTTTATTTTTACAATTTTTTTATTAAATGTTGAAACAGCAATGTGCAGCTTTACTGATTTAATACCTGCTATTTGTTATAATTTTTTTATCAGCGGACTTTAAGATATTACATTATGGCAATTTAATATGTTGTATGGTACAATAGTTCTATGAAATTATACCAAATAATCCTGTCAATTGTATTTATAAGGACAAATCCTTTTCAAACATGGACTGAAATTTTGTGTTTCAAAGTTTTGTTTGGTAGGCCTGGCAGCTCATATGGTCTATAATGAATTACTTAATGCCATGCAGCATAGAAGCCAATGTTCTAAGATGCAATAATGATTTGTCATGGCATTTAGAATTTAAGAATTCCAAATATTAATGCAAATAAAGTGTATTGTAATAAAGATGGTGTATTTATTTTCAAAAAATCCAAATCCCCCCAGAAAGATATGTTTTGCATTCAACTTGTTGTGCTAAGATTGTTTTATATTGTGAATGGCACTTATGGTTAGCCTTATATATCAAAGAAGTTCTTTTTGACTAGATAATTCACTTTACAAAGTATCCAAGATGTTCACTTTGAACGCTCAATTAGGTGCAAAGGATTATTCACTAAATAGCTTTTTTCATGAAACAAAGTAAATGTTCATATTAAGAAGTACACTTTTTAATCAGTTAGTAAATTATCCCTAATGTGTGCTAAATAAGGACCATCCTTCACTTTTTGGTTGTTATTTCTACAGTGACTAAGCTAATGTGCTTCTCTTTTACATCTCTGAAACTGCCCTACCAAAACTCACCAATGACCTACTAACTGCTAATGGCCCGTACTCCATACTCATACTCTTGGACCTCTCTGATACCTTTGACACAGTTGACCACCTGCTCCTCCTCAGTAAACTCTACTCCCTTGGACTCTGTGATTCTGCTTTATCCTGGTTCTCCTCCTACCTATCTCAGCGCAATTTTGGTGTCACTTATAACTCCATCTCCTCCGCTCCTCTTCCTCTTTTTGTTTGGGTACCCCAAGGCTCCATCCTTGAGCCCCTCCAATTCTCTCTCTATAACCCTGGGCCAGTTGATAACCTCCCATGGCTTCCAATACCACCTCTATGCCGATGACACCCAGATCTATATCTCCACTCTTCAACTCATCCCCTTGATCTCCTCACAGATCACAAACTTCCTGAATGACATATGACATATTGGTATGGATGTCACACCACTTTCTCAAATGCAATAACTCACTCCTTGGTTATTTCCTGCCTCGACTACTTCAACTCTCTTCTTAATGGCTTACCCTTACACAAGCTATTCCCCCTTCAATCTATTATGAATACTGTGGCTAGACTAATACACCTCACTAAACGATCCGCTCCTCTCTGCCAATCCCTTCACTGGCTTCCCCTACCCCACCGTATAAAACTCAAAATGCTAATTACAACTATAAGGCCATCCACAACATTGCCCCCAGCTACATCACCAACCTCATCTGCAAATACCTCCTGCTCTCTAGCTCCCTTGTTACCTCCTCCCATGCTCGCCTTCAGGACTTCTCCAGAGCCTCTGCCATCCTCTGTAACTCCCTGCCCTGGAATGTTTGATTGGCCACTACCCTGTCCACCTTTAGGAGATCCCTGAAAACGATTTTAATCAGGCAAGCCTATCCCACACACATCTAAGAACTGTATCCCAGCCACCCCATAAAATCATTGCCCACAGCTATTACCTTTTGTACCACCACCCCCTCCCTTTAGAATGTAAGCTCTATGAGCAGGGCCCTCCTGTCCCTTCTCTATTGAACTGTATTGTAATTGTGCTGTCCCCCCTCTACATTGTAAAGCACTGCATACACTGTTGCCGCTATTCAAATTGTGTATAATAATAAATATAATAATAATAATGTAAAATCCATCAACACAGTAAAGGCATGAGAGGTTGAGAAACTGAATCACTTCTTGATGTATTTATAATTAGACCTCCATGTCTCATTTTCAGTACTGAAATACTGACTGAAGTACTGAAATACTGTATGTCCAATTTATGCTATTAATATTTCGTTTTGGTCTAAGCCATACAACACTGAGAGCCATTTAATCTTTTTCTGATTATGTTTGATGATACTCTGGCTTTTTTTCCTGGACTTCATTATTTCTCATTTATAATTATACACATCGTCAATGTTTGACCAGTTAAATAATGTCTACATTGTTAACCTTCTGCCCACATTCTTAATGTATGCTGTAAACATTTTACCTTGCATAACCTAGCAAACCTTGGGCACCCTACATATGCCCTAAAAGATTCAAAGAAGCCCACATGTCTATGCCTGTCTCTCTGTCCTTCTGCAGCTCACCCCACCACTCTTGCTGTCAACTCCTTTCTGTCAAAATGACAGCGAAGACCTTCTGAGTACTACATCATGCTATTACAGTAGCTACAGTAGTATTCCTGGTGCATAGGCATTATTTACAAATACAATGTAACATTATTGTTTTATTTTTTTTCCTAATTAAAGTTTTTAATGTTGAAATAAAAAGTGTAACATTAAAAATTTATTTTACTATTGCCTTGCAATACTTTGTACCAGAAGGATCATCTTAGTGTCATTATAAATTGGGAAATCGTAGAATAAAATGTAAACATTTTATCTATAGTAACATTTTTTATAACTGACATTGATCAAAGGTAGTTTATAATTTGTTTTAGATAGATATATTAATTGATGCAGATTCAAATAGTTTTCCAGTTTACTTTAGTGTTTTGTAGCAGCTCTCATTGGAGAGATGAGTGTATATATGCTCAAAATGAACACTGATTATACAGACCTAACATGTAAGAAGTCTCTGTTTCCTCTGTACATGTTTGTTCTGCCAAATAACTTGTGTATAGACTGTGATTTTTTAGAAATCTTAGCAGCATCCAATTTTTCTATAATTAAATACTTGGATGAACCTCCTTCCTAAGAAGATTGTCATATACATTTCTATAACTTCATTGTAACACAAAATCAAACTAGTGGAGGAGAGAGTATGGTACTACAATGCGTACATGTTTGTAGTATGGATAGGTTCACAGTAATGGCATTCTTGAATGAGTCCACCTGTCAAAAATAGCTTTTCAGCAGTTGAATTGACATTGTTGTCCAAAAAACATTTGCACAGTAGCATGCATCATTTATGTACAAATACTCTGAAAGAATTTTCCAAGACCAAACTTACATAAAGTGGTCCTGAAATCAGTGTCAGCTACTAAAAATTGCTCACCTTTTTACAATTCTATTATTTATACTGAAAATGGTTTAAATTGTGTTAACCACTAGTTCTAATAGTAAAATGTGTAGGAAGCTGTAAAAGCTTATATGTAATAATGTATAAACAATTCTAGCATTAAAATATAGGACCTAGCTAAAGCATATATGGTAAAAATTATTTTCAAACATGTATTCAAAACTGGAAATTTGTATTCATGTTTTTTATTAAGAATCATTAAGAAAGTGAAGCCACTGGGTGGAATAACATATTAAATACAATTTTCATGTTTAAATTAAAGTAGACCTCAACATATTTTCAACTGACCTACCTACCAACCGTAGGCCTTTCTCTGCCTCACCTCTCCTCCCTCCCATCTCCACTGTATTTTTAACAATTTAGGCTGGGTAATTTAATATGATAAATTCAATGTATAAATATAAAATACATTAAATGTATAATGACTATATGTTTAGCTAAAAATAGATAATTATGAATATGTGGTAATAAAAGAACTAAAAAAATGTAATAGATCATGTCTGTTTCTAAAATAAACACTTGAAACAATAAATACATATATTGTTGTGTGATTATTATTTTCGCAGAACTACACTTTTTTTTACAAATATCTTAATTCAAATTGTTGTCCTCCATTTGCAATTCACACAAACATTGTCTTGATTATCGCAACACAAACTAAGAAAATAAAATTCAATCAGTGCTTGCAAAAAATGCAAAAAAGTCACTAGCCATCCCAAAAGAAATAAGTCCCCATCCATTTTAATATTATATGTGCTGTAAGAAAATTCCCCCTTTTTTATCAGCACAAACTAAGTTTTAGTATAAAGGATATATAAAAAAAAAAGAAAGGTAAATAATTTGAAAATATATTTCAGAGTTGCAGTTCCTCACTTTTACCTTTGGGCGTCACTGTTTGACTAGGAAGCAAAAAGATAATAGCAACTGATAGAGGATCTCCTCCACTTTCCAGCAGAAAACCCATCAGACTGGATATATCAGATGTAAATGACAATCCACCAGTATTTGAGAAATCCTCTTCTGTTGCTTATGTGTCAGAGAACAATTTTCCAGGAGCCTCAATATACATCATACAAGTGTTAGATCTTGATATTGGAGAAAATTCCAAAATGACTTATTCAATCTCCAGCATAAATACATCAAACTTTCCAGTGTCATCTTTTCTATCCATTAATATAGAGACTGGAATTATGTATGCACAAAAAATATTTGACTATGAACAAGACAAAGAGTTACAAATACACGTTACTGATAGGGGATGTCCATCTTTGAGTGGCAATTCTGTATTTATGATTCGCATTGTGGACCAGAATGACAATGCACCAAAAATCTTTTACCCATTGCCAGAAAGTGGTGGCTAGTCTGTGTTTGAGATGGTCCCTTTTTCCTCTGAACAGGGTTCTTTAACCTCCCTGGCGGTCTTCCCGTGTCTGACACGGGGTTAGATTTTCCTGCTACGATCGGTAACCCCGTGTCAGCCACGGGCTTGCCTCGCTAGATCCACAGGCACAAGTTACTTACCTTGTCCCTGGATCCAGCGATGCCACCGCGCTGTGTGAGCGAGCGGGACCTCGCTCGATTCACACAGTGCCTCCGTGTGACGCCGATCTCCGTTCCCTGCGACGTTACGACGCACGGGGACGGAGAACGGCGCCAAATTCAAAAAAGTAAACAAACACCTTACATACAGTATACTGTAATCTTATAGATTACAGTACTGTATGTAAAAAAAACACACCCCCCCTGTCCCTAGTGGTCTGTCCTGTGTCATGCATGTCATTTTATATAATAAAAACGTTTCTTTCTCCCTGCAAACTGTAGATTGTCCATAGCAACCAAAAGTGTCCCTTTATGTCAAAAATAGTTTTAGATCAGCTAAAAAACAGCGATAATAAATTATAATCACTTGCAGAATTGTGCGATAGCGATTTGTGGGGAAATTCGTCATAAAAAAAAAAAAATAATGACAGCAACAATTCTGCAACTGAGCAAATTTCAGTGATTTTGATTTGATTACATTATTGAATAATTTTTATTATAATTATATTATTATTTGTTATAATTATTTATAATTATTTATTATATTATAATTTATCATTTTGTTTTTAAAAAAATGTCATACCCGGGATGCCTATTAGAAGCTTGTTTGGTCAGATTTAAGTGAATTATTTCTAAAAATTACAGACCTACAATATAAAACGCCAAATTTCCTTGCAAATAATGGTACCGCTTTTAGCATGTTTTTTCAGACAGAATCATACCGCCAGGGAGGTTAATAACAAAGGTGGTTGCAGTGGATGCAGATTCTGGACATAATTCTTGGCTGTCTTACCATTTCATACAAGAACTTAATTATTATTGAGAACACTGGTGAAATTAGGACATCACATGTTTTTAAACACAAGGTTGTGGTGATGGTGAAAGACAATGGCATACCCTCTCTCTCTCAGCTACCATCACAATAAGCCTTGTTGTTGCAAACAATTTCCAGCAGGTGGTTCCTAAGATCAGCAATCAAATAAATGTGGATTCCCAAACAGATTTACAGTTGTATTTAGTAATTGCCTTAGCACTGATTTCCTTTTTATTTATTGTGACAGTAATGCTTATCATTATATCATAATTCAGAGGATCAAAGCATAAACCAACTTTTGAATCACTAAGTACAAGTCTGTATCCTCCACCTGATGTCAGAATGCTGTCTATGTACAGTGACGGAACATTACCTTTTCTCTTATCTTACAATATTTGTGTGGCACTGGATTGTGCTGAAAATGACTTTACTTATGTAAAATCTGACCAAAATGTCCCTGTGGATAATCTTTTAAATGCTAATGATTTAGCATTTGGAAGTAATAGCTCAAATCAAGCTTTGCAATTTAGTTCTTTGATTGAGGTAAGTGAGATTTAAGCATTACATTAACTTTGTTAAAAACTTAAACAGGAAAGGATAATAAACATCATAACCTCCATAACTATCTAGTCTAAATTAAAACTTAACATTATATGCAGAGTCCCAAAGTAAACACATTCACCTCTACTGTACAGTTTATCAAGGCCTTGTTTGACACACATCTTAATAAAGTGGAGGCTTTGGCCCAGATTCACATACATATGCATATTTATGCTGGCGTACGCTACGCCGACACAGCGCAGAGAGGCAAGCACTGGATTCACAAAGCACTTGCTCCCACTCGCTCTTAAATATACGCTGGGTTTCCTCGGCGTAAGCCGGCGTAGGTGGAGGTGGGCGTGAGCCATGCTAATGAGGCGTGACCCCATGCAAATGATGGCCCAAGCGTCATAGAAGTACTTAAAATGAACGGCGCATGCGCCGTCCCGTGGACGCATCCCAGTGCACATGCTCAGAATCACGTCGGAACTACTCCCTAAGATACGACATATCAACATGCCTAACTAATTATTTGCACCAATAACATTCACAGGTTGAACTGAGAGATGTGATTGTTGTTCATGTTGCTTATCAATGCAGCTGGCTGCGTGTGCACGTTGCAAAATAAATGTTCACATATAAATACCCATGTGAGCTACTGTATGTTAACACTCAATAATGTGCAAGGGAAATTAAAGAGCACAGGTTTTTTGCTAGCACGTGATTTCATGGCTAAAGAGAACAGTTCAGTTTAACTACTAAACTAATGAATATTCCCTTAAGAAGTGAACGTTTATTATCTACTGCTTAGTAAATGAATCAATGTATACTAAATAAAAGTCATCCTTTTTGTTTTTGTATGTTGTTACTAACAACAGAAACAGAAATTTAAATAAAAGTTAACTCTGCAATTACATGAACAGATTCACAGGACGCAATCACTGTGTTTGAAATGTCCATTCTGCCAAAATGTATTATTACATGTTATTTTATACATAAATAAGAAAGGGGTGGTGTGAGATGCTATTAAAAACTAACAAACAGCTAGCGAATAGAACAATTGCAAAAGTAAAATCTGGAGAGGGGAGGGGGAGTAAAGATAGAGAGATGTTCTAGCAGAAGTTGTGTTTATGTGTTAAATGAAGGCTACAGAACACATTTCAACAGTCTGAACAAGATGGAGTCTATTTTGCTTAAATTAACAATACAGTGAAAGTCCATGTCATTTCCTGCTTTTTGTTTTTTTGACACCATTCTCCTCCACATTACATTCAGCTGATTGCTGGTAACTCTTGCTACATTGGCGCAAAGAGACGGTGTCCTGTTCAGCTCTCTCCTAGCTTTCTCAGAATAATAGGTTCATCAGGGCTGGTGGACCATCTAACCATAATGGGTAGTCACGCAGAGGCATAGCTCAATGAGGAAGTAAATAACAAATATAAAAAATAGGAACATCACAATGTAAGCCCCTAATTTATGTAACCATGTATAAGTAACCAAAACCTCCTAATCCCTTAAAGGGGTTCCATTCATCTTTAGCAATATCTCTGGCCTTATTCTGTAGTTCTCCTATCTTAGCAAGATGCCATTAAATAATATCCTCACTATCAGAAATGTATATACAACAGTCAGTGTGAATAACCTTACACATCCCACCTTGAGCTGCAGTGAAATAATACTACTTATTTAAGTTGAGCTATTTATTAAACCTATATCAGTGGTAGTAAGGTTAATAATCTTATCTACAATTCTAGTGTAATTATTTATTCTTTTCATTGCTTCAATTCCCCATCCTGTCTAGGAAGGGAACTATGACCATGTCATGTCACATTCAGTGAACAGCTCTCTTCTGAACACTAAAGGGTATTCTGGACGTTGACCTGGTCGCACTGTATCTTTGCGAACAGCCAAAGCAGGTAATAAGTTACCAATATAATATGTTCCTGTAACATTAGTAGGAAGCCAGGTGTAAGCTTTATCTCCACATATAAAATATAACCTTCTATGTATGGATGGAATTTTGCTCTTAAAAAACAAGTAATCTAATGGTAATCTTTGCGCCAGTTCCTCTGAATTGCCCAACTGTGTACATTTAGAAAAATGTGTGGAGTTTTTATCTGTTTTTAACCAATCAAAGTTACTGATCTGTGCTCATTGGCTGTGGAAAATATGTATAAGCCATTTATTCTGGTTCTGTTTAGATCAGTAAATTTTAGAGGCATTGCTATCATAGGTATTGTTCCCGTTTGGGGATGTAAGTGACAATACACCCAGCAGTTACTAGCGTTGCTATGGGTTGCATACAGTTTTAACATTTGGATGAAAGGGTTATTTTTCCATGTCTCAGTTCTCACAAACAACAGGAAAAGAAACATAATTTTTATTTAAAAGGATATCATCACTTCAGGATTTTCTTGCAATGACTGCCTTGATTCTAGGTGGGCTTTCCTTCCAACTTGACAGCAGAACCGGTTGTCAAAAGTAGCAAATGTGGTCTGTCAAATTTTGGTTCTATCTTCTTTCTGATGTGTAGCTTGACCACCACCCAGTCACCTGTTTGTATTCTGTGAATCTGGGTCAGGGATAGAGTTGTCAACACCTTCATGTACTTTATGTTCTTAATGTTCTTTGCAAAATCTGAACATATTCTAGAAGAAGAAGAATAATAATTAACAGACTAAAGTGAGAAGCCTGCAACTATTGGGGATTCGTACAGAATATAGGGCTATTGGCAAAGCTTTGACCCACCCTTTTTTTGTATCTTCTTTCATTTTTGCACATCTGTTTTTCAAAATTCCATTAAGTCTCTCAACTGTCACTCTCAATATTTTCAAGAACTCCATATCTACAAACTATTCCATTCAAAATTTGTGTTGCTGTTGCGTAACGTAAACATACTACAAAGTGCATTCAAAAGGCACAGGATGTTAACCTTCTCAATCAATTTATAATATAAACTAATTCTCAAACAATTTATAATATAATATAATAGCCTCAAAGTCTCACTATCAGTTTTGAAATACTTGTTTTGAAGCTATACTAAGGAAGTGTAATTTGCACTTTCCTGGAGAATTTTTTATTTACAAATGAAAAAACAAACAGAACCATCTTGTTCTCTTTACTGTATATAATACAGATGATATTTTCTTTTTTTTTCTTTCTATTTCTCTCTTTCTTTCTTTCTTTCTTTCTTTCTTTCTTTCTTTCTTTCTTTCTTTCTTTCTTTCTTTCTTTCTTTCTTTCTCTTTAGATCCAAATTAACTTGGGTGTCCTGCTTTATCTCTAATTGAATTCTTAAATAAATAAATTCTTAATCCTTACTCCTTCCCAGTAAGACATTACACAAACCAGACTGAATTGTAAAGGGTCCACTGTATTTACATTCTTGGGAAAGATTAATGGTTGTTCTGGCTGAGCCCTCCTCCCCTTGAACTGTTTTAGTTATACAAAAACCAGATGCAAAGTAGTCCCCAACATTTCTGAACAAATGCCATGAAAGAAGTAGCTAGAGCTCAACTCACATACCTAGTCTGCAAGAACATAACCTATGACACTATTATCCCAGTGCCATTGACTTAAAACAATTCACAATTTTATTTTAATCACAGTATATTGTTATAATTTCTAGTAACCTCAATAAGACCTTATGTTCATAAAGTAAAGAATGCAGAAAACAGTATGGGCCAGATCCACGTAGATCGGCGTAATTTTAAGCAGGCATAGCGTATCGTAGTTACGCTACGCCGCCGCTACTTTGAGAGGCAAGTGCTGTATTTACAAAGCACTTGCGTCTAAAGTTACGGCGACGTAGCGCAAATGTGTCGGCGTAAGGGCGTGGAATTCAAATGACAAAGATGTGGGTGTGTTTTATGTTAATGCAACTTGACCCCACGTAAATGAAGTTTTTTTTGAACGGCGCATGCGCCATCCGTGGGGGTATCCCAGTGTGCATGCTCGAAATCACGTCGCAAATAGTCAATGCTGAACGTAATTTACGCAAAGCCCTATTCACGAACGTTTTACACAAACGACGTAAACAACGGAAAATTTGACGCTGGCCCGACATCCATACTTAACATTGCGTATGCCTCATAGAGCAGGGGTAACTATACGCCAGAAAAAGCCTTACGCAAACGACGTAAAAAAATGTACCGGGCGGACGTACGTTTGAGGATCGGCGTATCTAGCTAATTTACATATTCTACGCAGAAATCAGCGGAAGCGCCACCTAGCGGCCAGCGTAAATATGCACCTAAGATCCGACAGCGTACTAAGACGTACATCAGTCGGATCTAGCCCACATTCAGGCGAATCTTGCTTTGTGGATACAAAACAAAGATACGCCGGCGCATCGTAGAACTTACGCGGCGTATCAATAGATACGCCGCCGTAAGTTCTTCGTGGATCTGGGCCTATATATATATATGTATATATATATAAAAAATATATGAGGGGTCTTTAAAAAGTTTCACAGTCACCTTCCTTTGTGATGCATTTTTCCCAGTGTTGTACCAACTTTTTAATGCCATCAGCGAAATGTATTTTTGCTATAGCACATAGCCACTGATGCACCGCTGCTTTCACATCATCATCACATTAAAATCTTCTTCCCCTTAAAGCTTCTTTGAGTGCTCCAAAAAGGTGAAAAACAGCTGGCTATAAGCTGATTGTTCCATAACCTCCCACTCATAAATGGCTCTACAAGAGATAACTTTATCCCCATACTGGGCACACATGTAGAGATTAATTTTTTCTCCCAGCACACCTTCTACCCACAAAAAATAAATATAAGAACGCTGTTGCTCTTTGGTGCAGTTTATACGTTTTGCAGCCATCTTTAACACAGCATGACAACTCTGAAGCCCCGTACACACGGCCGAGGAACTCGACGTGCCAAACACATCGAGTTCCTCGGCCAGTTCAGCACTGAAGCCGCCGAGGAGCTCGGCGGGGAGAGAGCTCCCATAGAACAACGAGGAAATAGAGAACATGTTCTCTATTTCCTCGCCGAGCTCCTCGTCGGCTTCCTCGGCCGAAAGTGTACACACGGCCGGGTTTCTCGGCAGAATTCAGCCAGAAACTCGGTCGGAAGCTGAATTCTGCCGAGGAAACTGGTCGTGTGTACGGGGCCTGATACTAAACTGCAAGGTCAGCCTGGCTTGGCAGACAGACTAGTCATATGACACTCTCAGATACAACCAATTACTTCTCCTGCCCACACCGTTTCCAACAAAAATATAAAAGTTTGAAAACTTTTTAGACCTCCTCGTATACGTCCTATAGTTATTTTTATGGTTGATATATTTGGAACAGTAAATTTCTATGTTTTGGGCAGTGACACTAAGGAATGAATGTCATAGGTTACAATAACACAAATAATGCAATTAAAGGTATACATACTGTATCAATAACACATGCTTGTAGAAGTGCTGGGTAATTGTATCTTTAAAATCAGACGTATGACTAATAAACAAGTATGCAAGGACAAATGATTGTAAGCTAGTAGTAGTAAAAATGGATATTAGGTGATTCATAAATTGTATGAACATATGTTTTTTCCTAATAACAATAGTAGCAATAAAATACAATGTTATATAGTGCTGTGTGATTAAGAAGTTCATATCTACATAGTTTAAAAGATTGAAAAAAGGCACAAGTCCATTAAGTTCAACCTATATGTGGGTAGGTGCGTGACATTTGTATTCTCTATATATTCTGCGACCTGAGTAAGACATCTAAAAGGTTTTTTGAAAGTGTTGACATTCTGAGCTAGTACCCCTTCCTGGTAGAGGGCATTTGTACTGCTCTATCAGGCTCTAACGTTAAACCTCCTTTCTTCTATCCTCAATTTGTGAATGCATGTCCTCTTCAGGAACAGAGTAAGCAGTTTATCACAGTTAAGTCATTTATATATCTGTACATTTTAGTCATAGCCTCTCTTAAGTGCCTCTTCTCCAGAGTGAATAACTGTAATTTATGCAATCTCCATAGCTAAGGTTCGCTACCCCCCTTATTAATTTAGCTGACCTTCAATTAATTTTCATGTAACTACATTATTTCTTTTAAATGTATAAAGGTTTAAAAATATATTTTCATCCATTGTCAATGCATACAGAAATTTTCTTTGTCACCTCAACACAAACCAAATTTCAGTATGGTGCTTATATTGTATGCAAAATAATTGACAAGGAGGAAGTTGAATATTTTAAAAATACATTTTAAAGCTGCTGTTCCTTGGTTTTACCTCTGAGCGCCACTGTTTGACCAGGATGGAGAAGATTTCAGAAACTGAGATCCACTGATGTTTTTATACATTCCATATTCTGCAGATCTACAAGAACAGGAGACACAATCATGTTTAGAGAATCTGCTGCACAGTCAGATGGATACTATTTGCTATTTTTCTTCATAAGCAAGTTTCACTTTTTCCTAATAAGCAAGTGTCTTTGTCATCATATTTGTTCTTTTTTGGCTGGATTATAAATATTTGACATTAAAAGGTCTGAGAATGACTGAAATGAAACCTCATACACAGGCATACAAAGGATCCAAATGGCAAGTACATTTATTTTTCCTATTTTCGTGGCTGTGTCATTCAGTCTCTGGTCAGATTCATTATTCCATTTTAGAAGAGATGAGAAAAGACTCTGTTATAACAAATATTGCAAAGGATCTTGGAATAGATATTAATCAGCTTTCATCTAGAAAACTGAGAATTGTATCACATGTTTCAGAAAAATATTTTTATGTGAATCTAGATAATGGAAATCTTTATGTGAAGGACAGGATAGACAGGGAGACATTGTGTGGGGCTGCACCTACCTGTTTCCTAACCTTTGATGCTGTTGTTGAATATCCATTCAATATTATTAAAGTTAAAATAGAAATTCAAGATATAAATGACAATTCTCCCAGCTTTTTTCATGAGATATCTGATTTACAAATTACAGAATCATCTTCAGTTGGAACTGGATTTGTTTTACAAAGTCCAGAAGATCCAGATATTGGTATTAATTCTGTGCAGACCTACCAGCTGAGTGACAATCAGTATTTTACAGTGAATGAGAAAGCCAGACCAGATGGAACCAAATATCCAGAGATTGTGTTGGAGAAATCTTTAGACCGAGAGGCACAGAATATTCATACATTAACTCTAACAGCCTTAGATGGGGGAAATCCTGTGAGATCTGGTAGTACTCTAATTAAAGTTTTTGTTACCGATGCCAATGATAATTTCCCAGTATTTCTAAAAGAGATGTACAAAGTCAGTTTAAGTGAAAATATTCTACCCAATACTACAGTAATTACAGTAGCTGCATCTGATAGAGATGAAGGTGTCAATGCACAGATCACATATTCATTTATCAAAACATTAGGAAATGTCCATCATGCAGGTATGTTCACCATTCACCCCACAAATGGTGACATTAAAGTAAACAGACATTTAGATTTTGAAGAAACAAGAAAGTATGAACTCTCTGTGCAAGCTAAGGATGGAGGAGGTTTTGTTAATCACTGCAAAGTATTAATAGAAATAATTGATGTTAATGACAATGAGCCAACAATAATAATTAACTCATTATCCACTCCAATACCTGAGGATTCTGCAATTGGCACTATGATAGCTCTCATTAAAATACATGATCAGGATTCGGGGGACAATGGAGAAGTTTACTGTCAAATACTAGAACCAGTGCCCTTTGATTTAATATTGACATCTGACAGTTATTATAGAATAGCTACAAGGATTCCAATGGACAGAGAACAGCAGTCATCCTATAATATCACAATAATAGCGACTGACAAAGGATCTCCTCCACTTTCCAGCAGAAGAATCATCAAATTGGACATCTCAGATATTAATGACAACCCACCAGAATTTAAGAAAACCTCCTATGTTGCTTATGTGCCAGAGAACAATTTGCCAGGAGCCTCAATATATAGCATACGAGCATTAGATCTTGATAGTGGAGAAAATGCCAAAATTACTTATTCAGTCTTCAGTATGAACACCACAAGTCACCCAGTGTCATCTTATCTAACAATCAATACAGAGACTGGTGTTCTTTATGCACAAAAAAGATTTGACTATGAGCAAGACAAAGAGTTTCAAATACAAGTTACTGCTAAAGACAGTGGATATCCATCTTTGAGTGGCAATGCCACATTTACCATTCGTATAGTGGACCAGAATGATAATGCACCAAAAATTGTATATCCATCGCCAGAAAATGGTGGCCAGTTTGTGTTTGAGATGGTCCCTTTTTCCTCTGAACCAGGGACTTTAATAACAAAGGTGGTGGCAGTAGATGCAGATTCGGGACATAATTCTTGGCTGTCTTATCATTTCATACAATTACAAGAGCCATCTCATTTTATTATTAGTGCAAGCACTGGGGAAATTAGGACATTACGTGTTTTTCAAGAAAAGGATGTGATGAATCACAAAATTGTTGTGATGGTGAAGGACAATGGGATTCCCTCTCTCTCAACTACTGTCACCCTAAGCCTTATTGTTGCAGACAGTTTCCATCAGGTGGTTCCTAAAGTTTACAATCAAATTAATGAAGATCCCCAAACCAGTTTGCAGTTGTATTTAGTAATTGCTTTAGCTCTTATTTCCTTTTTATTTATTATGACAGTAATGCTGGCCATTGTATCAAGATGCAGAGGATCAAGAGATACATCAACTTTTGGATCACTAGGTACAAGTCTATATCCTCCAGTTGATCCCAGAATGCTGTCCATGTACAGTGATGGAACATTACCCTTTCCCTTATCGTACAACGTTTGTGTGGCTTTGGATTCAGCTGAAAATGACCTCACTTATGTAAAATCTGACCAACATGTCCCTGTAGAGAATCTTATTGATGCTGATGTCTCAGTGTTTGGAAGTGAAAGCTCAAATCAGGCTGTAAAATCTAGTGCTTTGATTGAAGTAAGTGACATTTAAATATGTTTTGCACTGCAATACAACATTAAATAGCAAAATTATCAACACATTACACCTTAGTACCAAATGGTCAATAATATTAGTTTAACAGCAAAACTTACAGCTTTACAGCTTAAATGGTTTCATCACGATGCATTCCGCACTGGCCCTGTCAATCCCAGTCATGATCCTCTGCTGTCTCTCAGGTGTTGAGCAGGTTCATCAGCAACATTGGGAGACCAGATCTTGTGTTCACTATGATACTGCAGATTATAAAGATATTCCTGCCTTTTCTCATTTACATGTGAGCTGCCCGTTGGCATTTTAACAAACCTATATTTTGGATGATCTACTTTTTTGGTAGTGTGTTATGGCTTTGTAAAATGCTGTGCCTGCTAATCAAAAGGTTTTCACAGATCTTGAATACTGTACTTACAGTATAAGTGGAATTTGGAGTACAAATAACAACTAGGATGTCTGTATGGCAACTCATGTCTGAAAATGGCTTTAAAAAGATGTGAAAAGATGTGAAGGAAAGTTGCAAATGTTTGTCTACCTTATATTTGGTTCAGTTCAAAGTTTAACCATTGGTAGCAAAAAATGTATTCAATCGCTATAACACAATCCAAAAATAGAATTGATTGCAGTGCTGTGCCATAAATAATTCGTGCTCCGAAACATTAAAACTCATAATCAATAAACCATACAATCATAAAGTGCCAACTTATTAATTTACATGAATTTTTTTTTAAAATAAAGTTCATATAAATTTGATATATACCCTCCAATCTCCTACATGTTCTCATGCAATATAATTGTGAGAAATCCTTAGTAAAATCAATAATCCAAAATTCATAGAATCCACTTGGATTGCACTGTCACTTTATCCTGAGCGCGGAGTAGGAAGATCCAATAAAATACTAATTTAAGCCTGCACTTGTTAGAGCAAGCACATGTATATGAGTATGATTATGTGTGTTAGTGTTAAGAAAAAAAGAGTATACTGCATTAGAGTTTCAAAATCAACAAAAGCCCATATTCAATTGACCTTGAATGGTTCTGTTAATTTTGCCAGTTTTGTGAGCCCTTAGGCCCCTGTGTGGGGAGAGTGTTAAATGTTGAATAACAGTTGAAATACTTGTTGTGATTCATTAGCATTAGCATTAACATCACTTACAATGGCAAAGGCAAGGCTACTTGCCATTGCCTATAGCAATATCATGTCCAATTTAGTAAGTTGCCAGCAACTGCAATAAAACACATCATGGCAGCTAGCAGTGTTGTCTCGGCCACATCTCCTGAGTCCTGATCAATATCTAATGTGTATACATTGTTTTTGCTACATGATCATTAACGGATTTGATAAGAACTATACACAGAAAAGAGCATAACTTCTAGGATAAGAGGTCCATTTATGGGGTGAAATATATCAAGCTGACTATTGTGCCACATACTTGCTGAACATGCTGTTTACTTTGTATTGCTTCCCTTGCGTGAAATACCTGATGTTCCTGCTAGTCACTCTGATGTCCTACTAAAAACTGACCACACTAGGAATGAGAACACAGCATGGTCAGTTCTCTGGCCTACTCTGCTCCAATGAATAGATTTGTGCTGGCATGCTCCCCCTGCACAGACGTTCATTGGGAAGTTCAGTGTGCTGCTGTTTCTCCTCCCTCATATCTCTGAGCTGCTTATGCAGCTGAGAACAGAGAATATGTGATCACTAAAAAAGTAGAAAAGGGTATTTATAATGTATTTTATATCTAGACACAAATGTTTTGCCTTTCATATCTATTTTAAATTGAATGGGTTGTTTTACAAGGTGTGGGCTTATATATACTTTAACGTTGCTGCTTTTTCTCTAGCTGCACTAATTGTAATTTTCTCTGTCTGCTAAAGTGTTGTTATCATACTTTACCTAGAATAAACTAATGAGTAACCACTATGTGGTATAGCATTGGATTTCATGAATATGGTATAATTTTGATAGCCACATTTTTACAGTATTATTGGAAACTGTTTGGACTTGAAATATATTCGATACGATGGACTTATATGAAATTATCAGGTGCATAGGAAATATTGGTCATATATTGCTTTAGCGTGTACACCACTCCACAATGGTTCCTATAAGGAGGCATCACAAATATTACTTTTAAATGGTTTTAAACTTTGGGTAAGGGTATATAAGTACAGTAATATAACTCTGAGTGCTTTTTCTTCACATTATATATTTTTTTCCTGATTATTTTTGTTGATTTTTGAGGACCTAAAACTCTACATAGTCTATTTAATCATCCCACCTGTGTCTTGGGTCTTTCCTTCTTTTATTTTTAATTTTTTTAAATTTTTTTAATTTTTACTTTTCGTTTTGTTGTTTGAATGGTATCTCTACTAAGCTATTTACTTATGATCTGCACGTAATTTAGTAAGCATGGGCATTTGTAGTTGGCTCTTGGAAAAACTGTTGCTTCTCACCATGCATTCTTCACTCTATCAACCCTGAAGGTATGCCTATTTGGAGATCTTTCTTTGCATAATGATAGGTGTGACATCGCCCTAGAGGGTCCTGCCTTGCAGGAAGCATTCACGGTCAGGTGAAAACTAACATAGGAGGAATATTAGATTGAGCAATAGTGTTTCTGCCTCCCTTTCTTTTATTTTCCCCTTTTTTAAGTGTATACTATTGAGGCCTCTTATGTATGATGAGTTGGTCCTCCTCCCAGGTAGAGGTCTGGTGTGGTTGGTGGTCCCCAGGCTCCTGATACTTATATTGGCATTAGTATCTGAAGAAGTGGGTATTTAGGACCCATGAAATGCATTGTAACAAAATATTTTAATTCCCCCTTACCAGAGCCATTCTGAGCTGTTATACCATCAAGTTTTAGCAATAATAAAGCAGTCAAGTGGTATTGAGTAGGGTGGGAAGAGTAATGATATGCTGTGAAACATACTAGTAAAAATCTCTATTGAAAACAATTCTATAGATTATATTACTGTGTATAAATATAAAAGAAGCTATGCTGGGCGAAGTACCCCACATGTTTTAATGTTATTATGAATGGAATAAACTGATGAAATTTTAACAGTACTGTATATGCATTGTATCATTGGGCACCTTTAAAATACCATATTCAGGGACTTTGTTGTTACTTATTGCCCTGACAATATACATACTGTACATATGGTTCTTCAATGCTAAATTATGTATTCATTATCTAACACAAAAACAGAAGATTTTCAAATGGGTGTTCTCTTTGCACAGAGACTTTGGACTGTATAAGGCATTTTTAAAGGTGAATCCAGCCTAGGAAACATTAAAATATGTAACAAGTACACTTAAACATTCACAACAGACTCTGTAAGGATAGAAGTTGAGAAAATTAATACTGGGGTATCAAGTTCAAGGGGGGACTTGTGATAGGTCAGAGAGGTCATGTGGTTAAAGAACCTTTTGGAATCATATGGGTCAGCTGTGATAGGTCAGGAAAGGCCAGCTGACCCTTTGGAAGCTATGAGAAGCAGGCTGAGCCCCTATTTAAAGGGGTAGCTGAGGAGATTTCTTGACAGTCACCAGAAGATCTGGAGGAGCTCCCCATCCCCCCATGTTGTGGCCTTTTTATGTGGTGTGTCCCTTTTAGTTTGAAAGGGGAGAGATAATTGAGCTGTTGATAAATGTATCGTACAGCTTGAGCCTTAGCTGGGCTGGTTTTTTTTATTTTTTCCTTTAACGGTTTTAAAGTATTTCAGGTTTTAAAGAGGAAACAGATATGAGTTTTATATATTTTGTAAAAACCAATAAATAAGGCTGCAGCCATTTTCAATCCAAGTGGTGTAAATTGTTTTATTATTGAATGTCTGGAGTTCATACCACCTGCGATCCTATTAAAGAACAAGGGGAATTTGATATGATGATGTGTTTTTATATAATTTTAAAGGTGATTTTTGATTGGAATTCCTTTTTTTTTGTTTACTGCATATTGTACAAGCACTCCACAAACTGTATATTATCACACTGGAATGTATCAGCATCACAAAGAAACAGGGGGATACAATGAAAATAGGATACCTTGTTTTTTTTCTTTTGGCACAGATTTGGCACCTGCATTTTTTATGTCATCAGTGAAAACTAAATTATTGGAGTTGTTGGGGTTGAAAGTCCCCTTTCTCACTACTTCAAAGTAATGCGATTTTATCGCGATTTTGTGGGCGCTAACGTGCAGCGATTTTTCCGCAATTTCAGGGAATGCCTGTGTAAGTGGCATCAAAATCGGTCCAAAGTAGTACAGGGACTACTTTGAAGTCGGAACGACTTGAAGTCATACTAATATGAATGAAAGGAGCCTTAAGGTAAAACAACTATGCACTCTGTAAGTGTAGTGTTTACTCATTTTCCTCAGAGCTTAGTGAATGTGTTGAAGCTTCACTGTGCAAAGAATACCCAATCAGGTGCAAGGAAAATAAAAAATATAAAGCGTTTTTGCTTGCACCTGATTGGATGATGGAATTTAGCAGAGTTTTACCACATTTATTAAGCTCTGGAGGGGAATTAGTGCAACTGTCTATTTGCCTTTAGTAAATCAACCTCATTTATTCTTTAATTCATTTTCACCAACCCTTTTCCACAGAGCTCCATCTGTGCTATATAGAATTATACCTTATTTGTGAATTTTAGGATTCTCTGAAAATATATACATATATTAACCACTTCAGCCCCGGACCATTTAGCTGCCCAAAGACCACAGCACTTTTTGCGATTCGGCACTGCATCACTTTAACTGACAATTGCGCCGTGGCTCCCAAACAAAATTGACGTCCTTTTTTTCCCACAAATAGAGCTTTGTTTTGGTGGTATTTGATCACCTTTGCGGTTTAATTTTTTTGCAGTGTATATATATATATATATATATATATATATATATATATATATATATATATATATATGAGAAAAGGTTCAGGAACTTATCTCCCTCCTAGGCCATGCCCCAGCCCCTAGAACCCCCCTCCCCCTTAAACGGACACTTTAGGGAATCAAGGGATTTACAGGGAGCCAAGGAAAATTTGGGGGCCTATACAAGTAATTTGTACGTCATTTGTTAATAAAAAGCAATGCAGTAAAATGTGCAGAAAATTTGAAATATCCAGCACTTACCAAAGTAAGAGACACTTCCAGACTATTTCAGCATTTTTGTCATATAGTTTGGACATGTATTCAAACATACATGAGCTCATCCCTACTGTACAGCTCTAAGCGCCCATGTGCATGCGCCCTGTGAGTTTGTTTCTGCAGTAAAAGCAATAATAGACCCACTAAAGCAAGAATAAATTACTCCAGATACCCCCTCATATCCAGCAACAATAGACAGCCCCCATATATTGAGCAAAGAGACATTCCCAAATATCCAGCAAAGAGACAGCCATGGCCCAGTCCAGCAAAGAGACAGCCACAGACCAGTCCAGCAAAGAGACAGCCCAGTCTAGAAAGAGACAGTCCAGTCCAGCAAGATATGGCCTAGTCCAGCAAGAGATGGCACAGTCCAGCAAGAGACAGCCACAGCCCAGTAAGAGACAGCCACAGCCCAGTCCAGCAAGAGACAGTCTCTTAGCAGGCACAGCACAGCCAGATTCAGCAGCATTGTCACCACCAGAAATTCTTTTTTACCACAGTTTCCAGCACACAACAGTTAACAGGAGACTAGTGAGGAGGAGGACAGGCTCTCACAGATAAAAACAAGCTTCTGGCCGGTCTCTATTGAGAGGTGGAGCGGAGTGCAGATCGCTCTGCCATTTGCTCTTATAGGCTGCAGCCATTTGATCCCTCAGCAGCAGGGAGTGCTCTAAAGAAGATGCCTCAGTGGTGGGGAGTGCAATGGCGGAGGTGCCTCAGCGGCAGGGAGTGCTCTGGTGGAGGTGCCTTTATGTTTGATCCCTCCACGGCTGTCAGTGCTTTATTACAGGTGGCAGCACAGCATACTACACAGATTTGGACTTGGGAGTGCTCTGGCGGAGGTGCCGTAATGGTGTTCCGGCAGAAAAAATGCCCTGTATATATGTATATACATTTACTTATTTGATTAATATAGATGTAAGCTCTGCTCCCTAATTAGTTCTACAACTCCAAGCTTTGCTTTTCTGATCCTCTTGAAAAGTCTTGCCTAGTCTGTAGATCATGAGTAGAAAGTGTCAGCTTGAAAGCAGTTTTCTTCTGTTTAGATCAAACAAAAAGTATTTTTTACTAATGTGATCTGCTGAAGCTGCCCTCTTAATCCACTTGAAGAGTTACCTTTAATAGTAGAGCAACTGTAAAATGTCTTTGTTTGAAAAGGTCTCAGTGGTGTTATTAATTGTCCAATAGATTAACCAAAGTTTTAATTTTATGGAAAAAGTCTTTAAATGGCAAACAATATGTACTGTAGACATGTAACAAACTAGTGAATCAAATGTGTTGCTTTTAAGTAATTGTGTTGCAGAATGTAATGTTTTCTAGCTCTCTAGTTGCTAAGATCTCCAGATTTGAGAATATAAAAGAGCATGGCATATTCATTTTAACACTAAAGTAATGAAAGTCAGTGCTAGAAAATGTAAATGTGTGTGTATTTAATAAACTTACAAGTGATTTAAATCCTACACTATAGTCTCCATTTTTTTTGCTCTGGTGTGTGAGCTTTGTCTATACAGCAATCTGATATCAATGAGGGGCAGCCAAATGGCAAGAAGAGCTGGAGAGAGGCTGGAGCAATTTTAAAGGGGAATCCTACATAGTTTTAAGGGGGAATCCTGTTATGTAATTTTGCTGCCTGTAATTCATGCAGCCATTTATTCTGGTGAATTTTCACGCTGATGGATGATGAAAGTTTAATTGATATTCATTTGATGTACATACAATGGTGAAGGAAGAGTCCTATTAAAGTTCAATCTGGAAGAAATTTGTTTGCGCAACAATATTTTTGGTGCTACATTTTTCACATTCATACTTATTTAAAAGCTTTTAAAATACTTTGAAAATAAAGTTAAAAACTATGGTTTGTCTATATTGACAATTATTTACAACACTGAGACCTTCTCAAGCAATGACATTTTAAAGTTGATCTAATTTAAAATGATTAAAAGGGTATGTGTTAGCTTCAGCAAATCACATTAGGAAAAATTTGTTTTTGTTTGCTCTAAACTTAAAAAAAACCTGCTTCTAATCATAATCTACAGACTACCCAGTTTAAATCTAATCAAGAGCAAAGAAATGTACAACTGCATTTAAAACACAATTCTTTAAATGAAAATGTTCATTGCTGCAGTTCCTTAGTATCACCTCAGAGCGCCGCTGTTTGACCAATGAGGAGAAGCATGCAGATCTGGAGATCACGCAGCCTCATCAGTGCCCATCAATTCAGCCTCACTAGTGCCCATCTGGAGCCTTGCCATTGCCCATCTGCATCCTCACCATTGCCATCTAATGCAGCCTGCACAGTGCCCATCATCAGCCTCTCCATTGCCCATCAATGCAGCCTCACCATTGCAAATTAATGCAGCCTGCACATTGCCCAATAATGCAGCTTCACCATTGCAAATAAATGCAGCCTGCACAGTGCCCATCAGTAGCCTCTCCATTGCCCATCTGCAGCTTTACCATTGCAAATAAATTCAACCTGCACTTTGCCCATCTGCAGCCTCACAATTGCAAATTAATGCAGCCTGCACATTGCCCATCTGCAGCCTCGCTGGTGTCGAATTACACAGTGCCACAATCTCCTGTGTACCCAGTGATCAGTCACACACAGTCTCGCCTTCTGTGATACACAGAACAGGGGCCCAATGCCAGCCAGTAGGCGGGACTGTGCGTGACTGAGTGTCAGGTACACAGGAGATCGCAATTGTGTATAATCCGGCGCCGCTCTGCATTCCTCTTCCCTCAGAGACAGCAGGAATCGGCCTATAACACACACACATGATTTTCCCCTGGTTTTCAGGGGGGAAAAGTACATGTTATATGTTGATAAATATGGTCTTTTTGTTTAACTCCTGCTATAATTACCTATTAACTAGTCTACAAATTGTGAAGCATTTACCCAACTGTACTAGAATACAGTCCTATAGGCTGTACATTGAAGTATACCTGATTGTCAGAAAAGTGTTCTAATAGAAAAACATACCTGATGGTCCGATAATGTGCTAATAAGAAAGTATTAAAAAGTGTAAAACTAAACCGCATCATGAATAAACTAGTAACAAGTCTTACATTTTCAGACTAAAAAAGAAACTGATTTTAGAGCTTAACTTCAGCCTAAACTTTTTCAGATAGAGTGGAGAAAGCTAAGAACCTCTGCCAAGTTTGTATTACTGTCTCTGTACTGTCCAGGTAGATTTTATCATACTTCTTGTCCTGGTTACTACACAGCAAGTAAAAGGAATCTCCTCAACTGGGACATATATAGCTAGGGAAACTTTACAGCTGATCTTACCATTCTTATATTTAATAAAGAAAGGTGATGTTATTTCATTTAGTGCACCTATTAAATTAAATGCATTATCATTCTCTCCTAGTAACCACACAGGAAGTGAAGAAAAATGTCCTCAATGCAAACAGACAGAAATAAAAATGCCAACGTTTCTTGCACTGTCAAAATCTAACAAAAAAGTTTTGGTTTGAGTTTAGTTTCAATAATGGTGCTTTTGAAATATACAGTATGGTAATATGCTATTGTTACCTGGCCTTACTTTAATGTGATGACATATTTTGCAAATCTAAACAAATCTAAGTATATTATATAGAACTTTGGGTTAATTGCCATATAATTGACATTGTACCAATGCAAACATTAAAAACAGAAAAATTTAATAGCACTGTATACTGAAACATTTCAGTGTTGCAGTTCCTCACTTACACCTCAGAGCGCCGCTGTTTGACCAATAAGGAGAAGAATACAGAGCTGGAGATCCACTGGTATTTTCATCACTCACACACACTGCAAATCTGCAAGAAGAGGCACAGCCATTTTCTGGATTTTCTGTACACACCAAAATACAGAATATTCAATTTTGCCTACGTGGATGGATTAAACAAGTGAAGTATATAGCTAACTGGACTGGATATTTTAATCTAGATACTAAATGCTGAGAATGGATGAGTGGAAACTTCACACACAGATAAAAAAGGGAATCAGTTGGCAAGTATTGTTTTGCTTTTTATTCTCATGGCATTCAGTCTCTGGTCAGATTCATTATTCCATTGTAGAAGAGATGAAAAAAGACTCTGTTATAGCCAATATTGCAGATGATCTTGGATTAGATATTAAGCTGCTCTTATCTAGAAAACTGAGAATTGTATCACGTGTTGCAGAGAAATATTTTTATGTGAATTTAGACAATGGAAATCTGTATGTGAAAGACAGGATAGACAGAGAGACACTGTGTGGGGCAGAAACTACCTGCTTCCTAACCTTTGATGCTGTGGTTGAATATCCTTTTAACATTGTTAAGGTCAGAACTGAAATTCAGGATATAAATGATAATTCCCCCAGATTTACTCCTGATACATTTTCTTTGGAGATTAATGAATCAGCACTACCTGGAACAAGATTTACATTACAGAATGCAGAAGACCCTGATACTGGTGCTAATTCAATAGACACATACAAGCTCAGTGATAATCAGCATTTTACACTAACTGAAAGTATCAGTCCAGATGGGAGCAAATTTCCTGAACTTGTGTTAGAAAAACCTTTAGATCGAGAGACACTTAAAGAGCATGAATTAATTTTAACAGCATTAGATGGAGGACATCCTGTGAGGTCTGGAACAGCTGTAATAAAGATCATTGTCACTGATGCTAATGACAATTTTCCAGTCTGTACTCAGCAACTGTATAAAGCCAGTGTGATTGAAAGTATTCCAATCAATACCACTATAATTACTGTAAATGCAACTGATAAAGATGAAGGTATCAATGGACAGATTACATATTCATTTAGCAAAACATCAAGTAATATCCATCACACAGGCATGTTTAATATTTATCCCAGTAATGGAGAAATTAAGATAAAGAGAACTTTAGATTTTGAAACAGCAAGAAACTTTGAACTCTCTGTACAAGCAAAGGATGGAGGTGGTTATGTAACTCATTGCAAGGTATTAATAGAAGTCATTGATGTCAATGACAATGCTCCTGAGATATTAATTAGTTCCTTATCTACTCCCATACCTGAGGATTCTGCAGTTGGCACTATGATAGCTCTAATTGAAATTCATGATCAGGATTCTGGAGAAAACGGTGTTGTTGACGTTCAAATTATTGAAACAGTACCTTTTGATTTGATTGTATCATCTGACAATTATTACAGAATAGCTACAAGATCTCATATTGACAGAGAGCAGCAGTCATCTTATAATATTACAATTATAGCTACTGATGGAGGATCTTCTCCACTTTCCAGCAGAAGAACTATCAACCTGGACATATCAGATATCAATGACAATCCACCATCTTTTATGAAATCTACTTACATTGCTTATGTGCCAGAGAACAATTTACCAGGAGCCTTGATCTACAAAATACAAGCATCTGATCCAGACAGTGGAGACAATGCTAAGATACTTTATTCCTTTTCAAGTAACAGTTCAGATGTTCCGCTTGTGCCTTCCTTCATATCTATTAACATGGAAACTGGAGTTCTCTATGCTCAGAAATCATTTGATTATGAGCAGTTCAAGGAGTTTATAATAGAGATAACTGCCAAAGACAGTGGATCCCCATCTCTGAACAGCAGTACAACACTAATTATACATATAGTAGATCAGAATGATAATGTACCAAAAATTTTGTACCCATCTCCAGAAATCGGCGGATTACCTATCTTTGAGATGGTTCCTTTTTCTTTTGAACCAGGTTCTCTAATAGCGAAAGTTGTTGCAGTGGATGCAGATTCTGGACATAACTCTTGGCTCTCTTATCATTTCACTCATGTGTCAGAGACATCGCATTTTATTATTGATGAACACACTGGGGAAATCAAGATATCACGTGTCTTTCAAGCAAAGGATCTGTTAAATCATAAGGTTGTGGTGATGGTGAAGGACAATGGGATCCCCTCATTCTCAGCAACAGTCACCTTAAGCCTTGTTGTTGCAGATAGCTTTCAGCAAGTGGTTCCTAAAGTCAGCAATCATATCAATGAAGATCCTCAAACCACTTTGCAATTATATTTAGTTATTGCATTGGCACTAATTTCATTTTTATTCATTGTGACAGTAATATTGGTTATTATATCAAAATGTAGAGAAACAAGGCATTCACCAAACCTTGGATCTCTAAGTGCTAGTCTGTATCCTCCAGTTGATCCCAGAATACTCTCCATGTATAGTGATGGAACATTACATTTTCCCTACTCATATAATGTGTGTGTGGCTCTAGACCCAACGGATGACTTTACTTATGTGAAATCTGGTCAAAGCGTTCCTGTAGATAATCTTATCGATGCAGATGATTCTGACCTCCAAAATGACAGCTTACAACAGGCTTTGCCACCTAGCAGTGAGGTGAGTAACATGTAAACATTAACCATTTATAATCTTCTATAGTTTGTATAATGTTTATGATGGGATATATAACGTAAGGAATTATGGTATGGACTATAGTATGGTAAGCCAAGTTAAAATATAGAAAGTATATTTTTCCAAAAAAGAAATTTCCAAGAATATTCCAGCATGTATCATACACACATAATTGGCTCCCAATGGCCACATGTAGATCAGGGTAAGGGTAATTTCGTCAGTGACATTTTTCATGAAGGTTTTGTGTGACATTTTTAGTCAAATTATTTTTCACTTTAATTTGTATTTAATCTTCATTAATATCATGTTCCCAACTTTGATTGCATAGCACGTAGACATATACTGTACATATTGTAATTGTTTAGTTTACATTTTTTTTTATTACTCTATGTAACAATTTTAGTTTATGCACTAACAACATACAGTTAATTAATTGTATGAAGGTTTGTAGTGCAGACCTAAGATGTAGTTGCAATTGGTTTACATTGCAGAAAATAGAATATAGGCCTATTAACTTTTTTTAAAATTTACAGTAGATTTAAGGTAGTATAACCTTGGTTTAATAGAATGGGTGGCTGCCTTAAGTTTGATTGCTTTACATCTTTTATATGTATTTTGTATTGAATATTTATCTACAATCTGTTTATTTCACAGCCATATGCAAAAGGTTTAAAATTAATATAGGTCGGTGAAAGGTTAGGCCAACATCCCGTAATATGCAGAAAAAAAAGAAAGGCATATACCCCACTAATGGACTTTTTAGGCCTACAAATGTCAAAACTCAAAAATAGAAAGAATTTTAAAATCTTAGTACACATTTTTTTGAGCACACTGTTTAAAATTATTAAAGATTGCTAACATAATAGAACAGCATTTTTTTTAATATGTGACCAATGCTGTACAGTGTCCGTTTTAAAACATGATCCAACCAAGTAGAAGTCCCCTACAAGCACCCAACACATTTCAGGATCATATCCTTTCATCAGGGGCGTGGAGCAAAGTTTTCAGTATACAAACAATAACAGCCAAGAGGTTAAAAATTTGTGGTAGTGTCATCCAGTTACCAGGGGGACAACACAGCCTTTTGCCCATACTGAGGGGGAGCATGCTGGGGTTAGCTCAGAAAGGGACCGGCATCCATCCAATATGATATGGGTCATATCTGTAAAAAAACAACCCATACATATGCTTGCCAAAAGGGAAATCACTGTCCAGTTCCCCAAAGCCTGGTTCCGGAGGGATAAGTATCCCATATTGGAACTTTGGCTGGATTCCAGACCCTTTCAGAGCTATCCCTGCTTTTGCATAAGGGTTTGCAACACTTACTGCAGGAATTACTGCAGAAAAAAGAACAAGGGACATACAATGAGTTGCTGAATAACTTTAATTGGAGTTTTTGAAGGGGAATACAATGAAAGTATTCATCATACCCTGTCTTTTATTTGGGGACATGTTTGGCACATGAATTGATCTTTGGTAATTCCTCTCGGCCCTTACACAGTCTTTATGTAATCAGTGATAACTAAATCATGAGAGTGATTGATTTTTTTAATTCATTTTCACCAAACCTTTTCCACAGAGCTCCATATTTTCTGTGGAAATAAACATTATTTGTTAATGATATGATTCTCTAAACATTTAAAAATTCTTCATACATACATTAATATGATTTAGCTGGTTAGAAAACTCAGAAGTATCACTTGATACTACAGGTGTAAAATGAAACTTTAAAACATGTTTGAAACTGCTACAGTACTTTGTAGGAAAATAATATATGTATTCCATTAGTTGGTTATTAAGGCTAATTTGTTATTTTCTTGTTCCATTTTATTTGATTAAAGTGTTAATAAACCCAAGACACCGCTTTCGCTATATCTGGTCTACCACTGTACACAGAACATGTAAATGCAAAAACAAATTGTAAATATAAACTTCTAAATATCTTTTCTACTTATCAGCAGTATATGGCTGTCTTATGACTTATAGCAGTGTCTGACTGAGCACTAGTTAAAGCTTATAGGATAAGTTTTCATTCTCCTCTGACTGCCCTATGCAGCTGCAAGCCCCTGAACCTCTGTCTAGACAGTGCTGATTGGCCCTGTGCTGATCACATGCATCCTCCCCAGTAAAAAAAGGGGAGGATCAGAGAAAACAGGATCAAACAGCATTTTACACAATGCAGAAAATTAACCCTTTAGGTTTCACAGTGAGTATGACAGGCATGCTTTACTGCATATACAGATTGATTTACTGTTGTGGGTTTAGCAAAACTTTAATATGTGTCTATGTTTTAAAGAACTTGTTTCTAAGCAATTTTATCTACTGTATATATACAGTATATATGTACAATATGTGACAGGACGAGACTCTGTTACTGTGAGAAGATAGGAAAATGTGACACAAAATTCACATTTAGGGTAAATGCTATGTTCTGGACTAGTGTTTCTAGGCAGAGAAAGCTGTATATTTGGCACAGTGTGGGAGATGGAAGTCAGGTCAGCTCCTATCATGGTGTCAGGAGAACTCCAATCCACAGGCCAGAGGTAGACAGTAGATATATATATATATCATGACCCCCTTGGGGACTGCTTGGATTTACATGCTCATCTGCACCACCATGACCCTGTAAACATTCTAACCCACCTCACACCCTGGGTTCAGACATCTTTGCAACACCTTAAAGTCAAACAACTCAGTGAGTTTATATTCTATCAACGTTTACTTAGATAACTCAAAGAAGATATTGTTGCACAGAGGAGGTAATAGATCAACCGAGCTTTGAGTAACAGTCCAGCTCAGCAGAAGAATTTCCCCACAATAATACAAGCTAAGGCAATTTGGCAATAACAGTATATTATATAGATGTATGTACAATGGAGTACCACTTGAACGTGACCCGAAAGAGTTAAGCATTAATTCTGGCAATACTTCTAAAGGGGCCTATTTGACTATTAATCCTAATGAGAGATTAGTCAAACAAGAATGGTAGAGGGCCCTTTAAGTAGTATGTCCCAGTTGCAGGCCTGATGGTCTTCGCCGGCAGTCGGAACTCATTAACTGTATCCAGTAGGGTGCAGTAACAAGGCAATGGTATTTCTTGGAATGGTTTATGCGACAGAGGTTTCTATGTACAGAGTTCAAATAGAAGTGCAGTAAAGTGTTTCCCCAGGGTAAAGCTGTCTGTACACAGTGTGCCAGTGAAGCAACAAAGAAAGGTTTGCAAAGGTGGGCAATTGCCCTCTCACGAACGAGAAGACCAATTCAATGCCTTCCGAACAGCGGCTCCCGGAGAGATGTCCTTGCAACGGATCCACTTGCAACGATCATCTGATTCGAAGCAAGAAGCACAGGAAGCACGGGTTGTCGGAATGTCGAGGTGGTGTATATATATATAGATATATATCTATATATATATATATATATATATATATATATATATATATATATACATATATATATATATATATATATATATATATATATATATATATATATATATATATATATATATATATATATATATATATATATATATCTCAATCATCATTATTCAATAAATACATATGTAGACTCTTCTTTTTACATAGTTTTGCAGCTTGCTAAGATCTGCTTCTTGTTACTTTTTGCCTAGCTGATCCTCTTATCTGCAATCTACCATACAGGAGCTGTCTAATAAGAAAAAAAGAGACTGCAGTCTCTACTAAAGTGGAACAGCCACAATGCTAGAGACAGAGCAGTCTAGGCTGTAGCTCACAGCTTAAAAGTGCTAGGGGGTTTGAAGACAGAAGTGTTTCTTTTCAAGAACTTTTTTATCCCAAATATTTTTTATTATTACATTTTAGACAGTACAAGATAGAAAACAGTAAAATCAAGCAGCATAGGTTACTCATTTTGCAAACTATAACAGAAATATCAAAATGATGAACACAAAAGGCAAAATAATTACATATCCCTTCTAAGTATGTTGCATATATTATGTTGTAGTATCATTGATTTCTACCCAGGGTTTCCATCTAGCATCAAAAGTGGATCTGGTATTCGCTTTATGAGGGTACATTGTTTTAAAGGAGTAGTGGACAATCATTAAGTTGACTACTTTAGAGGAGTTAGGTGCATGGTCCTGTTTCCAGTGTCTTACAATGATCATTTTGGCTGATAATAGCACATGAATTACAACAGCTTTATAGTTATGAGGGAAGAGATCAATACCCAAGTGTAGAATCACTAGACCAGGGTCTGGTTTAGTTAGACTACCTGTTAAGTGTGAGAAGCTAATAATGCTCTTGCATAACCCAAAAATATGGTCTAAAGTCACCACTTGGCCACATTTTTTCCAGCAGAAGGAAGAGTAAGGCCTCGTACACACGGACGGACAGTCCGCTGAAAACGGTCCGCCGGAGATTTCTGTCTGATGGTTGCACACACAATCAGACAGAAATCCGCGCGTAAACAATACACAGGCGACGTGGGCGGCCCTGGAAGTTCAAAGCTTCCACGCATGTGTCGAATCAGTACGACGCATGCGAGGGATGGCGGTCGGTCGGACGTGTCCCGTGAGTCTGTACAGATGACCGAGCACGTCCGATGGACAGGTTTCCAGCGGACAGATTTCTTAGCATGCTAAGAAATTTTTGTCCGCTGGAAACTGTCCGATCCACCGGACAATTATCCGTCGGACCAGTTTCAGCGGATCGATCCGGTCGTGTGTACGGGGCCTTAGAAGTTGAAAAGTTGGCCAGTTGGCATGGAGTCAGGTAACAGCATGTTAGAAGCTTTTGTGATAGCTCCCAGTGAGTGACACAGTGTGATCTATAGGAGTTACATTGTAACTTCTTGGTGGAGTTTTCATTTTGAAGGTCTATTTCCCATTTCAGGGGGAGTTGTGTTAAAGCTATTTTTTTGTTGAAGAGTATTATAAAATAGGGAGTATCCTTTATGGGAAGAGTGGAAATCACAAACGTATTGCCACACCTCCTCCGGAATCATTATACTTGGGGGTGGATGTTTGTGAACCCCCTAATCCTTGCATTTTCAGGCCCTCTATATCCTTAAGAGTACCATTTTGATAAAGATCTTCTACCCATTGTATACCCCTTTCTCTCCATTGCCTGATCGAGATATAGGGTAATGAATATAATGCGTGCAGGGTCCTTGATCCGGAGGTTTGGGTCGTTAATGCTAAAAGGATATGATACAGACTGCATAATATCGAGAGAAGATTCCAGCTCCACCCATAGAGTATCTGGATTTCGGTTGGAACCACTGATGAAGTTGAAGTGTAAAGCTCTAAGGTAATCTGTGAGGTCTGGGAGACCAATGCCACCCACTTTCCTGCATTTGATGAGATGATGGTGTGCATATCTAGCTTGTTTACCGCTCCAAAGGAAGGTGGACAGTATATGACTTAGACTTGAGAGGTGTGAGGAAGGTACAGGGATTGTAAAAGTCTGGAATATGTATAGTATTTTGGGTAATATTTGCATTTTAAAATACGCCAGCCTTCTGAACCAAGACATTTCCACGTAAAGCGGAGGTTCACTGGATTTTTTTTTAAAAGCCAGCAGATACAAATACTGCAGCTGCTGACTTTTAAATAAATGGACACTTACCTGTCCAGGTCGCCCGCAACATCGGCAGCCGAAGCTGAGCATACCGCTCGACTCTCGGCTTTCCCCGCCACCATCCTCGGTGAAGGATCGGGAAGTGAAGCGCTGTGGCTTCACTGCCCGGTTCCCTACTTTGCATGCGCGAGTCGTGCTACGCCATCCTCACTGGTCCCCGCTGTGTTCTGGGAGTCGTGTGTTTCCCAGGGGTGGAGTCTATACCCAGAAGTGGTGCAAATACCTGTTATATATAGATATCTGCACCCCCCTAAAAGGTGCCAAATGTGACACCGTAGGGGGGAGGGTTCCGAAAAGTGGAGGTTCCATTTTGGGTGAAGCTCCGCTTTAAGACAGACGTTTCACATCCTGCCGTATATTCGCTATAAAAAGTTTGTGGTTGGCTACTAAGCTTTCCATAGCTGCTGTCAGTAAAATGGCTAGATATGGGATACTGTCATCTGCCCATGAGTAGGGCAGTTGGGCAGACAGATTTTTGTGTGTCTCTCCATGTACCCCTAAATCTAAAATTAAGAATGTAGTAATATTGACTATATAATAAGATATGGTGCTAAATGCATTTAAGAGCAAAGGGGAGAGACGTGTGTGGTTTAGTCAGGAGAAGAATTATGTCACACGCAAAGAGACTGAATATATGTTTTTTACGATTGATTCAAAATCCAGGACTGCAGACATATATCCCCATGGTACCCTGTCGAATACCTTCTCCACGTCAATAGAGAGTAGCAGAGAAGGTGTTTGACTGGTTTATGCATGTTGTAAAATATCAATTATACTCCTGGTAGGGTCTGAGGCCTGCCTGCCTTTAAAAAAGCCAAGTTGGTCTGATTCTGATTTAATAAGTGAGGAGAGCATGTGAAGGAGACATTGAGCAAACACTTTAGCACAGACTTTAACGCCCCTGTTGAGTAGTGAAATTGGGTGGAAGTTCGCTGGACTATTGGGTTCTTTACCCAGTTTTGGGAGGGTCACTACATATGCTGCTAGCATCTCTGGTGGAAAATAAGTGTTGGATTCTGCTGCTATAAAAACTCATTGCAAATTGGGGGGGGGGGGGGGTGTTTTAAATGTCTTATAATACTCATTGTTAAAGAATGCATTTTCATGTGATTTGCTGAAGCTAACATGAGCCCTTTTAAGCCACGTGAAGACTAAATCTTAACAATAGATTCACTTAAAAAAAATTATTTAAAGGTCTTAGTATTTAAAAAAATTTAAAAACGGACAAACCAATTAACTGTATTTTAAAAGCTTTTACATACATGACTATGGTCATTTGGTTATGTGTTATTATCTTATTTGTCATGATCAAAATTCACTAATGGCATAACAAATACATACTGTACAAAATGTATACAAATGCATTTAAAACACAGTTCTTTAAATGGAAATATTTATAGCTGCAGTTCCTTAGTTTCACCTCAGAGCGCCGCTGTTTGACCAATAAGGGGAAGAATACAGAGCTGGAGATCCACTGGTATTTTCATCTTTCACACACACTGCTAATCTACAAGAAGAGGCACAGCCATTTTCTGGATTTTCTGTACACACCAAAATAAAGAATATTTACTGTTGTTTTTGTGGATGGATGAAGCAAATTAACTTTATAGCCCATCGGACTGGACATCGGACTGGATTTTGTTCTAGATAACAAACAATGAGAATGGATCAGTTGAAACTACACATACAGATATACAAAGGAATCAGATGGCAAGTATTATTTCCGTTCTTATTTTCCTGGCTGTATCATTCAGTCACTGGTCAGATTCATTATTCTATTGTAGAAGAAATAAGAAAGGACTCTGTTATAGCAAATATTGCAGAAGATATTGGGTTAGATATTAGGCAGCTCACATCTAGAAAACTAAGAATTGTATCACGTGTTGCAGAGAAATATTTTTATGTGAATTTAGACAATGGAAATCTGTATGTGAAAGACCAGATAGACAGAGAGAAACTGTGTGGGGCAGAAACGACCTGCTTCCTAACCTTTGATGCTGTGGTTGAATATCCTTTTAACATTGTTAAGGTCAGAACTGAAATTCAGGATATAAATGATAATTCCCCCAAATTTACTCCTGATACATTTTCTTTGGAAATCATTGAATCAACATTACCTGGAACAAGATTTACATTGCAGAATGCAGAAGACCTTGATGCTGGTGCTAATTCAATAGACAGATACAAGCTCAGTGATAATCAGCATTTTACACTAACTGAAAGTATCAGTCCAGATGGGAGCAAATTCCCTGAACTTGTGTTAGAAAAGCCTTTAGATCGAGAGACACTTAAAGAGCATGAATTAATTTTAACAGCATTAGATGGAGGACATCCTGTGAGGTCTGGAACAGCTGTAATAAAGATCATTGTCACTGATGCTAATGACAATGTTCCAGTATGTACTCAGCAACTGTATAAAGCCAGTGTGATTGAAAGTATTCCAATCAATACCACTATAATTACTGTAAATGCAACTGACAAAGATGAAGGTATCAATGGACAGATTACATATTCATTTAGCAAAACATCTGGTAATATTCATCACACAGGCATGTTTAATATTCATCCCAGTAATGGAGATATTAAGATAAAGAGAACTTTAGACTTTGAAACAGCAAGAAACTTTGAGCTCTCTGTACAAGCAAAGGACGGAGGGGGTTTTGTTACTCATTGCAAAGTATTAATAGAAGTCATTGATGTCAATGACAATGCTCCTGAAATATTAATTAGTTCCTTGTCTACTCCCATACCTGAGGATTGTGCAGTTGGAACTATGATAGCTCTAATTGAAATTCATGATCAGGATTCTGGAGAAAATGGGGTGGTTGACTGCCAAATTATCGAAACAGTACCTTTTGATTTGATTGTGTCATCTGACAATTATTACAGAATAGCTACAAGATCCTCTATGGACAGAGAACAGCAGTCATCTTATAATATTACTATTATAGCTACTGATGGAGGATCTCCTCCACTTTCCAGCAGAAGAACCATCAAAGTGGACATATCAGATATTAATGACAATCCACCAGTTTTTATGAAATCTACTTATATTGCTTATGTGCCAGAGAACAATTTACCAGGAGCCTTAATCTACAGAATACAAGCTTCTGATCCGGACAGTGGAGACAATGCCAGGATTGTTTATTCCATTTCAGGCAACAGTTCAGAAGTTCAGCCTGTGCTTTCCTTCTTATCTATTAACATGGACACGGGAGTTCTCTATGCTCAGAAATCATTTGATTATGAGCAGTTCAAGGAGTTGATAGTAGAGGTAACTGCCAAAGACAGTGGATCCCCATCTCTGAACAGCAGTACAACACTAACTATACATATAGTGGATCAGAATGACAATGTACCAAAAATTTTGTACCCATCTCCAGAAATCGGCGGATTACCTATCTTTGAGATGGTTCCTTTTTCTTCTGAACCAGGTTCTCTAATAGCGAAAGTTGTTGCAGTGGATGCAGATTCTGGACATAACTCTTGGCTCTCTTATCATTTCATTCATGTGTCAGAGACATCACATTTTATTATTGATGATCATACTGGGGAAATCAAGACATCACGTGTCTTTCAAAAAAAGGATCTGTTAAATCATAAGGTTGTGGTGATGGTGAAGGACAATGGGATCCCCTCTCTCTCAGCTACAGTCACTTTAAGCCTTGTGGTTACAGATAGCTTCCAGCAAGTGGTTTCTAAAGTCAGCAATCATATCAATGAAGATCCTCAAATCAGTTTGCAGTTCTATTTAGTTATTGCATTAGCACTGATTTCCTTTTTATTTATTATTACTGTAAGTTTGGTCATTATATCAAAATGCAGAGAAGCAAAGCATTCACCAAACCTTGGATCTCTAAGTGCTAGTCTGTATCCTCCAGTTGATCCCAGAATACTCTCCATGTATAGCGATGGAACATTACCTCTTCCCTACTCATACAATGTGTGTGTGGCTCTGGACCCAACGGATGACTTCACCTACATGGCATCCAAGCAAACCGTCCCTGTAGATAATCTTATTGATGCCGATGATTCTGTACTCAGAAGTGACAACTTACAACAGGCATTGCCACCTAGTAGTGAGGTGAGTAACATGAAAACATGGAACATTTATACTTTTGTATAGTATTGATAATATTTATGATAGGATCCATAACATAGAAGTATAGTATAGCCGATATAATGATAAGTGGGTATATAGAATTTAACATTAGATATATAAAGCATATTTACTTTTTATTCATGATATATTAATAATAATTTGCTTTTAATTTAACTAATGTTTGTTGTCTATGGCCCCGTACACACGACCAGTTTCCTCGGCAGAATTCAGCTTCCGACCGAGTTTCTGGCTGAATTCTGCCGAGGAAACTGGTCGTGTGTACACTTTCGGCCGAGGAAGCCGACGAGGAGCTCGACGAGGAAATAGAGAACATGTTCTCTATTTCCTCGTTGTTCTATGGGAGCTCTAGTCCCGCCGAGCTCCTCGGCGGCTTCAGGGCTGAACTGGCCGAGGAACTCGATGTGTTTGGCACGTCGAGTTCCTCGGCCGTGTGTACGAGGCTTAATGGTTTTACAGCAAGGCAATATTCTTAGTTTCACACAGTAATTTATTTTTAAAAGATTACAAAAAATTACCTCCCAGTGATGTTTTCTGATCAAAATATAACGTTACAAGTTGAGATTGCAATTATCTGACTTACATTTACTTTGAAAACCATTCTGCGTGCCTTTTGCCTTCCTAGTTCTGCTTAGAAGTTTTTTTTTAAACTGTTTTAAAGGATAGGTTCACTTTCTAAACATGTTAAAACTGTATTTAGGGTGTAACTCCAAGAAAAATGTAACCGGCAACTGCGGAATGCCATTAAAATCTTTATTTGCTACATAAAGGTCAAGATAAAAAACAGTTGACGTGTTTTGGCTTACAGCCTTGTTCACAGCATATTCACAAAATGAATGACAGAACATTTATACTATATGTTTCATATGAGTAAAAGCAGTGTCAATAAAACAAATATTCAATTAAAATCAAAAACGGGCAGATGACAGAAAAAAGCAGCATTGGGTTCCATTAATATCAGATGTGGGCTTACAACACTATGAAAAGATTCAGCATATCAAAAAGAACTATGCATAACAATAGGCTTGTGCAAGCTGACCTCTAGATTGAAGTTGTGCCCTACAACAAAAATAAAGCATTCCATTATTAAAAACAATAGGGATGGAGCAGCAGATATAAAACATCCAGTGCAATCAATACTTTATATTATTTGTTTTATTTTATTTTATTTTAGAAAACAATCCAAATCCCACCTGGTGTTCATACCTGCAGGGCTTCTAGTACCAAGAGCAAATATCCACCAGAACTCTCTCTCAAGTAGTCTATGGTGGAGATCCCCTTCCCAGGGAAGTTTATTAACCCTTTCTACACCACTAAATACAAAAGATACCATATTTACAATGTGCACATATTTGAAGTGTTTTGATGCATTAGAAAGATTCCTGTCATTGGAATAAGTGTTGTAATATGTGGGATATTATATTAGTATATGTATATATATATATATATATATATATATATATATATATATATATATATATATATACACACATACAGTACACTATTGACCAGGCCAGAATTCAGTTGACAATGGTTAAGTTGCCCGAGCCAACTAAATTTTAACATATCAAAGGGACAGCTGATGATCCTTTGATATGTTGATCTTATGCAAGTCTACCTAGGTATGTGAGGTATGGCCTGTTTATTTGAACATTTCAATGGGTACATTGTTTACATACTTAAGGATGATAGAGGACCATAGAAGAAGTATTTATTGATGGTAATTAGACTTGAGGGGGTATTCATGGGAAATGGTGATATGTTGGCCTAGTAAACATTTTAGAGACCCTAAATGCCATAGTCAGTAATTAATAGTAGGATCTTTTCATGCCAAGAGCAATACATTTGGTTGACCTAGCAGAACCCCCCCCCCCCCCCCGTGTCAGACCAGTACTTGAAAGGACATTCAAGCTGGCATTCAGTCAGTCTTGTTATTCTCCATGAATATGAAGGCACAGGCCTAGGAAAAATGGGACTCTGAAGGCTACTATTCTTTGTCATATTTACTCTGTTGATTTTGTCATGTGTTGCAAGTATCTTATGGACTCTGTTCTGTGTTGGAAGTCAATAAAATTAATCTCATCGTGTTGCTGCTGGAAACTACTCACATCATCAATATAATAACTACTAATTAATTATCTACCCACTGTACTATATCACTACAATAAGCTGCACCATTATAGTGTTCACTCATCCTGATCCTCAGAGATCTTTAGGTACAGCCTACATATTGCAGTGTGCATGCTGTGCATTCCACAACATATACAACATTCTTTGAGCCACAATTAATGAAATCTCAAATTGTGTATTCTCTGCCAGTGGATCAAGAGACAATGGTCTTGTTATTTATAATGTGCTTATCGCAGTAACGACAGGTTCACAGGACATAGCAGAAAGAGCCATGAGTGGTTAGCCATGTATGTCTGATACCACCAGATTGAAAAAGGCTAGGAGACAAAATATTACCAAGTGTCCTAGCATGTCTGCCTGAGAACCTGCACCCCGTAGAAAGCACAGGAACAAGATCCTAGTTCGCAGAGAGTACAGGCAGATATTTGGATATAATTCCTTTAATTTGGTTAATTTGCTGTGAAAAGTTGGTAACAAAAGTGACAGGATTAATTTTGTTAGATTCAGACAAATGCCTGTTGCTTGTCTTGGTAAGGAGTGTGTGTCTATCACTGTTCTTAGCTATTGTGACACCCCTATTAAAGTGTCAATGCTGGTAACCCCTCTCTTTAAGCCTCAAGATGATGATATTACATTCCTGCAAGAAGCTATCTGTGCTGGAACAATTCCATTGTGCTCTGATAAATTCCCCCACAGGAATAGAGCGTATGGTGTGGGATGGGTGACAACTCGTTGCCAGGAGCAACAAATTACCAGCACATTATTTCCTGAATGTATGGGTGTAAACAGTACCTGTTGTATGGTCCCCCACAAGAGTGACATCTAAATAGTTAATCATGCTACGATTACTCTCATGGCTAAACTCCAAACCAAGGTGATTGGTATTGACATGACGTAAGGGCAGACAGATCCATAACAGCCCCATCCCATACATGTAAGAAGTCATCAATTAATCTGCCATACCATCTAATGGCACCCGCACATGGATTAGAATGGGAGAACAGGAACTCCTCCTCCCATAGAGGCTTCTCTACATTGCAGGTAAAAGATCTGATCAGAAAACAAATTGTTATGCTGTAGAAAAAAATCAACTGACATGACCAAAAACTCTTTCAACTCTGCACCATATGTGCTATAATAATGTAGATGGAATCCCAAGGCACTCAGTGCCAAATTGTGAGGAATGCATGAATATAAAGAGTGACCCACAAATATGACTCCTGCCATCTAATGTCTTTAATGTGAGACAACACTGTGGATGTATCTTTAATATAGCCTGGCAGTCATTTTACCAGTGGCTTCAGGTATTGCTCAACCCATTCCCCAAGTTTTTTAAGCAGGGAGCCAATACCTGCAACTATCGGTCATCCCTTAAAGGAGTTGTAAAGGAAAACTTTTTTTTTGCTGAAATGACTGTTTACAGGGTATAGAGACATAATAGTTAACTGATTCCTTTTAAAAATTATTAAAAATAGATAAAAATCGCGGGTGGGGGGGGGGGGCCTGGAGGGCTCTGATGGTTGCAGGGGGGTGAGAGAGGGGCAGTGTGTGGTTTGGATGTGGGGGGAGGGGAGGGGAGGGTAGGGTTGTCTGTATGGGATGAGGTTGTGAGTGGGTGTGTGTGGAGGTGTGTGATTGGTGGGGTATGCATGGTTGAAGTTCTAACCGTTATTTCCACTGTTTGTTGGTTTCTTATGACCGAGGGGCAAATTTGGCCCTATTGGGGTGCCCCGTAGAATATTGTCCCTCCGTTGAGGGGATGGGGTGTTTAATTCTCAGGAAGGGGTAATGGTTTATTGTGTAGGACTGTTTGACCTGTGTGTCATTCTATGGCGATACTGTAACAACAATTGTACATTACTATTTGTTGAGTGTGCCTGTAGAAAATCAATAAAACATTTTCAAAAAAAAAAATAGATAAAAATCAATCATATAATGTACCTGCAGTTTCTAGTTTCGTTTTTGCATGTTGTTTCCTGCTTCTGTGATGTACAGAGCCAATACAGGGCAGTGATGGTTTGGAAAACAAAACTGATTGGTGCTGTGGGGTTTTAGACACACAGTAATCACACCTCCTTGATTAGTGACCACAAAGAGAAAGCTCCCAGTACTGTGGTCATCAGTAAACAGACAACCAGGAAGTGTGGAGATCAGAGAAAAATTACAGCAACTTGAGAGCAAAAACGAACAATGAGGACATGAAAACAGCACTGCTTTAAGGTAAAGGAAGTTATTAAGATAAAAAAAAATCCTTTACAAACCCTTTAACTGGAGTGTCACCTTTGTGCACCTTAGGTAAATGTTGAAAAAACTGAATAACCACACAATCCACCATAAGGGAGTCTGCTAATTTGTATGTCAAAACCCCCATTTCCTTCCCAGTATCTAGGAGCTGGGACAGTTGCTTTTGAAATTTTTTAGTTGGGTCAGTTTTTAGGATGCAGTATGTAGAGATGTCACTCAATTGCCATATTACTTCTGCCTTATATTGTAGTTCTCAGAAGAGAGGATCACTCCAGTGCTCCACCCTTGTCAGCTTCCTGTCTCACTATATCTTTCTGAGATTTCAAACAGGTAAGGGCTTACCTTTCAGACTTATTTAAATTGTCTGTGGCAAGGGTGGAGACAGTGGACAATCCTCTCTTTAGATCCACAAGATCCCCTTCCACTAACTGTTGAAACATTTCTACCGCTGAACTTCTTGTGTTAATGGGATAAAAATATTGATTGCCCTTGTTGATATCATTCTTGTCTATACCATACATACCCCCAGAGGAATCAGACTGGAGTCTCTCAAGAGTGGATATAGCAGTCAGATCCTGAAAATCAAAAGTGTCAGAGGAATCAATGTAATTTAAAACTAACTCTTGAGGTGCTGCATCCGACTCTAAATCAACAGGGAAATGTTTTCTTAACAAGATATTATAAACAAACCTATTCACATCCAAAAGAGTTAAGAAAATAGCAAAATGGGAGTGGGGTGCAAAGAACAGTCCTTTTGACAAAAGTGTGGTATATAAGTGTAGCGCTTAAACAATACAGTAAATAAATGCTTGCATCATAAATAGTGATCACTCACTGTGAACAAAAATTATGTGTACAATCCAAAATGATCTCTCACGATGGAAAAGCTAATACATGTATTAAGACTTAAAACACGAGTCCAAAAAAAATGTGGATGTGATAAATAAATAAATATATAGTCCACCACGTGTCACACGGATCTCTGGACGCAAACAGTAAAGTGCTTCTAAAAGTAACTTCTTGTGTATAACGTGATAACCCGCCACCAGTAGAAATGCAAGCTTACCAGAGCGTGTGGACTCAAAGAAACATTTATCTCTATGAGTCTAACAAACATGGATGCTGCTAAATGCCTGAAATCAAGACATCCAATCATCTACGGAGGTAGGTTCAGCCAAATGGGAGGTGAGCAGTGATGACAATTGCGCAAACTTGCCCTCAGTATAAATCAATGGTAAGAGGAGATGGAGAAGGAGAGAAGAGGCCACATAGCGTAATCTCGTTTTAAAAGGATAAAATTTAATAAGCAATTGCACTTACATGTTGTTGAAATATGCAGCGTGTATATGTATACAGTAGTGGAGTGGAGTCCTCTGACAAAAGTGAAATCTCAGATGTTGTTAAGAAAACATCAGTCAAATGAATAATATTACTGGCATCATTAGTGTGAGAGATCACCTTGCTAGTCCTTACTGTTTCTTGCTTTTTTCGAGGATACTTGATTCTTTTTGTTGCTCTGTCTTTCTCTCCTTGTCCTTCGTTTTTCTTTTTAGAGTACTTGTATTTAGGGTGTAACATGTAACATGTTCAGCATCCTCCCCTGTACACTGCTTTCCCTGTGACAGCAGGCAGAAGTTGCTATCCCCACACCCTCTGTTACATTTTAAAAACAGTGGCTTTGCCCATACAAACACATAATTTATTCACAGAGATCTGTGAATGAATAAACTACAAGTCCTGGCTTCCACCATGACAGACAGTGGGGGTTATTTATGAAAGGCAAATCCACTTTTCACTACAAGTGCACTGAAAGTGCACTTGGAAGTGCAGTCTCTGTAAATCTGAGGTGTAGATCTGAAATGAGGGGAAGCTCTGTTGATTTTATCATCCAATCATGTGCAAGCTAAAATGCTGTTTTTTATTTTCCTTGCATGTCCCTCTCATATCTACAGTGACAGCACTTTCAAGTGCACTTGTAATGCAAATTGGATTTTCCTTTAGTACATAACCCCCATTGTGTAGCTCTCAATGAACTGTGAGGGCACTGATGAGTGCCCTCTTAGTTCACCGACACTAGCTTCAGCCCTGTAACTGTCTGCCCACACAACAATATGGGCAGAGCGCCGTCAGGAATGTCTGTAGGTGCCTCACATTGCACTCGCGATCCACTGGTCATGAGTGAATTGCTTTGCAGGCTCCAGTGTAAAAAAAATATGATTTTTTTTTTAGCCTGCAAAATAATGTGCATTTATTATTTATTTATTTTTTACAAAGCGTGAACCTAGCATTTAATAAATTTGTAGTTTTGGATTAGTTAACTGTGACCATATGTACTGGTAAAAGAAAGTACAATAAGCAGCTTGTGGTTTGCACCTCTGAGGAAAGAAAAGGTGATTTCTGAAAGTATTGAAACATGTATCAGGAACTCATAAGTGTCTCCTTATGGTCAAACGCAGATAAGGGTAAAGGTTCTTGTCATCAGTGACATTATTCATGAAGGCAGACCTTATAGGGGAGATTTACTGAAATTGGTGCACACTGAATCTGGTACAGCTGTGACTAGTAACCAATCATCTTCCAGGTTTTACCCTAGGTTCACACTAACTGCAGGAATAAAATCGTTCAGCTGAACTCGCACAATTTCATTCCCGCATTTCAGTCCCGACTTCAGGGGGGCGATTTCAGAGAGATCTGTGCGGGTTTCTGCACAGATGTCAATGGAAATCACACACCCAAATCACATGCCAAATCGCATCAATGTGAACCAGGGCTTATTGTCAAAGCTTCATTGAACAAGGTGAAGTTTAAATCTGATTGGTTACTATGCACAGATGCACCAGTTTCTGTGTGCACCAGTTCTAGTAAATCTTCCCCTATCTGTCTACTTATTTTTCACTTTTATTTGTATTTATTCTTCATTAATATAATTTTCCTTATTATGTTGATATAGAATGGAGATATATGAATTGGACCTGCTTTGCTAATTTTACAAATATTTTTAAAAACTGATGTGGCAATTTTAATGTATGCACTAGCAACAGACAATTGATTGTATTGACTTTGTTTTTTATAATTTACAGCATATTTGATTTGGGTGGTATGACCTTGATTTAGTGGATTGAGCTTTTTACAAGTTCAACTGTGTTAGAACCTGCTAATGTGTGATGTAAATTGTTTTATGGCCTTTTCGATGCATTTTATATTGTGATATATATCTAAAAGCTATCTAAAGCACCTCCATAGGGAAGTGTTTTAATCTTGTTCGAGATTTCACACATTACTTGATGGAGGAATTTATGTCAAACATACCTCTCTCCTAAATGTACTTTGGTCTATTTTAGTTGTAGGAAGTTATTCTTAACTTTTTATATAGAACACTTCCTGCAGGAATTACTGCAAACAAGAACAAGGGGCATAAATGTGTGTTATATAACATTAAAGGTGATTTTTGAGTGTCTTATTAATGCTCTGCCTTTTACTGTTTACTGCATATCATAAAAGAACCCCATACATGTTATATTAACACACTGGAATTGTATAAGCACCACATGGAAAGAGAAAGAGAATTCAATGTAAATACCCAGCATACCCTGTTTTTTTCTTTTGGGACTTATTTGGCACTTGAATCAATCTTTGGCAATTCATATTGATCCATACATAGATTTTATGTCATCAGTGCTAACTAAATCATGGGAGTCATTTATTTTATAAGCAAGTTTTACTAACCCATCTCCACAGAGCTTCATCTGTTCAATGCAGAATTATACAATATTTGTGAATTGTATGACTCTCAAAAAATTTGAAAGGTGTTCATACTTATATATTAAGCAGAATAGAAAAAAAACACAAATTCAACTGGTTAGAAAACACAGAAGGATCACTTGCTGATACTGCACATGTAAACTGAAACTTTAACTAGGTATTAAGGCTAATTTGTTATTTTGTTCTAAAGGCTCAATTTAGGACTTACTTTCTTGACTTGCATGATTGACTTGACTTATGGAATTACGCAATGTAAATACTCTACCTGTGTCTATGTTTTAAAGTACTTGTTTCTAAGCATTATACATATTATTAGATTAATATATATGTAGAATCTGTTGTCTTCTTAGCTCCAGCTCCATGTTTTGCATTGCATCTGCAAATCTACTATCATACAGGGTCTGTTGGATTGAAAAAAAATAGACTGCATTCTCTAATAAAATGAAACAGCTACAACTCTCTTGATAGTTAGATACCAAGTGATCTAGGCCACGGAGGCTTTAGGTCACAGCTTCAAAGTGCCAAACAGCTTGAAAGCAGCATTTTTTTTTCTGTTTAGAGCAAGTAAGGACTCTTTTTTACTAATGGGATTTGCTGAATTTAACGCAAGCCTCTAAACCACTTTAGCCTCTGCAGCATATCTGTATGCCACCAGGTTGAAGTGATTATACCAAGATGATGGTTTTTACAGGCAGTGGAAGGTGTCTCCCCACCACCTTCTGCCATCTTCTCATGCTCTCCCATTCCACCAGGGAGCCCAGGAATGAAGTCGGGGGCTCCACCAGCTTACCAGCTTACCATAGAGATGATCTAGGACCAAAACATTCCCGATAATCTCTATGGTCGTAGAAACCATAAAAATTGTTTTGAAGAGTGACATGTTAGGTATCTATTTACTCAATGTAACATCATCTTTTATATTTTACCAAACAATTGAGTATTATTCTGTGTACTTGTGCATTAAAATTCATTAAAATATATTTTTTCCCAAAATATTGTGTTTGAAAAATCACTGCGCGAATACAGCGTGACATAAAAAAGTGCAACACCCATCATTGTTTTCTATAGGGCCCCTGCTTAAAAACATATATAATGTTTGGGGGTTTACCAATTAATAACTTTAGTAATTAATTTTCTAGCAAAACAATTCTGATTTAATACAATTGAAAAAATCTGTGAAAGTATTCAGCAAAATGGAACCGTCACCAACTCCCCCCCAAATCACAAACCTAATACCCACATAAATCAGCCGCAATCACCAAAATTCACTCTAAAACCCATTTCCATCGATGCCACTAAAAATATCATCGGGACTCTGCGTAATAGCACAGCACCCAATGACATCATACCCACTAAACTGCAGAAAGAAAGTGCCGATATACTGGCACCAGCTATCACGCAGCTCATAAACCAATCATTCAAGGAGGGCATGGTGCCTACCTTGCTGAAACAAGGTACAATAAAACCAATTCTAAAAAAAACTACCCTCGACCCCAAAGACCCAAACAACCCGAGGCCCATAACAGGTCTAAATGTTTTCTCCAAGGTAATGGAGAAAGTAGTTGTACAACAGCTGCAACTGCATTTAGACACCCATAAATTACTCGACCCGTTTCAATCAGGCTTCCGTCCGGGTCACGGGACAGAAACGGCGCTGCTCAAAATATGGGATGACGCTCTAGAGGCCGCAGATGAAGGAGAATCTTGTCTCCTGATACTGCTGGACCTAAGCGCGGCTTTTGACACTGTAGACCACGGACTACTACTGGCTAGGCTAGCTGAAGTAGCCGGAGTCGCTGAAGGTGTTTTACCCTGGTTCTCCTCCTTCTTGGAAAACCGATCACAAATAGTGAAACTGGGGTCTTTCACTTCTGAAAAACGTACGGTATCATGCGGAGTCCCACAGGGATCTCCCTTATCGCCCGTATTGTTTAATATCTATCTTTGCCCTCTCTTTGAAATCATCAGTTACTTTACCACTCCTATGCAGACGACACACAACTGTATTTCCGCATCTGCAACAAAAAGTATCATTCTCTTGGACTAGAGAAATGCCTTACTCTAATAGATAACTGGATGACAAACAGTAATCTTAAACTCAACGGTTCGTTTCACGCTAACCGGAAAAATCACCATGTCAACATGGACTCCCCCGCCCATTCTGGGTAAAACTATCACCCCTAGCACCAAAGTCAAAAGTCTTTGAGTCATTCTCGACAATGGATGCACAAATAGGGTCAGTAGTCAGCGGATACCACCATCTGCTGCGCCTACTATGCAGACTCACGCCCTTTATCCCAAAAGAGGACATTGCAGTCATGGTGGGAACAATCATCAATTCCAGACTCGACTATGCAAATGCCCTCTATCTAGGACTCCCCAAATACCAAATCACTCGTCTGCAAGTCGTTCAAAATACGGCCGCTCGACTAGTGACTGGAAAAAACCATGGGAATCAATCTCACCTTCACTGAGATCCCTTCATTGGTTGCCAGTAAAAGACAGAATCACTTTCAAGGCACTCTGTCGAATACATAAGTGTATTCAAGGCAACGCCCCCCAATATCTATGCGAAAAAATAAAAGCCCATAACCCCAATCGCATTCTGCGATCCACCAATCAAAACCTACTCCAGATACCCAAAGGAGATCGAAGATTTGCAGTCCAGGGACCTCACCTGTGGAATGCACTACCAACCACCATCCGACTGGAGTCGGACCACTTGGCCTTCAGGAGAAAGATTAAAACCCATCTCTTCTGAGGTCAAGGGGTTTCTTACCCATGAAATGGATACAGCGCCCAGAGGCGATTCAGTTCGCATGTGTTGCGCTTTACAAGTCTCTCACTCACTCACTCACATGTAGGAAAGAAATGGCAGAATAGGCCACATAAAGAGTAAATTTAGGCTTCATTCACACCTGATTTCAAATGGATGCAAAACGCGGGACGCATTTGTGATGCCATTACTTCTAATGGCACCCCAATTGCACTGTGATTTTGCTGTGATTGTTGCGTGGTGAAGTGTGCTGCTAACACTGTCTTTCAAAAGAAGCTCATGTTTTTTTTGATTGACAATCACTGCAAAGTCGCGGTGCGATTGGGGTGCCATCAAGAAGTGATGGCATCGCAAATGCGTCCTGTGTTTTGCAGCAATTTGAAAACGTGGGCGGAATCATGGCATTGTCGCACGCGATCAGGTGTGAATAGAGCCACTTTAAAAACATTTTGTTTGAAAGGGTCTCAGTATTGGTAACTTGCCAAGATAGATAAGATAGACAAACCAATTAACTGTATTTTAAACTATGCAATGGTCATTTGGTACATTTCTTTTGTTTTTCGTCATCTTATTTGCCAAGATCATAATTCACTGATGACATAACAAATGCATACAGTGCAAAATATATACAATGGCATTTAAAACACAATTCTTTAAATATAAATATTTATAGCTGCAGTTCCTTAGTTTCACCTCAGAGCGCCGCTGTTTGACCAATAAGGAGAAGAATACAGATCTGGAGATCCACTGATATTTTTGTCACTCACACACACTGCAAATCTGCAAGAAGAGGCACAGCCATTTTCTGGATTTCTGTGCACTCAAAAATATAGAACTTACTTTTGCATTTGTGGCTGGATTAAGCAAATAAACTTGTGTGGACTAGACATTTTATTCCAGATAACAATTGCTGAGAATGGATGGGTGGAAATTTCACACACAGGCATACAAAGGAATCAAATGGCAAGTATTATTTTGCTTCCTATTCTCCTGGCTATGTCATTCAATCTTTGGTCAGATTCATTATTCCATTGTTGAAGAGATGAGAAAAGACTCTGTTATAGCAAATATTGCAGATGATCTTGGATTAGATATTAAGCTGCTCTTATCTAGAAAACTAAGAATTGTATCACGTGTTGCAGAGAAATATTTTTATGTGAATTTAGACAATGGAAATCTGTATGTGAAAGACAGGATAGACAGAGAGACACTGTGTGGGGCAGAAACTACCTGTTTTCTAACCTTTGATGCTGTGCTTGAATATCCTTTTAACATTGTTAAGGTCAGAACTGAAATTCAGGATATAAATGATAATTCCCCCAGATTTACTCCTGATACATTTTCTTTGGAAATCATTGAATTAGCTCTACCTGGAACAAGACTAACATTACAGATTGCAGAAGACCTTGATGCTGGTGCTAATTCAATAGACACATACGAGCTCAGTGATAATCAGCATTTTACACTAACTGAAAGTATCAGTCCAGATGGGAGCAAATTTCCCGAACTTGTGTTAGAAAAACCTTTAGATCGAGAGACACTTAAAGAGCATGAATTAATTTTAACAGCATTAGATGGAGGACATCCTGTGAGGTCTGGAACAGCTGTAATAAAGATCATTGTCACTGATGCTAATGACAATGTTCCAGTATGTACTCAGCAACTGTATAAAGCCAGTGTGATTGAAAGTATTCCAATCAATACCACTATAATTACTGTAAATGCAACTGACAAAGATGAAGGTATCAATGGACAGATTACATATTCGTTTAGCAAAACATCTGGTAATATCCATCGTACAGGCATGTTTAACATTCATCCCAGTAATGGTGACATTAAGATAAAGAGAACTTTAGACTTTGAAACAGCAAGAAATTATGAGCTCTCTGTACAAGCAAAGGACAGAGGGGGTTTTGTTACTCATTGCAAAGTATTGATAGAAGTCATTGATGTCAATGACAATGCTCCTGAGATATTAATTAGTTCCTTGACTAATCCCATACCTGAGGATTCTGCAGTTGGCACTATGATAGCTCTAATTGAAGTTCATGATCAGGATTCTGAAGAAAATGGAGTGGTTGACTGTCAAATTATCGAAACAGTACCTTTTGATTTGATTGTGTCATCTGACAATTATTACAGAATAGCTACAAAATCTTCTATGGACAGAGAACAACAGTCATCTTATAATATTACAATTTTTGCTACTGATGGAGGATCTCCTCCACTTTCCAGCAGAAGAACCATCAAAGTGGACATATCAGATATTAATGACAATCCACCAGTTTTTATGAAATCTACTTATATTGCTTATGTGCCAGAGAACAATTTACCAGGAGCCTTAATATACAGAATACAAGCTTCTGATCCGGACAGTGGAGACAATGCCAAGATTTTTTATTCCATTTCAGGCAACAGTTCAGAAGTTCAGCCTGTGCCTTCCTTTTTATCTATTAACATGGAAAGTGGAGTTCTCTATGCTCAGAAATCATTTGATTATGAGCAGTTCAAGGAGTTGATAATAGAGATAACTGCCAGAGACAGTGGATCCCCATCTCTGAACAGCAGTACAACACTAATTATACATATAGTAGATCAGAATGATAATGTACCAAAAATTCTGTACCCATCTCCAGAAATCGGTGGATTACCTATCTTTGAGATGGTTCCTTTATCTTCTGAACAAGGTTCTCTAATAGCAAAAGTTGTTGCAGTGGATGAAGATTCTGGACATAACTCTTGGCTCTCTTATCATTTCCTTCATGTGTCAGAGACATCACATTTTATTATTGATGAATACACTGGGGAAATAAAGACATCACGTGTCTTTCAAGAAAAAGATCTATTAAATCATAAGGTTGTGGTGATGGTGAAGGACAATGGGATCCCCTCTTTCTCAGCTACAGTCACTTTAAGCCTTGTTGTTGCAGATAGCTTCCAGCAAGTGGTTCCTGAAGTCAGCAATCATGTCAATAAAGATCCTCAAATCAGTTTGCAGTTATATTTAGTTATTGCATTGGCACTGATTTCCTTTTTATTCATTGTGACAGTAATATTGGTCATAATATCAAAATGTAGAGAAACAAAGCATGCACCAAACTTTGGATCTATAAGTGCTGGTCTGTATCCTCCAGCTGATCCCAGAATACTCTCCATGTATAGCGATGGAACGTTACCTCTTCCCTACTCATATAATGTGTGTGTGGCTCTGGACCCAACGGATGACTTCACCTATGTAAATTCTAAGCAAACTATCCCTGTAGATAATCTTATTGACACGGATGATTCTGGTCTTGGAAATGACAGCTTACAACAGGCTTTGCCACCTAGCAGTGAGGTGAGTAAACATTAACCATTTATACTTTTGTATAGTGTTGATAATGTTTATAACATATATGTTTAGAGTGGCACACTAATTGATAAGCGAAGAGATATAGAAAGCATAATTTTTTTATAAAAAATATATTACTAATAATTAGCTTTTCGTATTTACAATGTTTCTTGTGCTTATGACTGTACATCAAGGTGATATATTTAGCCTGACACAGTAATTTGTGTTTAAAATCAACTATCTGCAATATATTCTGTTCAAGAAAGGTAGTGTAAGTTGTTGTAAACCCTTACAGACCACTTTATGCTACAGGTACGTCTATAGTAAGGCTTACCTGTAGCTACCCAGGATATCTCCTAAACATGTACAGTTTAGTTTCACCATGTACTGCATGCCCAACCTGTGATCTGATACTCGTCATTTCCCTGGTACTATTTGAGCATTCCCCCCCCCCCTTGTCTCTTCTCTTCTTTTGCGATTTCTATTATTATGTGTAGTGCAGGGGGGTGTGCCCATGCATGGACGTTCATCTTCTTTGTTAACTCACTATGCTTTATCTTGTGTTCAATGCTGCATTTACTGCTGATTTATGTATGACTAATGTCTGGCAACTGTTTTATTACTCTGTCTGTTTACATCAATAAACAACCTTTTGTTAAAAAAAAAACATGTACAGTTTGCTGTACAGTTGCTTCAGTGAATGTGCCTTTACTGGCGGCTCCCACATGTACGGGAGTGACATCATCGCGGCTCCGGCCAATCACAGCGCCGGAGCCGCGATACCCGGAAGTAACCCCTGGGAGAGATGGCCGGAGGGGGGAACGAGGACTGCTGTGGGGGCTTCGATGCAAGGTAAGTCATTGAGGTTACAATTTCCTAACTCATAGAAACTTTGTTTAAAAAAACATTCCTGGTGCACTTTTCCTTTCTAGTCGTGCTTATGAGTTTTTTTTTTTTTTTTTTAAATGGTTGATCCACAATACAGGCATGAAATTGGTTAACTTTTTTTTTATATGTAATCATGAAAGAAAATGCAAACAAGACATATGTGGTCTGTACCCCTGAAAATCATAAAAAAAAATATTCTGAGAGTATTCAAGCATGCATCAGACTTAATTGGTTGCTAATGGTCACATGTAGATCAATGTTAAGGGTCATGTCATAAGTGCCATTTTTCATGAAGGTTATGTGTGACATTATTTTGCTCTTTAATTTGTATTTAATCTTCAATAATATATTTTCCCATTTTTGCAGACAGGTCAGTTGTAATATGTGTAGAATAAACTTCACAATTAGTTTTAATGCAAGCATAGCAAGTATGCAAGATTGGTTCAGATATTGTTTAGTATTTTTATTTATTTGATTATAATTGTGTAGACTTTCCATTAATAATAATCCCCCCTTTAGCTTTACTTATTATGTCTCAGTCTGTCTTTTTAATTTGAGGGTCAGGGGTCAGAGGTCATGTGAAGATTGACAGGTACTAGCGTGTCAATAGCCAGACCTAACACACTAATTTCTAACTGCTGAAAGAAAGTAACCACATTACATAACTGAACCGCATAACTAAAAAGGATAGAATCAATCTCAAGGCTTCTTGGTTGGATGCTGTTATGCATATTCAGAACCTGGGAGATGGTATGTGAGCTGACGCAATTCACAGGGCAGCAACTGTTAGGCTTTGGCTGATATAAAACTGTAAGAGTCACACTGAAAGCCAGTAAACCTACATAAAGGGAAAATATACATTTTTTAACACCATATTAATGACTTAGCTTAGGAATTTTAAGTATGGCTTGCTCTTTTTAATGCTTGATCCTGCTATAATAGTATATATCATGCTTTGTACTGTTCTGGTATAAACATGAGGTTGATGTGCAAGTAACTAGTACTGGAAAATATTTACAGTATGTGGTGGTGTTCAATAACTGATCTGGTCTGGGTCTGTTATGGCAGACTTACTACTGTGTTTCAAAAAATCCTCTGGTTTTGACAATTGTAACTATGCATATACCATATCCATGGGTTCCTTCTAGAAGCTGAAACTCACTGCAGTAGACACCACTACTACAGTGCTGCATTGTAAAAACAGGAGGTATGCCCAGTTGTCAAAGGTGCCATTCAGAAATCACGTTTCTTAGTGAATGAAAAGTGTTTTCAAAATTGGAAGAGGTAGAGAGAATTTGGTGACGTGACACTCTCTACCTTGTCCAATCAGAGAAGGCAATGCATTCATTGAAAAAATGCAAAACATTTTCAGAATGGTACCCATGTTGACCTCCTGTGGTCACAGTGTAGTGGGGCAGCTGCACAGCCTGGGACCCAAAAGCTAGTAGAGTGACTTTAGTAGAGGTGTCTACTTAAATGATTTACAGCTTATAGAGGGATATCTATGTAACTTCATTGCAATACAGTGTGATTGATTTACTAGAGTAGACAGTATCCACCTACCAAAGTATCAATGTTCACTATGCAAAGTGGACAGTAGTGAATATGGTGAAGCTGTGCTCACTTTAAATGCCGAACCATGTACAAACAAAAATATAATTTTCTTTTCTAGGCACATGGTGATTAGGTAATCAAAGTGAACTAAGTGTCCCCCTATTGACTAACATTAACATTGCTATTTTAGCAAGGTGAACAGCTTCTATTCATTCAGTAAATCAACCCCACTATGTTGTTCAAATCGTTAGGGGCTAAAGCACAAGCCCATGTTTCTTGTTCAAGTAAAAGAACAGTAATGTTTTAAGGAATTTATTTGGTTTAGAGAGATTTTTGAGAAACAAGATAACCCTTTTACAATACATTTCTTAGACACTCCAGTTTTAAATGTATAGTTGTGTTTAATTACATGAGTTGATATAGTTGTAGTTCTTTGGTAAATGGGACATCGAGATTAATTTGATAATTTGTATGAGCTTGGCGTGCATGTGTCATGAGTGGTTATGTGCAATACACATTTTTAAAAATATTTATATAAATATATGGAAATTATTAATATTATTATTATTATTATTGTTTTTGCTGGTAGCATTATTTTTTTTCATACTGAGACAAGAACTTATACTGTACACTAGCTTCAAGGAAAAAAAATACTCATGAAACAGATGAAAGACAGTAAATTTGGGTTTTACTCCAAACTCTATTTTTTGCTTTAATATTTCATTTTAATTTAGCATGATTTGATAGCTCAAACAGTAAATACTCTTAATAAAACTTGCAGTGGCAGTTCCTCAGTTTCACCTCAGAGCGCCACTGTTTGACCAATAAGCAAAGGAATAAAGAATTGGAGATCCACTGGTATTTTCAACACTTATATATACATTTACAGCAGATCTGTAAGAAGGGACACAGCCATTTTCTGGATTCTCTTTGTATAAAGCTGCTGGTTTCTTGCATTAAACTATTTTGTACATCCGCCTTACTCCACTGGATTATAAATACACAAGGATGCAGAAGCAGAACATGTCTGGGCTAAGACAACATGTCAAGGAGACAAAGGAATCAGATGGCAAGTAATATTTTCGCTCCTAATTTTCTGGCTGTGTCATTCAATCTCAGGTCAGATTCATTATTCATTGTAGAAGAATTGAGGAAAAGACTCTTTTATAGCCAATATTGCAAAGGATCTTGAATTAGATATTAAGCAGCTCTCTTCCAGAAAACTGAGAATTGTATCACGTGTTGTTGAGAAATATCTTTATGTGAATTGTAGGTAATGGAAAACCTGTATGTGAAGGACAGGATAGATAGAGAAACATTGTGTGGGTGCAGAAGCTATCTGCTTCCTAACCTTTGATGCTGTGGTTGAAAACCCCTTAAAATATATTTAGAGTCAAGATAGACATTGAGGACATAAATGATAATCCTCCAGTGTTTTTATCCTGACACATTCACATTTGAAGCAATTGAATCAACCTCACCAGGATCCAGATTTACTTTGCAGAATGCAGAAGATCCAGATTTTGTATTAATTCAGTACAGACCTATAAGCTTAGTGATAACAAGCATTTTGCACTGAGTGAGAAAATCAATTCAGATGGAAGTAAATTTCTTGAACTTGTACTAGAAAAATCACTAGTCGAGAATCTCAGAATGTACATGAATTTTTATTAACAGCTACTGATGGAGGAAAACCTATAAGATCTGGCACTGCATTAATAAAAATTATTGTCACAGATTCTAATGATAATTTTCCAGTATTTACACAGACAGTATATAAAACCAGCACAAGTGAAAATGTGCCAATTAATACCACAATCATTACTGTGAATGCCACTGACAAAGATGAAGTAATATGAGAAAAATAAAATATTCGTTCAGCCGAACATCAGGAAATGTACACCGCACAGGAGCATTCAACATTAATCCAACAACTGGTGAAATCAAAATAAATAAGAAGTTAGATTTTGAATCTACAAGAAACTATGAACTGTCAGTACAAGCAAAAGATGGAGGTGGCCTTTTCACCCACTGCAAGATATTAATAGAAGTCATCGATGAAAATGATAATGCTCCTGAGATATCCATCACCACACTCTTTTCTCCTGTTCCAGAAGATTCCATGTCTGGAACAGTAATAGCGCTAATTGAAGTGGTTGATCAAGATTCTGGAGAAAATGGATACATTGATTGCAAGCTAATAGAACAGCCTCCTTTTAGTTAGTATTGTCATCTGACAGTTATTATAGAATTGTTACAAACAGGTGAAATTAGACAGAGAAAAGGCATCAGTTATAATATCACAATTGTAGCTACTGACAGAGGATCTCTCCACTTTCCAGCAGAAGAACCACCAGATTGGAAATATCAGACGTTAATGACAATCCACCAGTATTTAATAAATTGTCCTATATTGTTTATATCCAGAAAACAATTTAGCAGTGCCTTAATATACAGTATAAAGCTTATGATACTGATGCTGGAGACAACGCTAAAATTATTTATTCAGTATCCAAAATAAATGGAGATGATTTCCTGTGTCCTCTTTCCTTTCCATTAATATGGAGACAGGAGATCTTTATGCTCAGCAATCTTTTGATTTCGAGCAGCAAAGGAAGTTTTCAGTGCAAGTAACTGCCAGAGACAATGGATCCCCATCTCTGGGTGCCAACACAACATTATTGATCCGTGTAATGGATCAAAATGATAATGCTCCAAGAATCTTGTTCCCATCACCACGAAGTGGTGGCCAGGATGGATTTGAGATGGTTCCTTTCACAGCTGAACCTGGGTCTTTAATAACAAAGGTGGTTGCAGTGGATGAAGACTCCGGACATAACAGCTGGCTTTCTTATCATTTCGTACAAATATCAGAACCATCAGTGTTTGTCATTAATAAACATACAGGAGAAATCAGAACATCTCGCATTTTTCAGGAGAAAGATATACTGAATCAGAAGGTTGTGGTGTTGGTGAGAGATATGGCATTCCATCTCTCTCATCTACAGTCACCCAAACTTCATTATTGCAGATAATTTCCAACAGATTGTACCTAAACTCAGCAATCAACTTCCTGATGAAAATCCTCAGTCACACTTGCAAATGTACTTAGTGATTGCTTTAGCACTGATTTCTTTGTTGTTTATTATAACTGTTATATTGGTCATTATATCAAAATGCAAGGAGTCAAAACCATTACCAGACTTTGGAGCATTAAGTTCAAACCTCTATCCTTCAGTTGATCCCAGGATACTTTCTATGTATAGTGATGGAACTTTATCCTTCCCCTATTCCTATGATGTTTGTGTGGCTTTGGACCAATCAGAAAATGATTTTGGATTTTTAAAGTCAAATCAAAATGTCGCTGTAGATAACCTGATTGACACTGGTGATTCAGGTCTTGAAAAAGAGAACTCAAAAGAAGCATTTGCATCCTCTGGAGTCATTCAGGTAAGTCATAATATCTACATTTAATAATGTCCCCATGGGTGGTGTATAGTTGGTCCTAAGCTCATTATACCAGTTTCATTATTGAACTATGTTAGGGAAGTGTCCACTAGTTTAAAATATTTGTTGTAGATTGAGGCAAGTACATGAGAGGCATTAAACATAAATAAAGTAACATTTCTGGTGTGACAGTCTTCAGATTAATGTCCCAGTGTAACTTTATAAAGAACTCATCTGTGATCAGTGAATAAGCAGATAGTGATCACTGGTAAGTTATCATTATATCCATCCCTGATGTCTGATTGATGAAACTCATAGGTGGGGCTTAGGCATGTGACTTTACCCCAAAAAGAGCACCCAATCGCATCTGTCAGTAAGTTCTGGTGGAGCAGGCACTGCATGTAATGACAAAGCTGTTGTTCCTTAGTGCCATAACTAGCACCCACTAATGTGAGTGAAATGGGTTATTGTTTTTACGCACATTTTTAATAAACAGTTTTACGCTATAAAAATGTAATCTTACCTCCTCCTTGTGTATTTGGAACTCTCTTGAAAGTGAGCTGGTTTGCCTTGGAAGTTTACAGTATAAGAATGTGCAAATTACCAATCTAAAGGGTCAGAGCTAGTAGTGAGTAGTTTGAACAGCAGGGTGGAGGATCCACAGACTAGAGTATAGTTCACCCAGAGTGTTTTACTGTTCGACGACAAAATACTGCAGATTCTACTTATCTCATAACAATGGATTTGGATGAAAATAGACTATATGCACTGGACACTTTTGATTGCAGTTAAAGTACTCACAGAATGTGTGGTTCTTGCACTTTATATTGTTATTATTGTTTACAGTTTTTGCAGCAAGGCACTTTGGAGAATGATTTTTTGTTTCCAATGTTTTTATTAAATTTCCAAGTAGAAATACAATAATAGGACAGGTGTCTGTCCAAGCAGTATAATTCAAGTTACAGGTACGAGTCAATGAGAATACAACAGTATAACCAGCGCATGAGAGTTACCCAAATTTTTATACCACAAAACTGTCAACGGATATATAGGAAAAAAAGATAAAAAAAAAATGGGGGGATTAACCAGAACTACTACCGGGCCTCCCGGCGGGGAGCCCAACTGATCTCAAAGACCCGTTACTCAGTAAAACAAGAGTAATATGCATCGGGCAATAAATAATAATGAGAAAAATAAAAAGAACAGAAAAGCACCAAAGAGAAAAAGACTAGAAAAACAGGAAAGGAAGGAAGAGAAAGAAGGAAGAGATGGGGGGGAGCACTCCAGCATCAAGGGTCATTCACCAGTAGTAATCTACATCTCACGTAGTCGTGAGATAGTCCATCCAAGGGTCCCAGATTCCTGTGAAACAATCTGCAACCTTGTCTGCCAGGATGGCGGATAGCCTCTCATTCCACCATTATCCAAGATATTTAGCCTTCAGCAGATAGAAAGGATCGGTGGGGGACCTCCAGGACCTTGCTATTGAAATCCTAGCCGCTGTAAATATGTATGCTATTAGCTTTTTTGTACATTTCGATATTCCCTTGATCGGACGTCCCAACAGTGCATCCAGGGGCGACTTACGGAGATTGACCTGAGTCAGTGAGTATATAAAGTTGTACGTACGGATCCAAAACCGTCTCACCTTCGGACATAGCCACCAGACGTGGTACATAGTACCGTCTGCAGCGCAACCCCTGAAGCAACCGCGGGGACGCCCAGGGACAAAGGTTGCCACTCGCGGCCGGGGACCATGTACCACCTCAACAATACCTTGTAATTTGCTTCTATCAAAGAGGTATTAATAAAGTTTTAGAGGCACTTTGCGACAATGTACCCCACTCAGCAAAGGTCCAGTGGCTCACCCGTATCCTGCTCCCATTTCAGCATATAGTCTAACATTTTGGGAGCTAGAGGATAGGAGACTATAAATCAGGGATATTGTCCAGAATGTTTGTCAAAGGTCGTACAAAGGTGCTCCATGGGAGTACTAGTAGTAACGTCAGAAGCACGATTCAGTGATGACAAAAAATGGGCAATTTGTGTATAATGGAAAAACTCAGCATTTGGGAGTTTATATTTCTCCTGCAGGACAGACCTCGAGAGAACTCCCCTGTTGGTCACAGAAGTCCGCTATCCTCAATAGACCCTTGTTGGTCCACCAGGTAAAGTCCTGGGGGTGGAGACCCGGGATAAACAGAGGATTACGAAACAGTGGTGCCAGAGGCGTATGTGGGGACTTAAACTTGTGTTTGGGCCGTTAGGCGGTCCATAGGCTGAGAGAAAATGACAGAGACGGACACATTATGGGCGGCCTCTCCTTCCCCTCCAAGCCACATTAAGTGGAGATCTCTCTGTCTGCACATACGGAGGACTCCAATTCCATCCAGAGCGGCCTGGGTCGAGCTGTATGGAAGCGGGTCAGATGGGCCAATTGAGCTGCATGAAAGTATCTGAGAAGATCAGGCACACCCAAACCCCCTCCCACTTTAGGAGTGTACAATGTCCGTCTGTTCACTCTGGGCCTCCCGTGAGCCCATATAAAATCAAGCAATTTAGCCTGGAATCTTTTGAGGTCCGCACCCACTATTGCAATCGGAAGGGTCCTGAATAGGTACAGCACCTTGGGGAGAATAGTCATTTTGATAGAATACAGCCTACCGAACCACGACGGAGGACTCCGAGACCATCTCTGAAGATCATCCAGCAGTCTACGAAACAGGGGGGGGTAGTTTCTCTTATATAGAGTGGAGAGGGTCGGGGTCAGGAAGATGCCCAGGTAAGGCAGGGCATCCTTCTGCCAGTTAAAAGTGAATAACTGTTGAAGGGCTCGAACTATGTGAGGTGGCAGGGAGACATTGAGGGCCTGGGATTTAGACTGATTCACAGATAGCCCCGAAAATGTTGCAAATTTTCCTAAGACGAGATTCAAATGGGGTATAGAGGCAACCGGGAAGAAAGAGCAAGAGGATGTCATCCGCAAACATAGCGCATTTATGCTCTCGGCCCCCACAGCTGACCCCTAGGATGTCCGATGTGTTCTAATCTTAATAGCGAGAGGTTCTAAGGCCATAATGAACAGCAGGGGGGAAAGTTGGGCAGCCCTGTCGGTACCCCTACCTATGTGTATGTCCGGGGATCGATAGCCTTTAACCGAGAGACTCGCAGTCGGGGCTGTGTAGACCGAGCGAAGCGTCGTCAAAAAATTTGACCCAACCCATACCGCCAAGTATGAAAAAAAGGTAATTCCAAGACAGGGAATCAAATGCCTTACACAAGTCCAATGACAACAGCAAGGCACCCCGCTTCCCTCCCCCATCCCAACCAGAATTCAGGGCCGATATTATGTCTATAACGCGTCTGGTCTGATCCGAGGCCTGCCTATGAGGCACAAAGCCCACCTGATCAGGATGGATGTATTTAGGTAAAAACCCATTCATACGCGTGGCTAGTACCTTGGTTAGCAATTTAAGATCGACATTTATCAACGATATGGGGCGGTAGTTCGCGCAATCGCCGAGATCCTTATTAGGTTTAGGAATGACGTGTATAAAGGCCCTATTTTCGTGTGGCGGGAGGGGAGAACCCTTTCTCAGGTCATTAAAAAAGGCGCAAATATGTGGGATCAATATCTCGGCGTACTTACGATAGTAATGGCCTGTGAAGCCATCAGGGCCCGGCGATTTCGATGGATTTAGGGATTTAATAGCAACTGCAATTTCACCTGGTGTAAACTCTGCCTCCATTATCTCCACATGGTCCGTGGACAGCGTGGGAAGGGGCAAGTCTCGCAGAAAGTCTTCCGCCTCAACCGCATCGAAGGTCCTCGGGGGTGTGTATAATTTAGAGTAGAACGCAGAGAATTCTTGGAGTATGGACTGGGGATTTTGAGTAATCAATCCAGATCTCAATCGCAGTTTAGGGAGACCAGGACTAAACGGCCGAGGAGTCAATTTTCTTGCTAATAGTGTATTTGGTTTATCGCCTAATGTGTAATATCGGTGGCGGGCCCATCGTACGGATTTTTCCGCCTTAGTGGTCAGGCTCAAGTTCAGGGCTGTCCGGGCCTCATCAATCTGGTTTCTAAAGTCAATATGTGGGTTAGCTGTTTGGTCGCGCATAAGGCGATCAAGCTCATCCTCCTGATGTCGGATAGCCTGATCCCTTTCCCGTTTCACTCTAGAGGCCAATTGTAGTAGTACCCCCCGAATGGTGACCTTGTGGGCAGCCCAGAGTGTTCCAGGAGAAACCCCCGGGGAGGAATTTTCCTGAAAGTAGAGTTGAATAGCCCTCTCCACCTCCTTTTCAAGGACAGGGTCATTCAACAGGGACTCATTTAAACGCCACGGCGAAGGGTCTGACTTCGACCAAAGGTCTGTCAACACCATTTGAACCGACGAGTGATCTGACCATGCCATAGGAGAAATTTTTGCCGACGAGACATACGGAAGCAAAGGGGAGAGTGTGAACAGGTGATCTATGCGCGAGTACGTTTTGTGGACATGGGAGTAATACGAGAAATCCCTGGCGGTAGGATGGAGGTCCCTCCAAATGTCTATTAGGTCATAGCTGTGAAGTAGTCGTGCCATAGCGCTGCTCCGTCTAGGGACGTGTCTCAAAACATCTCTCCCAGGGTTAGATTTATCAAGAACCCGATCTAACGAGGTATTGCTATCTCCCCCAAACACCACGTGGCCCGCTACGTGAGGCATTATTACGTCTAACATGGAGCGAAAAAAGGACAATTGGCCTACATTAGGGGCGTAATAGGAGAGAAAGGTCACCTCCCTATCGTTAATCTTCCCCACCACCATGACATAGCGGCCTTCCTTGTCTCTAATCACAGTTGAGGGTGTAAAGGGAACCTTCTTGGCGAAACAAATCGCGACGCCACGTTTTTTATCGGGGCCATTAGACAAAAAAAATGTTGTGTATCTCGAATGTAAATATCTAGGGGCCGAGGTCTTAGAAAAATGTGTCTCCTGTAAAAGTAGGACGTCCGCCCTCATTTTGTAATAGTGCTGAAATGCTTTAGACCGTTTGGTAGGGGAATTAAGGCCCTGAACATTATGAGTCAAAATAGTGTAGCCTGCTGGATGTTTAGGGGTCATAATGGTTCGGTCTACTGTACTCACGGTTTAGAAGGCTCAGAAATCGAACTGTAGAAGTCCCCCGAAGCCCCCACCATACTTTGTTTTGACGCTGGAGTGCACCCCAGAAGAGAGAAGCTTGGAGAAAGGAAAAATAAGTTAAAGTAGGAAAAATAAAGTACAAATAAATCAAAACAGTGAGCATCACCTCGTTCTCCCCTCCCCTTCCCCCCCCCTCAAAAGAGGGAGAAAAAAGGAGGAAGAAGAAAAGAGAAGGAGGAAATAGCAAAAAAGAAAAAAAAAGGGACTCCGCAGTGTAAACAACAACTGCAGAGTATCTTATGACACACCGTAAACCGGTGTGTCCCTGGGAGTAATCAACTACCAGCACTTAGCGTAAAGTCGCCTCCACCAACTAGGAGGAGGCAAGTTCACTTCAAGTGGCACGCGTTTCCACCTCAGCCCAATTCAGTCGCAAAATGAGGAGAGCGGGCTGAATCGGTCAATAGAGGTCTATAAGGAGAGCAAGGAGGGACTCAGGCCCAAGGGCCACATCCAGGTCCGTCACCTTACCGGAAAGCTAAAAAACGGTACAAACTTAGAACCAAAACATAAAATATATATAAAAGAAACATAAAGGTTAAGACAGAGAACCCAATCTCAGGGTGGTCTCAAACACTGTCCAACCAAACCACGGCCATCGGTCAGAGAGGGCCAAACCATCACAACCTGTAAGAAAAGGTAAGCAAAGTCACAGGCATTCAGGTGTTCAAGGTGGACTTCTTGCTCTTATTAGAGCGGCCTTGCTGGGACCAGAGAGGGGACACTGGCCTATCCCTCATCTCAGAGGCGCCGGAGGGGACTCTTGGATCTGTCGAGAGTAGTCCCAATTCCCGAAGCAGCTCTTCTCCAGACTGGAAGGTAGAAAAGGAATGGGGTTTCCCCTTGTATGAGAAGGAGAGTCTAAACGGGAACGACCATCGGTATTTAATGCGGTGATTAATTAGGTGGCTCAAAAGAGGTTCAACGCCCTCCTTTTCTGAATCGTCGATTGGGATATGTCGGCAAATATCTGAACCGAATGTTCCAGGAGGGGCACGTTTCCCTGTGACCTAGCTGCCATCATCACCTTCTCCTTAATTCTATAGTAGTGTGGCTTGACGATAATATCACGTGGTAAACCGTCAGGTCTGGGAGCCGTCAGGGCACGATGGACCCTATCTAACTCTAACTGATGAGGGGAAATGTCCGGTATCAGCTGTGTCATCAATGCATGGACAGCCTCCTCTAAGTCAAGGACCGTCTCCGGGAGACCACGCACGCGAAAGTTGTAGCGCCTGGACCTATTCTCCAGATCTTCGATCTTTGCGTTGGCCTGGTCCAGTTGGTCTTGCAGGGAGGTGATCATCCTGGAATTTTGGTTCACACGTTTAACTGTGCCATCCATTTTAGTCTCAATACTGTCCAGTCGTTCTCCAATGTTTTGAAAATCAGCCTTCATTCCGGATGTGATCATTGTACATGCCTTTGTCAATTCTTGCTGTAACAGGGCGGAAAACCTAGCCAGCAATACCGTATCTCCAGAGTAATGGGCAGTAGCGGTTACTGGGGCCTGCGATAGCGCAGAGCTAGTCTGGCTGTAGGACAGTTCAACAAGTTCCGCCATTTGTCTATCAGTGGAGGAGACAGGGGAGGCAGAGAATAGGAGTGCTCTGTCAGGGGAGCTGGAAGATGGAGAGTGTTGTGAGCAGCCAGTCTGTGGGGAGGGGAGCGGGTCTGGGGACTGTGAGGAGAAGGGATCTCTGTGCACCTCAGCTTGGATCGAGACAGAGCCAGGGCCCCACGCTGTGGTTGTCGGCGCAGAGCGCACACTGCCCCCCTTCCCAGTACCTGAGTCTCTCATCGCCATCTGAGTCATGGAGGGCTGCAGGGGTGGGAAGTCATTCACCGCCTCCATCGGCAGCTGTGTCATCCAAGGGGATCCCGGATTAAGCTGGGGACTCTCCCTCACCTCAATCCCTCCACTGCGTTCCTCGGCGGTCCGGGGAGATGAAGGCTGAGCCTGGGAGCCGCCGCGTGTCGAATCCCCCTTCCCCAGCGCCATCTTGCCTGGCGGGGACGGCTTCTGGGCCTGTGAGGATCTGGTCTGCCGGGCGCTCTGTGAAGGCTTACGCTGGTGGTGTTTGTTCCCAGCTGTCCTCCGCTGCATTCTCCGTGTAGTGATGCGGTAGAAAGACCGATCCGCTCGCTCTGGTTGCTGATTAAAACGCTGTTTAGGGCCGGAGGTGTGCGGAGCTTCTCAGAACATGTCTGATGTCGGCGCCGCGCGCATGCGCTCTTGGAGAATGATTTTAAAAAAAATAGCACTTACTGATTGTTTTTTTTGCACGTGATAATATGGATTGTTTTGAACATATACAGTATATATATATATATATATATATATATATATATATATATATATATATATATATATATATATATATATATATATATATATATATATATATATGTATATATATATATATATATATATATATATATATATATATATATATATATATATATATATATATACATACACTGCTCAAAAAAATTAAAGGAACACTTTTAAATCAGAACCCCTGGGATATTGATCTGGTCAGTTAAATAGCAGAGGGAGGGGTGTATACAGATGAGGTTGTTAATCAGTTTCAGCTGCTTTGCTGTTAATTGAAAATTACCAACAGGTGCACTAGATGGGCAACAATGAGACGACCTCCAAAACAGGAATGTTTTTTCAGGTGGAGGTATCTGACATTTTTTTTCCTTACTCATCTGTTCTGACAGTTTTTCACTAGTTTTGCATTTGGCTAGGGTCAGTGATACTTTAACCCTATAAAAATTGCACAGGCAGTCCAACTCCTCCAGGATGGCAAATCAATATGTGTCATTGCCAGAAGGTTTGCCGTGTTTTCCAGCACAGTCTCAAGAGCATGAAGGAGATTCCAGGAGACAGGCAGCTACTCTAGAAGAGTTGGACAGAGCCGTAGAAGGTCCTTAACCCATCAGCAGGACTGGTATCTGCTCCTTTGTGCAAGGAGGAACAGGATAAGCACTGCCAGAGCCCTACAAAATGACTTCCAGCAGGCCACTGGTGTGAATGTCTCTGACCAAACAATCAGAAACAGACTTCATGGGGGTGGCCTGAGGGCCCGACATCCTCTAGTGTACTCTGTGTTCACTGCCGGACACTGTAGAACTCGATTGGCATTTTCAATTAATCACCAGAATTGGCAGGTCTGCCACTGGTGCCCCATGCTTTTTAACAGATGAGAGCAAGTTCACCCTGAGCATATGTGACAGATGTGAAAGGGTCTGGAGAAGCCGCAGTGAATTTTATGCTGCCTGTAACATCGTTCAGCATGACTGGTTTGGTGGTGGGTCAGTGATGGTCTGGGGAGGCATATCCATGGAAGGACGCACAGACCTCTACAGGCTACACAATGGCAGCCTGACTGCCATTAGGTATCGGGATGAAATACTTGGACCCATTGTCAGACCCTACGCTGGTGCAGTGGGTCCTGGGTTCCTCCTGGTGCACGACAATGCCCGGCCTCATGTGGCGAGAGCATGCAGCCAGTTCCTGGAGAATGAAGAAATTGATACCATTGAATGGCCCCCATGCTCACCTGACCTAAATTCAAAAGAACACCTCTGGGACATTATGTTTCGGTCCATTCGGTGCCACCAGATTGCACCTCAGTCTGTTCAGGAGCTCAGTGATGCTCTGGTTCAGATCTGGGAGGAAATACCCTAGGACACTATCCATCGTCTCATTAGGAGCATGCCCTGATGTTGTCAGGTATGCATACAAGCACTTGGGGGCCATACAAACAACTGAGGACCATTTTGAGTTGTTGCAATGAAATTTCAGCAAAATGGACTAGCTTGCTGCATAATTTTTTCACTTTGATTTTCGGGGTGACTTTGAATTTCACCCTCTGTAGGTGGATAATTTTCATTTTCATCAAATGATGTGCCATCCTTTCATTCCTAACACATTACCCACTCCATATCAGTATAGATATCCAGCATGAGATTTTTGCCCGTTGAGATGTTTTCAGTGTTCCTTATTTGAGCAGTGTGTGTATGTATATATATATATATATATATATATATATATATATATATATATATATATATACAGTATCTCACAAAAACACCCCTCACATTTTTGTAAATATTGTATTATATCTTTTCATGTGACAACACTGAAGAAATTACACTTTGCTACAGTTTAAAGTAGTGAGTGTACAGCTTGTAAAACAGTGTAAATGTGCTGTCCCATCAAAATAACTCAACACACAGCCCTTAATGTCTAAACCGCTAACAACAAAAGTGAGTACACTCCTAAGTGAAAATGTCCAAATTGGGCCCAAAGTGTCAATATTTTGTGTGGCCACCATTATTTTCCAGCATCTTCTACCCTATTGGGCATAGAGTTCACCAGAGCTTCACAAGTTGCCACTGGAGTCCTCTTCCACTCCTCCATGACAACATCACAGAGCTGGTGGATGTTAGAGACCTTGCGCTCCTCCACCTTCCATTTGAGGATACCCCACAGATGCTCAATAGGGTTTACGTCTGAAAACATGCTTGGCCAGTCCATCACCTTTACCCTCAGCTTCTTTAGCAAGGCAGTGGTCTTCTTGGAGGTGTGCTCTGGGTCGTTATCAAGTTGGAATACTGCCCTACGACACAGTTTTAGAAGGGATGGGATCATGCTCTGCTTCAGTATGTCACAGTACATGTTGGCTTTCATGGTTCTCTCACTGAACTGTAGCTTTCCAGTGCTGGCAACACTCATGCAGCTCCAGACCATGGAACTCCCACCACCATGCTTGACTGTAGGCATTGCTTTAGTGCTTGAAATGGTACCAGGAAAATGTGCCTGTGCCTGATGCACAAGCTTTTTGGCATTTCAGTGCCAAGAACTAAGTGTCATCATCAAGGGAGGATTGTGTACAAGTGATTGTAAATCTATTTTTAACACAACATGATGTATGTTTTGTCATGTATGTGAAGCTACAGTGAAGCATATCATGTATATGTAAGTATTACTTTTCACGATATGTTTATTTGATTTCCATTTTTTTTGTAAACTGCACTGTGATCACAGGGTAATACATGTTTTTCTCATGATTTTGTTTTTCTCAGTTGCAATATAAAAACGAGAAAATGTGAATAGTATAATCCAGATTAGTGATCCAACTACCCATGGCAAAGTAAGGAAAAGAAGCTTTGTCTTCCTCTGTTCCAAAACTAGCTGGATTGTAAAAAGTTGAACGTTGTGAATTATTGTTAGTTATATATGTAGCTATGATAGCTCATGGGTAAGTGGTATGACTGGCAAAAAAGGGGTGGCTATTCTGATTAGTGTATTAACTAAACGAAATGCAAAGCAGAACTTAAAACTTACAATACAAGTCTAACTATACTGATCTCACATGCAGTTTCCATTATGCTTTAATATAAGAATTATATTGTTGGGTGTGCCCGGGCTTGGAGACTTTCTGGAGGGAAGTACGCAAATGTACACAACAGTTTACAGACAGTTTACAGACTATCCGGTTCCAGATCCTGCCTTCTTTCTGCTTTATTGCTCTGGCATTCCTATTACAACGTGTTAATGCTGCCAAGAGTTGAATCGCTTGGATAGATCATGACCCTCCCTCTATTCAAATGTGGCTCAGAAAGGTTGAGGATATCAATAAAATTGAGAATCTAGTCCTTTCAGCACTAAACAAACACAAACGTTGTAGGAAAAATGTGACTTCCATGGAATATGTTTATATACTCAGATGAAGGTAGTGCTCTACTAGATAGCAGCCTTCAATCGACCTAAATATTCCATTCTGGCCAGCACGCTTGATTGTTTGAAATTATATATATATATATATATATATATATATATATATATATATATATATATATATATATATATATATATATATATATATATATATATATATATATATATATATATATTTATATATAATTATATATATATATATATATATATATATATATATATATATATATATATATATATATATTCCTCCCTTACCCAGTCCTTTTATTTATTTTCCCTCCTCTTCTTTCCTCCTTCCCTATGATACGACAAAACCCAGGTATCCAACCTTGTTTCCATTCCGTAGTCTTATATTAGCTAATATGGCAGTGCTTTTCACTTTTTGTACACTATGCGAGTTGAGGTATTATATTTTTTAGGCCCTCATTCTGTTGGACTATATTTTCGCAGTTCAGATTTTGATACAATCTGTTGGTTGCCTTTGTATTCTAAATCAAGAATAAAAAAATATATATATTCTTTTGTACTTAGGTAATTACACATTTCATTGTATGGCAAATTGTATTGGCTGATGTACAGAATGTGATTTTTTCACTTACCTATGGTATATATTGCCTTTATGTATAACAGTCTCCTGTAAAGTTTGGTTTAATTAAATCTAATATATATTGCATTTCATAAAACATATAGTCAAATAGTTTCAATAGTAACAACATTTTTGCACCTCCTTACATTTTTGGATTGGTCAAGTAAACAATCTGAACCATCAGTTCATTCCAAAATGTATTTTATGTACTAGTTTTGTAAAATATAGCTGGTTACCAATAAAACTGTATAGCAAGGGGTTGCATGGCTGCATGGTATTATGTAATGCAATGAATGACTGGAAAGTGTCACAGTAGGGGAAGTGTCTCTATGTATCTATGCGTGGAAGGATGGTGTAAAACATGTGACCCTATTTACTTGTATATTATTTTGAGCATATTTTTTGCTGCTTCAGTTTTTATAAAAACAAATACATTTTAACTACTGGAGGCTTAGCATTTTAAGTGAGTGTCCCATAGACAGGACAGGTGTTTTATCATTGTAATGTAGTGTGATGCACAGAAAAGTATTTTTAACGTGTCTGTACTCTGTCTACAATGTAAAAGGTTTGTGCTTTAAACATTTTTTAAATTAGAAGTAAATACTAAACACATGTATATACTTTAGTCAGAGTGGGGACAGCTTAGATTTTAGGTCAAGATTGTATTACTGTCCATGTTTCCATTGGGAAGATTTTCCCCATCATTCCTACTCTGTCTCAGAAAAAGGCATCGTTGCCTCGTGTAAAGCTAACGAATACCTGCGGTCCCACTTACCTTAGAAATATAGAACTGTTAGATAAAAGGATAAGACATAGAACATTTCTGTAGAATAACCATATACTGTTCAGTCTGTTTATTTCCAGGTTAATGTACAAAAAATCAAATTTATAGGTTAGACCATGTGTTTCATACAGTATCAAACAGTTTTTTTTTTAATCTTAAATAAACCTTTAGCCCTGGTTCACACTGGGTACGATTTGGAACGATTTGAGATGCGATTTGACATGTCAAATCGCATCTCAAATCGGCGGCAATTGTCGGCAATGGCACTGTCCTAATCAGTGTGACGCCGCATCTGCGATTTCAAAAAGTAGTTCCTGTACTACTTTTTGCGATTTTACATTAAATTGCGGCCGAAATCGCGGCAAAATCGCGGCAAAATCGCAGCCGTAAAATCGCGCATTTTACCGCGATTTTGAATTCGCAGCAGTGTGAACCTAGGCTCAAACTGTTTTAATCTTAATCTATTAAATTAACAAATATTCTATTAATAACAATATAGACAGGTCACTAATGATTGCAGATATTTTATAAAAGAATATAAAGACAAATTTAGTATACAGTCTGCAGTGTAGGGAAAGTTTAAATACACGTTCATATGGATATTATTTTTTAAACTTTTTGCTATGTAGGAAAGATTAAATTATATTTTCATTTTGCGAAATATAAAAGTAGAAATTCTTTGGTGTCACTGCAGTATATCACTCTAGTACAGAATAAAGCCTCGTACACACGATCAGTCCATCCGATGAAAACGGTCTGAAGCACCGCTGTCTATAGGTTAAATAACCGATCGTGTCAGAATGCAGTGACGTAAAACACAATGACGTGCTGAAAAAAACGAAGTTCAATGCTTCCAAGCATGCGTCGACTTGATTCTGAGCATGCGCGGGTTTTTAACGAATGGTTTTGCATACTAACGATCGGTTTTGACCTATCGGTTAGCAATCCATCGGTTAAATTTTAAAGCAAGTTTGCTTTTTTTAACCGAAGGTTAAATAACCTATGGCGCCCAGACACGATCGGTTTGGACCAATGAAAACGGTCCATCAGACCGTGTGTACGAGCCTTAAGTCTTGCAAAAACAGAAATTCATTGATTTACTAAAACTGGCAATTGCAACTGTGCATGGTAGCCAATCAGCTTCTAACTTCAGCTTGTTCAGTTAAGCTTTGGCCTAAAAAATAAAAAAAATTAAAACTGGACGCTAATTGGTTTCTATGCAGAGCTGCACCAAATTTTGCACTCTCCAGTTTTGTTAAATCAACCTCAAAGGGTTTTGTGTGTTCCCTTTGCAATTCATAAGTGCACAAGCACATATTAAGTTGTATTATTCAGTTTAAACAATTACAGCTACCGGTATATAATAAACATATGTTTTTGCTTAACATATACTGTTTAGGATGAGCCAAAATATTACATAATTATTGAAATGTTTTGTCACAATCTTACTGTCTGCTGCAAGCACAAGTATATACTCTTCACTATATGCAGAAATTTACCTTAATGTGATATAAACAAAATTCAAAGAGCAAAAATACTATGTAATATATACTTCAATGTTTATCTACCTATACTTGTATGTTGTATTCCGTGTTTCAATGTAAAAAATGGTCACTGTTACGTATCATAATGTATACATACCATTAAGTTAGAAATATTTTGATAGCATAAAACATTTTTGAGTAAAATTCCTCAGAATTGCAGTTCCCTTGTTTAGCCTCAGAGCGCCGCTGTTTGACAAATAAGTAAAATAATATAGAACTGGAGATCCACTAGTATTTTCATCCCTCACATATATACTGCAGATCTGGAAGACACAGCCATTTTCTGGATTTTCTCTATACAGTGTACTGAACTGCTGCTCTCTGAACAACTCAGTACACCCTTCAAAATTTACTGGAATGCAGATTAATCAAGGATTAAAGAAGATGAAAATGACTGAAATGAAAAAAGCAATACATATATCCAACAGAATCAGATGGCAAGTAATATTTCCCCTCTTATTTTACTGGCTTTGTCATTCTGTCTCTGGTGAGATTCATTATTCCATTGTAGAAGAAATGAGAAAAGACTCTGTTATAGCAAATATTTCAAATGATCTTGAATTGGATATGAAGCAGCTCTCATCTAGAAAACTGAGAATTGTATCACGTGTTGCAGAGAAATACTTTTATTTGAATCTAGACAATGGGAATCTGTATGTAAAGGACAGGATAGACAGAGAGACACTGTGTGGGACAGACTCTACCTGCTTTCTAACGTTTGATGCTGTGGTTCAAAACCCCTTAAATATTTTCAGAGTCAAGATAGACATTCAGGATATAAATGATAATTCTCCGGTGTTTTATTTTGATACATTTACATTTGAAGCAATTGAATCAACACCTCCGGGGACAAGTTTTGCTTTACAAAATGCAAAAGATCCAGATTTTGGTATGAATTCGGTACAGACATATAAGCTCAGTGACAACAAGTATTTTGCACTGAGTGAGACTATTAATTTAGATGGAAGTAAATTTCTTGGACTTGTGCTAGAAAGACCATTAGATCGGGAATCTCAGAATGTACATGAATTTTTATTAACAGCTACTGATGGAGGAAAACCTATTAGATCTGGCACTGCATTAATAAAGATCATTGTCACAGATGCTAATGATAATTTTCCAGTATTTACACAGACAGTATATAAAACCAGCATAAGTGAAAATGTGCCAATTAATACTACAATAATTACTGTGAATGCCACTGACAAAGATGAAGGTATATATGCACAAATAAATTATTCTTTTATTGAAACATCAGGAAGTGTACACAATACAGAAACTTTCAGCATTAATCCAAAAACTGGTGAACTCAAAATAAATAAGAAGTTAGATTTTGAATTAACAAAAAATTATGAACTGTCAATACAAGCAAAAGATGGAGGTGCCCTTGCCGCCCATTGTAAAGTTTTGATAGATATCATAGATGAAAATGATAATGCCCCTGAGATATCCATCACATCACTCTTTTCTCCTGTCGCAGAAGATTCCATACCTGGAACAGTAATAGCTCTAATTGAAGTTGATGATCAAGATTCTGGAGAAAATGGATTTGTTGATTGCAAGCTTATAGAACAGCCTTCATTCAGTTTAGTGATGTCACCTGACAGTTATTATAGAATTGTTACAACAGGTGAAATAGACAGAGAGGAAGGGCCCAGTTATAATATCACAATTGTAGCTACTGACAGAGGATCACCTCCACTTTCCAGCAGAAGAACAATCAGACTGGATATATCAGATGTTAATGACAATCCGCCAGTATTTATGAAATCCTCCTATATTATTAACATACTAGAGAACAATTTACCAGGTCTCTCAGTATACCATATCCAAGCATCTGATCCTGACGCTGGAGACAATGCTAAAATTATTTATTCAATTTCCAATATAAATGTAGAAGATTTCCCTTTGTCCTCTTATCTTTCCATCAATATGGAGAGTGGAGTTATTTATGCTCAGAAATCCTTTGATTTTGAGCAACACAAAGAATTTTTAATAAAAGCAATTGCTAGAGACAATGGATCCCCATCTCTGAGTACCAACACAACATTACTGGTCCGTATAGTGGATCAGAATGATAATGCTCCAAAGATCTTGTTTCCATCCCCAGGAAATAGTGGGCAGGATCCATTTGAGATGGTTCCCTTCACAGCTGAACTTGGTTCTTTAATAACAAAGGTGATTGCAGTGGATGAAGACTCGGGACACAATGCTTGGCTTTCTTATCATTTTATACAAATGTCAGAACCATCAGCTTTTGTCATTAATGAACATACAGGTGAAATCAGGGCATCACGTATCTTTCAGGAGAAAGATATACTGAATCAGAAGGTTGTGGTGATGGTAAGAGATAATGGCATTCCATTACTCTCGGCCACAGTCACCTTAAACCTCATTGTTGCAGATAATTTCCAGCAGATTGTTCCTAAACTCAATAACCAACTTCCTGATGAAGATCCTCAGTCACACTTGCAATTGTACCTGGTGATTGCTTTAGCACTGATTTCTTTGTTGTTTATTATAACTGTCATTTTGGTTATTGTTTCAAAATGCAAAGAGTCAGAACCACTACCAAATTTTGGAACTTTAACTACAAGCCTATATCCTCCAGCTGATCCCAGGATACTTTCTATGTATAGTGATGGAACTTTGCCCTTACCCTACTCATACAATGTTTGTGTTGCTTTGGACCCACCTGAAAGTGATTTTGTTTTTTTAAAGTCAAACCAAAATGTCCCTGTGGATAATCTTATTGATACTGATGATACAGGTCTTGGGAATGAGAGTTTAAAAGAAGCACTTCCATCCACTGGAATCACTCAGGTAAGTACTAAGGACAATTAATGAAGTATTTATGGGTGTCCTCTACACTATCTTCAAAAGCATTATAAATACTGTATATATCATATATTTTTTGTAATATTGCACTTATTCTAGTATTACAGTAAATAGTTATTAATTAGTGATCCCTGATAAGTTATCATTGTAGTGTATTGAAACATAAAAACATATTTAGTAAATTTTACTTAAACTGTGTACTTTTCACTTTTTTCAAAACTTGCAAAAAGTGTGCATACCAAAATCATACATTAACTTCTGATGATAGAATGTGACAATTTTGAAATTACATATGTCCCCAAAAAATTACTATCAAATACTTTTGACATGTTAGCATAAAATGTGCACATAATGCAAAATGAAATAGTAAATGTGTGACTATTGCATGTTGTAGTTTTTTTTCTAAGTTATTCTAATCTTCTGTTAGGTACAAAAAATAACATTGAGGCAATTAAAATAGCCCTAACCCCCATAAAAATAGTGGTAATTAAGACCAACTCTGTGCCGATGTATGGAGGCCACTTGCGACATTATCTCAAGGTCTGTGCAGGGCCCATCTTGCACTGATGGGTTTTGCTTCCTCTTTTATTCCCTGAAAACTCTGCAAAGTAAAAGCATAAGTGGCTAGTATGCATCGCATACTAGTCCATTATGTAGAACTTACCTGCGAGCGAATCCCAAGGTGTTCCCGCTGGAGGCCGCATCCATCTTTGCCCCTCTTCCTTCCGGGGCTGTGGACTCCGGCTGTATGGCTGGCTGGAGCCACGTGATGTCACTCCCACCAGTCACGGCACTCGCTTGGGAAGAAACGGCCCAGGCCGCATGCGCCGATGACATCAGCGCATGCACCGATGACATCATCGAGACACTACAAGGTAAATCTCCTAAATGGTGCACGTTTAGGAGATATTTACAGTACCTATAGGTAAGCCTTATTCTAGGCTTACTTATAGATACAACTTCTAAAAAGGGGTTTACAAGCACTTTAAGGGCTGCTTAACAAGACCTGACACATTATATTGGAAATACACTAAGGTCAAGCATACCACTACTAACATTCTTCTATCAGTGTTTTGTCAATGTCTGTCTCCCCAATGGGAAAAATGTCCCCTTACTCATTTTCTCCTTCTTCCTAGCTGGGGCACAAATACCATTATAAAATCTAAAAGCGGGTCTTCAATAGTTTATGCAAAACTAACAAAATATTCTTGTTACACTTTTATCTTATAAATATAAAAATATTAGATAAAGAACTTAGGAAGAGCACACGCTTACATACAATTCATGAAATCACTGTATTGTTTATTTCCATGCATTCATACATAAACAGAGTTTAATTTATATTTTAGTTTGACCTCCCTTTTTATATAGTATCAACTTGTATCTCTAGTAATTCCTTTAATCTTGAAATTACTTATGATTACAGAGATTACAGATATTTTATAAAGAATGCAAAATTATACATAGGCAAATTCACAAAATATTTTGAGAAGTAGGGAAGGGTCAATTACTTCTTTAGTAAAATGTAATGAAACATTTTACTATGTTGGCAATTATGGAATCATGTTTCTATTTCTTAAAATGTATATTGCCAACAGAAAAAAAACATAATGTCTTATTTGTGAATCATTTCAAAAGCGACAAATTACTGCATTATATAATGGAACTATTGTCAAAATTACCTATTGCTCCAGCCAGTATATCTGTAATTTTTTAACATTCTGATACCGACCAAGCTGTCCAAAAGTGGCAGTAACAGGGGTTGGGACAAACCATATACACTGTAGCACTGGTGGGGGTGTTTACAAACTTTTATTCTTATGGTTAAAACATTTCGCCACAACAACAACAAAATGTTGCTGTGACTGCACGAAAACTGTTGGTGCGAGTTGCTCTTGATGTGTCTCTTTACACAGACAGCAGTGCAGTAAATCACTTTTCAGAAGTCATGCTACTGCCTCCCAAAGCCTGTTTTTTTTCAGTCATGATTGTGGTGCAACCCCATTGACATCTGTGGGTGACTTTAGCATATGGTGCTGCCTGTCAAATTAGACTTGCTGAGTTTAAAATTGCTGCCATCAAGCTAAGCATAGTGGCCACAGCAATGTGTACTCACACATTGGGTGGGTTGAGGGTAGTAAAAACACGGAGCTGATTTTTACCATTCTTCTTCCACATGTGTGAACTTAGCCTTAAAATCTACTTAAAAAGACATGCCCAGCCAAGACTATTCTCTCTGTAGCATAATCATGCTGCTTTCCCATTTCACTGCAGAATGAAAAGTGTAGTCATCCTATTAATGTAAGAGGTGATATAACAATTATACAGGTATGCAGAAAGGTAGAAACACAAAAACTATTGTGTTAATGCTAGCTACAGACTGACTTATATCTTTCAATTTTTATTTTGTCCATAGTTACACTTTAAATTCCCATGTCATCTTAGTTAATAAAACTATTTAGAACTTTGGTTGTCCACGTTCAAATTATGAGCTTGATTATTCAGTTTAATTAATTAAAGTTAAGCATAGTGCACTGTCTGTTTTGTTGTTTTACTTAAGTTGTTTATGATGAGTCAAATTATTATACAGTTATTTGTGGATTGTGTTGAAATATGTGTTCACAATATTACTATCTACTGCAAGCTTAGCTTAAAGATGAACACTGGGAGAAGCAAAATGTGTCTATATACAGGAGTCATGTGTTCTAACTTGAATCATGGTGTGCTTTTTGTATTTCTTCCAGATTCATAGCAGTAGGGTAGTGTGAAACTTTGCCTTTGTAGGAGCTTCCTATAAAAAAGATCACTGATGTACTCTTTCCTTGTGCAGGGTAACTGGTCGTGTCTCTCACTTCCTGTAGTCTTATGTAGGCAGCCTGTAGTAGATGGAGCTGTTGGGTCCCTCTCACAGCTCTCCTCTCTTTATACGCTATGTAGGGCACAGTAGTGATGTTACTGCTACATTAACAAGGTGATATCTGCATCAGCAAAAGCATGTGTACATAAAGTGAATATATATATATTTATGAAAAAGCATTTACCATATAAATAAATAAAAGTAAATAGTGGCCACTATTTATTTTTATTACTTTTATTTATTTATATTGTAAATGCTTTTTCATATTTTGTTTATTTAAAGTGTCAGCTTCCTACATTCTTATATTTAGTGTGTCCTTGGTGCAGAGGTGGGACCTCAAGTGTGGGTGTACGGATCTTGTTGGTCCATAATTTTTTATATATATACAGGGCTTTTTTTCAGGGGGAACTTGGGGGAACTAAGTTCCACCACCTCTGGCTCGGACCCTTTGGTGCCTGCTCACCACAATCACTTGTAAACATAGCGCTGCGTAAACTGTTGGCGCTATATAAATCCTGTATAATAATAATAATAATAGAAGTCTGGTTTCTGTGTTTACAAGTGGCAGCTCTGCACTCTGTGTGTAACCCCCCTGAACTCTACACTCTGTATGTAATGCAATTCTGGTATTTAATGCCCCTTTAAGACCCTTCTACTGTTTGTGAAATCTGAACGGGGTCGTGGTTGAGTTCCTGCACATATTTTCTGAGAAAAAAAGCTCTGTATATATATATATATATATATATATATATATATATATATATATATATATATATATATATATATATATATATATGAGTGGGTATGAGTGGGTATGAGTATGAGGGTATGAGTGGGTAACCGCTCAAAGAGAACCAGGTAATCTGATTCCTGTGGTCCGAGCCAAGGGTGCAGGCAGTGCAATCAAAATGCAGGTTAGGATGAAGGAAAAATGCTGGGACAGCCGCACTCCAAAAAAACTCCTCCTTTAACCTGCCTGGCGGTGTTCCCGAGTCTGACTCAGGGTTAGATTTTCCTGCTGCGAGAGGTAACCCCGAGTCAGACTCGGGCTTGCCTCGCTAGATCCACAGGCAAAGTTACTTACCTTGTCCCTGGATCCAGCGATGCCACCGCGCTGTGTGAGCGAGCGGGACCTCGCTCGATTCACACAGTGCCTCTGTGTGACGCCGATCTCCGTTCCCTGCGACGTTACGACGCACGGGGACGGAGAACGGCGCCAAATTCAAAAAAGTAAACAAACACCTTACATACAGTATACTGTAATCTTATAGATTACAGTACTGTATGTAAAAAAAACACACCCCCCTTGTCCCTAGTGGTCATGCATGTCATTTTATATAATAAAAACGTTTCTTTCTCCCTGCAAACTGTAGATTGTCCATAGCAACCAAAAGTGTCCCTTTATGTCAAAAATAGTTTTAGATCAGCTAAAAAACAGCGATAATAAATTATAATCACTTGCAGAATTGTGCGATAGCGATTTGTGGGGAAATTCGTCATAAAAAAAATAAATAATGACAGCAACAATTCTGCAACTGAGCAAATTTCAGTGATTTTGAGTTAATTACATTATTGAATAATTTTTATTATAATTATATTATTATTTGTTATAATTATTTATAATTATTTATTATATTATAATTTATAATTTTGTTTTTAAAAAAATGTCATACCCGGGATGCCTGTTAGAATCTTGTTTGGTCAGATTTAAGTGAGTTATTTCTAAAAATTACAGGCCTACAATATAAAACGCCAAATTTCCTTGCAAATAATGGTACCGCTTTCAGCATGTTTTTTCTGAAAGAATCATACCGCCAGGGAGGTTAATTAAAAATCACAAAATACATGCCACAGCAAAAAACAGCACAACAAAAGAAAAGCTGACGTTTCGCACTATGCCTTAGTGCTTCTTCATAGCTATGAAGAAGCACTAAGGCATAGTGCGAAACGTCAGCTTTTCTTTTGTTGTGCTGTTTTTTGCTGTGGCATGTATATTGTGATTTTTAATTAAAGGAGGAGTTTTTTTGGAGTGCGGCTGTCCCAGCTTTTTTCCTTCATCCTAACCCATACATATATATATATATTTAATGTATGTATATATATATATATATATATATATATATATATACACACTTTGTGACAAATATGAGATAAATTTTAAAGGCGTTTGAATGGAGTACAGCTTTTAACATAATTTTTTTTAAAGCTCTTTGATAAACCAAAATTTTACTTTATGTGACATGAATGAGTTTCAAAGAAAGAAAGAAAAAATACAATTTAAAAGATATAACGTTTTTTTCCAAAAATGTATTTACCTATAGTTTACAGTTTTAAATTCTTTGTTTAATACAATATAAGTATTACTCTTCATAGCTGTAATTTAGGAAGGTTTTAATAGCTTTAAAAGTAAATGCTTTCATAAAATTCCTAAGAAGTGCAGTTCACTAGTTTTGCATCAGAGCGCCGCTGTTTGACCAATAAGGAGAAGAATACAGAACTGGAGATCCACTGGTATTTTCATCATTCACACCCACACTGCAAAACTGCAACAAGAAACACAGACATTTTCTGGATTCTCTTTACACAGTCTACAAGACTGCTGTCTTCTTCTATTGAACGATTCAGAACATCATTCAGATTAATTGGACTATTAATTCTATAAGGATTACAGAAACTGAAAATGACTGAAAAACATACACAGATATACAGAGGAATCAGATGGCAAGTAATATTTTCCTTCCTATTTTCCTGGTTGTGTCATTCAGTCTCTGGTCAGATTCATTATTCCATAGTAGAAGAAATGAGAAAAGACTCTGTTATAGCAAACATTGCAAATGATCTTGGATTGAATATTAAACAGATCTTATCAAGAAAACTAAGAATTGTATCACGTGTTGCAGAGAAATATTTTTATGTGAATTTAGACAATGGAAATCTCTATGTGAAGGACAGGATAGACAGAGAGACACTGTGTGGGGCAGAAGCTACCTGCATTTTAACCTTTGATGCTGTTGTTGAAAATCCATTAACTATATTTAGAGTTAAGATAGACATTCAGGACATAAATGATAATCCCCCGGTGTTTTATCCAAACACATTCACTTTTGAAGCAATGGAATTAACACCACCAGGGACAAGATTTGCTTTACAAAATCCCAAAGATCCAGATTTTGGTATGAATTCAGTACAGACATATAATCTGAGTGACAACAAGCATTTTGCATTCAGTGAGAAAATCAAATCAGATGGGAGTAAAAAAACTTGAACTTGTTCTAGAAAAACCATTAGATCGAGAATCTCAAAATGTGCATGAATTTTCCTTAACAGCTACTGATGGAGGAAAGCCTATTAGATCTGGTACTGCACTGATAAGATTTATTGTCACAGATGCTAATGATAACTTTCCAGTATTTACACAGGAAGCATATAAAGCCAGTGTAAATGAAAATATGACAATTAATACCACAATAATTACCATGAAAGCTACTGACAAAGATGAAGGTATATATGCACAAATAAATTATTTTTTCAGTGAAACATCAGGAAGTGTACACCCCACAGGAACTTTCAGCATTGATGCAATAACTGGCGAAATCAAAATAAATAAGAAGTTAGATTTTGAATTAACAAAAAATTATAAACTGTCGGTACAAGCAAAAGATGGAGGTGCTCTTGCTTCCCATTGTATAGTTCTAATAGAAGTCATCGATGAAAATGATAATGCGCCTGAGATATCCATCACATCGTTATTTTCTCCGGTCCCAGAAGATTCCATGTCTGGAACAGTAATAGCTCTAATTGAAGTTCATGATCAGGATTCCGGAGAAAATGGATACATTGATTGCAAGCTAATAGAACAGTCCTCTTTCTGTTTAGTATTGTCATCTGACAGTTATTATAGAATTATTACAACAGATGAAATAGACAGAGAAAAAGCATCCAGTTATAATATCACAATTGTAGCTACTGACAGAGGATGTCCTCCACTTTCCAGCAGAAGAACCATCAGACTGGATGTATCAGATGTTAATGACAATCCACCAGTATTTATAAAATCTTCTCATGTTGTTTATATACCAGAAAACAATTTACCAGGTGCCCCAATATACAATATACAAGCTTTTGATCCTGATGCTGCAGACAACGCTAACATTTTTTATGCAATATCTCAAATGAATGCAGAAGATTTCCCTTTACCCTCTTATCTTTCCATAAACAGGGAGACAGGGGTTCTTTATGCTCAGAAATCTTTTGATTTCGAGCAGCACAGGGAGTTTTCAGTACAAGTAACTGCTAGAGACAATGGATCTCCATCTCTGAGTACAAACACAACATTACTGATCCGTATAGTCGATCAGAATGATAATGCTCCAAGAATCTTGTTCCCATCCCCAGGAAGTGGCCAGGATGGATTTGAGATGGTTCCTTTCACAACTGAACCTGGTTCTTTAATAACAAAGGTGGTTGCAGTGGATGAAGACTCTGGACACAACTCTTGGCTTTCTTATCATTTCATACAAATATCAGAACCATCATTTTTTGCCATCAACAAACATACAGGAGAAATCAGGACATTGCAGATCTTTCAAGAGAAAGACATAATAAATCAGAAAGTTGTAGTGATGGTGAGAGATAATGGAATTCCACCTCTCTCAGCCACAGTCACCGTAAGCCTGATTGTTGCAGATAATTTCCAGCAGATTGTGCCTAAACTCAGCAATCAACTTCCTGATGAAGATCCTCAGTCACATTTGCAAATGTACTTAGTGATTGCTTTGGCATTGATCTCTTTGTTGTTTATTATCACTGTTATCTTGGTCATCATATCAAAATGCAATGAGTCAAAACCATTACCAAACTTTGGAACTTTAAACACAAGTCTATATCCTTCAGCTGATCCCCGGATACTTTCTATGTATAGTGATGGAACTTTACCCTTCCCCTATTCCTATAATGTATGTGTGGCTTTGGACCCATCTGAAAGTGACTTTGGTCTTATAAAGTCAAATCAAAATGTCCCTGTGGACAATTTGATTGACACTGATGATTCAGGTCTTGGAAATGAGAGTTTAAAAGAAGCACTTCCATCCACTGGAGTCATTCAAGTAAATCATAATACTCACACGTAATAATGTTTAAATGCATGTTTTTTTACTCCTTAACCACTTAAGACCCGAACCATTATGCAGGTAAAGGGCCTGGCCCCTTTTTGCGATTTCGGCACTGCGTAACTTTAACTGACAATTGCGCGGTTATGCGACATGGCTCCCAAACAAAATTGGCATTCTTTTTTTCCCACAAATAGAGATCTCTTTTGGTGGTATTAGATTACCTCTGTGGTTTTTATTTTTTGCTCTATAAACAAAAATAGAGAGACAATTTTGAAAAAAATTCAATATTTTTTACTTTTTGCTATAAGAGAAAGTCTAAATAAAATCTCCTTATACAAGGATGGCGCCACAATTATTTTACACAATTCCCCAACGTGGATCTTGCACAGCTGGTTTAAATGAATAGAGCATAATAACTATTAAAGATCCTAATCAAGCCATTTTACTCTCTAGGAATAACAAATACCATCTCCTGGCTCAGTTGGAGGTAGGTGGGTTTGGTGAATCTACACGGTGCCTCTCTTTAAAGTTGATCAATAAAGTACGGGAAGCTATTAACACGATTATGGGTTATGATGAGCTTTCTCACCATGGTCATTGGTATTTTAAAGGAGTGCAGTTCTTCAACCAACTGTTAACCCAAAATCAACTACAATCTTTTCAAGGTCTACAGTGGGCGTTTTACATTTCCTCTCATAGATTTTTACAGTATCTTTAGTTATGGCACATCCTTTCAGTACAGGCCAAATTAACCAATATGAGTTTGATACGCACTCCTCTTATAGACTCCCTCACCAATACTTTACTGTAGATAGGAAGGGATTTATTTCCTCCCTCTATTGGTCGCTATTGGATAAGTCCCAGGTTAACCTTTATATTTCAGGTAGGACAGGATGTGGAAAATATATTGGAGAGCTTAATGAGGAGATGCGGCTACTGGTACTGGAGCAGGTTTTATTGGTCTCCCCTTTGACCATGCACAGACTATCTCACATATTTGTGATCCACAGGGCATATGGAACCATAGGGAGTGTCCTGACTGCCCTCTCTGTTGGGGCTCCCCCGCTGATCTCTTACACATGCTCTGGCACTGCTCCAAGCTGGTTTGTTACTGGCATCTAATAATTGAAACCATTTCAGTAATGATAATTCAAATTTAAATAATGATCTGCTAACATGTGTACTAGGTTTTATAGATTAAGAAGCATTTGAACAATATGTCAGAACCCCTCTTAATAGATTGTTATTTATATGTATGAAGAGTGGCACACACAGGTTACCTTTACCCTTCTTAGAGTGCATCATATATCCCAACAAAGGGGTACCCTTCGCAGATTTGCAAAGCTATGGGATCCATTGTTACAGAACCCAGGCCTGGATACGCTAGTTATGGGGTCCTTATAGATTTTCCAATGCTAATGTTTATGACACATCGCTTGGTTTATGTTTAGTATTTACAATCTTACATGTACTTGGTGTATATACCTAATCACCAATTGAGTAGTAGTTGTGCTCTGATTTTGAGGCAAGTTTCGGTTGTGCAATTTGTTTTTGTTTTCTAGTAGGGACAGTGGCACTTTTCTCGATGAAACATTGGATATGGTTTACATCACAATAATTTGATTTTCTAGTAGCTCCCTGCAAGAGTAGGGGAGTGAGTAGCGAAGTGTACATCTTGTATAGAATGAATTTTTGTTCAACTCTGCAATAATTGTAATTATACATCAGACAGGAGGCTCATATCTTATGCATTAATCCTTCTTTATTAATGCTCACAGCAGAAGTGTAAAAACAACTAACGTATGTAATAAAAGAAAAAACTGGTAGAACCACACCTCCCAGCAGTCCCATGGCCTAAACCACTCCCATATTGGCCTCTATAAATGGACTGCTCTCATCTAGGATCTTCCTCTTTCTTTCTGCTCACGGCGGAGCAAGTTAAGTATACATCAAATATCTGGATATATATTAATATTGATTTTATATTGATAATATTTATTGTCATTAGATATATAGCTGTCTTAGTACGGTCTACAGATACCTTGTCTCACCACACAAGGCTTCATTCACCAAATAACTTCCTTTGCATCCTCTTTCATCCCCTTTTTCCTCACTATCTCTGTGCTGTACTATTTTACCCCTGTTCCGCTGGGACCGCGATCGCCAGCGGTCACCAGCGGTCATACATGCCATTTCTCTTCACCTGTTTTTTCTTCTCCCATGCGGCGCGCCATCTTGGGCAATCTTCCTCCTCTCTCCTTCCCATAGAACGAGCGCGCGTCGCAAAGGAGGCGGATCCACCGCCTCGCTCTATCTTCACAGAGCCGCCCCCGCCGTCCTATCGCTCCACGTGCTGGACTCGGGAGGCGGGTCCCATCGTTCCTTTCAACCAATGGACGCCTGGGAGCCGTAGTCTCGCGAGACTTCGCCCCCAGAGCACAATCGATCCCAGGCTCTCCTCCCGTCGCATGCCAGTCAGCGCTGGTGACCGGAGGGAGAGCCTGGTATAGTTTCTCAGACGCAAAATCTTTTCTGCCACTATTTGTTCTGGGAATTTTATTCCCATCCCTGTGCCACAGTCCTCTACTCCCTGTTAGAATCCCTTACAGAGCCATCGCTCTCTATTTACATACAGTTAATTACTGCTATCTCATTATAACATGACTGAGGAAAATTCCCCCTCCCCATTAGAGCAGGACTTGGTTCTAGAACCAACTCATCTCCTCAGTACAACCCAATTACAGGACATCATTAACCAATCTGTCCAAGCAGCACTGACATTAGCTGCCGCTTCCGGACCATCCCAATCCACCCATCCCCCTGTGACCGTACCCCTCGGCACAGAACCGACCACTAAGAAAGGAAAATCTTCCTATAAAAGGAAGAATGTGGTGACGGTCTATGACTCCCCGGCAGGGGAAGCTAATAATATGCGGCGAGCAGATCCTTCCACGGACTGCCACCCCACGCATCCTACAGATCCCTTTCAACCTCTGAGCCTCAGAGAGTCAACAAAAAGGCACGGTTTAGCTAAAAGAGCCAAACCAGACTCATACGTTTTAGAGTCGGACGATGATTCATCCGCCGAGTCGGATAAATCAGATGTCTCAGGATCTGATTACTATGAGGAAGAGGATGCGGGGGCTTCGGCAATCCTCCCGGATGCCAACCCTGACGAACAGGGCAAAGACGTGCTAGACGCCATGGGGGAACCCCTATTTAACCCAGACACTATTTCCCATCCTCGCTCTGGGGACTGGTCCCCACTGCCCCACGTGTCCCAATATGTAGAACTCTGGGCACGCAAAACTCTAGATAAATCTAATCGCAATAAGCTTAGAGCGGAGTGCCCCCGCCCGCATATCCCCATGAAGGCGGTTGTCACACCTACAGTGGACCCCATTTTAATGAAATACCTGCTGAAATCAGGCAAAATGCCTAAGAAAGGAATAGACCGATCCTTTACAGGTATCCAAGACCGCATCCTGGACCTGTTCGGGCCTTTGACCAAAATCCTGAACTTAGCGGAACAATCCGCGACAACAGGCCAAGGGGTTGACCTAACACAACTGCGCGGTTGGGCCCAAAGAGCCATTTGCCTTACGGGCAATGCCAACACCGCCTGTTCAGTTGAACGCAGGCGCTCTATACTCATGCGCCTCGACCCACAGCTAGCCCATCTAGCGGAGTCCGAACCAGGACCCTCAGCAGGGGGCATGCTTTTTGGCGAGTCCTTAATAAAGGACATTAATAAATTTGTCGGTATGTTCAACAGTCTGGACAAAGCACAAACATCCCTGAAAAAACCCAACAATGCCAGAGTTTTTCCTCGGGCCGGCAGATACAGGGGCCGCTCTGCCGGCCGATACAATTCGGGCAGACCATTCCAGAGGTCTTCCGCTCAACCACACTATACCCAGGCTCCCACCCACTATACCACCACCGCGCAACCGGCACCATTCTTCCCTCCCCGTGGGAGACCCTGGAGGGGACGCGGCCAGAGAGGATATCCTCGTTCACGCCCGTATTCCGGTGAGTACCACACCCATTCCCTTTCCCCTCATACCGGTGGGAGGTCGCCTAATGTTTTTTACGCTCGCCTGGTCTGCGATTACGGCAGACTCCTGGGTGCTGAATACAGTAGCAGGTTTCCAAATAGACCTTGTGTCCCCACCGACTCTGGGGGTATCGCCACCCCCTATCCATTTTTCAGAAGAAAATGTGACCCTCATAGACTCCGAACTTCGGGAATTGATAGCCAAGCATGCAGTCACCGAAGTCACCACCCCATCCCCGGGTTTCTTCAGCAACCTCTTCCTAGTCAAGAAGAAGGGGGGGGTTACCGCCCGGTCATAAATCTCCGGGACTTGAACCAACATGTCGCCTATCGACATTTCAAAATGGAAGGCATTCACTGCCTCCGAGACCTACTCACCCCCGGAGACTGGTTAGTGAAGGTGGACCTAAAAGACGCCTACCTCACAGTCCCCATGCACCCGGACTCCCAACATCTCCTCCGTTTCAGATGGTGGGGTCGCATCTGGCAATTTACGTGCCTACCGTTCGGCCTGCCCTCAGCCCCATGGTGTTTCACCAAGCTGCTGAAACCGGTCGTGGCAGCATTGAGGAGCAGGGGAGTGCGTCTGATCATTTATCTAGACGACCTCCTCATACTAACTCACTTCAAGAATATGGCCTATCGCCATATGAATTGGACCATCGACCTGTTACAAACCCTGGGCTTTATTATCAACCGAGAGAAATCGGTTCTCGTCCCGGCTCAGGAGATGGAATTTCTGGGTTTCTCGATAGACACCCACCTCGCTATCCTTCGACTGCCCAGCGCAAAGCTGGCCCTAATCCGAAAAGAGATCAGGGCGGTTTTACGCAAAGGCTTCCTATCCCTACGCATCCTGGCACGCATAGTGGGCCTCTTGGCTGCGTCCATTCAAGCCATCTTTCCAGCTCCCCTACATTACCGAGCCCTTCAGAGGTTAAAAATCCTACACCTGCGCCAGGGCCTCCGTTACGCAGACGAAGTGTCCCTATCCCCAGAAGCTCGGGCCGAACTGCGCTGGTGGCTCCGTCACGCCACCGACTGGAACGGCCGGACGATTTTCAACGCACGGCCGGATGTAGTCATAGAATCGGACGCGAGCCGACGGGGCTGGGGCGCCCGCTTGGGGATGAGATCCACGGGGGGGATCTGGTCCAGGGAGGAATCCCTGTTGCATATCAACGCTTTGGAACTCTCAGCGGCTCTCTTCGCCATTCAGAGTTTCTTAGCAACACGGACCAATTGTTGCGTATTATTGCGCATGGACAATATCGCGGCGGTTCAATACATCAACCGCCTGGGAGGTACCAGATCCAAGATTCTAGCGGACATCTCCGCCGAGATTTGGCACTTCTGTCTGTCTCGAGACATCTCTCTTGTAGCGGAATACATTCCGGGGGTCTCCAATACAATAGCAGACTGGAACTCTCGATATCTGGTAGATTCCAGCGACTGGGGTTTAGACCGTTCGGTCTTCACCCGAATAGAATTGCTCTGGGGCCCCTTGGGCATAGACCTCTTCGCCTCTCGCCTCAATCACCAACTGCCCCGCTTCTTCAGTTGGAGACCGGACCCAGGGTCCTCAGCTGTGGACGCTTTCCGCCACTCTTGGACAGGAGGTACGCATTATGCGTTTCCCCCATTCTCTATGATCCCCAGGGTCCTTCTACAAATTACCAATCAGGGAGCTACGGTGGTTCTGATCACACCGTGGTGGCCAGCTCAACCTTGGTTTCCCCTGCTATTGGACTCGATCATCGACCTTCCCAGACTTCTTCCCCGATCCCATCGTATCCTGTCCCACCCAACCAAGGGCATTCATCCCCTGGTGGAGGAAGGCACTCTGACGCTCCTAGCATGGCTGGTATCCGGGTGTCGGACCCGGGTGACGACCTTTCAAGCTCAGCTAGGGACCTCCTCACCATGGCCTGGGCCCCCGGGACTCGGTCGGCATACCGATCAGCCTGGCAATTTTGGGTACGTTGGTGCGACCAACGGCAAGTTGATCCCTTACGTGCCCCTGTAAACGTCATCGCAAACTACTTGGCAGACTCTTTCTCCTCGGGCAAGGCCTATAGTTCCATCAATGTCTACAGGTCAGCCATATCGGCCTACCACTATCCAGTGGATTCCATGCCCGTAGGCAAACATCCCCTGATTTGCAAACTTCTGCGGGGTATTAGGTTCAAACGTCCCCCGCGACCTAGGTATCAGTCCACCTGGGACGTTTCTAGGGTTCTTACCATGCTCTCGGACTGGGGAGACAACGACTCGCTGTCTCTTAAAATGCTGTCCTTCAAGATCACTACCCTGCTTTGCCTGGTTTCTATAAAACGCGTTTCCGACGTCAGAGCCTTGGACATTTCAAGACGCCAATTTTCACCCCAGGGTGTCAAGTTCACGATAGTCCGCAGGACGAAGACCGGTCTACATTCAGTCTTCTATCCCTTCTTCCCTTCACACCCACGACTCTGTGTGGTAAAATGTCTACAGGTATACGAAGCGTACACTGCGGACCTCCGTAGTCCAAACTCCTCGCAATTATTAGTTTCTTACGTCAGACCCCATCATCCAGTCACAACTGCCACCTTGGCACGTTGGGTTAGATCCACCATGGCTCTGGCTGGTATAGACATCACCCTGTTTGGAGCACACTCCTCCAGAGGGGCCATGGCTACCAAGGTGATGGCGACCGGAGGCTCTCTCTCTGATCTGCTAATGGCGGCCGATTGGTCCTCTGAATCAGTTTTCCGCCTTTTTTATTTCAGACCAGAAGATCATGTTGCCATGTCTGTTTTATGATGTTGGTTGTTATGTACTGTTTTGTTTTATTTGAAACATACATATATTTATGCTGTGTTAGCTTTGAACTTGCATAAGATATGAGCCTCCTGTCTGATGTATAATTCGAGATTTTCCTAGCTTGTGACGGAAAATATTGATTATATGAAGACAGGAGGCGAGTATCTTCCCTCCCTTCCCAACCCTTTCACGTTTTGTGTTTTGTTTCAGGTTATTGACTTATCTATTACCTGGAATTTTCGCTTAAAACTATGGTTAGGGTGATGTTCCCCTGTTCGGTTTAATCAGCAAGTCTACGCGACACCATGGCCCAACGCAGTCGGGACTTACAGCCTACTCTTCTTTGGAAGTCTTCGGTTACGGATAAAGGGGCCGACTGGTCGTAGAGCCGATAATCAGAAGTTAGAACCGACACCTCGCATTCACACAAGAAAGAGGAAGATCCTAGATGAGAGCAGTCCATTTATAGAGGCCAATATGGGAGTGGTTTAGGCCATGGGACTGCTGGGAGGTGTGGTTCTACCAGTTTTTTCTTTTATTACATACGTTAGTTGTTTTTACACTTCTGCTGTGAGCATTAATAAAGAAGGATTAATGCATAAGATACTCGCCTCCTGTCTTCATATAATCAATATTTTCCGTCACAAGCTAGGAAAATCTCGAATTACTAGTTGTTGTTATTATATTGGGGATGATACTCATGGCTGGATTAGGGTAAGCATATAAGCCTGCTGTCTCTTTTGGTATCATTTATTTTTTCTGTTTTTTGTTTTTCTTAAAGTATGTTTTTTTTTAAATCTCATAAAACATTCAAAAACGATTTGATAAAAAAAAAAACACATACATGCAGTGCTGCAAAGAAAGCCCACATTCATGACACATTCCTGTCCTGAAGATGCAACAAAAAAATAGGATGAATTCTCCCTGAAGTGAGGGGAATTTTCAAATTGGACAGGTGTCACCAGGACAAGTATCCATGTGTGGTGATATAAACTCCCATTTTGCTCTGCTGACAGCTCTACAATTTAGAATTTCTCCTTACTTTGTCTTAGTGACAATGGTCACTAGGACAGTTAAAGAGGAAGTAAACCCCCCCAAAAAACGGGGGGAAAAAATAACCTGCAAGAGAAAGGCATAATGAGCAAGTATGCATAGCATACTAACTCATTATGTGGCACTTACCTGAGATATAAGCCCCTGAAGTCCTCCTCGTTCCCCTTCGCCGCCGCCACCATGTCTCCTCGCATCTTCTTCCTGTTATCGACGCTCTGGCGATGTGATTGGCCAGAGCGGTAATGACGTCACTCCCGCGCCAATGCGCAAAATCACGGCATTAACCCTGTTAATGCCATTGACAAAAATTGCACTTTCAGTTCACTTTCTGCGCCGTGTGTGCCATAGACATTGGCACCTGTAATTTCTGCAAATATCTCCTAAACCTTTTAGGTTTGGGAGATATTTGTTGCACCTACAGGTAAGCCTTAATCTAGGCTTACCAGTAGGTTAAAGTGGGTTAAAGGGGTTTACAACCACTTTAAAGGGGTACAATTCTCCAGCATGGGACAACAATAAAAACATTGACAGTGGTTCTAACCATTCTCTACTCTATCCAAAACAACTATATTTTTGCATTTACATACACTTAGGCCCCGTACTCACGACCAAACATGTCTGCTGAAACTGGTCCGCAGACCAGTTTCAGCAGACATGTTTGGCCGTGTGTTGGCCCGAGCGGACCATTTTGGGACGGATCGGACAGGTTTCCAGCGGACAACTGTTTCCCGGACTTGTTTTAAAACAGTCCGCTGGAAACCTGTCCGCCCGGACATGTACGGTCGTCTGTACAGACCTACCGTACATGTCCTGCCGCCCGCATCCCTCGCATGCGTCGAATGACTTCGACGCATGCGTGGAAGCATTTTTAAGGCGGCCCGCCCACGTCGCCGCGTCATTGTCGCGGCGACACCGCGTCATCGACGCGGCGACACCGCGGACACGCCCCGCGTAATGTTTACGCGCGGGCTTCTGTTCGATGGTGTGTATAGCCATCGAACAGAAGTCCCCGGGCAGTCCCCGGCCAGACATGTCCGATGGAAACGGTCTGCAGACCGTTTTCATCGGACATGTCCTGTCGTGAGTACTCGGCCTTAAACATTACCAGGTAAAGACAGAATGAGATTTGAAAGGGACTGTCTTTATACTGCACATATTTTAATATTGTAAAAGTGCATGTTTTTGAGGAAAAGTGATATATTTGTGTATTCTTTTAGTACAACGCATATGATAGCTTCTGTAAAACAGTGCACTAAAGGTCATGATCTCTAGAGATAATAATGAACATTTATTGTTTTTCGTGAGTCACCACTCCACTGTTGATTAATTTTGGTTGCTCTTTATTCTTTTTAATGTTTTATATTTTTTAAATTGACACCCAAACATAGGTCCACCCATACTGTCATACATCCTGATATCCCTTTGATTGGTTGGTACACATATGTAGACCCCCCTCAGTGCTAAAATCTGCCTGTATGCATTGTAAGGCTGCAGAAGCACACTGATCCAAGATTACAGCAATACTATGTTTTTGTTTTGAGTGAAATAAAATCAATGCTTCTGTTCTTTTTTCTTGTTGTCCCCATTCTGCCCATTTCTTATCTCTTCCGGTCCTGGTGACATGGAATTAAGTGAAGAGAAATCACTCCAACAGAGTCAAAGACATCACAACCTCAATTTTTTTAAAGACTGTGGATGAATTAGAATGTCAGCTTTTAAAAAAAATCTAAGCTTTCCTTTCCAAGTGATCACCATTTCTCTTTCATTGCCTAGCATTACAAGGATAACAAGTGAAGTAAATGTCTCCAATGGAATCAGACAGCATTAGAATCCAAGTAGAAATTGTACATTTTCCTAACAGTTTAAGGGTATTCAATATTTTATTAGTCTTTAGCCAACATTTAAACTTTTTCCAACTACATTATTGTATTATAATTTTAATATTAAGGTTCTATATAGTACTAAATAGCTTTTTTATTACATTTCTGTGTTGCCTTTACATATATATAATATAAATAGGTAGGAATTAAGTTGAAATCACACAAAATGTATTGGAGTGTACCATTTAAATAGTTACATCTACATAATGCATAGCTTTTATTTATTTTTTACATAAACAGTTTAGGATAAGCCCAACTATTATATATTTTATGGTATACCATGTTCATTTAGAGAGCCTGTTATAAGTTTAACTTGAAAATAATTTTAAAGTAGTCTTATTACACAGACATTATATATATATATATATATATATATATATATATATATATATATATATATATATATATATATATATATATATATATATATATATATATATATATATATATATATATATATATATATATAAATAATGTCTGTGTAATAAGACTACTTTAAAATTATTTTCAAGTTAAACTTATAACAGGCTCTCTAAATGAACAGTGAATGCTTTAAAAAAAACAATTCTCAGGATTGCAGTTCCTCAGTTTTGCCTCAGAGCGCCGCTGTTTGACCAATAAGGAGAAGAATACAAAACTGGAGATCCACTGGTATTTACATCATTCACACACACACTGCAGATCTGTAAGAGGAGACACAGCCATTTTCTGGATTTTCTCCACTCAGTTTTCAGGGCTGCTGTTTTCTTGAATTGAACAACTCAGTACCTCAGTTCTTAATTAACTGGAATATATGTTATATGAGGATTTCAGAAGATGAAAATAACTGAAATGAAAAAACAGATACAGAATAACAAAGGAATCGGATGGCAAGTAACATTTATATTATTTTTCTGGCTTTGTCATTCAGTCTCTGGTCAGATTCATTATTCCATTGCTGAAGAAATGAGAAAAGACTCTGTTATAGCAAATATTGCAGATGATCTTGGATTAGAGAGTAAACAGCTCTCATCTAGAAAATTGAGAATTGTATCACGTGCTTCAGAGAAATATTTTTATGTCAATTTAGACAATGGAAACCTCTATGTAAAGGACAGGATAGACAGAGAGATATTGTGTGGAGCAGCAGCTACCTGCTCCCTAACATTTGATGCTGTGGTTGAAAATCCCTTACATGTTTATAGAGTTAAGATAGACATTCAGGACATAAATGATAATCCTCCAGTATTTTATTCTGACACATTTACATTTGAAGCAATGGAATCAACATCACTAGGTTCAAGATTTTCTTTACAAAATGCTAAAGATCCAGATTTGGATATGAATTCAGTACAGACATATAAGCTTAGTGACAACAAGCATTTTATACTAAGTGAGACAATCCATTCAGATGGGAGTAAATTTCTTGAACTTGTGCTAGAAAAACCATTAGATCGAGAATCTCAAAATGTACATGAATTTTCATTAACAGCTACTGATGGAGGAAAACCTATGAAAACTGGCACTGCATTGATAAGGGTTGTTGTCACAGATGCTAATGATAATTTTCCAGTATTTACACAGACAGTATATAAAACGAGCACAAGTGAAAATGTGTCAATTAATACTACAATAATTACTGTGAATGCTACTGACAAAGATGAAGGTATATATGCACAAATAAACTATTCTTTCAGTGAAACATCTGGAAGTGTACACCACACAGGGACTTTCAGCATTAATCCAAACACAGGTGAAATAAAAATAAATAGGAAATTAAATTTTGAATTAACAAGAAATTATGAATTATCAATACAAGCAAAAGATGGAGGTGGCCATGTCACTCATTGTAAGGTACTGATAGAAGTCATGGATGAAAATGATAATGCTCCAGAGATATCAATCACATCATTATTTTCCCCCATTCTGGAGGATTCCATACCTGGAACAGTAATAGCTCTAATAGAAGTTGATGATCAAGATTCTGAAGAAAATGGATACATTGATTGCAAATTGATGGAGCAAGATTCATTCAATTTAGTATTATCAACTGACAGTTACTATAGAATTGTTACAACAGGTGAACTAGACAGGGAGAAAGTGTCAAGTTATAACATCACAATTGTAGCTACTGACAGAGGATCGCCTCCACTTTCCAGCAGAAGAACCATCAGACTGGATGTATCTGATGTTAATGACAATCCGCCAGTTTTTATGAAACCTTTTTATGCTGTTTACATACTAGAGAACAATTTACCGGGTGTCTCTGTATACAACATCCAAGCTTCTGATCCTGATGCTGGAGACAACGCAAAAATTATTTATTCAATGTCCAAAATAAATATAGAAGACCTTCCATTGTCCTCTTATCTTTCCATTAATATGGAGACTGGAGCTCTTTATGCTCAGAAATCTTTTGACTTTGAGCACCAAAAGGAATTTTTTGTACAAATAATTGCTACAGACAATGGATCCCCATCACTGAGTAGCAATACAACTTTGCATATTCGTATAGTGGATCAGAATGATAATGCTCCAAAAATCCTATTCCCATCGCCAGGAAGTGGTGGGCAGGATGCATTTGAGATAGTTCCTTTTACAGCTGAACCTGGTTCATTAATAACAAAGGTGGTTGCAGTGGACGAAGACTCGGGACATAACGCTTGGCTTTCTTATCATTTTATACAAATGTCAGAACCATCAGTTTTTGTCATTAATGAACATACAGGAGAAATCAGGACATTGCGCATCTTTCAGGAGAAAGATATACTGAATCAGAATGTTGTGGTGATGGTGAGAGATAATGGCATTCCATCTCTCTCAGCCACGGTCACCTTAAACCTCATTGTTGCAGATAATTTCCAGCAGATTGTTCCTAAACTCAGTAATCAATTAACCAACGAAGATACTCAGTCACACTTGCAATTGTACTTGGTTATTGCTTTAGCACTGATCTCTTTTTTGTTTATTATAACTGTTATATTGGTCATCATATCAAAATGCAAGGAGTCAAAGCCATTACCGAACTTTGGAACTTTAACTACAAGCCTATATCCTCCAGTTGATCCCAGGATACTTTCTATGTATAGTGATGGAACTTTGCCCTTGCCATATTCATACAATGTATGTGTGGCTTTAGACCCATCTGAAAGTGATATGGGCCTTTCAAAATCAATTCCAAATGTTCCTGTGGATAATCTTATTGACACAGACGATTTAGGTCCTGGAAATGAACGTTTTAAAGAAGTGCAATCAAGTGGAGTCCCTCAGGTAAGTTGTTATCCCTACGTTTGATGACATCTCCTTGTAGGTGTCTTTTACTTTCATTATGCAAAGGCTATATTTACAATTTAATTTATAATTATGTTTGGTACATGTCAATAAGTCTAAAATATATGAAAAATAGTTAGGCAAGTATAGTTCAAAGTGGTGCACAGGCTAAAGTTTGCTTTCAGGTCTACATTATGACAGTCTTAAGGTCCTAATCATAATAAATTAATGTGCTAATCAAAGAAGAAGAGAGTCCATAATGATGAGGCTGTAGATATTTATTTATATATTGCTTCATTACACTAAATGTCTTTGATAAGGTATTATTAGTGAACTGTAATATAATACAACTGAGGATATTGTATACAATTTAGGAATAGGTGCATATTGCAAACTATTTTTTAATATATACTGAATATGTGTGTGTATGTATATATATATATATATATATATATATATATATAGAGAGAGAGATGGGGGGGGGGCATTTGGCTTTTGGGGTTCTTAAATTTGACTTGTCTAAGGAGAGGTCAAACAGTGTATTTGAGTCTCCCCTAGGATTACTGTGCCTAGGAAGTGCGGCTGTAAGGTTTGTAGGACCGATTCGAAGAGTCTTCCTTGGCCTTTGTTAGGTGCATAATAAGAAATGAATGTGTAGGTCCCTATGTCTATCGTGCCGGCTACCAGTACATAGCGACCCTCTGGATCGTTAATAGCCTTACTGAGTGAGAAGTTAACCCGTTTAGAAACACAGACTGCCACCCCTCTCAATGGTTCTCATGCATTCGCCAAATAGAATTGCGGGTAATTTTTATGGAGAAATGAGGGTCTGTATGTGGTTGAGAAGTGTGTCTCTTGTAGTAGTAAAACTCTGCCTTTAATGTGTGATATAGTTGCAGTATTTTTCGTTGTTTTACTGGGGAGTTAAGCCCCTGAGCATTGTGGGAGATGATCTGGAGATTCAGATCTTGAGGTGCTGCGTTAGGCATGGATCAGGTGGGAGGTAAACCTAAAATAGAAAGCGATCTTACCATCTGACGACAGCTTCCCTGGCAGAGTGTTGATTTCATGGTGTCTCGATCCCCTGTAGGCTGAGGTGGGAGCTCCAGGAAGGCCCTGAAGAGGGCGGGGGTCAGGTTGAGGGGGAAGAGCAAGGGAGGAAGAAAGAGTAGGAGGTGGAAAAGGAAAAATAAGAATGTGCATTAGTTGACAAATTATACAATTCAACCCAAATCCCAAGTAAGCTGGAGAGGGTAAGGCCCTTCTTGCAATGCCCGCAGACATCGGGCGATTCAACCGACCGGGGGAGAGAAACGAGGATTTAGACAGTTGCAGTGTGGGTTACAGGGCCCGAGCGGTGAGGAGCTATGCAGCCATCTCGGACGCTGATGTACATGCGCCCTTCGCCTGTTTTAACTTTCATACAGCCTTATGTCAGCTTGACAGGTGGAATACAACTTTATGGGACCCTCACAGTGCTGACAGTAGTCCATATGCCCTTAAGCATTGATCGGGCTTAAAACGTGCACATTTCTCAGATTTTTAGATGTGCTTGTGCCTGGGATAAACTGATTTTTTAAGGGGGGGGGGGTCATATACATTATCATGTATGTAAATGTTCCTGCAGGTACTGATGACTTGTTCCTTTTCATTTACTATGAAATCTGGAATGTAATTACATATTTACACATGTAGTGAATCCAATGTTGTCCTTCTCTTATATGCTATACCGCCTTCACAGGCCAGACTCCCCTAAACCACTATCTTCTTTAATATTGTTATCAGAACCCGGGTACATTTTATGTGTAATGCACTGATGCAGGTGTAGTGTGTTCTAGATTGTCACAACGCTTCCTGGGTTGTGTAACATACTGTAAGTATGCCAGGAGGCCTTGGACAGGTTACACTCAACAAAAATAAATGTATATCTTTCTACCATTTTACTGCATTTGTACAGGTCTTCCAGCCACATCTGTTATGCATAATCCTGTGACTTGTGCTGCATAAATTTGCTTGTTTTAGCCTCATGTCAGGTTTTATTGTTGTCTGTACTTTCACTGGAGAAATAAACTCTATATATTTGTACTGGTTGTCATTGGAACATATGCTGATGGAAAATGTTACAGTTGTTACCAAAACAAAGGTTGTCTTCCAGTGTGAATATTTCTCTACTGTGGAGGGATTTACACTCATTTCTTGTTAGATCTCTGTAACAGGAAGTAATGGGAAAACTCTTCAACTGTACAAAACGTGTTAGTAATGTGAGATGGAATGAATGAATGAAATAAGTAGAAAGTATCTCAGTATATGAATTATCTCAAATATGGCCCCCTTTAATTGTATATTCAACTTTTTTTGGTGAAAAAAAATTATACATTTCTTACTAGTAGGGCTTAGCATTTTGAAAGAAAGTGTAGTTGATCATAGGACTATAAGGATTTTCACCAGCACACCTTGGTATACCGATAATCTTATTCTTTATTCACATAATACAACAGGCATCTCAGACTGATGTTTCGAGACCTTGCAGGATCCCTTTTTCAGGGCAGATTCAATTCATGACACCTCTTATATGGAGGTCTTGGGGCAGATCCTCAAATAAATTACGCCGGCGTATCTCTTGATACGCCACATAATTTCAAATTTTGCGCGTCATATCTTTGTTTTGGTATCCACAAAACAAGATACGATGGCATCTCGGCTAGATCCGACAGGCGTACGTCTTAGTACGCCGTCGGATCTAAGCTGCAATTTTTCGGCGGCCGCTAGGTGGCGTTCCCGTCGAAATCCGCGTTGAGTATGCAAATTAGCTAGTTATGGCGATCTACGAATATATTTGTACTGGTTGTCATTGGAACAGATGCTGATGGAAAATGTTACAGTTGTTACCAAAACAATGGTTATCTTCCAGTGTGAATATTTCTCTACTGTGGAGGGATTTACACTCATTTCTTGTTAGATATCTGTAACAGGAAGTAATGGGAAAACTCTTCAACTGTACAAAACGTGTTAGTAATGTGAGATGGAATGAATGAATGAATGGATGAATGAATAAAATAAATAGAAAGTATCTCAGTATATGAATTATCTCAAATATGGCCCCCTTTAATTGTATATTCAACTTTTTTTGGTGAAGACTTCAATTTAAAAAAATATATACATTTCTTACTAGTAGGGCTTAGCGTTTTAAAAGACAGTGTAGTTGATCATAGGACTATAAGGATTTTCACCAGCACACCTTGGTATACCGATAATCTTGTTCTTTATTCACATAATACAACAGGCATCTCAGACTGATGTTTCGAGACCTTGCAGGATCCCTTTTTCAGGGCAGATACAATTCATGACACCTCTTATATGGAGGTCTTGGGGCAGATCCTCAAAGAAATTACGCCGGCGTATCTCTTGATACGCCGCGTAATTTCAAATTTTGCGCGTCGTATCTTTGTTTTGGTATCCACAAAACAAAATACGACGGCATCTCGGCTAGATCCGACAGGCGTACGTCTTAGTACGCCGTCGGATCTAAGCTGCATTTTTTTGGCGGCCGCTAGGTGGCGTTCCCGTCGAAATCCGCATTGAGTATGCAAATTAGCTAGTTACGGCGATCCACGAACGTACGTCGGCCCGGCGCATTTTTTTTCGTCGTTTGTGTTCGGCTTTTTCCAGCGTATAGTTAAAGCTGCTGTTCTGAGGTGTACTCAATGTTAAGTATGGCCGTCGTTCCCGCGTACAATTTTGAATTTTTTACGTCGTTTGCGTAAGTCGTTCGCGAATAGGAATTTGCGTAGAATGACATCACCGTCATAAGCATTGGCTGGTTCCGGTTTAATTTCGAGCATGCGCACTGGGATACCCCAGGGACGGCGCATGCGCAGTTTAAAAAAAACGTCGTTTACGTCGGGTCACAACGTATTTACATAAAACACGCCCCCATTACATCCATTTGAATTCTGCGCCCTTACACCGCGAGAGATGCACTACGCTGCCGTAACTTACGGCGCAAATTCTTTCAGGATTAAAAAAAAAAGATAAGTTACGGCGGTGTAGCGTATCTTAGATACGCTGCGCCCGGCGGAAAGGTATGTGGATCTGCCCCCTTGTCTTTACATCCAATTAGCCTGGCTAATAACACACTACATAAAATCACTTATTGTTGGGTCCACATTGTCCTTACATACTATATACCTGTGGGATTTATTTGATATCTTGCAGATATTCTAGCAGGGCTCACTATTTTTTTCTGTAGTTAATGTTAGACTTTATGTCTCCTTCAGTCTCCTCTTGGCACCACATATGCATATTTTCTGACTAAATCCTTAAATCTCCCATACAGTTGATGAAGCAGACTGGGTACTGAGAAAAGAGTTGTGGATGGTAAACGGTATTTGTAAGGGAAGTGTGTGGAGTTTACACTACTGTTGTATTATTTGTGATTCTATAAAAAATTTATTTAACATAGATTTGAAAAAAATATATATATTTTTAATTTGTGAAAATGATGTGACACCTTAAAACTCCTTATTACTTAAGTCATGTAAAATATCTCCTACTACTGGTCGATGGTGTCCAGATATGCTACGTTAGGACAAATTGTCTTACAGATTTTGCAACATGTAAAGCCGGTATAATAATAATAATCGGTAGCTTAACATCATTTTATTCTGTGAAGTTTGCAATATAATAACAAATATTTTGTTTTCCAAGTTCTCTTTTTTTAGACTGACCAGGAAAGCATAAAGTATTTTGTAAATCGTCGTAACACACCAGCTCTGGATAAAAAAGAGGATTATATCCTCTGAAATCCTGTTATTGTGATCTTGGTGTACACACTGGGGAGATGTTTTTCTTAATTCCTGTCCTGATGACACCCAGGTTTGAATATCTTGTGTTCTCTCCCTGCAATACACTAGGGGTTAGTTATAGCAAATATAGCAGATGATCTTGGATTAGACGTTAGTCTGCTCTCCTCTAGAAAACTAAGAATCGCATCACGTACTTCAGATAAATATGTTTATGTGAATCCAGATAATGGAAATCTGTATGTGAAGGACAGGATAGATCGTGAGATGTTATGTGGGACAGCAGCTACCTGCTTCCTAACTTTTGATGCTCTGCTTGAAAATCCCCTAAATATATTTAGAGTCCAGATAGATATTCAGGACATAAATGATAATTCTCCAGTGTTTTATCTCAACACATTCACATTTGAAGCAATGGAATCGATATCAGCAGGGACAAGATTTGCTTTACAAAATGCAGAAGATCCGGATTTTGGTATTAATTCAGTACAAACTTATAAGCTCAGTGACAATGAGCATTTTGCACTGAGTGAAAACATGAATTCAGATGGAAGTAAATTTATTGAACTTGTGCTAGAAAAACCACTAGATCGAGAATCTCAAAATGTACATGAAAAAATGTACATGAACAGCTACTGATGGAGGAAAGCCTATGAGAACTGGCACTGTAAGGATAAGGATAACTGTCATAGATGCTAATGATAATTTTCCAGAATTTTCACAGGCAGTATATAAAATCAGTGTGTATGAAAATGTTCCAATTAATACTACAATAATTACTGTGAATGCTACGGATAAAGATGAAGGTAGATTTTCAAACATAAACTATTCTTTCAGCAAAACATCAGGAAGTGTACACCATACAGGAACGTTCTGCATTAATGCAAACACTGGTGAAATCAAGATAAATAAAAAGTTAGATTTTGAAATAACAAAACATTATGAGCTATCAATACAAGCAAAAGATGGAGGTGGCCATATCACACATTGTAAGGTACTAATAGAAGTCATAGATGAAAATGATAATGCTCCTGAGATATCAATGACATCATTATTTTCTCCTATCGCAGAAGATTCCATACCTGGAACAGTAATAGCTCTAATTGAAGTTGATGATCAAGATTCTGGAGAAAATGGAAATGTTGATTGCAAGCTAATGGAACAGTCTGCATTTAGTTTAGTAATGTCTTCTGACAGTTATTATAGAATTGTTACAACAGGTGATATAGACAGAGAGAAAGTGCCCAGTTATAATATTACAATTGTAGCTACTGACAGAGGATTTCCTCCACTTTCTAGCAGAAGAACCATAAGGCTGGACATATCAGATGTTAATGATAATTCACCAGTATTTATGCAACCTTCATATGTTGTTTACATACCAGAGAACAATTTACCGGGTGTCTCAATATACAGTATACAAGCTTCCGATCTTGATGCTGGTGAAAATGCAAAAATCGATTATTCAGTATGCAGGTATACAACACCCAAAATAAAGGTAGAAGACCTCCCGGTGTCTTATATTCTTTCCATCAATATGAAGACTGGAGCTCTTTATGCTCAAAAATCTTTTGATTTTGAGCAGCACAAGGAATTTTTAATACAAGTAACTGCTACAGACAATGGATCCCCATCTTTGAGTACCAACACAACATTACTTGTCTGTATAGTGGATCAGAATGATAATGCTCCAATAATCTTATTCCCATCACCAGGAGACAGTAGCCAAGGTGCGTTTGAGATTGTTCCTTTCACAGCTGAGCCTGGTTCTTTAATAACAAAGGTGGTTGCAGTGGATGAAGACGCTGGACATAATGGTTGGCTTTTTTATCATTTCATAAAAATGCCAGAACCATCATCTTTTGTCATTAATGAACATACAGGAGAAATCAGGACCTCACAAATCCTTCAAGAGAAAGATCTATTGAATCAAAAAGTTGTGGTGATGGTAAGAGATACTGGCATTCCACCTCTCTCAGCTACAGTTACCTTGAGCCTCATTATTGCAGATAACTTCCAGCAGATTGTTCCTAAACTAAGTAATCAACTTACAAATGAAAGTCTTCAGTCACACTTGCAATTGTACTTGGTGATTGCTTTAGCATTGATCTCTTTGTTGTTCATTATAACGGTTATCTTGGTCATCATATTAAAATGCAAGGAATCAAAACCATTACCAAGCGTTGGAACTTTAGGTTCAAGCCTATATCCTCCTGTTGATCCCATGATACTTTCTATGTATAGTGATGGGACTTTATCCTTACCCTACTCATACAATGTATGTGTGGCATTGGACCCATCTGAAAGTGAATTTAGTTTTTTAAAGTCAAATCAAAATGTTGCTGTGGATAACCTGATTGACACAGATGATTCAGGCCTTGGAAATGAGAGCTTGAAAGAAGCACTTCCATCCACTGGAGTCAGTCAGGTAAGTTGTATTGGTGTACAGATTGACTTTGCAAAGCTGCATTTTGTTATTATGTTAGGTATATGCTAATTACGCTAGGAGCAAAGTCATTTAACATAGTTCATAAAATAAGCTTACTTGTGGGTTTCTTTTCTTATCATTTTATTTAGGGTTTCAGTGTATTATAAATACATATACATCATATATTCCAGAAATACTCATGCCAGGCATGTTTATGCATTACATTGAGCTGGACTACTCTTATAAGTTGTACTTATACTTTAGGCACAAAATAATCAGCTATACTTTTATATTGTTCTTGTAAAACTTGTAATGCATTATAAATGGTATATATCAAAACCCCATTACCTACTATTGAGCAAATGTAGAATGTGTAAATTTAGGAGATTCTTCTTTATTTCTATATAAGATTTGGAAACAGGCGCGCAATATTTTGTCAATTATTTTTTAGCAAATTTGTAATTTTTATATACTTTCCAAAGAGAATGCATCTAATACCTACTGAATAGTTTCCACGTTAAGTAATGGCATTTTATCCCTTTCCCACTGAGTGTACGCAGATATGCATCCTCAGCTATTGGGGGTTATATCAGGATGATGCCTGCAGCTGCAGGCATCATCCCGGTATAATTTTTTAGAGCCGGCGATTGGCTTTCCAGGGATAACAACCGATGTGGCTAAAAGCCACTCGGTTGTTATCCAGGAGGAGCGGGAGGGGACATCCCCCCTCCCCCCGCCTCCACCACTCTTACCGGGCCTCCCGTCCCACCGGGAGACCCGATCCACGATGCGCCACCTCTGACGCCTAGAGAGAGACTGAAAGGAAGCCGCGAACGGCTTTGATTCAGTCTTTTCAATGTAAACACGGAAGCAATGTCTTAACGATCCCTCCATTAAGAGTACTTGTCACCACCTATTACTATCACAATCCCTTGGAATGTCACAATCCCTTGGAATGTTTACATTCCTTGTGACAGCAGTAAAAGTGATCGCGCAGCAAAGAAAATGCATACGGAAGTCGTGCCCGCATATGTAAACGGTGTTCAAATCACACATGTGAGGTATCACCGCGATTGTTAGAGCGAGAGCAATAATTCTAGCCATAGACCTCCTCTGTAACTCTAACCTGGTAACAGAAAAAAAGAGCATTGCCTATGGAGATTTTTGAAAATTGAGCTTACTTTACTTTTACATTTGTTTTTTAAATTCATTCAAGTAAATTTTTCCCAAAAAGTTGCATTTAAAACACTGCTGCACAACTACCGTGTGACATAAAATATTGCAACAATCACCATTGTATTCTGTTTGTATTCTGTTTGGGGGTTCGAAGTAATTTTCTAGCAAAAAATACGGATTTTAACTTGTAAACACCAAATGTCAGTGATAGGCTTAGTCATGAAAGGGTTATACTGTAATATCTCCTTTGAAAAATCACTGGCAATTAGCATTAGCGTTTTTCTTCCTTTATGTCTCTTTTGGACTCTTTTAGCTTTTGATCTGGCCCCCTTTCCATATATGCACATTTTTATAAAAAAATATATTAGTTAATTCTTTCTTCTTATTTTGTAAACTGTGCTTTCATTACAAGTTTGATAAAGTAAACTGTGCAATAATGATAGAGGTGGCTAAACTGTGGATAACCTTGCACATTAGTTAGGAACAGCAAAACCAGTAATTAATAATAAGTAGAATAAAATAATGATTGAATATTTGAAAAGGTCTAAATGTTTTTCATATAACTAATGATATCAGCAGTTACAACTAATCTGGCTGCCCTTGTGCGATCCAGAAGATTTTTTTATTTCCTTTGCATGGCAAAATCAGGAACTAGCTGCCTATGGAATTCTGCTTTTCCTTGCACCAGCAAAGAATTGAACTTGACAGACATCAGTGAAAGCAGTAATACTGATAAATAGTCTGCCTATGGCCTGGTAACAAGGGCATATTCAGACTGGTATACCAGCTACTATCAATGCTAAGCAGAAATCAAAATTCATAGTTCAAAACCTGCACATTGGTTTTTCATACAAATATGCTGTTTATGAGCAGTTAAAGCGGTTCTCCACCCTAAAGTGAAGTCCCGCTGATCGGAACCCTCCCCCCTCCGGTGTCACATTTGACACCTTTCAGGGGGGAGGGGGGTGCAGATACCTGTCTAAAGACAGGTATTTGCACCCACTTCCGGCCCGGCATTCACGGGCAAAAGACGGGCATTGCGTCACATCCCGTCGCCCCCCCGTTGTGTGCTGGGAACACTCGGCTCCCAGCACACAGCGGGAGCCAATCGGCGGGCGCGGCGCAACTCGCGCATGCGCCGTAGGGAACCGGGCAGTGAAGCCGCAGCGCTTCACTTCCTGGTTCCCTCAGCGTGGATGGAGGGGGGAGCAGCAGGGTGACGAGCGATCGCTCGTCATCTGCTGCGGACGGCGCTGGACTCCAGGACAGGTAAGTGTCCTATTATTAAAAGTCAGCAGCTGCAGTATTTGTAGCTGCTGGCTTTTAATATTTTTTTTTGGCGGAACATCAGCTTTAAACAGTAATCATGCTTTATAATAGAAATGTCACTTACTTTTTGGACTTTAGCAATAACTCACTGGTTTTCATATTGTTTGTTTTCCTAGTTATGAGATCTTGTCTCTAATCAATATGACAGTTTTTTTTAATTCATGCAGTATAGTCTGGTAGTTAGATACATGAGAGAGAATTAAACTGTTATTTTACATTCACACAGACCTATATTGCCATTTTCTGTGGTAGGTTCATGTAATGTGTCAGACTTTAAAGAAATTTAAAGAAAATATTTTTTTGGGGCATGCCACCACCAGCTAATGTACGTTTGGACACTGGAGCACACTATATTTGTTAGTACATTTTTGTTCTTGTGCATCCTGGGTTCATAGTAAACAGTAATTTGGTTCTTCTTGACATATGCTTGGTTAAACAGTGATGAGGGTTCTGTCCACCATGATAGTTACATAGTTAGTCTGGTTGAAAAAAGACACCAAAAAAGTCCATATAGCTCAACAAATAAAAGAGAAAATAAATTAAATAAATAAATAAAAAATAAATAAACCATACAACCCCATATACCGAATTCTATACCAACAATTGATGCAGAGGACAGCACAGTATCAAGATCAGGACCACCTACGTAGTTAGATAGGACAAGGTGCAATATATCAGAATCAACAATATGCACTTTATCACCTGGAAAACAGGGGCAAGAAAGAAAATCTTTGGTAAAACTTCTTTAATTGGTTTAAAAGGTCAGGTGTCACATGTTAGGCCACATTTATTTTATTTCCATGTTGTTCATTTTGGTTTGCACTTCAATATAATGAAAATATTTATTTTTAGTACAAATAAAGCCTATCATTTGTAAACATTATCTAGCAGATCAGGCATAATTGGGAAATGTAATATGCTCTGGGATTTGTATCACTCCAGGAAAATGTAATGCCATGTAGTAAATTAAAATCTTAGTGCTCACAATAAAAACATTGCACCTTTGTCTGAAATACATGTTATGGTAAGCTTATTCTTGGCACAAAAAGCAAGTGTTCTTGAATCTAAGGCGATGCAAAGAATACTGGGCCAGATCCACAAAGAGCCGGCGTAACGTAGAAATTCCCATTTAAGTTACACTGCCTTAAAATTTCTACCTAAGTGCCCGATCCACAAAGCACTTACCTAGAAATTTTCGGCTGTGTAACTTAAATTCCGCCGGCGCAAGGCGTTCCTCTTCAAATGGGGGCGATTCCCATTTAAATTAGGCGCGCATGCTCGTGACGTCATTTTCCCGACGTGCATAGCGCAAAATTACGTTACGCCGAGCTTTGTGGATCGCGACGGGTCAATAAAGTTGCGTCGGGAAAAAAAAAAGATACGGCGAAAAAAAAAAAAATTTAAACAAAAAAAAACGCGTCGCTGGACAGAAGGGTCTGCTTTTACAAGGTGTAAACAGTTTACACTTTGTAAAAGCAGCCCTAATTTTACGATTGCAAACTAAAACTTACGGAGAAAAAACGAAGCTGAAAAGCTTTGTGCATCTCCGTAAGTGCTAATTTGCATACCCGAGGCGGCATTTCGACGCGAAATGCCCCCAGCGGCGGATGCGGTACTGCATCCTAAGATCCGGCAGTGTAAGTCCCTTACACATGTCGGATCTTCTGTCTATCTCTTGGAAACTGATTCTGTGGATCAGTTCCAAAGATAGAAACAGGGATACGACGGCGTATCAGTAGATACGCCAGGGTATCCCTTTTGAGGATCTGGCCCACTATATATATATCAATGTAGTCTTATGCCAGTACTAGAGGTTCTGCAAATCCTCAGATACTAAGGGCTATAAAATAGACCATTTTCTTGCATAAGTAGGAGGATAGTAACTTCTTTGTTATGTTGTACTATTGATCGCTCACTGAATATATGAAATGCTAAATAAAAATGGATGAAAATCATAAAACAGATATCATTTGAGAAAAAAAATGTTCAAAAAGATATTTGATGGGCCTAGAATTAAAATCTTATAATAGCCTTAACATATAATACGTTTTAGTGAGCAAAATGTTAGCATTGCAGTTCCTCAATTACACCTCAGAGCGCCGCTGTTTGACCAGTAAGCAGACAAATACAGAACTGGAGATCCACTGGTAATTTCATTATTCACACACACTGCAGAACTGCATGAAAAGACACCGCCATTTCTGGATTCTCTCAGCAAAAGATATATTCACTTTTCATTAACAAGGGGATTGAACAGTGTCCTATTCCTCTCTCACTGGATTACAAATACAACATTTGGTGGAAGATTGCAGATACTGAAAATAGATCAGATGAAGCCAAAGCCATACAAAATACTGAGGTGGCAAGTATTATTTTACTTCTTATTTTCCTGCCCATGTCATTCAGTCTCAGGTCAGATTCATTATTCAATTGCAGAAGAAATGAGAAAAGACTCTGTTATAGCAAATATTGCAGATGATCTTGGATTAGATATTAAACACCTCTCATCTAGAAAGCTGAGAATTGTGTCACGAGACTCAGAAAAATATTTTTATGTAAACTTAGATAATGGAAATCTTTATGTAAAGGACAGGATAGACAGAGAGGCGTTATGTAAAGCAGCAGCTACCTGCTTCCTAAGCTTTGATGCTGTGGTTGAAAATCCTCTCAATATTTTTAAAGTGAAAATAGAAATCCTGGATATTAATGACAATCCTCCAGTGTTTTACCCTGAGACTTTCGCTATAGAAACTATTGAACTAACATCACCAGGAACGAGATTTACTTTACAAAATGCAGAAGATCTGGATATTGGTATTAATTCAGTGCAGACATATAAACTCGGTGACAATTCACATTTTACTCTAAATGAGAAGATTAGCAGTGATGGTTTTAAATCCCCTGAGCTTGTGTTAGAGAAATCTCTGGATCAGGAATTACAAAATGTTCATGAATTGATTTTAACAGCTCTGGATGGAGGAAATCCTGTAAGAACTGGAACAGCTGTAATACGAATCATTGTTACTGATGTTAATGATAATTTCCCAATATTTTCACAAGAGGTTTACAAAGTTAGTGTGAATGAGAATATTGCGGTAAATACTACTATAATCAATGTAAATGCAAGTGACAAAGATTCTGGTGCAAATGGGCAAATCACTTATTCCTTCAGCAAAACATCAGGAAATGTCCATCCTTCTGGCCTTTTCAGTATTCATCACAAAAGTGGTGAAATCAAAATAAGCAATATGTTGGATTTTGAAGAGACAATTAATTATGAACTTTCTGTTCAAGCTAAGGATGGAGGAGGACTAGCCTCCCATTGTAAGGTATTACTAGAAGTCATAGATGAGAATGACAATGCTCCAGAGATATCAATCACCTCACTATCCTCACCCATTCCTGAGGATTCTGCACCTGGAACAATGATAGCACTCATTGAAATTCACGATAAAGATTCAGGAGAAAATGGACAAGTTGATTGTAGCATTTTAGCGGAAACACCTTTCAGTCTGATGTCGTCTACGGATAGCTATTACAGAATTGTGACTACAAGTAATATGGACAGAGAGACAGTATCTATTTACAATATCACAGTTTTAGCGAGAGACAGAGGATCATCTCCTCTATCCAGTAGAAGAATAATCAGACTGGAGATATCAGATGTTAATGACAACCCACCAGTTTTTATGAAAGCTTCTCATGTTGCTTATGTACCAGAGAATAACGTACCTGGAGCTTCAATATACAGAGTACAAGCTTTAGACCCTGATTATGGAGAAAATGCTAAAATTCTATATTCCATGTACAGTGAAAATTTTCCAGTGTCTTCTTATTTTTCTGTCAACATGGAGAATGGAGTAATTTATGCTCAGAGATCATTTGACTATGAAAAGCATAAGGAATTTATAGTACATGTTAATGCCCGAGACAATGGTTCTCCATCACTTAGCAGCAACTCAACAATGGTAATCCGAATAGTGGATCACAATGACAATGAACCAAAAATTTTGTATCCAGAAAGTGGAGGATCAGCTATGTTTGAGATGGTCCCTTTTTTATCTGAACCAGGATCCTTAATTACAAAGGTGGTCGCAGTGGATGCAGATGTTGGGCACAATGCTTGGTTGTCTTATCATTTCATACAAAAATCAGAACCATCGTATTTCACGATCAATGAACATATGGGAGAAATCAGAACAGTACGTCCTTTTCAGGAGAAAGATATACTGAATCACAAAGTTATTGTTATGGTAAAGGACAATGGAGACCCCGCTCTTTCAGCTACAGTCACTTTAAATCTTATTATTATAGATCATTTTCAACAGATGCCCCCTAAAACAAGCAATCAGATCAATGAAGATCCTCAAACCAATCTCCAGCTGTATTTAGTAATTTCCCTAGCCATTATTTCCTTTTTATTTATTATTACTGTATTGTTAGTATTTATTACAAAATGCAAGCAACCAAAACCCGCTCCATGTCTTGGACCTCTAAATGCAAATTTGTATCCAACAGTTGATCCCAGAATACTTTCCATGTACAGCGATGGAAACTTAACACTTCCTTACTCCTACAATGTTTGTGTGGCTTTGGATTCATGTGAAAATGACTTTACTTATGTAAAATCCAAACAAGAAGTTCTGGTAGAAAACTTAATTGATGCTGATGACTCAGGACTTGGAAATAAAGATGGAAAAGACATATCTTCAGACAGTGCCATACAGGTGAGTATACAGCAAATCATCAGTTATTTGCAATGATACATATATTTAAATGCAGATGTTTTCCAAAATATCACCAGGGAGTATCTCTCTAAATTCAAATCTATATAATAAAATCCCAGAACAATTTTTCAGTTTCAATTTTTTTTTATTAGGTTGTTACAGAGAGCCCTATAGAAATTTTCCTTATACAGTAATTACATGTCAATGTACTTACTATGTGTGTATGGTATAATAAGGGAGTCTCTGATGGTTCTAAAACTTTAGTCTCTGCAGAAGATTTGCAGAATTAATTAAGGTCCAATCTATCATTGAAGGCTTATGGTGTCTGTCGAATGTTCTAAGAAGATTCGACAGAGCAGCTAAACTGTATGATGCCGCAATCGTACATTTCCGGTCGATTGTTCCGCCTACAAGCTATAGAAGAATTCTAATGTTGTATGACACTAGTAATAATTATATTTATAAATTATTATTACTAGTCAACCAACATTCGAATTCTTCTATAGCCTATGAGTGGAGCATTTGACCGGAAATGTATGATTGCGGCGTCGTACAGTTTAGCTTCTTGTAGAATCTTCTTAGAACATTCGACAGACCCCATAAGCCTTCAATGACAGATTCAACGTTTGTATGTTTTTTGTCGCTTCATCGAATCTTCGTTGTTCATGTCCAATGGTCTACCCCAACACTGTCTCCATAATGTCAAATCTTTTCTCTCTATGTCGAATATTTCCTGTCTATGTAGAATAACTAATAGACTAAGAGTGTTAAGGTTAGGCACATTCGACCACAGATTCGATAGACACAGATCAATATTGTGAGCATCATGTCGAATCTCCTAACTATATCGAACTGTTGTCACAACGAAAATAGAGCATTTTTTTATGTCAGATCTTTCGGATTACGTATTCTGCACGTTCATTTTCGTTTGTTAACATGATAACGAAAATACACAAAATTTGGACGAAAATGCATTCGGACAAAAACTAATGCACATGTCTACTGATTTATGCCTAAAGCTGTTTTGCATTTGTATGTGGGGATTGTGGAGTAGTGCAGGTGCCAATATCATTTGGAGTAGTGTTGGCACCATCTATGTTACTCTAGAACAGTCATATCCAAACCTATACTGGCATATGAAAGTAGGAAAAAAAAGTCTAAGTCTGATTGCTTGATGTAAGGATTTGCAGGTGGCTCTTGTCTCAGAGTCTTTAAATATTCGGCACTTTCTGCATTGTACATACTTGCCAAAACCTTATGTGTTGTCCAACTGCATCCGTTTCCTCTTTGTTTAAAAAAATACCAGTTTCAGCATAGGCAATTTATAAAACCGTATCTGTATTTTTTTCATTGGTGTGATTTTATTGGTTTAGTGGAAATGTAATGTTAAATTTGTACTGATTTCTGGAACTGTTTAATTTATTAAAACTATTATAATTGTAAAAAAAAACAAAAACAGATCACTCCTTTCAAACAGCGGGATGTTGAATAAAACAAGTTATCAACTTTACTTACTTGTACGACCAGGGTTGAAAACTCAGAGCCCTCTACTCAAAAAGTTTGTTTCTGATTTCACTGCTTTGCTGCACTATATTCATTGAATTATTCCATAGCCCATGTTTTTTTTTTGTCTTTTTCCAAAGATCAAATTATATGTTGAGGGAGAAGCGTAGCCACACAGAAATACAAATTTAAATATTTTCTGTATGAGGAAAAAACTACATTTTTTTTTTACTCCTTCAACTACCGAGTACAATCCATGATTCCACTGCTCCTACTTCCTAGATATTCCACTGCAGCTGCCATTCCTATCTAGATTCTCGCAATGATTCAGATGTTGGCATAAACTGATTTTACCTTTCGCTCAATATTTTAATGTTTTACTATCTCTCAATCTTCTTCCTGTGCTTCTTCCTTATCTTTTTTTCCCTCTGTTTTGGAGAGTCTATTAAAAGCGTTTTTTTCATGTTTACAGACATGGGGACCAATAAAGAAATGTATTGTTTTCTTCCACTGAGAGGGTTATAGTGTTTCCTAAAATTATTTATTATTATTATTATACAAGATTTGTATAGTGCCAACAGTTTTCACAGCACGTTTCAACATGAGGGAAGACAGTACAGTTACAATACAATTCTATACAAGAGGAATCAGAGGACCCTGCTAGCGCCTACAATCTAGAGGGTCTAAAGGGTCAAATGATACAAAAGGTAATAACTGTGGGGGGTAAGCTGATGGAGAAAATCAAAGCACAGTTGTTAGGTGTAGGCATAATAGGCTTCTCTGAAGAGGGGGGTTTTTTAGGGATCGTCTAAAAGCAGGATATAGTAGGAGATAATCGGACAGATTGCGGTAGAGAGTTCAATATGATCAGAAAGGCTCTTAAAAAGTCCTGGAGTCGAGCATGGGAGAGAGTGACGAGGGAGCTAGAGAGCAGGAGGTATTGGGAGGAATGAAGAGAATGATTAGGTTGGTATTTTGAGACTAGGCTAGTAATGTAGGCGGGGATGAGTTGTGGATGGCTTTGTAAGTTGTTGTTAGTATTTTGAATTTAATTTGTTGGGTGAGCAGAAGCCAGTGAAGGTTTTAGCAGAGAGGAGTAGCAGACACAGAGCGGTTGGTAAGATGGATGATCTGGAAACAGAGGGGCGCCAGACTGAGTACAGTATAACTCATATATTTAATACAAACAAGTAGTAACTCACAGGTTAAATTAGATGAGTTCAGTATGTGGTGAACATCGCCAGTCCTGGAGTTTACCAATCGTTAATCATTTAATAATACTTTTCTTAATTATTTTTTTAATTAATTAATTATTTTATTCATACAAATGTAAGAAAAAGGAAAAAATCGCGTTAGTGTAGTGAATGAATGTCCAAAAAAGAAAAAGAAATAATGTCCCTGTAGCATGTGAAATATACCACACTAGCATGTGTGGGAAACATTCAAATCCTTATTGGAATAACCATAATAGTGAATTATATTAAAAGTCCAAATAGCTGAGAAGTTTCTTAGGACAAACAACACCCGGTGCACAAATGATTGAGTGAGCCACCACCACATGGACTGGGGCTTACCAGAACACATATAAATAACAGCGTTATTTAAAGATTGCAGCAGGGGACTCCAAGGGGTATGGTCACAACCCAGGATCAATCGATGTACAGCATATATTTTTCACTGGTATCTCCACGGAGGGATAGGATAAACTCGTACTGACAGACTCTCAGACCGTAGCAGGAAACAATAGCATGTCATGCAGAGAGAAAGCCGCACATAGCGTAATACGTCCAAAAAAATACTTTTATTAAAAGTGTAAAAACCTACTTACATCAATAGAATGAAGTATAGGCACATAAAAACAATTTGCCGGCCGGCATGGATAGGAGCCCTTCCTCCTTGTATAAACGCGGTGACGTCACTGCACGCCTACGACCCAGACGCGTTTCGTTATAGGATAACGTTTTCAATGGGATGGGCTCTGCAGTGATTCACCGCTTTAAATAACCAGGCCTCGCTTTGATCGCCAGGAACCGGAAGTGGCGAAAACGCCATTTTGGATTTGGGAAATTGAAGCAAAACGGCATGCCTAAACAGGGATGCCTCGAGTGGAAAAGACAGGGAGATCCATGTCGTATGAGGACAGGATTATTTAAAAATTAACCTATATGTATGTAAAAAATAATAATAAACCTAATAATAATAGTCTTTATTTAATCGTGATCAACCAAAAATTAGTACCTGCATTTGCGGACTAAAAACTCTGACTCCCCCATGTGGGGAAGCGTGGAATTACGTGCAAAAATTATTATATTTCAACTTAAAAAGGCAAAAAGGGGGAATTAATACCTCCTTAGCCAAATGTGATCAAAACACACAATAATAGAACACTAAAAAGTGTTACATAGTGAATAAGTGCTAAACTTCGAATAAATGAACAATAATTATATGTTCAAAAAGAACAACATTATTGTTTATCAATAAAAATAGTGACAACCAATAATTATGAGTAAGTGTAGATTAATTAAATATAAACAAATACTCCCAATCATATCCGATAGGTGAATAACATTGGATTCTCAGGGTTAGTGGTTGTATAATCGAGAACAAAACACCATCCTGGTGAGATCAAAGCTAGGCCAAATCAATAACCAAGACATAAAAATGTGAAAATATATATACACATATTATAAATAAATTTGTAGCAGATCAAGCATTATTAATGAACGCATTCACGTCTGTATCCACGTTAAGACCATGTGGCATATAACATTTAAGGCGATGTATCCAAGCCATTTCAAGCTTGGATATTTCCCTCACCAAGGAGCTACCTCTCCAATTGGGCTTATAAGTATCTATACCCAGGAATAGAGTATTCGACGGGTCTTTATTATGTTTCAACAGATAGTGTTTTGACACTGAATGGTTTTTGAAGCCAGTAATAATGTTGGTAATGTGTTCATTTAAACGAACGCGTAGTGGCCTCTTGGTCCTACCTACATATTGCAGGCCGCAAGGGCACTGCAACAAATAAACAACACCCGTGGTAGTTTGATCTCACCAGGATGGTGTTTTGTTCTCGATTATACAACCACTAACCCTGAGAATCCAATGTTATTCACCTATCGGATATGATTGGGAGTATTTGTTTATATTTAATTAATCTACACTTACTCATAATTATTGGTTGTCACTATTTTTATTGATAAACAATAATGTTGTTCTTTTTGAACATATAATTATTGTTCATTTATTCGAAGTTTAGCACTTATTCACTATGTAACACTTTTTAGTGTTCTATTATTGTGTGTTTTGATCACATTTGGCTAAGGAGGTATTAATTCCCCCTTTTTGCCTTTTTAAGTTGAAATATAATAATTTTTGCACGTAATTCCACGCTTCCCCACATGGGGGAGTCAGAGTTTTTAGTCCGCAAATGCAGGTACTAATTTTTGGTTGATCACGATTAAATAAAGACTATTATTATTAGGTTTATTATTATTTTTTACATACATATAGGTTAATTTTTAAATAATCCTGTCCTCATACGACATGGATCTCCCTGTCTTTTCCACTCGAGGCATCCCTGTTTAGGCATGCCGTTTTGCTTCAATTTCCCAAATCCAAAATGGCGTTTTCGCCACTTCCGGTTCCTGGCGATCAAAGCGAGGCCTGGTTATTTAAAGCGGTGAATCACTGCAGAGCCCATCCCATTGAAAACGTTATCCTATAACGAAACGCGTCTGGGTCGTAGGCGTGCAGTGACGTCACCGCGTTTATACAAGGAGGAAGGGCTCCTATCCATGCCGGCCGGCAAATTGTTTTTATGTGCCTATACTTCATTCTATTGATGTAAGTAGGTTTTTACACTTTTAATAAAAGTATTTTTTTTGGACGTATTACGCTATGTGCGGCTTTCTCTCTGCATGACATGCTATTGTTTCCTGCTACGGTCTGAGAGTCTGTCAGTACGAGTTTATCCTATCCCTCCGTGGAGATACCAGTGAAAAATATATGCTGTACATCGATTGATCCTGGGTTGTGACCATACCCCTTGGAGTCCCCTGCTGCAATCTTTAAATAACGCTGTTATTTATATGTGTTCTGGTAAGCCCCAGTCCATGTGGTGGTGGCTCACTCAATCATTTGTGCACCGGGTGTTGTTTGTCCTAAGAAACTTCTCAGCTATTTGGACTTTTAATATAATTCACTATTATGGTTATTCCAATAAGGATTTGAATGTTTCCCACACATGCTAGTGTGGTATATTTCACATGCTACAGGGACATTATTTCTTTTTCTTTTTTGGACATTCATTCACTACACTAATTGTGTTGTCACATATGTTTGAATATTCTTTATAGATTGGCGCGATTTTTTCCTTTTTCTTATATTGTTTGTGTTATGACACGTTATTGCTGCCTTTTTTTATATTCATTTATATAATCACGTTGTTTTGGTTAGCGCAATTTTCCTTCTAAAAAAAAAATTCATACAAATGTATACATTTTATATACAAGGTATATTTATACCTTTATATTTATATATTTAATCACTTAATTATTTGATTGATTTCTTCAAACGTCATAAAATTATCATCATACACTATTAATCAGCAAGCTTTTTACTCATATTTACATTCACTTTGGTCTATAACCGTCTACCTCTTTAAATCTGTCTATTTGATTGATGGATCGGCCAGCCCATCAGATATATATTTCCTCTGTATTTAAGACTGCCAGGTTTGCCAGTCAATCATGGGCTAATGAAGAAGCTGTAGCTAGTTACGACCAGCTCCTTTTTGTTTACTGGTTCCCAGCCTTCTCTGTATACATGTAAGATCACACCAGTGCCCCAGGATGCAAAGATAAAACAGGACCCCAAAGACTCCAGGACTAGCGATTTTCACCACATACTGAACTCATATTAATTTAACCTGTGAGTTACTACTTGTTTTTATTAAATGTATGATTTATGCTGCACTCAGTCTGGCGCCCCTCTGTTCCCATCTCTACACAGAGCCCATCGCTTCACTCTAAGGGAGCTGCCTCCAGGTGCTAATCATACAATATCATTTTATGTTATCACCATAGCTAGCATTCATGATGGACTGAAGGGGGGCTACCAAATGTAAAGGTAAGCCAATGAGAAGGGAGTTGCAGTAGTCAAGGCTACTTATATTTATGCACTGCAGTGATTATATAGATATTAAGTAGTGATTTGGAGTTATTCTATAAAAGTTATTCTATAAAAACAAGCAAATGCAGAGAATATGCACCACATACCAGTGTTACTGAGTTCTGCTTATCTAGCAATTTAGTCAATTTCTAAAGAGAACAGTTTCCTGTACACACGGTCGGTCGGTCAAAACCGATGAGAATGGACCGAAGTTCAGTTTCATCGGTCCAAACCGACCGTGTGTACGGCCCATCGGTCTTTGGTCCTTTGGACCAAAATTTTAAAACTTGCTTTAAAATCGAACCGATGGACCGCTGACCGATCGGTCAAAGCCAATGGTTAGTACACAAAATCATCAGTTCAAAACCTGCGCATGCTCACAATCAAGTCGACGCATGCTTGGAAGCATTGAACTTTGTTTTTTTTCAGCACGTCGTGTGTTTTACGTCACCGCGTTCTAAACCCGATTGGATTTTGAACTGATGGTGTGTACACACATCAGACCATCAGGCCACTTCAGCGGTGGACCGATGAAAACGGTCCGTCGGACCATTCTCATCGGATGAACCGGTCGTGTGTATGCGGCCTAAGGGTATAAGGGCATTCTGGAAAATATTTTTTCATTAGATTGGCTTGAAGGTAAATGCCATTTGCCAGGTATTTAAAACATGCAGCCTTTCCCGAACCAGGCAACCAGTGGGGATATTTCAGAATGGGCTGGTGATTCTGGTCCACATAAATGTGTAATACACCACAGTACTGGCTTTACTAGCGTGCAACAATAGTATGCAGACTTTTGACAGTGCTTGTTTGGAAATGTTACATAGTTATATAGTGGGACACAAGTCCACCCAGTTCAAACAATAAAATGGAAAAATAAATCTTAAAAAAATAAAAAAACATACAATCCCATACCCACAGTTGAGCCAGAGGAAGGGGAAAAACAGCAAAGTTTGAACCAATTTGCACCAGCAGGGGAAAAATTCCTCCTGATCCCCCGAGAGGCAATAGGATATTTCTTGTATCAACTTTAGCTCTAAATGTTAGTATCCAGTTATATTATGTACATTCATGAAACAGGCATTTTCTAAAACAATCAACAGAGCTGGCCAGAACCAGCTCTTGAGGGAGTCGCTTCCACATTTTCACAGCTCTTACTGTGAAGAAACCTTTCCGTATTTGAAGTTTAAATCGCTTTTCCTCCAGATGTAAAGAGTGCCCCTGTATCCTCTGTGATGACCTTAAAGTGAATAACTCAACATCAAGTTTACTATATGGACCACTTATGTATTTATACATATCCCCCTTAATCTCCTCTTCTCAAGAGAGGATTTTGAAAATATTATTTTTGAAACCATTTTAAAGTATCTGTGTTTTTTGTAATATGTTGATATTAATGGCATCAATGGGTCAATTACTTGAAAATATTTTCAGTACATAACATAGGAAATGCTTAAAATTTGGCTGGCCTCAAGGAAAATACACATTGGATCTGGCTGTGTATAAATTATTTATTTGATGCAAAATTGTTTGAGTCAGATCATTTCAGATAATTTTGCAAATACAGTTTACAGGGAAATTCTAATTTATTTTAGTTAACAAAGAAACATAACTTTATGAATGGTGCATTACAGATAATTAACATGCATAAAATATACATTTAAATGCCTAATAAACACTACATAATATAGTATGTAGCAAACACAGATGCCATTAGATATGATATTTAGTTATTTTAGGCTAAAATAAATCATTAAAAAATAGCCATAACATATGTTTTACTGAGTAAAACGTTAGCATTGCAGTTCCTCAATTACACCTCAGAGCGCCGCTGTTTGACTAATAAGCAGAAAATACAGAACTGGAGATCCACTGGTATTTTCATCATTCACACAACACTACAGATCTTCATGAAAAGGCACAGCCATTTCTGGATTTTCTCTGCAAGAGGTGCTGGATATTTCCTCTTTTCTCTGACAAGTGGCTTGAACAGTGCTCTCTTTCTCTTTCACTGGATTACACATACTTTACAAAATATTTGAAAGAAGATTGCAGATGTAGAGAATGAATCACATGAAGCTAATGAAGCTAAAGATATATAAAAGACTGAGGTGGCAAGTATTATTTTCCTTATTATCTTTTTCCTGGCTGTGTCATTCAGTCTCGGGTCAGATTCATTATTCCATTGCTGAAGAAATGAGAACAGACTCTGTTATAGCAAATATTGCCAAGGATCTTGGATTAGATATTAATGAGCTCTCATCTAGAAAATTGAGAATTGTGTCACGAGACTCAGAGAAATATTTGTATGTGAATGTAGACAATGGACATCTCTATGTGAAGGACAGGATAGATAGAGAGACACTGTGTGGGGCAGAAGCTACCTGCTTCCTAACCTTTGATGCTGTAGTTGAAAATCCTTTCAATATTTATAAAGTGAAAATAGAAATTCAGGATATTAATGACAATCCTCCAGTGTTTTATCCTGAAACCTTCAGTATACAGACAATTGAGCTAACATCACCAGGAACAAGATTTGCTTTACAAAATGCAGAAGATCTGGATATTGGTGTTAATTCAGTACAGACATATAAACTCAGTGACAATTTACATTTTACATTAAGTCAGAAGATTAGCAGTGATGGATTTCAATCTCTTGAGCTTGTGTTAGAGAAATCACTGGATCAAGAAGTACAGAATGTTCATGAACTGATTTTAACAGCATTGGATGGAGGAAATCCCCTAAGATCTGGAACAGCTGTAATAAGAATAATTGTTATTGATGCAAATGATAATTTTCCAATATTTTCTCATAAGGTGTACAAAGTTAGTGTATATGAGAGTAGTGCAGTAAATACTACTATAATCAATGTAAATGCTACAGACAAAGATGCTGGAACCAATGGGCAAATCACATATTCCTTCAGCAAAACATCAGGAAATATCCATCCTTCTGGCCTTTTCAGTGTTGAAACAAAAAGTGGTGATATTAAAATAAACAGAAAGTTAGATTTTGAAAAGATAAGAAATTATGAACTGTCTGTTCAAGCTGAGGATGGAGGAGGACTTGTTTCCCATTGTAAGGTACTGATAGAAGTGATGGATGAGAATGATAATGTACCAGAGATATCAATCACCTCGTTATCTTCACCCATTCCAGAGGATTCTTCACCTGGAACAATGATAGCGCTCATTGAAGTTCATGATAAAGATTCAGGAGAAAATGGGAAAGTTGATTGTGACATTTTTGAAGACATTCCTTTTAGCTTGATATTATCATCTGATAGTTATTACAGAATTGTGACTACAAGTAATTTGGACAGGGAAACAGTATCTAGTTATAACATCACAGTGTTAGCTAGAGACAGAGGGTCTCCTCCTCTTTCCAGTAGAAGAATCATCAGACTGGAGATTTCAGATGTTAATGACAACCCACCAGTTTTTATGAAATCCCCTTATGTTGCTTATGTACCAGAGAATAATCTTCTTGGAGCCTCTATATACAGAGTTCAAGCCTCAGATGCAGATTATGGAGAAAATGCTAAAATTGTATATTCCATTTACAGTGAAGAATTTCTAGTACCCTCTTATTTTTCTGTCAATGGGGAGAATGGAGTCCTCTATGCTCAGAGATCATTTGACTATGAAAAGCACAAGGAATTTATAGTACAAGTTAACGCCCGAGACAATGGTTCTCCATCACTTAGCAGCAACTCAACGGTGGTAATCCGAATATTGGATCACAATGACAATGAACCAAAAATTTTGTATCCATATCCAGAAAGTGGGGGATCAGCTGTGTTTGAGATGGTGTCTTTTGCCTTCGAACCAGGATCCTTAATAACAAAGGTGGTTGCAGTGGATGCAGATGTTGGGCACAATGCTTGGCTGTCTTATCATTTCATTCAAATTTCAGAACCATCGTACTTCACCATCAATGAGCATACAGGGGAAATCAGGACATTACGTTCTTTTCAGGAAAAAGATGTACTGAAACACAAGGCTGTGGTTATGGTGAAGGACAATGGAGATCCTTCTCTCTCAGCTACAGTCACTTTAAATCTTGTTATTGCAGATAGTTTCCAACAGGTGGCTCCTAAAATAAACAATCACATCAATGAAGATTCTCAAACCAACCTGCAGTTGTACCTAGTAATTACCCTAGCCATCATTTCATTTTTATTTATAATTACTATAATGTTAGTCTTTATTTCAAGATGCAAGCAACCAAAACCCACTTCATGTCTTGGACCTCTAAATGCTAATTTGTATCCAACAGTTGATCCCAGAATACTTTCCATGTACAGCGATGGAAACCTAACCCTTCCTTACTCTTACAATGTTTGTGTGGCTTTGGACTCATGTGAAAATGACTTTACTTATGTAAAATCCAAACAAGAAGTTCCTGTAGAAAATCTAATTGATGCTGATGACTCCGGACTTGTAAATGAAAGTGGAAAAGACCCATCTTCAAACAGTGCCATACAGGTGAGTATACGATAACTCAAATATTGGTGAATAAAATTGTATTAAAATGTAGATGTTTTTGAAAACACTGCTATTGTTGTTTTTTTTTAGTTTAAATGTACATATCACTTGATCGTAGAACTGTATTTAAAGCGGGAGTTCACCCAATTCGTTTTTTTTTCTCTTTTCCCCTTAGCTTCATGCTTGTTTTGTCTAGGGGAATCGGCTATTTGTTTTAAAATATGAGCCGTACTTACCGTTTTCGAGATGCATCTTCTCCGTCGGCTTCTGGGTATGGGTCTTCGGGAGCGGGCGTTCCTTCTTGATTGACAGTCTTCCGAGAGGCTTCCGACGGTCGCATCCATCGCGTCACTCGTAGTCGAAAGAAGCCGAACGTCGGTGCGGCTCTATACTGAGCCTGCGCACCGACGTTCGGCTTCTTTCGGAAAATCGTGACGCGATGGATGCGACCGTCGGAAGCCTCATGGAAGACTGTCAATCAAGAAGGAACGCCCAGTCCTGCAGCCCATACCCGGAAGCGGCGGAGAAGATGCATCTCGTAAACGGTAAGTACAGGTCATATTTTAAAACAACTAGCCGATTCCCCTAGACAAAACGAGCATGAAGCTAAGGGGAAAATGTGTTCTCTATGGGTGAACCTCCGCTTTAATACAGACTAATGGCTCATAAATGTCAGTCTCTGCAAAAAAAAATTCATGGACTTTTCATATTTTGTTAGTTTGGCTTGTGCTTATCATGCGGAAAACTCTCTGACTGATTTATGGTTAGAAGATGCTTTTTATTTTATTTATGGTTGGAATTGTACTATCCGTCTTTTCTTATTTGTAATGTTGTCTCAAGTGTGAACTCGCTGTGTTGCTCCAAATCAGTTACGGCAGATTGAAACCTGTACTGGAAAATTACACTAGTACTATAAAAGTTTGGCTATGATTTAAGAGAGTGCAGTTGGTTCCTGATTTAGAGTTTATAAATCAGTACTTTCTGCATCGTCTAACTGTGTATCAGGCTTATAAATTGTTCAACCACATACATTTCTTCTTTGTTTTAGGCCCATGCCATGTCTGTATGTCTTTATTCAGTGTATGTTTCAATAAGTTCAGTGGAAATGTAACGCTGCATTTCTACTGAACTCTAGAACTGTATCGGAATATTAATTTAATACAATTTTTCGAAGAAAAATAACGAACACGGTTTTACCTCACCACGCTGTGAGGTGTTGAATAAAACAAATTTACTTACTTTCTCCTCAAATGAAGGATTGGAACCTATAACTGGCTATTCAAAATAAGTGTGTCTGTTTCCACACCTCGGCTGAACTATGGTTTTTGATATAATTGCTTAACCAGAAAAAAGAATTGCATTATGACATAGTCCAATAATTTTTTCCTGATTCAGACTTTTTTAAAGTACGATGTGCTGAGGAAGAGCAGTGACCACACAGGAACATAACTTTACGTTTTCTTTAGCCATTTAATCTGAGATTGATGAAGATCACATTTTCCAGTAGGTTTTGAATATTCATGGATAGGATACTTTGTCTCTACTCTGGGCTGGCACCTTTAGCATAGGACCTTTTGTTTGCATTGAACATATGTTCAATTGTTTTACAATAATTTATACAGTTTATCAATACTTATAATTTTATATGGTTTTCATTTTCAGCACAGAAACACAAAAGTAATGTTTAACTCTGACCCTTAGGGCTTGTTCACACATGTATCAATACCATGTGTTTATGCGACATTTAATCAGCATTTTTAAAGCCTCATAACTACCTGTGTTGTGTTGTGTTGAAAAAAAAGGCAGCATATCACTTTCATAAGGCTTGTCAACTGCCTCCATTGATTTCAATGTTAATGTTGTATAACTGTACCTTAACAGCACCTAGAGCATTTATGGTCTGTTAGTGAAGCAGTTATGAAGTATTAGATGGGCACTGGAGGAGAGACCGTGAAGGCTCCAGTATCCCAGAATGCACTGAGAATCAATCGCAAACTAGGACAGAACAATTCTATATAGAAACTGCCTATAAACGAGAGCTATATTAGACCTTTGTTTAAAAACACTGAGGACCATCATGGGAGGTAAGAGCACATCTGATGGGTACAAGGGTATGTGAAGTGATGAATGGAGTATAGAATTCCATTTAAGGGAGTTTAGGAATCACAAGAACAGTTGATAGTGGGACTCATTTTTGATTTCATTAGTTGGACTGTGTAGTTTCTGAGGGGGTCAGTTAATATTGATATTAGGTTTTCACTTTTTTGTTTTTATAGACTGGATTGTGTGCACTTACTTTATGAGGGTGACAGTTCTTATTGATATCAAGTTTGCACTTATTTGATTGTAAGATTGTTTATGATTGTTTTGATTTATATCACACATACATTAATTGTAACAGAGCACTGCACATTATATATATATATATATATATATATATATATATATATATATATATATATATATATATATATATATATATATATATATATATATATATAAAATATCATAGATAGTCATGACTTACTGCAAAGTTAAAAGGAGATGGTCCTTGGGTCCTTGGGTGACACATATACATTGTGGCTTGCATCAGTCAGACCTTAGAAGGACATCAAATGTGGACACCTTCATGCAGGTATAATCAAAGAACTTTTGGGGGTACGCCCGCAGTTTGTGGTAAAGAGTGGAAATGCCCCTTGGAAATTCTCTGCAAGACTATGAAATGCACCCAATAATGAATGTAACACCCTACCCTTTTTCCACTGGGCCATTATTTCCATGATCAACTTGCGCTTGATCAAGTCAAGTGCCAAGTGCCATCTGGCAGAAAATTTACAAAAATGTCTGCTATCACACCACAACATAAACATGCCTCAAAGTAGATTGTTTTCTCTACATCATTTCCCCATTAAGCACGTTCCACTAGAAAAGCGTTCCATAAGCATTTATCAAGCATTCTTGAAGTGTTTTCAGTGCTTCATAAACACAACAAAAACACATCAAAAGCATTTCATAAATGCCATAGGAGCATTAATGTGCATTGCTTCGTACTTTATTAATCAACAAACCATTAGCACATTATACTGTAGCCTCACTACCCATTGGTTGCTATCACAAGGCATGGTAGTGGTGTGCCTTTTTACTGCATACTTTGTATTCAAGAGTGTCCCTTTTTTTCTCTAATGTCTTAATGTTGGGAGGTATGCACACATCAGTGAACTTTTTGTTATTAAGTATTGTTAATTATGCCATCACTTTCAGTAAAATTCTACTTATTAAAAAAATAAAAAATTATTGTACAGAAGATTAGGTATCAGTTTTTGAAGTGTTTATGCTTGGAAAGCATTAACTATAGTAGCAGTTAAAAGTAAAGAGACGTTAGGCACTGTTTCTTGGTAAATGTATGCAGATAACTGTCTCCAGAAGCAATGGGCCTTCTGGATAATGTAATTTTCATATGCCAGGCTTGTAAGTAAATGCTCCACCTGCTGGGCATTTGAACCATTGAGCCACATCAGCATAGGGCTAGTTGTATGGTCCACATGGTCCACATGTGATACAGAAAAGGAGTGGCTTCATTACAGTACAAGAGATTAAAAGGTAGACTTTAGGTAAAACTGGTTTGGAAATTTATATAAATAATATGGCATTACCCACAAGTCATTTATCCTTTTGGAAGGTATTATTTTGAAACAGTTTGAAAGTATCTGTATTTTGTAGTTTATAAATATGTATATATATTTTGTTAATATTTTTAATACATACATTATGAAATATTTGACATTTGTCTGACCCCATAAATTCCACATTATTGGGAAAATACAAACTTGATATATTACTGAGCATAAACTCCTTATTTAATACATAAGCATTTCACTCAGATATAGCAGACAGTTTTACAATACACTAGATGTAATTAATATGTGAAAACTGTTCAAAAAGATATTTAGTTTTGTTAAAATTAAAACATTTAAAATATACTTAATATAACATTTACTGAACAAAATGTTAGCATTGCAGTTCCTCAATTACACCTCAGAGCGCCGCTGTTTGACCAATAAGCAGAAAATACAGAACTGGAGATCCACTGGTATTTTCATCATTCACACACAATGCAGATCTGCAGGACGAGGCACAGCCATTTCTGGGTTTTCTCAGAAGAAAGGTGCTGGTTATTTTCTCATTGCAATAATAAGTGGATTAAATAGTGCATTTTTTATCTGTTTCGCTGGATTCAAATTATATAAAAATATTTGGTGGAAGATTGCAGATGTGAGAATGGATCAGATGAGGCCAAAGACAAATAAAGGACTGAGATGGCAAGTATTAATTCCCTTCTTATTTTTCTGCCTGTGTAAATCAGTCTCTGGTCAGATTCATTATTCCATTGCTGAAGAAATGAGAAAAGACTCTGTTATAGCAAACATTGCAGATGATCTTGGATTAGATATTAAACACCTCTCATCTAGAAAGCTAAGAATTGCATCAAGAGACTCAGAAAAATATTTTTATGTGAATGTAGATAATGGAAATCTCTATGTGATGGACAAGATAGACAGGGAAGCTCTTTGTGGGGCAGAAGATACCTGTGTCCTAACTTTTGATGCTGTGGTTGAAAATCCTTTTAATATTTACAAAGTGAAAATAGAAATTCAGGATATTAATGACAATCCTCCAGTGTTTTATCCTGAGGCTTTCACTATAGAAACAATTGAATCAACATCACCAGGAACAAGATTTGCTTTACAAAATGCAGAAGATCTGGATATTGGTATTAATTCAATACAGACATATAAACTCAGTAACAATTCACATTTGACACTAAATCAGAAGATTAGCAGCAATGGCTTTCAATCTCTTGAGCTTGTGTTAGAGAAATCATTGGATCAAGAATTACAAAATGTTTATGAACTGATTTTAACCGCTCTGGATGGAGGAAATCCTGTGAGATCCGGAACAGCTATAATAAAAATTATTGTTATTGATGTAAATGATAATTTCCCAATATTTTCCCATGAAGTTTACAAAGTTAGTGTAAATGAAAATATTCCAGTAAATACTACTGTGATCACTGTAAATGCAACAGACAAAGATGCTAGAACAAATGGACAAATCACTTTTTCGTTCAGCAAAACATCAGGACACATCCATCCCTCTGGCCTTTTCAGAATTAATTCTAGAAGTGGTGACATTAAAATAAACAAAGGACTGGATTTTGAGAAGACAAGAAATTATGAACTTTCTGTACAGGCTAAGGACGGTGGAGGACTAGTTTCTCATTGTAAGGTTTTGATAGAAGTGATGGATGAGAATGACAATGCTCCAGAGATATCAATCACCTCATTGTCCTCACCCATTCCTGAGGATTCTGCACCTGGAACGATGATAGCTCTTATTGAAATTCATGATAAAGATTCAGAGGAAAATGGACAAGTTGATTGTAGCATTTTAGAGGAAACACCTTTCGGCCTGATATCATCATCTGATAGTTATTATAGAATTGTGACTATGAGTAATTTGGACAGAGAGAAGGTATCTATTTACAACATGACAGTGTTAGCTAGTGACAGAGGGTCACCTCCTCTTTCTATTAAAAGAATAATCAGACTGGAGATTTCAGATGTTAATGACAACCCGCCAGTTTTTATGAAAGCCCCTTATGTTGTTTATTTACCAGAGAATAATCTACCTGGATCCTCTATATACAGAGTTCAAGCCTCAGATGCAGATTGTGGAGAAAATGCTAAAATTGTATATTCCATTTACAGTGAAGAATTTCCAGTACCCTCTTATTTTTCTGTCAATGGGGAGAATGGAGTCATCTATGCTCAGAGATCATTTGACTATGAAAAGCAAAAGGAGTTTATAATACAAGTTAATGCCAGAGACTGTGGTGCTCCATCACTTGGCAGCAATTCAACATTGATAATCCGAATAGTGGATCACAATGACAATGAGCCAAAGATATTGTATCCATATCCAGAAAGTGGAGGATCAGCTGTGTTTGAGATGGTCCCCTTTACCTCAGAACCAGGATCTTTAATAACAAAAGTGGTTGCAGTGGATGCAGATGTTGGCCACAATTCTTGGTTGTCTTATCATTTTATACAAATGTCAGAACTGTCTTATTTCACCATCAATGAACATACAGGAGAAATCAGGACATTACGTCCTTTTCAGGAAAAGGATGCACTGAGACACAAGGTTGTGGTTATGGTGAAGGACAATGGAGACCCCTCTCTCTCAGCTACAGTCACTTTAAATCTTGTTATTGCAGATAACTTCCAACAGGTGGCTCCTAAAATAATCAATCAGATCAATGAAGATCCTCAAACCAATCTGCAATTGTATTTAGTAATTGCCTTAGCCATCATTTCATTTTTATTTATTATTACTGTAATGCTAGTCTTCATTTCAAAATGCAAGCAACCAAAACCTACTCCATATCTTGGACCTCTAAGTACAAATTTGTATCCAACAGTCGATCCCAGAATACTTTCTATGTACAGCGATGGAAACTTAACCCTTCCCTACTCCTACAATGTTTGTGTGGCTTTGGATTCATGTGAAAATGACTTTACTTATGTACAATCTAAACAAGAAGTTCCTGTAGAAAATCTAATTGATGCTGATGATTCAGGACTTGGAAATGAAAGTGGAAAGGGTGTATCTTCCAATAGTGCCATACAGGTGAGTATATAACAACTCTTCAAATATTAGTTACTGTATGGTAAAGATATTACAAAATAGATGCTTTTCAAAACAATTCTATTGTTTATTTCTCTAAGTTCAAATCCTTGATTCTAGAACTGTTTCACAATATACAGTATTTCCAGATATATGTAGCTTAATATGTGTGTACTTTGATAACATAACCTATCATTGCTCAAAAAATTATCAGTTTCTACACTGCATTTGCTTGATTGACTTAACATATTCTGTCAGTTTGGCTTGTGCTTAACATGCAATACACTACCTGGCTGATTTATGCCTAGACATGCTTTGTATTTAATTTATGGTTGGAACTGTGCAATCTTTCTTGGCTTTTATAGTTTCTAAGGTTGTCTTGTGTAAACGCTATGTATTACATTTGAGCAGATAGATTTAAATCTATACTGGAAAATGGCAGTAGTAAACTATGTTTGGGTTTGATCTTGGTTTGTGAAAATGCAGTTAGCACTTGTTTAGAGTATTTGATAAATTATCACCTTCTGCATTGTCCAACTGCTTATCAGCACCTTAAGTTTTGTTCAACTGCATGAATGTATTTTTTTGTTTTAGGCCCATGCCAGCTATCTGTATTTCTTTGTTCGGTGTATGATTCAATTAGTTCAGTGGAAATGTAATGTTACATTTGTACTGAACTCTAGAACTTTGTTGGAATATCAATTTATTAAAACCAATTTTCATGGAACAAATAAAAACATTAACATTGTTTTACCTCACCATCCCCACACGGCGGGTTGTAAAATAAACAAACAAAAGTTAACACTTACTTACTGTCATTACTTTCATTACTTAATGAAAGTGGAAAGGGTGTATCTACAAACAGTGCCATACAGGTGAGTATATAACAACTCAAATTCAAATATTAATAATAATAATTCAAATATTAGTTATGGTAAAGATTATAAAATATAGATGCTTTTCAAAACAATTATATTGTTTATTTCTCTAAGTTCAAATGTATATATCTTGGAAATGAAAGTGGTAAGGACTTCAAACAGTGCCATACAGGTGAGTTTATGGTAAATGTTAAAATATTTGGTATGGTAATTATATGGAAATTCAAGATTTCCAAAACACTGGCAATGCTTATTAGATCTCTTTGAACCACGTCCATTACTGTTAAAATATGCAGTAAGTTGTCTCATGAGTGAGCTGTCTGTGTTACACTGAAGCTATTACATTTAAACTTATACTGGAAAATGACACAGTAGGGTAATAAAGCGTGCCATTACCCCCTCCCCCTTCTATTATGACAGTAGGTGGGGGTTTTTCTCCCTGCATCCACTATCACATTTTCAAAACAATTCGACTGTGTGGGACTCTGCCCACACAGCCATGTCATTCATGCACAGGAATTTGTGAATAAATAAATTACATGTCTGTCTGTGACCATGGTAAATGGACTTGTAGTTTAAATGAGCTGCGAGCAGGCTAATCAGCACACTTGTAGTTCATTCATTCTTCCTCCTTTTTATACTGAAAGCCTATACACAGGTACAGGCACAAAGCTGGAGGAAAAATGTGCAAGAGCCTCATACTCCTCCAGGCTCCCTGTAAAAAAAAATGCACATCCTTTTACCTGCAAAATAATGTGCATGCATTATGATTTGCGGCATTTTTTACAGCGATTTGCCGCGTCAAATTGCGGCGTTTTTCCCCGCGATTTGCCGCGACAAAACGCGGTGTTTTTCCCCCGCAGTTTTGTACAGATCGTTGGCATCAATGTAAAACGCCCAAGCCGCCTGATTCGAGCGTCGAAAAAGGGTCCGGGACTTATTTGAAATTCAGGCGTTCTGCGTTCTTTCTGCGTTCTGCGTTTTGCATTGGAGATGTGAACCATCTCCATAGAGAATAATATTATTTTTCCCCTCTAGCGTCTTTAAACGTCACGCTTCAGGCAACAAAACGCTCAGGTGTGAATGCAGCCTTAATGATAAATGTATCCTGCGAAAGATAAAAATTTAGTCAGCTGCAGAGAAGGTTCTTCTTATGCCATGAACTTTGATAAATTAGGCATAAGTCACTCTAGCTGCATTTCTTTCATCTGATTCTAAAAGTTCAGTGGAAATCAAATTTAACATTTGTACTGATCTATAAAACTATGTTGCTATGTTATTATTTTTTAATGGCATGGATTTTTTTTTTTAAAAGAACTCTGCTGTAGAACAGTGGGATGTTGAATGCCTTTAAAAATGTTAACCCTTTTGTCTACTTATATTGAAAATGGAAGATAGCTAACTTTCAACCTACTACTTGAAAAGTTTGTGTTTTACCCCTCCATTGCATGGTAATCTACAGCATAGCTTAAACAGAAGGAAACATTATATTATGAGACCTAAGCTGTTTGCCCTGGTTCATTCTTATAAAATAATGACGTGCTGAGGAGAAGGAGCAGTTATACAAAAACAAAGTTCAAACTCAAGGGTATGTAAACCCTTGAATATACCCTGTGAAGTGACTGGCGTCAGGTGATACAAAAAAAAAAAATCAAACCCTCTTACATAAGTTGTACCTTTTCATCTACAGTCCTCTCTCCTCTAAATCCATTCAAAGTGCACAATTTTTACAGCTTGTCTGAGCTGTCAAAAACCGGGAGCTGTGGACAAAAAAGTGTAGCGCTCTGATACAAAAAAAAAGGTATGACAATAAAATCAAATCCATGCGTGGTCAATATGCAACAATATGAATTGCACATGTATATGAAGACACAAATGTCATAACCATATATATAAATGTCCAAAATGAACCAAGTGATGAGTGAATACAAAGTTCAAAATTGAAGAGTGAAATGAAATCTTCCAAAAATAAGTGAATATAAGTGAATTTCCAAATGAAGAAATATCCCATCACCAGTGTGAATGCAGGCTTACCGGAACGTGTGGACTCTGCGAAATGTATATTTCCAGAGTCGATCAGGATTGGTATAGACTGGAAATCACGGTGTGGAGTTGCTTCAGGAAGGGGTCAGCGAATGATCTTAATACAATAACCTAGGGAGAACTGGAAGGTCTCTCGCTCAGAGAATGCAGGAGATGGTCATCCGTGTTTAAAGGTCACATGTAAACGTGGAAAAGAAAAGAGGGGACGCCATAGTGTAATACCGTCAGAAAATAAGTTTAAGTTTAATTAAAGGTTGCACTTACATGTCAGTTGAGAATAAAGCGCACTTCAATATAATGATGGCAACATTGGAGTCATTCCTGACGCGTTTCGTGTGAGTACACGTTGTCAAAAGGGTATGAAACCGGGAGCTGAAATTACACACTACAAAGCTCAATGAGAAGAGCTCTGAGAGCTGATTGTACCAGAGGGACACACCCCTTTCACGCAGCACACAGGAATAGATTTGAGGCTGTCAATCACAGGATGTGTGCTGAAGCTCCGTCTTCTGTCACCATTTTAGCTCTTGGTGTCAGAAAAATCTGTCAGAAGCAGAGGAAAATGCAGGGGAATGCAGAGAGAAATTACACTTAGTGCTCATGATTGAGACAAGTACACATTACAGAGGGATATGTTTTCTTCATATTTCATGTCAGAGGTTTACAACCACTTTAAGAAAACAAACACCAACTTTTTTATTATCATTCTGCCAACTTCCTACAGAGCATTACTTCTCCTACTGCCATGATCCTAGACATTTCACATTTCAGCATTAAAATTAACCACCATGCACAAAGGCATGTGTGGAGATATTCTCCCGAAGCTCTATTTTGGTTACTGTTTATTTCTACATTCTAGCAACCAGGCTAATACATTATAAAGGATTCTGAATACAAAATTACTGATTTTAAAACTCTCCAGACATTTGACATCTTTTGTATTATTCAATGAATCGATAGACCATGAGCTGTCATTGCTATAATATGACTAGTATAAGGCTTTTGGACAAACCAGGAATTAGGATTCAGCAAAGTATATGGGATGTATGTATATTTAAAATGTAATATTCATGGGTAACATAAACTAAAGGGTTCATGTCACACCAATTTTTTTTAATAATGGTGATCAGCAACCTAATATTGTGGTTAGGTGTGTAGTCTTTACAACAGGTGATATTTGTTCTGCTGTACCTTACCACAAAGATGACTTAACAATATTATTGTAGTTTATGGTGGTATTATGGCCAGCTGTTTCATTTTAGATTAAAAAATGCATTTCCCCAAATATTTGTATAGTGTGGATTATACTTTAATCATAGATTGTTTGCACCAATATTACATTTTCTAGTACCGTATTTGCCGGCGTATAAGACGACTGGACGTATAAGACGACCCCCTAATTTTCCAGCTAAAATGTTGGTTTTGGGATATACTCCCTTCCTACCAGTCATGCTTCGCCTCACCTCACTGTGCCATTACATGCCTCACTGTGCCATTACATGCCAGACTGTGCCACCATTACATGCCTCACTGTGCCATTGCATGCCTCACTGTGCCATTGCATGCCTCACTGTGCCATTGCATGCCTCACTGTGCCATTACATGCCTCACTGTGTCATTACATGCCTCACTGTGCACCATTACAAGCCTCACTGTGCACCATTACATGCCTCACTGTGTCACTGCATAACTCACTGTGCCACTGCACGTCTCGACAATCCATTACCTTATCCCTGACATGCAGAATCTGTCAGACCCCGGCCATCCATTTTTAAAAGCTGCGCCTCCTCCTCGTGCTGTTCCTATCACGGAACACTCAGCTTCCCAGGAGACACTGTGTTCAGTGTTCCGCCTATCACGGATGCCCTCTCGTCCGAGACCGCTCCAAAACAAGAGGGGGTTCTGTAGCTCACAGAGTTAAACTGGGCTAATAATATTTCTTGAGATATCAGTGCAGCAGAGGCAGAAAGTACAAGACGTTTTAAGCTCACTGAATTTCTGACGAGATCAACACTTACTGAGTTGATGTAACAAATGCTTTTGGTTGTATATTTAAAAAAACAACAACAGTAAATACATAAGGGAAGTCCATTATGGTTTTCATGCACTTTAATCCCATTTTTTACAAGTATTTATACCGTTTATGTTACAAATTCCTTCTATGACCATCAGTACATATTTTGTCTGGTCTCACGGAATTATATTGTTGTATCCAACTGGCACAAAGTGACAGTCGCACTTCTGTTTGTAATTTCTATTTTTTTAGTTTTACTGTTTTTTAAAGACTATCAGATTAGGGTGTAATAGAAGCAAAATTAAAGTGGTTGTAAAGGTTCGGATTTTATTTATTTTTTAATAACAAACATGTCATACTTACCTCCACTGCAGCTCGTTTTGCACAGAGTGGGCCTGAACTGCGTTTTCTGGGTTCCCACGTGGCTCTCTCGGCTCCTCCCCACCTCAGATAACCCCCTCTCCTAAGGGGGTTACCTTGCGGGCTTCAACGTCATTGGATTTGATTGACAGCAGCACGAGCCAATGGCTGCTATTAATCTATCCAATGAAGAGCCGAGAAGCCCGGCAAAGGAAGAGCGCGTTCGCGACGCGGGACTTTCCAGGGCTCAGGTAAGTAAAGAGGGGGCTGGGGGGGGGCGGTAATTGTCAGATGTTTTTTCACCTTAATGCATAGGATGCATTAAGGTGAAAAAACGTGAACCTTTACAACCCCTTTAAATAATATAAGTGGGAGAAAAACAATGTAAACACGGCCCACAATACATCAATGCACATTGCAGTCTGTGTCAACATGAATGGGGAAATACATAAATATGTTGTTTCATTTTATCCAGCATTTTTATTCATCGTTGTTTTAAGTAGTGTTTTATATATCTGGTAAAATAGTCAGAATATGTACAGAATATGTATCTGTTATTCTGTTTCTTGCTTTGCAAGATTAAACTAGCTTGCAAAGTAAAGGAAAAAAGACATTAGATAATGTTACCTGTGGAAAAGTTTGCAAATAACTTTATTTTTCTAATAATATCCTTTTGCCCATTGTGAATGCCCTATTTGCTATGGGCCAGATTCTCGTACGATCCCGTAACTTTGTGCCAGCGTAACGTATCTGATTTACGTTACGCCTCCACAACTTAGACGGGCAAGTGCTGTATTCTCAAAGCACTTGCTCCTTAAGTTGCAGCGGCGTAGCGTAAATCGTAAGCCCGCCTAATTCAAATTTGGATCAGGGGGGCGTGTTTTATGTAAATCTTCTGTGACCCGGTGTGATTGGCGTTTTTCCCGAACGGCGCATTTGCCGTCCGTGGAATTTCCCAGTGTGCATTGCTCCAAAGTACGCCGCAAGGACGTCATTGGTTTCGACGTGAACGTAAATGACGTCCAGCCCCATTCACGGACGACTTACGCAAACGACGTAACCTTTTCAAATTTTGACGCGGGAAAGATGGCCATACTTAACATTGTTACGCCGCACTTACGCCACCATATAGCAGGGGTAACTATACGCCGGGAAAAGCCTAACGTAAACGGCGTAACTTTACTGCCTCGGCCGGGCGTACGTTCGGGAATTTGCATATCTAGCTAATTTACATAGTTTGACGCGTAAATCAGCGTACACGCCCCTAGCGGCCAGCGTAAAAATGCAGTTACAATCCGACGGCGTAAGAGACTTACGCCTGTCGGATCTAACAGATATCTATGCGTAACTGATTCTAAGAATCAGGCGCATAGATACGACAGCACAACGCAGAGATACGATAGCGTATCTGGAGATACGCCGTCGTATCTCCACTGAGAATCTGGCCCTATGTGTTCAAGTTGATGCTGAATGAGAACACCATAAGTAATTCAACCATAAGGTTGAACATCAGCATAGGGGCGGTGGTTTACGGTCCATATGTGAAGTGCCACGGATATGCATATTTGCAGGTCTAGGCTATGCTGCATTGGAAATGTGTGTAGATATAAACAATACTACCCACAAGTATTTTCCATGTGTGGGTGTTTTTGTACTGAATAATATCTTAGAATTAGATTTAAAGTAGTCATTTTAAAAGACATTTGCTACAAGGCATTTCTCTTAAACTCGAATGAAACTAGAATCAGATCCTTTAACCTGCATTGAGGTAGGATGTATTTTATGTAGTATGTCTTAGGCATATGTAGTTTTACATTCATTTTGTTAAAAAAAAAAATTATGTTGGCTTTAAAATATACAGATAGTAAATAGACAGATAGTAAAGATTCTTTGCTATACCAGTTATACAGTATAACATTATCATCAAGCTGTCTGTTTGTAGATGTCATAGGACTATTTGCCATTATTTAAAATGTATTCAAAGTTTAACACCTAAATTTAGTTTGAAACTAAATAGACGGTCTAAAAGGTTACATTAAAAGTACAAATAAAAGGAAAAAAATACTATGATGACTAAATAGAACTGTACACTGGAACATTTGAGTGTTGCAGTTCCTCACTTATGCCTCAGAGCGCCGCTGTTTGACCAATAAGGAGCAAAATGCAGAACTGGAGATCCACTGGTATATTCATCATTCACAAACCATGCAGATCTGTAAGAAGAGGCACACAACCATTTTCTGGATTTCTTCTGCACATAACACAGGATTATTTATTTTCTTCACAAATGCTCTGAAGGATATTTCTGTAGGATACTAAAAATAAATGCGAAGATGAAGAACAACTCACAAATATACACAGGGATCAGATGGCAAGTAATATTTTCCTTTTTATTTTCCTGGCTGTGTCATTCAGTTTCTGGTCAGATTCATTATTCCATTGTAGAAGAAATGAGAAAAGATTCTGTTATAGCAAATATTGCAGATGATCTTGGATTGGATATTAAACAACTCTCATTTAGAAAGCTGAAAATCATATCTTATATATCAGAGAAATATTTGTATGTGAATTTAGACAATGGAAATCTCTATGTGAAGGACAGAATAGACAGAGAGACACTGTGTGGGGCAGAAGCTACCTGTTTCCTAACCTTTGATGCTGTGGTTGAAAATCCATTCAATGTTTTCAGTGTCAGTGTAGAAATTCAAGATATCAATGATAATTCACCTGTGTTCTTCCATGAACCTTTCACAATAAATATGTTAGAATCTACTCCATCTGGAACAAAATTTACTTTACAAGGTGCAGAAGATCCCGATATGGGTGTCAATTCAGTACAGACATATAAGCTTAGTAATAATCAGCATTTTATACTGATCGAAAGCATGAATCCAGATGGTAGCAAATTTCCAGAACTTGTATTAGAAAAACCTTTAGATCGAGAAACTTTAAATGCTCTCGAATTCATTTTAACAGCATTAGATGGAGGTAGTCCAATAAGGTCTGGAACCGCTCTAGTAAGAATTATTGTTACGGATGTCAACGATAATTTTCCTGTATTCAATGAACAACTATATAAAGTCAGTGTAAATGAAAGTATCCCAACCAATACTATTGTAACTGCTGTAAGTGCAATGGATAAAGATGAAGATGTGAATGGACAGATTACGTATTCTTTTAGCAAGACATCAGGATATCATAAAGGAATGTTTACTATTAATCCCTTAACTGGTGAAATTAAAACAAACAGTAATTTAGATTATGAACTGACAAAAAACTATGAGCTGCCTGTTCAAGCGAAGGATGGAGGAGGACTTGTTTCTCATTGTAAGGTTTTGATAGAAGTGATAGATGAAAATGATAATGCTCCAGAAATATCAATCACCTCATTAACTTCACCCATTCCTGAGGATACTGCACCTGGAACAATGATAGCTCTAATCAGAGTCCATGATAAAGATTCAGGAGAAAATGGAGAAGTGGATTGTAAGCTCACAGGAGAAATGCCTTTTAATCTAGTTTTGTCATCTAACAGTTTTTATACTATTGTGACCACAAGTGCTATGGATCGAGAGAAAGTGTCTAATTATAACATCACAATTGTAGCTACAGACAGAGGATCTCTTCCACTTTCCAGTCAGAAAACCATCAAACTGGAGATATCAGATGTTAATGATAATCCACCACTATTTGAAAAATCTATTTATGTTGCTTATGTACAAGAAAACAATTTACCAGGATTCTCAGTATACAGTATACACGCTTCTGATGATGATGCTGGAGACAATGCTAAGATTATTTATTCAATTTCCAACAAAAATACAGAAGATCCCGCTATGTCTTCCTGTTTTTCTCTTAATATAGACACTGGAGTTATCTATGCCCAGAGATCATTTGATTATGAGCAGCACAATGAGTATGTAATAGAAGTAACAGCTAAGGACAGTGGACACCCATCCCTGAGCAGCAACACAACTATAACTATCAAAGTAATAGATCAGAATGATAATGCACCAAAACTCCTATACCCATCCCCAGAGAGTGGAGCATCGGCATGGTTTGAGATGGTCCCTTTTGCTGCTGAGCCTGGATCATTATTAACAAAGGTGGTTGCAGTGGATGCAGACTCTGGACATAATGCTTGGCTCTCTTATCATTTTATACAAGTATCTGAACCATCTTACTTCACCATTGATGAACATACAGGAGAAATTCGAACACAGCATGTTTTCCAAGAGAAGGATATACTAAATCACAAGGTTGTGGTGATTGTAAAGGACAATGGAATCCCATCTTTCTCTGCTACAGTTACCATCACTCTTGTTGTTGCAGATAATTTCCAACAGGTAGCTCCTAAATTTGTCAATCACTTCCCTGATGACGAGACTCAGTCCAATCTGCAGCTGTACTTAGTAATTGCCCTAGCAGTCATTTCTTTGCTATTTATCATAACTGTCATGTTGGCTGTTATATCTAAATGTAGGAAGTCTAAACCATTCCCAGTATATGGACCCGTCAGTTCAAATTTATATCCCCAAGTTGATCCCAGGATGCTGTCTCACTATGCCAGTGGAACACTAACACTTCCCTACTCTTACAACGTTTGTGTGGCTTTGGATTCTGGAGAAAGTGATTTTACATACATGAAAACGAATCAAAATGTTCCTGTGGATAATCTTATTGATGCTGATGATTCAGGTCATGGAAATGAAAGTTTAAAGGCAGCTTTACCAACTGGCAATCAAATTCAGGTGAGTTATTGAAAACTTTAAGTGCTGTCCGCGTGTCTCCCCTACAAAACTATCTATTTTGTCTCACATGTCACATTTGGAAAAGGTGACCTAACAGTTACCTAACAAATTATATTATTATTTTTTCAGTACAAGAAAAAGTGTAAATGACAAAGGTCAGAAAAGTCAAGGTTTCCTGAAGTTTTTTTGTAAGAATTTTTTGGTAAGAAATGTAAGGCCTATGTGAGACCTATAGCATGTGGAATATCGATCTTAAAGTCTATCTCCAGCCAAAATTAAATGACAGCGCATAATTATTTTCTTTGCTTTTCAATATAAATTACCTATTTAACCTGACAAATATATGTTTATTCAAATACTTCTGGCGGCCAATAATGCTATGTTATTTCCTTGCAAATGTATAGTGCCAATGCCTCAGCATTTTGCCACACAAATCTTCCATAGCTAATTGCAGCATGATGGAACACAATGTAAACTTCCTCCTACACACATGAACAGTAATTCTGGAGGAAGCTCCAACAGTATTTACTGTATGCTGTCACCTTTCTCTATTCATCACTTGCACAGTGAGGCACATTACTTTGAGTGTTTGGGGTCATGTGACAGCCAATAAACACGGAAAAATAAGGTATTTACAAAGTTATTTTGAATTATTTTAACCCCTTTCAGCCAACGTAACACATATATGCAGCCTTGCAGAAGTGGGTTTATTTCAGTGGGCCGCATATATATGTAGCTCCCTTTGTGCCTGGTGCACACTGCGCTCCCAGCACAGAGCCCGGGGTCTCGCTAAGACCCCCGGGCCCCATACTAACGATCGGGACCCAGATCTCTCGATTCTGGGTCACCTGATCACTGTGGTAGCCTCTGAATGGCTACCACAGTGATCAGTCACTGTGAAGCCCATCCCTGTGTTTTTCTCGTTCTGTGAATGGAGAGGAAAGATACAATGTATTTTTCTCTTTCCTTAAAGAGAAAGAAAAAAAAAAAAAGAAAAAATGCCAGGGTTAGTGTTTCGGTCAAAGTCAGGGTTAAAGGTCATGGCCAGTATTTTTTGAGCCGGGTTTTTTTTTATTTTTAATTAGCATTAGTGTCAATGTGTTTTAGGTAGGACAAAAAAAAGAAAAATGTGCACTATTTCTTCTGGGCTGTACTATGGGTACAAACAACAACTGACATACACAAGAAAATAAGAAAAATATACAGCTACATTAAAAAAAAAGATATCCATAACCATTTACTACCAACTGAAAGCTCAATTTGTTCTGAAAAAAAAAAAAAACAAGGTATAATGCACCTGGATGCACAAAGTAAAAAAACAAGAAGAGGGGCGCCTCTGAGTATGTATCATAAGAATAATTTAATAAACAACAACATCAACTCACATGGAGGACAGGTAAGTTGCATTCAAATCCAGTTGCTGGGCTGCAGAGATGAAAATGGGACTGCAAGTCACAGCAAGTCCTGTAAAGCTGGCACCACATCAGATCCGTGCAGGATGGAGTGGGATGGCTGAGCACAGCGTGGTTTTCTTCAGTGATCCAGGCTTGGGCATATCTTAGTCTATCAGGAAAAATCCATCTGATAAGAATATGGGTTCCAGGTAAAAGGTGTAGTGGAGAGTGACAAGTCAGTGGTTATGGCAAACCGCACTGTGGCTTTGGTGTGCCCTCTGTCTCTGTAGATTGAAAAGTAAACATGTCCGTGTATTCAGAGTGAGACTAGAGGAGCATCACAGCATGGCGCCCGGCAATGACATCACACACATGCGACATGTTTCGAAGCTAGCAAGCCATTGATGAAAAAAAGGCAGCACCTCTTTTTCAAGCATAGAGTGTGTGAGAGCTGGGTGGGACATTTATAGGCTGATAGGGGGCGTGGCCATTATGGAGATTTGGAGAAATCAGCAAAGCTAGGAGAAAAAAAGAACTTTAAGCAGACACAATGCAAGTGGAATATTATATTCATTCCACTTGCATTGTGTCTGCTTAATGTTCTTTTGTTCCCCTAGCTTTGCTGACCCCCTTTTTTTTTTTTCTCCAAATGCAAAAGTGTAAATACGGATTCAGTTAGTTGTATAGTCCTTGATTTCCTTGCATGAACAGCGTGCTTCGGGTTATGCAAAAGTAGCTTAATGGGGTTGAGGTCTGTTGAGGTCTGGACTCCAACATGGCCATTCCAAATACATATTCTCTTTTGTGGTTTATCCAGTCAATCTTTTGCAGGCAGTAGAATTTTCAAAAGAGCAGCGGCTCCTTCCATGGTGTCCATCCATAAATACCATTCTTGTTTCGTAGTTTCGCTTAAGGGACATTTGGTTTAGCAAGTTCATGAGATTTTCTAAAGAAATAACAAACACAGGAAGTAGTGTATTAAAGAACACAACATTCAGGGATATGGGAAATACGTATAGACACTGACACATGTGCACCTACACAGGTTGAACTGGAAGGACTATTGTCTTTATTCAACCTTACCTATTATATGGCTGTGTATTAGCAAGAAAATGAAAAAAATATATATATAGTATATATTTTCGTAGAAAGCTAGACTGTTATGCCGCGTACACACGATCGTAATTTCCAACAGATGTTCGATGTGAGCTTTTGGTCTGACATTCCGACCGCGTGTAAGCTCCATCAGAGATTTGCTGTTGGCATTTCCAACAACAAATGTTTGAGAGCTGGTTCTCAATTTTTACGACAACAAAAGTTCTTGTCGGAATTTCCGATCGTGTGTATCCAATTCCAACGCACAAAAATCCTACGCATGCTCGGAATCATTTTGATGCATTCGCGGAATCATTGAACTTAATTTTTCTCGGCTCGTTGTAGTGTTGTAAGTCACTGCATTCTTGGCAACATTTGTGCGACCGTGTGTATGCAAAACAAGATTAAACCAACATCTGTCGTAAAAAGAATCCACGGTTTTGTTGGCGGAAATTCCGATCGTGTGTACGCGGCATTAAACCTCTTTCACATGGGTGGCTAGAAGGGTGGTAAAACAGGTGGTTGATCCACATTTTTTTTGCTCCCTGACCACCCACCAACAAGTAGCAGCCAAATGGATATGTACACATGCCATGGCTGTGAATCAAAGCATAAAAGTTTAGGCAAATTTTATTTCAACATTAGACTATGGCTATGTTATGGTTATGGCATGGTTATGGGGCAGTATTCTAATGCGAAGTCGCCATAGGGATTGAAAAAAAAAAACACAAATGCAGGAGGCACCAGAATCAGCTCCTAAGTTCCTGGAAGAAACTGCCTTATCTCCCTCTGAAAAGTGATCCATCACAAATCACTTTCAGAGGGCTTTGGAAACTGCTGCCAATGTGAAAGGGGCCCTAACTATCTAATTGTGGTATCATTTTGAAGAAGCTTCATATATCTGATAAAAGAGTTTGTCTGTTGAAAAAGTATGTTTGTATCTTTTTTTTTGTATTTGTTTATTGCTTTGCAAAATAAAGTTAGTAAACTTTAGGCAATGGTTACTGGGACATACAGTAAATATAAATAACCTACTCCGAATTAAGAAAATACTTATTGGTAATGTTTTTACATGGTATGCTTGTGGCATGTTGTCATACCTGCTCTCTCAGTCTCAATACCTCAACAAAACAGAGGGGCTAGTGGTTCTTGTCAGTAGGTAGGGCGCCACTGTAACTTTGCTTGAGTACAGATTATCAGTAGGAAATATATCTGTCCAGGAAAATTATACAACTAAACATGGCTTTACCCAGAAGTATGTATGAAACATGTTGGTTTTAAGTAATATTTAATTGCTGACATTAAAGCAATTGCAAAATCTCAGTTTTTTTCGATAAAAAAAAACATGCTATACTTACCTGCCCTGTGCAGTGGATTTGCACAGAGCAGCCCAGATCCTCCTCTTCTCGGGTCCCTCTACTGTGCTCCTGGCCCCTCCTTTCTGTTGAGTGCCCCCACAGCAAGCAGCTTGCTATGAGGGCACCCAAGCCCAGTCACAGGTCTGTGTATCCATTCAGACACTGAGCCCTGACCCGGCCCTGCTTCCTATCTCTCCTGATTGGCTCGTTGACTTTGATTGACAGCAGTGGGAGCCAATGGCGCTGTGTCTTAGCTAATCAAGAGAAAAAGTCTTAGGTGGCTGAGACATTCATGGACATTGCTGGACAGAGATGGGCGCAGGTAAGTATTAGGGGGGCCAAAGGGGGACTGCTGCACACAGAAGACTTTTTATCTTAATGCATAGAATGCTTTAAGATAAAAAAACTTTTGACTTTACAATACTTTAAGATTCAAAGTATTGATAGAGGTTATGTTTTTAATAATTACCTATTATACATACTGTTAAGCATGTACCCAATTGTTGTACTAGAATACAATTCTATAGGTTGTGCATAGTAGTATACCTGATAGTTAGATAATATGCTAATAGAAAAGTATAATTTTTTTTTAAATATAAAGGTTATCATGAAAAAAATATAACATACTTGTAACAAGGCTTTGGTTTGTCATACTTACTTTCAATAGATTTTTATTTTTCAAAGCAAAAGGTAGGCATAACAGAATATTGGCATTACAAAAGTCAATAAACACAACATCATAAACAGGTGACAAATAAAAACAATGTATCAGCAACAAGGCCCCATCTGGTGTATCAGGGCACCACAGTGGGCTGCCTGAGAGTATAGTATGTCCGTACCCCTAGCTAGTGGGTAAAAAGGTAGTATGGCAGCACTTAAAGAGAAGGGATAGGTGGCGCTGCTGGTGGCGAATATAAGGCCAGATACAGAAAAGAGACGGGTCCCAAAGACAATGGTGTCTGTGTCGGGTATCCTGTATTAGGGCTAGATCCAATGGTATATGGAATACCTATGAACACCCACTGTATAAAAACTTGGGTGCATGTAGGTACCCTATTGCTGGTAGGGTGAAAAAATCTATGTGCCAGAAAAATTGTGGCTAAGTCTTAATCGGTAGCCTTTTAAAAGTAAAACAAAACCAATTTTAATGTCTAACTTAAGTCAACAAATTTGTTGTTCGGGTAGAGTGGAAGAATCTTGTACCCTCTGCCAGGTTTCAATTACTGCCTGTGCCCCCTCCAGGTTGATTTTGCAATACCTACTGTGCTAGTAACTGCACAGCAAGTAAATTGAATCTTCTCAACTGAGACACGCACAGCAATGGAAACCTGAAAGAAGACCTGGCCCTTCCTAAATCTAATAAAGGAAAGTGATTTTATTTCCTTTTTAACACCCAGCTTCCACAAAGGAAGTGAAGGAAAATGTTCTCAATGGGGACTAAGATTAAAAGCTAACAAAAAAAGTTTTCATTAGAGTTGGACTTCAATAAAATGTTGCTACATAATTTTTTACCCAAGTTCTTTACATTTCAGGGCTTGAGTATTTCTATTACAGGCATAAACATACAAGTAATTTATTTATGGGTATGCTCCATTTATATTTTTTAATACCTAATTGTAATTAAAAGTCCCCAAAAATATAGAATGTTAAGTTAAAACTGAGTATAATTGGAATTGTACCGATGCAAAGACTAAAACAAATAGAAACATTTAATAACACTGTGTACTGAAGCACTTCAGTGTTGCAGTTCCTCGATTCCACCTCAGAGCGCCGCTGTTTGACCAATAAGGAGAAGAATACAGAACTGGAGATCCACTGGTATTTTCATCATTCACACACACTGCAGATCTGCATGAAGAGTCACAGCCATTTTCTTGATTCTCTCTAAACAGCTTAGTCTTTTTATTATTTTCACTAAGAATACCTACTTTTTTCTCTGTGGATTACAAATGACAAATATCCTAAAGGACACTTTTGGAAAGTGTTGAACATGGATAAGATGAAGCACCATTCACAGACATACAAAGAACTAAAATGGCAAGTAATTATTTCCTTCTATTTTTCTTGGTTGTTTCATTCAGTCTCAGGTCAGATTCATTATTCCATTGTAGAAGAAATGAGAAAAGACTCTGTTATAGCCAATATTGCAAAAGACCTGGGATTAGATATTAAACAGCTCTCATCAAGAAAGCTGCAAATTATATCACATATATCAGAGAAATATTTTTATGTGAATGTAAATAATGGAAATCTCTATGTGAAGGACAGGATAGATAGAGAGACATTGTGTGGGGCAGCACCTACCTGCTTCCTAACCTTTGATGCTGTGGTTGAAAATCCAATTAATGTTTTTAAAGTGAAAATAGAAATTCAGGATATTAATGACAATCCACCAGTGTTTTACCCTGAGAAGTTTACTATAGAAACTATTGAACTAGCATCACCAGGAACAAGATTTGCATTACAAAATGCAGAAGATCTGGATATTGGTGTTAATTCAGTACAGACATATAAACTCAGTGACAATTCACATTTTACATTAAATCAGAAGATTAGCAGCAATGGATTTCAATCGCCTGAGCTTGTGTTAGAGAAATCATTGGATCAAGAATTACAAAATGTTCATGAACTGATTTTAATAGCTCTGGATGGTGGAAATCCTGTAAGATCTGGAACAGCTGTAATACGAATCATTGTTACTGATGTTAATGATAATTTTCCAATATTTTCCCAAGAGGTATACAAAGTTAGTGTAAATGAGAATAGTGTGATAAACACTACTATAATCAATGTAAATGCAATGGACAGAGATGCTGGTACAAATGGGCAAATCACTTACTCATTCAGCAAAACTTCAGAAAATGTTCATCCATCTGGCCTTTTCAGCATTCATTCCAAAAGTGGTGACATTAACATCAACAAAATGTTAGATTTTGAAGAGGCAACAAACTATGAACTGTCTGTTCAAGCTAGGGATGGAGGAGGACTTGTTTCCCATTGTAAGGTATTGATAGATATCAGAGATGAGAATGACAATGCTCCAGAAATATCCATCAAATCCTTATCTTCACCCATTCCTGAGGATACTGCACCTGGAACAGTGATAGCGCTGATCAGAGTCCATGATAAAGATTCATTAGAAAATGGAGAAGTGGACTGTAGGCTCACAGAGGAAACACATTTTAATTTAATTTTGTCATCCGACAGTTTTTATACCATTGTTACCACACGTTTTATGGATCGAGAGAAAGTGTCTAATTATGACATCACAATCGTAGCTACAGACAGAGGATCTCCTTCACTTTCCAGTCAGAAAACCATAAAACTGGAGATATCAGATGTTAATGATAATCCACCATTGTTTATTAAATCTACTTATGTTGCTTATGTACAAGAAAACAATTTACCAGGAGCTTCAATATACAGTATGCAGGCCTCTGATGATGATACTGGAGATAATGCAAAAATGATTTATTCCATTTCAAACACAAATACACAAGATCTACCTGTAACTTCCTATTTTTCTCTTAATATAGAGACTGGAGTTATCTATGCCCAGAGATCATTTGATTATGAGCAGCACAAGGAGTTTTTAATAGAAGTGACAGCTAGGGACAATGGACACCTGTCTCTCAGCAGCAACACAACATTGATTATCAAAGTACTAGATCAGAATGACAATGCACCAAAACTCTTATACCCATCCCCAGAGAGTGGAGCATCAGCAGGGTTTGAGATGGTCCCTTTTGGTGCTGAGCCTGGATCATTAATTACAAAGGTGGTTGCAGTGGATGCAGACTCTGGACATAATGCTTGGCTCTCGTATCATTTCATACAAGTAGCTGAACCGTTTTACTTTACCATTGATGAACACACTGGTGAAATTCGAACACAGCATGTTTTCCAAGAGAAGGATGTACTGAATCACAAGGTTGTGGTGATGGTAAGGGACAATGGGATCCCATCTCTCTCTGCTACAGTTACCATCACTCTTGTTGTTGCAAATAATTTCCAACAAGTAGTTCCTAAATTTGTCAATCACTTCCCTGATGAAGAGACTCAGTCCAATCTGCAGCTGTACTTGGTAATTGCCCTAGCAGTCATTTCTTTGCTATTTATCATAACTGTCATGTTGACTGTTATATCTAAATGTAGGAAATCTAAACCATTCCAAGTATATGGACCTGTCAGTTCAAATTTATATCCTCAAGTTGATCCCAGGATGTTGTCTCAGTATGCCGGTGGAACACTAACACTTCCCTACTCTTACAATGTTTGTGTGGCTTTGGATTCTGGGGAAAGTGACTTTACATACATGAAAACTAATCAAAATGTCCCTGTGGATAATCTTATTGATGCTGATGATTTGGGTCTTGGAAATGAAAGTTTAAAGGCGGCTTTACCAACCAGCAGCCAAATTGGGGTGAGTTTTTGAAAACTGTAAGTGCTGTCCGTGTGTATCCCCTAGGAAACTCACATTTCATAATACTAGAGAAATAGCAATATATCTATATTGTGTCTCACTTGTCACATTTGAAATAAGTGACCTAACAGTTTCCTAACAAATTATCTTAGTATAACAAAAATTAAGAGTGTGTAAACCTTAATATATTTGAGTTTGGGCAAGTGCTTGTCCTTATGTATGTGGATCAGCACTTGGAATTGCAGTTTTTATATATAAACAATAAAAGTAAAGAGCTAATCAATATGATTTATATATATATGCTCATATACATAAACATGTCCCTATATACCTTACATGTGCAAATATGCTCACCTTAAATGAACCTTAAAATATGTTGCTGTGTGAATACAATATACACAGTGCAGAATACCAACTCAAAAACATAAATACTAAGGTACAAAAACCTTTATGCCCTGTACACACGATTGGTTTGTCTGATGAAAACGGTCCGTGTGTGGGCCCCATGTTTTTTTTTCCCATTGGTGAAAAAAAATAGAACCTGTTTTAAAATCTTCTGATGGTTAAAAAAACGATAGAAAAAAAACGATCGTCTGTGTTCCCCACTGGTCCAAAAATCCACGCATGCTCAGAATCAAGTCGACGCATTCTCGGAAGCATTGAACTTAATTTTTCTCTTCACGTCGTTGTGTTTTATGTCACCACGTTGGACATGATCGGATTTTTAACTGATGGTGTGTAGGCAAGAATGATGAAAGTCAGCTTCATCGGATATCTGATGAAAAAATCCATCGGTCCGTTTTCATCGGATGAACCGATCGTGTGTACGTGACATAAGTTTTAGGTACAGGATACATTTAGGGCACTGCACCTTTTATTCACATGGTATCGGAATTGATTCTGTAGTTCTTGATAGAGCAGGATGAGTTCAAACCTATGTAACCTGCATTTTTAATGCTGTGTCTGGGAAATGTAACTCTCGCCATTTGGTCAGGTGACCTTTGTCACTGATAGAGAATACAGGGAAATAAAAGATTCCAGGCTTTCAGTGGGTCAAGACACAGAGACATCTTCCAATGGAGATGCTTGTTCTGCTGAGAACTGTCAAAGGAAGGATTCCTCTACATTTTAGGGAGGCTTCCACTTTATTCTTCGTGTGTCTCTTGGAGTAGAACGTGCATGAAAATGAGTATGGGGTGTCGGGCCAGGGGTGCTTATAAGAGATGCTGGCACTTTGCCCTGTCTGGGCAATGTGATAGTGTGTTGTTCACAAAACTCATAGCATGATGAAAGGCTTAGCACAGCTGCTGTAAGCTCCTATATTAATGAAAATTATATGATTATGAGCTAAGTCGAGGAACTACAGTGCAGACTTTACCTCCATTTTTGTGGAGTAAATGCACAGGAGTTGGTGATTCCGCCCTTGCTTTAAGAACCAGGGGTTTAGAATGTTACCCCATAACCTTCAAAATTGGCTAATTTGCTGCAACAACTGTTTTATTTTTGTTTTGCACATATGTTGATTTACTGAAATTGTCTAAGTGAATAAAAGGCAAGTATTAAATGTAATACAGACTGTAGCCGTGATGTAATTGTAGGTATTTTATTGATTTTTGCAAGCCAATAAAAGTAATTTAGTGACTGATAATTGTATTTAGGTGTACTTTTATTTTTCTGTGATTATAAATAGTAAATACATATCCGGGTTACTATATAATGCATTTAAGGGTCTATTCACACCAGCAGCTGTGCTAGAACACAGCCTCTAGTGTGCGGTAGAGTGAAACAAGTGCCCATTGCACCAATCTTAGTGCATTGCAGTATTTACTTTTTTTCTTTAACCCCCCCTGTCGGTATCCCCGAGCGTGACTCGGGGTGAGTTTTTTCTGCTATAATCGGTAACCCCGAGTCACGCTCGGGGTAGATATGCAGAGCCTGCATCGTGCGCTGGCTTACCTTCTCCTGGATCCAGCGATGTCACCGCGCTGTGTGAGAGAGCGGGACCTCGCTCGATTCACACAGCGTCCTCCTGTGCCGCCGATCTCCGTTCCCTGCGACGTTACGACGCACGGGAGCGGAGATCGGCGCCAAATTCAAAAAAGTAAACAAACACTATACATACAGTATACTGTAATCTTATAGATTACAGTACTGTATGTAAAAAAAACACCCCCCCCCCCTTGTCCCTAGTGGTCTGCCCAGTGCCCTACATGTCATTTTATATAATAAAAACCTTTTTTTCTGCCTGCAAACTGTAGATTGTCCATAGCAACCAAAAGTGTCCCTTTATGTCAAAAATGGTTTTAGATCAGCTAGAAAACAGCGATAATAAATTATAATCACTTTCAGAATTGTGCGATAGCGATTTGTGGGGAAATTCGTCATAAAAAAAAAAAAAAATTAAAAAAAAATAAAAAAAAAGGGAAAAAAAAAAAAATTATGACAGCGACAATTTTGCAACTGAGAAAATTTCAGTGATTTTGATTTGATTACATCATTGAATAATTTTTATTAGAATTATATTATTATTTGTTATAATTATTTATAATTATTTATTATATTATAATTTATAATTTTGTTTTTAAAAAAAAATGTCATACCCGGGATGCCTATTAGACTCTTGTTTGGTCAGATTTAAGTGAGTTATTCCTAAGAATTGCAGTCCTACATTATTAAATGCCAAATTTCCTTGCAAATAATTGTACCGCTTTTGGTACGTAATTCCAGACAGAATCATACCGCCAGGGAGGTTAAAAAAAAAATTATTGAAATAATACAATGTAATATTTCATTACGTTTTATTGGACACAGCACAGTGTGAGGTGGAGTATTGTATTATGCGGTAAAAAGTACTGCATGCACTATTTTTTTCAGCTAACACCATCGCAATGCAAAGCAATGTGATGGTGTGAACTTGTCTAGTAGAAGTATTTTACGTTGTCTTTCTATGGGATTGTGCCGAAATAGCTGCCCAATGCAGTCTCACTGCACCTGGTGTGAAAGGGCCCTAAAACTGAATTAAGCAAAAAAACATGCAAGACGATTTGTGACTTCAGGAAATTTGATCATAACTACATGTTTGTAAGATATTATGACTATTTAGATATGTGGAGTAAGTATGTGGAAAAAGGTTATTTGATATTGTGTGATACGTTTTTTTTATATATCTCATTTTTCTTACTAGTAAGTTTATTATTACTCCTGTCATGTGTCTGGTACACTTGCTCTCTATCTATCTATCTATCTATCTATCTATCTATCTATCTATCTATCTATCTATCTATCTATCTTTTTATATAAAAATCCTTTAAAATTACCAGATTTCTTCATAAAAGTCTTCTAAAATGTTGTCTGATCTCCAGTTACGTAGTAATACACAATCAGTTTAAAGCCCCACACCATCTTTTGACATACTTTACATAGTTTGTTCGGGCCAGCTTATGTTCGGGCTGATATGTGAGGCAGCTGGGTGTGAGGTATAAACTGTATGCAGCTGCGGCTACATACAGAATACTGCACTGTGTTCCAGGTTCGAGCTGAGACTTCCAATCTCATACCCGAAACACAGTAGAGTCTATCACATTGGCACTCAGCCATGTATTCTATCAAAGAATACAATGCTTCCTCTGATTGGCTGAGTCCTAGGTTGTGACATCATCAGCGTGCCTCTCTGACTGACAACCAGTGATAGAATACATTACTTATTCTGATTGGCTGAGAGCTGAACCCAGAGAACAGTGCAGTATTCTGTATGTAGCCACAGCTACATACAGTTTATACCACACATCCAGCTGCCTCACATGTTAGTGAGGGACATAGTTTTTTTTGTCCAAGCTGGCCCAAACTATGTAAAGTTTGTCAAAAGATGGAGTTCAGCTTTAAACTTCGCACCCACAATGTAAAAATCTATAATATCTATACTGGTTAAACATTAACAGTCTCGTCTGGAAAAGAAGAGTACAATACCTGGTAGAATAGTGTCTCTTAGCTACTGAGTAGACTTTCAAAATGGTTAGGAGGACTATTCCTAAGACCTTTCCCACTTAATAACCGTTTCAGTAAATTGTGTTGGGCTGGGATAACTTTTGCAGAAATGCTCTCTTTGAGTTATGTATAAGTATATAGAATGAAGCATACAGAAAACAGAATACTTTATTAATCCTAAAGGGAAATTGGTGAATCTGGAGTGGGGTTGAAGTCTGGACTCTAGCATTGTAATTTCAAATACACATTTTATTTTGTGGTATATCCAGGTGATCTTTTTTAAAGAGTAGTTTTTTTTTAGGGTGTTCTACCGTACCATTCATATTAAGTGTTTTTTGCATGGCGGAACATTTGATTTTGCAAGTTCATTTTCTGAAGGAGTAGTAGTAGGCAAACAGTGCAATGCCTTGTCCACCATAAATGAAGGCATATTTATGTTTGTATTAGCAAGAAAGTGAAGATACAGTATATCTGATAAAATAGTGTGTTGGAAAAAATGTATGCTTTGTAATTTTTTTGTTTATTTCTTGCTTTGCAGAGTACAGTTAAGCTACGCGGATGTGCAAATAAATCACACACATTCCCACACCCGCATGCTGCCATACACAAAAGGCAGTGCTGCATAGAAAATGTGCAAGGGTGCCATTAACGCTTAATGGCACCCCTATACACTGCAAAACGATGTGATGTTTTCTGCATAAAAAAATGCAAGATGCAAAAGCACCGTGTGATTTCCGTGTGGCCATATTTTATTAAAGATGCAGAGACCTTTTCTTGCAGAAAACTCAGGCAGAATAGGCTGCTCATGCTACCACAGCATGCAGAGCCACATACATGTGAACCGGGCCTAAAAGAGATTTAGTGAGCTTACAACAGAATGTCTCACCTACTTTGTATTCAAAGTAACACCCAATCTGAATCAGAAAAGCTATCCACGAATAGTGCTGTGTAAGTCTCAGTGCTTCATCAGCAGAGGGGTTAGTGGTCCCTGTCAGTAGGTGGGGTGACACAGGAGTAACTTTTCTTGAGCACAAATTATTTGTAGTGAGTATTCTGCTAATGCTGAAACATGTAACTAGACATGGCTTTACTTAAAAGCAGTCATGCAATTTACTGGTTTTATAGCAATATTTAATTACTAATATTTAGATACAATATACTTATAGAAGTTATTTTTGTTTAACTCTAACTGCTATAATTACCTATTACCTATTCTACAAACTATGAAGCATCTACACAACTGTACTAGAATACCGTCCTATAGGCTGTACATTGAAGTATACCTGATTTCAGAAAAGTGTGCTAATAGAAAAACATACCTGATGGTTAGATTATGTGCTAATAAGAAGTTATTAAAAAGTGTAAAACTAAACCGCCTCATGAATAAACTAGTAACAAGTCTTACATTTGTCAGACTTAAAAAGAAACTGATTTTAAAGCTTAACTCCAGCCTAAACTTTTTCAGATAGAGTGGAGAAAGCTAAGAACTTCTGCCAAGTTTGTATTACTGTCTCTGTCCTGTCCAGGTCGATTTTATCATACTTCTTGTCCTGGTTACTAAACAGCAAGTAAACGGAATCTCCTCAACTGGGACACATACAGCAAGGGAAACCTTTACAGTAGATCTAACCAATATTGTATTTAATAAAGGTGATATTATTTCCTTTTTTGCACCCATTAGATTAAATGCATTACCACCCTCCCCTAGTGACCACACAGGAAGTGAAGAAAAAATGTCCTCAATAGAACAAAGACAGCAATAAAAATGCCAACTTTCCTTACACTGTTAAAAGCTAACAAAAAGGTTTTGGTTTGAGTTGGGTTTCAATAATAGTGCTTTTGAAATATACTGTAATATGCTAATGTTACCTATACTCATTACTTTAATGTAATGAAATATTTTGCAAATCTAAACAAATCTAAGTATATAATATAAAACTTTGAGCTAACTGCCATATAATAGAATTATTTTCAATACAAAGACTAAAAACAGAATGATTGAATAGCACTGTGTACTGAAACATTTCAGTGTTGCAGTTCCTCACTTACACCTCAGAGCGCCGCTGTTTGACCAATAAGGAGAAGAATACAAAACTGGAGATCCACTGGTATTTTCATCATTCACACACAATGCAGATCTGCATGAAGAGGCATAGCCATTTCTAGATTCTCTCTGAACAACTTACATGCATTATTATTTTCACAAAAATACATCCTTTTTTTCTCTGTGGACTACAAATGCTGAATATCCTTAAGGACACTTCTGGAAGATGCTGAACATGGATGAGATGAAGCACCATTCACAGATATACAAAGGAATAACATGGCAAGTAATATTTTCCTTCCTATTTTCCTGGCTGTGTCATTCAGTCTCAGGTCAGATTCATTATTCCATTGTAGAAGAAATGAGAAAAGACTCTGTTATAGCCAATATTGCAGAAGACCTGGGATTAGATATTAAACAGCTCTCATCAAGAAAGCTGCAAATTATATCACATATATCAGAGAAATACTTGTATGTGAATGTAGATAATGGAAATCTCTATGTGAAGGACAGGATTGATAGAGAGACACTGTGTGGGGCAGCACCTACCTGCTTCCTAAGCTTTGATGCTGTGGTTGAAAATCCTTTTAATATTTTCAAAGTAAAAATAGAAATTCAGGATATTAATGACAATCCTCCAGTGTTTTATCCTGAGACTTTCACTATAGATACTATTGAACTAACATCACCAGGAACAAGATTTACATTACAACATGCAGAAGATCTGGATATTGGTGTTAATTCAGTACAGACATATAAACTCAGTGACAATTTACATTTTACATTAAGTCAGAAGATTAGCAGTGATGGATTTATATCTCCTGAGCTTGTGTTAGAGAAATCACTGGATCAAGAATTACAAAATGTTCATGAACTAATTTTAACAGCTTTGGATGGAGGAAATCCTGTAAGATCTGGAACAGCTGTAATACAAATCATTGTTATTGATGTTAATGATAATTTTCCAATATTTTCCCAAGAGGTATACAAAGTTAGTGTAAGTGAGAATATTGCAGTAAATACAACCATAATCAATGTAAATGCAACTGACAGAGATGCTGGAACAAATGGGCAAATCACTTACTCCTTCAGCAAAACATCAGGAAATGTCCATCCTTCTGGGCTTTTTAGTATCCACTCCAAAAGTGGTGAAATCAAAATCAACAAAATGTTAGATTTTGAAGAGGCAGCAAACTATGAACTGTCTGTTCAAGCTAAGGATGGAGGAGGAATTGTTTCCCGTTGCAAGGTTTTGATTGAATTGATGGATGAGAATGACAATGCTCCAGTGATATTAATCACTTCATTATCTTCCCCCATTCCTGAGAATTCTACATCTGGAAAAATGATAGCTCTTATCAGAGTCCATGATAAAGATTCAGGAGAAAATGGAGAAGTGGGATGTAAGCTCACTGGGGAATTGCCTTTTAATTTAGTTTTGTCTTCTAGCAGTGTGTATACAATTGTGACAACAGGTCCTATGGATAGAGAGAAAGTGTCTAATTATAACATACAAATTGTAGCCACTGACAGAGGATATCCTCCACTTTCCAGTCAGGAAACCATCAAACTGGATATTTCAGATGTTAATGATAATCCCCCACAGTTTATGGAATCTACTTATGTTGCTTATGTACAAGAGAACAATTTACCAGGTGCCTCAATATACAGTATACAAGCTTATGATCTTGATACCGGAGAAAATGCTAAAATTATGTATTCCATTTCAAACAAAAATACGGAAGATCTTTCCATGGCCTCCTATTTATCTCTTAATATAGACACTGGAATAATCTATGCCCAGAGAACATTTGACTATGAGCAGCACCAAGAGTTTGTAGTAGAAGTAACAGCTAAGGATAATGGACAGCCACCTCTGAGCAGCAACACAACAATAACTGTCAAAGTAATAGATCAGAATGACAATGCACCAAAACTCTTATACCCATCCCCAGAGAGTGGAGGATCAGCTGGGTTTGAGATGGTACCGTTTGGTGCTGAGCCTGGATCAATAATAACAAAGGTGGTTGCAGTGGATGCAGACTCTGGACATAATGCCTGGCTCTCTTATCATTTCATACAAGTATCTGAACTATCTTACTTCACCATGGATGAACATACAGGTGAAATTCGAACACAACATGTTTTCCATGAGAAGGATACACTGAGTCACAAGGTTGTGGTGATGGTAAAGGACAATGGGATCCCATGTCTCTCTGCTACAGTTACCATCACTCTTGTTGTTGCAGATAACTTCCAACAAGTAGTTCCTAAATTTGTTAATCACTTCCCTGATGAAGATTCTCAATCCAGTTTGCAGTTGTACTTGGTAATCGCCCTAGCTGTAATATCTTTGCTATTTATTATAACAGTCATGTTGGCTGTTATATCTAAATGTAGGAAGTCTAAACCATTCCAGGTGTATGGGCCCGTCAGTTCAAATTTATATCCTCAAATTGATCCCAGGATGCTGTCTCAATATGCCAGTGGAACACTAACACTTCCCTACTCGTACAATGTTTGTGTGGCTTTGGATTCTGGAGAAGGTGATTTTACATACATGAAAACTAATCAAAATGTTCCTGTGGATAATCTGATTGATGCTGATGATTCTGGTCTTCAAAATGAAAATGTAATGGAGGCTTTGCCAATCAGCAGTCAAATCCAGGTGAGTTTTTGAAAAATGGAAAGCACTATACAATTTACTCCCCTAAGCACCTTACATTTTATAACACTCCAGATAAATCGCAATAAGTCTGTACTTTATCTCAAATATTACGATTGAGATAGGTGATCTAACAGTTACCTAACAAATTATCTTGGTAAAGGAAAGATTAAGTGTAAAAAGTAACACAGTTTGGAAAAGTTAAGCAGCCCATAGATTTAACATTTTTTTTTCTAAATTATCTATTCCCCATCAACATTGACTCACTTCCGCAACACTATTGTGTTTTGCCAAAGGGGAGCCTTCCCTGCAGACTGAACACAATGATCACTGCTGGCAGGTATAGCCAGTGACCGCATGTAACATATCTGCCAAGCTGCCTGTACCGAAATCAACCAATATATTGACTTCAGTACAACCAGCCTACACATAGATGGATCGAATCTTGCCCAGTCCCTCCTGAACCGGCTGGGATTCAATCCATCTATGTCTGGATTAAAGTTTAATGAGGATTACAGGGGAAAGAGATGCTTTGGAAACAAATGTGGGGACTAAGGCAATCTTCAAGTGTGTCTACAGCAAAAAATGAAAATAAGTCTGTGTATAGTTAATTCCTTTGATATTCCATAACAATTTTCTTGTTTGTCCTGCAAGCTACCTATTCATTCAAACACTTCCAGTGTTGGGTAAAGAATGCTATGTTTTTTTCCTTGCACTGGTAACTTCCATATCTAATTGCAACATGATGGAGCACAATGGAAGCTTCCTCTTGTTTAGGAATTATGACAAGGCTTCTTTAACCATAGGAAATATTGTATCATGATGAAAGGCTTAACAAGGCAGCTGGAATGTTCATATTTCTATTTGAATTCTATGGTTATCGACTACAGTGTGGGTTTTACCTCAGTTATTGTGGCGTACATGGTTGGTGGCGAAGCCCATGTTTTAAGTACCATGGGTTTAGAATTTTCCCCCATGTCCTTCAAAATGGGCCCTGCTAATTTGCAGGGACAACTGTGTTTCATTCTGTTATGCATTTTGATATGCTGATTTACTGTAATTGTCAATTCAGACTACAAAACTTGATGTACTGACGGGTAATTTATTGATTTTTATAGGAGAAAAAAATACTTATAACTTCTGCTGACCAATAAATATAATTTAGTGAGTGGTAATTATATTTAGGTTTAATTGTATTTTTTTCTGAGGTTACAAATAGTAAACAAATATTTGTGTACTATATAATGCAGTTTAAACTTACTGTATGCCTTGTACACACGATCGGAATTTCTGATGGAAAAAGTCAGATGAAATATTTTCATCCGATATTCCGACCATGTGTGCCCCATCTGAGTTTTTCCATCGGAAATTCCGACGGACTTAGAAAGAGAACATGTTCTCTTTTTTTCTGATGAAAAAAATGTATATCGGAAATTCAATACGTCTGTATGGAACTCCGACGGAGAAAAAAACACGCATGCTCAGAATCATGTCGACGCATGCTCGGAAGCATTGAACTTAATTTTTCTCGGCTCGTCGTAGTGTTGTACGTCACCGCATTTTGTAGAGTTTAAACCCGACGGAAATTCCGATCGTGTGTACGGGGGCATTACTTAGGCAAATAGACATACGAGCTAAGATGTTTGACTCCAGTATGTCTGATCATAACTATTAGGTGGATTCAGAGAGAGATAGGCTGGCGTATCAGTAGATACGCCGACCTAACTCGGAATCTGCACCGTCCTAAGTTTAAGTGTATTCTCAAACTGAGATACACTTAAACCTATCTAAGATACGACAGCCTGCGCCGTCGTATCTTAGGGTGCAATATTTAGGCTGGCCGCTAGGTGGCACTTCCGTTGAGTTTGGCGTAGAATATCTACATGACTAGATACGCCTATTCCCGAACTTACGTGCGTCCGTCGCAGTAAAGATACGCCTTTTACGTAAGGCGCTTTCAGGCGTAAAGTTATTCCATCAAATAGCTGGCCTAGTCAATGTTAAGTATGGCTGTCGTTCCCGCGTCGAAATTTGAAAATTTTACGTTGTTTGCGTAAGTCTTCCGTGAATAGGGCTGGACGTAATTTACTTTCACGTCGAAACCAATACGTCCTTGCGGCGTACTTTGGCGCAATGCACACTGGGATATGTACATGGACGGCGCATGCACGTCAGGTCACAACACATTAACATAAAACACGCCCCCTCATCCTAATTTGAATAAGGCACGCTACGCCGGCCCTATTTACGCTACGCCACCGTAAGTTAGGAGGCAAGTACTTTGTGAATACAGTACTTGCCTCTCTCACTTAAGGCGGCGTAGCGTAAATACGATACGCTACGCCGCCTTAAAGTTGCGGCGCTCTATATGAATCTAGCTATCTGTGTTTGTAAGATATTATGACTATTTAGATATGTGGAATAAAATTCTTAGATATTGTGTTTTCAGGTGGTTTTTTTTAATTACATTTTTCTTAAAGGACTCTGTCTATCTGTATACAATCCTTTCAATTTACCAGATTTATTCATGAAAGTCTGATCCCCAGCTAAGTCACAGTAATAGTTACACACAGTGGGCCATATTCTCAAACAAGTTACACCGGCGTATATGGAGATGCGCGGCGTAAGTGTAAAGATGCGCCGTCCTATCTATGCGCCATAGTCACAGAACCAGATCCGCCAGAAATCAGGCTACTCCTGTCCGTCTTAACTAGTTTAAGTTTACGCAGCGTAGGCGTATATTTCAGCTGATGGCATCCTAGGCTGCCATAGAATTAGTATTCAAATATGCAAATGATGTAGATGCGCGGATTCCCGAACCTACGCGCGATCGGCTTAGGCTACGCGCTGTGCGCGTAAGACGATTGTCCGGCTGAAAGTTACCCCTTATAAAGCTCGGTTAACTTTGCTCCAGACCTGAGTAAGTTAGCTTGAAAAAAGCAAATACAGCAGCACCATCCCGGACGAGCTGAGCAACCAAATTTTACGGACAACACATTCGTATGCCAACATGCCAGGGGCAGGCGTGGTCTTAGCACTGCTAGTGTGTGAGGAGGAAGAGGCACTTAGAAGGAGGAGGGCACGGAGGAGGGCACGTGAGAGGATCTACCCACAGCGCATTAGCCTCTTTGGCATGGCTGATGTGGATGTGTATCACCGTTATAGATTCAACCCTGATGCCATCCTTGAAATTACCAGAGCCCTGAAGAATGACATCAGCAGCCCAACACAACGATCCCATGCAGTGCAGCCACTGGTGAAGGTCCTGGCAACATTGCATTTTCTTGCCACAGGCTCTTTTCAAAGAACCAGTGGAGACGTGGTTGGGATATCCCAAACCAGCATGAGTAGATGCGTGCACCAAGTTGTCCCCGCAATACTCCGACGCATGTCGCACCACATAATCAGACCCACCCAGGAGGACATGCGGCTGAAGGCAATGACAGATTTCTGCCTAATTGATGGTTTCCCACGCACTGTGGGTGCAATTGATTGTACCCATGTGGCAATACAGCCCCCCCACGAGACCGAGCACATATACCGCAACAGAAAACATTGGCATTCTATCAATGTCCAAGTGATCGTGGATGCACATGGCCTCATATGGCACGTCCGTGCAAAACACCCCGGATCCAGCCATGACAGCTTTATATTCAGGCAAAGTGACATCCCAAGACAATTTGAGCAGAATGTGTATGGGGACAGCTGGCTGGTTGGTGAGTGACATGGGTGTCAGGTATGACTGTCCCCCCCCCATGATACAGACATCACGAGGGGCACATGCATGACTAACATCCTCCTGTCTTTTCCCTTCCAGGTGACTCTGCCTATGCACTGGGACCTCATCTCATGACTCCATTCCGCAATCCGCAAACACCAGGAGAGAGAAGATATAACGAAGCACACGCACGCACCCGTGCAGTGGTTGAGCGAACATTTGGCATCCTTAAGTCACGCTTTCGATACCTGGATAAGACTGGGGGTACCCTGCTGTATTCCCCCAACTTCGTGTGCCAAATCATCGCTGCATGTTGCGTGCTGCACAACTTCGCAGTGAGAAAGGGCCTGCAGATTGACCTACGTGATGACCTGACCCCCCAACCACCATGTCCCCCCCTAACCGAGGCTACCCCGTCTGCTGATGGTACAGCAGTCAGGAGATGTCTCGTGGAGCGAATCTTTGAACGTTAAACACACACATTAAACATGGCACACAGAAAATGCACGCATGCACACCACTGGGGTCCCTAGCACACACACCCCACATGCACATCCCATTGGATTAGACCGAAGTACACCGCACGGTACTAAGGAGCAGCAACGCCGCGTCAAGGCTCCAATGATGTTGCTGTCCATTCATACACCTTTCACACGGACCTGGGGAGAACTTATCCCCAGCGACCGAGGGTGACACCCCTTACTGGCAGGAGTGTCACCCCCCCCACATTCACACACCATTCACACTGTGCTATGCACTACTTTGTGCAGCACAAAAAATACAACAGCTCTTACTTAGAGCATAAATAAAATAATATTAAAAAGCTCTTACTTAGAGCATAAATAAAAAATTATATAAAAAATCATACTTAGAGCATAAAGAAGCCCAAATAAATCACCGGCCCCGGCGCGGACTCCGCCTGGTGCCCAGGTTCCTGGCCCTCGCTTGTCTGGGGGGAGCCTCATTTGGGGGTGGTGGGGCATCAGGTGGAGGAGCCTCCCTCGGTGGATTAACATCCCCAGGTGCCTCCCTGGCTGGCTGTCTGCCCTCTAGAGCCACTGCTATACGGCTGAGCAGGGCCTCCTGGCATGCAGTCTGGGCCTGCACAGCCATCCGCAGGCCCCTGACCTCCCCCACAAGTTCGGCTGTGGTGGTTTGCAGCTCACCCAGACTTGTAATGGTGGCTGCAGAGTTTCCTGCCACATCCTGCAGAGCGTCGGGCACTGCTCCAGAGGAGGACAGGCTATTATTGAGCCGCCTCAACTCCTCCAAAATGTCCCCCATATGGCGGCTCTGCTGGTCCTGCTGCCTGACCAGCTTTTCCTGCAGGACTCCTGCCACACCCCTGGTCTTATGGGTGGCCTTCCTGGGGACAGGAGTTCCTGGGGCCCTTGAATAGGGGGAGGGCCGTGAGGGGCTGGTGGTGAGGGGCATGGGACGGGAGGGGCTGGAGAGGGTGATGGAAGACCCTGAGGGGCTGGTGATTGGGTGGTGCTGTGATGTTCCGGGCATCTCATGTGAGTCGTCAAGAAATAAAATGACCTCCTGCACACTCTGGGCCACCTCCTCTTCATTGCCCACCACCTCCTCATGGGCAATATCCTCCTCAACCACCTCCTGTGCGGAGGACTGGCCACTCCCCTCCAAAAAGGCCTGTAGGCTTCCCAGGGGGTCAGCCACTGTAGCAGACTGCTGGGGGGATGGTGTTGGACGGACAGCAGAAGACGGCCCAGCTCCCTCCTGCACACCTGTGGATGACACAAAAAAATCCCATGTTGGTGGACCCACACACTTGTCACATGTCCCCCCCCCAAACATGCTACACACCATATAGAAGATAAAACACACTTACCTGTCCTCATGGGTGGGTCACTGGAGTCATGGCCCTCCAGGCCCTCCACCTGCTCCCTCCGCAGGCATCTGGCAATAATTTCCTCCTCCTCTAACAGCCGGATCGGACAGGGTGGCCCACCTCCAGTGCCCCTGGCATGTTTGGCAATGGTGGCCATTTTATTTCTGACCACCCCCCGCAGGTCATTCATTTTTTTAATGATGTCCTGGGGGGTCCTCACCTCATGGCCAAGGGCATTGACCTGTGCCGTCACTTTGCGTAATATTTCTTCCTTTTTGATTTTGCTGGTATTGCCACTCTCAGCACCATGGAGCCTGGCATCAAAGCGCTCCATTGCTGAGATAATAACTTCCCTCTCAGCAGGGCTGAAGTTTTTTTCCTGCGGTCTTTCTTTGGCATAGCAGCAGCAGCAAAGTGAAAACTCCAATAGGGAAATACAAGGGAGTCACTTTGCACTAGCTGGGCGGATGCTTGAAGCTTTTATACACTGGGCCGGCCCAACTTAGCATGGATTTACGCCTATTGTCATTGTGCGCATGCGCAGAGGGCGGAGCACGTCCGGCACATGCGCCGTTAGGTCTGGACATCATTTGCATGGGGTCACGGATCATTATAATGCTTCACGCCCACATCCCTCCTACCGTCACTTGCGCCTACTTACGCCAACACATTTAAGTTACGCGAGCGCAGCGTAGGACGCAGGGGGTTCGGGAATATGGTTCGGCTCTCGCCAAGTTAAGCCGGCGGTGCGCATCGGAGATCCGCTCCGCCTCACTAAATATGCGCCGATCTACGAGAATATGGCCCAGTCAGTTTAAATTACACACACAGCATTGAAATCTATAACATCTTACTTTAATACATTGGTTAAACTTTCACAGTATCACATGGAAAATATATTATTGTACTTAGTAACTGGTACAAAAATCTATTTAGTTGCACTCTCCACCAAAAGTCCCCTTTAGTAACTGATCAGACTTGCGCAACGGATAGGAGGACATTTGAACCATTCCGCCTTTCTATTCCGCCTTTTCAATTGTATAGTTCTGTAGTTTGGAGATTTCTTGCAGAACAGCACATTTCAGGTTATGCAAAAGTATTTAAATGGGGTTGAGGTCTGGACTTTAATATGGCTAATTCAAATACACACTTTTTTTTGTGGTACAGTCAGGTGATCCTTTGCAGACAGCAGGATTTCCTGAAGAGCAGTGGTTTCTTTCATGGTGCCCTCCCATAAATACCATTGTTGTCTAGTAATTTTGCATGGTGGACAATTGATTTAGCTAGTTAATGGGATTTTCCAATGCCAAAAAAAGACAAAAAATTGTAGACAAAGAGTGCAATGCTTTGTCCATCATACGTTTAGGCACATTTCTGTTTGTATTATCAAGAAGGCGTGGTTATCTCTTATAACTTATTGTGTTGTCTGTTACATAGCATTGTTCACAATTCAACCAGGCATAAATATATGAAGAATGTATGCATGCTGCATTTATCTTTTAATGTAAAACCTAATACTATTTATAAAGACAAAAATGTTAAATCGGATTAAATCCAGAACTGCCTATTTGTACTGTCTATGTACCAATGCAAACACTAAATAAAGCATAGATTGAAAAGTATTTCAGTGTTGCAGTTCCTCACTTACACCTCAGAGCGCCGCTGTTTGCCCAATAAGGAGAAGAATACAGAACTGGAGATCCACTGGTATTTTCATCATCTACACACACTGCAGATCTGCATGAGGAGGCACAGCCATTTTCTGGATTCTCTCTGAACAGCCAACACATTTTATTATTTTCACAAAAAAAAAAAACTTTATTCTCTCTGGATTACATATGCTAAATATCCTGAAGGACACTATTTGTAGATGCTAGGCTTATTCAAGATGAAGCAATCTTCACAGACATGCAAGGGAATAACATGGCAAGTAATATTTTCCTTATTTTTTTTTTGGCTGTGTCATTCAGTCTCAAGTCAAATTCATTATTCCATTGTAGAAGAAATGAGAAAAGACTCTGTTATAGCAATTATTGCAGAAGACCTGGGATTAGATATTAAACAGCTCTCATCAAGAAAGCTGCAAATTATATCACATATATCAGAGAAATATTTGTATGTGAATGTGGATAATGGACATCTCTATGTGAAGGACAGGATAGATAGAGAGGCTCTGTGTGGGGCAGAAGCTACCTGCTTCCTAACCTTTGATGCTGTGGTTGAAAATCCATTTAATGCTTTTAAAGTGAAAATAGAAATTCAGGATATTAATGACAATCCTCCAGTGTTTTATCCTGAGACGTTCACTATAGAAACTATTGAACTAACATCACCAGGAACAAGATTTGCATTACAAAATGCAGAAGATCTGGATATTGGTGTTAATTCAGTACAGACATATAAACTCAGTGACAATTCACATTTTACATTAAGTCAGAAATTTAGCAGTGATGGATTTCAATCACTTGAGCTTGTGTTAGAGAAATCACTGGATCAAGAAATACAAAATGTTCATGAACTAATTTTAATAGCTCTGGATGGAGGAAATCCTGTAAGATCTGGAACAGCTGTAATAAGAATCATTGTTATTGATGCTAATGATAATTTTCCAATATTTTCTCAGAAGGTGTACAAAGTTAGTGTGAGTGAGAATGGTGCAGTAAATACTACTATAATCAATGTAAATGCTACAGACAGAGATGCTGGAACAAATGGGCAAATCACTTATTCCTTCAGCAAGACATCAAAAAATGTCCATCCTTCTGGCGTTTTCAGTATTGAACCTAAAAGTGGTGATATTAAAATAAACAGAAAGTTAGATTTTGAAGAGACAAGAAATTATGAATTGTCTGTTCAAGCTAAGGATGGAGGAGGACTTGTTTCGCATTGTAAGGTTTTGATAGATGTCATAGATGAGAATGACAATGCTCCAGAGATATCCATCAAATCCTTATCTTCACCCGTTCCTGAGAATTCTGCACATGGAAAAATGATAGCTGTAATCAGAGTCCATGATAAAGATTCAGAAGAAAATGGAGAAGTGGATTGTAAGCTCACAGGGAAAATGCCTTTTAATTTAGTTTTGTCATCTAACAGTTTTTATACAATTGTGACCACAAGTTCTATGGATCGAGAGAAAGTGTCAAATTATAACATAACAATTGTAGCCACTGACAGAGGATCTCCTCCCCTTTACAGTCAGAAAACCATCAAACTGGAGATATCAGATGTTAATGACAATCCTCCTTTGTTTATGAAATCTACTTATATTGCTTATGTACAAGAGAACAATTTACCAGGAGCCTCAATATACAGTATACACGCTTCTGATGATGATGCTGGAGACAATGCAAAAATTATTTATTCAATTTCTAACGAAAATACAGAAGATCTTCCTATTTCTTCCTATTTTTCTCTTAATATTGAGACTGGAGTTATCTATGCCCAACGATCCTTTGATTATGAGCAACACAAGGAATTTATAATAGAAGTAACAGCTAAGGACAATGGACACCCATCTTTGAGTAGCAACACAACAATAACTATCAAAGTCATAGATCAGAATGATAATGCACCAAAACTCCTATACCCACCCCCAGAGAGTGGAGCATCAGCGGGGTTTGAGATGGTGCCTTTTGCTGCTGAGCCTGGATCATTAATAACAAAGGTAGTTGCAGTGGATGCAGACTCTGGACATAATGCTTGGCTCTCTTATAATTTTGCACAAGTAGCTGAGCCATCTTACTTCACCATTGATGAACATACAGGTGAAATTCGAACGCAACGTGTTTTTCAAGAGAAAGATACTCTGAATCACAAGATTGTGGTGATTGTAAAGGACAATGGTATTCTATCTCTCTCTGCTACAGTTACTGTCACTCTGGTTGTTGCAAATGATTTCCAACAAGTAGTCCCTAAATTTGTCAGTCACTTCACTGATGAAGATTATCAATCCAACTTGCAGCTGTACTTGATAATTGCTTTAGCAGTAATATCTCTGCTGTTTATTATAACTGTTATGTTGGCTGCATTATCTAAATGCAGAAAGTCTAAACCATTCCCAGTATATGGGCCGGTCAGTTCAAATTTATATCCTCAAGTCGATCCCAGGATGCTGTCTCAATATACCAGTGGAACACTAACACTTCCTTACTCTTACAACGTTTGTGTGGCTTTGGATTCTGGGGAAAATTCTGGGGACTTTACATACATGAAAACGAATCAAAATGTCCTTCTGGATAATCTAATTGATGCTGATGATTCAGGTGTTGGAAAGGAAAGTTTAATGGAGGATTTGCCAACCAGCAGTCAAATCCAGGTGAGCTTTTGAAAACTTAAAGCACTGTCCATTTTTATCCCCTAAGAGCATTACATTTTATAACACTCTAGATACATTACAATAAATCTATACTTTGTCTCACCTGTCACGATTGAGATAGGTGGTCTAACAATTGCCTTGGTATAAGAATTTTTTTTTGTAAATAACAAAGGTTAAAAATGAAAAGATTTACTGAGTATTAAAGGGGAAAGAGAGGTTTTTGAACAAAATGTGGGGCCTAAAGCACGTGGAAGATCTTAAAGTGTATCTCTAGCCAAAACGTAAAATAAGTCTGTGCATAGTTAATCCCTTTGCTGTTTCGTATCAATTGCCTGTTTACCCTGCCAAATATCTCTTCATTCAGACACTTCCCATCCTGTATAAACTATGATATGTTATTTACATGCAAATGTATAGTGCACCTGAGGCTTCCAGAGATGATTGCAGCTTGATGTAGCACAGTGGAAGCTTCTGCTTTAGCAATGTGACTGGGTCTCTTTAACCATAAGGAAACTTGTAATATGATGACAAGCTTAACACAGCAGCTGTAATGTTCATATTTCTATGAGAATCCTATGGTTATCGACTATGGTAAAGAACCACAGTGTGGGCTTCACCAGTTTTTGTTGAGTAAATGGACAAGTGTTGGTGGCTTGACCCTTCTTTAAGAACCATGGATTTAAAGTTTTACTACACTTACTTCAAAATGGGCCCAGCTAATTTGCAGGGACAATTTTTTTCATTCTGTTATGCACATTGATATGTTGATTTAATTAAATTGTTTAAGCAAATTAAAGTCAGGTATTAAATATATCACTTGATTTAATGGTAGAATTTTTTTAAGATAAAGAAATACTTATCATTTCTTCTGACCAATAAATGTTATTCAGGGTCTTATAATAGTATTTAGGTGTATTTCTCTTTTTTTTTTAGCAATTACAAATAGTAAATAAATATTTGAGTACTGTAAAATGCATGCAAAATTTTATTAAGTAAATAGTAACTAAGATTAGTGACTTCGGTATGTTTGATCTTAACTTTGGATACTCAATATACTATAACTATTTAGATATGTGGAGTAAGTATGTGGAATAAGGATATTATATTTTGTGTTTTCAGTTTTTCATTACAAGCATGTGTATTATTATGCTTTGTAATGTGCCTCGTGTAGTTGCTGCCTCTCTCTCTATCAACATAAAAATCTTTTGAACCTACCAGATTTCTGCACAACAGTCTTATAAATGCTGTCTGATCTATTATATCTTTATTCACAGCCTGATTTGTAAAAGATGAAGGGTCGTATTTTGTAACTGATAGAATAATTTTTTTAGCAGCAATAGTTCCTGCAAAAAATGTTCCTTAGCTACTGACTTGCATAGTGGTGTTATATCCTCTGTGTTGTGAGGGACACAAGACTCTGGTCTGGTACAATGGATGTTTATTCAGTACAGGCTGTACACTGCAACATGCATCTCAGGACATTACATATCTCTGCTTCCTACATGTGGTGGTCTCTCTAAGATGGCTACTATGCCCCTTGACCCTTGTCATCACTGCTGGGTGGAGCCAGCCTTAAAGTGCCAGTACATGTGGAACCCTTCAGGTATAACACCTTCCATCCATCCCTAAAAAAAATAAAAATAAATAACAGGCACAAAACATTAACTGATAACTGTCCAATAACAGTCCTCCAAACAAGCTTCCAGGAACCGTTGCGGGGTTAATATGTCATCGGATCACTTCCGTCTGCCCCGTCGAAAGTCTCGTAAACCACTCTTGCAACTGAAACCGGTCAGGAGGGCGACAGTGTCGTTGAGGCCAGGCATCCAGGGATTCGGGACCGGAGGAAACAGGGCTGGCCGGAATGGGTACCGGCAGGGCCAAGAAGGGATCCCCCAGCTCAGAGGGTAAACAGACCTCCGGACCAGAGCTGGAGGGCTCTGTTGGAGCTGAGTTCAAAAGTTCAGAGTCCCCACAATCATCAGTCTCTGTGCATCCTGATTCGCTGGGAGCAGATCCTTGAGATACTGGTGGTTCAGCCGGCATCAGGGATTTGGGCAGTTGAGAACGAGGGCGCAGTTGGTCCGCATGACGTCTGCAAATGGAACCATCTTCCAGGCGGACCTTGTACATCTTGGGTCCCAAAGTCTCTGCAATGACAGCAGGAAGCCAACGGGTGTTGGAAGCCCCATAAGATCTGGCCCATACCTTTTGTTGGGCTGTGAATCAGGGGAGCTCATTGTGTTGGACCATCTTGTCTTGGGACTGTAGTACATGTTCCTGGACTGTTTGAGGGCGGAGCATATCCAAAACAGTCCATGGCTGCCGCCCCAGAAGGAGTTCTGCTGGAGTTTTCCCAGTGGTTGCATGTGGTGTGTTTCTGTAAGCAGAAAGGAAGGAGTCCAGCTGCTGGGGTGACAGGGACTGTTGTTTACTTGCAGCCACTGTAGCTTTGAAATAGTGTTTAAAAGTCTGCACAAACCGCTCTGCTTGACCATTTGTAGCCGGGTGGTAAGGTGCGGTCAACTTGTGCTTGATGTTGTGGGCAGTCAGGAAACGCTGAAACTCCTGACTGGTGAATTGTGCACCGTTGTCTGTGACGATTTCTCTGGGGTATCCAAACGTAGCAGCGAGATGTAACAGTATGGAAACCGTTGCCTTAGTCGTTGGCTGAGTAACAGGAATGACCTCAGGCCACTTTGAATGGGCGTCCACTATGATCAAGAAGGTGTGTCCTCTGATCGGGCCTGCAAAGTCCAAGTGTAGGCGAAACCAAGGAACCGTGGGCCAAGTCCAGGGCTGGACGCACCCTCGAGGAGGGTCTCTTGCCGTTTGTGCACATCCAGCACAAGCATTCACATATGTTGTGATATCTGAGTCTAGGTTTGGCCACCACACATAGCCTCTGGCCTTTTGTTTCATACGTGTGCTCCCGGGATGACCAGTATGTAGCAAGTTAAGAATGTGTCTCCGGAGGGTCTGTGGAATGATCACTCGGTCTCCCCATAAAACACAGTTGCCAGCCACAGTTAATTCCATACGCCTACGGAAATAAGGTTCATACTCCTGTGTGACAGTTGCAGGCCAACCGGACCGGACCCAGGAGAGTATTGTTTTCAGAAAGGTATCCTTGGTTGTATGGGCTGCTATCTCCCCAGAAGACAAGAAGGACAGGCTGGTGTAACGACAACTCCTGACTGGTGGAGTAGAGTCCATGGACCTCCCTGTCAGTCGGGACATAGCGTCCGCATTAGCATTGGCATCATGACCACGATACTGAATTTTGTAGCTGTATGCCCCCAAGAACAGGGCATAACGTTGGAGGCGGGCCGCAGTAGTCTGGGAGATGCCTTTGTCAGGGCTAAAGATCTGAAGGAGTGGTTTATGGTCCGTCAGTATGGTGAATTCCCTACCATACAGGTAAAGATGAAACTTCTTAATTGCCCATATCAGCGCAAGAGCCTCTTTGTCAATGTGTGAGTAATTGCTTTCTGCTTTTGTCAAAGACCTGGAGGCAAATGCCACTGGTTTTTCTGACCCATCTGGTAAGATGTGGGATAGTACCGTCCCCAGACCATAGGGTGAGGCATCACAAGCCAAGGTGAGAGGCTTCTGGAGGTCATAGTGCACAAGCATGCGTGACGCCAACAGCTTCCGCTTAGAAACTTCAAAAGCACGTTGGCATGCAGCCGACCAGTCCCATCTGTAGTGTTTCTCCAAAAGCTTGTTCAACGGAAACAAGGTGTGTGCCAGATCTGGCAGGAATTTGTGGTAATAGTTCAGCAAGCAGCTGCTGGACGTTGGTTGGGTCTGGAGCTTTGACTAAAGCATCAACCTTGGCTTCTGTGGTGTGTATACCTTCTGCATCCACAAGGTGGCCACAAAACTCCAATTTAGGCACCATGAATTGGCATTTTGCTAAGTTCACTTTCAGACCCTGTTCTTGGAGTCTCGCCAACACAAGCTCCACATTCTGCTTGTGTTCCTGGTCGGTCCGTCCTGTAATGAGCATGTCATCTAGTAGGCACTGAGTGAAAGGAATGTCCGCCAAAATCTCGTCCATTTTTCGTTGCCAAATGGCTGGGGCAGAGGCTACCCCAAACACCATCCAATTATATTCATACAGTCCCTTGTGGGTGTTGATGGTCAGAAACTTGCGGGAAGAAGGATGGACCTCAAACTGTAAATATGCTTGTTTGAGATCAAGCTTGGTGAACTTTTGACCTCCTGCAAGAGAGGCAAAAATGTCATCTACTCTGGGTAGGGGATACTGGTCTATTTCCAGTTGAGAGTTTAGTGCCATGCGGAAATCGCCACAAATGCGCAAGTCCCCATTCGCTTTCTTTACCGGTACAACTGGTGATGCCCACTCGCTGTGCTCTACCTTTGAGATGACACCTTGTTCCTCCAGCCGACTTAGTTCTGCTTCCACACCTGCTCGGAGTGCGAAAGGTACTGTCCGAGCTTTGAAGAACTTAGGCTGAGCGTTGGGTTTCAGCTTGAGTCTCACACAGTCATGCTTTATTTTTCCCAACTGGTCATCAAAAATCTTTGGGAACCGCTGCTTCAGGGACACCACCCATCCCTCATTATCTCCTAATGGAATTGTAACAGTGTTACAGGGACTTATGGCGATGTCTGGCAAACCAAAGTGAGCAATCCAGTCTCTCCCAAATAGAGGGGGTCCCCCATTTTCTAGGATATATAATGGCAGTCTCTTTGTCTGACCCCTGTACAATACCTTTACTTTTGCGTAACCCAGTGGGTGAAGTATCTGCTTTGAGTATGTCTGCAGTTTGATTGGTGTTGGGCGGACAGTTTTTCGGGTCTGAAGTTGTCTCCATTGTTTCTGGGTGATAACTGAAACTGCTGCTCCTGTGTCTACATCCATCCTGAGTTTCTTTCCCTCAACGGTTACATCTACAGTCATTGCGGAGGGTGCTGAATGCATATGATGTATGTCTAACCTGTGGAGCACAGCCTCATCCTCTGACTCAGATGATGATGTATATCTTCCCACCATATATGTCTTTGTCTTGGGGTTCAGAGGTTGTTTATCTCGCACCTTCTTGCTACGGCAAACTCGTTTCAGATGGCCGGTCCTACCGCAATTATGACAGGTCTGATCCTTAAACCGGCAGACTTTGTGATCATGGTCTGTATTCCCACAACGGTAGCAAGCTGACTCCCGACTTGGTGGGGGTCTGTATTTCCAGTTTGCAGCAGTTGGTTTGACTGCTGTTCTGAAAACTTCCTGCTTCACCTGCTCTGGGGGTTCAATTCCTCTGTATCTTTTACAGCCATTTCCATCACTGAAGCTATCTCAATTGCCTTTGTAAGGGTAAGGTCTTTCTCTGTTAACAGTCTCTTTTGTGTTGACTCACAATTCAGTCCCATGACAAACTTATCTCTCAGTGCAGTAGGTAGGTAGTCCCCAAAAGAACAGGTAGTCTGCGAAGGGCGAGCACATAAACTTTAATCTCTTCACCTGTCTGCTGCTGCCTCTGATAGAAGCGAAATCTTTCTGCAATTTCTAATGGTTTAGGCTGGAAGTGATCCTCTAGCAGTGTCAGCAGCTCTGCCAATGTCTTAGCTGTTGGTTTTACAGGGGAAAGCAGATCCCTAAGAGTGTCATATGTTTTGGCCCCAACCACTGTCAGAAACACTGCTACTTGCCTGTTGTCTGGGATGGCATTTGCACTGAAATACTGTTCCAGTCTCTCAGCCCAGGAACTCCAGGATGTCTGTTCTCCATCAAACTCACTTAATGTCCCGATTAATGACATTTTCCTGCTGGGATCTGTGATTGCTTTTATCCAGGTGACAATCCACAATGTCTTTGTCCCTCTCTCAGACTGATAGACACTTTGTAAATCCCATCCTCGTCGCCACTGTTATATCCTCTGTGTTGTGAGGGACACAAGACTCTGGTCTGGTACAATGGATGTTTATTCAGTACAGGCTGTACACTGCAACATGCATCTCAGGACATTACATATCTCTGCTTCCTACATGTGGTGGTCTCTCTAAGATGGCTACTATGCCCCTTGACCCTTGTCATCACTGCTGGGTGGAGCCAGCCTTAAAGTGCCAGTACATGTGGAACCCTTCAGGTATAACAAGTGGTTAGGAGAACATTTAAACCATTCCAACTTAAAACTGTTTTTGGTTATTTTGTGTAGTTTTAGTATTTCTTGCAAAACAGATCTCAGTGCGGTTGAGGTCTGGACTCTAACATGGTCTTTCCAAATACACTTTTTTTTTGTGGTACATCCAGGTGATCTTTTGCAGGCAGCAGCATTTTCTGAAAAGCAGTGTTTTCTTGGTGCCATAAATACTATTCTTGTTTAGTGCTTTCACATGATGGACATTTGATGTACCAAAATAATTTATTCACCAAACATGAAGATGTATTTATGTTTGTATTAGCAAGTAAATAAGGTAGGTAGGAAGGTTTTGTACCTATTTTGGTCTAATGAGAACCTCCAAGGCCAAAGATAGCTGACATATTTCAATATGTGGTAAGTTGTGAGGCATAGTGGGTGCAAAGATTGTGAAAGCCATTGGGTGCCAGACACTTATTAGATATAAAATAGGTTTTATTTCTTTTGACAGTCTTTTTTATATATTTTGGGGGAAAGAGGGTTAGGGCCAGCACACCCTTAGATAGTTGCAAACTAAATTGACAGACTCTGAGACTTCAATAGGAGGACAGCCATTCAGGGAAAGGCCCCAGCAAGGCGCCACTTCTGCACGTGCAGAATTGCTGTCTCCTATGGTAACAGTTCTTTAACAGTTCCTAACTCAACATTTCAGTTCTGTCAGCTTCATTACAACTGCTCCTTGTAGTTCTTCAATACTGAGCCCCTGGTCTCTCACTAGACCCACTGATTCACTGACTATGAATCCCTTGAGCTCCTCCAAGGTTTGTAGTGGTATCCCCTCAAGCATCACCCCTGCTTCTCTGCTGGGTCCCTAGCTTGGCACTCCAAATTCTCCTCAAGCTTCACCCCTGCTAACCGGCTTGGGCCCTGGCTTGACACACAAGGTTGCTCTGCAAGCGTCTCCTCCACAGGTTGCTCCCTGACTTGATCACCGCCTGAGATTTTCCAACTCTCCACCACACCCTTCATTCAGAATATGATTCGGTACTTGCTTCAGTTACTCACTGTGGTCCCTAGTAAATGTGTTTGGTCCCTTTGTGGCAACAGCTTCCATTCTACTTCCAACCACTGACAGGTTTTCCGGCCGACAGAACCGTCACTTTTGGTTGGACTGTAAGCCGCAGTCCCAACCCTGCGCTGCCCTCTAACTTCTGGATAGGCCCTCACACAGCCTGGCAGCCAGATGCCCCAGGGATAGGCCCAATCTCCGGCCTAGCAGCACAGGGCAGACGACACACGTCCACTCAGATGGCAGTCCGGGTGGCACAGAACACAGATCACCTGACCTCACCCAAATATATAGGCTCTCCCAGCAGGCCAAGGGATTAAAGAAAACCCCTGCCCATTGGCTGGGACACCCACATATCCATAACCTAACCTTGGGTTGCCCTTCTCATATCTAGAACCACCAAGTACCCAGCCACCTAGTGAAATAGAAAAGTGCAACAAGGCCAAACTTAGGAAGAAATCAATAGATCCCCATCAATTGACCAAGTTAACTACTCTTGGCAAGTAAATTTGTGAGGAGCTCCCTGACTAAACTCCAGGGTGCTGCAGGTATATAATGTAAATGATTCTGTGTGCTTTGTATTTTTTTTTTGTTTATTTCTTCCTATGCGGAAGACATTTATTAAGACATTAGGCTAACCTTTTTAAACCGGGGTGCCTTCAGGTTTCTTCAAAGATGCCTTGGCAAAACTGCCAAAAAACAACCAAACAATGGCCCCAAATTGTATACAAGCCAGCAGGCGGATTAAGTCTGCCTTTTAGTTACACAAAGCCATGGGTTTTCATTATGCACTATAACAACCTTCTAGGCACTGGCGTCCTAACAACCAATGATGTCATTGGTTCATAAGAAGGACTTTGGGTGCCTGCACAGCATCCTTGTTTATCCTCCCCTGCCCCTCTCCATCAGCACTGTGGTCACATTAGCTGAGTGAGGAAGAGAAACTGAGGGAGAAGATAAACAGTACTAATCAGTACCAATGTGCAAATATGTGTTTGCTTTGGAAGAATAAATCACCTCTCAATTTGGGTGTCCTACTGTGTGGATGTTGCTGCATTATGTAAAATTATTTGTTTTGTTTTTTACATTTTAGAATGGGGTACCTCAAAGTTGTGCATCATTTTAAAGGGTGCCTTAACTAAATAAAAATGGTTGAGAAACACTGCTTTAGGCAATGGTTATTGGGACATGCAGTATATACAAATAACTCAGTAGAAAATAAGAAATTACTTGTGTGTGCTTGTAACAAAATGCCTCACCTATTTGGTGTTCAAAGAACACCTAAACTGAACCAAAAAACAATCCATTGATAGTGCTTTCTCATTCGATTGTTGTCAGTAAGTGGGGTGCCACAGAAGTAACTTAACTTGAGCATAAATTATTGATAGTGAGTACTCAGCTAATACTGCCCAAGAAAAATGCCACTAAACATACTCTACTCAGAAGCATGTATGAAACATATTGGTTTTAAAGTAATATTACATTACAAATGTTTAGATTCAAAGAACAAATACCATCAAAATTACTTGCTTTTAAACCCCTGCTATAATTACCTATTATGCAAACTGTTAAGCATGCACATGTAGTTGTACTAGCATACAATTCTATAGACTGTAATTTGTAGTATACCTCAGTGTAAAATGAAAATGCACCATGAATGAAGTCGAACATACATATAACAAGGCTTAAAGTGGTTGTAAAGGCAGAAGTTATTTTTATCATGATCCATTATATGCATTAAGATAAAAAGCCGCCCCAGCCACCCAAATACTTGCATGAGCCCATCTGGATCCAGCGATGTTGCTTGAGAGACTCAGCTGCCCAGGATTCTCCCTCCTGATTGGCTGAGACATACAGCAGCGCCATTGGCTCCCACTGCTGTCAATCACAGTCAGTGAGCCAATGAGGAGAGAGAGAGGGGGCAAGGCCGGGTAACGGCTCCATGTCTGAATGGACACAGGGAGCTGCGGCTCGGCTCAAGTGCCCCCATAGCAAGCTGCTTTCTGTGGTGGCACTCAACAGGAGGGAGTGGCCAGGAGCACCTACAAAGGACCTGAAAAGAGGAGGACCTGGGCTGCTCTGTGCAAAACCACTGCACAGTAAGTATAACATGTTTGTTATCTTTATAGAAAAAAACAAGACTTTAGTTTTACTTTAAGTCTGTCAGATTTAAAAAAAAAGAAACAGATTCTAAAGCTCAACTTAAGCCAAACTTTTTTTTATTATTACCGTTTGTGTCCCCTCCAAGCAGATATAGACCCTTCCTAAGCTAAATTATTTACTTTTTAATACCTTACCATCCTCTCCTAGTGATCACAGAGCAAGCAAAAGAAATGTGACAAAAACAGTAATACAGTAAATATCCCATGTTTCCCCATACAAAATGAAGTGGATTCAGTTGTACTTTAATAAAAATGTGTTTGAATTATATGGTTAATATTCTAGGGTTACCTCTTACATAGCATTTGAGTTAAATTGTGCACAATCCCGCCATTTAGATGATTTCTAAAAGATTTTATGCATGCCATATTTATCTTTTTTGCTTTAGAACTTTATATAGTACTTCAATATAATTAAATATTTAAATAAATAACACATAATTTCAACTGCATGTAATTGACATTGTACCAATTCAAAGACTAAAAAAGCATAGACTGAATAATATTTCAGTGTTGCAGTTCCTCACTTATACCTCAGAGCGCCGCTGTTTGACCAATAAGAAGAAGAATGCAGAACTGGAGATCTACTGCTATTTTCTTCATTCAAACACACTGCAGAACTGCATGAAGAGGCACAGCCATTTCTGGATTCTCTCTGAACAGTCTACATATTTTATTGTTTTCACAAAAAAAATACCTATTTTTTTGGTCTCTGGATTACAAAAGTTAAATATCCTAAAGGAGACTTTTGGAAAATGCTGAATGTGGATGAGATGAAACACCACCCAACATACAAAAGGATAACATGGCAAGTAATATTTTCCTTCTTTTTTTCCTGGCTGTGTCATTCAGTCTCAGGTCAGATTCATTATTCCATTGTAGAAGAAATGAGAAAAGACTCTGTAATAGCAAATATTGCAAACGACCTGGGATTAGATATTAAACAGCTCTCATCAAGAAAGCTGCAAATTATATCACATATATCAGAGAAATATTTTTATGTGAATGTAGATAATGGAAATCTCTATGTGAAGGACAGGATAGATAGGGAGACACTGTGTGGGGCAGAAGCTAACTGCCTCCTAACCTTTGATGCTGTGGTCGAAAATCCATTTATTGTTTTTAAAGTGGAAATAGAAATTCAGGATATTAATGACAATCCTCCAGTGTTTTATCCTGAGACTTTCAATATAGAAACTATTGAACTAACATCACCAGGAACACGATTTGCATTACAAAATGCAGAAGATCTGGATATTGATATTAATTCAGTACAGACATATAAACTCAGTGACAATTCACATTTTACACTAAATCAGAAGATTAGCAGCAATGGATTTCAATCTCCTGAGCTTGTGTTAGAGAAATCACTGGATCAAGAAATACAAAATGTTCATGAGCTGATTTTAACAGCTCTGGATGGAGGAAATCCTGTGAGATCTGGAACAGCTGTAATACGAATCATTGTTACTGATGTTAATGATAATTTTCCAATATTTTCCCAAGAGGAATACAAAGTTAGTGTAAATGAGAATAGTGTGATAAATACTACTGTAATTAATGTAAGTGCAATGGACAAAGATGCTGGTACAAATGGGCAAATCACTTACTCCTTCAGCAAAACATCAGGAAATATTCATCCATCTGGCCTTTTCACCATTCATTTCAAAAGTGGTGATATTAACATCAACAAAAAGTTGGATTTTGAAGAAACAAGAAATTATGAACTGTCCGTTCAAGCTAAGGATGGAGGAGGACTTGTTTCCCATTGTAAGGTATTAATACAGGTTACAGATGAGAATGACAATACTCCAGAGATATTCATCAAATCCTTATCTTCACCCATTCCTGAGGATACTGCACCTGGAACAATGATCGCCCTAATCAGAGTCCATGATAAAGATTCAGGAGAAAATGGAGAAGTGGACTGTAAGTTCAAAGGGGAAATGCCTTTTAATTTAGTTTTGTCATCTATTAGTGTTTACACAATTGTTACAACTGGTCCTATGGATCGAGAGAAAGTGTCTAATTATAACATAACAATTGTAGCTACAGACAGAGGATCTCCTCCACTTTCCAGTCATAAAACCATTATATTGGAGATTTTAGATGTTAATGATAATCCCCCATTGTTTATGCACTCTACTTATGTTGCCTATGTACCAGAGAACAATTTACCAGGAGTCTCAATATACAGTATACACGCTTCCGATGATGATACTGGAGACAATGCAAAAATTATTTATTCTATTTTCAATACAAATACAGATCTTTTATTGTCTTCTTATGTTTCTCTTAATGTAGAGACAGGAGTTTTATATTCCCAGAGATCATTTGATTATGAGAAGCACAAGGAGTTTGTAGTAGAAGTAATAGCAATGGACAATGGACACCCATCTCTCATCAGCAACACAACATTAACTATCAAAGTCATAGATCAGAATGACAATGTGCCAAAACTCCTATACCCATCCCCAGAGAGTGGAACATCAGCAGGGTTTGAGATGGTCCCTTTTGCTGCTGAGCCTGGATCATTAATAACAAAGGTGGTTGCAGTGGATGCAGACTCTGGACATAATGCTTGGCTCTCGTATCATTTTGTACAGTTATCTGAACCATCTTACTTTTCCATTGATGAACATACAGGTGAAATTCGAACACAACATGTTTTTCAAGAGAAGGATATACTGAGTCACAAGGTTGTGGTGATGGTAAAGGACAATGGAATCCCATCTCTGTCTACTACAGCTACCATCACCCTGGTTGTTGCAGATAATTTCCAACAAGTAGTTCCTAAATTTGTCAATCACTTCCCTGATGAAGATACCCAATCAAGCCTGCAGCTGTACTTAGTAATTGCCCTAGCAGTAATATCTTTGCTATTTATTATAACAGTCATGTTGGCTGTTATATCTAAATGTAGGAAGTCTAAACCATTCCAGGTGTATGGGCCCGTCAGTTCAAATTTATATCCTCAAGTTGATCCCAGCATGTTCTCTCAATATACCAGTGGAACACTAACACTTCCCTACACTTACAATGTTTGTGTGGCTTTGGATTCTGGGGAAAATGACTTTACATACATGAAAACTAATCCAAATGTCCCTGTGGAAAATCTGATTGATGCTGATGATTCAGGTCTTGGCAATGAAAGTTTAAAGGCAGCTTTAACAACCAGCAGTCAAATGCAGGTGAGTTTTTGAACACTGTCCATGTGTCTCTACATGGGAACATTTTAAAACGCCTGTCATCTGCCACATTTGGAATAGGTGACCTAACGGTTTCCTAAAAAATGATCTTGGTATAAAAAAAAAAAAGACGTGTGTGACCTGGCTAATATATTTTAGTTTGGTCCAAAGCAGAGTATGATCGCTAGGTCTTTTGTGTGAGTGGATCGGCACTTGAAATTGACATTTGGATTACTGCTCAGCTAGGTGTGAGGAACTAATCTAAGATTGGGATAATTCAATAAGCTATTTACCCTTATTTAAGTAGAAAAGCTGGTTTCTCAATATACAGAGAATTGTGCTTATTTCCCTGGAGTTTGTAAAGATAACAATCTTGTTTGATGGAACTATATCACCAATAACTTTTTATGGTTTGGATGTTTTTGCATGTTTGAATTTATTCTATTGGTTTATATGAAAAAATCACTGATGAACTGATCCTCATGAATTATATGTCACTTGAATATTGAGTTTTTTTAATGTATATTTGATATATTGACTTTTTAAGTATTTGTAGGTCAATCACTTGAGACAAGTTTTTAGTATAGGGTTTATTTTAAACGCTGTACCACATTTAGCTTTTTTTTTCACATGCTACCAAAATTGATTCTGTTTTTTTTTTCATAGAGCAGGACAGGGTTAAACCTTTGTGTGGTTCTTATTGCTGTTGCTGTCACTAATGGGGAGAGTAACTCTTACCATTTTGTCAGGTAACCATTGTCACTGAAAGACAGTGCAGGAGAATGAAAAACTTCAAGCTGTCAATGGAACGAGACAAAAAGGGACATCTGCCCTTGGAAACACTTGTTCTGCTGAGAACTAACAAAGGAAAGTTTACCCTACATTTTAAGGAGGCTTCCACTTTTATTTTTCCTTTTGTGACTTTGGAACAGAAAGTGTAAGACAATTTCACAGATTGATCTGTAAATGGCAGATTACTAGGCCTCAGGACTGCCACATAACAAAGTGATTTACTGCTTCCACCAACACCAGTTATTTCTGTGTCAGCTGTGGAGGAGGAAGGATCAGCAAGGATGCACTGGTAAGGTAAGTATAGGGAGGGTTGGGGAGGGGCGTGCTTTGCACTGCTTGGGCAATGTGACCGTGTTTCTTTAACTACTGGGAAATTTGTAGCATGATGAAAAACTAACCTCGGCAGCTGTAAGGTTCATATATCTTTAAAACTTCTATGATTATTGTCTGAGATGAGGAGCTACAGTGCATGCTCCACCTCAGTTTTTGTGGAGTAAATGAACAGAGGTTCGCGGCTCGGACCCTGCTTTAAAAATCAGGGGTTAAGAGTTTTATCCCACAATCTTAAAAATGGGCCCAGGTTTTTTGCAGGGACAAGTGTTTTAATTTTGTTCCACACATTGATATGTTGTCTTAGTGAATAAAAGGCAAGTATGAAATTCAGTACAGACCATAGCACTTGTTGTAATTGTAGGTGTTTTATTGATTTTTGTAAGAGAAAGAATTACGTATGACTTTTGCCAACCAAGAAGAGTAATTTAGTGACTGGTAATTGTAGTAAGGTGTAATTGTATTTATTTAATTATATTTTGCGGTTACAAATAGTAAATACAGATTTGCATACTGTAGGTAGAATGCAGATGTGCCTATCTCAAAGCACTGCATGGTTTACTTTTTTGTTTTTCTTTAAAAGAACTTGATGGAGTGGGCTTGTAACAGAATGTCTCACCTACTCGGTATTCAAAGCAACACCTAACCTGAACCAGAAAAGCAATACATGTATAGTGTTGTCTCAATCTCTGTACCTCACCAGCAAAGGGCATAATGGTTCTTGTCTGCAGGTGGGTTGCTTTAGGAGTAACTTAATTTGTACTCAAGTAATCAGTATTCAGTTAATACTGGCAAGTAAAAAGTGCAACATGGTTTTACTCTATGAAACTTACTGGTTTTAAAGCAATAACTTTTTACTGATGTTTAGATTCAAAGTACTGATAGAAGCTACATGCTTTTAACTCCTGCTAAATATTCATATTATACAATCTGGTAAACATGCACCCAGATGTACTAGAAATCAATCCTATAGGCTGTACATTGTAGACCAGTCTTAATATATGATTAAATTGTTTTAATGTTTCCTAGAACACTTTGTAGAAATACGCCAGTAAATCCTAGGTAAAAAACATCTGTAATTTATAGTAGGTCTTTGTATTTTACATTTGCTGCCGATCGTGTGTTTATCACTCATGTGAGAACAATTAAGTTGTCCGCTTTTGACGGACGCTGGACGTCCTATCGGCGTGATCGCGTCAGATGTTCCCATGATGGCGGCAGCATATTTATAGGCATGTCAGTGACGTAGAAGGCCCCGCCCCGCTGAGGAAGTTGCAATAACGTAATGCGTATGGGGGGGAGGAGCCTGTTGGTACGTCGCTTGCTGCTATCCTTTGGAAAGACAAACATATGTTTGTATGCACATAAACACTGCCGTTTGTTTAACGGCTAAATGTGAGTAGCCTGATATATGTTATTTTAAATAAACGTTCTTAGCCTATCAGAGAGCACTTAGATCTGTTTTCTTTATTATTTATGGTCCATATGTTACTGATATATGAGGAATCTGATCTATACATCAAATCTTCTGCCATTTCCACGTTGTGAACTCTGCTTGTTTTGGCTACTGGGTAAGACAAGAGTCCATGCTTGGAGGTGAGAGTAGCCATTCTTACTGGTGGAGGGATCACTTTGAGTTTGGAGTTTTAAACATCACCTGGTGAAGATTTCTGGAATTTGGCACTTTTTTCGGAATTTGTTTCACATATTTTGGACTTTATCACATATATATATATATATATATATATATATTTATATATTTATATTTTATGTTTATTTTTGCGCTGCACTATTTACTTTTATATTTTGTACATTGTAGTAACAGAAAACATACTAATAGGAAAGTACAGTATACCTGATTGTTAGATAATGTGCTAATAAAGAGTAGAAAAAATTGTACATCTAAACTGCATAATGAATAAATGAATACATACATGTAACAAGTCTTAGATCTGCCAAACTTAAAAAAGGAAACCAATTTAAAGCTTAATGCCAGGCTTAAGTTTTTCAGATACAGTGCAGCAAGCTTATGTCGCGTACACACGATCAGTTCGTCTGATGAAAATGGTCTGATGGACCGTTTTCGTCAGATGAACCGATCGTGTGTGGGCCCCATCAGTTTTTTATCCATCAGTCAAAAAACGATTGTCTGTGGGTACGTCCATCGGTTAAAAATCCACACATGGTCAGAATCAAGTCGACGCATGCTCGGAAGCATTGAACTTCATTTTTCTCAGCACGTTGTTGTGTTTTACGTCACCGCGTTGGACACGATCGGATTTTTAACCGATGGTGTGTAGGCACGACTGACCATCAGTCAGCTTCATTGGATATCTGATGAAAAAATCCATCAGACCGTTTTCATCAGATGAACTGATCGTGTGTACAGGGCATTAGACCTCTGCCAGGATTATATTGCTGTCTGTGTTCCCATCAGGTAGATTTTAATTAACTTGCTATCCTGGATTCTACACGGCAAGTGAAAAGAATCTCCTCAACCAGGACACATACAGAAAGGAAAATCTGGCAAGCAGATTTAACAATACTTAAATATAAAATGGTTGTAAACTTCTGACAGGAAAAATTAACAAAGCAAGTCCTTCTACAGTGTGTGCTTTCCTCAATCCAAACCGCAGAGTGTGATTTCTATCTGATGTGTGATTTCTGTCTGATGTCTAGTTCCCCTGTGTCACTGTTTACCGGACTTCCTGTCCCCAAACAATCACAGGAGGGGGCCTACAGCACACCGTCTGTGATTGGCAACCTCAGCTGTGCATGTTTCCCTATGAGAATGTGTACTGGGAGCTATATCCATTCCCTCCACTCAGCTCTTAAATTACACTCATCTCTTCTCTCTGAGCTGTGCAGTGTGTGACATCAGATCCCCACCTCTTGTTTCTGGAAGCTTAGACATGCTGTGTTCATTCTGGACTTTGAAGGGCTAGAGAGGAGAGAGAGAGCTGTGATAAACAGGTTTAACTTTTGTAGGGGGCATTACCTGGGGCTATTTAATTCACTGGGTATTTGCAAGGTTTACAACCACTTTATTAAAGGAAGGTGATTTTATTTTATTTTATTGTGTGTCCCCTGTTAATGCATTACCATCCTCTCCTAGTGGCCACACAGAAAGTGAAGTATGATGTCCCCAATGTGGACAAAGGCAAAAATAAAAATCTCACTTTTTCCCAATCTATTGAAAGCTAATAACAAAAGTTTTGGTTGGAGTCTGACTTTTGAAAAGTATGAGTAGTATTTTATGGTAACCTATACAGTTGTTTTGAGTTGTTCAAATTTGAGCCATAGTCAGTCATAATCATAAGAAGAATATATTATTTTTATTTAAACCTTGATACCCAATTATTTGTAACACAATTGAATAAAACTGAGTTTTGAACTATTACTGCCTATAATTTACATCATACCAATGCAAAGACTAAAAAATAGAAAGATTGCAAAGGATTTTATGTAAAAAAAATTCAGCGTTGCAGTTCCTCACTTACACCTCAGAGCGCCGCTGTTTGACCAATAAGGAGAAGAATACAGAACTGGAGATCCACTGGTATTTTCATCATTCACACACACACTGCAGATCTGCATGAAGAAGCACAGCCATTTCTGGATTCTCCTTAAACAAGACTACTTATTTTATTATTTTCACTCTTTTTTCTGTGTGTTACAAATGCTGAATATCCTAAAGAACACATTTAGAAGATGCTGAAAATGGATGAGATGAAGCACCATTCACAAGCATACAAAGGAATAGCATGGCAAGTAATATTTTCCTTCCTATTTTCCTGGCTGTGTCATTCAGTCTCAGGTCAGATTCATTATTCCATTGTAGAAGAAATGAGAAAAGACTCTGTTATAGCCAATATTGCAAAAGACCTGGGATTAGATATTAAACAGCTCTCATCAAGAAATCTGCAAATGATATCACATATATCAGATAAATACTTGTATGTGAATGTAGATAATGGAAATCTCTATGTGAAGGACAGGATAGATAGGGAGGCACTGTGTGGAGCAGCACCTACCTGCTTCCTAAGCTTTGATGCTGTGGTCGAAAATCCTTTTAATATCTTTAAAGTGAGAATAGAAATTCAGGATATTAATGACAATCCTCCAGTGTTTTATTCTGAGACTTTCACTATAGAAACTATTGAATCAACATCATCAGGAACAATATTTGCATTACAAAGTGCAGAAGATCTGGATATTGGTGTTAATTCAGTACAGACATATAAACTCAGTGACAATTCACATTTTACATTAAATCAGAAGATTAGCAGTGATGGATTTCAATCTCTTGAGCTTGTGTTAGAGAAATCACTGGATCAAGAATTACAAAATGTTCACAAACTGATTTTAACAGCTCTGGATGGAGGAAATCCTGTGAGATCTGGAACAGCTGTAATACAAATCATTGTTATTGATGTTAATGATAATTTTCCAATATTTTCTCAAAAGGTGTACAAAGTTAGTGTGAGTGAGAATAGTGCAGTAAATACAACTATAATCAATGTAAATGCAACAGACAGAGATGCCGGTACAAATGGGCAGATCACTTATTCCTTCAGCAAAACATCAGGAAATGTTCATCCTTCTGGGTTTTTTAGTATTCATTCCAAAAGTGGTGACATTAATATCAACCAAAAGTTGGATTTTGAGGAGACAATGAACTATGAACTGTCTGTTCAAGCGAAGGACGGAGGAGGACTTGTTTCCCATTGTAAAGTTTTGATAGAAGTGATAGATGAGAATGACAATGCTCCAGAGATATTCATCACTTCATTTTCCCCTATTCCTGAAAATTCTACATCTGGAAAAATGATAGCTCTAATCAGAGTCCATGATAAAGATTCAGGAGAAAATGGAGAAGTGGAATGTAAGCTCACTGAGGAAATGCCTTTTAATTTAGTGTTGTCTTCTAGCAGTGTGTATACAATTGTAACAACAGGTCCTATGGATAGAGAGAAAGTGTCTAATTATAACATAACGATTGTAGCCACTGACAGAGGATCTCCTCCACTTTCTAGTCAGAAATCCATCAAACTGGAAATATTGGATGTTAATGATAATCCCCCACTATTTATGCAATCTACTTATGTTGGTTATGTACCAGAGAACAATTTACCAGGAGCCTCAATATACACTATAAAAGCATATGATCTTGATATTGCAGACAATGCAAAAATTACTTACTCAATTTCCAGTAAAAAAACTGAAGATCTTCATATGACTTCCTATGTATCTCTTAATATAGAGACTGGTGTTATCTATGCCCAGAGATCCTTTGATTATGAGCAACACAAGGAATTTATAATAGAAGTAACAGCTAAGGACAATGGACACCCATCTCTCAGCAGCAACACAACAATAACTATCAAAGTAATAGATCAGAATGATAATGCACCAAAACTCCTATACCCATCCCCAGAGAGTGGAGCATCGGCGGGGTTTGAGATGGTCTCTTTTGGTGCTGAACCTGGATCAATGATAACAAAGGTAGTTGCAGTGGATGCAGACTCTGGACATAATGCCTGGCTCTCTTATCATTTTGCACAAGTAGCTGATCCATCTTATTTCACCATTGATGAACATACTGGTGAAATTCGAACACAACATGTTTTTCAAGAGAAAGATACACTGAATCACAAGGTTGTGGTGATGGTAAGGGACAATGGGATCCCATCTCTCTCTGCTACAGTTACTATCACTCTGGTTGTTGCAGATAGTTTCCAACAATTAGTCCCTAAATTTGTCAATCGCTTCCCTGATGAAGATTCTCAATCCAATTTTCAGCTGTACTTGGTAATCGCCCTAGCAGTAATTTCCTTGCTATTTATCATAACAGTGTTGTTGACTGTTATATCTAAATGTAGGAAGTCTAAACCATTCCCAGTATATGGGCCCGTCAGTTCAAATTTATATCCTCAAGTTGATCCCAGGATGTTGTCTCAATATACCAGTGGAACACTAACACTTCCCTACTCTTACAATGTTTGTGTGGCTTTGGATTCTGGAGAAAGTGACTTTACATACATGAAAACTAATCAAAATGTCCCTGTGGATAATCTGATTGATGCAGATGATTCAGGTCTCGGACATGAAAGTTTAAGGGAGGCTTTGCCAACCAACGGTCAAAATCAGGTGAGTTTTTGAAAATTATACGCATTTTGTTTATCCTCGGGAAACTTACATTTTCACTCTAGTAAAATTGCAAAAAATGTCTAGCTAGTCTCATATGTCACATTTGGAATCGGTAATCCACCAGTTACCTAACAAAGTGTTGCGTTATAAGAAACAATTAATGTAAATAACAAAGGTTGGAAAAGTAAAGGTTTACTGAGGATTAAGGGGGGAAGATAGGCTTGTGAACAAAAGTGTATCTCCAGTCAAAAGATGAAAATAAGTTTGTGCATAGTTAATTCCTTTGCTATTTCATAACAATTACCAGTTAATCCTATTCATTCAGACATGTCCAGTGTTGGGTCGACAACACTATGTTATTTCATGCAAATGTATAGCACTCTAGTGTTGTCGGCACCTGAAGCTTCCATAGATAAATGCAGTATAATGAAGCACAATGGAAGCTTTCTTAGGCCTTGTACTCACGGCAGGACATGTCCGATGAAAACGGTCTGCAGACCGTTTCCATCGGACATGTCTGGCCGGGGACTGCCCGGGGACTTCTGTTCGATGGCTATACACACCATCGAACAGAAGTCCGCGCGTAAACAATACGCGGGGCGTGTCCGCGGTGTCGACGCGTCGATGACGCGGTGTCGCCGCCACAATGACGTGCCGGCGTGGGCGGCCTGCCTTGAAAATGCTTCCACGCATGCGTCAAAGTCATTCGACGCATGCGAGGGATGGAGGGCGGCAGGACATGTACGGTAGGTCTGTACAGACGACCGTACATGTCCGGGCGGACAGGTTTCCAGCGGACTGTTTTAAAGCAAGTCCGGGAAACAGTTGTCTGCTCAGAAACGGTCTGTCAGACAATTGTTTGCTGGAATCCTGTCCGCGCGGCTGTACACACGACGGAACATGTCTGCTGAAATTGGTCTGCGGACCAGTTTCAGCAGACATGTTTGGTCGTGAGTACGGGGCCTTAGGCTCCATGCACACTGGCCTAAAAATTGCTGCTTCTACGGGAGTTTTGTGTTTTGCCTGTAGAAGCAGCCTTATGTTATCCTATGTGCTATCCTATATTAGGAAGATTAGGGGCATATTTAAAGCAGGAAAAAAAAACTTCTGGTTTGCATTTATGATTAGAGCTTTCTGTCAGAAAAAATGCAAAACTCTCCTAAATGCGCCTAAACTATGTACAAAAAATGCTCTGTATGAGCTTTTTTTCTGCCAAGGGAACTGGCGTTTTTAACCGCTTTAGGACCGGCTCAGTTGCGGGAGCGTGCCCGTGGATATGGGCGACTCGATGTCCTCCGCAATTGCCTTGTACACAGGCAGAATGGCAAGATGCATATGTAAATTTCCACGTTCTGACAGGTGACATGACAGGGATCCACTGTTCCCAGTGGTCGGGAACAGTGATCTCTGTCCCAGTAAGCCCACCCCCCCACAGTTAGAACACATCAAGGGAACACAGTTAACCCATTGATCGCCCAATAGTGTTAACCCCTTCCATGACAGTGAAGCTCTGATCGCTGTACATATGTCAATGGTCCCAAAAAAGTTTCAAAAGTGTCCGATCTGTCCACCACAGTGTCACAGTCCCGTTAAAAATCGCTGATCACTGTCATTACTAGGTAAAAATGAAAAATAATAATACAAATTACATAAATCTATTCCCTATTTTGTAGACGCTATCAATTTTGCGCAAACCAATCAGTATACGCTTTTTGCGCAAAAAATAAAAACTACAAATACCACCAAAAGAAAGCTCTATTTGTGGGGGAAAAAGTACATCAATTTTGTTTGGGTACAATGTCGCATCTGGCATGCTGGCATCTCTACTATGGGCACCCAGCTGTGACAGCCGGGTGACCCATGCGCATGCACAAGCAGCGATGTGCTCTTTGACTTCTAGAAGTCTTCTAGAACCTGTCATACGTCCCAGGCGACTTCGGGTGGAAGAGCTTTTGCTTCCGGTCACCTAGGCGACCGGAAAAGACGTTTGAGCATCTACCTGTCAAACTTGGGTACCTGCTCCTCCCATTTTCCCCAAAAGCTCAGTTTCAGAAACAGGAGTCGTGGAGGAGGCCTTGAAGGGGAAGTTCCCCTTTTGGGTGGAACTCTGTTCAAACAAAAAGAAATGCCAACCAAGATTAATGCATTATGTATGTTTGATCATAACTCTGGATACTTAGGGTACTATGACTATTTAGATATGTGAAGGAAGTACCATATTTTTGATTCATAAGATGCACCCGACCATAAGACACACCTAGGTTTTTTGAGAAGGAAAACAAGAAAAATAATATTCTGAACCAAATGGTGTATATATTTACCAGTGCCCAGTGCCCATGCAATCTAGCCTGACCGGTGCCAATTAAATGCAGCCTGACCTGTGCCATAAAATGCAGACTGACCTGTTCCATGTAATGCAGCCTGACATGTGCCATTTGATTCAGCCTGTCTGTGCCATACAATGCAGCCTGCCTGTGCAATACAATGCAGCCTCACCTGTGCCTGACGAGGACGTCATTATATCCAACAGAGCAGCCCGAGCCGGCGCCACGGCCGCACTCCATTTGGCCTGCTCTGTCTTCTGTCTGTGACAGGTAAAACTGAGTACAAGGTGACAGTCTCAGGACGACAGGCGCTCATGGGAGACGGCCGTCCGTTATTCTAACATGGTGGCGGCACCTGGGGGTGGGGTTGTTCCTGGTCAGTGGTCGCTTAATAAGACACACAGGAATTCCCCCATTTTTTGGTAATGTAGAATAAGGTTATAATATTGTGTGATTTCAGTTGTTTCATTTTTCATTTTTCTTACAAGCAAGTGTATTATTACCTCTGGTAATGTGTCTAGGATAGTTGCTGTCTATCTATCTATCTATCTATCTATCTATCTATCTATCTATCTATGAGAGCTTAGAGAACAGAAGTAGTGAAAACATTAATGATTTATCTTAGTGTAATCCCTTCATTGGTTACCAGTAAAAGACAGAATTACTTTTAAAGCACTCTGTCTGACGCATAAGTGTATTCTGGGAAATGCCCCCCAATATCTATGCGAAAAACTAAAAGCTTGCAACTCCAATCACGTTCTGCGATCCACTAATCAAAATCTACTCCAAATACCCAAAGCCAGATACAAGTCCAAGGGGGAACGAAGATTTGCGCTCCAGGGCCCCAGACTATGGAACGCTTTACCAACCAGCATTCGGTTGGAGGAGAATCACTTGACCTTTAGGAGAAAGATCAAAACCCATCTCTTTTGAGTTCAAAGGAGAAATGGACAAATGAGCGCCCAGAGGCGATTTAGTTCGCATGTGCAGCGCTATATACATTTTTCACTCACTCACTCTTAAAGTGGAGGTTCACCCGGAAATGTTCATTTTGTCTAGGGGAATCTGATATTTTTTTTTAAAAACTAAGCAGTACTTACCGTTTTAGAGAGCGATCTTCTCCGCCGCTTCTGGGTATGGGCTGCGGGATTGGGAGTTCCTATTTTATTGACAGTCTTCCGACAGGCTTCCGACGGTCGCATCTATCGCGTCACGATTTTCCGAAAGTAGCCGAATGTCGGTGCGCAGGCGCCATATAGAGCCGCAACCGACGTTCGGCTTCTTTAGGCTACTCGTGATGTGATAGATGCGACCATCGGAAGCCTTTCAGAAGACTGTCAATCAAATAGGAACGCCCAGTCCCGAAGACCATACCCGGAAGCAGCGGAGAAGATCGCTCTCTAAAACGGTAAGTACTGCTTCGTTTTTAAAAAAACTAGCCGATTCCCCTAGACAAAATGAGCATGAAGCTAATGTTAAAAAAAAAAAATCGGGTGAACTCCCGCTTTAATACTACACCATGAGAGGGTTTCTCCTTTTCTCTTGATCTTTGACGGATGTTTTTGAGCGATACAAGGAAGGTCTTTTTTCTGAGGTCTGGTGATTCCCTTGCCAAATGGAGTACACACAGAGCATGTTTGACCATCTGATATAGGTGGCCTTAACTTCTGGTAAGGTATATTTATTCACAAGAGCACCGTTTTGGTGAAGGCCTTTCTATTATCACTTTACTTACCAAAAGTGATTTTTACCTTTCTCAGAGGATTCATCTTTTTGTGGACTTATCACTTATATGAACTTTTGATATTTATCACATTTGTGGAGGTGAATTTTGCAATTAACTTTGTTCGATGGATATGTTTTGTTTCTTTTCACATTAGAATTGATTTCATCATATTCATGTATGTGTCTATGTCTATATGAATTTATTTTTAATTGATCCCTGAGTGCTGCACTCTTTAAAAACTATTGGATTTTGGGTTGGTATCAAGGCCTATAGTGCTGGCAGCTATCTTCACTATATTTACATCTGAGCACAGAGTTCTTCTTATTTTTATATCAGATAGAATATTATGTTGGTGAAAAAAAACTACAGTACTTGGTGTTCAAAGCAACAACTAACCTCAACCAGAAAAGCTGTCTATGGATATTGCTGTCTCAGTTGCTCTACCTCATTCAGCAAAGGGGCTAGTGGTTCTTGTCAGTAGGTGGGGTGCCACATGATTAAATTTACATGAGTACAAATGATTGGTAATGAGTATTCAGCTAATACTGCCCAGAAAAAATGCACCTGAACATGGGTCTAATTAGAAGCATATATGAAACGTACTCGTTTAAAAGTAATATTAAATTACCAATGTTTAGGTTCAAAGTACTGATAGAAGTTATTTGTTTTTAACACCTACTACCATTTTCTATTATATAAAATGTTAAGCATGCACCTAGTTGTACTCAGGGCCAGATTAAGAACATCATGGGCCTGGTGCTGAGGATTTTGGTGGGGCCTTTTAGGCTGCATTCACACCTCCGCGACAAGTAACGCCGCGTACGCGGCGTATTTTGCCGCGAATAGTGTAACTTTTTTTTTACAAATCCTTCCTATTGCTTTGTATGGCCGAACGCCAATGCCGCCTGAAAAAAAGGGTCCGGGACTTTTTTTCATGCCGCAGGTGTACGGCGTCTATGAGATGTGAACCATCTCATAGACAGCAATGGGAATTCTCCCCTCCAGCGGCACGAGCGGCCGGCGTCGGGCGTTTTGTCGCGGAGGTGTGAATGGGGTGTAATAAATAATAAATAAATGCGTGGGAATGACATGAACGCAGCCCAGCCAAGGCAAGTGACCAAAGGCACAGAACCCAGAAGGAAGACCGGGTGAAGATGGAAGTGCCGGGCCCCGCCTGATTCATCGCAGCACTGGAGGGCTCAGTCTGAAAATTGAAGTGTACACTAATGTGCTAATATGCTGTGCATACTTGTACGTTGTGGCATAACCTACCCCAGGGCCTCTAAAAAGTAGTAATGTCAGGAAAGTTTACTACCGCTTTATTATCACAGGATCCCAGGAGCCTCTCATGGGGCCCCCTACTGACCCGGTGGATGGTGGCCCTTGGGCAGTGCCTAAGTGCACAGTTGCCAACATTGAAAAAATATTTTCAGGGACACTTTTTTATATAAGTGCTATATTTAGAGTAGCTGAGATCCCCGATGTTCCTCTATACATCATAGTAGTAATCACAAAATTAAATGAGTACTAATAATGGGGCAGAACAAATATGAGAACTGATATTTCCTTTAGTTGAACTAACAAAAGTGTGTCCATTCTAGAGCTGGTAACATTGAGGATATTCAGTATAATTTTAAAGAACTGTTTTTGTGGGTAAGCGACATAGGGGAGGAGTATGGACGGTATATAAGTGGGAAGTATGTGCAGGTGAGGGAGAGGAATGTGGAGGGTCTAACAGTGGGCACTATGTACAGGAGAGGAGTACAAAGGGTACGGAAAAAAGCACTATGTACAGGAGAGGAGTGTGAAGGGTATGACAATGGGCAGTATGTACAGGAAGAGTGAGGGGGTATGACAGAGGGTAGTACGTACCAGAGAGAAGTGTGGAGGGTATGATGGGTATGATACAACCCCCCAAATTCGATCTTAGAAAAAAAATTCTTTAAAAAAAAAAAAAAAAAAACTTTTTTTTTTTTTTTTTGGGGCAAATGGGCCTATCTTGAGAAAGGGGCCTGGAGCTGCAGCTCCATCAGCCCCATTGTTAATCCGGCCCTGGTTGTACTACAATACAATTCTATAGACTGCACAACCTAAGATACCTGATTGTTCGATAAAGTGTTAATAGGTAAGTATAAAAAAAGTTTAAAACAAAACTGCATCATTAATGAACACAAACATACATGTAACAAGACTTTTCTTTTTTTTTTTTTTATTTAAAAATTGAAATACATTAACAACCTTTCCTAGTGACGCAGGAATTAAAGGAAAATGTCCCCAATGGGGACGAAAGCAGCAGTTTTCTGAAACTTATAAAAGCTAACAAAAATGCTTTGTGGTTAATCTGCTACTTTTACATAGCATTTGAATGGAAATGTTTGCAATTCAGCCCTTTAGCTAATTCCTGTAGTGGCATAAACCTGCAAAGAATTGATGCATGCTACATTAATAACTTTTTTGATTTAAAACATAATACCTTAATATTGTTTTTTTTTTAATTATAAGTGCCTGTAACTGACATTATACCAATGCAAAAACTAAAAAAACATGCAGTAGATCGAATAGTATTTCAGTGTTGCAGTTCCTCACTTACACCTCAGAGCGCCGCTGTTTGACCAATAAGAAGAAGAATACAGAACTGGAGATCCACTGGTATTGTCATCATTTACACACACTGCAGATCTGCACGAAGAGGCACAGCCATTTTCTGGATTTTCTCTGAAGAGGTTACATGTTTTATTATTTTTGCAAAAAAATACATACATTCTTCTCTCTGGATTACAAATGCTGAATATCCTAAATTGACTCTTTTGGAAGATGCTGAACATGGACAAGATGAAGCACCATTCACAGATATACAAAAGGATAACATGGCAAGTGATATTTCCCTTATTATTTTCCTGGCTGTGTCATTCAGTCTCAGGCCAAATTCATTATTCTATTGTAGAAGAAATGAGAAAAGACTCAGTTATAGGAAATATTGCAAAAGACCTGGGATTAGAAATTAAACAGCTCTCAATAAGAAAGCTGCAAATGATATCACATATATCAGAGAAATATTTGTATGTGAATGTAGATAATGGAAATCTCTATGTGAAGGACAGGATAGATAGAGAGGCATTGTGTGGGGCAGAAGCTACCTGCTTCCTAACCTTTGATGCTGTTATTGAAAATCCAATTAATGTTTTTAAAGTGAAAATAGAAATTCAGGATATTAATGACAATCCCCCAGTGTTTTATTCTGAGACTTTCACTATAGAAACTATTGAATCAACATCACCAGGAACAAGGTTTGCATTACAAAATGCAGAAGATCTGGATATTGGTACTAATTCAGTACAGACATATAAACTCAGTGACAATTCACATTTTACACTAAGTCAGAAGATTAGCAGTGATGGATTTCAATCTCTTGAGCTTGTGTTAGAGAAATCACTGGATCAAGAAGTACAAAGTGTTCATGAACTGATTTTAACAGCTCTGGATGGGGGAAATCCTGTCAGATCTGGAACAGCTGTAATACGAATCATTGTTATTGATGTTAATGATAATTTTCCAATATTTTCTCATAAGGTGTACAAAGTTAGTGTGAATGAGAATAGTGCAGTAAATACTACTATAATCAATGTGAGTGCTACAGACAGAGATGCTGGAACAAATGGACAAATCACTTATTCCTTCAGCAAAACATCAGGAAATGTCCTTCCTTCTGGCCTTTTCAGTATTGAAACAAAAAGTGGTGATATTAAAATAAACAGAAAGTTGGATTTTGAAGAGATGAGGAACTATGAACTGTCTGTCCAAGCCAAGGATGGAGGAGGACTTGTTTCCCATTGTAAGGTATTGATAGATGTCATAGATGAGAATGATAATACTCCAGAGATATCCATCAAATCCTTTTCTTCACCCATTCCTGAGGATTCTTCACCTGGAACAGTAATAGCTTTAATTAGAGTCCATGATAAAGATTCAGGAGAAAATGGAGAAGTGGACTGTAAGCTCACTGGGGAATTGCCTTTTAATTTAGTTTTATCATCTAACAGTTTTTATACCATTGTGACCACAAGTTCTATGGATCGAGAGAAAGTGTCTAATTATAAAATATCAATTCTAGCTATAGACAGAGGATCTCCTCCACTTTCCAGTTATAAAACTATCAAATTGGAAATATCAGATGTTAATGATAACACCCCATTGTTTATGAAATCTGCTTATGTTGCCTATCTGCCAGAGAACAATTTACCAGGAGCCTCACTATACAGTATACAGGCTTCTGATGATGATACCGGAGACAATGCTAAAGTTATTTATTCCATTTCTAACAAAAATACAGAAAATGTTGCTATGTCTTCCTATTTTTCTATTAACGTAGAGACTGGAGTTATCTATGCCCAGAGATCCTTTGATTATGAGCAACACCAGGAGTTTGTTATAGCAGTAACAGCTAAAGACAACGGACACCCATCTCTCAGCAGCAACACAACATTAACTATCAAAGTAATAGATCAGAATGATAATGCACCAAAACTCCTATACCCATCCCCAGAGAGTGGAGCATCAGCAGGGTTTGAAATGGTCACTGTTGGTGCTGAACCTAAAGCATTAATAACAAAGGTGGTTGCAGTGGATGCAGACTCTGGACATAATGCTTGGCTCTCTTATCATTTTATTCAAATATCTGAGCCATCTTACTTCACCATTGATGAACATACAGGTGAAATTCGAACACAACGTGTTTTTCAAGAGAAAGATACACTGAATCACAAGGTTGTGGTGATGGTAAGGGACAATGGAATCCCATCTCTCTCTACTACAGTTACTATCACTCTTGTTGTTGCAGATAGTTTTCAAAAAGTGATTCCTAAATTTGTCAATCACTTCATTGAAGACGATTCTCAATCCAATCTGCAGCTGTACTTGGTAATTGCCTTAGCAGTAATATCTTTGCTATTTATTATAACAGTCATGTTGGCTGTTATATCTAAATGTAGGAAGTCTAAACCATCCCCAGTATATGGGCCCGTCAGTTCAAATTTATATCCTCAAGTTGATCCCAGGATGTTGTCTCAATATGCCAGTGGAACACTAACACTTCCCTACTCTTACAATGTTTGTGTGGCTGTGGATTCTGGAGAAAGTGACTTTACATACATGAAAACAAATCAAAATGTCCCTGTGGATAATCTGATTGATGCTGATGATTCAGGCCTTGAAAATGAAAGTTTAAAGGAGGCCTTGCCAACCAGCAGTCAAATCCAGGTAAACCAGTTTTTGCCATAAACGTAAAGTGTTACTAAACTCAGGACCCTGCGTTCACTACATCTAGTCTCCCACAGTTCACAGAACATGGAAATGCAATAATTTTAGTAAATATAAACTAAAATACCTTTTCTCATCAGCAGTATATAGCAGTCTTGTGACTTGTATCAGTGTCTGGTTAAAGCTTGTAGGAGAAGTTTTCATTCTCCAATGATTGTCCTTTTAGGATGCAGGACCCCTGACCCTCTGTCTGGACAGTGCTTATTGGCCCTGTGCTGATCACATGCATTCCCCCAAGAAACAAAAAAATCTAGCAATACACACAAACTTAGCACGTGCAGCTTGTCCCCTAGCCTCTTTACCATCAGGAGATATATTGGGGACCCTGAAAGAAGGGGAGGATCAGAGGAGATAGGATCAAATAGCCTCTTTACACAATTCAGAGGATTAACCCCTTAGGTTCCACAGTGAGTATGACAAGCATGCTTTACTGCATATTCAGACTGATTTTACTGTTGTGGGTTTAGTAACACTTTAAGAGATACTTTTTCCAATGTATGTAATATGTAATTCTTTTTAAGAAGAAAGAAAACAGTCATTCAAGGCTGCCTATAACTCCTAAAATGCTTGTTGACTAGCTGTGATGCCAATTCTCTTTCTTTAGTACTTCAAAAGTCCACTAACTTCATTCAGAATGGGTAATAAACTTCAGGTCTGTACTTTTTGTTTTCAGAAGAAGTTTACCAGTGGTAGCTTATGTGTTTTTTGACAGGTTTTATTTAAAGTTTCATCAGAATGGGATGAAACAGACTACAGCTGTTTTATAATTGTAAGAAGTAAAATCACGGAGCTGCGGTGGCTCAACGCGATTGGCACTGCGCTGACAAGCCATTCACCTCTGCAGCTAGAGGTTCGGATTCCGGTCTCAGCTACATGTGAATTGAGTTTGGTGGTCTCAGCCCGGCTCCCGGTGGGTGTGCTATGCGAGGTAAGCTTGCGCTTAGTACGCCCACCCCCCTCCCGCAAAAACCACCACACTTACACGCACTCGAAATTGGGTTAACATGCACGCACTTTGACCACGCGATCTCTAAAAAGAGAGGCGAAGGACTAACGGGGCTGGTTGAGCGGGCTAGATCCTCTCACTCCCTTACAGGGAGTCCCTCTGCCCCGTTGGGCTTCAAAGTGGAGCAGGTAGGGCGGGCTGTGTGGGAGGACCCCCTCACACACCCACCATTGCCACCCGGGGCATAGAGAAAGGTGGCAGATTGCCTCTGGGGGAGGCCTGCCTACCCCCAAATCCTGCAGTCCGGCTCCTCTCTCGAGTACACGCACAAAATACACTTTAAAAAAAAAAAGTAAAATCATGACAGATTCTTTTAAAATTTGTGGATTTTACAATTTTTTCTCCGCTCAGACTTCTACTGTTTACAGCAGCCTTACCCAACCTGTTTACTCTGGTGAACCCATGAAATATTTATATAATTTACAGCTCACAGAATGTTAGTGTGATCAGTCAGCTGTAGATATAGTGATAAATTAAAATAATTAGTAACATATACACCTTTAATGAGAAACCTGGACCTGTTGTTTTTTTTTTTTTTTTGTGGCTGCATAATATAGTTGTTAAACACACATTGTAGTAAAATATAAATGAGAGTAGTACAGGCAGTCCCCCCGGGTTACAAACAAAATTGGGTCTTTAGGTTTGTTCTTAAGTTAAATTTGTATGTAAGTCAGAAGAGGTAAATTTTTTAAGTGTAACTCCACCCAAACAAAAAATGTTCAAGTTTTTTGGATATCATAGGGAATGGTTAACAACCCTGTCACATTTATTTTGCTGTCTGTTCCTCTGTTCAGAAGATTTCATCTTACTTTCTATCCCTATGACAATTGGATTTCGAAAATTTTGAGTTGTTGGGGGAACAAGGATTGGTGATAAAGCTTCAGTGGTGGTATATTTTTCCCATAATAGCTCTTACAGGAGAGAATTTCCCTTCCTAGGGGTAGATTTCCTCTCACTTCCTGTTGTCTCCTTCTGTTTGTAAGTAGGAGTCATTTGTAAGTCAGATGTTTGTAACCTGTAGACCGCCTGTATACCAAATAAATAAGAAAATATATAACATGTTAAATTTAATAGCAACACCAAGGGGTATATTTACAAAAAAAAAAATCTCAGCATTTGCACAGCCATTGCAAATAATTCCTGTAAGGTATCCAATATGTTTATATGCTATGATTGCTAGCCTCTTTTAGTGGCCTTAAAGGGGTTGTAAAGGTACAATTTTTTCCCCCTAAATAGCTTCCTTTACCTTAGTGCAGTCCTCCTTCACTTACCTCATCCTTCGATTTTGCTTTTAAATGTCCTTATTTCTTCTGAGAAATCCTCACTTCCTGTACTTCTGTCTGTAACTCCACACAGTAATGCAATGCTTTCTCCCTGGTGTGGAGTGTCGTGCTTGCCTCCTCCCTTGGACTACAGGAGAGTCAGGACACTCTCTATGTTGCAGATAGAGAAAGGAGCTGTGTGTTAGTGGGCGTACTGACTCATCTGTAGTCCAAGGGAGGGGGCGAGCACGACACTCCACAACAGGGAGAAAGCCTTGCATTACTGTGTGGAGTTACAGACAGAAGAACAGGAAGTGAGGATTTCTCAGAAGAAATAAGGACATTTAAAAGCAAAATCGAAGGATAAGGTAAGTGAATGAGGACTGCACTAAGGTAAAGGAAGCTATTTAGGAAAGAAAAATTGTACCTTTACAACCCCTTTAATGCAGTGTTTACATGATTAAGGTATATTAGGGGGAAAAAAACTTGGCTACTAGGTGGTTCTGACGACCATACAAAATAAACATATTAGACAAATTACAGGGATTATGCTTGATGGCTGTTTAAATGCTGAGATGTTCACACAACAATCATTTTATAAATAGACTTCTAACAACACACTGCTGTCAGTGGCAAAACTAATTTTACATTGGTAGTTAATGGCAACACTAACTTTGCTTTGGTGTTCAAAAATAAGACTAACATTTGCATTGGAGTTATGTGCAAAATGCTAACTATGCATTGGTGGTTAGTGCAAACCTCCAACTTTGGATTGGTGGTTAGTGCAAACCTTACTTAACATTGGTGTTTAGTGCAAAATTCAATTCACATTGGGGTTTTGTGTAAAACACTAAATTTGAATAATGGCATTTAAAAATTGCAGTGGTGTTGGGTGACTGTATTACGTTTATTAGTATCTCATTATCCATGTCATAAAAATTACCTGGGAGTAATGATCTGCTACACTCATTTGTCAGTGGTGCCTTAAAATGGTGATGTTAGACGTTGGAACTCAAATGGTTCTGTAAGTCTAATGCCAATCCAGCCATCAGTAGTCAATGTTGGAATTCAAGGCCCTGTTGAGAAGACATTACCTTATTGCACTGGTAGCATGCTGGGGGAACAATGAAGCACCACTGGGTGAATATGAATCTGCTGCAAGAGTGGCCAGTGGCTAAACCACAAGACCTCTTGCAGGATAGGCTTTCGCTGAACCTGTGAACTACCAATAAAAAATAAATTATGCCATTTTCTCCCATTTGAAAAACCTAGAAAACACCTAAATAATAACTCCACTATTACAAACAGTACCATAGTGACATTCTTCTGTTAGTAGTCATCATTATTGCTGTCGTGCTATTAGATCTATTTTCTTGACTACTTTTAGAATTAGGTAGATTATACAGCATTTTTGGTCTCATTATGGCAGAGAACATTAAACATTTAAAAAATATATGTTACAAAATTTATACCCTCAGAGAATAACGTGGCAATTAGCATGGTTTGACAAGTTTCTATGCTTAAAGTGGTTGTACACCCTGTACAACCACTTTTACCTACAGGTAAGCCTATATTAAGGCTTACCTGTAGGTGCTGGAAATATAGATATTTTCAAGAAAGCTGTGCGCCAATGTCTATGGTGCATGTGCCGATGTCTGGGGCGCATGCTCCGATGTCTGCCGCAAATGCGCATTTTAGAAAGGGCAGATCGTGCCGTTTCTAAAGGGGTCATGCCATGACTGGCGGCTCCCGTGCGAATGCGCGGAAGTGACGTCACGCGAATCCGGCCAGTCACAGAGCGCGGCCCCCGGAAGGAAGAGGGGTGAAGATGGACGCTCGCTGCTAGTGGGGACAGCGGTGACATCGCAGGCTTCGGTTTCAGGTAAATGACACATAATGGGCTACTATACAATGCATAGTAGCCCATTATGCTTTACCTTTGCAGGGAACTAAAGAAGAAGTAAAACCCATCAGGGTTTACTTCCTCTTTAAGTGTATGTAATCCTGATATTTTACCTACATTAGATTGAATTTTATTATTTTTTCTATGCAGGTAATTGTGTGAAGAGACTTGTGTACTTGAGACAGTATATTAATAATAGCAAGAGTCCAGGCTCAAATTGTCAGCAGGTCTAACCTGTGCGCGCAAACTTTGAAACAAACTCTGCTTTGCCCATGCTATGTTCACATATAACAGGCATATAACCTAAACCTGCACTAGTGACTCCTCTTCTACAAGCATACCTAACCATTGAGACTTCTGTAGGATCAAATGTTTCAGCACCAGCAAGATCTGCATAGGGCTACACTGTGGTTAAGGATGGTCTCAGCAGTGGTGCTTTAATGTCTGTAGTTGAGGGGTAAAAAGCATGAGGAAATGGAGAGGTGTTGGCAGCTAAATTCCTATTTATAGGAACCAATACTTCAGAGCTTTGTCTGTGATTCGTAACACACAGGCCAAACTATTTTTTGTATTTTGTTTTATGTGTTTTATGCTAAATGCCAAATCCAAACAAATTTTTTTTTGTTGGTGAGGACTTCTGTCTTTTTTTTAATTATTATTGCTCTCTCTATGACTATTGTGGAGCCCTCACTTTTAGCCCCAATGGCAGATGAGACAGGTGGTGATGGGAAATCTCAGCTATAGGGACTCATACAGCAAGAATAACATTTTTTAGGTAAATAGCAACGATCGGAATCTTTATCTGTTTTCTTGTTCAACTGATACCCTTTCCCTTCATCTCCAGTTCTGATGTCACAGGGTCAGGACGTGAGGTTAAATGTGTACAGTTGAGGCACATTTAGCTTGTAAAACCAGAGATCCTAACATTTCCCTACTGGGCCCAAAGCAAAACAAAAGTTTGATCCAGGGACTGGCTTTACAGTTAGTACAGGCTGCACTAGTTACTGGTAAAATTCTGCTTGAAATATTCCTGTTGAATGTCATCTCCACAGATACTAATATATTACCAGTTCTAAATAATCCCTTAAAGGGGTTGTAAAGGTTTGTTTTTCATTTTCTAAATAGGTTCCTTTAACCTCCCTGGCGGTCTTCCCGAGACTGACACGGGGTTAGATTTTCTTGCTACTATCGGTAACCCCGTGTCAGTCACGGGCTTGCCTCGCTAGATCCACAGGCACTTTTTACTTACCTTGTCCCTGGATCCAGCGATGCCACCGCGCTGTGTGAGCGAGCGGGACCTCGCTCGATTCACATAGTGCCTCCGTGTGACGCCGATCTCCGTTCCCTGCGACGTTGCGACGCACGGGGACGGAGAACGGCGCCAAATTCAAAAACGTAAACAAACACTATACACACAGTATACTGTAATCTTATAGATTACAGTACTGTATGTAAAAAAAACACACCCCCCCTGTCCCTAGTGGTCTGCCCAGTGTCCTGCATGTCATTTTATATAATAAAAACCTTTTTTTCTCCCTGCAAACTGTAGATTGTCCATAGCAACCAAAAGTGTCCCTTTATGTCAAAAATAGTTTTAGATCAGCTAAAAAACAGCGATAATAAATTATAATCACTTGCAGAATTGTGCGATAGCGATTTGTGGGGAAATTCGTCATAAAAAAATAAAAGTAATGACAGCGACAATTCTGCAACTGAGCAAATTTCAGTGATTTTGATTTGATTACATTATTGAATTATTTTCTATTATAATTATATTATTATTTGTTATAATTATTTATAATTATTTATTATATTATAATTTATAATTTTGTTTTTAAAAAAATGTAATACACGGGATGCCTATTAGAATCTTGTTTGGTCAGATTTAAGTGAGTTATTTCTAAAAATTACAGACCTACAATATAAAACGCCAAATTTCCTTGCAAATAATGGTACCGCTTTTAGCATGTTTTTTCTGAAAGAATCATACCGCCAGGGAGGTTAAGCTAGTGCATTGTTGGTTCACTTATTTTTTCCTTCGATTTCCCTTGTAATAGTTTTTTTTTTCTTTGTCTGAATTTCTCACTTCCTGTTTCTCCTCAATAAGCTTTCCACCATCATCCGAGCGGTGGATAGTCAGCCAGAACAGCTTACTGAGGAGGAGGAACAGAAGGTGAGAAATTCAGACAAAGAAAACAAAGAAAAAAAACATTTAGAAGGGAAATCGAAGGAGAAGGTAAGTGAACCAACAATGCACTAACTTAAAGGAACCTATTTAGAAAATAAAAAACAAACCTTTACAACCCCTTTAAAATTACAAATGGTAAAGACTTAAATATGTATCTATTATTCATGTGTCATTTAAAAATATTTTTTAAACAATTTACCTGTAAACACAATTTTTAGATTTTCAGCATTTATTTGATAATTTTCTTGTTTCCTTCCAGCTAGTGTATTATTTGCAGTAGCCATATGGCTAGAGCTAAGTTCAAAGCACAAACATTATTAGATGCTAATTTATACATTTATGACTTTAGTGTATGCATGTGGCATAAGAATTCTTCTTGTAGACAAATCATTTCTTAATAGCCTACGGATATTGGGCCAGATTCAGAAAGATGTGCCTATCTTTAGGCGGGCGTAGCATATCTCAGATACACTACGCCGCCGTAACTTAGTGAGGCAGGTCCCGTATTCTGAAAGAACTTGCGCCCTAAGTTACGGCAGCGTAGTGTACCTGGTCCGGCGTAAGCCCGCCTAATTCAAAGTAGGCATGTAGTGGGCGTGTTGTATGCATGCGCCGTCCGTGAAAGTATCCCAGTGCGCATGCTCCAAATCACGCCGCAAATAGTCAATGCTTTAGACGTGAACGTAACTTACGCACAGCCCTATTCGCGTACGACTTACGCAAACGATGTAAACGACGCAAAATTCTACGCATTCCCGACGTCCATACTTAACATTGGCTACGCCTCATATAGCAGGGGTAACTTTACACCGAAAAAAGCCTTACGTAAACAACGTAAATCAATGCGCCGGGCGCACGTACGTTTCTGAATTGGCGTATCTAGCTCATTTGCATATTCTACGTGGAAATCAACGGAAGCCCCACCTAGCGGCCAGCGTAAATATGCACCCCGAGATACGACGGGGTAGGAGACTTACGCCGCTCGTATCTAGGCAACAGTGAGGCGTATCTGATTCTATGATTCACACTCAGAGTTACGACGGCGTATCTGGAGATACGGCGTCGTAACTCCTTTCTGAATCCGGGCCATGGTATTTTTGTTATTCTACTTTCTTCACTTTGGAAACAACAAAAACAGTTACATAGTATAAAAAAGTTTAAACCATAGAAATACTGAAACAAGTGCCAAACCAAAAACAGATAAAATAGTCCATAATAACTTAAAAGTGTTGCTAAACCCATGACCCAGCATTCACTATATCTGGTCTCCCACAGTACACAGTACATGGAAATGCAATAGTTGTAGTAAATATAAACTGCTAAATACATTTTCTCATCAGCAATATATAGCAGTCTTGTGACCTCTATCAGTGTGTGGTTAAAGCTTGTAGGAGCAGTGTTCATACTGCTCTCACTGTCTTATAAGACTGCAGGACCATTGACCCTCTGTCTGGACAGTGCTGATTGGCCCTGTGCTGATCACCTGCACCCAAAATCTCTAGCAATACACACTAAACTGAGAATGTGCAGCTTGTCCCCTACCCTCTGTACTTTCCGGAGATGAGTTTGGGACACTGGAAGAAGATAAAGATCAGAGGAGACGTGATGAAACAGCCTTTTTACACAATACAGAGGATTAACCCCTTAGGTCTCACAGTGAGTATAACACTATTTACTGTTGTGGGGTTTGTAACACCTTAATTGTTGATAAATAAGTCATATAAAAACAACCAAAGCACTTTGGGGGCAAAACTACTCCCCCTTCGTCTGCGCTATATTAGAACTGAGCAGCCTCAGACTGTACATATAACTTTTCATTTTTCAAAGTACAAGTTATAGTTTTGGGTTCCTTTCTGTATTTCTATGGTTTCAGATACTGTCAGGTACCCATTGATGCAAGCCTTGCTGTGTGGGAGCCATTTCAGCAGATCTATTTAGCTTGTTTGAAGTGTTCTGCACATAAAAGTTTGAAGTTTGAAGTTCTCGGTGACACTTTACATATGTTGTTCTGGAATACAAAAGTTTAGGTCACACCACTGGATTGTTCAGAATATACACAGTGATTGACAATGTTTCAAGCAAAACTACCGGCAGATATAAATAACACAAATTAATGCAATGTTATAGTCATTGATACATAATAAAATGTTTAAATGCAAGATGTGTAAGTACCTAAATTTGACTTGGTATCAGCCTCCTGCTGTCTCTGTACAGCAGAGCTAATACTAGCAAAGGACGAAGCAGTCAGTCAGGTGTGGTGCAGTGCTCATGTGCCAAGAAATAGCAAGCTAATAGGTGGAGAGAGCTTAGGGATACACAGGCTGGGGGTAAAACAAGACCTATAATCGTTACTTAAAGCGGAACTTCACCCAAAAGGGGAGCAGCGAAAATCTTCCAGAAGTTCAGCCCCCCCTCCTCCTTCCCTCACCGCAGGGCCATTCACAAAGCACAGCAGGGAACCATTTGTGGAGCCACAAGGCTTCACTGCTGGTTTCCCTTACCCAAAATGGCGAAAATAACGGCTCGGGTGAAGACACTGCTGAATTTGTGGACGGGTAAGTGTCCTAATAATAAAAGTCAGCAACTACAGTATTTTTTCTAATAGAGCCTGAAACTCCTCTTTAACCGAGTACAGAAAACAATCAAGTCTCCTGCCCTGTCAGACAGGACCATGCTGTGTGACAGAGCTGTGTAAATCTCAGGATTGAATAAACAAAACAAAAATAATCCTAATAGAGATTAACCAATCTCTTATATGTATTCCATCTGTATATTTAGCAGTTTTGATAAGATGAGAAAAATACCTTACGATGTGCAGTAGTATGGCATTATTTGTTTTATTATAAGGCAATAATTTAAATCAATCAAATCACCTTCTCTGTTAATGTATTTGGTAATATTTTAAATAGCATATTGATATATTTAATAGAACCAGCTATAGAGATTACTTTAAATCAAGTAATATATAATTTGGTATCCAAACCACATTTTTTAATATTATTATTATTATTATTATTATTATTTTACATTAAAATACGTCTAAGTATCACATTATATGCTGTTACAAAATAACCCAATTGGATGCAAAGGAAAACATTTCAGCACTGCAGTTCCCTAGTTTTACCTCAGAGCGCCGCTGTTTGACCAATAAGGAAAAGAATACAGAACTGGAGATCCACTAATACATTCTTCACTTAAACATACTGACGATCTGCAAGAAGAGGCACAGCCATTTCTGGATTCTCTCTACACATATCATTGGAGAAATTCTCTTCTTTCAGAAACAATGACATTCAGCTCTATGTAAAGATTCCCATCTTGGATTACAAATACTAATCATCCAGGCAATCTCTTTTTGGAAGAAACTGGACAATTGGAATGGCTGAGCTAAGATTCTGTTCACAGGCATATAAAGGAATCAGATGGCAAGTAGTATTTTCTATCTTATGTGGTTGGCTGTGTCATTCAGTCTCTGGTCAGATTCAATATTCCATTGTAGAAGAAATTAGAAAAGACTCTGTTATAGCAAATATTGCAAAAGACCTGGGATTAGATATTAAACAGCTCTACTCTAGAAAATTGAGGATTGAGTCACGCATGTCAGAGAAATATTTTTTTGTGGATCTAGACAATGGAAATCTTTATGTGAAGGACAGGATAGATAGGGAGACACTGTGTGGGACTGCAGCTACCTGCTTTCTAACCTTTGATGCTGTGGTTGAAAATCCTTTAAATGTTTTCCGAGTCCAAATTGAAATTCAGGATATAAATGATAATTCCCCAGTGTTTTTTCACAAATCTTTTACAATAGAAATGATAGAATCTACTACACTGGGGACACAGTTTGCTTTACAGAATGCAGAAGATACAGATATTGGTAATAATTCAGTACAGACCTACAAGCTTAGTGCTAATCAGCATTTTACACTGAATGAAAACATTAATCCAGATGGAAGAAAATCTCCAGAACTTGTGTTAGAGAAAGCTTTAGATCGAGAGACACAAAATATTCATGAATTAATATTAACAGCATTTGATGGTGGAAATCCTGTGAAGTCTGGAACTGCAATAATAAGGATCATTGTTATGGATGTGAATGATCATTTTCCTGTATTTACTCAGCAGCTGTATAAAGTCAGTGTAAGTGAAAATATTTCAGTCAATTCTCCTATAGTAACTGTAAAAGCAGATGATATAGATGAAGGTATTAATGGAAACATTACATATTCTTTTCGTAAAACATCAGAGCATGTGCATCATTCAAGCACTTTTATAATTCATCCAATAAGTGGTGAGATTAAAACAATCAGAAAGGTGGATTATGAAGTAACAAATAGTTATGAACTGTCTATTCAAGCTAAGGATGGTGGTGGTCTTGTTTCATACAGTAAGGTACTAATTGATGTGGTAGATGAAAATGACAATGCTCCTGAAATAGCCATCACTTCATTATCTTCTCCTGTTCTTGAGAATTCTTCTCCTGGAACCATGATAGCTCTGATCAGAGTCCAGGATAATGATATAGGTAAAAATGGAGAAGTTGACTGTAAACTTATAGAGGAAGTACCTTTTCATTTGATACTGTCTTCTGAGAATTACTACAGTATAGTGTCTGTAGGTTCTATAGATAGAGAAGAGATATCTAGTTATAACATCACAATTGTAGCTACCGATAAAGGATTTCCCCCACTTTCAAGCAGAAAAACCATCACATTGGATATATCAGATGCTAATGACAATCCCCCTTTGTTCAGGAGACCTACTTATGTTGCTTATGTACCAGAGAACAACTTACCAGGAGCCTCAATATACAGCATACAAGGTTCAGATCCTGATACTGGAGATAATGCTAAAATATTGTATTCGGTATCTGGAGCAAATGAGAAAGATCTCCCAATGTCTTCATATTTTTCCATCAATATGGAGACTGGAGTTCTGTATGCGCAAAGATCATTTGATTATGAGCAGCACACGGAGTTCCAAATACAAATAACTGCTAGAGATAATGGGACCCCGTCACTGAGCAGCAATACAACATTAAATATAAAAATAGTGGATCGGAATGACAATGCACCAAAAATCTTATATCCATCTTCAGAAAGTGGAGGAACAACTATGTTTGAAATGGTCCCCTTTGCCTCTGAGCCTGGTTCTTTAATAACAAAGGTGGTTGCTGTGGATGCAGACTCTGGACATAACGCTTGGCTCTCTTATCATTTCTTACAATTGTCAGACATATCCTACTTTATTATTAATGAGCACACAGGTGAAATAAGGACATCACGTGTCTTTCAAGAGAAAGATGTGCTGAAACACAAAGTTGTGGCAATAGTGAAAGACAATGGAGAACCCTTGCTCTCTGCTACCGTCACTTTAAACTTTGTTATTACAGATAATTTCCAGCAAGCAATTCCTAAATTTGTGGATAAACATACTGATGAAGATCAACAAGCCAACTTACAGTTGTACTTAGTAATCACTCTAGTCGTCATTTCCTCACTGTTCATTATAACTGTTATCTTGACTATTATATCAAAATGCAAAGAGACCAAACCATACCCAGTGTTTGATCCAATAAGTTCAACTTTATATCCTCAAGTTGACCCCAGAGTGTTGTCTCAGTATTCAAGTGGAACTCTAAGTCTTCCTTACTCTTACAATGTTTGTGTGGCTTTGGATTCTGCGGAAGGTGATTTTACATACATGAAACCCAATCAAAATGTTCCTGTGGACAATCTTATTGATGCTGATGATTCAGGGCTTGGAAATGAAAGTTTAAAGGAAGGTTTGCCAACAAGCATTATTGCACCGGTGAGTTTTTCCAAATGTAATAGTTTTCCAGCTACTTTGATTGGGAAGATCCAATGCTACAGTTACAAAACTGAGTATTGTAATACATAAGGCTTATTTTGAGATTTTGCAGTACAGCCGGTACATGCTGGATAAGCAGTTGTGATATCTTGCAGTGATCACATCCTTGCTTTACTTTATACTGTGGACACGGCATGGCAATTGTGTGTTCTTCTATTTGCATGGATTTCCTATGGGCACACTAGCTTTTCATGCACCCCGGAAAGCACAGATGCAGTGTTCTGTCCCTTTCAGATGCAGTATTTAACCCCTCTGCCTGTAGCCTGTCATAGTCTATGACAAACTGAATCGAATCATGCTTAGAGCACGGTTCATAAAGCAGGCAAATCCTGAATAGCATTGGCCCTATTGAGTGCATAAGAAGAACAGAGGGAACTGCACTACTGCTTTGTGATGTCACACATAAATTCCATCAAGGCAGCTTACAGCTATACACTCTGCCTATGTATGAAAGTGTGGAACAGCTTAAGGCCTGCAACAACCCATGCCACATGCCTAATTCTGCACTGGAATAGTATGCAGGTGACATGCTGTATACTTAGGCTATGCAGGCAAATATACAGAGGTCATGTACTGCAAGGGTAAGGGGAATGTTCATACATGGCCCCTAAGTTTCTGGGCCATTGCAGGATACTGAACCAATATAATTACATGAACCTACACAGCAGGCTCCACCTCTGTCCTATAGATCTCTACACTGTGCATATCCTGCTGAGAGATCATAAAAACAATTTTCTGGTATGCTGTCTGCATATTATCATGATTGCCAGTTGATTGCTTGCATATTGTCACAATAGTCTGCTTACTACCATATAGCCACAGCTGGCTCTTTGTTGCCTGCATATTTTCATGGTTGTGCATTTATTGTCTAGATATTGCCACAATCATCTGTTTTCTGCCTGATTATTGTAAATGTTGTCAGTTTGTTTTCTGCATTTTGTAATAGTTGATTATTGTCTGGACATTGTGTAAAATTGCCCATCTCGGACCCATGTATTGATAGGATAGCCCTCTATTTTTGTGCATTTCCATGTTTCAGTATTTATTTAATTTCATGATTACTACTGAAAATAATTTTGATTTATAGAAGAATGGGGGGGGGGGGCAGGGTTAAAAATGAATCTACCCTGGGTGTCAACCATACTAGTTATGCAACTTCAGTAGAGTATTATTATTATTACTATAATACAGGGTTCATTAAGGTACCAACAGTTTGTGCAGCGTTTTACAACATGAGGGCAGACAGTACAGATTACAATACAATTCAATACAGGAGAAATCAGAGGGCCCTGCTCATTAAAGCTTACAATCTAAAAGGGAGGGTCAAGAGAAACAAAAGGTAATAACTGTGCGGGATGAACTGATGGAAAAAATGAAAATACAGTTGTTAGAAGGGGGAAGGATTGACTTCTCTGGAGAGGAGGGTTTTCAGGGATTGTCTAAAAGTAAGTAGCGAGTAGGAGATAATCAGACAGATTGGGGTAAGGAGTTCCATAGGATTGGACAGACTCTGGAAAAGTCCTGGAGGCAAGCAAAGGAGGGGTTGATGAGGGAGCTAAAGAGCAGGAGATCTTGAGAGGAACAAAGAGAACGATCAGGTTGGTATTTTGAGACTAGGCTAGTGATGTAGCTGGGGGGCAAAATTGTGGATGGCTTTGTAGGTTGTTGTTAGTATTTTTAATTTAATTAGTTGGATGAGCGGGAGTCAGTGGAGGGATTGACAGAGAGGAGTAGCAGACACAGAGTGATTGGTAAGGTGGATGAGTCTGGAAGCAGCATTGATGATGGATTGAAGGGCGATAGCCTTTGTAGAGGTAAGCCAATGAGTAGGGATTTGCAGTAGTCGAGGCGTGAGATGACTGGGGAGTGAATAAAGAGCTTTGTTGTGTCATTGGTTAGAAAGGGACATATTTTGGAGATGTTCCGGAGGTTGAAGTGGCAAGATTTGGACAGTGATAGGACATGGGGCTTAAAGGAGACTTTAGAGTCCAGAAGGAAGGTGCATGTGGGAAAGAAAAAAATCTAAGTTCAGTTTTGGATAGATTGAGTTTGAGGAAGTGGTGTGACATCCAGCACAACCCTCCACCCACCATGTGGAGGTATTTAAACAATTGGTCTTGAAATAATAAGGGATAGTAGTACCAGCTGATAATGGGGGTGGGGTAGTGATTTTGGATAAAAACGTTTATCACTCCTAAGTAGCAAGCATGATGTCCGATAATAGTACTTATGTATTGTTGAATAGGGACCCCACTAATAGATATATAAATGAATTACATAATTTACTAGAGTATGGGTATTAGGCTAAGGTGTTAACTAAAAAGGGAAAAGGGTACCTATCACCAAGTTTAGCCATATCCCTACTATATAGACATTGCCAAAGACCCATAAAGACCCTATAAATCCACCGGAAAGACCTATAGGCAATAGTATAGGATCAGGATCAGTGAAAAAAGTGTATATAAAAGACACAAAAAATGTCCTCCAACTATTAATAGAGGTGATATTACCAGATCATTCGGATGTTTATCTAGTAACATCTGACGTGTTATCTTTGTACCCTGTCATTCAGCATGATGACGCGTTACTAGCCATGAATTGGGCATTTTGGATCTCCCATTCGCCCAGAAGAGGTTTCTGGGAATGGTATTGGACTTTTGTCTTTCTCACAACTTTTTTTTGTAGGAGGGTAGATTCTACTCTTAAAAAAGGAGTGTTGTGATGCAAGCAAAGTTCCTGCCCAGTCTCGCAAACCTCTTTATGAGCGAGTGGGAGGATAAATCTGTTTTTGATAGAAAGAGGGATGAACGTTTATTTTACAAAAAGATTAAGTGATGACCTGTTCTTTATTTGGGTGGGTACTGAAATGTTGTTGAAAGAGTTCCTAAATTAGTTGAACACTAATAAAAACAATATAAAATGGGAGTGCCATTGGAGCAGAGAACATGTAGACTGTGTGGACGTAAGTATTTTAAGACAAGGGAACCAATTAACCGCCAAGGTTTATTTCAAACCAACCGATCGAGACAGTTATCCCCTGTACAAAGAGGCCCTCACCCTTTGTGGCTGAGAAACATTCTGAAAGGACTATTCATGCACATCAGGAGGAATTTTTCCTCAGATGCAGATTTCCAGTCACAATCGCAATTAATTAAAAAAGATTTATGGTAAAAGGGTATAAAGCCCACCATTTGGACAGAGTGATACAAGAGGTCAGTCAGGTTTCTCAAGCAGTATGTCTAATGAATAAGGAAATATCTAATGATGACAGACATGAACAAGGATTTATTACCAATTACCGTGCCCAATATAGAGAGGTGGAGGCGATTTTTATGAAGCATTGGGAGGTGTTATGTTTGGACAAAACCCTAAGATAGGTTCTTCCTGGTGATCCAATCCTCATATATAGAAAGGCACCTTCATTTGGGGACAAGGTTGTCAAAAAAATATTGAATCCACCTGTTAAACCCCCAATGTTTTAGGATAGATCTGGTTTCTGTGCTTGTAGGAAATGTAGAGCCTGCCAACAGGTGAACACCATTATTAGGGGCAGAAATCAGTGTATATCAACTGCCAACAACAGTGAATTTGAGATTAAAGAATTCATATCTTGTAACTCCACTCATATCGTATAGGCTTTGGAATGCCCATGCGGGCTAATGAACATTGGCCGTACAAAAAGACCCAGAATAAGCGCATTTCTTAGCACATAAACAACATATAGGATTCAATGATCACAGTGTTTCTTTATATTTTAGATAAAAGCACAATAGGTCTCTGGTCTCAAATTTTGGGGGGTTGATAGAATCCACCTCGCAATGAGAGGAGCAAACAGGGTGAAGGAGCTATCAAGATGTGGGACAAAATGTATATTTTACTTGACTGATGCATTGAGTCCTAAGGGAATGAATGTGGAATTGTACTTAAATTGTTTTATAAAAGATTATTGATGCATATATTTCACATGTGAGGATTTTGAATGTTGAATTGATATTTATTTTATTGTCAATTGTTCATATGATTTTAATATGTGTTTAATAATTAGAGTCAAAACAGTTTACGTGTATGGATCTGAGAGAAGAACCCCTCCCCCCCACTGTCTTGGTATTAGCGGGGATGGATATTAGTGGTATTGCTGGCTGGAATTTATCCTAAGGTTAATAGGCTTGGCGGTATGTAGTTATGTTGTGGAAGTGAATACCAGAGTATATGGTTACCTTGCCGAGACTAATGTGTCTGATGAGCAGTGTTCCACATATGTATAAATAATATGGTAGATGATAACCGATGGCGGTGGTAACCAGCTTGGGTGAAAATATTTGTGACACTGGGTTATTGCCTTGATGTGTCATGTTATAAATATGGGTATGCTGTGCCATGTGGCCACACCCTTTAGACAAAGGCCACGTACACACGATCGGTTAAACCGATGAGAACGGTCTGATGGACCGTTTTCATCGGTCCAAACTGATCGTGTGTGGGCGCCATCGGTTATTTATCCATCGGTTAAAAAAAAGCCAACTTGTTTTAAATGTAACCGATGGATTCCTAACCGATAGAAAAAAATCGTTAGTTGGCACGACCATCGGTTAAAAATCCATGCATGCTCAGAATCAAGTCGACGCATGCTTGGAAGCATTGAACTTCATTTTTTTCAGCACGTCGTTGTGTTTTATGTCACCGCGTTCTGACACGATCGTTTTTTTAACCGGTGGTGTGTAGGCACGACTGGCCATCAGTTCGTTTTCATTGGATGGACTGATCGTGTGTACAGGGCTAAAGACATAATGACAAAACACGCAGGGTGTGACCATACGGCTACCCAGAGCGTTGGCAGTGTGCTTCTCAACCCGGCAATCACCAAAATCATGGAGATACCAGCGAGTGGTGAGAGAGAGCATGCAGGCTGCTCTGATATATGCATATAACACCATTGCCTACTTTTAAGCTCTTTTTGTAAGTGTGTTTAAAAAAAGGGGGGGGGTTTATCACCAACACATGTATTATGGTATTACGGTATCACGCTATAGAGTGTTGTTTTTTTCTGGTGAGATACATACACTCTTAGGTGAACCCTGTCTAGTGTGTTGCTGACCTGGGAGGGAAAGTCTAATGATAAAGGCGCATTTGATTAGAGATCTGGTGTGTGTAATACCTATAGGGAGTGGAACCCACGAGGTGTGGTGATGGTGTATTGTGACAGGGTCATTCACAGTATTATTTTGGAGACTACAGACACCTTTATCCATATTCACTCACAACGGTGGATTAAGATTGAACTGTTTCAAGCACACAGTGTTAGTTTCACTGGAGGAGAACTGCTAAGGCTTTAATGATTTTAAGTCTGGAGCACTTGATGTATAAGAAAGTTAATATGTAGAAATCGTACTTATGCATATGTACATAGATATACCGAATGCTGAAAAATGTTTTAGTGTTGCAATTCATATACACCTTAGAACACTGTTTGCATTAATTAAGGAGTAATAATTGTTTTCTTTTTTTATTGAAAATAGAGGAACTATTTAAAGTAGCAGTCCAGTTAAATAACTTTTTTTATAGTTTTGTGTACCGTTTAGCAGGGTTAGAACCTGTCAGGTTTGTACTGAATCTTGCAGGATCAACAGGTAATAAAACGTAATTGAAAAATTAAATGCCTACAGTTTGTCTCTAGCATTAACACAATGATTTTTTCTGAATCTCACATTAAATAGCTGTTTCACCTGTTGATTCTGCCAGTAGGTCCTTTATTTCTTTACTTTCTGTAATATGGTGACAGTGCTGTTCATTCTGCAGTGGAATTGTACAGCAGCATTTCCACCCTGTGGACAGGTTAGTCTTAAATAGGTATTCAGTGTTAAAGTGACAAACACAGTTATGTTCATGCTTTTGACTTAAACATAAATGTAATTTTTGATTTCTCCTATAATTATACTTTAAGTTTAAAATATCTTAATTCATAATAATTGTATGCTTACCACTGACTGCTTGTGTGCCTTATTTAGTTTGTTGGACTGATCCAAACCTCTATCGTAGCCTCTTGAAATCCTAAATACACATTTACATTTTCATAAAAGTTACTGTAAGCCAAGTGTAAAATATTTTTTTTTAATTCACAATTGATTCAGATGTAATCAAATCTCAAAAAAATATTCCTAAAGCACTGCAGTTCCCCAATTCGACCTCACAGCGCCGCTGTTGACCAATAACGAAAGCATAAGAGATCCAGAAGCACCTCTGTGGAGCAGGCAGTACGCAATTACAAGGAAAAATATAGAGCATTTCTGCATGAGATGTGACTGCTGCAGGTCTCTCAAAGACGAAGACGTGTGTCATCACACTTTACCTAAATCAATCAGTCTTCAAATTATTTTACCTACATTTTTCCAGCAAGAAAATAAATGACTGGCTTGAAGATGCAGCATGGAAAGGCACTGCAAGGAATCAGATGGCAAGTAATAATCTCTTTATTTTCCTGGCTGTGCCATTCAGTCACAGGCCAGATTAATTATTCCATTGTAGAAGAGATGAGAAAAGGTTCACTCGTTGGGAATTTAGCCAGGGATATTGGAATGAATGTGAAGGATCTTTCAGTGAGAAATCTCCGCATTGTTTCACGTGTGTCTGAAAAATATTTCAGTATCAATCTGGATAATGGAAATGTATATATTGCAGAGAGGATAGACAGAGAGACACTGTGTGGGGCTGCAGCTGATTGTGTCATGACCTTTGATGCTGTGGCTGAGAAACCTCTAAATTTTTTTAATGTTAGGATTGAAATTCAAGATATAAATGACAATCCACCAAGATTTCCCAATGAGATAATTAGATTTGAAATAAGTGAATATGCTTCACCAGGAGTAAGATTTGTTTTGCAGAAAGCTGAAGATTTGGATATAGGAATGAATACACTGAGAAGCTACAGACTCAGCCCAAATGAACACTTTGGCTTAGGAGAAAAGATCAGCTCTGATGGCAGTATATTTCCTGAACTAATTCTAGAAAAGTCTCTAGATCGAGAGACACAAGAATACCATGAACTAATTTTATCAGCTATTGATGGAGGAAATCCTGTACAAACTGGAAGCACATTGATAAAGATTTCCATCACCGATTTCAATGATAATGCACCTATATTTACCCAAGAAGCATATAAAGTAAGCATTAAAGAAAATACACCATTGAATGCTACAGTTCTGCAGGTCAGTGCAACTGATGGGGATGAAGGTGAGAATGCAGAAATTACATATTCATTTAGTACCATTGCAAATAATATTCTTCAGATGTTTGAAATTAATCCTAGAAGTGGGGAAATTACAATAAAAGGGAATGTGGATTATGAACTGACGAAAAAGTATGACATTTCTGTACAAGCCATCGATGGAGGTGGACTGGCTGCCCATTCCAGAGTATTAATAGAAGTATTGGATCAAAATGACAATGGTCCTGAGATATCTATCACCTCTTTGACTACTCCTATCCCAGAAAACACAGTTTCTGGAACAGTGGTGGCCTTGATTGAAGTTCATGACCAAGATTCAGGAGACAATGGAGAGGTTCAATGTCTTATCACAGGTGATGTGCCATTCCAAATACAGTCTTCTGCAAGCAATTTCTATAAGATCATTACAAAAAGTACCTTGGACCGAGAAAAAAAGTCATCTTACAACATTACTATTCAAGCTTCTGACAAAGGCTCACCTCCAATGACTGTTAAAAATGTTATCCAACTAGATGTGTCTGATGTCAATGACAATGCTCCTGAGTTTGAGAAGCTGACTTACACAGCATTTGTTCCAGAAAATAATTCACCAGGATCTTCCATATTTAGCATTCAAGCAAGAGATATAGACAGTGAAAATAATGCCAAAGTATTTTATTCTGTAAGTGGCATCAACTATGAGAAAGATCCTATGTCCTCTTTTATATCCGTTAACCCAGAAACTGGAGTTATTTATGCACAACGCACATTTGATTATGAGCTACAAAAGGAATTTATCTTCCAGATTAATGCCAGAGACAATGGAAAGCCATCTCTGAACAGTAGCACAACTGTAAGAATTTTTGTAGTAGATCAGAATGATAATTCTCCTATAATTCTGTATCCATCATCAGATGCTGATCGCCCTGCCTTTGAGTTAGTGCCATGGTCCTCTGAACCAGGTTCTTTAATATCCAAAGTAGTAGCTGTGGATGCTGACTCTGGACACAATGGCTGGTTATCTTTTATTTTGCAAGGATCAGAACCATCATTTTTTACCATTGACCAACACACAGGGGAAATCAGGACTTCACGAATTTTCCAAGAAAGAGATCCCTTAAAGCATAACATTGTTGTTATAGTAAAAGACAATGGCTTCCCACCTCTTTCTGCTTCTGCCACTCTAAACCTGATGATTGCAGATAACTTTCAGCAGATAATTCCTGAAATAACCAATCAGACAAACAAATCAGAGTCTCAGTCCAACTTACAATTCTACTTGGTAATAGCATTGGCATTAATTTCTTTTCTGTTCATGTTGACTGTGATACTTGCTATAATCTCTAAATATCGAGAATCCAAGTCTTCCTCCTCATTTGGATCATTGGCTACAAATCTGTATCCTACAGTTGATCCCAGATTTCTTTCTCAGTTTAATAATGGAACATTACAGCTTCCTTACTCATATGATGTTTGTGTAACTCTGGATTCTAGTGAAAGAGACTTTGCTTTCCTTAGACCTCAGTCCAGTGTTCCAGTGGATCATCTTATTGATACCGATGACTCTGGGATTGGAAATGAAAGCTCTAAGGATTCCTTACTTACAGACAATATCGCTTCTCAGGTATGCTTTTCAAAAAATTTGAATATATTTTAATAGAGAAACAATTTTGATCCAATTGAATTTTAATTATTGATATAAAGCTAATAGTCCTTATCTTAAATCAATATACAGTATCTGCCTATGGGGTTTATGTAGAAAATCTGAATAAGAAAATGAACCCCAGGGACCCTAGGGACCAATCAGAAAACATTTGACATTTTTTGGGATAAAAGGAAAAGTTGAAACCTAATTGGTTACATCAGGCAACAACTGCAATTTTTGCTCATCTTTCCTTGAGTTTCCGTGAATCAACCACGGGCAATCTATCTATCCCTCTATCTATCTATCTACATATTAATATATCTAGTTTATCCCATACTGTTACAGGCCTGTTTAGATTTACAGTATATTTAAGTAAAAACATTGTTATGGCTTTGGTTTTTAGTATTGTTAAAACTCCTGTATTTTTTTTTCTGCTGTCTTTGTTCAATTGGAAAGAGTTACTTCTACTTCCTGTCTCTTAGACACAACAGGACGTGGGAGGAAATCTATCCAGAAAAATATCCCTTAAACTGTTGTCACCAGAACAAAAATCTCCAATCTGACTATATCACTTCTATTCTAGTTCCAATAACAACTCTAAAATCTAGGATTTTCTTTCACTTTCTTTCTGTGTTACATTGTAGGCTGGATTCTTTATTATTACTTTCTTCCTGTGAATAGTGGGCAAAAGTATCTTCTAGTTTTAATTTCTGATTTAAAAATATAGAACTGTACCTTAGATATTTTATTTGTTCTGCCTAATAAAAATGCAGTTGTACACCCCTTTTTTAGGCCTGATATCTATTAGCAACCAGGATTCAAACTGTAATCCATTTTAATGACAAAATTAGTACCGTATTTTCCGGCGTATAAGACGACTTTCTGGATGCAAAAAAATGCATCCAAAGTCGGGGGTCGTCTTATACGCCGGGTATACGCTAAGTACTCACTTTTTTCCCCAGCGCTGACAGACCCCCATGCTGCGATCGCGAGCGTGTATTGATTTCAAAGCCGCGCCTTCACTGCAGAGTGTTCTGTGATAGGAGGAACAAAAATCTTCCCAGCAGCGCCTCTGTTCTTTGTTCCTCCTATCACAGATGCCTTCTCATCCTCGGACGAGATGAGAAGACGTCCGTGATAGGCGGAAAACATAACAGAGGCGCTGCTGGGAAGATTTTTGTTCCTCCTATCACAGAACACTCTGCAGTGAAGGCGCGGCTTTGAAATCAATACACGCTCGCGATCGCAGCATGGGGGACTGTCACCACTGGGGAAAAAAGTGAGTGTTATTGCACTGGGGGCAACAAGTACAGGCACAGTGGGGGCAAGTGATGGCAATGTGGGGGGCATGTAATGGCACAGTGGCAATGTGGGGGCATGTAATGGCACAGTGGCAATGTGGGGGCATGTAATGTAATGTAATGGCACAGTGAGGAATGTAATGGCACAGTGAGATTTGAAAAAGACTGTTTCTGTCAGCGGTTCTGGCTACCCCTCAGCTTCCAGAAAGACAGTAAGAAGAGGGTAGTCTTATACAGTGAGTATATCCCAAAACCAAAAATTTTCCTGGAAAATTAGGGGGTCGTCTTATACGCCGGGTCGTCTTATACGCCGGAAAATACGGTACATTAAATGTATATGTGAGACTGGAAAATAAAGTTGTGTATGAATCTGCTAAAGCTGTATTGAAATGTTTAAAGCACTAGACTTCAATCAGCAAGCTGTTAATGATATACAGCAAACGATTCAGGTATACTAAAAGACAAAATTCACACAATCTAAGCTATCTGTGTTCCTATGCAGCCAGCCATCATGCAGCAGTCTGGAAACATAGTGAAAGTGTACTTCCTGAGATATATTCTGTTTAACTACTTCTTATCCCTGAATCACTAATATCATTCAAATTTCAATTTGATTGGTGGCTGGGAGTACTCTTTAGTATTGATAATTCTGTATGTGAGAGACAGCAAGTTGCCTTCAGTGGGTGTGTTTAAAACATTCAGATAAACATATTTAAAAAAAATCAGAACAAGGGACAGTATTTACTATCAATGCAAAGTGTTCTTTGTGCTGATGGCTGCTCCTTTAGCTGACACCCAAATTCCTCTGGATTCCTCACTACCCCAGCAGCATTAATCATATGGTGCTCTGGGGGTTAATAAAGCCAAGGAAAGTATCACACACACTCATCAAGGTTGCTGACTAAGCCTGCCCTTTCCTCCCTCTTACTTCATTCATAGAGGGCTTCCGAGGTGGCAGACATTTAATTTATCTGCCTATCCCTAATTCATAGATAGTTTTTCACTGACGGAAGCTCTAGTACTGTACCATTTCTATAAATGGAGGAGGAGCAGAAAGGGCGGACATAGTTGTCATTCTTGGTGAGTGTCAGTCATGGGTCATTTGGCTCTATTAACCCCTGCAACACCTGAAAGTTATGGCTGCTGGGGAAGGGAGCCTCAGAGGACATTGAATTTAACTAAAGCAGCAGCCATCAGCACAAAGGGACACTTTGCATTGATAGTAAGTACTGTCCCTTGTGCTGATTTTTTAAAGAAAAGTAAACTTATGCTTGGTACGCATGTGAAGCTTTTTTTTTTACACAGTCGGCTGAATAAAACAAAAACTGAGAGGTTGACTTACTAAGTGATGTTAGTGTGGTGATCTCCCCCACCGAGCTATTGTGGTCTGAGAGGACTGCCTCTCCTGCCAAAATGCACTGATCAGTGCTCACAGTCATTGGCATGCTAGTTTTCCAGCATGCCTGTTCGATAAAAGCCAGTCGTCTGTCAGACAGGCTGCTGTACACACGGGCCAAATGCCTGCATGTTTCTGTTGAACTGGCCAATATTCGGCCTGCATGTACCAGCCTTTTAGGTATTAGGGCTGTATGTACTAGCCTTTGGGCTTCAAAAATACCTCTCCCTTATTATTTTAGTTCTAAAATGACCAGGTTTCTTTCAAAAGGGAGTGGGAGGGATTGGTGCACTTGGCAATGTCTGAATGGAAATTGGCAGCACTGTTAATGGTTAATTTCGACTGGAATCTATACAAATAGGCCTTGTGAGGGTTGGTTCACACCAGATGCTTTCCAGTGCATTTTTAAAATGCATCCAGAATGCATGTACTGTAATTGCACTGTATTACAATGGCCCTAGTTCATACCAATGTGGTCAGTTCAAGTGCTTTCATCAAAGGTACAACCTGCTGCATTTTTTCATGTGGAACACATCATAACATGTGTAAATGCATGAAAATACACCAAAACACACATGACAAACCATTGTCCTAGGATTTTTCAAGTGTGAAATCTACGGATGCGCCACCTGGGCCAGCGTAAATATGCACCTTAGATCCGACGGAGTACTAAGACGTACGCCAGTCGGATCTAGCCCACCTTCAGGTGTATCTTGTTTTGTGGATACAAAACAAAGATACGCCGGAGCAACCTAGCAGTTACGCGGCGTATCAATAGATCTGGCCCATTGTCTAATGCCATTGTTGATGTGACCTTTTTATTACAAAGCTAGATTTCTCTTTTATGCTTTTTTTTTCTTTTAGTTTTGGCTTTGTACAGTACTATGTTGTCTTTGTTTATAAACACTATACCCACATAGCATATTCCAATTTGCCCTACAACTGCCTGCCTTCAACAACTCCCCCTATGCGTATGAGGCCCCGTACACACGACCAGTTTCCTCGGCAGAATTCAGCTTCCGACCGAGTTTCTGGCTGAATTCTGCCGAGGAAACTGGTCGTGTGTACACTTTCAGCCGAGGAAGCCGACGAGGAGCTCGACGAGGAAATAGAGAACATGTTCTCTATTTCCTCGTTGTTCTATGGGAGCTCTCGTCCCGCCGAGCTCCTCGGCGGCTTCAGTGCTGAACTGGCCGAGGAACTCGATGTGTTTGGCACGTCGAGTTCCTCGGCCGTGTGTACGAGGCTTTAGACTTTTACCTTCAGATCAGATCAGGACTGTGTGGATGTTAAGGGGTAAAATTAACTGCATTAGTAAAGCACTAAAACTGATAGCAGCTTCTGACAAGCAGCAAATAAATTAAATCTAGTAAGCACCCTGTCCCCCTGTTTTCTGTTTGGCCCTAGATGTATTTCACAGAGTAGAATTGTTAGTTTTTACAAAAACATGCAATGCTACCAAAAGTGGTTGTAAACTCACCACTTTCACTTATGGCTCATTACAATCGACATAGTACTGGCAGATAATCGTTGTCTGTGAAATTTTACTTACTCTTTCTGTTTCTTCATAATCCAGCCTGCAAACTGTAGTGACGTCACTGGCGCATGTGCAGTTCGTAGCTTCTTAAACGGCACGCTATGTGTGCTGTTTCACTATCTTCAGCATGCTGGGTTATTTTCTTCCATTGAGAACAGCACAGAGGAAGCCTCGCGATACTGTGCCCTCCTCCTCTCCTTCCTGTTTCTCTCATTGTTGTATAAGACGTCACACAGGAAGAGTGAACTATAGCAGCACAGAGATGTTCATAGGAAGCAGCTGTTCTAGATAGAGGCTTGGTTTAAACGTGATTGCGCATTCGCAAGATTTCGACATGAAGGGAATGAAGTGCGGAAATGATGTCTGCACCTGAGCCAGCAATCATTACTAAAGATACCAGGAATAAGATTTTTTATAAAAGATAAAAAAGGTACTTCCAAACCTTGTTTTTCTCACCTTTAAACGTGTAAGGCTTATCAATACATTGTTGGATGTTAATATGTAAAAAAAAAAAGGGAAAAAGTCTGGGGTTTGCTTCCTCTTTAAGAGCAGTAACAACATTCCAACTAAAAAGATCAGAGGTAAAGTTTGTCTGGGTATTGATGCCACCCCTGGCAGTCCAGCCTAAGGCCACAGCCTTTGAGACCTCTACAACATTTAGACCCTCATAATATTTCACACCAAACAATATAATGAAATATGCATTGAAATCTGTCATGCCAAGCATTATTGTGATTTTTTACATTTCAGGTACATAGACTGTCAGTCTCCAGGGATGCAGCACAGGAGATATTCCTAAAACTTAGACTGATGCATAGTCATTTGCAATGAATGGGTTTAATTATCTAAACGCTATGAATACAGGTAGAGTTTTGTCCCTGATGTTTGTCTCTGTAGTATAGCCAGACTGAATCACTTCACCAGTACTCAGGAATCACTGCCAACACTGAGGTGTACAGATGTATGCCCACACAGTTTTGGTAATTATATCCTTCAAAAAGGCAGTTGTTTTGTTCCACGGGTACTATGGATTAATAAGTAATATATCCAGGGATTAAAAATAGAGCCATAACACAAGTTACAGTCAGGATAAATTTGTTTTGTAGATTGTACACAATGCAATTGTATTATGTGCACATGCACTGTGCTCACTCATAGCAAAAAAACCTAGCACTGAGAAGTGTGCATTGCAATTACCTGTACCTTGCTCAAAGAAATAGCTGAGTAAAAACAAAAATCACTATTACAACCAAGATGTAGAAGTGTTATAGCAGCATGTACATTTAGCTGCGCATCTTCAACTACAATTCTGGTTAAAAATAAAATATGAAGCAAACATCATTTACTATATAGAAGATACGATTCTGAGGTATTGTAGTTCCTTACTTTCACCTCAAAGCGCCGCTGTCCACCAATAAGGAAAATATGTTGGGGATCCAGAGACATTTCTGTTAGTCAGGCAGTCCACAATTGAAAAAAGATATACACACTATTTCTGCATGGGATGTGAATGCTGCAGGTCTCATAAAGAAGAAAGCTTATGTTTTGCTGATATCTAACTGGATCATATATAAATCAAGGAGTTTCACCCATATATAACCAACAAAGAAAGAGATATCTGCCTTGAGAATGCACCAAAGACCTAAAGGAATCAAATGGCAAGTAGCATTTTTATTTGTCTGGCTGTGTCATTCAGTCTATGCTCAGATTCATTATTCCATTGTAGAAGAAACGAGAAAAGGTTCAGTTGTTGGGAATTTAGCAAAAGATCTTGGAATGAATGTAAATGATCTCTTAGCAAGAAAACTACGTATTGTCTCTGATGTATCTGAAAAATATTTCCATATGAATCCAAAGAATGGAGACATATCTATTGCAGAGAGAATAGACAGGGAGACACTGTGTGGAGCTGCAGCTGATTGTGTCCTGACGTTTGATGCTGTGGCTGAGAATCCTTTAAATATTTTCAATGTTAAAATTGAAATTCAAGATATAAATGACAATCCACCAACATTTATGCAGGACAGAACTGTATTGCAAATGAGTGAGCATACATTACCAGGGGCAAAATTTACTCTCAAAAGTGCGATAGATTTGGATATTGGCATCAATTCCCTGAAAGGCTACAGACTCAGTGTAAATCAGCATTTTGTTCTGGGAGAGCAGACAAACACAGATGGTATTGCATTCCCGGAACTGGTTCTAGAAAAGCCCTTGGATCGCGAGGCCCAAAGCAGCTATGAACTTACTCTAATTGCTTTTGATGGTGGAATTCAAGCACAGACAGGCACTACTTTAATACAGATATCTGTTGTTGATTTTAACGACAATGCTCCTGTTTTTACCAAGAATATATACAAAGTGGAGGTTAAAGAAAGTGTGCCATTAAATTCAACAGTTTTTCAGGTCTGTGCAAGTGATGCAGATGAAGGCGTAAATGCACAAATTACATATTCATTTGATACAGTGTTGAATAATATTCGTCAGGCTTTTACTATCAATCCCAACAATGGAGAAATTAAAACAAAAGAACATTTAGATTATGAAGTCACTAAATACTATGAGTTTACAGTGGAAGCCAAAGATGGAGGAGGCCTAGTCTCTAATGCCAAAGTTTTGATAGAAATATTGGATGAAAATGATAATGTTCCTGTAATATCCATAACCTCCTTATCGTCACCTGTTCCTGAGGACACTGCACCAGGAACAGTGGTGTCACTGATTGCAGTCCGTGATAAGGACTCAGGACAAAATGGAGAAGTACAGTGTCAAGTTATAGGTGATGTACCCTTTCAGCTGATATCCTCAGCAAGCAACTTTTATAAAATTGTCACAAAAGGCTACCTTGACAGAGAAAAAACTTCATCCTACAATATCACTATTCAAGCCACCGACAAAGGTTCTCCTCCTCTGTCTTCTGTAAAAATGATCCAACTGGACTTGTCAGATGTCAATGACAATGCACCTGCCTTTGAGAAATTAGCATATACTGTATTTGTACCAGAAAACAATTTGCCAGGAGTTTCAATATTCAGTATTCAAGCAAAAGATATTGACAGTTTAGAAAATGCAAAACTGACTTACTCTGTAAAAAGCAACATCGATGGGAAGGATCCTATACCATTGTATGTATCTATTAATCAGGTGTCTGGGGTAATTTATGCACAAAAGTCATTTGATTATGAGCAACACAAAGAATTTGTTGTACAGATTGTTGCCAAAGACAGCGGCTCTCCACCTCTGAATTCAAGCACATCTCTAAGGATTCTTGTGGTAGACCAGAATGATAATCCACCAATCATCTTATATCCACCAACAAACAGTGGTAGCCCTTTCTTTGAAATGGTGCCTTGGTCTTCTGAACAAGGTTCTTTAGTATCTAAAGTGGTCGCAGTGGATGCAGATTCTGGACACAATGCCTGGTTGACTTATTCTTTACAGTCTTCAGAGCCATCACTTTTCACTATTGATCAACATACTGGGGAGATCAGAACATCACATGTTTTTCAAGAAAGAAATGCTTTAAAACATAAAGTTGTTGTTATAGTAAAAGACAATGGCTTCCCACCTCTCTCTGCCTCTGCCACTCTAAACCTTGTGGTTGCTGATAGTTTTCAGAAGGTGATCCCTGATATGAGCAATCAGTCAAGCAAACTGGACTCCCAGTCAAATTTACAAATCTATTTGGTAATAGGCTTGGCATTGATATCATTTTTGTTTATGTTGACTGTGATAATTGCCATCATCTCCAAATGCAGAGAGTCCAAATATTCCTCCCGATTTGAATCTGTGAGTACAAACCTGTATCCAACAGTTGATCCTAGATTTATATCTCAGTTTAAAAATGGAACTCTGCAGTTGCCTTACTCATATGATGTTTGTGTATCACTGGATTCAAGGAAAAATGACTTTGGTTTCCTTAGTCCTCAACCAAATGTTCCAGTGGATCATCTCATTGATGCTGATGATTCAGGGATTGGAAATGAAAGCTCAAAGGATTCCTTGCTTGCAGAAAACATTTCTTCTCAGGTATGTTTCAGGAAAAATCAGTTTGACTGTTAATAACAAAAGGGATCATATGTGTTTATTATAAATTATATTGGTCAAATAATAAGAACTTGTAACCAAAAGCTATTAACTCCACTTGGCCTGAAAGTAAGCCAATTTTTTTTTTACATCTAAAAATATTTTCATTATTTGCATACAGTCTTTATTTAGCAAGTAACTATTACAGGATGCATCCATGAAATAAAAAAAAGTATGTTATACTTTCAAAAAATAAAGTTCATCACAAGCTTTATGCTTTCAGTGTTAAGATCTAGTAGAAGGGGGATACATCTTGCATAGAGGACCACTTGCAAATGGTATATGTGAAAATGTTTTTATATAAATTAACGATATGAAAATTATATTTTTCTTTAGTAAGCTAAATAATCGTTTCCATACTTTCCTTAACTTTCCCCATTTTTTTTGTACCTAAATTGCTTTGTGTATTTTAACAGAAAAAGTCTGTGATCTCTGAAGCATCAATGAAATGTGCCTGTGCAGATGCAAGAGCAGTTGCTCCAGAGTTTAGTAAAGAGGTAAAACTTAATTTTGCAAAGAATACCCGGTCACATGCAAGGACATTTTTTGCTTGCACACGACTGGATGATGGAGGTCAGTAGAGCTTCTGCTCATTAACTAAGCTCTGAAGCAACTGCTCAGTGCACAGTCTATTTGCCTTTAGTAAATCAACGCCAACGCTTTAGATCACACTAATCTGTACAATTCAAAGAGTGGTATAACTCCTCATTGTGTTTTTGTGGTAGCCTTTTGCCACTCTAATTAACATTCAGTAATGAAAGCCTCTAGAAATACATTGTCAGGGTCAAATTTATCTATAGAACATGGCTAAAGGTGCCAGTAGCCTGCCTTTCCCACCTCTGTGAGTCATCCATTTGTCTATATTTATGGTAAGATGTTCTTAGTTTCAGTGAATGTAATGATGCAAAGTAAAGCTTTAGAGAGAGGGGGTGATAATCAATCACTTTGAGCAATGAAAGTACTTTTGACTTGGCAGCATACTTAGGGCTCTTTCATCACTGATCCACCCCGTGAACCTCCTCTTGCTCACTGGGGATCGCTCCGTTGATCCCTGCTGAACCGGCAGATGACAGGACATTCCCCTCACACTGTGCAGGGACCGCCCTGTCTTTTCTCTGCGCTCCTCTATGGGGTGATCGGATGAACACGGACCGTCTGTCCGTGTTCACCTGATCCGATCCACAGACGGATGGAAAAATAGGGTTTTTCTCCGTCTGCAGAATCGGAGGATTTTGGCACCGGGCGAGATCTCATAGGGACCAATGTATGTCCCTTTTTCATCCGTCCACGGATGGATGAAAAACCGTGTGAAAGAGCCCTTACAATGACAGCAGTTTTCAACATAGGAAGTTTCTCACCTGGGTTAGATCATCGTAGCCCTTAGGACTCCTACTGACGAAGTCCACACCCCTCGGACGTAACGTGTATAGGGGATGCAGCCTGGAGAATGAGTCATCACATGACCATCTCTATCTGCAACTGATGTTCAATACATGCAAAATACAGCTAGCTTGGCTTAAAGCGGAGGTCCACACAAAAAGTGAACCTCCGCTTTTCGAAACCCTCCCCTCCTCCGGTGTCACATTTGGCACCTTTCAGGGGGGGATGGGGTACAGATACCTGTATAATACAGGTATTTGCACCCACTTCTGGGTATAGAATCCTGCAGGAGTCACGCCCCCCGCTGTGGTGTTCTGGGAAACACACAGGTCCCAGAACGTAGCGGGGACCAGTGAGGATGCACAGCGCGTGCGCAGTAGGGAACTGGGCAGTGAAGCCGCAAAGCTTCACTTCCTGACTGTGGCGGGTGCAGCCTAGAGATGAGTGATCGCTCGGCTTCGGCTGCCGACATCGCGGGCACCTTGGACAGGTTATTAAAAGTTAGCAGCTGCAGTATTTGTAGCTGCTGGCTTTTAATATTTTTTTTAGGTGGACCTCCGCTATAAGTGCTTTTTATTGTGAGTAGCTCAATAAATATTTTATACAGAGTACACTAGATTGGCTGTATTTTATTCCCATCGCTATATGTATATGAGATCACTTGGAGGTTAACACTGAGCTAGATAAGATTTAGAGGTTTGAGGACACCATATTTCCATCATTGAGTCGCCTGGAGGGGAACACTGCTTGTTGTGACCTGACTGGTAATGCAGGGGTCATGACTTTGAGGTGAGCAGCTAGTGGAGCACGAGTGAGGGTAACACTGAATATTGCAAGATTTGTCACTTGGTGGTGAATCATTCAATTTAACTTTACAAACAGATTATTATTTTCATTTTGTACATTCTTTTTATTTTATTTGTATCACTGCACAGTTATACTTACCGTACTTTATTATTCTTGTCATATAGAGATTGATGCAAATTGATGTGCTAATTAGTACACTGCTTTTGTTCACTACATAATGAGATTTGATTCACAGGTGTATTAGCGGTTGCGCTACACCATTTAGCTTTCTTTATTTATTTTTGTGGAGTGTAGTGGAATCACTTTATTGTGGCAGCTAAAATCTCAAAAACCGGGGAGGGTGTATAGAAGGAAATTGAACTGGTTGTTTTTTGCTTTATAGTTTGATTAATATAGTAGAACTTTGGTAACATGACAGGATCCATTGCTTTGACTCTGTATACTTTTGGAGACCATCTAATTATTTGTATCAGTGTATCATGCATGAAATGCATTTGAATTTTGTGATTCCTCTAACTGTTTTCAGTGTTACTACCCTGGATTTGGAAAATTACATTCCTAGTTTCGAAATATGGTTTCATGTATTTATATTTTGCATTTATTCTGCCTGCACTGATAGCATGGCTTTGACTCAAGTGGCATGACTTTTTTTTCTCCAGTGGCACATACAAAGGCATATATACCAGTAATACAATATTATATACAGTATATAAATATCAGGGAATATTGTTTTTTATGAATTTAATTATGTCTTATTTCTTTTGTCAGATATGACATTTGTTCATCTATATATTCAAAAAAAATCGTACTTGGATGTTTAGTGTCAGTCTGTTTATGACAGAGCCTTATAGAAAAAGAAGTTCAATGCATCCAAGCATGCGTTGAATTGTTTCCGAGCATGCATGTTTTTTTCCCGTCGGAATTCCATACAGACGAATGGATTTTCCGATAGGATTTTTTTCAGTCTGAAAAGTTGAGAACCTGCTCTCTATCTAAGTCCGTCGGAAATTCCAACGGAAAAAGTCTGATGGGGCATACACACAGTCGGAATATCCAATGAAAAGCTCCCATCTGACTTTTTCCATCAAAAATTTAAACAGTGTGTACGCAGCATTAGTGTGTATGCAAGTACAGGCATGTGTGTGTGATATACAACACTTAAATGTGCAAAAGTTAAAATCTTAATTTTTCAAAAGTTAAAGTAGCTTAGTTGTGACTCTTGATTGAATTGCACTACTCCTACTCTTGTAGCATGGCACCATTAGATAAAAGGGAATCACAGCAGCACTTATACAATGACACTGTTCTCTCCCCAGTGTCACAATATAATTCTAGATTTTGTAATACAGCATTATTGCTCTGTGTGAGTTATATTTTCTGTGGTTTCACCTTGATTGACACAATATTACCTTGTAAATTGGCGTTGTGATGCCACTGCACTATTGCAGGAAAGGAGCCCTATTTTATTTTTTTGCTACAAGTAACACATCCTGTTATGATGTTCAGATTCCTCTACAACTGTAATATGATGTGTTGTTACCAGTAACACTCTGATAGCACACAGACCAATGGCAGTGGATCTTCTTCTGAAGCATATGTGTGATATTATAACTATGGGGCATGGTGTTGTAGATACATAAAGCTATAGAGTAACTTCACTTTTGTTGATTAAAAAATAAAAACTCTGGGTGATCAATGTATATTGAGTACTAATTTAATTATTCTAAAAAATAGCCACTTTGATTCACCTTTTCTTGTGCAGAATGGGAGTGACTGGTCCATCGCCTGTGTATTCTTAGTGTTCTAATGAGAAAATCTTGAGAAAAAGAAGAAATGGCTGCACATCCAAAGTTTCCAAAAATGCCTTTTATTGTAGACAGTCAAAATACACCAGGGACACCAGGTGTTAGTCACGTAGACGCGTTTCACACATCTGATCTGTGCTTAATCATTACTAATGAGAAAAGCTACCGTATATGCATCTCTTTAGAAGTTTGTAACCCTTGAGGAATATCTCACCAAAACTGAAATTCCTATTGCAAGAAGTGCCTAAAAGTTAACTTGTAGCTTAATGATACGTCTGTGAAAATCTGTGAGAAAATCACACAGGTAGGAAATTACATTCCTACGATAGTTCTGTACACCAATTGTGTACAGAATGCCTCCAGGTTGTCAATTTTACATTAGAGCAGCTGACGTTTGAAATGGAATGGTAATTTCCAAAACATTAAACTATAACATGATGCCTTTTAAAGCATTGCTGTTACAGAAATTGAACTTTAAATAAATACCTACCTTTTCCACTTCCAATGCCACCAAACACCACTCCAGTGAAGGGCAATCACTCTGTGCTCCCTGGTGCATTCAATGTTTCCTTCTGTTGACTCCTGCACCACTGCTGTGTACTATAGTGACATGGGGTATTCAGGAGGAACCACTGAGTGCAATGGGAGCACAGAAGACTGACACCCCTGGAAGTGTTGGTCTCGGAAATAACTTCAGAAGGTGATTCATGCTTATTGAAGTTGTGTTTGGTGGTGTGAGCAGCAGAGGAGGAGAGGTATTTACCATTTTCTTTGCATATACAGTACAGCTCTACCTTAAATTTACATTTTTGAAATCAATGAATTAATTCTGAACTGTTAACCCCCCTGGCGGTATTCCAGAGTCTGGCTCGGGGTAAGATTTCATTACCAAAAGCGGTATCCCCGAGCCTCAGGCTCGCCTCGCAGCAGCCACAGGCAAAGTTAATTACCTTGTCCCTGGATCCTGCAATGCCTCTCCGCTGTGTGAGCGAGCAGCGTCCTTGCTCGATTCACACAGTGTCCCTGTGTGTCGCCGATCTCTGTTCCCTGCGATGTTACGACGCACGGGGGCGGAGAACGGCGCCAAATTCAAAAAAGTAAATAAACACATTACATACAGTATACTGTAACCTTATAGATTACAGTACTGTATGTAAAAAAACACACCCCCTTTGTTCCTAGTGGTCTGCCCAGTGTCCTACATGTACTTTTGTATAATAAAAACTGTTCTTTCTGCCTGCAAACTGTAGATTGTCCTTAGCAACCAAAAAGTGTCCCTTTATGTCAAAAGTGGCTTTAGAGCAGCTAGAAAACAGCGATAATAAATTATAATCACTTGAAGAATTGAGCGATAGCGATTTGTGGGGAAATTCATCATAAAAAAAAAAAGTAATGACAGCGACAATTCTGCAACTGAGCAAATTTCAGTGTTTTTGATTTGATTACATTATTGAATAATTTTATTATAATTATATTATTATTTGTTATAATTATTTATAGTTATTTATTATATTATAATTTATGATTTTGTTTTTTAAACTTTATCATACCCAAGATGTCTACTAGACTCTTGTTTGGACAGATTTAAGTGAGTTATTCCTAAGAATTACAGGCCTACAATTTGAAACGCCAAATTTCCTTGCAAAATAATGGTACCGCTTTCAGCACCTAAAACCAGAAAGAATCATACCAGGGAGGTTAATGCAATAAGAATTGTCATGTTTTAACTACGCTGAAAAGCCATGTGCTTTCAGTTCATTTAGGTACACTAAGGGCCCTTTCACACTGGGGCATTTTTCAAGCGCTTTAGCGTTAAAAAAAGCGCCTGTAAAACGCCTGAAAGAAGCTGCATCTGCAATCCCAATGTGAAAGCTCGAGTGCTTTCACACTAAAGCGCCTGAAAAACACCCCAGTGTGAAGGTGGTCTTAGCGTTAAAAAAAAGTGCCTGAAAGAAGCTGCATCTGCAATCCCAATGTGAAAGCCTGAGTGCTTTCACACTGAGGCGCTGAGCTGGCAGGGCGTCAAAAAAAGGTCCTGCATGCAGCTTCTTTGCAGCGCTTTAGGAGCGGTTAATACACCGCTCCTAAAGCCCCCTTCCCATTGAGGAAGCTTTTTTTAACGCCAAAGCGCCTGAAAAGCGCCTCAGTGTGAAAGGGGTCTTAGCAGCGCTTTACCAGCGTTTTTCGGGCGCTGGCAGTGTGAAAGGCCTCTGAAAGCACTTGGGCTTTCACATTGGGATTGCAGATGAGGCTTCTTTCAGGCGCTTTACAGGCTTTTTTTAAAGCCAAAGCGCCTAAAAAACGCCCGAAAAACGCCCCAGTGTGAAAGGGGTCTAATATCCAAACTGTCACTTTTCTTTCTTTGGTTTTTGTTTTTTTGGTGGAGAATGCGGACAACAATAAAACTGCCACTTTTCTGAAAGAATACATCAGCTGTTAAGTAGGTCAATTTCCAGGGACATAACTCTACCACCTGGAACTGTCCATGGCAGTTAGCTTCCTTGTAACATCTACTGTATGGCCTGGTGAACTGTGTGGATAACGGGGATAAGCAGATTATTTACGTTCCTAAAGTTTGACATGAATATCTTCATTTATGACAAAAATACAAGTCACCTTGACCCTTCTTGTTTTTTGACAAAAAAAATACAAAAATGCATTACATGACCTATACAGGAAGATAAATGTTTTTCAAAAGCTGCAAATTGATGCAATTGATACAATAGTTATGAGGAAAGAAAATCAGTAGTATTTTGGCTGTATCTTATCCTTGTCCAAAGGGGTTCCTTTTGTTAAATATATTTAAAAATAGGCAGTTCACTATAAAAGATTCAGTAATTAGGGCATTCAGCCTGGATTAGGTTTTTAGATGGATTCAGAATGTCTATGAGACCACAGAAGTAAACAGCGGTACGTCCACTTACATTTGTTCGCATCCAAGTCAGTTATGTCCGCAGAAAAAAATTCTATCCCTTATAAACATATGTTTGTTTATACTTTTGTCCGCCTATGACTTTTTTCTTCAACAACTCAAAAAACAGACACGTGGAAATAAGATATTTACTGATTTAAACTGAACTGGATTGAACTGAAGATGGATATATAAACTGATGTAGACGGATTACATTTTAATTTTTTTTTTATCCTTTTTCATGAATGAATTTCCTAAATGTTAAATTGTATTTATGAAAATATCTCTAAAATGTTGTAGTATCCCATTTCCACCTCAGAGCGCCGCTGTTCAACCAATAAGCGAAGGATGTGAGAGATGCATGCCTCTATGAGACAGGCAGTACAACTGCAAGAGTAGATATAGAGCATTTCTGCATGAGATGGGAGTGCTTCAGGTCTAACAAAGAAGAAGATATTCTGGACTTTGAATTCAATTAAGGATTATACATTCTACAGGGAATTCCTTTCATATATTTCCAACAACAGAAGAAAAAGCTGTCTTGAAAATGCATCAACAACAATCACCCCTGGAAATCAGATGGCAAGTAGTGATTTCATTATTTTCCTGGTTGTGTCATTCTGTCTCTGCTCAGATTCATTATTCCATTGTAGAAGAAATGAGGAAAGGTTCGGTTGTTGGTGATTTAGTGAAAGATCTTGGAATGAATATGAAGGATATCACAGCAAGAAAACTCCGTATTGTGTCTGATGTTTCTGAAAAATATTTCAGTATCAATCTGGAGAATGGAGACCTTTTTATTGCAGAGAGGATAGACAGAGAGACACTGTGTGGGGCTGCAGCTGATTGTGTCCTGACCTTTGATGCTGTGGCTGAGAATCCTTTAAATGTGTTTAATGTTAGGATTCAAATTCAAGATATAAATGACAATCCACCAAGATTCCTCTATGAGACAATTAGATTAGAAATAAGTGAATATGCTTCACCGGGAGCAAAGTTTTTTTTGCAGAAAGCTGAGGATTTGGATATAGGAATTAATACACTGAGAAGCTACAAGCTGAGTCCAAATGAGCACTTTGTCTTAAGAGAAAGGATCAGCTCTGATGGCAGTATATTTCCTGAGCTGGTTCTAGAAAAGCCTCTAGACCGAGAGACACAAAATTACTATGAACTGATTCTATCAGCTTCCGATGGAGGAAATCCTGTAAAAACAGGGAGCATACTGATTAAGATTGCCATCATTGATATAAATGATAATATACCTATATTTACCCAAGAACTATATAAAATAAGCATTAAGGAAAATATTCCTTTGAATTCCTCAGTTTTGCAAGTCAGGGCAACTGATGAGGATGAAGGAGTAAATGCACAGATTACATATTCATTTAATACACTGGCAGATAATATTATCCAGATGTTTACAATTAATCACAAGAACGGAGACATTAGAACAAAGGGACATTTAGATTATGAAATGAAAAAACACTATGAAATATCTGTACAAGCCATGGATGGAGGGGGCCTGGCTGCCCATGCCAAAGTTTTAATAGAGATTTTGGATGAGAATGACAATGTTCCTGAGATAACCCTCACCTCCCTGTCTTCTCCTATTCCTGAAGACACAACACCTGGCACTGTGGTGGCACTGATTGCAGTCCGTGATAAAGACTTGGGAGAAAATGGAGCTGTTCAGTGTCAAATCATTGGAGATATTCCATTTCAATTAGTGTCATCTACCAGTAACTTTTATAAAATTGTTACCAAAGATTTTCTGGACAGAGAAAAATTATCATCCTATAACATCACCATTCAAGCATCTGACAAGGGTTCTCCTCTTTTGTCTTCTGTGAAAGTCGTTTATTTGTACTTGGCGGATGTTAATGACAATGCACCTATGTTTGAGAAGTTGATTTATACTGCATTTGTACCAGAAAATAATTTACCAGGAGCTTCCATATTCCATGTTCAAGCAAAAGATATTGACAGTGAAGAAAATGCAAAACTGACTTACTTTATAATAAGTAACAAAGATTCCACATCCTTGCTTGTATCTATAAATCCAGTGACCGGAGTCATTTATGCGCAAAAATCATTTGATTACGAGCAACACAGAGAATTCAACATTCAGGTTATTGCTAAAGACAATGGTTTTCCATCGCTGAACAGCAGCACAACTCTAAAAATTCATGTGGTAGACCAGAATGATAACCCACCAGTCATCCTATACCCACCAAGGGACAGTGAGGGTCCTGTCTTTGAGATGGTGCCTTGGTCATCTGAACAAGGTTCCATAGTATCTAAAGTGGTTGCAGTGGATGCGGATTCTGGACACAATTCCTGGTTGTCTTATTTTTTGCAAGTTTCTGAGCCATCTCTTTTTTTTACTATTGATCAGTACACTGGGGAGATCAAAACATCAAAGGTTTTTCATGATGGAGATTCTTTAAAACATAAAGTTGTGGTCATAGTAAAAGACAATGGTTACCCACCTCTGTCTGCTTCTGTGACTCTAAACCTGGTGATTGCTGATAATTTCCAGCAGATAATTCCTGAAATGAACAAACATCCAAGCAAAGTGGACTCTCAGTCAAACTTACAAATGTACCTGGTAATCGCCTTGTCCTTGATTACTTTTATGTTTGTATTGACTGTGATAGTCGCTGTGGTCTCCAAATGCAGAGAGTCCAAATCGTTGCCTTACTTTGGCCCTGTGGATACACAATTATATCATACTGTAGATCCCAGATTTATTTCCCAGTTTAACAATGGAACATTGCAGCTGCCCTACACATACAATGTTTGCCCAACTCTGGATTCAATGGACAAGGAATTTGCTTACCTAAAAACTCAGCAGTGTGTTCCGGTTGTTCCTGTAGATATACTAATTGATGCGGATGATTCAGGAATTGGTCATGAAAACAAAAGAGACCCTATAGCTGATGGCAGTCTTATTTTGCAGGTATGTTAAAACTCTGATATTTAATTAGTCTGCATTCTTTAAGAATGGTGCAGATATGTTTGTTATAAATAATACAAGAAAAAAACAGGTGTAAAAAAATCTTACTCACAGACATCCATGAATTGCAAGCATGTATACAAACAAATGCCGGCCGGCACAATAGGAGCCCTTTCTCCTTGCGTTGAACGCGGTGATGTCACTGCACGCCGTCTCAGATGCATTTCGTCATAAATTTTACCTTTTCAATGGGGATTGAAATTTATGACAAAACGCGTCTGTAAAGCGTTTTGTCATACATTTCAATCCCCAGTGACGTCACTGCATTCAACGCAAGGAGGAAGGGCTCCTATTGTGCCGGCCAGCATTTGTTTGTATACATGCTCGCAATTCACGGATGTCTGTGAGTAAGATTTTATACTTATTAAACATGCTTTTTAAACGTTATTACGCTATGGTCCGGTTTTTTTCAATTACATTTATGACCCACGGATCAATTGCATGATATGGATCTGAGTCTCTATGATTTGATGACAACCGTACTGTGGCTTTGAAACACCCTGGGTTCATTCGCTGTTGGATTATCATACATTGCTGTCTTTATCTGCGATCTGGTAGGCTGCTCTCCATGTGGTGGTTGTCTCCACGGATGTCAAGTGCACCTGGGTGTTGTTCGTCCTGATCCTTATTATTAAAGGCGTCCATTCAATACTCAATACTTATTTGGACCTTGTTAACACTGTCATATTTATACCAGCCTTGCTTGCTGGATATATGTTTGTTACAAAGGTTGTATTGACCCTACAGTCTTGGCAAATAAGAGGAGGTCTCTAATAATTTAATATTTTATTTTATTTTAATTATTTTGTAAGTTGAAGAGTTACAGTATTTTTTTTCTCATGATAATACCACAGTTACTAGACCAGTATATAACCAGTGATCTTAGTCCATACCATATCCTCTCTAGGTTTCTAGAATTGCACAGAACACCAGACTTCATGGTGATTTACTGTAAATGACTATAGCCTACAATTTAATCACGTTCTTCAGAAAAATACATAAGCAGTAAGCAGAAGAAAAACGCTTTTCTTTATAGGTGGTTTAAAGGGGTTGAAAAGGTTTGTTTTTTATTTTCTAAATAGTTCCTTTAAGCTAGTGCATTGTTGGTTCACTTACCTTTCCCTTCGATTTCCCTTCTAAATGTTTTTTTCTCTGTCTGAATTTCTCACTTCCTGTTCCTCCTCAGTAAGCTTGCCCCCCAAATTCCGAGCCATTTTGGCTGGGCGTTAGTCAGCATGCTCCCCCCCCCCCTTGGGACTACATCCCTGTGGGGAGATGCTGTGAACGTTCACAGGCACGTTCACAGTCACGAGAGGCAGGAGATCCGCGGACGTGTCAAAGATGCTGAAGCTCTGCCTCCCGTGCCTTGTTATTGTATTATTTGTTTCTTTATGCTATGGGCATGCTGGGGAGGTGGGAATGGGCGTTTTAAACGGTCGGCGTGTACTCATCCAAGCCAGAAAGAGAAACAAGAACTATGCTCGTTCCTTCTTATGTGACATGCCGAAAAAGCGGCACTGTGCATGCACGATGCTGCTAAGCCTCAAGGAAAATGTAGTTCCTTTGATGGCCGTGACGTAGCTTTAGACAACGCGCTCTGAAAGTTGAGGAGAGACTCAAGAGAGGGAACGAGGAAGTGGAGAAATAGCATAGTTATTTAACAGGTAACTAAATATTTTAAGCAGAAAAAACAACTATATTCACTATCTATATTGCACAAAGATCAAATATTGGCTAAAAACGTTTTACCTTTACACCCCTTTAAGTTATAGTGGCATATCACTAGTGATTGACAATATTTATTAAATAAACAATATTATGTATACTTAACTACTGTATAGACAAATATTTTATGTTTGTGGAAAAATAATTGAAAGTTGTCATTCTAAGGGCGTAACTATCAAATATATTTGGTCAGGGTTAATAGGTAAGTCTCCTTTTCAGCAACATTTACATTCAACATGATGCTTATCATCTCTGAAAAACAAATGTTAAAGAACAGTTGGACTTGTTACATAATAAGCTCTTAGTTTTAATTGCTAATTCTTATGAGCAATAATCAAAACCAACTAATCACAATTCCTGAAAGTTATTACATTTAACTTCTGCTTATGGCTCCCTGCAGATACGAATCAGCACTTAATCTGGAATTTATGCTATTTTATTCTAAATAGAGAAAAGTCTTAATGCAGAGGGGATGGATTAGAACCCCTGCCAGATATTATTTTCAGTCTGTTTCTGCCTTTGGGTGACTTTTTCTAAATTTCTGTCATAGCAAAAAAGTGATTTTATTGCTATCTGTGTCCTGTCCCAGTGACTACAGAAATTAAAGATTTTCCCAGGACACAGACAGCAATAAAAGCCAGATACTTAAAATGATACTAAACAGAAAAGTGTTAATTGTTTTAATTCATTCACATAAATCATATATATCATGCCACTGTATTTTTTTTTAATCCTCTAAGTACCTTATTCATTCAGCGCTGTTTTGTGGTCATGTGACATTTCCCTGTTCTTTGACATCTTCAAGGATCTTTGGGAGGGGCTTCTTACTCTGATGATGAGTAAAACAACAATATTATTGTCGCGCCAAGGCACTCCCTAAGCGGTGATACAGTTAGGGGAGAATTAATCCTTGGACAAAAAAGAAGGATTGTGTATATAAGGGAAAAGGAAGAGATATCAAGGAAAAAATCATTTAAAACAAAAAAAAGGATGGGAACATGAATAGTTAAAAAATTACATCTTAAAAATTCGAATTAAAAAGAATTAATTAAAAATGAATTAAAATGTAATTGAAATGAAAATGAAAATTCATTAACCACTTGAGACCCGCGCTGTAGATTAAAGACATCCACAGCGCGGCTCTCAAGTGCCGGGTGGACGTCCCTGGACGTCCTTCTATCTGCATTCCCCGCGCACGCCGCTGGGGGCGCGCAGAGGGGAAAAACTGTGCCCGGAACATCGCTGAGAAGCCGATGCGTGTGCCTTGTGGCCGCGATCGGCGGTGACAGCAGGGACGTGGAGCTCTGTGTGTAAACACAGAGCTCCCTGTCTTGTCAGGGAGAGAGGAGACCGATGCTGTGTCCCTTGTACATAGGGACACAGCATCGGTCACCTCCCCCAGTCAGTCCCCCTCCACACACAGTTAGAATCACTCCCAGTTTACACATTTAACCCCTTCCTCGCCCCCTTCACTGCCAGTCACATTTATACCGTAATCAATGCATTTTTATAGCACTGTTCGCTGTGTAAATGTGAATGGTCCCAAAATAGTGTCAAAAGTGTCCGATATGTCCGCCACAATATCGCAGGCCTGACAAAAAAAAATCGCAGTTCGCCACCATTACTAGTAAAAAATAAAAAAATTTAAAAAAATCATACACAAAATATACAAAAAATATGTAGAAGAATACGTATCGGCCTAAACTGAGGAAAATTTTTTAAAAAATGGGATATTATTATAACAAAAAGTAAAAAATTTATTTTTTTTGTATATAGCGCAAAAAATTAAAACCGCAGAGGTGATCAAATACCACCAAAAGAAAGCTCTATTTGTGGGAAAAAAATTATGATAAAAATATAATTTGGGTAAAGCATTGTATGACCGCGCAATTGTCATTCAAAATGCGTCAGCGCTGAAAGCTGAAAATTGATCTGGGCAGGAAGGGGGTTTAAGTGCCCAGTAATGAAGTGTTTAAGAGTCAATGAATCCTGGGTGTTGATGGAGGTGAAGAAGTCCACACAAGAAAGGCCGCTGGCAATAGAGCAGAAGTACTTACTTACTCTGGTAGTAGGAACAAAAAGATAAACAAAGCAGCGCCAATCTGAGTGTAGTATTAGGAATAAGAAACTTTAAAACATATGCACTCACTAGAAAGCGGTTGAAAATGGGCACATCAAGGATGAACATCATAGATAGGCAGCACTGTCCGATGATATGGGAGTATGCTCTCTACAGGATGAGTCTGTGTCTGCACAGCCCTGATTGGTGCTGTGGTGGTCACATGACTAGAACAAAACATTCAATATTCCAGTAAAGCAATTTGAATTTAATTATAAATATCAAAAAAATGTTTTACAGCTCCCTATAAATCTGTATCTACCATCAAATTAAATTTGTAGTTGGTATGCATGTATATGGTATAGGCAGAGTCTTCACTTTGTTCAGACAGCACCTGCACCAAAGGCTCTTTTTTTCTTTTCTTTTTTTTACTTTACAGATATTAGAAATTATATATATATATATATATATATATATATATATATATATATATATATATATATATATATATATATATATATGTATATGATTTAGATTAAAACAAAGCTTGTTGTGAGTTCCTTAATAAATTCAATTAGCATGCTACATCCCAGGGGAAGTGTCATGTATCACAGTGTATACACCCACCTGTTTGACACTACACAAAACAAATGCTTCAGTGGCTTTGTGAGTATGCACACTATGTTATATAAATTGTAATGCAAGTTTTCATAGCCTGGGGTTTTTGACACTAAATCCTTCCAAATATTAACGAAACACATTTGGCTGTAGCTATATTATAGGATGACCTAACATAAAAGTTCAGTATTAAAGATATGAAAGTTTTGCTGTTTAGCTTAAAATGGACCTTTCACTGCTGAATACTATTAGTTATAATATGTAGCACTGTTCAAATATACACATTAAAGACACCATACTTTTATTATGTTACTGCTTATCTCACTGAATGCACAAGGGGGGCTCTCTGTGATGTCAGGACACAGTTATTGACATGTGACATTAGTCATTCTCTAACAGCTCCTTCATGTGACCATAGATAAACTTCCACCCTCTGCAACTTTTTAGCAACCATCAAAGAGAACATAATGAGACACTATGAAGGTGAATTGTTTGCTAAACATAAATGTGCCGTACTTGAAGTCTAGTGATTTTACATTTATATTTATCCTCTTCTCACTGGCCGTAAGTATATATTGATGGGTGGGCTTTAACACTGAGAGCCTGCATATATACGGCCCTATGAAAACACTTCTCCATGCTCCACGCGCTCTGCGTGCTCTGAGAACAGTCACAGACAGGGACCAGAAAGCTCCCGATGCATAGTTGCAATCGGGATCTTTCAAATCATGTGACCACTGTGACAGCCAATCACAGAGGAAAGGGGTTAAATATCACTTTACATAGTTACTGGATGTTCCACATCTACATCCTGGATTGTGATGCTGGATTGCTGTTTCAGGGATGACATAGATTATGGTGCCAGTGAAGGTTTTGGCTGTGCTAAAGAGGAAATCCAGGTATGGATGTTTTATACATTGTTACATCAGTCCACCTTGGACCAATGTAACTATGTATATAACATACCTAGCTTCCCAGGAAGCTGGAAATCACTGAAATAGACACTGCTACTCCAGTGATCACCACTACAGTATGTTCTGGTCCCATGCTGAGTGGCTGACCTGCTGCATTCTGAACACACAATGTAGCTATGTACAAAATATACCATACCTGGAATTCAGCCCTTTTTATAGCCTTTTACCTTGTGACAAAGTTACAGTGATGCTGTCTGGTCTCTATAAGAAGGGGGAATAAGGAAATACTTCCTCCTGCCTTCAGCTGATGACAGGATCTCCAAGACAGCTTTTTACTGATACAAGTTAATATTTTTTTTAAGCTTGTAAGGTTTCTGTATACTGTTGTGGCATGTCAGCAATTTTGCAAAGTCACTGAAAGGTCAACTTTAGGAAGCTCAGCTCAATAAACCCCTGTAAGCCTGGAATGCCTAGGGAGTCTAGTGGCAGGCATCAGCAAATTAAAGTCATTGTGCGTTCTCTTACTTCTTATACTTACCTGCTCTGTGGAATGGGCAATCAGTCTATTACCCTCACTTCTGGAGTCCCCCTGTGGCAAGCCATGTGAAATGGGCCACATGCATAGGCGCGCTCCCAAACTGGGCCGTGTGCATCTGCCCACGCGCCCTGCTCCCTCTTCACAGGATTTGACTGCCTGCATCTCTTGTGAGAAGAGGAAGAGGGGAAAGAAGATCTGCAGCCATACTCAATGCTGGATCAAGAGAAAACTAACTGGTTAGGGAGGGAGGGGGTACAACAAATGGTAAAATGTTTTTAACCTTAATGTAGGAAAAGTATTAAGGTAAAAAATGTTTTTACTTTAGAACCACTTTAGGGTAAGCTCCTCCTTTGTTATGTAGTACATACCAGGTTTAAGTCACCAAGGGCAAAAAGAGGAAAATAAATGTGTTGTTCAAAAATGAATTATTTTATTGCAATTAACTATTTCAGCCTAGGTTTCTAAGCTCTTCCTAAAAACAAGTTTAAACACATACACTGTGTGTTTGTGTTTGTGTGAGTGTGTGTCTGTATAATATTTACATGATGTATAGTATTATACAATACACTAAACAAGTCCATGATCTCTGTCGGAGGAAGGTTTTTTTATATGTTTCTACCGCCTCCATCACTAGCAAGTATTGCCTTGCCAAAGCCTTTTTGACCTGCTTTTTTACTAAAGAGGTCATTATCATCTGGTAAACAGAACCCACCTACGGAACACTTTGGGTGTAATTTGTTCAGCTGGTGAAGGATTACTCACTATCGATAGTTTTCAGCACAGAAGGATCAAATCTTACTAGGACTTTAATTGATATCAAACCTTTGCAATTTATTTTTTGTGTCAGTTTCTGCTATTTATTTATTGTGTCTGTTTCTGTTATAATTAGTGTTTGCTTACACTAGTCACATTGATTTATGTGTCACATTGCACTTTACTTTCAGTACTTAAGTTTGCTGGCGTGCAAAGTTACTTGTTTTATGCTAGTTGTTAGCAGAAAATCAGAACAAATACTAGACAATCATACTAATGAACATTAAAGGACTGTTTTGTATTTTTTTTTTTTTCAGTTTTCATGACAGAACTGATGAACCTTGTTTAAAAGGTCCCTAAATCTTAAATTTTATTTATGAAAAATGTTGTAGTACCCAATTTCCACCTCAGAGCGCCGCTGTTCAACCAATAAGGGAAGGATGTGAGAGATGCATGCCTCTATGAGACAGGCAGTACAACTGCAAGAGTAGATATAGAGCATTTCTGCATGAGATGGGAGTGCTTCAGGTCTAACAAAGAAGGATTATACATTCTACAAGGAATTTCCTCTTATATATTCCCAACAACAGAAGAAAAAGCTGTCTTGAAAATGCATCAACAACAGTCACTCCTGGAAATCAGATGGCAAGTAGTAATTTCATTATTTTCCTGGTTGTGTCATTCAGTCTCTGCTCAGATTCATTATTCCATTGTAGAAGAAATGAGGAAAGGTTCAGTTGTTGGTGATTTAGTGAAGGATCTTGGAATGAATGTGAAGGATATCACAGCAAGAAAACTCAGAATTGTGTCTGGAGTTTCTGAAAAATATTTCAGTATCAATCTGGAGAATGGAGACCTTTTTATTGCAGAGAGGATAGACAGAGAGACACTGTGTGGGGCTGCAGCTGATTGTGTCCTGACCTTTGATGCTGTGGCTGAGAATCCTTTAAATGTCTTTAACGTTAGGATTGAAATTCAAGATATAAATGACAATCCACCAACATTTCTCGATGAAACAATTCGATTAGAATTAAGTGAATCTGCTTCACCAGGAGCAAAGTTTGCTTTGCAGAAAGCTGAGGATTTGGATATAGGAATTAATACACTCAGAAGCTACAAGCTGAGTCCAAATGAGCACTTTGTATTAGGAGAAAGGATCAGCTCTGATGGCAGTATATTTCCTGAGCTGGTTCTAGAAAAGCCTCTAGACCGAGAGACACAAAATCACCATGAACTGATTCTATCAGCTTTCGATGGAGGAAATCCTGTACAAACAGGTACAGCCATGATTAAAATTACCATCATTGATATAAATGATAATATACCTATATTTACCCAAGAAGTATATAAAATAAGCATTAAGGAAAACATACCTTTGAATTCTACAGTTCTACAAATTAGAGCAAATGATGAAGATGAAGGAGTAAATGCACAAATTATATATTCATTTAGTACTCGGGCAAATAATATTCTCCAAATGTTTACAATTAATCACAAGAACGGAGACATTAGAACAAAGGGACATTTAGATTATGAAATGAAAAAACACTATGAAATATCTGTACAAGCAATGGATGGAGGAAGCCTGGCTGCCCATGCCAACGTTTTAATAGAGATATTGGATGAGAATGACAATGTTCCAGAGATAACCCTCACCTCCCTGTCTTCTCCTATTCCTGAAGACACATTAATTGGAACTGTGGTGGCACTGATTGAAGTTCGTGATAAAGACTCAGGAGACAATGGAGAAGTTCAGTGTCAAATCATTGGAGATATTCCATTTCAGTTAGTGTCATCAGCAAGTAACTTCTATAAAATTGTTACAGAAGACACTCTGGACAGAGAAAAAATCTCATCCTATAACATCACCATTCAAGCATCTGATAAGGGTTCTCCTTTTTTATCTTCTGTAAAAGTCGTCTATTTGGACTTGGCGGATGTTAATGACAATGCACCTATTTTTGAGAAGTTGGCTTTCACTGCATTTGTACCAGAAAATTATTTACCAGGAGCTTCCATATTTCATATTCAGGCGAAAGATATTGACAGTGAAGAAAATGCAAAACTGACTTACTTTATAGTAAGTAACAGTAATGGCAATGATCCCATATCCTTGCATGTGTCTATAAATCCAGTGACCGGAGTCATTTATGCACAGAAATCATTTGATTATGAGCAACACAGAGAACTCAACATTCAGGTTATTGCTAAAGACAATGGTTTCCCATCACTGAACAGCAGCACAACTCTAAAAATTCACGTGGTAGATCAGAATGATAACCCACCAGTCATCCTATACCCACCAAGAGACAACGATGGCCCTGTCTTTGAGATGGTGCCTTGGTCATCTGAACAAGGTTCCTTAGTATCTAAAGTGGTCGCAGTGGATGCGGATTCTGGACACAATGCCTGGTTGTCGTATTTTTTGCAAGTTTCTGAGCCATCACTTTTTACTATTGATCAGTACACTGGGGAGATCAAAACATCAAAGGTTTTTCACGATAGAGATTCTTTAAAACATAAAGTTGTGGTCATAGTAAAAGACAATGGCTACCCACCCCTGTCTGCTTCTGTGACTCTAAACCTGGTGATTGCTGATAATTTTCAGCAGATAATTCCTGAAATGAACAAACAGCCAAGCAAAGTGGACTCTCAGTCAAACTTACAAATGTACCTGGTAATTGCCTTGTCATTGATTACTTTTCTGTTTGTATTGACTGTGATAGTCGCTGTGGTCTCCAAATGCAGAGAGTCCAAATCGTTGCCTTACTTTGGCCCTGTGGATACACAATTATATCATACTGTAGATCCCAGATTTATTTCCCAGTTTAACAATGGAACATTGCAGCTGCCCTACACATACAATGTTTGCCCAACTCTGGATTCAATGGACAAGGAATTTGCTTTCCTAAAATCTCAGCAGTGTGTTCCGGCTGTTCCTGTAGATAGACTAATTGATGCGGATGATTCAGGAATTGGTAATGAAAACATAAGAGACCCTATAGCTGATGACAGTGTTATTTTTCAGGTATGTTGAAACTATTATATTTAAATAGTCTGCATTCTTTAAAACAATCTTGGAGATATGTGTGTTTTGTCAAATCAGAGAAGGTCTACAATGATTTTCAATGTTACTTTATTTTATTTGAATGATTTTATAAAAATACTTGTTACAAAAATGATCTTGATATTAGCAAGCAGTTTCATACAATAGAGATGATAAACTCTTGTAACCATAAGGCATCCATGGTTACTAGACCATCAGATGACCAGCACTCATAGTGCATCCTATATCTCTTTTAGTGTTCTGGCACTGCACAAGAGACCAAACTTCCTGGTGCTATAAATGGCCATAGCATACCATGTGGTCGCATTGCTCAGAAAACATATCAAATTCAATATAGAAAATACTTTTTTTTATGGCTATTTTAAGTTATAGTTATAATGTCACAACACTAGTGATTGACTGACTGTATTAAAAAAAATATATGTATTATGTATACTTACCAATAGACAAGTATTTTATGTTTATGAAAAAATGTATTTAACGTGTAAGTAAACCTTCCTATACTTTATAGCTAAGGAAGCTGTCATATTAGCCTCTGCATGATCTGCAGTTGCCTGCACATGTGATGACACCATTTGATGGCTTGATAGTTGGGCTGAGAGTGAACATAAGCACACTAGAAACTGTAGCAGTTAAAATTGATGGCATGCCAAAAAGTTATAGGTGCTTTTAAACAGGGTGTTATGGGGGGGAGGTTCCAGATGTAGAGCTAGCCAGCATTGAGCAAGGTTTAGCAGATAATATTGGGGAGCATTAGTGGTAGGGTGACTAAAATCCCAAAACCCAAGGTAAGTATGCTGGCAAATCTAAATTGCAGCCTCATAACAACTAACAAGGAAATAGTATGCAACAGGACAGATCTACAAGGCTTGTATACCAATGCTAGAAGTCTAGCTAATAAAATGGAAGAACTGGAGTTGCTAATGTAAGAGGAGGATTTTGATTTTGTGGGAGTTTTAGAAACTTGGTTTGACAGCTCACATGATTGTCTGGCAACCATTCAGTATATTCACTATATTGTAAGGGTAGGGAGGGTAGGAAAGGGGGAGGGGTAAGCCTGTATATCAATAATGATGTGCAAGGGAACATGAGGGATGACATCAGCAATGGAGCAAGGGGGAGGTGGAATCCTTGTGGTTGGAGCTCCAAAGGAAGGAAAAATAAGGGGGAAGTAATAGTGGGCGTATGCTACAGGCCCCCTAACCTGAGGGAAGTGGCGGACCTCCTATCACAGCTTGGAAGGGCGGCAAGGCTAGGAAATGTTATTATAATGTTGGATTGTATTTATCCAGATATAGACTGAATGGAACTGTTCATTCGTCTAAGGCTCGCCTTTGCCTAAATGTCTTGCAGGATAATTTCATGGGTCAGCTGGTGAATGCATCAACAAGAGATAATGCACTACTAGACCTACTGATTACAAACAATACAGACCCAATAACGTATGTGGAAATACAAGGCAACTTAGGAAACAGCGACCACAGGTCAATTAGATCCAGTATACATTCAGTATATCAGGTATAGACAGCATTTTTTTTTTATAAAACACAGAGACTGGGGCACATAGCATAGCGATACAGACAGGATTTTATGAAACACTAAAAGTTATTTTAGTAGCAATAGGGGAAGCACTGACAAAGGAGGACAGGAGAGCTGCAGATTATGGAGGGACATAAACTGACCACGGTGTCAGGGATCAGCAGCCATGATAAACCATGGTCAGTTTATAGGGGGAGGGCAGAACCAGACATGTATTTCAGGTGATACAGGGGCCCAAATTATACAGCACAAGCACTGTGCTGTATAACATGCTTTAAAGGAATAGGATCCATTATTTTTTTAGTGTAACAAACACTTTAGGGAACTCAGTCAGGTGATAGCTAGACCATTTTTCCTAACTTTTATGAACAAGTTACTGACTGGGATGGTACCAGCTGATTGGAGAAAAGCCAAAGTGGTGCCAATATTTAAAAAAAGGGGCGAGATATATATTGCTGGAAACTACAGGCCAGTTAGCTCATCAATAGTCTGCAAGCTATTGGAGGCAAAATAAGGGACTATATGCAAGATTTTAGTAATGAAAACTGTATCATTAGTGGTAATCAGCAAGGATTCATGAAGAATCGTCTTTGCCAGACCAATCTATTAACCTTCTATAAGGAAGTGAGCTGCCATCTGGATAAAGGAAGGCATGTGGATGTGGTGTATCTGGATTTTGCAAAGGCATTTGAGACAGTTTCCCACAAGCATTTACTGTAAAAATTGAGGTCTGTCGGCATGAGGCCATAGGGTATGTACCTGGATTAAAAACTGGCTACAGGGGCAGGTCCAAAGGGTGGTGATAAATAGTGAGTACTCGGAATGCTCCGGTGTGGGAAGTGGGGTCCCCAAGGATGTGTCCTGGGACCAGTTTTTTTAAATGTATTCATAAATGATATAGAGGATGGGATAGACAGCTCAATCTTAGTATTTGAGGATGATACAAAGTTAAGCAGGGCAATAACTTCTGCGCAGGATGTGGAAACCTTACAAGAAGACCTAAATAAAACAATGGGGTGGGCAACTACATGACAAATGAGGTTTAATGTTCAAAAATGTAAAGTAATACATTTGGGTGCTAAAAATATGAATGCGGAGGGAGAACCTCTGGGGGAGTCTAGGATGGAAAAGGATCTGGGGGTCCTAGTAGATGACAGGCTCAGCAATAACGTGCAATGCCAAGCTGCTGCAAGCAAAGCCAACAGAATATTCTCCCAATCTACAAGACTCTGGTCTGGTCGCATCTTGAGTATGCTGTCCAGTTCTTGGCACCAGTCCTCAAAAAGGATGTGCTGGAAATGGAGAGAGTCCAGAGAAAGGCAACAAAGCTAATAAAGGGGGCTAGAGGATCTCAGCTATGGGGAAAGAAGACAAGCATTGAACTAATTCTCTCTGGAGAAGAGACGTTTGAGACGGGGAAAGGATAGCAATGTATAAATACCAACACTGAAATTGGAAAAGAAGCAGTTTAACCTTAAACTGCGTAGAGGGTTCTTTACTGTCAGAGAGGTAAGGATGTGGAATTCTCTTCCACAAGCAGTATTTTGTGATTCCGATAAGCACCCCGCCCGCAGACCCTGACAACCACCAAGCAAGGGTTGTGGGGATGAGGCCCTTGTTCCCATCAACATGGGGACATCCTCCCCATGTTGAGGGCATCTGGCCTGGTATGGTTCAGGAGGTGGGGTGCTCTTTCGCCCCCCCCCCCCTCTTTTTCTTTGGGCCTGCCAGGTTGCGTGCTCGGATAAGGGTCTGGTATGGATTTTTGGATGGAACCCCACACCATTTTTTTTTTGGGCGCAGGGTTCCCCTTAAAATCCATACCAGGCCTGAAGGGTCTGGTATGGATTTTTGGGGGCAACCCCACGCCATTTTTTTTTTATTTGGCATAGGGTTTCCCTAATATCCATACCAGACCTGAAGGGCCTGGTATCGGAATTTAGGGGGACCCTCACAGATTTTTTATTTTTACTTTTCAATGACTTTCAATGACTTTGAACTGTATTGCCGGGACCCGACAATGCATTATAGCCGCGAGTAGTTTTAAATGACTTTTTTTCCTTTAGAAATGTCATTTTGTGCAGAGACTGTTAAAAACACAGGAAACATGCGCTATTTTACATGCATACTATAGACACCACCCAGGTACGAAATTTAAAGGAATATTTCATTTTTATTGTTTCACTTTAAGCATTATTAAAATCACTGCTCCTGAAAAAACTGCCGTTTTTAAAACTTTTTTTTGCATTGATACATGTCCCCTGGGGCAGGACTCGGGTCCCCAAACACTTTTTCTGACAATAACGTGCAAATTGACCTTTAAAATTAGCACTTTTGATTTTTCATGTTTGTGTCTCATAGACTTTAATGGTGTTCGCGTGTTCGAACAAATTTTTTGCCTGTTCGCATGTTCTGCTGCGAACCGAACCGGTGGGTGTTTGGCTCATCCCTGATTAAGAGCAGCTAATCACAACCTAGTTAACCTACTGTACATAGGAATTGGCACGTAAACTGGAAGTTATGCCATTTTATTTTCAGTAGAGAAGAGCATTAATGCAGTGGGGGTTGGTTAGAACCCCTGCCATGTTTTATGAGTCTCTGTCTGCCTTTGCTGACGTTTTCTCACTTTTTGTCATGGTGAAAATGTGATTTTATTGCTATCTGTGTCCTGTCTCAATGACCACAGAAAGTACAATTTTCTCAGGACGCAGACAGTAACAAAAATCTGACAGATACTTAAATCCTTCCCAATATTAAAAAAACACATTTGACTGCAGCTAGAATAGAATATATATATATGACCCAGATGTAAACATTGTTGTTTGACTCAAAATGGATCTTTCAATGAATAATAGTAGCCATATTATTGTACAGCTGTAGTATTTTTCAAGTATACACATTAAACATACTGAACTTGACAGGAGCTCCAAGATGGCCTATTATTGATACAAGATAGGGCTTTTTCCCCAAAGTTAATAATGTTTCTGTATATTGAGGGGGGCCTTTGGCAGGCATCAGTAATTTAATGTAAGCTCCTCTTTTTCATGTAGCCAGGTTCTAGGCAACAAGGACACAAAGGGGAAAAATATTGTATATTTTGTTCAGAAAGACATTATTTTATTGAAGTTAACTATTTCAGCCTAGGTTTTAAACTCTTCTTAAAACATGTGCTAATATTTGTGTGTGTGTGTGTGTGTGTTTGTTTAATAATTACATGAAGTATAGTATTATATAATAGTATAATAATTTTTTGGCTTCTTTTTAGGAAGCTATGCTCTATAAACCACCCTTTTCTCAAATTGTTTTGAATCCCACTGCCCCTAAACTTGTTTTGTGACCCACTAACCTCAAATGTATGCTGTGACCGACTCAGCCTGACCCTTGCCTGTAACCCACTCTCCTTAACCCTGATTGTGACCTACCCCCACTAACCTTGTTGTGTGACTATTTACCCCTAACCTTCCGTTATGATCCATTTCCCCATAGGACCTAACCTCCTGGATTCTCCTATGACTCACTCCTCCTAACCTTCTCCTGTGACCCACTTTCTCTAACCTTTTTCTGTGACCTATTCACCCCTTACCCTATCCTTTAAGCCAAGCTCCCTAACTTTGGCTAATTTTTCGAAGAAAAGATTTGGAAAAACTTAATGGAATTCAAATATTTTTAACCCATTATTTAAAAAAAAAAACAGCAAAATATAGAAAATATGAAGTAGTTGTGCTCTCTTGCCTAATTCATTTGACATTTATGTCCACAGTAATTCTACTAAATGTATAGTCTGCACTGTATACACAATACATTTTATATCTCTTTGGTTCAAGAAAGATGAGCGCATATTTGTCATAAAAAAAATGTATCATATACCACATCACAGAGTTCACATAAAAAAAATGGCCTTTATGGCAATTGTTTTCACATTAAATTTACTTTATTTGTTGTTTGAACTACGAACCAACCATTATGGTAATCTTAGGCCAAAAAACTTTTAGAACAATATAACAGTGTTCCATGAGGTCCAAAGATACTGGTTTTGCGTTTTTTCAAGAGTGTCAGAAAAGCAAATTAATTAACATTAAAGGACTGTGTTGCAGTTTTTTAAAATCAGTTCTTGTGGCAGAACTGATGACACTCGTGTGAAAGGTCCCTAAGTCTTAATCTGTATTTATGAAAATAACTCTAAAATGTTGTAGTACCCCAGCTGCACCTCAGAGCGCCGCTGTTGAACCAATAAGCGAAGGATGTGAGAGATGCATGCCTTTATGAGACAGGCAGTACAACTGCAATAGTAGATATAGAGCATTTCTGCATGAGATGGGAGTGCTTCAGGTCTAACAAAGAAGAAGATATTCTGGAATTTAAATTCAATTAAGGATCATACATTCTACAAGGAATTTCCTCTTTATATATTCCCATCAACAAAAGGAACGGCTGTCTTGAACATGCATCAACCACAATCACCCCTGGAAATCAGATGGCAAGTAGTGATTTCATTATTTTCCTGGTTGTGTCATTCAGTTTCTGCTCAGATTCATTATTCCATTGTAGAAGAAATGAGGAAAGGTTCAGTTGTTGGTGATTTAGTGAAAGATCTTGGAATGAATGTGAAAGATATCACAGCAAGAAAACTCAGAATTGTGTCTGATGTTTCTGAAAAATATTTCAGTATCAATCAGGAGAATGGAGACCTTTTTATTGCAGAGAGGATAGACAGAGAGACACTGTGTGGGGCTGCAGCTGATTGTGTCCTGACCTTTGATGCTGTGGCTGAGAATCCTTTAAATGTGTTTAATGTTCAGATTGAAATTCAAGATACAAATGACAATCCACCAAGATTTCTCTATGAAACAATTCTAATAGAAATAAGTGAAGCTGCTTCACCTGGAGAAAAGTTTGTTTTGCAGAAAGCTGAGGATTTGGATATAGGAATTAATACATTGAGAGGCTACAAGTTGAGTCCAAATGAGCACTTTGCCTTAAGAGAAAGGATCAGCTCTGATGGCAGTATATTTCCTGAGCTGGTTCTAGAAAAGCCTCTAGACCGAGAGACACAAAATTACCATGAACTGATTCTATCAGCTTTCGATGGAGGAAATCCTGTACAGACAGGCACTGTGTTGATTAAGATTGCCATCACTGATTATAATGATAATACACCTTTATTTACCCAAGAAGTATATAAAATAAGCATTAAGGAAAATATACCTTTAAATTCCACAGTTCTGCAGGTCAGAGCAACTGATAAAGATGAAGGTGTAAATGCGCAGATTACATATTCTTTCAGTACCCTGGCAAATAACATTCTCCAGATGTTTACAATTAATCACAAGAACGGAGACATTAGAACAAAGGGACATTTAGATTATGAAATGAAAAAACACTATGAAATATCTGTACAAGCCATGGATGGAGGGGGCCTGGCTGCCCATGCCAAAGTTTTAATAGAGATATTGGATGAGAATGACAATGTTCCTGAGATAACCCTCACCTCCCTGTCTTCTCCTATTCCTGAAGACACAACACCTGGCACTGTGGTGGCACTGATTGCAGTCCGTGATAAAGACTCGAGAGAGAATGGAGAAGTTCAGTGTCAAATCATTGGAGATATTCCATTTCAATTAGTGTCATCAGCAAGTAACTTCTATAAAATTGTTACCAAAAATTCTCTGGACAGAGAAAAAATGTCATCCTATAACATCACCATTCAAGCATCTGACAAGGGTTCTCCTGGTTTGTTTTCTGTGAAAGTCGTCTATTTGGACTTGGCGGATGTTAATGACAATGCACCTATGTTTGAGAAGTTGACTTACACTGCATTTGTACCAGAAAATAATTTACCAGGAGCTTCCATATTTCATATTCAAGCGATAGATATTGACAGTGAAGAAAATGCAAAACTGACTTACTTTATAGTAAGTAATGACAAAGATCCAATATCCTTGCATGTGTCTATAAATCCAGTGACCGGAGTCATTTATGCGCAAAAATCATTTGATTACGAGCAACACAGAGAATTCAACATTCAGGTCATTGCTAAAGACAATGGTTTCCCATCACTGAACAGCAGTACAACTCTAAAAATTCATGTGGTAGATCAGAATGATAACTCACCAGTCATCATATACCCACCAAGAGACAGTGATGGTCCTGTCTTTGAGATGGTGCCTTGGTCATCTGAACAAGGTTCCTTAGTATCTAAAGTGGTCGCAGTGGATGCGGATTCTGGACACAATGCCTGGCTGTCTTATTTTTTGCAAGTTTCTGAGCCATCACTTTTTACTATTGATCAGTACACTGGGGAGATCAAAACATCAAAGGTTTTTCATGATAGAGATTCTTTAAAACATAAAATTGTGGTCATAGTAAAAGACAATGGCTACCCACCTCTGTCTGCTTCTGTGACTCTAAACCTGGTGATTGCTGATAATTTTCAACAGATAATTCCTGAAATGAACAAACATCCAAGCAAAGTGGACTCTCAGTCAAACTTACAAATGTACCTGGTAATTGCCTTGTCATTGATTACTTTTCTGTTTGTATTGACTGTGATAGTCGCTGTGGTATCCAAATGCAGAAAGTCCAAATCTTTGCCTTACTTTGGCCCTGTGGATACACATTTATATCATACTGTAGATCCCAGATTTATTTCCCAGTTTAACAATGGAACATTGCAACTGCCCTACACATACAATGTTTTTCCAACTCTGGATTCAATGGACAAGGAATTTGCTTACCTAAAATCTCAGCAGTGTGTTCCGGTTGTTCCTGTAGACAAACTCATTGATGCGGATGATTCAGGAATTAGTAATGAAAACATAAGAGACCCTATAGCTGATGACAGTCTTATTTTGCAGGTATGTTCAAACTATGATGTTTAATTAGTCTGATTTCATTAAAACAATGTTACAGATACTGTATATACTCGAGTATAAGCCGAGTTTTTCAGCAAATTTTTTTGTGCTGAAAATGCCTCCCTCGGCTTATACTCGAGTCACCTTTTTGCGCCTGATCTCCCAGATTTTGGGGACCCGCTACTGGCCAGCCGTAGGTCCCCTGGACCCCAAACTTCCATAGACTCCCATGTTAAATGGTAATTTCTCCAGTAACTTTGGGGACCTGGTACCGGCCGGCAGTAGGTCACCTGGACCCAAAACCTGGCACACATGTAGCCCCAGTTCTCCTCCACAAGTGTACAAAGTTTGCTGTCTAGGGAACCTACAGCCGGAGAGCACTGATTTTTCAATGCCGGGCACCCCTTCTATATACTCCCATGTTAAACGTAAGTCTAGTCATGGGCACAGTGAGGCATGGGCACAGTGAGGCATGCAGATGGGCACAGTGAGGCATGCATATGGACACCCTAGGCGTATACGCTAGTTAATGCGTTTTCCCATTTCTTTGTGGTAAAATTAGGTGCCTCGGCTTTTATTCGGGTCGGCTTATACTCGAGTATATATGATATGTTTGTTTTAACCACTTAAAGACCCGCCTATTGTAAATGTACGTCCTCTTTTTAAACATGGATATCTCAGTAACGGCAGCAGCTGCTGCCACAACTGAGATATCCATGTTTTCAGCGGGCGGCCGTGTAAACGATAACGGCGGTCTCCGCGAGATCGCCGTTATCGGTGGCGGGAGAGGGCCCCCCCCCTCCCGCCGCTTTTCCGCGCCCTCCGCCGCTTACCGGAGCCGTCGGTAGCGGCGGAGGAGATCCGATGCTGCCGCCTGGAGAGTGAGGACTTGAGTGAGGGCAAGATGGCCCCCACCCATCCTCATAGCTCTGCTGGGCGGAAGTGACGTCAAAACGTCAGTCCCGCCCAGCCTCTTAAAGAGACAATTTTTTTTTTGTCATTTTTTTAAATGACAAATTTTCCTTTTTTTTTTTTTTTTTTGCATTTAAGCCTAAATATGAGATCTGAGGTCTTTTTGACCCCAGATCTCATATTTAAGAGGACCTGTCATGCTTTTTTTCTATTACAAGGGATGTTTACATTCCTTGTAATAGGAATAAAAGTGATCATTTTTTTTTTTATATTTTAGTGTAAAAAATAATAAAATCAATAAAATTAAATAAGAAAACAAAACAAAATTTTTTTTAAAGCGCCCCGTCCTGACGAGCTCGCGCGCAGAAGCGAACGCATACGCGAGTAGCGCCCACATATGAAAACGGTGTTCAAATCACACAAGTGAGGTATCGCCGCGATCGTTAGAGCGAGAGCAATAATTATAGCCCTAGAGCTACTCTGTAGCTCAAAAAATGCAACTTTTAGAATTTTTTAAACGTCGCCTATCTAGATTTTTAAGGGTAAAAGTTTGACGCCATGCCACGAGCGGGCGCAATTTTAAAGCGTGACATGTTGGGTATCATTTTACTCGGCGTAACATTATCTTTCACAATATATAAAAAAATTGGGCCAAATTTATTGTTGTCTTATTTTTTAATTCAAAAAAGTGAATTTTTTCCAAAAAAAAGTGCGCTTGTAAGACTGCTGTAATACGGTGTGACAAAAAGTATTGCGATGACCGCCATTTTATTCTCTAGGGTGTTAGAAAAAAAAATATATAATGTTTGGGGGTTTTAAGTAATTTTCTAGCAGAAAAAACTGTTTAAGTCTTGCAAACACCAAATCTGAAAAACACCTGAGGTCTTTAAGTGGTTAAAGGCTATGTTGACCCATAAAGTGTTGACAAATCAGATGAGGTTTGTAATGATTTTACATTTTCTGTTATTTTGTTTTATTGATTTTGTAAAATTATAGTTACCAAAAATTCTCTTGATAATAGCAAGCTGTTTTATACACTAGAGATTGTAGGCCAGATTATTACCAGACCATCAGCAGACCAGCACTGAGGCTGCGTTCACACCTGACGGTAGCATCTTTGAGCATTTTTTCAGTGTTGTTTTGTGCATTTTTATGCGTGACTTGCATGTTTCTATGCAGCATTGGCATTTTTGTATTGGCCAATAGAGAGAACTATCATCTGTTGCATCATTTGTTGGTAGGTATTTCAGCTTTTTTAGCTTTTCCATTGGCTTTATATTTCTTTTTTTAATTATTAGTTTTCATTCATTATAGTTTTTTTTCCATTAGGGTAAGGGGTTAGAGTTAAGGTTAGGTTAGGTTTAGGATTAGGAGTTGGGGGTTAGGGTTAATATTAGGGGTTAGGGTTTCAAATACCTTGGTTGGAGGCCAAGTCGATGAGAGGGCTTCCCTTGTGGCTCTGGTCCGAGCACCCCTGAATGTGGTGACAGAGGTACAAGGCTCAAAGAAGCACGGGTACCAGTAGCTTAATTGCAGGTGACTGTCACAGTCAGGGACGTAATCAAGGTGAGCCAGGGTCATCCATGGTAAGACAGCAGGGTAGCCAGGAGGCACCTACGTGTCAGTGCACACTGGATATTAGCCTGAGCTCGTCTGTATGCTGGTGCACGTGCATGAGCATTAACTGTATGGGAATAAGAAGTATCTGCAGAAGAAATAGCATTAGCTGCAGAAGAATTTGCATTAGATCTATGAGAATTAGTATGAGCTGAACTATCTTCCTGATATAGGGTTATTTATTTATTTGTTTATTTATTTATTTATTTATTTATTTATTGTTAGGGTTAGGGTGTTAATACTACTACTACTACTACTACTACTACTACTACTACTACTACTAATAATAATAATAATAATAATAATAATAATAATAATAATAATAATAATAAATAAATAAATATTAAATAAATACACAAATAAATAAATACAATATTAATTAAATAACAAATAAATTCAAAAAATAATACTAAGTAATATTAAATAAATAATTAACCCCTAACTCTTAAAAAATAAAATAATAATAATAATAATAATAATAATAATAATAATAATAATAATAATAATAATAAATAAATAACTAAACACCCTTACTCTAACAAATAAAAGATAAATTATTATTATTATTATTATTATTATTATTATTATTATTATTATTATTATTATTATTATTATTATTTTTATTAATAATAATAATAATAATAATAATAATAATAATAATAATAATGTATTTGTTTTGTTTGGGTGTTTATTTATTATTATTATTTATGCATTATTACATATTATTAATTTATTTTATTTATTTATGATGACTTTTAGCTATTTGTGTATTTAGTTTACATTTATTTATTCATATATTATTACTATTTTATTGCGAATGGAACATTTTTATTAATGTCTATGGGAATAAAAACATGCCAAAAAATGCTCAAATCTGCCCGATTCAAGCTACAAATAAAGCTCCAGAACTTTTTTGAGTTTCGGGCGTTTAGCTTCAGGCAACTTGGAGTAGAAAATACTCCATAGAAAATAATTAATTTTGTTAACCTCCAGCATTTTAAAGCTTTGAGCTTCAAGCTACACAACTCTGAGGTGTGAATGGGGCCTAGTGTATCCCATATCTATTTTAGTTTTCTAGCATTGTGCAGGAGACCAAACTCCCTAGGAAAATAAATAGCCATAACCTACGATGTAATCGCATTGCTCAGAAAAACATATCAACATAAAGAACAATGCTTTCCTGTATGGCTTCTTTAGGTTATAGTGTCACAACACTAGTGATTCACTGTAGTAATTAAATACATTATATTATGTACACTTAGACAAAGATTTTATGTTTATGGAAAAATTATTTAAAATTTAAATAAACCTTCTTATCCGTTTTAGCTAAGGAAGCTGTCATTTTAGCCTCTGCATGATCTGCAGTTACCTGTACATGTGATCAGCTACGACACCAACCATTTCATGGCTTGACAGTTGGGTTGAGAGAGTTAATAAGCACACTAGAAACTATAGCAGTTATAATTCACGGCATGCCTTGAATGTAACTGACTTAGAAAACAGGTGAATCAATGGGATTACGTCTGCTTTAAAATTGTTATTCTAAATGTGTAACCATTAAATCTATGTGGCCAGGGTTCTGCACAAGAGTGTTGATGGGAAAGTTAGTTTGTTCAACAACATTTACAATAAATTAGATGTTTAAAAGGAACACATATACAATTTTTTTTTTATCATTTCTGAAAATATAGCCTTAAAGTGGTTGTAAAGCTTAATTTTTTTTTTTTTTTTAAATAACAAACATGTCATACTTACCTCCACTATGCAGCTTGTTTTTCATTGAGTGGCCCTGATCCTCCACTTCAGGGGTTCCCCAGCAGCTCTCGCGGCTCCTCCCCACATCAGATAACCCCCTAGGAGAAGCGCTCTCCAGGGGGGGGTTACCATACGGGCACGCTCCCGAGTCCAGCATTTGCGTCCATAGACATGAATGCCGGACTCACCCCTGTTATTGGATTTGATTGACAGCACAGGGAGCCAATGGCTGTGTTGCTATCAATCTATCCAATCAAGAGCCGGGACCCCATGCAGAGAGGGACAGCGCGTGAATTCCAGGGCTCAGGTAAGTAAAATGGGGGGGGGGGCTGGGGAGCCAGTGACTGACAAAAGTTTTTTCACCTTAATGCATGGTGAAGGTGAAAAAACACAAGGGTTTACAACTCCTTTAAAGAATAATTGGTCTTTTTTTCATAAAGGGTTCTTATTTTTAGTTGCTAATTCCTAAAGTGGTATTATACCCAAAAGCGAACATTTATTATATTGCAGCTTACCAATTCTAATGCCACGACCGGTTTTCCTGGCAGGAAAACTGCCATGTCAGCTTTTCGCCAGGAAAAACGGGCGTGTGTATGCTCAATCACAGTTTTTCCGGAAGGAAAACTGCGGGAAAAAAATAGAGAACTTGTTCTCTATTTTTCCGTCAGGCAAAAATCCTGCCGAGAAAACCGGTCGTCTGTATTAGATGTAATGGCTGTATTCGTTTTAATTATTAGACTTTTTTTAATTTTCATCTGTTGATCCAGCCAGTAAATCTGTTGTTTTCCAAAAGGACAAGCTCACCAGCAGAATATATCAGTTACAGAGATGGGACCAGCCATTTAACACTGGCAGGGATACTTACAATGGTCAGATTATATTTATGTATGTAACACCTTTATCCCAAAACTACTTATAAAGTAGTAGCTGGAGTCTGGAACTGTAGCTTGCTCACATAATTTGTAATAAAAACATCTTTGCCATGCTGAAGCTTCCCCCCAACCACTTTGCATATAATTGTATATATACTGTGATTCTGTACTTGCCAAATATGTTGCAGAAATCTCCCTCCACTGAGTCTGGCTGCATCCATTTTAACTGTGGGCAGCTGAAGCTGCTGCCTGTTCACTTCCTGGATTTTTACACAGAAACACAGAGGCACACCTCCAGCTCTGCATGCCTGCAGCTCTGATTGGTCATCTTATGACTCCCCCCCTCCCTTCCTGGCAAACTCTCACAAGAGTGAGAGAGAGCTGTGCATGATGTCATAGCCTAGGCTTTTTACCAGAGAAGGAAGTGGGCTGGCAGGAAAAAAAAAAGTTTTAGTATCGATAGTTAATGCGGATTTTCCATCAAAAAAAATTAAATACTTCATTAATGTGCATATAATACCTACAAAAAAATGAAAAAAACTTTTTTTTACTCACCTGGAAATATCTGTTGCTATGTGGTCCCACAAAATCTGCCTTTTGAATCACCTGGGATTGTGTCGTCATCTCCCTCGGCTCCACAGCTCGCTACTGCTCATGAGAAATATGTGTCATCATTTCCCAGGATGCTGTGTGTTTCCCCTAGGGCTAGAATCGTGATTCATTGAAGATTTTGGCGCCATTTTCAGTATTGGAATATAACAGACAGTTTATAAAACATTGGCGATGCTGTCTTCTCTCCCATCACTACTATAGCTATGACAGCTTCTTACACTGTTTGTGTTTGCATCGTTGCCATTACAACCGGGCGGGCACTTCCGCCTCCGCTGCACGTTGTGATGGCAACCAGAGAGGTTGACGGCACGGCACTGCCTTTACAACGCGCATACACGGGAATAGGGCGGGATGGGCGGTGCATGATGGTCACCGCTCTTTATCGCTTTACAGGAAGTAAGGGCCAGATTCACGTACACTAGCGGCAGCGTAACGTATCCCGTTTACGTTACACCGCCGCAAGTTTTCAGCGTAAGTGCCTGATTCACAAAGCAATTACCTGTAAACTTGCGGCGGTGTATCATAAACACGTCCGGCGCAAGCCCGCCCAATTCAAATGGGGCGTGTACCATTTAAATTAGGCGCGCTCCCGCGCCGGACGTACTGCGCATGCTCCGTTAGGAAATTCCCGCCGTGCTTTGCGCGAAGTGACGTCATTTTTATGAACGGCGACGTGCGTAACGTACTTTCGTATTCCCGGACGTCTTACGCAAAAAAAAAAAAAAATGAAATTCGAAGCGGGAACGACGGCCATACTTTAACATGGCTCGTGTAAAGTTAAGGCAGGTAAAACGAGGCTTAACTTTGCGACGGGAAAAAATTACTAGCGACGACGTAACAAAAGCGAAAACCGTTGTGGATCGCCGTAAATGCTCATTAGCATACCCGATGCATACCCAGCCTAATATCCGAAGGCGTACGAAGCCGTAAGCCTGTCAGATCTTAGCCAAAAGCCGTCGTATCTTGTTTGTGAATCACAAATAACGATACGACGCGGCAAATTTGAATATACGCCGGAGTATCAGTAGATACTCCGGCGTATCTCGTCTGTGAATCTTGCCCTAAGTGCTTGTGGGCTTCACATGCCCACAAGAAAAATGGGAACGCCGTCAACGTTTTTTTAACAGTTACTTTACACAAGAACTACAGAGAACGGCAGTGGATAGTAATAGTAAGTTAACTTACTTAAACAATCCAATTGCCTCATGAAAGTAAATTGCACAATGTGGTTGGAACTCCGCTTTAAAACAAGGGCAAAAGATTTAATAGATGGAAAGATGAATAAATGACTGAAGGCCCGCTCTAAATCTGTTAGCATATCTAACACTCCCCCCGCTCAAGAGACAAAAAGGTTCTATGTGCCACACATCACCGCAAAGGCCCTGTGGATATGTGGAATTACCGCCTCAGCCCAGGCTTCAACCAAGCTACGCCCTCACTCCCCTCTCCCAGACTAACAATACTGCTATCCAAAAGTACAGCTTGTGCTCATTCACCCAGAGTGGGGGCACTCTAATGCAGGAGGTGTATTACTGGCCAAAACACCAGGTGAAAACAGAGAGGGAAAAGCAGAGGGAAAAAAGAAAACTAATGCAGCCATCTAATAATTGGTAAGATGCAATATATGTTTTTGATTTTGGGTTTAATACTGCTTTAAGAACAACCAATCACAGTTGCTGAAGGCCAGTACATTTTTAATGCTTGCTATGAGTTAATCTACATAAGAATTAGCACTTAAACTGGAAGTTCTGCCATTTTATTTTCAGTAGCAAAGAATATTCATGTAGAGGGGATGGGTTAGAACACCTACCAAGTTTTATTTTTAGCCTGTGTCTGCCTTTGCTGACTTTTTCTCACGTTTTGTCATTGTGAAAAAGTTTTTTTTTTTTGCTATCTGTGTCCTGTCCCAATGACCACAGAAAACAGAGATTTTCTCAGGACACAAAGCAAATAAAATCCATCAGAGACTTGGATGTAAAGGTTGATAAGTATAACTAAGAAACCTTTGCTGCTTGGCTAAAAATGGAATGAATAATAGTAGCCATAATATTGTACAGCTGTACACCAAACTTGTATTATATTGCTGCTTATCTCGCTGGGTGGTTCTCTAAAATGTCCGGACACTAACACATGTGAGATTAGTCATTCTATTATAGAGCCTGCATGTGACCATAGAAAAACTTCCACCCTCTGCAACTTAGCAAGCAACAAAGAGAACATAATTAGACATTATGAATGTGATTTATGTAGTAAACATAAATGTGAGCTAGTTGAATTTACTTGTATATTTAAACATCACTTTGCATAGTTGCTGGTTAATCCACTTTCTGTAATATTCGAATTGTTCATGCCCCATCCCATTTTTTTACCAGATTAGTCCTCTTCTCTCCATTCAAGTGTTCCTTGGTGAACCTATATCCTGGATTGCGATACTGGCTTAGGGGTGACACGGTCATGTAGATTCTGGGCTGCCTTAAACATTTTAACCCCCTTCCTACCCAAGTTAATTTTAAGCTTTCAGCAATGTCACACTTTAAATGACACTTTGAATGACAATTGCGCGGTCATGCAACACTGTACTCAAACTAACTTTTTCTCATTGTGTTCACATAAATATAGTTTTCTTATTTTGTTTGTTTTTTCGCTAAATAAATGAAAAAAGACCTAAAATTTGGAAAACATGTTTTTCTTTATTTCTGTTATAAAATGTTGCAAATAAATCAAAAAAAATAAATCATCTTTCTTCATGAAGTTAGGCCAAAATGTATTTGTCTGTAGGAAAGTTATAAAGTCTGTGAACTATGGTATATATCTGAAAATTGATCAATCCTGATGTACTGACTGCCTATCTCATTTCTTGAGGCCCAAAAATGTCAGGAAAGTACAAATACCCCCAAATGACCCCTATTTGGAAAGTACACAGTCCAATGTATTTAGTAAGAGGCATGGCAAGTTTTTTGAAGTTGTCATTTTTTTGTCCTAAGTTTTTGGAAAATTAAGAAATATATATATATATTTTTTTACTTTGTATTATATTAATTCTTCTTTTTTTTTTTTTTACAATATTTTTTAAAACATTTTGACAAGAGCCATATAATGTTACCATAGTAACATTGTACTACTATGGGGAAGGGATTTTACTTTACACAATATGTCTTTAACCCCTTAACGCCCGCCGCACGACTATTTACGTCCACAGAATGGCACGTACAGGCAGAAGGACGTATATATACCTCCCTGCCTTCTAGCGGGTGGGGTGTCCGATCGGGACCCCCCCCCGCTGCGTGCGGCGGGCGGATTCCCTCGGGGAGCGATTCGGGACGACCGCGCGGCTATTCGTTTATAGCCGCTCCATCGCGATCGCTCCCCGGAGCTGAAGAACGGGGAGAGCCGTATGTAAACACGGCTTCCCCGTGCTTCACTTTGGCGGCGTATCGATCGAGTGATCCTTTTTATAAGGAAGACTCGATCGATGACGTCAGTCCTACAGCCACACCCCCCTACAGTTGTAAACACACACTAGGTGAACCCTAACTCCTACAGCGCCCCCTGTGGTTAACTCCCAAACTGCAACTGTCATTTTCACAATAAACAATGCAATTTAAATGCATTTTTTGCTGTGAAAATGACAATGGTCCCAAAAATGGGTCAAAATTGTCCGAAGTGTCCGCCATAATGTCGCAGTCACAAAAAAAATCGCTGATCGCCGCCAATAGTAGTAAAAAAATAATAATTAATAAAAATGCAATAAAACTATCCCCTATTTTGTAAACGATATAAATTTGGCGCTTATTGCGATTTTTTTTTACCAAAAATAGGTAGAAGAATACTTATCGGCCTAAACTGAGGGAAAAAAAATGTTATATGTTTTTGGGGGATATTTATACCACCAAAAGAAAGCTCTATTTGTGGGGAAAAAAGGACGCCAATTTTGTTTGGGAGCCACGTCGCACGACCGCGCAATTGTCTGTTAAAGCGACGCAGTGCCGAATCGCAAAACCTGGCCTGGGCATTTAGCTGCCTAAAGGTCCGGGGCTTAAGTGGATAATTAGCAGTGCATTACATTGCTTTATGCAAGCATTTTACTGAATGAAATTGATTCATTTAGTTTCTTTTGTTGTGATTAGCTGTGATTGGTCAGAGCTAATCACATGGTAAAGATGGGCTGTGATGTAATCACACTGACCAATCACAGCTAGCAACACAATTGTATACAATGGATGGCTTGGAAAAAAGCCATCCATTGTATACAACTGTCGTGTGACCTGCTGTGATTGGTTACCATGGTCACATGGTACTGGCAACACGCCAGCACAGTGATCAGTCATCGCCTGTGTCTGGTGGAGGCAGCCGGTGACAGATCATACCGCTGAGTGGCCCCATGGCCCTGAGGCCACGCGTGGGCCACAATCCAGGCAAATGTCATATGACACCTGCCGTATCGACAACAGGTTCCCACCGGCATCATTCCCCAATAGGCTGGGCGGGAACCGGTGAAAGAAGAATTCCAGGTATTCATTTTTTTTATATATAGTTACATGGGTCAAGCTTGGAATTATGTAAATACCATACTTGCCCAATGCCCCTGGAAGCTGGAAATGACTGAAGTAGACACCACTACTCCAGTAATCCCCACTTGCTTCCGGGTCCCATGCTGAACATCCAACTTGCTGTTTACTGAATACAGGAGGTCAGTTGTTTAATTAGGGTACCATTCAGAGAATGATTTGCGTTTTCTGAATGAATTCAAAGTGTTATCTGATTGGACAAGGCAGAGAGGTGAGGCAGTGACATCACACTCTTAACCTTCTTTAATCAGAGAATGATATGCATTCCTTAAGAAAATGCAAAGCATTCTCTGAATGACAGCCATGCTGAGTAGTCGACTTTCTGTTGAGCACAGGACCTGGGAGTAAGTGGAAATCACTATAGTAGTGGTGTCTACTTCAGTGATTTACGGCTTCCATAGACATTGGCCAGGTACGGTATATACTGTACATAGTTACATTGGTCGAAGTTGGGCCAGTGTAACTATGTATAAAATATCCATACCCGGAAATCATCTTTAAAGGACAAGTCCAGCCAAAGCTTGTTTGGCTGGGCTTCTCATATGGGTCACCGGAGTGCAGTTTGTTTTCGCACTCCTGTAACCTGTTTTCAGCAGAGAGGGGACTGAAGTTTGCTCTCTGCGAGCAGCTGAGAGTCTGAGATGGCCACTCCCCGCCCCTCCACAGCTCAGTGCTCCAGTGAGCAGGGAGGAGCAGAGTGGAAAGCTGCTGATTGACAGTCAGCAGCTCTCTGCTCGGGGAGCTGTGAGAACCGAGCCATTGGTGATGTTTGATTGCTCGGTTCTCAGTGTAGAGGCGCCGGGGGACAGATGCAGCATCGGACCAATGCTACATCCACCTAGGTAAGTATAATGGAGGAAACAAACATACTTTTTTTTAACTTATGTTTGACATAGATCAGCCCTTTCTGCAGTCTCTTACTGTGTGGCAAAGTTATAATAATGGTCACGAAGAAGAATGAAAAAATACTTCCTCCTACCTGCAGCTGATGACATAATAGTATGCAGGAAAAGTCATTTGACAGAAGCTCCAGGACAGCTTTTTACTCTTTTTTCATATATATATATATATACTGTATAGTCACTAAAAGGTTAGGAAGCTCAGTTTATTAAACCCATTTTATTCTGGTATACCTAGGGAGGCATCAGTAATTTAGGATTAAGCTCCTTCTTTTCATATAGCAAGTCCTAGCTTGAGCCAATAAGAGCACAAACGGAAAAAAGATTGCATATTTTGTTCAAAAAGTTATTATTTTATTGCTGTTAACTCTTGTGACTCACTCCTCCTAACCTTCTCCTGTAATCCACTTTTCCTAACCTTGTCTTGTGACCTATTTAACCCTTATCTTCTCCTTTGAGCCACTCTCCCTAACCATATGCCATTTTTTGAAGATGAAATCTGGAAAAACCTAATGGGCTTCATATTTATTGAACCTACTATATATAAACATGAAAACAAATACTGAGTAGTTGTAGTTGTGCTCTCTTGCCTAATTTGACAGTTATTTTCACCGTATTTTTGCTAAACAAATAGCATACACTGTATACACAATACATTTTAAATGTCTTTGATTTACCAAAAGATCAGGATGTATTTATCAAGAAAAAATAATCTAGCACATACCAAAGTTCAGTTCACATAAAAAATATGGGCACTATAGCAATTGTTTTGACATTAAACTGACTTTATTTGCTTAAACTATGAACCAACCATTATCTCAATCTTAGGCCAAAAGGCTTTCAGAATAATATAAGTGTGTTTCATGAGGTACACTTGTTTTGCTTTCTGTTTTTTTTTTTTTTAAGAGTATTAGAAAATCATATTACTGAACACTAAAGGAGTTCATTAAAAATCAGTTTTAGTATGGGAACTGATGATGTTCGTGTGAAAGGTTCTAAAATCGTAACCTGTATTTATGAAAGTAACTCTAAAATGTTGTAGTTCCCCAATTACACCTCAGAGCGCCGCTGTTTAACCAATAAGGGAAGGATGTGAGAGATGCATGCCTCTATGAGACAGGCAGTACAACTGCAATAGTAGATATAGAGCATTTCTGCATGAGATGGGAGTGCTTCAGGTCTAACAAAGAAGAAGATATTCTGGAATTTGAATTCAATTAAGGATTGTACATTCTACAAGGAATTTCCTCTTATATATTCCCAGCAATAGAAGGAATGGCTGTCTTGAAAATGCATCAACAACAATCACCCCTGGAAATCAGATGGCAAGTAGTGATTTCATTATTTTCCTGGTTGTGTCATTCAGTCTCTGCTCAGATTCATTATTCCATTGTAGAAGAAATGAGGAAAGGTTCTGTTGTTGGTGATTTAGTGAAAGATCTTGGAATGAATGTGAAGGATATCACAGCAAGAAAACTCCGTTTGGTGTCTGATGTTTCTGAAAAATATTTCAGTGTCAATCTGGAGAATGGAGACCTTTTTATTGCAGAGAGGATAGACAGAGAGACACTGTGTGGGGCTGCAGCTGATTGTGTCCTGACCTTTGATGCTGTGGCTGAGAATCCTTTAAATGTCTTTAATGTTGGGATTGAAATTCGAGATATAAATGACAATCAACCAACATTTCTCGATGAAACAATTAGATTGGAAATAAGTGAATCTGCTTCACCAGGAGCAAAGTTTGCTTTGCAGAAAGCTGAGGATTTGGATATAGGAATTAATACACTGAGAAGCTACAAGCTGAGTCCAAATGAGCACTTTGCCTTGGGAGAAAGGATCAGCTCTGATGGCAGTATATTTCCTGAACTGGTTCTAGAAAAGCCTCTAGACCGAGAGACACAAAATTACCATGAACTGATTCTATCAGCTTTCGATGGAGGAAATCCTGTACAGACAGGCACAGCAATAATAAGGATTACCATCACTGATTTTAATGATAATACACCTATATTTACCCAAGAAGTATATAAAATAAGCATTAAGGAAAATATACCTTTAAATTCTACAGTTCTGCAGATCAGGGCAACTGATGAGGATGGAGGTGTAAATGCACAGATCACATATTCCTTTAATACCCGGGCAAATAACATTCTCCAGATGTTTACAATTAATCACAAGAACGGAGATATTAAAACAAAGGGACATTTAGATTATGAAATGAAAAAACACTATGAAATATCTGTAAAAGCCATGGATGGAGGGGGCCTGGCTGCCCATGCCAAAGTTTTAATAGAGATATTGGATGAGAATGACAATGTTCCTGAGATAACCCTCACCTCCCTGTCTTCTCCTATTCCTGAAAACACAACACCTGGAACTGTGGTGGCACTGATTGCAGTTCGTGATAAAGACTCAGGAGTAAATGGAGAAGTTCAATGTCAAATCATTGGGGATATTCCATTTCAATTAATTTCATCAGCAAGTAACTTTTACAAAATTGTTACCAAAGATTCTCTGGACAGAGAAAAATTATCATCCTATAACATCACCATTCAAGCATCTGACAAGGGTTCTCCTGGTTTGTCTTCAGTGAAAGTCGTCTATTTGGACTTGGCGGATGTTAACGACAACGCACCTATTTTTGAGAAGTTGACTTACACTGCATTTGTACCAGAAAATAATTTGCCAGGAGCTTCCATATTTCATATTCAAGCTAAAGATATTGACAGTGAAGAAAATGCAAAACTGACTTACTTTATAGTAAGTAATGACAAAGATCCAATAGCCTTGCTTGTATCCATAAATCCAGTGACCGGAGTCATTTATGCACAAAAATCATTTGATTATGAGCAACACAGAGAATTCAACATTCAGGTAATTGCTAAAGACAATGGTTTCCCATCACTGAACAGCAGCACAACTCTAAACATTCGTGTGGTAGACCAGAATGATAACTCACCAGTCATCCTATACCCACCAAGAGACAATGATGGTCCTGTCTTTGAGATGGTGCCTTGGTCATCTGAACAAGGTTCCTTAGTATCTAAGGTGGTCGCAGTGGATGCGGATTCTGGACACAATGCCTGGTTGTCTTATTTTTTGCAAGCTTCTGAGCCATCACTTTTTACTATTGATCAGCACACTGGGGAGATCAAAACATCAAAGGTTTTTCATGATGGAGATTCTTTAAAACATAAAGTTGTGGTCATAGTAAAAGACAATGGCTCCCCACCCCTGTCTGCTTATGTGACTCTAAACCTGGTGATTGCTGATAATTTCCAGCAAATAATTCCTGAAATGAACAAACAGCCAAGCAAACTGGACTCTCAGTCAAACTTACAAATGTACCTGGTAATTGCCTTGTCATTGATTACTTTTCTGTTTGTATTGACTGTGATAGTCGCTGTGGTCTCCAAATGCAAAGAGCCCAAATCTTTGCCTTACTTTGGCCCTGTGGATACACAATTATATCATACGGTAGATCCCAGATTTATTTCCCAGTTTAACAATGGAACATTGCAACTGCCCTACACATACAATGTTTGTCCAACTCTGGATTCAATGGACAAGGAATTTTCTTTCCTAAAATCTCAGCAGTGTGTTCCGGTTGTTCCTGTAGACAAACTCATTGATGCGGATGATTCAGGTTTTGGTAATGAAAACAAAAGAGACCCTATAGCTGATGACAATCTTATTTTACAGGTATGATCAAACTCTGATATTTAATTAGTCTGCATTCTTTAATTTTGTTATATAGGCTGTGTTGACCCATACAGTGTTTGCAAATCAGAGGATGATTTTGTAAAATAATAATTACCATAAATTCTCTTGATAATAGCAAGCCTTGAATGTAACTGACTTAGAAAAAGGTGAATCGGTGAGATTAATTCTGCTTAAAAAAAATTCAATGTGGCCAGGGTTCTGCACATGAGTGTGTATATGAAAGTTTGCCCTTCAACTAAATTTACAATAAATGAGATGTTTAAAAGGAACATATTTACAAAATGTTTTTTTTTTTTTTTCATTTCTGAAAATATAGTGTTAAAGAATAATTGGTCTTTTTTCATAAAGGGTTCTTAATTTTAGTCGCTAATTCCTAAAGTGGTATTAAACCCAAAAGCAAACATTTATTATATTGCAGATTACCAATTCTTAGATGTAATGGCTGTATTATTTTTCTTTTTTTAGACTTGTTTTCCAGTAACCAGTAAATCTGTTGTTTTTCAAAAGGATAAGCTCTCCAGCAGAATGTATTAGTTACAGCGATAGTAATTTAAAACTGGCAGTGATGCTTACAATGATCAGATTATATTTATGTATGTAAAACCTTGATCTGAAAACTGCTTATAAAATATTAGCATTGGTCCGATGAGTCCCCTTCCGGCACGAAAACTAAGAATCGGCCGATCTAGCACCACCGATCGCTCGGTTCTCACAGTTTCCCGAGCAGAAAACTTGTGACTGTCAGTCACCGCTCTCTGCTCTGCCCCTCCTCATTTACAGGAGTGCTGGGCTGTGAAGGGGGAGGATCGGCTGGCTCAGGCTCTCAGTGGCTCACTGAGAGCCTGAGCCAAGTGTCGGTCCAGGCATGTTGGCAGAGCCCGACATCATTATCGCAAACTTTCCCAAGCCTGGACAAGCTCTGTGATGTCAACCGACGGGGCTTTAGTCCAGCTGTCTGCTGAAAATGGATCAGAGGAGTGCAGTTTGTTCTTTGAGCTTTAGCTGTACTTTTTTAAATATGTTAGCGTATCAAACACTCCCCTCCCCCAAGAGACAAAAAGGTCCTATGCACCACACACCACTGCAAGACCCTGTGGATATGTGAAATGACAGCCTCAGCCCAGGCTCTAGCCAAGCCACATCCCCACTCCTCTCCCCCAGAATGACAATACTGATGTCCAAAGTTACTGCATATGCTCATTCACCCAGAGTGGGGGACTCTAATACATGAGGTGTGTTCCTTTCCAGATCACCAGGTAAAAACAGAGGGGGGAAAAGCAGAAAAAAATAATTCTACTGCAGCCACCACATCTAATGATTGGTAAGCTGCAATATTCATTTTTGGTTTGGGGTTTAATACCACTTAAAGAACAACCAATCACAATTCCTGTAAGTCAGTGCATTTTTATTGCTTGCTATGAGTTAATCTACATAAGAATTAGCATTTAAACTGGAATTTCTGCCATTTTATTTTCAATAGTGAAATATATTAATGTAGAGGGGATGGGTTAGAACCCCTCCCAGGTTGTATTTGTAGCCTGTGTCTGCCTTTGCTGACTATTTCTCACTTTTTGTCATGGTGAAAAAGTGATCTTATTGCCCTCTGTGTCTTGTTCCAATGACCACAGAAAGAAGACATTTTCTTATGACACAGATGGCAAAACAAATCTGTCAGAGACCTGGATGTAAAGGTTGATACGTATAACTAAGGAGGCGGAACCTTTGCTGCTTGTCTAAGAATTTACATTTCAATGAATAATAGTAGTCATAATATTGTACAGCTGTAGCACTGTTTAAATATATGCATTAAACACACCAAACTTTTATATTAGTGCTTATCTCTCTGGGTACACAAGGGGGTTCTCTAAAATGTCCAAACACTAACACATGTGAGATTAGTCATTCTCTAATAGAGCCTGCATGTGGCCACAGATAAACTTCCACCCTATGCAACTTAGCAAGCAACAAAGAGCATAATGAGGCATTATGAAGGTGATTTATGTAGTAAGCATAAATGTAAGCTATTTGAACTCTAGTGATTTTACTTGTATATTTGAATATAATTTTCACTTTCTGCAATTTTCTAATTATTAATGCCCCATCCATTCTCCTTCAGATTTTCCTACTAGGCAAGAGATTGCTCATAGGACATAGGTTACGGTAACAGGTGGTACTTAACCCCCACTCCCTCTCTCCCTCCCAATAACAACTATTCTCTTCAGGATGGAACCATCTTTGTTAAGGCGTCCTCCTTGGTAAACCTCTATATCCTGGATTGTGATACTGGCTCAGGAATGACGCAGTCATGTCGATTTTGGCCGGTCTTAAAATAGAATTCCAGGTATGAATAATTTGTACATGGTTTCATAGGTCTAGCTTGGACTAATGTAACTATGTATATACCATACAGGGCCAATGGCCATGGAAGCTGGAAATTACTACCTGCTGCTCACTGAACACAGAAGATCTGTTGTTTAACTAGGGCACCATTCAGAGGACAAGACAGAGAGGCGACATCACACTCCTTCTCCACCTTCTCCAATCAGAGAATGCTATGCATTCATTAAGAAAATGCAAAGCATTCTCTGAATGACACCTATGCTGAGAAGTTGACTTACTGTGTACACAATGCCGTAGGCCACCTGTTCGGCAAGGGACCCAGAAGCAAGTGGAGATAACCATAGTAGAGGTGTCTACTTTAGTGATTTCCAGCTTCCAGTGACATCGGCCAGGTGTTGTACATACATAGTTACATTGGTCCAAGTTGGGCCAGTGTTACTATGTATGAAATATCCAAAACTGGATGTCGTCTTTAACTAATGTTTGACTCACATCAGCCCTTTCGGCAGTCTCTTACCTTAGGTAGGCAAACTCATTTGACAGGTGCTCCAGGACAGCTTTTTACTGATACAAGTTAGGGCCTTTGTTCAAAGTTAATAATGTTGCTGTATATTGAGATATGCCACCAATGTATTCATGTAGACTTGTATAGCTTGGTATCTTCATATAGCACATATCAATTCCTAGCTTGAGTTAATAAGAGCAAAAATGGAAAAAAGATTGCATATTTTGTTAAAAAAAAAACATTTTTTTTCTTTGCTGTTAGCAATTTTAGCCTAGGTTTTTAAAGTGGATGTAAACCCTCCATATACCCAGTGAAGTGAACAGCCTCCAATGATACACGGGGATGAAACAAATCTCCCTACATAAGTTTTACATGTATATCTGCTGTCTTCAGCTTTATATACTGTTTAGAAAGTGCACAACCTGTAAGAATTTTCTCTTCCTGTTCCAGCAGGGGGAGGGGAGTCTTGCCATACACTGTAAGACAGCTGATTGGAGGAAAGGTATACACCCCCTCTCCTCATAGGGAGAGACTTGAAGACCTGTGTTGTGAATTGACCAGCTGTTTGCTAATCTATTTATAGCACCCGCTCTGACACAAATTTCAGGCTGGTTTTATCACGTGTCAGATAATGTGTCAGAAGTTATAATGCTGGTAACAGAAGAACAGAGAAGGAGACAGCCACGGGACTTAGTGCTTGGAAGAGAGATAAAAAAACACTGCAGATATATGTGCCCAGTGTTTGTGTTTGTATAATAATTACATATAATAATACAATAATGTATATTGACAGTAAAATAAACATATCAGCATTTTTTGGTTTCTTTTTAGGAAACTATGCACTATAAATGACTTTTTCCTAACCTTGCCTTGTATCCCACTGGCTCTGACCTTGTCCTATGACCCACTAACACCAAGCTTATATTGTGACTGACTCAGCCCAACCCTGGCCTGTAACCCAATCCCCCTAACGCTACTCCAAACCTTCTGTCATTACCCACTTTCCTCATGTGATCCACCCACCTTGATTCTCTTGTGACTTACTCCTAACCTTCTCCTGTAATCCACTTTCTCCAGCCTTGTCTTGTGACCTATTCACCCCTTATCTTCTTCTTTGAGTCACTTTCCCTAACCTTACCCTATTTGTTGAACAAGAGATCTGGAAAAACCTAATGAGCTTCTTATTTATCGAACCTACTATTTATAAACATAAAAAAAAAAATTACTGAGTAGTTGTAGTTGTGCTCTCTTGCTTAATTTGACAGTTATTTTCACCGTATTTTTGCTAAACAAATAGCATACACTGTATACACAATACATTTTAAATGTCTTTGATTTACCAAAAGATCATGATGTATTTATCAAGAAAAAATAATCTGGCACATACCAAAGTTCAGTTCACATAAAAAATATGGGCACTATAGCAATTGTTTTGACATTAAACTGACTTTATTTGCTTAAATTATGAACCAACCATTATCTCAATATTAGGCCAAACAGCTATCAGAATAATATAAGTGTGTTTCATGAGGTACACTTGTTTCTCTTTCTGTTTTTTTTTCTTTTTTCAAGAGTATTAGAAAATCATATTACTGAACACTAAAGGAGTTTATTAAAAATCAGATTTAGCGACAGAACTGGTGACGCTTGTGTGAAAGGTTCTAAAATCGTAAACCTGTATTTATGAAAGTAACTCTAAAATGTTGTAGTTCCCCAATTACACCTCAGAGCGCCGCTGTTTAACCAATAAGGGAAGGATGTGAGAGATGCATGCCTCTATGAGACAGGCAGTACAACTGCAAGAGTAGATATAGAGCATTTCTGCATGAGATGGGAGTGCTTCAGGTCTAACAAAGAAGAAGATATTCTGGAATTTTAATTCAATTAAGGATTATACATTCTACAAGGAATTTCCTCTTATATATTCCCAGCAATAGAAGGAACGGCTGTCTTGAAAATGCATCAACAACAGTCACCCCTGGAAATCAGATGGCAAGTAGTGATTTCATTATTTTCCTGGTTGTGTCATTCAGTCTCTGCTCAGATTCATTATTCCATTGTAGAAGAAATGAGGAAAGGTTCAGTTGTTGGTGATTTAGTGAAAGATCTTGGGATGAATGTGAAGGATATCACTGCAAGAAAACTCAGAATTGTGTCTTATGTTTCTGAAAAATATTTCAGTATCAATCTGGATAATGGAGACCTTTTTATTGCAGAGAGGATAGACAGAGAGACACTGTGTGGGGCTGCAGCTGATTGTGTCCTGACCTTTGATGCTGTGGCTGAGAATCCTTTAAATGTCTTTAATGTTCGGATTGAAATTCAAGATATAAATGACAATCCACCAACATTTCTTGATGAAACAATTAGATTAGAAATAAGTGAATATGCTTCACCAGGAGCAAAGTTTGCTTTGCAGAAAGCTGAGGATTTGGATATAGGAATTAATACATTGAGAATCTACAAGCTGAGTCCAAATGAGCATTTTGTCTTAGGAGAAAGGATCAGCTCTGATGGCAGTATATTTCCTGAGCTGGTTCTAGAAAAGCCTCTAGACCGAGAGACACAAAATTACCATGAACTGATTCTATCAGCTTTCGATGGAGGAAATCCTGTACAGACAGGCACAGCAATGATTAGGATTGCCATCACTGATTTTAATGATAATACACCTATATTTACCCAAGAAGTATATAAAATAAGCATTAAGGAAAATATACCTTTAAATTCCACAGTTCTGCAGGTCAGGGCAACTGATGAGGATGAAGGAGTAAATGCGCAGATTACATATTCTTTTAATACCCGGGCAAATAACATTCTCCAGATGTTTACAATTAATCACAAGAAAGGAGACATAAGAACAAAGGGACATTTAGATTATGAAATGAAAAAACACTATGAAATATCTGTAAAAGCCATGGATGGAGGGGGGCTGGCTGCCCATGCCAAAGTTTTAATAGAGATATTGGATGAGAATGACAATGTTCCTGAGATAACTCTCACCTCCCTGTCTTCTCCTATTCCTGAAGACACATTACCTGGAACTGTGGTGGCACTGATTGCAGTTCATGATAAAGACTCGGGAGAAAATGGAGAAGTTCAGTGTCAAATCATTGGGGATATTCCATTTCAATTAGTGTCATCAGCAAGTAACTTCTATAAAATTGTTACCAAAGATTCTCTGGACAGAGAAAAATTATCATCCTATAACATCACCATTCAAGCATCTGACAAGGGTTCTTCTTTTTTGTCTTCTGTGAAAGTTGTCTCTTTGGACTTGGCGGATGTTAATGACAATGCACCTATTTTTGAGAAGTTGATTTATACTGCATTTGTACCAGAAAATAATTTACCAGGAGCTTCTATATTTCATATTCAAGCTAAAGATATTGACAGTGAAGAAAATGCAAAACTGACTTACTTTATAGTAAGTAACAGTAAAGACAAAGATCCAATATCCTTGCTTGTGTCCATAAATCCAGTGACCGGAGTCATTTATGCACAAAAATCATTTGATTATGAGCAACACAGAGAATTCAACATTCAGGTCATTGCTAAAGACAATGGTTCCCCATCGCTGAACAGCAGCACAACTCTAAAAATTCATGTGGTAGACCAGAATGATAACTCACCAGTCATCCTATACCCACCAAGAGACAGTGAGGGTCCTGTCTTTGAGATGGTGCCTTGGTCATCTGAACAAGGTTCCTTAGTATCTAAAGTGGTGGCAGTGGATGCGGATTCTGGACACAATGCCTGGTTGTCTTATTTTTTGCAAGCATCTGAGCCATCACTTTTTACTATTGATCAGTACACTGGGGAGATCAAAACATCAAAGGTTTTTCATGATAGAGATTCTTTAAAACATAAAGTTGTGGTCATAGTAAAAGACAATGGCTCCCCACCCCTGTCTGCTTCTGTGACTCTAAACCTGGTGATTGCTGATAATTTTCAGCAAATAATTCCTGAAATGAACAAACAGCCAAGCAAAGTGGACTCTCAGTCAAACTTACAAATGTACCTGGTAATTGCCTTGTCATTGATTACTTTTCTGTTTGTATTGACTGTGATAGTCGCTGTGGTCTCCAAATGCAGAGAGTCCAAATCTTTGCCTTACTTTGGCCCTGTGGATACACAATTATATCATACGGTAGATCCCAGATTTATTTCACAGTTTAACAATGGAACATTGCAGCTGCCCTACACATACAATGTTTTTCCAACTCTGGATTCAATGGACAAGGAATTTGCTTACCTAAAATCTCAGCAGTGTGTTCCGGCTGTTCCTGTAGATAGACTAATTGATGCGGATGATTCAGGAATTGGTAATGAAAACATAAGAGACCCTATAGCTGATCATAATCTTATTTTACAGGTATGTAAAAACTATAATATTTAATTAGTCTGCATTCTTTAAAACAATGTTGCAGATATGTTTGTTATAAAGGCTGTGTTGACCCATACAGTATTTGCAAATCAGAGTAAATCTATAATTATTATCAATTTTCTGTTATTTTATTTCATTTTAATGATTTTGTAAAATAATAATTACCAAAAATTCTCTTGATAATAGCAAGCTGTTTCATACAATAGAGATTGTTAACTCTTGTGACCATAAGGCATCCATAGTTACTAGGCCATCAGAAGACCAGCACTCACAGTGCATCCCATAACTCTTTTAGTTTTCTAGCATTGCACAAGAGACCAAACCCCTCTAGGGATTATAAATGGGCATAGTCTATGATGTCGCATTGCTCAGAAAAACATATCAACATACAGAAAAATACTTTTCTTTATGGCTGTTTTAAGGTATAGTAGCACAACACTAGTGATTGACTGTATTTAATAAATACATTATATTATGTATACTTAACAATAGACAAATATTTTATGTTTATGGGAAAAATTATTTAAAGTGGAAATAAACTTTCCTATTATTTATAGCTAAGGAAGCTGTCATATTAGCCTCTGCATGATCTGCAGTTACCTGTACATGTGATCAGCTACGACACCAACCATTTCATGGCTTGACAGTTGGGTTGAGAGCAATATAAGCACACTAGAAACTATAGCAGTTATAATTCACGGCATGCCTTGAATGTAACTGACTTAGAAAAGAGGTGAATCAGTGGTATTAATTCTGCTTAAAAAAATTCTATGTGGCCAGGGTTCTGCACATGAGTGTTTATAGGAATGTTTGCCCTTCAACTAAATTTACAATAAATGAGATGTTTAAAAGGAACATATTTACAAAATGTTATTTTTTTTTTCATTTCTGAAAATATAGCGTTAAAGAATGATTGGTCTTTTTTCATAAATGGTTCTTATTTTTAGTTGCTAAGTGGTATTAAACCCAAAAGCAAACATTTTTTATATTGCAGTTTACCAATTCTTAGATGTAATGGCTGTATTAGTTTTATTTTTTTAGACTTGTTTTCCAGTAACCAGTAAATCTGTTGTTTTTCAAAAGGATAAGCTCTGCAGCAGAATGTATTAGTTACAGAGATAGTAATTTAAAACTGGCAGTGATGCTTACAATGATCAGATTATATTTATGTATGTAAAACCTTATCCTGAAAACTGCTTATAAAATATTAGCATCGGTCCAAAGAGTCCCCTGCCAGCACGAAAACTAAGAATCGGTTGATCTAACACCACTGATCGCTCGGTTCTCACAGTTTCCCGAGCAGAAAACTGGTGATTGTCAGTCACCGCTCTCTGCTCTGCCCCTCCTCACTCACAGGAGTGCTGGGCTGTGAAGGGGGCGGGATTATCCGGCTTAGGCTATCAGTGCCTGAGCCAGGTGTCGGTCCAGGCATGTTGGTCGGATCCCGACATCATTGTCGCAAACTTGCCAAAACCTGGACAAGCTCTGTGACGTCAGCCGACAGCTGGCTTTTTTCCAGCTGTCTGCTGAAAATGGATCACAGGAGTGCAGTTTGTTCTTTGAGCTTTGGCTGTACTTCTCCTTTAAATATGTTTGCGTATCTAACACTCCCCTCCCCCAAGAGACAAAAAGACTGACAATACTGCTGGCCAAAGTTACCGCATGTGCTCATTCACCCAGAGTGGGTGCACTCTAATGCAGGAGGTGTGTTCTTTGCCAGATCACCAGGTAAAAACAGAGGGGGCGAATAAGAAAAAAAGAATACTATTGCAGCCACCACATCTAATGATTGGTAAGCTGCAATATACATTTTTGGTTTGGAGTTTAATACTAATTTAAAAACAAGCAATCACAATTCCTGAATGTCAGTGCATTTTTATTACTTGCTATGAGTTAACCTACATAAGAATTAGCATTTCAACTGGAAGTTCTGACATTTAAGGGGCCAGATTCAGGAATAATTACAGCGGCGTAACATATCCCCTTTACGTTACTCCGCCGCAAGTTTTCGTCGTAAGTGCTTGATTCACAAAGCACTTGCGTGTAAACTTGCGGCGGTGTAGCGTAAAGCCGTCTGGCGCAAGCCCGCCTAATTCAAATGGGGCGTGTACCATTTAAATTAGGCGCGTTCCCGCGCCGAACGTTCTGCGCATGCTCTGTTAGGAAATTTCCCGCCGTGCTTTGCGTGAAATTACGGTGCCCCGACGTGTTTTGTGAACGGCGACGTGTGTTACGTCCTTTCGTATTCCCGGACGTCTTACGCAAAAAAAAAATTGAAATTCGACGCGGGAACCACGGCCATACTTTAACATATCTGGTCTAAATCTAAGCCATGAAATAGCAGGCTTAAGATTGCAACGGGAAAAACCGACTAGCGTCGACGTAAGAGAATGCGACGAACGCGCGTACCTTCGTGGATAGCCGTAAACAGCTAATTTGCATACCCGACGCGGAAAACGACGCGAACTCCACCCAGCGGTCGCCGAAGTATTGCATCCCAAGATCCGAAGGCGTACGAAGCCGTACGCCTGTCGGATCTTAGCCAAAAGCCGTTGTATCTTTGTTTGTGAATTACAAATAAAGATACAATGCGGCAAATTTGAAAGTACGCCAGAGTATCAGCAGATACTCCGGCGTACTTTTTCTGTGAATCTGCCCCTTTATTTTTAATAGTGAAAAATATTAATGAAAAAGGGGTGGGTTAGAAACCCCTGCCATGTTTCATTTGTAGCCTGTGTCTACCTTTGCTGACTATTTCTCACTATTTCCATGGTGAAAAAGTGATTGTATTGCTATCTGTGTCCTGTCCCAATGACCACAGAAAGAAAAGATTTTCTCAGGGCACAGAGAGCAAAAGAAAAATCTGTCAGAGACCTGGATGTATAAAGGTTGATATGTATAACTAAGGAACCTTTGCTGCTTGTCAAATAATTGACCATTCAATGAATAATAGTAGTCATAATATTGTACAGCTGTAGCACTGTTTAAATATATATATATATTAAACACACCAAACTTTTATTATGTTGCTGCTTATCTCACCGGGTGCACAAGAGCTGTTCTCTAAAATGTCAGAACACTGACACATGTGAGATTAGTCATTCTCTAATAGAGCCTGCATGTGACCATAGATAAACTTCCACCCTCCGCAACATAGCAAGCAACAAAGAGAACATAATTAGGCACTATGGAAGTGATTTATGTAGTAAACATAAATGTGAGCTATTTGAATTCTAGTGATTTTACTTGTATATTTGAATATCTACAGTATTTGCATAGTTGCTGGTTATTCCACTTTCTTCAATTTTAGAATTGTTCATGCCCCACCCCATCTCCTTCAGATTGTCCTACCAGGCAAGGGATTGCTCAAAGGACATAGGTTACTGTAACAGGTGGCACTTAGCCCACAACCCCCACCCTTTCCTCCCTCCCTTACAATAACAGTCCTTCTCTTTAGGATGGTACCATCTTTGATAAGGTGTCGTCCTTGGTGAGACTCTATATCCTGGATTGTGATACTGGCTCAGGGATGACACAGTCATGTAGATTCTGGCCTGTCTTAAAGAAGAATTTCAGGTATGAATATGTTATACATAGTTACAGAGCCAATGCCCCTGGAAGCTGTAAACTACTACCTGCTGCTCACTGAACACAGGAGGTCAGTTGTTCAACTAGGGCACCTTTTATAGGATTGTTTGCATTTTCAGAATGAATTTAAAGTGTTATCTGATTGGACAAGGCAGAGAGGCAGGGTGGTGACATCACACTCGTAACCTTCTCTAATCAGGGAATGCTATGCATTCATTAAGAAAACGCATTCTCTGAATGACACCCATGCTGAGTAGTCGACTTGCTGTGTTTACAATGCAGTAGTCCACCTGTTCAGCACAAGGACCCAGAAGCAAGTGGAGATCACTATAGTAGAGGTGTCTGCTTCAGTGCTTTCCAGCTACCAGTGACATCGGCCAGGTGTTGTATATAACTGTATGAAATATCCAAACCAGGAAATCATCTTTAAACTAATGTTTGACTCACATCAACCCTTTCTGCAGTCTCTTACCTTATAATGATGCTGTCTGATCACTAAGAAGAATGAGTAAATATTTTCTCCTACCTGCAGCTGATGATATAATCATAGGTAGGCAAAGCCATTTGACAGGAGCTCCAGGAGAGCCTTTTAGTGATACAAGTTAGGTTTTTTTTTTTTCAAAGTTAATAATGTTGCTGTATATTGAGACATGCCACCAATGTCTTCATCTAGACTTGTATAGTCACTGAAAGGTTAGGAAGCTCAGCTCAATAAACCCTTTTGAGCCTGGTTTACCTAGAAAGGCAACAACAATTTAATGCAAGCTCCTCATTTTCATATAGCACATACCAAGTCCTAGCTTGAGTTATTAAGAGCACAAATGGAAAAAAGATTGCATATTTTGTTCAGAAATTCATTATTTTATTGCTGGTAACTATTTTAGCCTAGGTTTTTAAACTCTTTCTAAAAAATGTACTAACGTTTGTGTTTATATAATAATTACATATAATAATACAGCAATCAACAATAACAGTAAAATAAACATATCAACATTTTAGGGTTTTTCCTAACCTTGTCTTGTATCCCACTGGCTCTAACCTCATTCTGTGACCCACTAACACCAAGCTTTTGCTCTGACCGACTCAGCCCAACCCTGGCCTGTAACCAACTCTCTGTAACCTTGTCTGTGATCTGCTCCTGCTACTACTAACCTTCCGTTATGACCCACTTCCTTCATGTGACCCACCAACTTGGATTCTCCTGAGACTCACACCTCCTAACCTTCTCCTGTGACCCACTTTCCCTAACCTTGTCCTGTGGTCTATTCACCCCGTATCTTCTCCTTTGAACCACTCTCCCTAACCTTATCCCATTTTTTGAAGAAGAGATCTGGAAAAACCTAATGGGCTTCATATTTATTGAACCTATTATTTAGAAATATGAACAGCAAAATATAGAAAATACAGAGTAGTTATAGTTGTGCTCTCTTGCCTAATTTGACGATAATGCCCACAGTATTAGCACTAAACATATAGCACTGTATACACAATACCTTTTAAATGCCTTTGATTTACCAAAAGATGAGGGCGCATTTATCTATTAAAAACTAGCACATACCATGTCACAAAGTTCAGTTCTCGTAAAAAAAATATGGCCTCTATGGCAATTGTTTTAATTTTAAACTTACTTGATTTTCTTGAACTATAAACCAGTCATTATCTCAATCTTAGGCCAAAAAATCACTTGTTTTGCTTTGCGTTTTTTTTTAAGAGTATTGGAAAATCATATTACTCAACATTAAAGGACCAGAGTTTCTTTTTTAAATCAGTTTTAGTGACGGAACTGATGACGCTCGTGTAAAAGGTCCTTGATTCTTAGTCTATATTTATGAAAGTAACTCTAAAATGTTGTAGTACCCCAATAACACCTCAGAGCGCCGCTGTTGAACCAATAAGGGAAGGATGTGAGAGATGCATACCTCTATGAGACAGGCAGTACAACTGCAAGAGTAGATATAGAGCATTTCTGCATGAGATGGGAGTGCTTCAGGTCTAATGAAGAAGAAGATTTTCTGTAACTGGAATTCAATTAAGGATTATACATTCTACCACGAATTTCCTCTTATATATTCCCAACAACAAAAGGAACGGCTTTCTTGAAAATGCATCAACAACAATCACCCCTGGAAATCAGATGGCAAGTAGTGATTTCATTATTTTCCTGGTTGTGTCATTCAGTCTCTGCTCAGATTCATTATTCCATTGTAGAAGAAATGAGGAAAGGTTCAGTTGTTGGTGATTTAGTGAAAGATCTTGGAATGAATGTTAAGGATATCACAGCAAGAAAACTCAGAATTGTGTCTGATGTTTCTGAAAAATATTTCAGTGTCAATCTGGAGAATGGAGACCTTTTTATTGCAGAGAGGATAGACAGAGAGACACTGTGTGGGGCTGCAGCTGATTGTGTCCTGACCTTTGATGCTGTGGCTGAGAATCCTTTAAATGTGTTTAATGTTCGGATTGAAATTCAAGATATAAATGACAATCCACCAAGATTTCATTATGAAGCAATACGATTAGAAATAAGAGAATCTGCTTTACCAGGAGCAAAGTTTGCTTTGCAGAAAGCTGAGGATTTGGATATAGGAATTAATACACTGAGAAGCTACAAGCTGAGTCCAAATGAGCATTTTGTCTTAAGAGAAAGGATCAGCTCTGATGGCAGTATATTTCCTGAGCTGGTTCTAGAAAAGCCTCTAGACCGAGAGACACAAAATTACCATGAACTGATTCTATCAGCTTTCGATGGAGGAAATCCTGTACAGACAGGCACTGTGCTGATTAAGATTACCATCACTGATTCTAATGATAATACACCTATATTTACCCAAGAAGTATATAAAATAAGCATTAAGGAAAATATACCTTTAAATTCTACAGTTCTGCAGGTCAAAGCAACTGATGAAGATGAAGGAGTAAATTCACAGATTACATATTCATTCAGTACCCTGGCAAATAACATTCTCCAGATGTTTACAATCAATCACAAGAATGGAGACATTAGAACAAAGGGACATTTAGATTATGAAATGAAAAAACACTATGAAATATCTGTACAAGCCATGGATGGAGAAGGTCTAGCTGCCCATGCCAAAGTTTTAATAGAGATATTGGATGAGAATGACAATGTTCCTGAGATAACCCTCACCTCCCTGTCTTCTCCTATTCCTGAAGACACATTACCTGGAACTGTGGTGGCACTGATTGCAGTCCGTGATAAAGACTCGGGAGAAAATGGAGAAGTTCAGTGTCAAATCATTGGGGATATTCCATTTCAATTAGTGTCATCAGCAAGTAACTTCTATAAAATTGTTACCAAAGATTCTCTGGACAGAGAAAAATTATCATCCTATAACATCACCATTCAAGCATCTGACAAGGGTGTTCCTGGTTTGTCTTCTATGAAAGTCGTCTATTTGGACTTGGCGGATGTTAATGACAATGCACCTATGTTTGAGAAGTTGATTTATACTGCATTTGTACCAGAAAATAATTTACCAGGAGCTTCCATATTTCATATTCAAGCGATAGATATTGACAGTGAAGAAAATGCAAAACTGACTTACTTTATAGTAAATAATGACAACGATCCCATATCTTTGCTTGTGTCCATAAATCCAGTGACCGGAGTCATTTATGCGCAAAAATCATTTGATTATGAGCAACACAGAGAATTCATCATTCAGGTCATTGCTAAAGACAATGGTTTCCCATCACTAAACAGCAGCACAACTCTAAAAATTCATGTGGTAGATCAGAATGATAACTCACCAGTCATCCTATACCCACCAAGAGACAATGATGGCCCTGTCTTTGAGATGGTGCCTTGGTCATCTGAACAAGGTTCCTTAGTATCTAAAGTGGTCGCGGTGGATGCGGATTCTGGACACAATGCCTGGTTGTCTTACTTTTTGCAAGCTTCTGAGCCATCACTTTTTACTATTGATCAGTACACTGGGGAGATCAAAACATCAAAGGTTTTTCATGGTGGAGATTCTTTAAAACATAAAATTGTGGTCATAGTAAAAGACAATGGCTCCCCACCCCTGTCTGCTTCTGTGACTCTAAACCTGGTGATTGCTGATCATTTTCAGCAGATAATTCCTGAAATGAACAAACAGCCAAGCAAACTGGACTCTCAGTCAAACTTACAAATGTACCTGGTAATTGCCTTGTCATTGATTACTTTTCTGTTTGTATTGACTGTGATAGTCGCTGTGGTCTCCAAATGCAGAGAACCCAAATCTTTGCCTTACTTTGGCCCTGTGGATACACGCTTATATCATACTGTAGATCCCAGATTTATTTCCCAGTTTAACAATGGAACATTGCAGCTGCCGTACACATACAATGTTTTTCCAACTCTGGATTCAATGGACAAGGAATTTGCTTACCTAAAATCTCAGCAGTGTGTTCCGGTTGTTCCTGTAGATAGACTAATTGACGCGGATGATTCAGGAATTGGTAATGAAAACATAAGAGACCCGATAGCTGATGACAGTCTTATTTTGCAGGTATGTTCAAACTATGATATTTAATTAGTCTGCTTTAAAACAATGTTGCAGATATGCTTATTTTTAAAGGCTTTGTTGACTCATATGGTGTTAAAGCAGTTCTCCACCCTAAAGTGAAGTCACGCTGATAGGCACCCTCCCCCCTCCGGTGTCACATTTGACACCTTTCAGGGGGAGGGGGACAGATACCTGTCTAAAGACAGGTATTTGAACCCACTTCCGGCCCGGCATTCACGGGCAAAAGATGGGCATTGCGTCACATCCCGTCGCCCCCCCCCCCCCCCCGTTGTGTGCTGGGAACACTCGGCTCCCAGCACACAGCGGGAGCCAATCGGCGGGCGCAGTGCGACTCGCGCATGCGCCGTAGGGAACCGGTCAGTGAATCCGGAGCGCTTCACTTCCTGGTTCCCTCAGCGTGGATGGAGGGGGGAGCAGCAGGGTGACGAGCGATCGCTCGTCCTCTGCTGCGGACGCCGCTGGACTCCAGGACAGGTAAGTGTCCTAATATTAAAAGTCAGCAGCTGCAGTATTTGTAGCTGCTGGCTTTTAATATTTTTTTTGAGCGAACATCCGCTTTAACAAATCAGAGGAGGTCCATAATGATTTTAAATTTTCTGTTATTTTCTGTTATTTTATTTTAATGATTTGGTAAAAGAATAGTTGCAAAAAAAATTCTTGATAATAGAAAGCAGTTTTTATACAATAGAGACTGTAAACTCTGACCATAGTTTTCAGACCATCAGAAGACCAGCACTAATAGTGCATCCCATATCTCTCTTAGTTTTCTAGCATTGCACAGGAGGCCAAACCCCCCTAGGAATATAAATGGCCATATTCTAGGATGTAGTCCCATTGCTCAGGAAAACATATCAGCATGATTTTATGCATGGCTGTTTTAAGCTATAGTGTCACAACACTAGTGATTGACTGTATTTATTAAACTAATTATATTATGTGTACTTAACAATAGACAAGTATTTTATGTTTATGGAAAAAATAATTGAAAATAAAATCAAACCTGTAAAGCAGGTGTGCCCAACCTTTCGAAGAGCGAGGGCCACTTAAGCAAATTGGTAACCAGTCGTGGGCCACAATGAGTGGAGCGGATGACAGGTCACGGCTATCTATAGGCCCTCCGATCCGCCCAGATGAAAGGGGATGAATTCACTTCTGTTTTTCAGATTGGAGGTAGGCGGACGTAAACGGACATCTGTCGCTCTATAGCGGTGAATTGAGGGTCCCATTTGGTCGGGCTGATCACGTGAAAGGGGCCTAAGACTGCTTTCACAATGATGTGCTGCGGTTTATCCACACCGTGGGTGTAGCATAGTGAACCTGTATCAATCCGGCAGGTTAGCTGACTCCACCTGTGGCAAAAGCCGGCCCTGTAGAGGACTCATCAGCTTATAGGGCTCTGCTCCACAGCCGCTTTCTTCCTCTACCACCAGCTTCATTCACAACACTGTTGCTGCGGTATGGCGGGTCGGCAACCTGTGATCTTGGCTTGCCAACCCACCAATCTCGAGCAGGAGGTCGGGGGCCACATCAGAGGGCTCAGCGGGCCACATGTAGCCCCCAGGCCACTGGTTGGCTACCCCGGCTGTAAAGCTTTGCTTGATCTGCAGTTGCCTGCAAATGTGATCAGCTATGACACCACCATTTTATGGCTTGGCAGTTGGGTTTAGAGCTAACATAAGCACACTAGAAACTGAAACAGTTATCGTTTATCACATGTCATTATTGTAACTGACTGGGTCTTTATATTCTCATGATTGTATACATTTGGTGGAGTTGCTATCTGTCGTCTCTAGCTAGGATATTTGTCTTGTTGGCTGATAATCAATTTAAAGTCTGTTCGATTTCTGAGACCACTTGGCTGCTAACTGATTTGACGTTGGTTTTACTTTTGTACTTTTGTATACATATTATTGTTAAGCAGTCCCTAAAGTCTACCCACCAGCCTTAATTGTGGTTATTTTTGTACCCCTTTATGTTTATTCTTGCCTAGGTTGCAGTGTTGCCAACCATCTGTATTTTTACGGACAGTTCGTAAAAACGGGCACTTTTATCCCCAATGGAGATTGGAGGCAGGGGGTGATGGTGGCTGTGGTGGCACCGCAGAGGGGGATGGGGCCAGGGGGCAATGGAAGCAGTGGGTGTTAGTGGCAGGGGGTGATTGGAGGCAGGGTTGTTGGTGGCACTGCAGAGGGGGATGAAGGCAGGGGACGATGGAGGCAGGGGGTGATTGGAGGCAGGGGGCCTGGGGGAGATTGGAGGCAGAGGGAGATTGGAGGAAGGGGGAGATTGTGGCACCGCAGAGGGGGGTGAAGGCAGGGGGTGTTGGTGGCAGAGTGTGATGGAGGCAGGGAGTGATGTGACTAAATAATATAATTGCACAATATACATCTTATATTTTGATCCAGGGGAGCTGCTTGTCACCATAAGTAGTCAATATTACTTCACACTGTGATTAATTATTTTTTACTTATTACTTTTGGTGCGGAAATACACCTCACTTTCATTAGACTAAATAATTTGCCCTTATTATATCGAAAATAACAAAAATATGTTTTTTTACCTTAATATCTACCTTAAATCACATTGCTATTTGCCTAAGGTACTTGTTTGTAGCCTAAATACTGAAACTTGCACCTAAAAATAAAATTTAGTAACTTTTGTGAAATGCCAGTAAAAACGTGGCTGTGCCAGTAAATTTTGGGTGTTGTGCCAGTAAATTTCAATCTGGTAGGTTGGCAACACTGCTAGGTTGTACTGTGCAATTTTGGGTACACAAATAAAGGAATTACAAAAAAAGAATATATTGGTGGGATTAAAATGGTTGCAAAGGCTCAAGTTTTTTTGCAGCAGCTCCTCCAGCATCCCCCCCCCCCCAACACTTACCTGAGCCCAACCTTCCTCCATCGATGTGCACGAGAGCCTCGGCTCTGCAGGGATTCTCTCTCCCCATTGGCTGAGACAGCATTGGGAGCCAATCACAGCTATTGAGCCAATGAGGAGATAGAAAAAACCTGTATCCCAAAACTGCTTATAAAGTATTACCTGGAGTCTGGTTTAAATGTATTAGAGTATTTAAATCTGTTTGCGTATCCAACACTCCCCTCCCCCAAGAGACAAAAAGGTCTTATGCACCTCACATAACTTCAAGACCCTGTGGATATGTGAAATGACAGCCTCAGCCCAGGCTCCAGCCAAGCCACGTCCCCACTCCCCTCCCCCAGACTGACAATACTACTACTGTCCAAAGGTACTGCCTGTGCTCATTCATCCAGAGTGTTGGCACTCTAGTGCAGGAGGTGTATTACTGACCAGATCACCAGGTGAATACAGAGGGGGGAAAGTTGAAAAAAAGAAAAGAATGCAGCCACCACATCTAATAATTGGTAAGCTGCAATATATATTTTTGGTTTGGTGTTTAATACCGCTATAAGATCGACCAATCACAATTCCTGAAGGCTAGTACAAGTTAATCTACATTAGCACTTCAACTGGAAGTTCTGCCATTTTATTGTGGTTGTATTAAAGAATATTAAAGTGGTTGTAAACCCTCTCCTATTCCCAGTGAAGTGAACAACCTCAGATGATACACAGAGATGAAAACATCTCTGCTACATAGGTGTCACATGTGTAGCGGTACCCCCGTAGTGGCTGCTGAAGTGTTGGATTGTCTGTCATCCTGCCCAGCCCGGCATTCACCTCTCAGACACTCAGAGACATAGAACAGTCCATATGCTTTGTTTTTGTTTTTTGTTTTTTGTTTTTATTGAGGGGATTGAACTTGGATGGGGTAAGGGAAATATGGGATGCCCAGTAGAATTGGTGGCACTTGCTTTGGACAACTATATACAGTCCAGTATATACACTTAATTTCTCCTCTTGCACATCGCTTCCTCTCTAATACTTAGGTCTTTCTCCTCTAGCACATCGCTTCCTCTGTAATCCTCAAAGTACAAAGCACAAAGTGGTTAGGCCTCACACTGGCTCAACCAGGCCCTAAGCAATTGCACTTTGCAGGCAGGGACCGCGGTCCCCTATAGTGTAGCAAAATAGAAAGTCTTTGTTTCTATTTGTCCAACATGCGGCTACTGTGCAAAGTAAGCCATCTTTAGGCCGTGCCAGTTCTCCTGGCTGCAGTTGCCTCTCTCCACTGACCCCTTCACCACAGTACACACTTCTGGTTCTGCATCCATCTCAGACTGCAAGGTCCAAGTCCTCTCAGGCGTACATCCCCGTCCTCCCGACTGTGCATCACTCACCAGCCCTCTTTGCTGCGACCAGTTGTCCTCCCTGGAGTCTCTTAGTAGTGCTCTCTCCTGCTGTCCTCTCCTTGCTCTCTCTTGTGCCTCCGGTCCAGGACCTCTTCATGCATTCTTGAAGGTGGCCCCGACTGCACCCAAGCCCAGGTCCAAGGTTGCTCTCCCCCTCAGACTGTGGAGCCCCCTTAAAGGCCCCAACAGCCTCCACACTCTCTCACTCCAGCTCTCCCACCTTACAATTCCTCCCCAGCTGGGCTGACCCTGGTTATTTAAGAAAACCTGCCCCATGCCAATCCAAGTTGGGGATTGGTCAAGGCTCCTTAGAATACCCCAAGTAGCTCCACTTCTCCTCTACTCCTCTCTTTCCAGAATCTAATTGAAAGAAGAGGGAGGTCTTGTGATGCTGCCTGTGAGTCACCAGCTGCTACCCTGAGCCACTCACAGCTCACAATTAAAACAAAACAAACAGGCCTGACTGTCAGCCAGGCCTACCTAAATTTACCAGACACAAAAATTATTCCTCTAGCACCTACCTAACTAGACGGTATGTATGCTGTCTTCCCCTTTCTATACTCTTTGAAAAGTGCAGATTGTCTTATAAATCTTTCTTCCGCTTTCAGCAGTTGGTGATTAGTCTGCACTGTGTGAGAGCTGAAGGAACATGCAGAGCTGCAGTCTGAATAGACAAGCTACCTGCTAATCTCCCTCTAAGCACATCAAATTTTCAGCTACTGTTATCTCGGAGAACAGAAGTGACTCATGCTGATAACAAAGTAACAAAAATGGCACTGAGAGCTTTGGAGAAAGATATGTAAAGACTACAGATATATGTGCTTAAGTCAAAGTTCATGAATGGGGTTTACAAAATCTTTAATGTAGAGGGGGTGGGTTAGAACCCCTGCCAGGTTTTTATTTATATTTATATTCTGTGTCTACCTTTACTGACTTTTTCTGACTTTTTCTCACTTTTTTTGTCATGGTGAAAAGGTGATTTTAATGGCTGTCTGTGTCTTGTCTCATTGACCACAGAAAAGAGAGATTTTCTCAGGACACAGAGGGCAAAAAAAGAGACCTGAATGTAAATGTTTTGAAGTATAACTGAGGAATCTTTGTTGCTTGGATTAACATGGACATTTCAATGAATAATAGTAGTCATATTATTGTACAGCTGTAGCACTTTTCAAATATATACATTAAACACACTGAACTTGTGTTGTATTAATGCTTACCTCACTCAAGGGTGGGTTCTCTGCGATATCAGGGCACAGTTATTGACACATGTGAGATTAATCATTCTCTATTAGAGCCTGCATTTGACCATAGATAAACAGCCACACTCTGCAACTTAGCAAGCAACAAAGAGAATATAATTAAGCATTATAAAGGTGATTTATTTACTAAACAGAAATGTGAGCTATTTGGATTCTATTTATTTTACTTGTCTTTTTGAATGTAATTTTGCATGGTTGCTGGTTATTCCATTTTCTGCTATTTTCAAATTGTCCATGTCCTACCCCATCCCCTGCAAATTGTCCTACCAAGCGAGGGATTGCTTATAGGACATAGGCTACTGTAATAGAGGCACTTAACCTACCCACAATAACAGTCCTTTTCTCCAGGATGGAATCATCTTTGGTAAGGTGTCGTCCTTGGTGAGCCTCTATATCCTGGATTGTGATACTGGCTCAGGGATGACACAGTCATGTAGATTCTGGCCTGTCTTAAAGAAGAATTTCAGGTATGAATATTTTATACATAGTTACATAGGTCCAGCTTGGACCAATGTAACTATGTATATAACATACAAGGCCAATGCTTCTGGAAGCTGTAAATTACTGGAGTGTGCTCCATTACTCCAGTGATCTCCACTTGCTTTAGGGCCCCGTGCTGAACAGGTGGCCTTCTGCTCACTAAACACAGGTCAGTTGTTCAAATAGGACACCATTCATAGAATGCATGCATTTTCTGAATGAATTCAAAGTGTTATCTGATTGGACAAGGCAGAGAGGTGGGGCAGTGACATCACACGCTTAACCTTCTCTAATCAGAGAATGCTATGCATTCATAAGGAAAATGCGAACAATTCTCTGAATGACAGCCATGCTGAGAAATTGACTTGCTGTGTTCACAACGCAGCAGGCCACCTGTTCAGCACGGAACCTGGAAGTGGAGATCACTATAGTACAAGTGTCCACTTAAGTGACTTTCAGCTTCCAGGGACATTGGCCAAGTATGGTATATACATAGTTACATTGGTCCAAGTTGGGGCAGTGTAACTACAGGTACTTATAAACTATCTATACCTGGAATTAATCTTTAACTACTGTTTGAGATAGATCAGCCCTTTCTGCAGTGTCCTATCTTGTAATAATGCTGTTTGATCACAATAAAGAATGAGGAAATACTTCCTGCAGCTCATGACATAATTGTAGATAAGCCATTTGACAGGAGCTCCAGGACAGCCTTTTACTGTTAAAAGTCAGTTTATTTTTATTTTTTTCAATAATGTTGCTGTTTATTGAGACATGCCACCAATGTATTCATGTAGACTTGTATAGTCACTGAAAGGTTGGAAAACTCAGCTCATTAAACCCTTTTGAGCCTGGTATACCTAGGGAGGCATCAGCATATACCACATACCAAGTACTAGCTTGAATCAATAGGAGCACAAACGGAAAAAAGAATTGCATATTTTGTTGAAAAAGTTATTATTTTATTGCTGTTAACTATTTCAGACAATATTTGTATTTATTTTTTTATTTTTATTTTTTCACAATCGAAGTTTATTCAAAGAAAATTATAACAAAATATTTTTAAGCTCTTTCTAAAAAATGTACTAATATTTTTGTGTGTATGGGGTTGTATAATTATTACATGAAGTATAGTGTTATATAATAACACAATAATAGACAATAACAGTAAAATAAACATATCAGTAGCCTGTCCTGAATTTTTTTGGTTACGTTTTAGGAAACTATGCCATATGAACTACTTTTTTCTAACCTTGTCATGTATCCCACTGCCTCTAACCTTGTCCTGTAACACACTAATAACAAGCTTATGATGTGACGATTCAGCCAAACCCTGGCCTGTAAACCACTCTCCCTAACCCCCTTATGTGACCTACTCCCACTAACCTTGATGTGTGCCTAAGCTCGTAAGCATTGGCTTGTTCCGGTTTAATTTAGAGCATGCGCACTGAGATACCCCCACAGACGGCGCATGCGGCGTTCAAAAAAAAACGTTGTTTACGTCGGGTCACGACGTATTTACATAAAACACGCCCCCATCACATCCATTTGAATTCTGCGCCCTTACGCCTCCAAAGATACACTACGCCGCCGTAACTTACGGCGCAAATTCTTTGAGGATTCAAAAAAAAAAAAGTTACGGTGGCGTAGTGTATCTTAGATACGCTGCGCCCGGCGGAAATATGTGTCGAGGTACATGAATCTGCCCCATAGTCTACACTGTAAACACAATGCATTTTAAATGCATTTGATTTACCAGAAAACCAGGGCATGTTTATCATAAAAATAAATCTAGCACATTGTGGGTTTTATTGGCTAAAACCGCATAGTGCAAAATCTGGTACAGCTGTGCATGGTAGCCAATCAGCTTCTATCTTCAGCCTGTTTAAATAAGCTTTGACAAACAAACCTAAAAGCTGATTGGTTTTTATGCCCAGATGTACCAGATTTTACACTTTCCAGTTTTAATAAATCAACCTCACCATGTCACAAAGTTCAGTTCTCTTACAAAATATGACCTTTATGGCAATTGTTTTCATCTTAAACTGACTTAATGTGATTAAACTTAAACTATGAAACAAGCATTATCTAGATCTTAGGCCAAAAAGCTTATAGAATAATATAAGTGTGTTTCATGAGGTACAATGTCACTTTGTTTTGTGTTCTTTTTTCAAGAGTATTAGAAAATCATATCAATGAACATTAAAGGACTGTTTAAAAAAAAAAAATCTGTTTTAGTGTGGGAGCTGATGACAGTGTGATGTGAAAGAACCCTAAATCTAAGTCTGTATTTATGAAAGTAACTCTAAAATGTTGTAGTACCCTAATTGTACCTCAAAGCGCCGCTGTTCAACCAATAAGGGAAGGATGTGAGGGATGCATGCCTCTATGAGACAGGCAGTACAACTGCAAGAGTGAATATAGAGCATTTCTGCATGAGATGGGAGTGCTTCAGGTCTAATAAGAAGATATTCTGGCATTTGAATTCAACTAAGGATTACACATTCTACAAGGAATTTCCTCTTATATATTCCCAACAACAGAAGAAAAAGCTCTCTTGAAAATGCATCAACAACAGTCACTCCTGGAAATCAGATGGCAAGTAGTGATTTCATTATTTTCCTTGTTGTGTCATTCAGTCTCTGCTCAGATTCATTATTCCATTGTAGAAGAAATGAGGAAAGGTTCAGTTGTTGGTGATTTAGTGAAAGATCTTGGAATGAATGTGAAGGATATCACAGCAAGAAAACTCCGTATTGTGTCTGATGTTTCTGAAAAATATTTCAGTATCAATCTGGAGAATGGAGACCTTTTTATTGCAGAGAGGATAGACAGAGAGACACTGTGTGGGGCTGCAGCTGATTGTGTCCTGACCTTTGATGCTGTGGCTGAGAATCCTTTAAATGTGTTTAATGTTCGGATTGAAATTCAAGATATAAATGACAATCCACCAACATTTCTCGATGAAACAATTAGATTGGAAATAAGTGAATCTGCTTCACCAGGAGAAAGGGTTGCTTTGCAGAAAGCTGAGGATTTGGATATAGGAATTAATACACTGAGAAGCTACAAGCTGAGTCCAAATGAGCACTTTGCCTTGGGAGAAAGGATCAGCTCTGATGGCAGTATATTTCCTGAGCTGGTTCTGGAAAAGCCTCTAGACCGAGAGACACAAAATTACCATGAACTGATTCTATCAGCTTTCGATGGAGGAAATCCTGTACAGACAGGCACTGTGTTAATTAGGATTTCCATCACTGATTATAATGATAATACACCTATATTTACCCAAGAAGTATATAAAATAAGCATTAAGGAAAATATACCTTTAAATTCTACAGTTCTGCAGGTCAGAGCAACTGATAAAGATGAAGGTGTAAATGCAGAGATTACATATTCTTTTAATACCCGGGCAAATAGCATTCTCCAGATGTTTACAATTAATCACAAGAACGGAGACATTAGAACAAAGGGACATTTAGATTATGAAATGAAAAAACACTATGAAATATCTGTAAAAGCCATGGATGGAGGGGGGCTGGCTGCCCATGCCAAAGTTTTAATAGAGATATTGGATGAGAATGACAATGTTCCTGAGATAACCCTCACCTCCCTGTCTTCTCCTATTCCTGAAGACACATTACCTGGAACTGTGGTGGCACTGATTGTAGTCCGTGATAAAGACTCGGGAGAAAATGGAGAAGTTCAGTGTCAAATCATTGGGGATATTCCATTTCAATTAGTGTCATCAGCAAGTAACTTCTATAAAATTGTTACCAAAGATTCTCTGGACAGAGAAAAATTATCATCCTATAACATCACCATCCAAGCATCTGACAAGGGTTCTCCTGGTTTGTCTTCTGTGAAAGTCGTCTATTTGGACTTGGCGGATGTTAATGACAATGCACCTATTTTTGAGAAGTTGATTTATACTGCATTTGTACCAGAAAATAATTTACCAGGAGCTTCCATATTTCATATTCAGGCAAAAGATATTGACAGTGAAGAAAATGCAAAACTGACTTACTTTATAGTAAATAATGACAAAGATTCCATATCCTTGCTTGTATCTATAAATCCAGTGACCGGAGTCATTTATGCGCAAAAATCATTTGATTACGAGCAACACAGAGAATTCAACATTCAGGTCATTGCTAAAGACAATGGTTTCCCATCACTGAACAGCAGCACAACTCTAAAAATTCATGTGGTAGACCAGAATGATAACTCACCAGTCATCCTATACCCACCAAGGGACAGTGAGGGTCCTGTCTTTGAGATGGTGCCTTGGTCATCTGAACAAGGTTCCTTAGTATCTAAAGTGGTCGCAGTGGATGCAGATTCTGGACACAATGCCTGGTTGTCTTATTTTCTGCAAGTTTCTGAGCCATCACTTTTTACTATTGATCAGTACACTGGGGAGATCAAAACATCAAAGGTTTTTCATGATGGAGATTCTTTAAAACATAAAGTTGTGGTCATAGTAAAAGACAATGGCTTCCCACCTCTGTCTGCTTCTGTGACTCTAAACCTGGTGATTGCTGATAATTTTCAGCAAATAATTCCTGAAATGAACAAACAGCCAAGCAAACTGGACTCTCAGTCAAACTTACAAATGTACCTGGTAATTGCCTTGTCCTTGATTACTTTTCTGTTTGTATTGACTGTGATAGTCGCTGTGGTCTCCAAATGCAGAGAGTCCAAATCTTTGCCTTACTTTGGCCCTGTGGATACACACTTATATCATACTGTAGATCCCAGATTTATTTCCCAGTTTAACAATGGAACATTGCAGCTGCCCTACACATACAATGTTTTTCCAACTCTGGATTCAATGGACAAGGAATTTGCTTTCCAAAAATCTCAGCAGTGTGTTCCGGTTGTTCCTGTAGAAAAACTCATTGATGCGGATGATTCAGGAATTGGTAATGAAAACTTAAGAGACCGTATAGCTGATCACAATCTTATTTTACAGGTATGTTGAAACTCTGATGTTTAATTAGTCTGCATTCTTAAAAACAATGTTGCAGATATGTTTGTTATAAAGGCTATGTTGACCCATACAGTGTTTGCAAATCAGATGAGGTTTGTAATGATTTTCAATTGTTATTTTATTTTATTTTAATGATTTTGTAAAATAATAATTATCAAACATTCTTTTGAAAATAGCAAGCTGTTTCATACAATATGTAAACTCTTGTGACCATAATGCCCTGTACACACGATCGGTTCATCCGATGAAAACCGACTGATGGATTATTTCATCAGATATCCCATGAAGCTGACTTTTATCAGTCTTGCCTACACACCATCAGTTAAAAAAAACGATCGTGTCAGAATGCGGTGACGTAAAACACAACGACGTGCTGAGAAAAATGAAGTTCAATGCTTCCAAGCATGCGTCGACTTGATTCTGAGCATGGGTGGATTTTTAACCGATGGACTTGCCCACAGACGAAAGTTTTTTTCTATCGTTTTTTTAACCATCAGATAATTTTAAAACAAGTTCCTAGTTTTTTAACCGATGGATAAAAAACCGATGGGGCCCACACACGATCGGTTTGTCTGATGAAAATGGTCCATCAGACCGTTTTCATCAGACAAACCGATGGTGTGTACGCGGCATAAGGCATCCATAGTTTCTTTTAGTTTTCTAGCATTGCACAGGAGACAAACCGTAGTCTATGATGTAGTTGCATTTCTCAAAAAAACATCAACATAAGGAAAAATACTTTTCTTTATCGCTGTTTTAAGTTTTAGTGGCACAACACTCGTGATTGACTGTATTTAATAAATGATTATGTATTTTCATAGTGCATTCCATATCTCTTTAAGTTTTCTAGCATTGCACAGGAGACAAAACCCCAACACTAATGATTGACTGTATAAAACAATAGTCAAATAGTTTATGTTTATGGAAAAAAATGATTTAAAGTGCAAATAAACCTTCCTATCCTTTATAGCTAGGGAAGCTGTCATATTAACCTTGGCATGATCTGCAGTTGCCTGCACAAATATAATCACCAACCATTAGAAACTGTAGCAGAAAACAAGTGATCCGGTGGGATAAATTCTGCATTGAAAAAGTTTTTCTGAAATTCATAACCGTTAAATCTATGTGGCCAGGATTCTGCACATGAGTGTTCGCAGGAAATTTACAATAAATGTTTAAAAGGAACACACCAGTATATACAAAATGTTTTGAATTTTTTTTATCATTTCTGAAAATATAGCATTAAAGAATGATTGCTTTTTTTTTTTTTTTTTCATAGAGGGTTCTTATTTTAGTTGCTAATTCCTAAAGTGGTATTAAATCAAAATCAAACATTTATTATATTGCAGTATACCAATTCTTAGATGTAATGGCTGTATTGGTTTTTCTTTATTTTCATCTGTACCTCCAGCCAGTAAATTTGTTGTTCACCAAAAGGATAAGCTCTCCAGCAGAATGTATCAGTTACAGAGATGGCCATTTAGCACTAGCAGGGGTGCTTACAATGATCAGATTATATTTATATATGTAAAACCTCTTTTCCAAAACTGCTTCTAAAGTATCAGCATCGGTCCGATGCTGCATCTGTCACCAACCAGCTCAAATACTAAGAACCAAGCAATCTAACACCGCTGAACGCTCCATTCTCACAGTTCCCTAAACAGAGAGCTGGTGACTGTCAGTCACCACTCTCTGCTCCAGCCCCTCCTCACTCACTGGCGTGCTGGGCTGTGGAGGGGGCAGGAGCGGCCAGCTCAGGCTCTCAGTGGCTCTCTAAGAGGCTGAGCTGGGTACCGTCAAGGCATGTGGCCGGATCCCGACTTCATTGACGTGATCTTGCCTGAGCCTGGACGAGCTCTGTGACATCAGCCGACAGCAGACTTCAGCCCGCTGTCTGCTGAAAATGGCTCACAGGAGTGCAGAACAAACTGCGCTACTGTGATCCATAGGAGATGTACAGCCAAATGAGCATTGGCTGTACTTCTCCTTTTAATCTGTTAGCATATCTAACACTCCCCCAAGAGACAAAAAGGTGCTATGCAACACACATCACAGCAAGACCCTGTGTATATGTGAAATGACAGCCTCAGCCCAGGCTCTAGCCAAGCCACATCCTCACTCCCCTCCCCAGACTGACAATACTGCTGTCCAAAGCTACCGCCTGTGCTCATTCACCCAGAGTGGGGGGACTCTAATGAAGGAGGTGTGTTCCTTGCCAGATCACCAGGTAAAATCAGAGAGGAAAAAGCTGAAAAAAAGAATACTAATGCAGCCACCACATCTAACGATTGGTAAGCTGCAATATACATTTTTGGTTTGGGGTTTAATACCACTTTAAGATCAACAAATCACAATTCCTGAAGGTCAGTGCATTTTTATTGCTTGCTATGAGTTAATCTACATTAGAATTGCCATTTCAACTGGAAGTTTTGCCATTTTATTTATCAATAGTGATGTAATGTAGAGGGAATGGGTTAGAACCCCTGTCAGGTTTTATTTTTAGTCTGTGTCTGCCTTTGCTGACTTTTTATCACTTTTTTGTCATGGTGAAAAGGTGATTGTATTGCTATCTGTGTCTTGTCCCAATGACCACAAAAAAAGAGATTTGCTCAGGACACAGAGAGCAAAAATAAAACTGTCAGAGACCTGGACGTATAGGTTGATAGGTATAACTAAGAAACCTTTGCTGCTTGGGTAAAAATGTATATTTTAATGAATAATAGTAGGCATAATATTGTACAGCTGTAGCACTGTTTAACTATATACATTAAACACACCAAACTTTTATTATATTAGTGCTTATCTCTCTGGGTGCACAAGGAGGTTCTCTAAAATTTCAGGACACTGACACATGTGAGATTAGTTATTCTGTTATAGAGCCTGCATGTAACCATAGAAAAACTTCCACCCTCTGCAACTTAGCAAGCAACAAAGAGAAAATAATGAGGCAATATGAAGGTGATTTATTCACTAAACAAATTGTGGGCTATTTGAAGGCTAGTGATTTTACTTGCATATGTGCATATCATATTGTATAGTTGCTGGTTATTCCACTTTCTGCAATTTTCGAATTGTTCATGCCCGTCCTATCTCCTGCAGATTGTCCTACAGGCAAGGGATTGCTCAAAGGACATAGGTTGCTGTAACAGGTGATACTTAAACCCAACCCCCTCCAGGGGTCAGGGGGCGAGCATGCTCGGCTCAGGCCACCTCGGCTTGGGTGGGCGGCAGGTCCGCTCGACTCAGACGTTGGGTGGATCCGCTCACTCGGGCCAGCTCGGCTCAGGTGGTGGGCAGATCTGCTTGGCTCAGGCCAGCTCGACTTGGGTGCAAGGCGAGTCTGCTCAGCTCAGACAAGCCACCTCCTCTCTCTACAGAGGGCTCCGTGTGCCGTGCTTCATGCTGGAAAGTGTAGTTTCCAGCGCAGCCCTGCGGATTCTCTTCTGACATGCCAGTGTTCTGTAAAGTTAGTGAACCGGCAGCAGAGAAGATGCACGTCCCAGGACAGGAGGAGAAGGAAGGAGGAAGAAGACTCTGGCAGCGAGAGCTCGGGATTTGGGGGAACATCCTTCTGGGGAGAAGTCAGAACCGAGAGGTTGAGGAGACCATAGGAGAGAGAGACAAGTTCTAGTGAGCAAGTGTGCACAGTGTACTGGGATGGTGAGCGCAGGCTGCCCACTTACTGATTCACACTCCTACCTACCTTAAAAAAAGAGCTTATCAGAAGCTCACTGAGACCACACCAATGTAGGGCAGGCTCTTATTGGTTACTAAGGATACTGCACTGTTCTTGTCTCTGCAGTGTGAGAATGTACAGACAGTTGGGCCTAGTCACTCAGTGCAGTAGCCATAACAACTGTACTGGCTTCTGATTGGTTTCAATTAGACCCCATTTACACCTATCGTTGCATGCAAAACGTGCATACGGCAGTCCATTCATTTAAATGGGAATACCCTTAATAAGGCAAAGTATCTCATGGAGCTTTTGCTGCATTTAGTTTTTGTATGTATTTTTATTTTTTACACCACTCATTTTACAGTGTTTTCAAATTTTTGCATGCAGAAAAATGCATGTCAGCTTGTGGTGTTCGGAATGCCATTAACAAAGAATGGCGCAGCAAACGTGATGTGGTATTAGCACGTTTTATTAATGTGTGCAGAACTACGCAATTTTGCATGTGTTTACAGAACTTGCAGGTATGAGTGGAGCCTTAGGCCTAGTACACACGAGAGGATTTATCCGCGGATACGGTCCAACGGACCGTTTCCGCGGATAAATCCTCTCGAGGATTTCCGCAGATTTGGATCCGATGGAGTGTACTCACCATAGGATCGAAATCCGCGCCGAAATCCCATCGCGATGACGTGTCACGCCGTCGCCGCGATGATGACGCGGCGACGTGTGTGACGCGGTCATATAAGGAATTCCATGCATGCGTCGAATCATTACGACGCATGCGGGGGATCCATTTGGACGGATTGATCCGGTGAGTCTGTACAGACCAGCGGATCAATCCGTTGGGATGGATTCAAGCGGATAGATTTGAAAGCATGTCTTCAAATTTTTATCCGCTTGAAATCCATCCCAGGGGAAAAAAATCCGCGGAAACAGATTCGCTGGGTTGTACACACCAGCGGATCTATCCGCTGGAACTGATCCGCAGATCAATTCCAGCGGATAGATCCTCTCGTGTGTACGGGGCCTCAGGGATGGGTTTGGTGCAAACCCAGAAGGAAGGTGTCACTCCCACCCAGTCACCTAGCGAGTGCACCTCTCAACCCTGCAGTCTTTACATGCACCCCTCAGTCCTGTACTCTGTATGTAGAGCATTTTTACTGTACTTAACAAGGCAGTTATAATGTGTACAGTGCCTATAGTAGCTAATCATATTTTATCATATTTTATCCTTATTTCATCCATCACAGTCAGATCAATGAAATATGCCTTATGTTAATATTGTTAAATTTGTTGATTGTAATATTTATTTTTGTAATCTAATTCTGCAAAAAACATTTTACAGTGTAATTTCAAGATAATTTAAGAGGGTGTGTTTAGGGGCGGGATTATGGGTGGCGCAGGGAAGAGGTTGGGTGGGTCAACTAGTGGCAAGTAGCTCTTAACCTCTGGCTAGTAACTCAGGACTTGAAATTTTGAACCCTGGTATATACATAGTTACATTGGTCCAAGTTGGACAAGTGTAACTATGTAAAAAATATCCAAACCTGGAAGTCATCGTTAACTAATGTTTGACACAGATCAGCCCTTTCCGCAGTCTTTTACGTTACAATAATGCTGTCTGATCACTAGGAAGAATGTGGAAATAGTTCCTCCTACCTGCCGCTGATGACATAGTCGTATGTAGGCAAAGTCATTTGACAGGAACACCAGGACAGCCTTTTACTGATACAAGTTAGGGCTTTTTTGTTCAAAGTAAATAATGTTGCTGTATATACTTGGACTTGTATAGTCACCCGAAAAGTTAGGAAGCTCAGCTTATTAAATCCTTTTGAGGCTATATCTAGGGAGGCATCAGCAATTTAATGCAAGCTTCTTATTTTCATATAGCACATACAAAGTTCTAGCTTGAGTCAATAAGAGCACAAACAGAAAAAAGATTGCATATTTTGTTGGAAACTTCATTATTTTATTGCTGTTAACTATTTTAGCCTAGATTTTTAAGCTTTCTAAAAAAATTACCTAATATTTTTGTGTGAGGGAACTGATGACGCTTTTGTGAAAGGACCCTAAATCTTACCGGTAGTCTGTATTTATGAAAGTAACTCTAAAATGTTGTAGTACCCCAATTGCACCTCAAAGCGCCGCTGTTCAACCAATAAGGGAAGGATGTGAGAGATGCATGCCTCTATGAGATAGGCAGTACAACTGCAAGAGTGAATATAGAGCATTTCTGCATGAGATGGGAGTGCTTCAGGTCTAATAAGAAGATATCCTGGCATTTGAATTCAATTAAGGATTATACATTCTACAAAGACTTCCATTTATATATTCCCAACAACAAAACGAACGGCTGTCTTGAAAATGCATCAACAACAATCACCCCTGGAAATCAGATGGCAAGTAGTGATTTCATTATTTTCCTGGCTGTGTCATTCAGTCTCTGCTCAGATTCATTATTCCATTGTAGAAGAAATGAGGAAAGGTTTAGTTGTTGGTGATTTAGTGAAAGATCTTGGAATGAATGTGAAGGATATCACAGCAAGAAAACTCCGTATTGTGTCTGGAGTTTCTGAAAAATATTTCAGTATCAATCTGGATAATGGAGACCTTTTTATTGCAGAGAGGATAGACAGAGAGACACTGTGTGGGGCTGCAGCTGATTGTGTCCTGGCCTTTGATGCTGTGGCTGAGAATCCTTTAAATGTCTTTAATGTAAGGATTGAAATTCAAGATATAAATGACAATCCACCAAGATTTCTCGATGAAACAATTAGATTGGAAATAAGTGAATCTGCTTCACCAGGAGAAAAGGTTGCTTTGCAGAAAGCTGAGGATTTGGATATAGGAATTAATACACTGAGAGGCTACAAGCTGAATCCAAATGAGCATTTTGTCTTAGGAGAAAGGATCAGCTCTGATGGCAGTATATTTCCTGAGCTGGTTCTAGAAAAGCCTCTAGACCGAGAGACACAAAATTACCATGAACTGATTCTATCAGCTTTCGATGGAGGAAATCCTGTACAGACAGGCACTGTGTTAATTAGGCTTACCATCACTGATTATAATGATAATACACCTATATTTACCCAAGAAGTATATAAAATAAGCATTAAGGAAAATATCCTTTTAAATTCTACAGTTCTGCAGGTCAGAGCAACTGATAAAGATGAAGGTGTAAATGCAGAGATTACATATTCTTTTAGTACCCGGGCAAATAACATTCTCCAGATGTTTACAATTAATCACAAGAATGGAGACATTAGAACAAAGGGACATTTAGATTATGAAATTAAAAAACACTATGAAATATCTGTACAAGCCATGGATGGAGGGGGCCTGGCTGCCCATGCCAAAGTTTTAATAGAGATATTGGATGAGAATGACAATGTTCCTGAGATAACCCTCACCACCCTGTCTTCTCCTATTCCTGAAGACACATTACCTGGCACTGTGGTGGCACTGATTGAAGTTCGTGATAAAGACTCGGGAGAAAATGGAGAAGTTCAGTGTCAAATCATTGGGGATATTCCATTTCAATTAGTGTCATCAGCAAGTAACTTCTACAAAATTGTTACCAAAGATTCTCTGGACAGAGAAAAAATGTCATCCTATAACATCACCATTCAAGCATCTGACAAGGGTTCTCCTGGTTTATCTTCTGTGAAAGTCGTCTATTTGGACTTGGCGGATGTTAATGACAATGCACCTATGTTTGAGAAGTTGATTTATACTGCATTTGTACCAGAAAATAATTTACCAGGAGCTTCCATATTTCATATACAAGCAAAAGATATTGACAGTGAAGAAAATGCAAAACTGACTTACTTTATAGTAAATAATGACAAAGATTCCATATCCTTGCTTGTATCTATAAATCCAGTGACTGGAGTCATTTATGCGCAAAAATCATTTGATTATGAGCAACACAGAGAATTCAACATTCAGGTCATTGCTAAAGACAATGGTTTTCCATCACTGAACAGCAGCACAACTCTAAACATCCGTGTGGTAGACCAGAATGATAACTCACCAATCATCTTATACCCACCAAGAGACAGTGAGGGTCCTGTCTTTGAGATGGTGCCTTGGTCATCTGAACAAGGTTCCTTAGTATCTAAAGTGGTCACAGTGGATGCGGATTCTGGACACAATGCCTGGTTGTCTTATTTTTTGCAAGTTTCTGAACCATCACTTTTTACTATTGATCAGTACACTGGGGAGATCAAAACATCAAAGGTTTTTCATGATGGAGATTCTTTAAAACATAAAGTTGCGGTCATAGTAAAAGACAATGGCTACCCACCTCTGTCTGCTTCTGTGACTCTAAACCTGGTGATTGCTGATCATTTTCAGCAGATATTTCCTGAAATGAACAAACAGCCAAGCAAAGTGGACTCTCAGTCAAACTTACAAATGTACCTGGTAATTGCCTTGTCATTGATTACTTTTCTGTTTGTATTGACTGTGATAGTCGCTGTGGTCTCCAAATGCAGAGAGTCCAAATCTTTGCCTTACTTTGGCCCTGTGGATGCACAATTATATCATACTGTAGATCCCAGATTTATTTCCCAGTTTAACAATGGAACATTGCAGCTGCCCTACACATACAATGTTTTTCCAACTCTGGATTCAATGGACAAGGAATTTGCTTTCCTAAAATCTCAGCAGTGTGTTCCGGTTGTTCCTGTAGAAAAACTAATTGATGCGGATGATTCAGGAATTGGTAATGAAAACATAAGAGACCCTATAGTTGATGACAATCTTATTTTACAGGTATGTTCAAACTATGATGTTTAATTAGTCTGCATTCTTAAAAACAATGTTGCAGATATGTTTGTTATAAAGGCTATGTTGACCCATACAGTGTTTGCAAATCAGATGAGGTTTGTAATGATTTTCAATTGTTTTATTTTATTTTAATGATTTTGTAAAATAATAATTAGCAAACATTCTTTTGAAAATAGCAAGCTGTTTCATACAATATGTAAACTCTTGTGAGCATAATGCCCTGTACACACGATCGGTTCATCCGATGAAAACGGACTGATGAATTATTTCATCAGATATCCCATGAAGCTGACTTTCATCAGTCTTGCCTACACACTATCGGTTAATAAAAACGATCGTGTCAGAACGCGGTGACGTAAAACACAACGACGTGCTGAGAAAAATGAAGTTCAATGCTTCCAAGCATGCGTCGACTTGATTCTGAGCATGGGTGGATTTTTAACCGATGGACTTGCCGACAGACGAACGTTTTTTTCTATCATTTTTTTAACCATCAGATAATTTTAAAACAAGTTCCTAGTTTTTTAACCGATGGATAAAAAACCGATGGGGCCCACACACGATCGGTTTGTCTGATGAAAACGGTCCATCAGACCGTTTTCATCAGACAAACCGATTGTGTGTACGCGGCATAAGGCAGCCATAGTTTCCAGACCATCAGAAGACCAGCACTCATAGTACATCACAAAAATATTTTAGTTTTCTAGCATTGCACAGGAGACAAACCCCCCCCCCCCCATAGGATTATAAATAGGCATAGTCTACGATGTAGTTACATTTCTCAGAAAAACATCAACATAAGGAAAAATACTTTTCTTTATGGCTGTTTTAAGTTTTAGTGGCACAACGCTAGTGATTGACTGTATTTAATAAATTATTATGCATTTTCATAGTGCATTCCATATCTCTTTAAGTTTTCTAGCATTGCACAGGAGACTAAACCCCAACACTAATGATTGACTGTATATATTATACTGTATTATGCATAATTAACAATAGTCAAATAGTTTATGTTTATGGAAAAAAAAATTTAAAGTGGAAATAAACCTTCCTATCCTTTATAGCAAGGGAAGCTGTCATATTAACCTCGGTATGATCTGCAGTTGCCTGCACAAATATAATCACCAACCATTAGAAACTGTAGCAGAAAACAGGTGATCCGGTGGGATAAATTCTGCTTTGAAATAATTTTTCTGAAATTCATAACCGTTAAATCTATGTGGCCAGGATTCTACACATGAGTGTTCGCAGGAAATTTACAATAAATGTTTAAAAGGAACACACCGGTATATACAAAATGTTTTTTTTTTTTTGTTTTGTTTTTTATCATTTCTGAAAATATAGCATTAAAGAATGATTGATTGTTTTTTTTTTTATAAAGGGTTCTTATTTTAGTTGCTAATGCCTAAAGTGGTATTAAACCAAAAGCAAACATGTATTATATTGCAGTTTACCAATTCTTAGATGTAATGCTGTATTGGTTTTCCTTTATTTTCATCTGTACCTCCAGCCAGTAAATTTGTTGTTCACCAAAAGGATAAGCTCTCCAGCAGAATGTATCAGTTACAGAGATGGCCATTTAGCACTAGCAGGGGTGCCTACAATGATCAGATTATATTTATGTATGTAAAACCTCTATCCCAAAACTGCTTCTAAAGTATCAGCATCGGTCCGATGCTGCATCTGTCCCCCACCAGCTTAAATACTAAGAACCAAGCAATCTAACACCGCTGATCGCTCCATTCTCACAGTTCCCTAAACAGAGAGCGGGTGACTGTCAGTCACCACTCTCTGCTCCAGCCCCTCCTCACTCACTTGAGTGCTGGGCTGTGGAGGGGCAGGAGTGGCCAGCTCAGGCTCTCAGTGGCTCTCTAAGAGGCTGAGCTGGGTACCGGTCAAGGCATGTGGCCAGATCCCGACTTCATTGACGTGATCTTGCCCGAGCCTGGACAAGCTCTGTGACATCAGCCAACAGCAAGCTTCAGCCCGCTGTCTGTTGAAAATGGCTCACAGGAGTGCAGAACAAACTGCACTTCTGTGATCCATAGGGGAAGTACAGCCAAATGAGCCTTGGCTGTACTTCTCATTTAAATCTGTTAGCATATCTAACACTCCCCCAAGAGACAAAAAGGTGCTATGCAACACACATCACAGCAAGACCCTGTGGATATGTGAAATGACAGCCTCAGCCCAGGCTCTAGCCAAGCCACATCCTCACTCCCCTCCCCAGACTGACAATACTGCTGTCCAAAGCTACCGCCTGTGCTCATTCACCCAGAGTGGGGGGACTCTAATGAAGGAGGTGTGTTCCTTACCAGATCACCAGGTGAAAACAAAGGGCAAAATGCTGAAAAAAAGAATACTAATGCAGCCACCACCTCTAATGATTGGTAAGCTGCAATATACATTTTTTGTTTGGGGTTTAATACCAATTTAAGATCAACAAATCACAATTCCTGAAGGTCAGTGCATTTGTATTGCTTGCTATGAGTTAATCTACAGTACATAAGAATTGCCATTTCAACTGGAAGTTTTGCCATTTTATTTATCAATAGCGATGTACTGTAATGTAGAGGGAATGGGTTAGAACTCCTGTCAGGTTTTATTTTTAGTCTGTGTCTGCCTTTGCTGACTTTTTATCACCTTTTTGTCATGGTGAAAAGGTGATTGTATTGCTATCTGTGTCTTGTCCCAATGACCACAAAAAAAGAGATTTGCTCAGGACACAGAGAGAAAAAATAAATATGTCAGAGACCTGGACGTATAGAGTTTAGCTCTAGGGTCCCCAACCAGAGAGCAAAATGGGGGGAGTAAATGGGCCATTGTTGGACTATCACGGTACTGGTAGTATATGTGGGTAGTGTACAACAAAACAAGTAAAAAATAATAGAAAACAATTTTATTAAATAAAATGTCGATAACGACACAAAGGGGATACATTGGTAACAAAACAACACATAATGTATGACCAACAAAATCGCCAGTATAGTAGTCCCCAGAAGGGGAGAAGCATAGTGGGTAGAAGGTCATATCACGACATCTTAACTAGTTTCGTGGCTGTGCGCCACTTCATCAGAAGAGTCTAGAGTTAAAAATAACAAGGATCAGACAATGATACATGAAACAACAATACAGTAAAATACATTGGGGAAGGGTAGACTCCGCTGCTCACCTAAAAACCCCCCCACATGTGAAACCAGCGGGGGAGGCGGCCGTCACCTCAGAGGGTCCCGTGTACCGACCATGGGGCACGTGTATGGGCGAATGGACCTACTTCTCATGTACAAAAGATAAGGATATGATAAATAAATAAAGCCCAGATTGTAAAAAGGGAGGTGGGTGAATCACGCGTGATGGAAGCCGGTGGTGCGATATCACAATGAAATGCACAGGGATAAGTAAGTGTGAAAGGTGACGTGGTGTGATGGTGAGGGGGCAGATGAATAAGGATAGGGAAAGGAAAAAAATAATAAAAGAGGGAGATGAGGGAAAAAAAAGACCTGGACGTATAGGTTGATAGGTATAACTAAGAAACCTTTGCTGCTTGGGTAAAAATTTATATTTTAATGAATAATACAGTAGTAGGCATAATATTGTACAGCTGTAGCACTGTTTAACTATATACATTAAACACACCACACTTTTATTATATTAGTGCTTATCTCACTGGGTGCACAAGTAGGTTCTCTAAAATTTCAGGACACTGACACATGTGAGATTAGTTATTCTGTTATAGAGCCTGCATGTAACCATAGAAAAACTTCCACCCTCTGCAACAAAGAGAAAATAATGAGGCAATATGAAGGTGATTTATTCACTAAACAAATTGTGGGCTATTTGAAGGCTAGTGATTTTACTTGCATATTTGCATATCATATTGTATAGTTGCTGGTTATTCCACTTTCTGCAATTTTCGAATTGTTCATGCCCATCCTATCTCCTGCAGATTGTCCTACAGGCAAGGGATTGCTCAAAGGACATAGGTTGCTGTAACAGGTGATACTTAAACCCAACCCCCTCCAGGGGTCAGGGGGCGAGCGTGCTCGGCTCAGGCCACCTCAGCTTGGGTGGGCGGCAGGTCCGCTCGACTCAGATGTTGGGTGGATCCGCTCACTCGGGCCAGCTTGGCTCAGGTGGTGGGCAGATCTGCTTGGCTCAGGCCAGCTCGACTTGGGTGCAAGGCGAGTCTGCTCAGCTCAGACAAGCCACCTCCTCTCTCTACAGAGGGCTCCGTGTGCCGTGCTGCATGCTGGAAAGTGTAGTTTCCAGCGCAGCACTGCGGATTCTCTTCTGACATGCCAGTGTTCTGTAAAGTTAGTGAACCGGCGGCAGAGAAGATGCACGTCCCAGGACAGGAGGAGAAGGAAGGAGGAAGAAGACTCTGGCAGCGAGAGCTCGGGATTTGGGGGAACATCCTTCTGGGGAGAAGTCAGAACCGAGAGGTTGAGGAGACCATAGGAGAGAGAGACAAGTTCTAGTGAGCAAGTGTGCACAGGCTGGCAGTGTACTGGGATGGTGAGCGCAGGCTGCCCACTTACTGACTCACACTCCTACCTACCTTAAAAAAAGAGCTTATCAGAAGCTCACTGAGACCACACCAATGTAGGGCAGGCTCTTATTGGTTACTAAGGATACTGCACTGTTCTTGTCTCTGCAGTGTGAGGATGTACAGACAGTTGGGCCTAGTCACTCAGTGCAGTAGCCAAAACAACTGTACTGGCTTCTGATTGGTTTCAATTAGGCCCCATTTACACCTATCGTTGCATGCACAACGTGCATACGGCAGTCCATTCATTTAAATGGGAATACCCTTAATAAGGCAAAGTATCTCATGGAGCTTTTGCTGCATTTAGTTTTTGTATTTATTTTTATTTTTTACACCACTCATTTTACAGTGTTTTGAAATTTTTGCATGCAGAAAAATGCATGTCAGCTTGTGGTGTTCGGAATGGCATTAACAAAGAATGGCGCAGCAAACGTGATGTGGTATTAGCACGTTTTATTAATGTGTGCAGAACTACGCAATTTTGCATGTGTTTACAGAACTTGCAGGTATGAGTGGAGCCTTAGGCCCCGTACACACGACAGAGTTTCTCGGCAGAATTCACCGAGAAACTCGGTCAAAACCCGGATTCTGCCGAGAAACTCTGTCGTCTGTACAGTTTTGGCTCGATGGAGCCGCCGAGGAGCTCGACGAGAAAATAGAGAACATGTTCTCTATTTTCTCGTTGTTCTATGGGAGAAGGCGTCCCGCCGAGCTCCTCGGCGGCTTCATCCCAGAACTCGACGAGGAACTCGACGTGCCAAGCACGTCGAGTTCCTCGGCCGTGTGTACGGGGCCTTAGGGATGGGTTTGGTGCAAACCCAGAAGGAAGGTGTCACTCCCACCCAGTCACCTAGCGAGTGCACCTCTCAACCCTGCAGTCTTTACATGCACCCCCCAGTCCTGTACTCTGTATGTAGAGCATTTTTACTGTACTTAACAAGGCAGTTATAATGTGTACATTGCCTCTAGTAGCTAATCATATTTTATCATATTTTATCCTTATTTCATCCATCACAGTCAGATCAATGAAATATGCTTTATGTTAATATTGTTAAATTTGTTGATGGTAATATTTATTTTTGTAATCTAATTCTGCAAAAAACATTTTACAGTGTAATTTCAAGATAATTTAAGAGGGTGTGTTTAGGGGCGGGATTATGGGTGGCGCAGGGAAGAGGTTGGGTGGGTCAACTGGTGGCAAGTAGCTCTTAAGGTCTGGCTAGTAACTCAGGACTTGAAATTTTGAACCCTGGTATATACATAGGGCCAGATCCACAACCAGCGGGCGCAATGTAACTTTTGTGATTTAAGTTACACCGCCGCAAATTACACAAGTTAGTGTCCGATCCACAAAGCACTTACCTGGAAATTTGCAGCGGTGTAACTTAAATCCGTCCGGCGCAAGGCGGGCCAATTCAAATGGGGCGAGTCCCATTTAAATTAGGCGCGCTCCCGCACCGGACGTACTGCGCATGCTCCCGATGCTATTTTCCCGACGTGCTTTGCGTTACGTTACGTTGCGCTGAGTTTTGTGAATCGCGACGGGTAAAAAAAGAGATGCGGCGGGAAAAAAATAAATTTAAAAAGAAATTTGACAGCGACGCGGAAAAGACAGGTATACTTTTACATGGTGTACTAACTTTACACTTTGTAAAAGTAGCCCTATCTTTGCGACGGCAAACTAACACTTACGGAGACTTAACGAAGGGAAAAAGCTTTGTGGATCTCCGTAAGTGCTAATTTGCATACCCGATGCTGGATTTCGACGAGAAATGCCCCCAGCGGCGGCCGAGGTACTGCATCCTAATATCCGACAGTGTAAGTCCATTACATCTGTCGGATCTTAGGACTAGCTATGCGTAACTGATTCTATGAATCAGCCCGCATAGTTAGAAACAGGGATATGACGGCGTATCAGCAGATACGCCGTCGTATCCCTTTTGTGGATCTGGCCCATAGTTACATTGGTCCAAGTTGGACAAGTGTAACTATGTAAAAAATATCCAAACCTGGAAGTCATCGTTAACTAATGTTTGACACAGATCAGCCGTTTCGGCAGTCTCTTACGTTACAATAATGCTGTCTGATCACTAGGAAGAATGTGGAAATAGTTCCTCCTACCTGCCGCTGATGACATAGTTGTATGTAGACAAAGTCATTTGACAGGAACACCAGGACAGCATTTTACTGATAAAAGTTAGGGCTTTTTTTTTAAAGTAAATAATGTTGCTGTATATATTTAGACTTGTATAGTCACCGGAAAAGTTAGGAAGCTCAGCTTCTTAAACCCTTTTGAGCCTATACCTAGGGAGGCATCAGCAATTTAATGCAAGCTTCTTATTTTCATATAGCACATACAAAGTTCTAGCTTGAGTCAATAAGAACACAGACAGAAAAAAGATTGCATATTTTGTTGGAAAAGTCATTATTTTATTGCTGTTAACTATTTTAGCCTAGATTTTTAAGCTTTCTAAAAAAATTACCTAATATTTTTGTGTGAGGGAACTGATGACGCTTTTGTGAAAGGACCCTAAATCTTACCGGTAGTCTGTATTTATGAAAGTAACTCTAAAATGTTGTAGTACCCCAATTGCACCTCAAAGCGCCGCTGTTTAACCAATAAGGGAAGGATGTGAGAGATGCATGCCTCTATGAGACAGGCAGTACAACTGCAAGAGTGAATATAGAGCATTTCTGCATGAGATGGGAGTGCTTCAGGTCTAATAAGAAGATATCCTGGCATTTGAATTCAATTAAGGATTATACATTCTACAAAGACTTCCATTTATATATTCCCAACAACAAAACGAACGGCTGTCTTGAAAATGCATCAACAACAGTCACCCCTGGAAATCAGATGGCAAGTAGTGATTTCATTATTTTCCTGGTTGTGTCATTCAGTCTCTGCTCAGATTCATTATTCCATTGTAGAAGAAATGAGGAAAGGTTCAGTTGTTGGTGATTTAGTGAAAGATCTTGGAATGAATGTGAAGGATATCACAGCAAGAAAACTCCGTATTGTGTCTGGAGTTTCTGAAAAATATTTCAGTATCAATCTGGAGAATGGAGACCTTTTTATTGCAGAGAGGATAGACAGAGAGACACTGTGTGGGGCTGCAGCTGATTGTGTCCTGACCTTTGATGCTGTGGCTGAGAATCCTTTAAATGTGTTTAATGTTAGGATTGAAATCCAAGATATAAATGACAATTCACCAACATTTCATTATGAAGCAATAAAATTAGAAATAAGTGAATATGCTTTACTGGGAGCAAAGTTTGTTTTGCTGAAAGCTGAGGATTTGGATATAGGAATTAATACACTGAGAAGCTACAAGCTGAGTCCAAATGAGCACTTTGTCTTAAGAGAAAGAATCAGCTCTGATGGCAGTATATTTCCTGAACTGGTTCTAGAAAAGCCTCTAGACCGAGAGACACAAAATTACCATGAACTGATTCTATCAGCTTTCGATGGAGGAAATCCTGTACAGACAGGCACAGCAATGATAAGGATTACCATCACTGATTTTAATGATAATACACCTATATTTACCCAAGAAGTATATAAAATAAGCATTAAGGAAAATATACCTTTGAATTCCACAGTTCTGCAGGTCAGAGCAACTGATGAAGATGAAGGTGTAAATGCGCAGATTACATATTCATTCAATACCCTGGCAAATAACATTCTCCAGGTGTTTACTATTAATCACAAGAATGGAGACATTAGAACAAAGGGACATTTAGATTATGAAATGAAAAAACACTATGAAATATCTGTACAAGCCATGGATGGAGGAAGCCTGGCTGCCCATGCCAAAGTTTTAATAGAGATATTGGATGAAAATGACAATGTTCCTGAGATAACCCTCACCTCCCTGTCTTCTCCTATTCCTGAAGACACATTACCTGGAACTGTGGTGGCACTGATTGAAGTTCGTGATAAAGACTCGGGAGAAAATGGAGAAGTTCAGTGTCAAATCCTTGGGGATATTCCATTTCAATTAGTGTCATCAGCAAATAACTTCTACAAAATTGTTACCAAAGATTCTCTGGACAGAGAAAAATTATCATCCTATAACATCACCATTCAAGCATCTGACAAGGGTTTTCCTTGTTTGTCTTCTGTGAAAGTCGTCTATTTGGACTTGGCGGATGTTAATGACAATGCACCTATGTTTGAGAAGTTGATTTATACTGCATTTGTACCAGAAAATAATTTTCCAGGAGCTTCCATATTTCATATTCAAGCTAAAGATATTGACAGTGAAGAAAATGCAAAACTGACTTACTTTATAGTAAGTAATGACAAAGATCCCATATCCTTGCATGTATCCATAAATCCAGTGACTGGAGTCATTTATGGGCAAAAATCATTTGATTATGAGCAACACAGAGAATTCAACATTCAGGTCATTGCTAAAGACAATGGTTTCCCATCGCTGAACAGCAGCACAACTCTAAACATTCGTGTGGTAGATCAGAATGATAACTCACCAGTCATCCTATACCCACCAAGAGACAGTGAGGGTCCTGTCTTTGAGATGGTGCCTTGGTCATCTGAACAAGGTTCCTTAGTATCTAAGGTGGTCGCAGTGGATGCGGATTCTGGACACAATGCCTGGTTGTCTTATTTTTTGCAAGTTTCTGAGCCATCACTTTTTACTATTGATCAGTACACTGGGGAGATCAAAACTTTAAAGGTTTTTCATGGTGGAGATTCTTTAAAACATAAAGTTGTGGTCATAGTAAAAGACAATGGCTCCCCACCCCTGTCTGCTTCTGTGACTCTAAACCTGGTGATTGCTGATAATTTTCAGCAAATAATTCCTGAAATGAACAAACAGCCAAGCAAAGTGGACTCTCAGTCAAACTTACAAATGTACCTGGTAATTGCCTTGTCATTGATTACTTTTCTGTTTGTATTGACTGTGATAGTCGCTGTGGTCTCCAAATGCAGAGAGCCCAAATCTTTGCCTTACTTTGGCCCTGTGGATACACATTTATATCATACTGTAGATCCCAGATTTATTTCCCAGTTTAACAATGGAACATTGCAGCTGCCCTACACATACAATGTTTTTCCAACTCTGGATTCAATGGACAAGGAATTTGCTTACCTAAAATCTCAGCAGTGTGTTCCGGTTGTTCCTGTAGACAAACTCATTGATGCGGATGATTCAGGAATTAGTAATGAAAACATAAGAGACCCTATAGCTGATGACAGTCTTATTTTACAGGTATGATCAAACTATGATATTTAATTAGTCTGCATTCTTTAAAACAAAGTTTCAGATATGTTTGCTAAAGTATGTTTATAAAGTATGTGTTGACCCATACAGTGTATGCTAATCAGAGGAGGTCTATAATGATTTTCAATTTTCAGTTCTTTTGATGATTTTTATATTTTTGTAAAATAATAATTACCATATATTCTCTTGATAATAGCAAGCTGTTTCATACAATTAACTCTTGTGACCATAAGGCATCCATAGTTTCCAGACCATCAGAAGACCAGCACTCATAGTACATCCCATATCTCTTTTAGTTTTCTAACGTTGCACAGGAGTCAAAACCCCTCTAGGATTATAAATGGACATAGTCTACGATGAGGTCACATTGCTCAGAAAAACATATCAACATAATAAAGAAAATACTTTTCTTTATGGCTGTTTTAAGTTATAGTAGCACAACGCTAGTGATTGACTGTATTTAATAAATTATTATGTATACTTAATGGAAAAAAATATTTAAAGTGGATATAAACCTTCATATCCTTTATATCTAAGGAAGCTGTCATATTAGCCTCTACAGGATCTGCAGTTGCCTGCACATGTGATCAGCTATGACATCAACCATTTCATGGCTTGACAGTTGAGTTGAGAGCAAACATAAGCACACTAGAAACTGTAGCAGTTATATTTCATGGCTTGCCCTGAATGTAACTGATTTAGAAAACAGGCAAATCAGTGGGATTATTTCTGCTTTAAAAAAATTATTATAAATTGGTAGCCATTAAATCTATTGTATGTGTCCAGGGTTCTGCACACGAGTGTTGATAGGAAAGTTTGCTATTCAACAACATTTTTCAATAAATGAGATGTTTAACATGTATACAAAAACATTTTTTAACATTTTTTTGCTTACTGAACAGCTTACTGGGGAGGAACAGGAAGTGAGAAATTCACAAAGAAAACAAACAAAAAAAAACATTAGGAAGGGAAATCGAAGGAAAAGTTTAGTGAACCAACAATGCACTAGCTTAAAGGAACCTATTTAGAAAATAAAAAACAAACCTTTACAACCCCTTTAAAGAATAATTGGTCTTTTTTCATAAAGGGTTCTTATTTTTAGTTGCTAAATCCTAAAGTGGTATTAAACCCAAAAGCAAACATTTATTATATTGCAGCTTAACAATTCTTAGATGTCATGGCTGTATTAGTTTTATTTTTTAGACTTGTTTTCCTTCATTTTCATCTGTTGATCCAGCCAGTAAATCTGTTATTTTTCCAAAAGGATAAGCTCGCCAGCAGAATGTATCAGTTACAGACATTTAACACTGGCAGGGGTGTGTACAATGATCAGATTTTATGTATGTAAAACCTTTTCCCCAAAACTGCTTATAGAGTAATAGCATGGGTCTGATGCTGCATCTGTCCCCCACGAGCTTAAACACTGAGAGTGATCTAACATGGCCAACCATTAGGTCTTTACAGTTCGCTGAGCAGAGAGCTGATGACTGTCAGTCACCGATCTCTGCTCTGCCCCTCCTCATTCACAGGAGTGCTGGGCTGTGGAGGGGGCGGAAGCGGCCGGCTCAGGCTCTCAGTGGTTTGCAGAGAGGCTGAGCTGGGTTCCAGTCAAGGCATATGGCCGGATCCCGACTTCATTGATACGATCTTTTCCGAGCCTGGACTGGCTCTGTGACATTGGCCGACAGCCGGCTTTAGCCCACTGTCAGCTGAAAATGGGTCAGAGGACTGCAGAACAAACTGTGATCTGTATGAGACGTTACAGCCAGGCGTGCTTTGGCTGTATTTCTCAATAAAATCTGTAAGCATATCTAACACTCCCCTCCCCCAAGAGACAAATAGGTCCTATGTGCCACACATCACTGCAAGACCCTGTGGATTTGTGAAATGGCAGCCTCAGCCCGGGCTCTAGCCAAGCCATGTCCCCACTCCCCTCGACTGACAATACTGCTGTACAAAGTTACCATCTGTGCTCATTCTCCCAGAGTGGGGGCACTCTAATGGTTGAGGTGTGTTTCTTGCCAGATCACCAGGTGAAAAGAGATGGGGGACAACAGAGAAAAAAACGAATGCAGCCACCACATCTAATGATTGGTAAGCTACAATATGCATTTTTGGTTTGGGGTTTAATACCAAGTTAGAATCAACCAATTACATTTCCTGAAGGTCAGTGCATTTGTATTGATTGCTAGTTAATCTACAAAAAGAAATAGCATTTAAACTGTAACTTCTGCCATTTTATTTTCATTCGTGAAAAATATTAATGTAGAGGGTGTGGGTTAGAACCCCTGCCAGTTTCTGTTTTTAGTCTGTGTCTGCCTATGCTTACTTTTTCTCACTTTTTGTCATGGTGAAGAAGTGATTTTATTGCTATCTGTGTCCTGTCCCAATGACCACAGAATAGAGAGATGTTCTCAGGACACAGAGAGCAAAAAAGAAAACCCATCAGAGACCTGGATGTAAGGCCTTGTACACACGACTGTTTTCCTCGACAGAATCCATCAAGAAACTTGGTGGCAGAGCTTTTTTGCCGAGGAAAACGGTTGTGTGTATGTTTTTCGTCGAGAAAACTGTCGTGGAACTCGACGAGAAAAAAAGAGAACAAGTTCTCTTTTTCCTCGTCGGAGTCTCAATTTCCCCATCGTGTTTCTCGTCGGGCTGGTTTACGACGAGAAACACGTTCGTCTGTATGCTTAGAAACCCGCGCATTCTCAGAATAAAGTATAAGACAGGAGCGCACCTTCGGTAAAAGTATCGTTCGTAATGGAAATAGCACATTTGTCACACTGTAACAGACTGAAAAGCGTGAATCGTCTCTCTCCAAACTTTTACTTAACACGCAGTAACATGAGATTAGCAAAAGCAGCCCCAAGGGTTGTGCCAGTGGAATCGAACTTCCCCTTTATAGTGCCGTCGTACGTGTCGTCACCGCATTTGAGAACGACACGATTTTGTCTTGACAGTGTGTACGCAAAGAAAGCTTATCAAGATTCTCGACAAGCCGGACAAGGAACTCGTCGAGATAAACAATGTTTCATTTATGACGAGTTCTGTGTACGAGGCCTAAAGGTTGATAGGTATAATCTTTGCTGCTTGGCTAAAAATGGACCTTTCAATGAATAATAGTAGCAATAATATTGTACAGCTGTAGCACTGTTTAAATACATTGGCCCGGATTCACATACATCGGCGCATATTTATGCCACAGTAGCGTATCTAATATACGCTATGCCGACGCAGCGCAGAGAGGCAAGCACAGAATTCACAAAGCACTTGCCTCGCCATGCTAATGAGGTGTGACCCCATGCAAATGCTGGGCCGATTGCCAGAAAAGTACTTAAAATGAACGGCGCATGTGCCGTCCCGTGGACGTGTCCCAGTGCGCATGCGCACAATCACGTCGAAACAACTGGCTAAGATACGTCGAATCACTGCCTACGGTGTGAACGTAACCTACGCCCAGCCCTATTCACGTACTACGTAAATGACGTAAAATACGACGGCTGTGTTCCCTGGTCCATACTCTAGCATGAGTTGCGCCTCCTATAAGGGGAAGAACTTTACGCCGGACGTACGACTTACGCAAACCGCGTATATTATGCCCCGGGCGCAAGTACGTTCGTGAATCGACATATCTTCCTCATTTCCATATTTGAATAGGAAATCAATGGGAGCACCACTTGCGGCCAGCGTAAATATGCGCCCACGAACGCCGGCGTAGGAAAGTTACGTCGGTCGGATGAAGCCTATTTTCAGGCGTATCTCAGTTTAAGGGCACGGCGCATAGATACGACGGCGCATATTTACACTTACGCGGCATATCTAGAGATACGTTGGCGTAAGTGCTTTGTGAATTTCGGGCCATTGTGTACTTAAAAGTGGGGTATGCCTGTATAACCATTAAACACACCAAACTTTTATTATATTAGTGCTTATCTCACTGGGTGCACAAGGGGGTTCTCTAAAATGTCAGGACACAGTTAATGACACATATGAGATTAGTCATTCTCTAATAGAGCCTGCATGTGACCATAGATACATTTCCACCCTCTCCAACTTAGCATAATTAGGCATTATGACGTTGATTTATTCACTAAACGTAAATGTGAGCTATTTGAATTCTAGTGATTTTACTTGTATATTTGAATATGATTTTGCATAGTTGCTGGTTATTCCATATTCTTCAATTTTAGAATTGTTCATGCCCCACCCCATCTCCTGCAGATTATCCTACTAGGCAAGGGATTGCTCATAGGACATAGGTTACTGTAACAGGTGGCACTTAGCCCCCACCCATTTCCCCTTCTTTTTTTTTTACAATAATAGCCCTTCTCTCCAGGATGGCACCATCTTTGTTAAGGTGTCCTCCTTGGTGAGCCTCTATATCCTGGATTGCGATCCTGGCTCAGGCATGACACAGTGGGTCAATGTAACTATGTATAATATCATACTTGCCTAATGCCCCTGGAAGCTGGAATTACTGAAGTAGAATTACTAAAGTAGACACCAATACTCCAATGATCTACACTTGCTTTTGGGACCTGTGCTGAACGGCCAACCTCTGAATGACACCCATGCTGAGTAGTTGACTTGCTGTGTTCATAATGCAGTAGGCCACCTGTTCAGCACAGGACCTGGAAGCAAATAGAGATCACTATAGTAGCCTAGTGTCTACTTCAGTGATTTCCAGCTCCCAGTGACATTGCCCAGGTATTGTATATACCAGCCCTCAAAATTTCCACTCGCCTGCTCGCATTTGGTCACATTGGTCCAAGTTGGGCCAGTGTAACTATGTATAAAATATCCAAACCTGGAAGTCATCTTAACTAATGTTTGACACACATCAGTCCTTTTTGCAGTCTCTTAACTCATAATAATACTTCCTGATCACTAGGAAGAAAGTGGAAATACTTTCTCCTACCTGAAGCTGATGATATAATCGTATGTAGGCATTTGGCGAGATTTCCAGGAGAGCCTTTTAGTGATACAAGTTAGGGCTTTTTTTCCCCAAAGTTAATAATGTTGCTGTATATTGAGACATGCTACCAATGTATTCATGTAGACTTGTATAGTCACAGAAAAGTTAGAAAGCTCAGCTTATTATACCCTTTTGAGCCTGGTATACCTAGAAAAGCAACAGCAATGTAATGCAAGCTCCTTCTTTTTATACCAAGTCCTAGTATGAGTCAATAAGAGCACAAACGGAAAAAAAAGATTGCATATTTTGTTGAAAAAGTCATTATTTTATTGCTGTTAACTATTTTAGACTAATATTTTTGTGTGTATGTGTTTGTATAATAATTACATGAAGTATAGTATTACATAATAATACAATAATAGATAATAACAGTAAACATATCAGCAGTCTGTCTGTTCTAGATTTTTTGGTTGCTTTTTAGGAAGCTATGCATACAAAATACTTTTTTCTAACCTTGTCTTTTATCCCACTGCCCCTAACCTTGTTCTGTGACCCACTAACACCAACTTGATGCTGTGACCAATTTAGCCTGACCCTGGTCTGTAACCCACTCTTCCTAATCTTGTCTATGATCTACTCTCACTAACCTTGAGTGACTATTTAACGCTAACATTCTGTTATGACCCACTTATCCCATGTGACCCACTTACCAGGATCCCCCTATGACCCACTCCTATGAACCTTCTATGACCCACTTTCCCTAACATTTTCACCCCTTATTTTCTCATTTGAGCCACTCTCCCTAACCTAATCCCAATTTTTAAAGAAGAGATCTGGAAAAACCTAATGGGCTTCATATTTGTTGAACCTATTATTTATAAACATGAACAGCAAAATATAGAATATACTGAGTAGTTTTAGTTGTGCTCTCTTCTCTCTTTACTCTCTCGCGCAGAATTTGATGTTTATGTCCATACATATTTTCACTAAACATAAAGGCCCAGATTCTCAAAGGCGTTACGACGGCGCAACACCATTTGCGCCGTCGTAACACCTCATCTGGCCCCGGGTATCTATGCAACTGATTCTCAGAATCAGTTGCGCATAGGTACCCATTAGATCTGACAAGCGTAAGGCTATTACGCTGTCAGATCTTAAAAGTAATTTTTTTTCCCGCCGCTAGGTGTCGCATCGTCGCTTTTCCCCGTCGTCTATGCAAATTAGGTAAGTACGGCGATTCCCGAACATACGCGAGGTCGACGCAGCGAATTAACGTCGTTTGCGTAGCGTACCCGACGCGTAAGGTTGCCCCTGCTAATTAGCAGGCGCAACCAATGTTAACGATGGCCGTCGTTCCCGCGTCAAATTCAATAAAAATTACGTCGTTTGCGTAAGACGTCCGTGAATGGCGCTGGACGCCATTTACGTATACATCTAGGCAAATGACGTCGGGGCGACGTCATTTAGCGCAATGCACGTCGGGTAATTTACCCGACGGAGCATGCGCAGTACGCTCGGCGCGGGAGCGCGCCTAATTTAAATGGTGCCCTCCCCATTTGAATTGGGCGGGCTTGCGACGAACAATCTAACGCTACACCGCCGCAAGTTTACAGGTAAGTGTTCTGAGAATCAGGATGTAAACCTGTAGACCTGCGGCGGTGTAACGTAGATCTCATATATTACGCTGCCCAGGAGCAGCGCGAATGTATGAGAATCTGGGCCATAGTCTACACTGTATACACAATACATTTTAAATGTATTGATTTACCAGAAGAGCAGAGCATGTTTATCATAAATAAAATCTAGCACAAACCGGGGTGAATTTAGTGCAAAATCTGGTGCAATGAGCTTCTAACATCAGTTTGTTTAATTAAGCTTTGACAAAAAAACTGAAAGCTGCACCATGTCACAAGGTTCAGTTCTCTTAAAAAATATGGTCTTTATGGCAATCATTTTCAATTTAACCACTTGCTTACTGGGCACTTAAACTCTCTTCCAGCCCAGGCCAATTTTCAGCTTTCACTCTTTGAATGACAATTGCGTGGTCATGCAACACTATACCCAAATGAAATTTTTATCATTTTTTTCACACAAACAGAGCTTTCTTTTGGTGGTATTTAATCACTTATGTGTTATTTTTGTTTTTTTTATTCAAACAGTAAAAAATCTGAAAAAAAGTTTGTTATAAAATTTTGTTTGTTATAAAATTTTGCAAACAGGTAATTTTTCTCCTACCTTGATGTGCACTGATGAGGCTGCACTGATGGCCACTGATAGGTGGCACTGATGGGTGGCACTGAAGGGCACTGATAGGTGGCACTGAAGGGCGCTGATAGGTGGCACTGATAGGTGGCACTGATAGACACTGGTAAATGACACTGATAGGCAGCACTGATAGGTGGGACTGATGATTGGGCACTGATTGGCAGCACTAATGGGCATTGATAGGTGGCACTGGTGGGCACTGATAGACAGCACTGATATGCACTGGTAGGTGGCACTGGTGGGCACTGGCAGGTGGCACTGGTGGGCACTGGCAGGTGGCACTGGTGTATGGGACCGATGCCCCTCTGACAGAAGCTGGTAATCAGCTTTTTTTTCTCTTCACGCTGTCAGCATGGGGAAAAAAAGACGATTGCGATCTTCTGTTTACATCACGTGTTCAGCTGTCATTGGCTGTGATCAGCCGAGTCTCACTGACTCCGCAAGGGGCGCGCAGGCGGCACATTCTCTGGAGGACGTACATGGGTGCCCTTCCGGCAATTAAGGCACGTGCTGTAGCCGTCTTCCGGCTATAGCGTTGGCGGGAGATGGTTAAACTGACTTAATTTGCTTAAACTATGAAGAAATCATTAACTCAATCTTAGGCCAAAAAGCTTTTAGAATATAAGTGTGTTTTATGAGGTACAAAGTCACTTTTTTGTTTTGTGTTTTTTTCAAGAGTATTAGAAAATCATATTAAACAACAGAGTTTTTTGAAAAATCAGTTTTAGTGAGGGAACTGATGACGCTCGTGTGACAGGTCCCTAAATCTTAGTTTGTATTTATGAAAGTAACTCTAAAATGTTGTAGTTCCCCAATTACACCTCAGAGCGCCGCTGTTGAACCAATAAGGGAAGGATGTGAGAGATGCATGCCTCTATGAGACAGGCAGTACAACTGCAAGAGTAGATATAGAGCATTTCTGCATGAGATGGGAGTGCTTCAGGTCTAACAAAGAAGAAGATATTCTGGCATTTTAATTCAATTAAGGATTGTACATTCTACAAGGAATTTCCTCTTATATATTCCCAACAACAAAAGGAACGGCGGTCTTGAAAATGCATCAACTACAGTCACCCCTGGAAATCAGATGGCAAGTAGTGATTTCATTATTTTCCTGGTTGTGTCATTCAGTCTCTGCTCAGATTCATTATTCCATTGTAGAAGAAATGAAAAAAGGTTCAGTTGTTGGTGATTTAGTGAAAGATCTTGGAATGAATGTGAAGGATATCACAGCAAGAAAACTCCGTATTGTGTCTGGAGTTTCTGAAAAATATTTCAGTATCAATCTGGAGAATGGAGACCTTTTTATTGCAGAGAGGATAGACAGAGAGACACTGTGTGGGGCTGCAGCTGATTGTGTCCTGACCTTTGATGCTGTGGCTGAGAATCCTTTGAATGTCTTTAATGTTAGGATTGAAATTCAAGATATAAATGACAATCCACCAAGATTTTTTTATGAAACAATTAGATTAGAATTAAGTGAATATGCTTTACCAGGAGCAAAGTTTGTTTTACAGAAAGCTGAGGATTTGGATATAGGAATTAATACACTGAGAAGCTACAAGCTGAGTCCAAATGAGCACTTTGCCTTGGGAGAAAGGATCAGCTCTGATGGCAGTATATTTCCTGAGCTGGTTCTAGAAAAGCCTCTAGACCGAGAGACACAAAATTACCATGAACTGATTCTATCAGCTTTCGATGGAGGAAATCCTGTACAGACAGGCACTGTGCTGATTAGGATTACCATCACTGATTATAATGATAATACACCTATATTTACCCAAGAAGTATATAAAATAAGCATTAAGGAAAATATACCTTTAAATTCCACAGTTCTGCAGGTCAGAGCAACCGATGAGGATGAAGGGGTAAATGCACAGATTACATATTCATTCAGTACCCTGGCAAATAACATTCTCCAAATGTTTACAATTAATCACAAGAACGGAGACATTAGAACAAAGGGACATTTAGATTATGAAATGAAAAAACACTATGAAATATCTGTACAAGCCATGGATGGAGGGGGCCTGGCTGCCCATGCCAAAGTTTTAATAGAGATATTGGATGAGAATGACAATGTTCCTGAGTTAACCCTCACCTCCCTGTCTTCTCCTATTCCTGAAGACACATTACCTGGAACTGTGGTGGCACTGATTGCAGTTTGCGATAAAGACTCAGGAGACAATGGAGAAGTTCAGTGTCAAATCATTGGAGATATTCCATTTCAATTAGTGTCATCAGCAAGTAACTTCTATAAAATTGTTACAAAAGATTCTCTGGACAGAGAAAAATTATCATCCTATAACATCACCATTCAAGCATCTGACAAGGGTTTTCCTGGTTTGTCTTCTATGAAAGTCGTCTATTTGGACTTGGCGGATGTTAATGACAATGCACCTATTTTTGAGAAGTCAATTTACACTGCATTTGTACCAGAAAATAATTTACCAGGAGCTTCCATATTTCATATTCAAGCAAAAGATATTGACAGTGAAGAAAATGCAAAACTGACTTACTTTATAGTAAATGATGACAAAGATCCCATATCCTTGCATGTGTCTATAAATCCAGTGACCGGAGTCATTTATGCGCAAAAATCATTTGATTATGAGCAACACAGAGAATTCAACATTCAGATTATTGCCAAAGACAATGGTTTCCCATCACTGAACAGCAGCACAATTCTAAAAATTCATCTGATAGACCAGAATGATAATTCACCAGTCATCCTATACCCACCAAGAGACAGTGATGGTCCTGTCTTTGAGATGGTGCCTTGGTCATCTGAACAAGGTTCCTTAGTATCTAAAGTGGTCGCAGTGGATGCGGATTCTGGACACAATGCCTGGTTGTCTTATTTTTTGCAAGTTTCTGAGCCATCACTTTTTACTATTGATCAGCACACTGGGGAGATAAAAACATCAAAGGTTTTTCATGATGGAGATTCTTTAAAACATAAAGTTGTGGTCATAGTAAAAGACAATGGCTCCCCACCCCTGTCTGCTTCTGTGACTCTAAACCTGGTGATTGCTGATAATTTCCAACAGATAATTCCTGAAATGAACAAACAGCCAAGCAAACTGGACTCTCAGTCCAATTTACAAATGTACCTGGTAATTGCCTTGTCCTTGATTACTTTTCTGTTTGTATTGACTGTGATAGTCACTGTGGTCTCCAAATGCAGAGAGCCAAAATCTTTGCCTTACTTTGGCCCTGTAGATACACATGTATATCATACTGTAGATCCCAGATTTATTTCCCAGTTTAACAATGGAACATTGCAGCTGCCCTACACATACAATGTTTTTCCAACTCTGGATTCAATGGACAAGGAATTTGCTTTCCAAAAATCTCAGCAGTGTGTTCCGGTTGTTCCTGTAGACAAACTAATTGATGCGGATGATTCAGGAATTGGTAATGAAAACATAAGAGACCCTATAGCTGATGGCAGTCTTATTTTACAGGTATGATCAAACTATGATATTAGTCTGCATTTTTTAAGACAATGGTACAGATATGTTTGGTATAAAGTCTGTATTGATCCTACAGTGTTGACAAATCTAAGGAGGTCGCTAATGATTTTGGTTTGATTTTGTAAAATAATAATTACAAGGAAATGTTTCTCTTTATAACAGCAGGCAGTTTCATTCAGCAGAGATTGGAAACACTTGTGACCATACGACTTCAATAGTTACTAGACCCTCATAAGACCAGCACTTACAGTGCATCCCATATCTCCTTTAGTTTTCCAGCATTGCACAAGAGACCAGACTTCTTGTTGATATAAATGGTCATCTCTACCATGTGATCTCATTCTTCAGAAAAATATATCAGCATAAAGAAAAGTGCTTTTTCTTTATGAGTGTTTGAGGTTACAGTGGCACACCACTTGTGATTAACTGTATTTACTCAATAAACTATATTAAATATACTTAGCTATAGACAAATATTTTATGTTTATGGAAAAATTATTTACAGTTGTTATTAAATCTATGTGGCCAGGGTTTTGCACACGAGTGTATATGGGAAAGTTTGCTCTTCAACAAAATTTACATGAAATTAGAAGTTTTAAAAAGAACACATATACAAAATGCTTTTATAATTTCTGAAAATATAGCGTTAAAGAACGATTTTACGGGAACAAGTGCAGAGTTCTTATTTTTAATTGATAATTCTTAAGAGCAATAGTCAAGAGCAAATAATGTCAATTTCCTGAAGGCCAGTACATTTTAATTGCTGGCTTTGAGTTACTGTACATAAGAATTAGCACTTAAACAAGGATTTCTGTCATTTTATTTTCAATAGAGAACACAATTATTGCAGAAGGTATCAGGGACGTGCGGTGAGCCCAGTGGCTGGTGAGGCACTGGCTAGTATCAGAGCCAGATACACACAGGTTACATACGTTGTGAATGTTACAGCAAGAGCAATAATTCTAGCACTAGACCACCTATGTAACTCTAAACATGTAGGGGCAGATCCACGTACCTTTGTGCCAGGCGCAGCATATCTAAGATACACTACGCCGCGTATTTTTTTTTTTCGAATCCTCAAATAATTTGTGCCGTAAGTTACGGCGGCATAGTGTATCTTTGGCGGCGTAAGGGCGCGGGATTCAAATTGATGTAATGGGGGCGTGTTTTATGTAAATACGTAGTGACCCGACGTAAATGACGTTTTTTTTAACTGCGCATGCGCCATCCGTGGGGGCATCCCAGTGCGCATGCTCAAAATTAACCCGGAACAAGCCAATGCTTCCGACGGTGACTTTATTCTACGCAAATCCCTATTCGCGAACGACTTACGCAAACAACGTAAAAAATTCAAAATTGTACGCGGGAACGAGTTCCACAAGTGTGCGCAATTTTAAAGCATGACACGTTAGGTATCTATTTACTTGGCGTTACTCTTTCATAGTACACAAAAAAAATGTGCTAACTTTAGTGTTTTTTTGTTTTTTGTTTTTATATTCATGAAACAGTTTCATTGGAACAGTTTTTTTGGACAGCTTGGGCCAATGGTACTTTACCATTGGTCCAAGACTCCAAGCTGTCTATTGAGCTCAGTGCCTCTGACGAGAAGTCAGGAGAGGTACTTGTGAGCTTATCCTTTCAGTATGATGCAAATTGGCTGCTCTGTATGTAGCTTCTGACAGGCTGTGCAAGGAGGCCTGTATTTTCGAAACAATAGATGATAGGAGCCCCAAATTGACCAGTGGTGGGGTATGACTTCAGCCCCCTCAATGTTTGTTCTCTGTGACCGGAGGTCGCTGAGCTAAGGCCCTCAAAGTCGATCGTTTTATTTTTTGTTTTCAAGGCAGGTGAGGCTCTGCCCCATCTGCCTCCCCTGACTGCCCGATCCTGGAAGGAATGGGTTACAACCTCTGTCAGGTTTTATGTTTAGTCAGTGTCTGCCTTTGATGACCTTTTGACACTTTCTGTCATGGAAGAAAAAAAGTGATTTTATTACTAACTGTCCTCCCTGGAGAAAGCTTAAATTTTTCTCAATACCAAAAATGTTTTATTATAAACAAAGTAATCTTTGTTGTTTGGCTTAAAATGAAACTTTCACTGAACATAAAATAATAGTCATAATATTATATCTGCCACCCCATGTCCTACAGATAGTCTTACCAGGCAGGGGGTAGCACATAGAGCATAGGTTGCTGTAACAGATGGCACTTAAAGTACACCTTTTTTTCCCAATCACACTACTCCCCAGCATAGTGCCATTTTCAGGTCACTTCCTTGGTGATCTTCTACATCCTGGATTGCTATGCTGGCTCAGGGATCATGTAGCTTCAGGTACCTGTGATTTTTTTTAGCTGTGTTAAAGCAAAACTGTACCCATAAGAGTTTGATAACAATTAATGATCCTTAAAGCGCTGAAAAAAAAACTGCAAGATAATGGCATAATGCACATACTAGCACATTATTAAATACTTAACTTAGAACGAAACACCTGCAGCGCACCCGGTTACCGCTGAGGAGGCTGACATGTTCCCTCTGCGTTTCTTCCGGGTTCGCGGGCTCCGTTGCTATGTGCACTGGAGTCCTCCGTTCCCGGCAAGGAGCTCTGAAGTTCCGTCACAATCCATCAGACCTTCAGAGCACATGCCCTGCTGACGTCAGCGGCCGCATGCAGGTTGAATATCTCCTAAACCGTTTCATCTACATGTTAGCCTTATTATAGGCTTCCCTGTAGGTAAAAATGACCAAGCCGGGTATACAACCGCTTTAAGAAAAGAATATACATTCCACAAATTATGCCACCAAAATTAGTGTGTGCTGTAAATTGCCTCCAGTATCGCTACTGGTTCTTCTTCCTGGAGGCCGCCATTTTGTTGAAGCCCAGAGCAGTCACTTCTTTGTTGGAAACGCTTTATGTTACTTTATGCAATTAAAATATGTACATTTCCAGCCTTGATTGTATGTCTTGGCTCAGATAGAGAGGAAAGCTTCAAAATCGTTACACTGCTCAGGCTCATAGGCTGCTGCTGCTGCTGAGGGAGAAAGGAGAGAGAATCAGGGAGGCAGGATAAGATCTTTGTAAGTTTAACTATTTTGTGTTTCCCTGGCAGCAGGGTTTATCCTGTCACTTCTCCTGCTTTTCTTTTCTCCATCCCTAATCTGTGTTCCCTGTGGCTTTCTGTCCTGTGTTTGTGTCATCCTGTGGCACCCTTTAGCCAAAGTAAACCTTAAAGCTGTCAGCTGATCAGCCTCAAGTTTAGGTACAGTGCCATGAATAGAGAGCAACTGAGCATGTGCAGAGCAGGGTGAGAAAAGACATTACTACATTTTAAACAATATAGGCACTTATATTTAATGTTTTACATAGCTACCCCTGCAAAAGAGAACAGTCTGAAGTGATCTAGTTCTACTTTACCTAATGTTTGACACAGATCAGCTCTTTCTGCAGCCTGCTTTCAAACTGCTGTCAAACTTACAATGATGCTGTCTGGTCACTAGAAAAACGGGTAAAGAGAAATACTTTATCCTACCAGCAAATGATGATATAATCTTAAAGACATTTGATTGGAGCTCTGGGACACCTTTTATTGATACAAGTTAGTTTGTTTAAATGTTAACTATGTTGCTGTATATTGAGACATATCAGCAGTTTATTCATGCAGACTTGTAAAGTTACTGAAACATCCACGCTAGGAAGCTCAGCTCAGCCCTGTGAGCCTTGTATAACTATAGGGAGACTGGTGGCAGCTTCAGCAATTCATGTAGCACATACCAGGTCCTATCACAAGGGCAACGGAAAAAAAGATTGCATATTTTGTTCAAAAAGTCATTATTTTATTGCAGGTAACTATTTCAGTCTAAGTTTCCACAAGCTTTGTAAAAAAATGTGTTTTGTGTGTGTATAAATAATTGCATGATGTATAGTGTATATAATATATAATAGTACAGTAATGGTAAATAATACCATTAAAATAAAAACATCAGCAGCCTGTTCTGAATTTTTTATTTTTTTTTGGAGGGTTTCTTCTTAGGAAGCTATGCTCTATAAACTACTGCCTCTAACCTGTGACCCACTAACCTCAAGCTTGTGCTGTGATCGACTCAGCCCAACCCTGGTCTGTAACCCAATCTCGCTAAGTTTGTCTGTGACCTACCCCCACTAACCTTGTTGTGTGACTATTTACCCCTAACTTTCCATTATTACCCACTTCCCTATGTGACCCACCTACCTGGATCCCATTGTGACTCACTCCTCCTAACATTGTCCTGTAATTCACTTTCCCTAACTTTGTCTTGTGACCTATTTACCCCTTATGTTCTCCTTTAAAGCGGGAGTTCACCCATAAAAAAATGTTACCCTTAGATTGATGCTCATTTTGTCTAGGGGAATCGGCTAGTTGTTTTAAAATCGAAGCTGTACTTACCGTTGTAAAGAGCGATCTTCTCCGCCGCTTCTGGGTATGGTCTTCGGGACTGGGCGTTCCTATTTTGATTGACAGTCTTCCGACACGCTTCCGACGGTCGCATCCATCGCGTCACGCGGCTCTATACTGCGCCTGCGCACCGACGTTTGGCTACTTTCGGAAAATCGTGACGCGATGGATGCGACCGTCGGAAGCCTGTCAGAAGACTGTCAATCAAGATAGGAACGCCCAGTCCCGCAGCCCATACCCGGAAGCGGCGGAGAAGATCGCTCTCTACAACGGTAAGTACAGCTTTGATTTTAAAACAACTACCCGATTCCCCTAGACAAAATGAGCAGGAATCTAAGGTTAAAAAACGTTATTTCCGGGTGAACCTCCACTTTAAGCCACTCTCCCTAACATTATGCCATTTGTTGAAGAAGAGATCTGGACAAACCTAATGGGCTTCATATTTATTGAACCTATTATTTAGAAACATGAACAGCAAAATATATAAAAAAAAAAAGTATTTGTAGTTGTGCTCTCTTGCCTAATTCAACGAATATGTATTTCCACTAAACATATAGCATACACTGTTTGTCTACTAAACATATAGCATCCACTGTATACATAATACATTTTAAATATTTTCGGTTTACCAGAAAATCAGGGCATATTTATCGTAAACAAACCTAGCACATACCAAGTCGTAAAGTTCAGTTGACATAAAAACATGAAGTTTATGGCAATTGTTTTCACTTTAACTTGACTTTGTTTGCTTAAACTATGAACCAACTAGTATCCTAATCTTAAGATAAGAAGCTTTTAGAAGAATATAAGGGTGTTCCAAGAGGTTCAGTTACTTGTTTTGACAAAGTTGCTTGCCCAAGTGTTAGAAAATCATACTAATGAGCATTAACGGACTGTGTTACTTTTATTTATCCCCAAAAAATGTACATTTAAAACATTTGTTCCTAATAGTGACCATATAAATATTGCTTTATTGTGCTAGAAAACCATTAAATGATAACACCAGCATTTTGTGATGCAAAACTTAAATAATAATTTATTTCCTACTTTATTAAAAAAATATAATTTTGTATAAAGTTAAAACAGGGTCTTTTTTAACCTCCTATGTCCCAGTGGAGACATTTCCCTTAAGCCCCTGTCCTATAGACACAACAGGAAGTGAGTGGAAATCTCCCTAAAGGGTTGGAAATCCCCTGCCACTGTAACAAGTGTTACCATTAGATTTTACCTTAAAGGGGTTGTAAAGGCAGAACTTTTTTTTTTTACCTTAGTGCATTCTATTTGTTAAGATAAAAAAAACGTCTGTGTGCAGCAGCCTCCTCAGCACTCCGCTAATACTTACCTTAGCCCCTTCTCTCTCCAGTGATGTCCATGAGTGCCTTGGCTGTCTGAGACGCTCCTGCTGAATGGCTGAGACACATCAGCGGCACCATTGGCTCCCACTGCTGTCAATCAAAGTCAGCTATCCCAATCAGGGGAGAGAGGGGGCCGGGCTGGGTCAGGACTCCCTGTCTGAATGGGCACAGGGAGCTGTGACTCGGCTAGGGTGCCCCCATAGCAAACTGTTTACTGTGGGGGCACTGAACGGGAGGGAGGGGCCAGGAGTCCCAAAGAGGGACCCGAGAAGATAAGGATTCAGGCTGCTCTGTGCTAATCCACTATACAGAGCAGGTAAGTATAGACATGTTTGCTATTTTTTATTTATTTTTTAAACAGGACTTTACAATCACTTTAATTCTGAGTTCACACTATGTGCAGAGCGGCTCACAGCAGGGGTCCGGGGCATCCCCGTTCACCATTTCCGGTCTAAATTTTTACCTAAATTCGGACCTGAAAACAGAGCCAAAGACGCACAGGACCCTTCTGCAGTGCGCTCCATGGCCACCCTGGAGATGTGTGAACTGGCTCCATTGAAAGCCGGTCACGCTCTCCTATCATGCGAATTGGATGCAGAGAAAACCGCATCCAATTCTCAGAATTGGATGCAGGGAAACCTGCATCCAAACTGTTTGCTATGGGGGCACCCTAGCCGAGTCACAGTTCCCTGTGCCCATTTAGACAGGGAGCCCTGACCCAGCCTGGCCCCCTCTCTCCCCTGATTGGGATAGCTGACTTTGATTGACAGCAGTGGGAGCCAATGGTGCCGCTGCTGTGTCTCAGCCAGTCAGGAGGAGCGTCTCGGACAGCAAATGCTCTCATGGACATCACTAGAGAAAGAAGGGGTAAGGTAAGTATTAGCGGGGTGCTGAGGAGGCTGCTGCACACAGAAGGTTTTTTATCTTAACAAATAGAATGCACTAAGGTAAAAAAAAAAGTTCTGCCTTTGCAACCCCTTTAAGGTAAAATCTAATAGTAACACTTGTTACAGTGGCAGGGGATTTCCAACCCTTTAGGGAGATTTCCACTCACTTCCTGTTGTGTCTATAGGAGCCCAACCTTATTCCTGTTCTGGTGGCATCTCAAACATTTTGACTTTGTGCCACTTTGGGTCTGGATAAAGATGAACAATTAGACATTTAGAGAGGGCAAATATCCCTAATCGAGACACAGGTAGCAATAACAAAAATTTAATACCTCGATTCACCCTGATGTGGTGTGGGATTCACAGCGATTCCTGTGCATTTCCCGCACCACATCACAATTACAATCCATTCACTGTAGTCAATGTTAAGTTAAAGACCCCCAAAAACAGGTCACAAAATGCAGTGCAATTGGCTGAATCAGATCACATGGGTGTAAACATACATACGATCTGATTCCAGTGCAGGAAAACAAAGATGCATGCACCTTTTTCATGTGGGGGCGGTAAGATTTAAGCTATATAAAATGAATGGGCTCAAATCGCACTGCATAGAATCGCATGTGATTTGAACAGGAATGCAGTGTGATTCTTGTCTGAATCCTGTGAGGTTTCTTGCACCGCATCAGTGTAAAGCAGCACTTAAAAATGACGGAGCAATATTATATATAGCTTCAGGTGTCCTCCAAAAATGCCCTCGAAAAAACAAAAATAAACTTGTTTCCATTTGTTTTTTTTATGCCATTTTGAATATCGATGCATCATTTCTCCAGAGGTTAGGAAAAATTGTCTTGGAAATGCTGTGTCACATTTCCATGAATCCACTCACTTCCTAGGAGGCAGGTTCCAGACAAGGAGAGCAATTTTCCTCTAGAGAAATTATGCATCTATATCTCCTCTGGAGTGATATTGAGCGTTATATGCCAATCATGTAAATGAGAGACAATTTGGTCTGGTGAGTGTATACCTAAGGTTTACACCTAAGCTGTGTCTCACAGCACACGTGGTGATCACTGGATTTACTTCAGAGGATGTTTGGTCTTTTGTGGGACTTCAGAGGGATTTTTTTTGCACTACAGAGGATTTGCAGTTATATATTGCATGTCAAAGACTTTCAGTTGTATATGCATGCAGACTTTTTGGACACTTTGTTTTATGTTTTTCACTTTATTTTATGTATCTACTGTGTATAGCACAGCACTACTTGAAAGTAGTGGTTTATTACACCTCTTGTTTTTCACTATTTGTATGTTTTGATATATCAAGCAGCAGTAGTGAGTGTTTGATATTGGGATAAGGGATTTGATTTTTATACATGTTTTTATATTTATTTCCTGAGCGCAGGTGGAATTAATTATATATATTTTTTGTCCAGAATAGCAGTTTTCTGCTGTGTTATAAATGTTTTCCTATAAGCAATAAATAATATGACAGAGGTATTGACCCTTTACAACTTTATTCAAAACTAAAGTGAAAGTTTTTCCTTTAGATAAACTATGGGGTTGATTTTCTAAAATCGAGTGCAAAATCTGACGCAGCTCTGAATAGAAACCAATAAGCTTCCATTTTTTTTTTTTTTTCAAAGCTTAATTGAACAAGTTAGAAGCTGATTGCACAGCTGCACCAGATGTTTCACTCTCCAGTTTTAGTAAATCAACCCCTTAATTTATTTTAATTTTTTGCCTGACAAGTTTCAGGTTTTATGCACTTATCAGTTTTTGAGCCTTACCTGACTGTGACCTTTACCATAAACAGTTTCTGTAGCTTCATAGTTTTAAACAGCATGTAGGATAGTTCCATTACACAGCATTTTAATAGTTTAATCTTTATTTATCAATGTATATATGATTGAAATTAAAATGTTAAGTTGCCAAAACAGTTATGAAATCTTTACATATTACAGAAGATTATTAGAATGGTAACACATAGTGTTGTTGTGTTTAAATAAGAAGTGCCACATGTATGGTTGATTGTCACAGTTTGTTCCAAGTGGCTTTGGGTTGTTTTATTATTACCTGCATAGATAGGTATGGTAACGCTTTAACGTAAAGAGTGTGGCATATTGTGTAAATATACTGTATATGAGCCTGTCATTAATGCCGCATACACACAAAGTTTTTTCCATCAGAAAAAAACAATCATGTGTGGGCCCCATCTGACTTTTTTCCATTGGTATAAAAAAATAGAACGTTTTACATTTTTCTGATGAAAAAAAAAAACGATACGAAATTCCGATCGTCTGTGTGGAACTCCATCGGAGAAAAATCCATGCATGCTCAGAATCAAGTTGACGCATGCTCGGAAGCATTGAACTTAATTTTTCTCGGCTCATCGTAGTGTTTTACGTCACCATGTTTTGGAGGGTCGGAATTTAGTCTGATAGTGTGTAGGCAAGACTGATGAAAGTCAGATTCATTGGAATTCCGACGAAAAATCCCATCGAATTTTATTCCATCGGAAATCCGATCGTGTGTACACGGCATTAGAGTTTAAAATGGTCCTTTACAAAAAAGTCAGCAAAGGCAGATAGCATGTTATTTATCTGGATTGATGGGTAGGTGTATCAAGCGAATCCAATTAATTAAATTTACAATAAAATAACTAATTAAGATATATTTAATACTGAAAATTCAGGCAAATATAAATGAACAGTTGTAAAAGATCTGAGCAAAAGAAAAAAAACATATTGTTTTTATTATTTTCAGTTGTGCATTTTTATTTATTTTTTTATGTTTATGTACTTATTATTTTATATATATCATTTCTTAAGGCCCAGTATCATTGAAATGTCAAATGATTTTCTTACCTGCTTTCTGACCCACTCTTGAGACCTGCAGTTCCTAACTGGAACACAGTGTGTCACTGTTGCCCAGTACGGTTAGAGATGCATGTAGAGGTCCCTTGGAGTTTTCAGTAAATACACAGCGCAGACTAAGGAAAGACGTCCTTGCATTCATTTCATTGTTAGGTCACGGACAAGGTGGATTTCTCTGTATTTCTTCTTGAACTACCAGGAGATTTGTAGGGGACTTCAGCAAATGCCAGGTGGATTATAACCTCAAACAGAGTTTTCCAGGAAAGTCACAGTCAGAAGGATTCGGAGTACAATGGAATGGCAAGTAGTATTTTTTCTGTTACTCTGCTTTTATCTTCAGGCAATTTTGGGCCAGCTTCGTTATTCTATCCCTGAGGAAACAAAAAAAGGCTTCCTGGTGGGAAACGTTGCTAAAGACTTGGGTTTAAACATTAGGCAACTGGCAGTGAGACAATTCCGCATCTCTTCTGTTAATGCTCAGAATTTCTTCAGTGTGAACCTTGACAATGGAAACCTCTATGTCTCCGACAGAATCGACAGAGAGACTATTTGTGAGATGACATCCAGTTGTTTACTAAGTCTGGAAGCTGTAGCTGAAAATCCTTTGTCCGTATTTAAAGTGGAGGTCGAAATCCAGGATGTAAATGATAATCCCCCCGTGTTTTCCAAGAGCGTTATTAATTTAGAACTAAGTGAATTGACCCATCCGGGAACAAAATTTGTTCTGGTTAATGCCCTTGATCCAGATGTTGGAATTAACTCTTTGCAAACCTATAGAATCTCTGAGAACCAATATTTTACCCTGCGTGAAAAAGCTAGTGCTGATGGTAGCAAATACCCAGAACTAGTGCTACAGAAGATGTTGGACAGAGAACAGCAGTCATCATTTGAAATAATTCTAACGGCTGCAGATGGAGGTCAGCCTGTAAAGACGGGGACAGCTGTGATCAAAATTACCGTTAGTGATATTAATGACAATGCCCCAGTTTTTGAAAAAGAGCTGTACCAGATTGATGTGCCAGAAAATACACCAGTAAACTCTTTAGTTATTAAGCTAAGTGCTACTGATAGAGATGAAGGCCTCAATGGACAAGTTACCTACTCCTTTGGCCACATCAAGAAGATTGCTCAGCAGGTTTTTACAATAGATTCTATGACGGGGGAAATTAGGACTAAAGGGCAGTTAGATTTTGAAACAACAAAGAGTTATGAAGTGATGGTTGAAGCTGAGGATGGAGGAGGCCTAGTTTCACACTGCAAGATCATCATTAAAATTATTGATGCTAATGATAATGAACCTGAGATAACCCTTACATCCATCACCAATAAAATACCTGAAGACGCTTTACCGGGAACACTAATTGCGCTGATAAACATACGAGATATAGACTCTGGACTTAATGGCGATGTCTCATGTAAGATAACTGGATCAATCCCATTTGAAATAATTTCATCATCTAGCAACTACTATAGACTTCAAACCTCAGATATCTTAGACAGGGAAGAAACTGAAGGCTTTAACATTACAATAACTGCTACAGATAGAGGATCGCCTCCTCTGTCCACCACAAGAACCATTTGGCTTGAGGTAATGGATGTAAATGACAATCCACCTATATTCGAACAAACTAACTATGATGTGTATGTACCAGAAAATAATGCTGCCGGTTCCTCCCTTTATAAGGTACAGGCATCTGATCCAGACCTCTTAGACAATGGGAAAATGACTTACTCTATCACTAACAGACATTTCAGTGATGTACCAATATCTACATATGTTTCCATTAACTCAGTAACTGGCGTTCTATATGCGCAGCAAGTATTTGATTATGAACAAATGAGAGAATTTGAATTTCAAATCACTGCATCAGATAATGGAAATCCCCGACTGACAAGCAATGTTACTGTAAAAATATATGTCATGGATCAAAATGACAACCCTCCAAAGATTCTGTATCCATCCATAGCAAGAAGAAGCTCTGCATTTGAGACAGTGCCCCTTTCTTCAGGTAAAGGCCATTTAGTCACTAAAGTAGTGGCAGTGGATGCTGACTCTGGACACAATGCTTGGCTTTCTTATGAATTCCTGAGCATGGCGGAACCTCTGTCATTTTCTATTGGTCAACACAGTGGTGAGATCAGAACATTACGTACCTTTGGAGAAAAAGACCTGATGAAGCACAGTGTGGTGGTAATAGTAAAGGACCATGGAACTCCACCACTTTCATGTACTGTAACTTTAAATCTGGTTGTTGCAGAAAATTTTCAGCAAGATGTTTCTGAAATGAACACCCAATCGCGGAATTATGATCTCTCTTCAAATTTAAATATTTATTTAGTAATAGCGCTCGCAGTAATGGCTTTTCTGTTTACTCTGACTATTATGATTGCAATAATAGCAAAATGGAGAAAGTCAAGGACAAACCACCCAAAAACCTTTGGATACCTACCTACGGATATGTACTCCCAAGTTGGGCCCACATTCCCAGTTAATTTTAATTATGCATCCACCCTGCCTTATTCACTTGATACTTCTGCTGCTGTAGACTCAACTGAAAATGAATTTGCATACCTAAAACCTGCACACAATAATACAACAGACAAACTCATAGACTGTGATGATTCTGGTATTGGAATTGCTACAGTAAATAATTCTCCAACAACTGATAGCAGTAAACAGGTAATGACATTTTTAGATTTATCTGATGAAGTTTAAGAAATGTTTATGACATTTGGGGTATTTTGGTATTTGAAAGGCTTGCTTTACACATATTTAGCAGTACAGGGCGGAAATAGTCATAATGGAAACAAACATCTTTGGGAAAGCTTCTCTCCATAGACAAGGAAATCTGAAGCATCACAGTCCAGGAAGTGAGCAGCGCAAAAGGAAATAGTCTTTTGTTTTCATTTTGTTTCAAATATCAACAGTTTTACAGCTAGTGTGCTGTACCCAGTCTGGTTACTACTGACATTTTCAGTTGGTAATAAACTGTTTAACCAAATTCACCCTATCATTTAATGTTTTTGCATATAACATACACACATGCTCAAATGAACATGCAGGAAAAGGTTAATGCACTAAAGTAAACAATGGTGAATAGCATTGGCCGTTGCCAATATTGTTATTCTGTTGTACACCTACAGAGCAGCAACAGTATGCAAAGTACTGTAATCCCAAAAACAGCTAGAGCAGGGATTTTATTCAGTTTAAATGATGTTAAAGTGGTTGTAAAGTCTTGTTAAAAAAAAAAAAATACAAACATGGTATACTTACCTTCTCTGTTTTGCGCAGAGCAGCCCAGATCCTCCTCTTCTCTGATCCCTCTTTGCTTCACCGGGCCCCTCCCTCCTATCGAGTGCCCCCACAGTCAGCAGCTTCCTATGGGGGCACTGGAGCCGAATCACAGCTCCGTGTGTCTATTCAGAGACGGAGCCTGGGCCCCACCCCCTCTCTCCCCTGATTGGCTGACTGACTTTGACAGCCGCGAGAGCCAATGGCGCCGCTGCTGTGTCTCAGCCAATCAGGTGGAGTGTCATGGATAGACATCGGTGGACATCGCTGGAGAAAGATGGGGCTCAGGTAAGTAATTAGGGGGGTGCTGGGGAGGCTGCTACACACAAAAGGTTTTTATCTTAATGCATAGAATGCATTAAGATAAAAAAACCTTCTGCCTTTACAACTCCTTTAGGATAAATTCTGATTGGCTGCTTTGTTTTCTTGCTTTTGCTTTTCGGTTTCCAGAATAAACTCATAACTGAAAACTAACCCCCAAAACACGTTTTTGTAACAATAATGATATTAGACAACTTGTTTCTTACTATAGGAATTGGAATACTACTGAAAATTTTTAATCATTTAGGAGAAAACGTTATGGTGTCCACATTTGTGAGTGCACTTATCGTGCTATGGCATTTTCCATCCCATCTGAACAACATCTGAGTGGGTGACAGTCAAGCATGAAAGATAGATTGTGCAGCCCATGCACTGATGGCTAAACTCCAGGATAAGCAAATATTGTCTAAATTAAAGAGTCATGTGCGTTATTGAAGCTTTGTCTGTCTTTGTGCATTTTTTCCAGATCTATCTGTGCAGTAATCCAGTGTGAAACTTGGTCTCTGCGCAGGAGCTACCTGTAATAGAGACCAGACACTGCTGCTATCCTTCCTTGTGCAGGATTACTGTTGTATTCTCCCCCTGAGTAAGTGAGTGAGTGAGAAACTTATATAGCGCAACCCATGCGAACTGAATCGCCTCTGTAGTTTTCTTCAGTCTACCTGTAGTTTTTGGGTTTCTCCCACACTTTTGCTTTCTGCACAGGTTATGTTCAGCACAGTGATGATGTCACTGCTACTTTTACAAAGTAATAACTGGGCTTGCAAAGGCATTTGTTGTACACAAAGTGGATTTATATCCTATGTGACTATGTAGGAATATATTTAGAGTGGAAATAAATCCATTGATTTCATGGTTTACAAAAACAGTTGCATTCCCAGCATGCTGGGAATGCTAACTTTCACATTTGCTTGTGTTCTCAACCAAACTGTCAAACCATTAAATGGCTGATATCATCACTGGTCACACGTGCAGCACCATGGCAACTGCAGATCCAACAGAGGCTAAGATGGCAGCTTCTTTGGTTTAAAGGGATAGCAAGGTTTAGTTCTACTTTAAATGTGTTTTTGCGCCCTCTTTATGAAAAATTGTACAATAGGATAAAATAAACATTAACATCGCCACGGACATTTATTTTTTTATTAAGCACTGCAATGGTGTTAACTAGGCTCATTAAAATATGTTTCTTGTATATGCGTTTGTACTGTGTTTAAAAATGCATTAGACTGCATCTAGTGTAAATGAGCCCAAGAAGCATACATGGTGGCTGTGAAAATGCCCTCTGTTACCAAATATGTCATTGGCACACAGGGAAAGATTTACAAAAGGCATATGGACTGTGCATTTTGCAAGTTCAGTTGCCTCAGAGCCTAGTAAATGAAGGGAATCTCTGATAAATTCCAATATCCAATATTGTACCATCATTTTTTTTTTTTCTTTGAAATTGATTGAGTACAAACTGAAGCTTCACCTCAATTACTAAGCTATGGAGCAACTGCACTTGCTAAGTACACAGTCTATTTGCCTTTAGTAGATCAACCCCCAGAGTATACAAAGCATCATTTCCTTTTCCTCAGTGTAAAAACAAAGCTTTGTTATAGAAATTCTTCAGCACACTGGAAAATATCAGCAGCCAATCATCCAGACTTTTGTTATTGACAAAACCTCACTCTTGATGGTTAATCCTTGCCCCCCTCGACGTATGTTTACATTTCCTAGTGGCAAAACCAGGCTCATTTGTTCTTAATTGCTAAAGTTTGACCATTTGAAAATGAAGCAATGAAAAATTCTAGAATTGTTTAGAACAGTTTTATGCTGGCAGAGCTGTTTTCGTGTTGATAGTCATCTGTGCGATCAGACTTACTGGAGCTACTAATGGTACAAGGTCACATCTGGTTGTTTATGTGTCGGAAAGGGGGATGGTATACACAGTTCAATAATGCACACTGCAACTGAAGTGCAATATTGCATTATTTATTGAAGTGTCAGTGCTTAAAATAATTTCCATTTACTCATAAATCTAAACAAATGATGGTACATTAAGTCTATAATAATTTAGTTTTTCTGTGTGCTTAATTATGTTTCATAGTATGTCAATTTATTTAGGTTAAAAAAATGAAGGCTTATATCAGATGTGATATTTCATGAATTGCAGCTTGTATGAACAAAGGGACATTTATTCATGAAAGGGTACTTATTTGTTGGAAGTAACCATTTTACAGTAAGTGGAAACACAACTCTTTGCTGTAGTTTACATACTGCAAGGAAGAATCAGGCCCCGTACACACGGTTTTCTCGGCAGAATTCAGCAAGAAACTCGATGGGAGACGTATTCTGCCGAGAAAACTTTTCTTTTTTTGTACACTTTTCGCCAAGAAACCCGTCGGGAAACTCGTTGAGCCAAAAAGAGAGCATGTTCTCTATTTCCTCGTTGGGCAATGGGAACATTTGGCTCGAAGAGTTTTTTGACAGCCGAACAAGGAACTCGACGAGCAAAACGATGTGTTTTGCCCGTCGAGTTTCTCGGCCGTGTGTACGCGGCCTAAGAACATCTTTTAGGGTTTGATGATGTCCTTAACCCTATTGAAGAAGATTTTCCTTTACTTCACACTTCATGTTGCCCTCTGACAACACTGAGGATGATTTACTGAAATTTACCAAACAAAAGAGATTCATTGCAATTGTCCAATAATGTGAAAAGCAAATTCCTGTGTTTTTTCCATTTATATACCACTAATACTCTTGATATACATATTTGGTGATATAATATGCCAGCAGCTATAAATAGGATTTAGCACATTTGGACATTTTTGTTTTTTGAAAACCATAAATTCCTGTTTATTTATTTCCTCCGGATTATGGAAGTGAATCTTCCATAATCAACTTCAGGGTTTTGTTGGAGAATGCTGGTTTAAGCTGAATTGGGCGTTTCTGATTGGTTGGCAGTTAAAGATGATTTATAGTTTGCCTATGCTTGGAAAAGTAACAGGTTCATGTACTTACCTTCCACTCACGTCAACTATCTAACTTCACTTCACTTTAACAACAGTCATTTTGTGCTGGTTGTCATAATTGTTGATCTAACCAAGTGGTTCTCAACTCCCGTCCTCGGAATCCACTAACAGGCCAGATTTTAAGTATTACCTTGGGGAGATGCAGACTAGAATACTGCAATCACTGAGCAGCAAATTATATCACATGTGATGTATTTCAGTTATCTTGCAAACCTGGCCTCTTATGCTGCATACACGCGATCAGTTCGTCTGCTGAAAACGGTCTGATGGACCGTTTTCATCAGACGAACCGATCGTGTGTGGGCCCCATCGTTTTTTTATCCATCAGTCAAAAAACTAGGAACTTGTTTTAAAATTATCTGATGGTTAAAAAACCTATAGAAAAAAACTATCGTCTGTGGGCACGTCTCTCGGTTAAAAATCCACACATGCTCAGAATCAAGTCGACAAAACTCGGAAGCATTGAACTTAATTTTTCTCAGCACGTTGTTGTGTTTTACGTCACCGCGTTTTTGCACAATCGTTTTTTTAACCGATGGTGTGTAGGCACGACTGATCATCAGTCAGCTTCATCGGATATCTGATGAAAAAATCCATCAGACCGCTTTCATCAGATGAACTGACCGTGTGTACAGGGCATTAGTGGGTCCCAAGAATTGGAGTTGGGAACCACTGATCTAACCGATTGAGTGATTGATTTAAAAAACATACTGCATTTTGTGTGGCAGCTCAGTAATCAAACAAGCATTGGGATTTATTTACTAAAGCTGGAGAGTGCAAACGCAGGCTCATTTCTCCCTAGAAACCAATCAGCTTCCAGGTTTTATGGCCAAAGCCTAATTGAACAAGCTGAGGTTAGAAGCTGATTGGCTACCATACACAGCTGCAACAGATTCTGAGTGCACTGGCCTTAATAAATCGGCCCCACTGTCTAGTTATGGAAATAGTCGAAATTTGTTTCAGATAATTCGTAAAAAAATGTCCTATGAATGAATAAACTAAGAAATTCTTAACATGTAATTCGTCAGGCATACTGGTTGGCAAACATTCTTTATATCTAATTTAAGTATTCATAATTGTCAGATCCTTTCTGGGCAGTTATTGTGGCTAAAACTGGTATTAGTGTGGGAGCTTGCAGTGAGATGTTGTAGCTAGTTCCACAAGGACATCATTACAGATGTTGCATGCATCAAATCAATAGGACAGTGTGTGTTTTATAGAAGATGAATTGTGTTGGCAATGTACAGTACTGCAATGATACTGAGTGATTACTATTATGTATCTAAGTATGCTGCTACCTAATTATGTTAACATGGTCAAGTTGGGTATAAAAAGTTGCCTCAAAGTTGTCTTGGTTTGCTGTATTATAATAAAAATTGATATACAGTGTAATTACTCATCATTCCTATATCTTTTCATTAAAATAAAGATTATAGGACTATATGCTGTTGTTGTTTTGTATGTACAACGTTTGGCATTTACATTGATGCCTTTTATGACATCAAAATCTATGAGAATAAGGGAAAGTAGTTATTGGAACGGTTGTTGTTGTTGTGGCTGTTGTTGTTTTAATGCCCTCAAGAAACAAAGGTATGAGATTGCACTTGTCATTTTGTTTTTCACCACTAGATGGCAGCAGGATTTCTTCTGATGAAAACTGTTTGTAATACAAAGTCCGCTACTAGTAACACACTAAAGTGACAGCCAGTCAGGAAAGCAGATCTGCCAAGCACATTAGCAAAGACAGAGCTGATTTACTCTCTCCTGCGTTGCACTCCTAACTTCTTGGCCTTTATCACATCATCGCTCTACACTTTGAAATCTGCGACAATGGAACAGCAAAGAGCCCACCGTTCTTGGTACTGGCAAGTAATGGGTTTATTCTTTGTTTGTATGATGAACTTTGCTGCTGCACAACTAAAGTATACTTTACTGGAAGAATCAGAGCCTGGGAGTTTAGTAGGCAATGTTGCTAGGGACCTGGGATTAAACGCAGCAGGGATTTCTGAGCGAGGACTGCAGCTGGGAACTGAACAAAGCCAGCAATATTTTGCACTGAATCTGGAAAGTGGAACCCTTATAACAAAGCACAGAATAGACAGAGAAAATCTGTGTGGCAACATCCCTGACTGTGTTCTGCCTGTGGAGATTGTTCTTGTAAAGCCATTGGAACTGTATCGCCTGGAGGTACAGATTCTGGATATAAATGATAACTCTCCTGTTTTTCCAAACACAATACGTACGATAAAAATAACAGAATTGTCTGCTGTTGGTTCTAGATTTCCCCTGGAAAGAGCTCAGGATCCAGATGTGGGAATCAACTCTGTCAGCTCCTACCAATTAGAACAGAATCTGTATTTTTCTTTAATTGTACAAAATCGTAAAAATGATAGGCCTTCTCCAGTGCTTGTATTAGAGAAAGCCTTGGACAGGGAACAGCAAGCAGAGCACACATTGGTCCTGACTGCCCTTGATGGTGGCACTCCAGCTAGATCGGGGACTATGTTAATTTCTATTATAGTAATAGATAACAATGACAACGCTCCAGTGTTTGACAGCACTTTCTATAAAATAAATGTGAAAGAAAATACGCCATTAAATTCTCTTGTGATAAAACTGAACGCAACAGATAAAGATGAAGGTGTCAATGGTGAGGTCAGCTATTACTTTGAGGATATCTCCTCAGAAGACATTGCCAATGTCTTTAGCTTGGATCATCAGACAGGGGAAATACGTGTTAAAGAACACATGGATTTTGAAAAACATCGTTCATATGAAATTTCTGTCAAAGCCCTGGATCATGGAGTACCAGCGATGGAAGGGCATTGTGTTATCCAAGTGGATATTGAAGATATGAATGACAATGCACCTGAAATACTTATCTCTTCTTTGGTATCTTCCATTCCTGAAAATAGCCCAGTTGGGACCACTGTGGGGCTTTTAAGGGTAAAAGACCAAGATACTGGTATAAATGGGGAAGTGCAGCTGGAAATATCTCCAGATCTTCCATTTTCTATTACACATGTTCTAAATCACTATTCCTTAGTTACAAATGCGTTATTGGACCGAGAACGTGCTAGTCAATACACCATTCAACTCACAGCAACAGATATGGGAGTGCCTCAACTTACAGCACAAACTGTATTTAATATAACTGTTTCAGATGTAAATGACAACCCACCAACTTTTGAAAGATCAGTCATGTATGTTGAGATCAAAGAAAACAACAAACCAGGGGCATTACTTTGTGCTGTCACTGCTTCTGATAAAGATGAAGGAGAAAATGCTCATATCACCTATTCCATTATTAACAGCCTTATCAATGGTTCACCTGCATTGTCCTTCATTTACATGGACACACAAAATGGAAACATTTATGCCCAGCAATCATTTGATTATGAACTTGCTCAGGTTCTACAGTTTACCATCAGAGCAGAGGATTCTGGGATACCAAAACTTGCATCTAACATTACAGTCTATCTTCATATTCTAGATGAGAATGATAATCACCCTTCAATATTATACCCGAGAAACTCAAGACATGCTCCAGCACAGCAGTTGGTCCCAAGATCTCTTCCCACAGGTTCCTTGGTAACCAAAGTTGTAGCAGTGGATGGTGACTCTGGTTACAATGCCTGGCTGACTTACAGCATAGCAAAAGCCACAGACCTATCTCTTTTTAAAATTGCTCCTCACACTGGTGAAATCAGAATGGCTCGAAGTTTCCTAGAGACAGATTCACCTGCCCACAATGTGTGTGTTGTGGTCAAGGATAATGGAAACCCTTCATTGTCATCCACAGCAACAATAGTCATATCTACTGAGACTGGGTCCTCTAAAGAAAGTCTCTATTCAAAAGATTTATTTACTGACACCAAACAAAAGTCAGATATCACAATGTATCTTATCATAGCTCTGGCTTCTCTTAGTATAGTTTCAGTTGTTACATTAATCATTTTGTTGGTTAAATGTGTCAGAGGGAAGAACAAAATGGCTGACCCCGAGCTAAATCAATATATGGCACCATCACAAAAAACGTTACAGTTGAATTATAATAGCACTCTGAGATACGTAGAGGTTCCTGTTGTGGTTGAGGATCAGCACTCGAAGATTGGTTGCTCCACAGATTTCAATAGGGATACTTTATATATGATGAAATCTTTGAATTTCCCCCAGTTAAAGCAGCTAGTCAATGACAGTGAAGATGCAGCATCTGGGGAGTTCACTTGGAGAAGTCCAGCACAATTGAGATAGAAATGAATCATGTTTACAGCTGTCTTTTTTTTACCTACTGCAGCTATTAAAGATAGCGCATTTAAGTCGTTTGTATTATATGATTATATTATACAAAGTTGCTTTATTATGTTTAAAGCACTTTGTATATTTATATATGTAAAATATGTAGAGACTGTTACAGTACCATATAAAATATATGATAGTATTGTCAGACATATTTTATTTGTGATTGCCAATTTTCTTTAATTTTTTTAAGACATAAATCAAGAATTAAAGGTGGGAGGGCACACCAGGTGCTAGTGCTGCATTTCCAATGTGACTTGATATGTTGTATATAAGATAAGCAAGTTTGACCTACAAGCTGGTCTGCTCTGTGCCTTCAGATTTGTAATGATGTTCTCCAGTAGGGGGCAGCATATTTTCCACTCACCAGCAACAATGTTTACTTAGATTTTTTTTATGATTGAATGTACTGTATGTGTCTGCTACAGCTTCAGTTGTGATGCCAAAAGATAATTTACAAACAAAACACGTAATTTTGTTTAAAAAAAACACTTGTTGTTTTCTTTTTTTTTTTTAGTAAATAGGATTTACTGAACTAGCATCACCATACTCATAAGTGGTTCTTTGGCTAAACATAAAGATGTACACTGAAATTTTATGACTGCTGTGTTGGCCTATTATATTACAGATTTTTTCAGATTTAAGTTCTTTCTCATAGTATATTTTACTATGATGTAATGTCATTGATATAAGACACTTTGCCAGAAAGCTGCAAACATTTTTTTTAAATGTTTAAAGCTTTAGTAAATTAGAAAGCATAGAATTTTGAATGAATACATTATTATAATTCAAATAAAAATGTTTACACCAAGAGGTGGCAGAATAATCTTTAAAGCTAAAAGTAACTTGTAAAACTTCTATTTCTGCTGTGTCGGTCACCCTCCTCCCTAGTTCTTAGATGAGAGATCTGCTTCCTCACATTCTCTAGTAACAGAATGCACAGCTGACATTACAATGTAAACCCAGCAGATATTTCAAACAGAGTTCAGATGGATATGCACATTTGTAACAGCGTGTATAACAGGATATATGAATATACATTGGAGAGAAAGTATCTAAGCTATGGGCATCCAGATATCTACCGAGACTTGGAGATGGCAAATAGCTATTTTATTTCTGTGCTGTGCCCAGGACATAACCTCAGAGACTCTTCATTATTCTGTGATGGAGGAAGCAGAAGCAGGGACATTACTTGGTAATGTAGCAAAAGACTTACGTATGCCATTAGTGGCTGTCTTTGAACGCAGTATGCAACTGAGGTCCACAGGAAGCAGTCAGTATTTTGCTGTAGATTCACAAAGTGGAAATTTAACCTTAGCCAAAACCATAGATCGGGAAAATGTGTGTGGCTCTAAGTTACACTGTGTATTAGCTGCTGAAGTAGTTCTTGAAAGTCCTTTAGAACTTCATCGATTGGAAGCCGAGATTTTAGATATAAATGATAATTCTCCTACATTCTCAACACCAGAGCAGGTGATACAAATCACTGAGTTCCTAGCTTATCCTGGTGCTAGAGTTCCTTTAGAGGAAGCATATGATCTTGATTCAGGCGTTAATGGGGTAAGACAATATGATTTGAGTGCAAGCTCTTACTTTTCATTGTCTGTCAGGAGTCACAAGGATGGCCTACCTACTCCAGAGCTGGTCATAGAAAAGGCATTAGATAGAGAGGAAAGAGGAAGCCATCATCTTATACTTACAGCTTTTGATGGTGGTAGCCCACCAAATTCTGGAACATCGCAGATTACTATCATTATTCTGGATTTCAATGATAATGCTCCTGTGTTTAGTCAGAATTTTTATAAAATTAACTTACCAGAGAATGTTCCCTTGAATACTGTAGTGGTTCAGCTTAATGCAACTGATTTGGACGAGGGTCTCAATGCTGAATTAGAATACACTTTTGATAGTCGGTCTCCAATCTCCCACAAACAGTTGTTTTCTTTAAATCCAACCACAGGGGTCTTAAGTACAAATGCTATGTTAGATTTTGAAAGTTCTAAATTCTATGAGTTAACCATCAAGGCTAAAGACAAAGGAACACCGCAAATGGAAGGTAGCTGTCTTCTTCAGATAGAGATTGGTGATGTCAATGATAACTTGCCAGAGATTCTACTTACTTCTTTGTTGGGTCAGATTCCAGAGGATACAAATGTTGGAACAACTATTGGACTTTTCTCTGTGACTGACATGGATTCTGGGAAAAATGGAGAAGTTAAGGTCTTTGTCTCACCAGACTTGCCCTTTAAAATTAAATCATTTAAGGATCACTATGCTCTTATTGTAATTGAGCCTCTTGACAGAGAAAAGACGGATCGATATGAGATTATTTTGACTGCTGTGGACATGGGGTCACCTGTTTTATCTTCACAAATAACAATAAAGGTCAATATTTCTGATACTAATGACAATCCACCATTGGTTTTAAATCATGATTTGAATGCCTACATTCCTGAAAATAATGAAGCTGGTCATTTGCTTTATACAGTATCAGCCTGTGATCCAGATGAAGGGAACAATGCAATGCTAACCTATTCTATTGTTGATAAACAGCTTTTTGGTTTGCCCATTTCATCATTTGTATCTATCAATTCAGCAAGTGGAGATATGTATGCCCAGTGCTCATTTGATTATGAACAAATTCACGTCTTAGAAATCATTGTTCAGGTTGGGGATTCTGGAGACCCAAGGCTGTCTTCCAATACAACTGTGTTTGTCTTTATTATAGATATAAATGACAACTCTCCTAATCTGTTATATCCTAAGTACACAGGAGATTTAATGGCCAATTTAAACCTGTCAAAGGCCGTGCCAGTGGGTTACTTGGTAACCAAACTATCTGCAGTGGACTCAGATTCTGGTAAAAATGCTTGGCTATCATACACATTTGTGGAATCTTCTGATAACTTTCTCTTCAATTTATCCACTCACTCTGGAGAAATAAGAACTGTTCGAACTTTCTTACCAACTGATGAATCCCTGCAAAAACTTGTGCTGGCTATCAGTGACAATGGCAAGCCATCTTTGTCACTTACGGTTACAATACTTGTAGCATTAGACAGCAACTCAGATACTGCAACACTTAGTAACTATAATTTATTTTCTGCAAACAGGACTGACATAACATTGTACCTCATCATTTCTTTGGTCGTCGTTAGTCTGGCATGTCTTATAATGTTTGTTCTGTTGGTGGTGAAGTTTATAAAAAAGGAATTATATTTGTGCCAGTACCCTTGTTGGTTTTTACATCAGTCAAATTCTACGGACAGCCCTCAAACATTCCAGCCAACACTTGGCTTTAATATGGACGGAACACTAAAGTACATGGAGATCAGGTTGGATCCCTCCAATCCACAAAGTCAGTGTTACAGAACATACTTTACCCACTCTGACAACATCAATCTTACTCTTCTAAAGCCTTTAACCTTTTCTCCGGTGAAAGATGCGGATAGCAATGCAGAATCTTTAGGCATCAGTAGTTTAAGAGATCCAACTGAGGTGAGAAAATTCTCATTTGTGTTTATTTGTATGCATGTGTTTAGTTTTAATGTGATGGATGATTCATGGTCAACATATCAATTGGGGTTGATTTACTAAAGGCAAATCGGCTGTTCACTTTTGCAAAGTAATTTTCCCCTAGAGCTTAGTGACTTCTATCATCCAATCATGTGCAAGCAAAAATGCTGTTTTTTTTTTTTTTTTTTGCAAAGTGAAAATGTACCACATTCCCTAAGCTATGTGGAAATTTGTCTTTGAATGTTCTGCAAGTAAGGAGTTTTTCAATTTTCTCAGTTGCAGAATTGTCGCTGTCATTACTTTCAGTGTTTGATGACGAATTTCCCCACAAATCGCTATCGCTCAATTCTGCAAGTGATTTTAATTTATTATCGCTATTATTATCGTCTAAAACCACTTTTGACATAAAGGGACACTTTTTGGTTGCTATGGACATTCTCCAGTTTCCAGGCAGAAAAAACTGTATTTATAATATAAAACTGCATGCAGGTCACTGGACAGACCACTAGGGACAAACGGGGTGTGTAATTATTTTATACAGTACTGTAATCTGTAAGATTACAGTATACTATATGTGTATTGTGTTTTTACTTTTTTGAATTTGGCGCCGATCTCCGCCCCCGTGCGTTGTAACGTCGCAGGGAATAGAGCTCTGCGGCACTCGGTAACTGTGTGAATTGAGCGAGGAGACAGCTCGCTCACACAGTGGGGAGACATCGCAGGATCCAAGGGACAAGGTAAGTAACTCTGCCTGGATCCTGCGATGCGATCCTGAGTCTGGCTCGGGGTTACCGCTATTAGTACTGAAATTTCACCCCGAGCCAGACTCTGGAATACCACCAGGGATGGTGTAAACTCCATCTAACTCTATCTAGGAGTTATTTTACTTTGTGTCCTCTTATCCCTGTCTATATATTATTACATGGCCGCATGGATCATTACCTGTGTTCATTAGTATTACTTCTTCAAACTATTGTTGAACCAGTATTAGGCATAGGACATACTGTCAAGGTTAAGATATGTCCATTATACAATACACAAGACAATCAGGACAGCATTAGATTACTTTAGAGTACTTTTTTTTTTCTGGTCAGAGATGACTGAATGATCATAGCTTGGTCATGTTTGGAAACTGTAGGAAATGAAGAGGGGTGCTGCTTATATCAGATTCCAGCTGTTTCCTCAGTACGGAAATTACACAAAAAAAAAATATATTTTTATGATTTCCATAATCTATATGATAAAATAGACTGTTGTAAATGCAGCTTTGTTGAATTATTACTACCAACCAACAGTGCGGAAATATTGAGGTTAGTGTTATTGGCTTTTATCGTTTTCACCTTGACTGCACCTATTATGGGCAGCATGGAGAGGGTGTATTTACATTTGTGTATTGTAAATTCATGTGGGCACTCCCTTGTGCCTCTGTACACCTGCATACCTGTGAGCATGTGTATTAGCACAAATGACTCACAACCACATCTTTGTGCAACTAATATTCCATTGTCTGTATGCCAGGGGGTTTATATTTCCCAGCCTGTGCACAGGATTTTTTTATACAAATATATTCTATTGCTTGGGAATTAGACGGTAGAGCTGTGTCTTATACTGAATAAGCAGTTCCTTTCTCCCACAGCTTGTGAGATCAGCTTAGGTCACCTGCTCACTTTAGACACAGGAGGCAATGGGAAACACTAATGGAAGAGGATTAATCTTCTAAACCTCTTACGTTTTCCATTGAATGTTCCATAAATGATTCCAGAGTATGAGCTTTTTATACGATCCAGAGCTAGCAATCCTTTTCATAGGATCCTGCTAGTGATGTAACTGAACTGAAGTTTTTAACTACTTCATCAGAAGACGTGATAATATTTTACACTGAATATTTTGCTGTATTCCCAACTTGCTAGGCCTTCAAAATAGCTGAGTCTTGGCAAGACTTCAGCTACTTGTACAAAGAAGCACTTGGGCACTGTAGCCAGCATTCAGTGTGGTCGTTCAGCTCAATGTACTGATGCTGCTTTGGCTGCCAAGAAACACAGGGCCATCCAAATGTCAGCCTATTACTTTGTTTTTACTTCTTCACCAACATGTGTTAAGGACATAAGAGGACATAAGGACATAAGATTGCTACATACTGTATATCATTGCGTTCCAGCAGAGTTTTCACTTTAATGATAAAAGCAAAAAAGCACAAATATATATATATATATATATATATATATATATATATATATATATATATATATATATATATATATATATAATGTATATATGTAATATAATGATATACTGTATAAACATGTGTGTGCAAAGGTGGGAACACCTAAAAAATCCTTGTGATTAGGTACGGGGCAGTAAGAGGTCATTCTTGGAGTTTCCAAAAATATTCATCAATAGTAAATTGACTAATCAAGATCCACCCATAATGAAATCCACTTTTGGATGGATCAATATTTTATTGTTTTAGGAACTTTTTTTTGTCTGGACTTTACAAAAGCAAGTTTACCTAAGCAAGCTTTTATTTCACGTGTCTAATTAATGCCATTCATTTTCTGCAGTCTCTGATAATGTTAAACAACCATATTGTAGTACGTCTTAGGCTGTAGGTGACAAGGTAGCATCTTTTATTTATTTTTGTTTTGCCCAAAATGAGTTTGTTTGGTACTACTGAGGTGTGTTCAACAGATTTATGGGAATTATCTATAATGATAGGTCCACACTTTAAGACATTATTGTGCATTATAGCTTTAACTGTAAGGAAGTTAAACTAACGTGATCTGCTATTTGACATATGTTTACATTTAGACACAGCAGACAAAAAGTGGCTCATTAACATCTTGAGCAGCTTAAAGCGTTCCTATTTGTGCAGCGATCAATCACAATACAGTGATGTCAGCTAGTGTAAATGTAAAGATTCCATGCATTACTGCACTCCAGGGACGGAGGCTGGTACATGGTCTGTGGTGAAATAATGACAGAACTCATAGTTTGTGGAAAATGTTTTTGTGGTAAAGCAGCGTGCGTTATAATTAGTGAACCACATGTGTCGTATTTACCAGATTTCTACAACAATACAGAAGTTCATGTGTCTGTTTTTCTGTTTTCAATTTAATGCTGAAGAATAAATGAATAGTTCTTTTTTTGTTGCATCATTCAGATTTTTGTTCTTATATACACTATAGATCAAAGGTTTCAAACTGGCAGCCCTCCAGCTGTTGCAAAACTACAAGTCCCATGAGGCATTGCAAGGCTGACAGTTACAAGTATGACTCCCACAGGCAGAGGCATGGTGGGACTTGTAGTCTGCAACAGCTGGAATGCCACCAGTTTGAGACCTCTTTTATAGATAATCATAGTGTATCATACTAGGTCTATTAAGGTTTGTATTGAGGGCCCATTCACACTTGGGCATTGCAGCAACGTGCAGTAAAATGGGCAGGTTCCTGCAACACACCTGCTTTATATGTGATTTGTTGCAGTGCCCATTCATTGTGAATGGCACATCAACACACTGGGGTGAATTTACTAAAACTGGAGCCCTCAGAATCTGGTGCAACTGTGCATGGTAGCCAATAAGCTTCCAACCTCAGCTTGTTCAATTAAGCTTTGGCAATAAAACCTGAAAGCTGATTGGGTAATATGCAGAAGTGAACCTGATTTTACACCCTCCAGCTTTAGTAAATAAACCCTACTGTACAGTAGAGTGCAATGTATGATGCACCACATTGCACATACAGTAAGTTGCAGTAAGCTGAGTTAATAGAAAAAAGGGTTTGTGCTTGTTTTGATCTGTTTTGATCTGCTGTGGTTTGTTGGCAGACCATGCACAATGGGTGCAACGCAACACACGTTAGCACACAAAATGGTGTGGTTTACCACACCACAATTGTTTAGTAAAGTGTGAATCAGCCTTTGGATTTATACATGAAGATAAGATTGTTTGGAGATTCTGTATGAATACTCTGAATTTAGTTAATAATATAACATTGTGGTGTAACTTAACTACTTTAACTACTTTAACCTTACGTATAGCATTGTAGAGACTTTAGATCATAAGAACCTGTGTGGCAGATAGAAACACATTTCTTTGTTATGCACTGAAAAAAAAATATATATATATATATATATATATATATATATATATATATATATGGCTATGCATAACACCTGTGATTTTTTTTTGTTCAGATAACTGTTGATTGCAAATTAAGCCCTCTCTAAGATCATCCCTATTAGATGTCTACTATTCATTTTATAAAAGGGAAAAACTCTCTTCTGTGAGCCTTTTAATTTCATGTGACCATGCTACTGGGACCTGCCTTAGGGGAAAAGGCCTGCCAACTACAGTTTCCCAATAAAAAGGGCCCTTAAAACAGCATTAAACCGAAAAGCTTACCAATTCTTAGATGTGATGGCTGCATTTGTTTTCTATTATAGGCTTTCTTACTTTTATTTTCATGTGGTGATCTAGTCAGTAGGTATGTTATTTTTAAATACATCAGCTGTCCTGCAGATGTAGTAGTTAGAGGATTGGGACACACCCTTTAATACTGACAGGAGTGTTTACAATGATCAGCGTTTGCCTATTTAAGGAAAACCTTTATCCCAAAAGGAACAACACTGTTGCTGTTACTGCGTAAAAAGTGTTAGCTGGAGGTTGGCATCAATTTTTTAGTGTAAAATCTAAATCTGCTAGAAAAAAGGAACTAATGCAGCCATCACATCTAAGCTGCAATATTTAAAATGTTTGGTTTTGGGTTTAATACCATATTAAAGGCCACTGAGTCCCAGCATATTTAGGGGTAGGATTTGGGTGAAACCAACCCTTAAAGTAGGAATGATTAAAGTCTACCCACCCAAAAAGTTGGTGGATGAAATAGGAGGGGTTAACAGCATCCTGGGGTCCGACACAATAATGTTGGTAAGTTTATGTACACAGCAAACACATTTTTCTCTGCTGCACTGAACATTGTATGATGATCTTCTTTAAAAATGCAATGATGTGCCAAGAGTGTATATATACAGAACACCAATTAAGGACACCATTCTGTTTTTCTTTTTCAGCACTCTCAGCCTAATGCAGACTGGCAGCTCACTCAGGGCCAAAGACCGGGACCAAGTGGGTGAGTAATCAGAATGTTTCATTTTCTATTGTAAATGTATCTTAGTTTGAAAAGTTTTTTTAAAAAGCTGAACTCCGGCAAATATTGTCTACCTTAATCTAAGTGGTTGTAAACCTCAGACAAAAAATATAAGCAAAGCATGTCTCTCTATAGTGTGTATTTGTCTCTTCAGAGCAGTACAGTAAGTGTAATTTCTGTGTGCTGCTTTGTTCCTCTGTTAACAAGGTAAGTTAAGTGACCTCATTGCAGACACAAAATGAGGCTTGTACCTGTCCGTGACAGGTACACAAATCATAGATCAAATGCATCACACCACGGATCGCTGAATATTTCCCAAAACCTTTATGGAAGAACAATCACATCACAAGGGACTTAGTGCACTGTTTCAGAGCCATGCAGGACCCCTTCATCAGGCATGTGATGAAGGGGTCATGCGTGGCTCAAAAACATTGTGTTATGTCCCTTGTGATATGATCATTCTTAAATAAAGATTTTGGATGCTATTCAACAATCCGTGTTATGCTGGTGAAAATGTGTATTTGATCTGTGATGCCTCCAATTCCAGCTGGTTGTTGCTTCAGCTCTTGCTACTTCTAAGGCCTCGTACACACGACCGAGGAACTCGACAGGCGAAACACATTGTTTTCCTCGTCGAGTTCCTTGTCAGGCTGTCGAGGAACTTGACAAGGCAAGTTTCTTCATTCCCGTCGAGGACATAGAGAACTTGCTCTCTTTTTGGTTTGTCGAGTTTCTCGACAGTTTCCTAGACGAAAATGTACACACGACCGGTTTCCTCGGCAAAAAAATATCTCCCAGCAAGTTTCTTGCTGGTTTTTGCCGAGAAACTCAGTCGTGTGTACGAGGCTTCAAGCTTTATTCAGGAACGTGTGTGATGGTAATATTGAAATTACACAAATTGGGTGCAAGCACTGACAATTTTGCTGCAGTGCCCCAACTGTATGTATCTGTGTAGCTTTGTTATGCAGTGCAATTGGCTCTTGATCACTATAGGTGATAAGGTTGTACTAAATATTATGGCGGGTCGCATCTCTCAATATCCATGAAGAAGCTTGAAGTTGCCCTAAACACAATATACAGGTCACACACTAATGCCGCGTACACACGATCGGTCAATCCGATGAGAATGGTCTGATGGACCGTTTTCATCAGACCAAACCGATCGTGTGTGGGCCCCATCGGTTATTCATCAATCGGTTTAAAAATGTGAAACTTGTTTTAAAATTTACCGATGGATACCTAACCGATAGAAAAAAAACGATCGTTAGTAGGCACGTCCATCGGTTAAAAATCCATGCATGCTCAGAATCAAGTCGACGCATGCTTGGAAGCATTGAACTTCGTTTTTTTCAGAACGTCGTTGTGTTTTACGTCACCGCGTTCTGACACGATCGTTTTTTTAACTGATCAGTCAGTTTCATCGGTTAACTGATGAAAAAATCCATCTGACCGTTCTCATCGGATTGAACGATCGTGTGTACAGGGCATAAGGGAGAGAAGATGAAGGGACTAATGTACAGGTCACATACAAGTGGGGGGGGGGTGGAAATTAAGAGGCTAATGTACAAATCTGCAGGATAAGGAAGGTGAAGGGTTTAATATACAGAGTTACTTACAGAGACATCATAGAGATTAGATACAGTGCCATGAAAATGTTTTATTACCCACTGAAATTTTCCACATTTTGTCATGTTCCAACCAAAAACGTAAATATAGTTATTGGCAATTTATGTTATAGACCAACACAAAGTGGCACATAATTGTGAAGTGTAAGCAAAATATATACGTTTTTTTACAAATAAATGTCTGAAAAGTGTGGCGTAAATTTGTATTCAGCATTTGTATTCAGCCCCCTGAGTCAATACAGTAGGGTTGGTGTCACCTGGTGCGGTAAAACATGGTGTCACCCCCCCCCCTCCATCTGGCGACGTCACTGAAGGTCTGGCATACTGTGCCGCACCTTCAGAGCACTGTGCTGTAACTGAGGGCTCCCGCACACATGCGCAGGAGTGACGTCATTGCAGCTCTGCCAATATTTTTCATTATCTGCTGTCCTCAGAGACAGATCCAGAGATCCCACTGTATGACAATCTCTGGATCGGATCTGTCCCTGGGGACAGCAGCTATTGGCAACATTGGCATTGATGATTTGATTAGGATTTTGGAACTGACCTGCTTGCTGGACCGGTGTGTTGCTTGCTGGACTGGATTTGCTGGCCGTAGGGAAGATGGCAAGATGCTGTGACCTGCTGACAAGGAGTGTTGCTTGCTGGACCGTGGTGGACGGTATCTGATGGCTGCAGCCAGGGAAGATGGCAAGATGCTGCTGTGAACTTCTGCTAGCTGGACGGATCTGATGTGGGTGTGGGTCACTGTCTGTTTACACCTGGGCTGCAGACCCCCCTTATCAGACCAGCTTAGGGTGGCTGAGCTCATCTACACTGCCTTGGGGTAGAGGGGTGCTAGACACAGCTAAATTTATATTATAATATTATATATAGGCATAGTAGCTGATTGAGCTACCCACCCTAAGCTGGTCTGATTTGGGGGGGGGGTTGCACCCGAACCCCCCCCCCCCCTTCAATCAGACCAACTCAGGGTGGGAAGCTCAGTCAGCTACTATGCCTAATATTATAATATAAATGTTGCTTTGTCCAGCATCCCCCCCCCATCCCAGCTAGGGGCGTCAGGAATGTACACTCCTTTCAGTTACAGGGGTGTATGTGGATGGCATGGAGACACCATGACAACCCCTCACTTTGGATTCAGGCTGGTGGCAGACTGTATGTTTAGGGTTGTTGTCCTGCTGGAAGGTGAACCTCCGCCCCCGTCTCAAGTCTTTTGCAGACTTAACAGGTTTTCTTCTAAGATTGCCCTGTATTTGGCTCCATCCATCTTCCCATCAACTCTGATCAGCTTCCCTGTCCCTGCTGAAGAAAAGCAAAGCATCCCCACAGCATGGGGAGATAGGGTGTTCATGGTGTTCTGGCCTTCATGATGCTGTTTGTTCACTAGGGTTCTCTAACAAACTGAGGGCTTCACAGAACAGCTGTATTTATACTGAGATTAAATTACAGACAGGTCGACTCTATTTAATAATTACCGTATTTATCGGCGTATACCACGCACTTTTTTCCCCTTAAAATAAGGGGAAAATCGTGGGTGCGCGATATACGCCGATACCCGCTTCCCGCGCTCAGTTTGAATGCCTGCGCCAACGTATACCGAGTGCAGTACACTTGGCTACATTCGGCCAGGCTCGGCTTCGCTCGTGCTCACGCATAAACGTCACAGAGCGTGAGCACGAGCGAAGCCGAGCCTGGCCGAATGTAGCCGAGTGTACTGCACTCGGTATACGTTGGCGGAGGCATTCAAACTGAGCGTGGGAAGCGGCGATTCGATGGGGAGACAGCGCGGGAGAAGCCGGGAGGACACCACCGAAGCCGCAGACGGACGCCGGACCCGACGAGGCCGCCGATGGACGCCGTGCAAGACACCAAAACTGTAAGTACTAAAAAAAAATTTTTTACAGGAATTGCGGGTCCACATTAGGGGTGCGCGCTATACGCCGGAGCGCGCAATACCCCGATAAATACGGTAGGTGACTTCTGAAGGCAATTGGTTCCACTAGATTTTAGTTAGTGGTATCAGAGTAAAGGAGGCTGAATACAAATGCATGCCACACTTTTCGGATATTTGTTTGTAAAGAAGTTTGAAAACCATTTATCATTTTCTTTCCACTTCACAATTATGTGACACTTTGTGTTAGTCTATCACATAAAATCCCAATAAAATACATTTACGTTTTTGGTGGTAACAAGACCAAATTTGGAAAGTTTCAAGGGGTATGAATACTTTTTTAAGGCACTGTATACAGGAAATGAAGGAGCAAATAGGTTAAAATTCACACTGTTCTATTGATTTTATACTTCATTAGAAGCAGGTATATACAGTATTTACTAGTACAGATACAGGTGGTTCTCAAAAAATTAGCATATTGTGATAAAGTTCATTATTTTCTGTAATATACTGATAAACATTAGACTTTCATATATTTTAGATTCATTACACACAACTGAAGTAGTTCAAGCCTTTTATTGTTTTAATATTGATGATTTTGGCATACAGCTCATGAAAACCCAAAATTCCTATCTCAAAAAATTAGCATATTTCATCCGACCAATAAAATAAAAGCGTTTTTAATAAAAAAAAAGTCAACCTTCAAATAATTATGTTCAGTTATGCACTCAATACTTGGTCGGGAATCCTTTTGCAGAAATGACTGCTTCAATGCGGCGTGGCATGGAGGCAATCAGCCTGTGGCACTGCTGAGGTGTTATGGAGGCCCAGGATGCTTCGGTAGCGGCCTTAAGCTCATCCAGAGTGTTGGGTCTTGCGTCTCTCAACTTTCTCTTCCCAATATCCCACAGATTCTCTATGGGGTTCAGGTCAGGAGAGTTGGCAGGCCAATTGAGCACAGTAATACCATGGTCAGTAAACCATTTACCAGTGGTTTTGGCACTGTGAGCAGGTGCCAGGTCGTGCTGAAAAATGAAATCTTCATCTCCATAAAGCTTTTCAGCTGACATGGCACCCCAGACCATCACTGACTGTGGGTACTTGACACTGGACTTCAGGCATTTTGGCATTTCCCTCTCCCCAGTCTTCCTCCAGACTCTGGCACCTTGATTACCGAATGACATGCAAAATTTGCTTTCATCCGAAAAAAGTACTTTGGACCACTGAGCAACAGTCCAGTGTTGCTTCTCTGTAGCCCAGGTCAGGGGCTTCTGCCGCTGTTTCTGGTTCAAAAGTGGCTTGACCTGGGGAATGCGGCACCTGTAGCCCATTTGCTGCACACGCCTGTACACGGTGGCTCTGGATGTTTCTACTCCAGACTCAGTCCACTGCTTCCGCAGGTCCCCCAAGGTCTGGAATCGGTCCTTCTCCACAATCTTCCTCAGGGTCCGGTCACCTCTTCTCGTTGTGCAGCGTTTTCTGCCACACTTTTTCCTTCCCACAGACTTCCCACTGAGATGCCTTGATACAGCACTCTGGGAACAGCCTATTCGTTCAGAAATTTCTTTCTGTGTCTTACCCTCTTACTTGAGGGTGTCAATGATGGCCTTCTGGACAGCAGTCAGGTCGGCAGTCTTACCCATGATTGCGGTTTGGAGTAATGAACCAGGCTGGGAGTTTTTAAAAGCCTCAGGAATCTTTTGCAGGTGTTTAGAGTTAATTAGTTGATTCAGATGATTAGGTTAAGAGCTTGTTTAGAGAACCTTTTCATGATATGCTAATTTTTGGAGATAGGAATTTGGGGTTTTCATGAGCTGTATGCCAAAATCATCAATATTAAAACAATAAAAGGCTTGAACTACTTCAGTTGTGTGTAATGAATCTAAAATATATGAAAGTCTTTATCAGTACATTACAGAAAATAATGAACTTTATCACAATATGCTAATTTTTTGAGAACCACCTGTACATATTTACAACTGAATATTATTGAAGATATTGTCCTTAGAATTATTTATTTCCCTGTTATAAAGAAGAAAAAAAAAAAGAAGGTAATTGATGATTTTTAAAGGGGAGTTCCACCCACAATTTCACTTTTTAAATATAAATACCCCTGTAATACACAAGCTTAATGTAGTCTAGTAAAGTTAGTCTGTAAACTAAGGTCCGTTTTGTTAGGTTGTTAGAGCATTTAGTTAGTTTATAATCTAGAAATAGACCGTGGCCATTTTAAGTGTGGGCATCATGAAGCCAGACTGTATGACTTCCTGGATTTCAGCCTTGCAGATCTCGCACATGCTCCGTGCTGCACAAGCGATGTAATAGGTTTCAGTCAGGTTTCCATAGCAACGGGAGTGTCAGAGGAAGTTGCCGCCCCTTCTCTATGCAAATAGGCTATTTGCAAGGACTACTGGGATACATGATGCCTATCCCAGAAACCCTTGCGAATAGCCTTGTGACTTAATAGCCTAGGCTAATAAGGAGGAGGAAGTAATGAAGGACTACAAAATAAAGGCATTTACAAGCAACAAAATAAATAAAAAGTGTCCATTCTGAACACTATGACATTAGGGCATGCAGCACAGACAAACATAAAAAAAATGGGTGGAACTCCAATTTAACTACTTGGCCAATCAGGCAGTAATAAGAACCTCACAGAAATTGCAACTTTTTATTTTTCTCTGTTGGAAGTAAAAGAAAACAAGTTTGGGCTGATATTGAGATTAAAAGATAAAGGCCCTTGCATTTTCATGCAAGGTCTACTTTAAGACACCCCTTATACAAACATTTTGGGGCAGATCCACAGAGCGAGTACGCCGGCGTATCTACTGATACGCCGGCGTACTTTCAAATTACCCGCGTCGTATCTTTGGTTTGAATCCTCAAACCAAGATACGACGGCATCTGGGTTAGATCCGACAGGTGTACGTCCTCGTACGCCTTCGGATCTAAGATGCAATACTTCGGCGTCCGCTGGGTGGCGTTCACGTCGTTTTCCGTCGGGTATGCAAATTAGCTATTTTCAACGATCCACGAACGTATGAGCGGCCGGCGCATTTTTTTACGGCGTCTCTAGTCGGCTTTTTCCGGCGTATAGTTAAAGCTGGTATTTTGTCGCGTATAGTTAGACCTGCCATGTTAAGTATGGCCATCGTTCCCACGTTTATTTTGAAATTATTATTTTTTTTTGCGTAAGTTGTCCGTGAATTGGGATGGATGTAAATCACGTCTAAGTTAAAAAAAAATTACGTTGTTGCGACGTCATTTAGCTTAATGCACGGCAGGAAATTTAGAAACGGAGCATGCACAGTTCATTCAGCGCGGGGACGCGCTTCATTTAAATGAAACACGCCCCCTAATCGCCGATTTGAATTCCGCCGCCAGAGATAGACTACACCGCCGTAACTTATGGCGCTAATTCTTTGGGGATTCGAACCGGCCAAAAGTAAGTTACAGCGGCGTAGCGTATCTCACATACGCTGCACCCATCTATTTCTATGTGGATCTGCCCCATTGACTTTAATACAATGGGAAAAACAATATTAGGAGAAAAAAATATATATATTTAACACTTGCTGGACCTGAAAATGCAAGGGCCATTTATCTTTTAGGCTCCATTCACATCTTGGTGTATGGGGACGACAATCGCGGTAAAATTGCCCACCGCCCAAAAGAAGCTTATGTACTTCTTTTGAGCTACAGGCGGCCCGCGATTCTGTTTGCGGGATTGTCGCTCGATGAATCGCAGGAGCATCACGCTGCATTTGGGGTGCTCAAATTGCCTCTATTGCGATTCCGCCCATGATTCGGAACACAGAGATATGAACAGAGCCTTAGACAACCCCCATGTAAATATATAGACTTAAATTTAAAAAAAATAAAGATTACGTGAAAAATAAAATATATATATATACTTACCACTTGCTACATCAGGGTAAGGGTGATTCCTGGAAAGCTGAGGATCCCACATTTTGTGAGAAGGCACTACTGCTCAGTGCTAAAACATTTTATCCTTACGTTTGGCATCAGCTTTCCAGGGACCCCATTTAAAGCCCAGAGACATCAATGGTGCCTACGGTAAGCGGTCTGGGGTGCATGGTAAGTGTATATATTTTATTTTATTATTATTTATTTAAATCTACCTTTTTACATGTGGGGTGCTAAAAGATAAGAATGAGTAGACAACAAGAGATACTAGGCAGGAATTTAATCATGCAGAATATATATTTGCATTTGGCATACATATTTTGGATTACATTCTACAGATATTCTACATCTGAACAAAGACAGCATCCAAAACTAAAGCCTGGTACACAGTGGGCCATATTCTCGTAGATTTCCGGCGGGCGGCGCGTAAGCCATTTACACTCCGCCGCCCCAACCTACAGGAGCAAGTGCTGTATTCCCCAAACACTTGCTCCGTAGTTTGGGGCGGCGGAGTGTATTTGGCCCGGCGTATCCCCGCGTATCTCCAAGGGGGCGGCTTCCATTTAAATTAAGTGCGCCCCCGATTCTAACGAACTGCGCATGCGCCGGGCTTAAAATAGCCCAGTGCGCATGCTCCAGTTCTCGGCGTAAAACGTCAATGACGCCGACGTGTGCGTCATTGACGTAAAGTCGTATTCAAGAACGACTTAGTAAAACGACGTACCCGACGGGAAAACACGACGCGGACCCGACGCCATACTTAACATGGCCTACGTGGGACTGGCGTAAGGTTACCCCTCATATAGCAGGGGTAACCTTACGCCTACGCAAACGACGTAAGCGACGGTTACGCGACACGAATTCGTTCGGGAATCGGCGTATCAGGCTCATTTGCATAAACAAATGAGACCTGAACGTAAACGCCACCTAGCGGCCGGCGGAGTAATTACATTTAAGATCCGACAGTGTAAGTGACTTACACATGTCGGATCTTCAGTGTATCTATGCGAAAATGATTCTAAGAAAAACTTGCATAGATACACTGGCCAAAAAAGAGAGATACGATGGAGTATCCTGAGATACTCCATCGTAACTTTACTCAGAATATGGCCCAGTATTAATATTTTTTTTCCATTCAACCCAGCAGGCTGAATGGGAAAAAAACTGAAGAGCTCAGGAGGAGCTTGCTGTACTAACTATGTGATATTAGTATAGTGAACTCCCCTGCTGAGCTATTGTGTTGTGACAGGGGGACGACCTCCCTGCCAGAACACACCACTCAGCGCTTTCAGCCATTGCTGCCACTGCTGATCGGCAGACCTTTTTTGGTTATGCCCCTTCAACAGAAGCCGATCAAACGGTCTGGCTTCTGTTGGACCGGCTGTCAAACACACGCCAAATGTCTGCCAGTTTCTATTGAACCGGCCAATGCTGCTCGATATTCGGCCCACGTGTGTACGGTCCTTTAGTAATGGATTGTGTTGATGGCCCTTTTTTCACTTAAAAAAGGATTTACATTCCTAAACAAAGTGTATGGGAATGCAAAACCCATTGAAAGTGGTGAAATAAGGGTCAGAATGTGGTCAACTGCAGGTCAAATGAACTTATCAGTGATTACTGAATGAACTCAGAAGCATCTCAAATCGATATCAAATGGATACCATCATCACAAACCCAAAGCCTGTCAATATAGGTCCTATTATGATTATTATATGTTTTGCTTAGAGATGTGACTAAGAATCAATAATCAATGACCAAGAAAGTAAACAGAGTTGCTGGGCCAAGTCAATGGAAGTACCTCCACAGTGCTTGTGTTTATATTATTACAGCATTCTGTCTACAACAGTACATATTTTGGTCTGCAAGCTTGGTCAAAGAAAAAGAAAATATTTTTTATTAAAGGTTTTAAAAACCACTAACACCCACAGACACACACACTGTCTCAGACAAGTTGTGGCATCTTATTTCAGGGTCCCATGCAAGGCCAATAAGCAGCTGCTTACCTTCTCACACTTGGCGTGTTTCTTACTGGAAAATGTCTTGTCATCTCTTTGTAGGACACAACAACCCACAGAAGAACCTGGAGTGTGGCCAAATAACCAGTTTGAAACTGAGAGACTCCAAGCAATGATCCTGGCATCAGCAAATGGTCAGTATCCATGACAGAAAACACAAGAACTTCTTTGATCCTGCTGATTTTGTTCCAGTTAGAAAACAGAGAACAGTTACTGAATTTAAAGCATCCGTGGCATTGTATAGCCAATAATGACACGTTGGCTTCTCATTTTACTGTCAAGCATTCATTCTTTGACAGCGATAGTACCAATTTTTGGCAGTTGGAAAAAGTAAAGAGAATTAAGCAATTTTTAAAAGCGGATGTTTAATATTTTGGGGGGAGATGTAACACCAGACACAATAGTTAGGTGTATTTGTGTGTATCCCATGACCTCTGTTAAAAATCTTCCCCTCGGCACCACCTTCAGAGCCACCAGATACTGCTCTGCATGGCTGCCTTCTGGTGCTGAATGGGTTAAGATCTGCCGCAGTTACAGAGAAAATTTTCACAACACACCCCCCTCTGCCCTCATTGCCATTCACAGAACTCATTATGTCATTCTCCCACAATGTATTGCAATCTATGAATGGGCAGTTGAGATCCTGACATTCAATTGCTCCTCCTCCATTCACTGGACATTATACAATGTGGAAGTGTAATATAGTGAGTTGAGTTCTATGAATGGCAGAGAGGGTTCGTGAGTGGTGCAACTTTTCTCAGTAGCAGGGACTGCAGTTAACCCATATACACAAAGACAGCCACTCAGAGCAGAATCCGGCAGCTGTGAAGGAGGCATTGAGACTTTTATCAGAAGCAGTCGCACGTAAGTAATGGTAAACAAACCTTTACACATGACTTATGCGTGTGGTGCTGCATCTCCAAAAAATACTAAACGTTAGCTTTTATTTTTGTATTATTGAATTTTTACCACAGTTGGTTAGTATGTATTCAATTTTATGTTAATTTGTTGAAAGTGACCTATCAGTATAGGGCCACTTGCACATAAATGAATGCCTTCTCAAGAAGGTGTTATTTACTTACCTTTCCAGTAGCCCATACTGTATCTGTAGTTGCTTCGCTGCTCCATGACTGCTGCTCACTCAAAAGGCCAGGTTGGTTGAATAACTATTCCCCCCTCCTCAGGCAGTGGTTCCTTGCACTGGCTCATATGTACTTTGGTAATATACAAGGCAGCAGAATGAATGTGTGATGGGGAGCAGGCATTCCACACACCTGCAAGTGGGGCTTACATACCGACTGGGGAGCAGTGAGGACATGGGCCCCATTTAGAAGGTATACTTTTATATGCAAGTATAGACCTTGTCCATATGCAGCCTATACCTATTCAAATTTTAATGTGGCCCTGTCCCCACAGGGTCAAAATAATGTAAGCCCATGCTGTAAAAAAAAAAACACTCTCTATACTTACCTGGCTGTTGTAATCGTTTGTAATGTGTTGAATACCTGCTGTCTTGCCACACTCTGTGGTTCATGTAGCTGGCTCATGTAGTGTTGTACAGTATGAGTCAGTGGGAAGAACCACAGGTATTCCACACCCCTGGATGTGTCTGGTACATATACAGTATATACGTAAATGTGTGTGGCTTGTGCTAAGCAGAATAACTTGTAAAGATAAATACCCAACAAAGATCCCCCCCTTCGGATCAGGATAATAGAAGGAGGAGACACTCTAGTCCCGACCTACCCCCAGTTTTCTTTTGTTTTAGATAAAACTTTCTGTTTTTAAAATATCAGCACAAGGTACAGTATTTGCATTTAATCTAAAGTGTTGTACTGGTAGTTGAAATCCTCTGTCCTTTGTTCCCCCTCTCATACGCTGTAGTCATAATCTTTCAAAGCTGCAGGGCTTAACAAAGCTAAGAGGCCTGTCACTGGCACTCATATAAATCCCACCCATTCCACCCCTCTCCTCCTTTTATGTACTATAGTGTCCATGAATGAAAAGCACTCTATGAATGATGGCGGCAGACCTTTCATTCATTTGCTCGTCCTCCATTCATAGATTATTTTTAATTCATCTAACATATAGTACAGTTTCTATAACTGGAGGAGGGGGCAGAAAGGGTGGGTTTTGATAGGTGCCTGTGGCAAGTTCCTCGGCACTAATAATCCCCACAGCACCTTCTGGCTGCGGGGTATGAAAGGAGGGACAGAGGACAAAGGATTTCAACTTTGACAGCCAGCTTCAGCACAAGAGACACTACGGATTAAATGTAAGGCCGCATACACACGATCGGTTAAACCAATGAGAACGGTCTGATGGACCGTTTTCATCGGTCCAAACCGATCATGTGTGGGCACCATCGGTTATAAAAAAACAACTTGTTTTAAATTTAACCGATGGATTCCTAGCTGATAGTTAAAAAACGATCGTTAGTAGGCATAACCATTGGTTAAAAATCCACGCATGCTCAGAATCAAGTTGACGCATGCTTGGAAGCATTGAACTTTGTTTTTTTCAGCACATCGTTGTGTTTTACGTCACTGCGTTCTGACACGATTGTTTTTTTAACCGATGGTGTGTAGGCACGACTGACCATCAGTCAGCTTCATCGGTTAACCGATGAAAACGGTCCATCAGACCGTTCTCATCGGATGGACCGATCGTGTGTACAGGGCATAAGTGTTATTCCTTGAGCATTTAAAATAAAAATGTTTTACCTACACTTAGGTTTTATTGTCAGACCATTTTCATTGTTTCTAGTAAATTGGTTGTGACTATACATTACAAATAGGGAATGTACATATAGGGAATTTCCTTGTTAACTGGAAATCCCCTTAAAAATGCAGTAGTTTAATTTGTTATAAGTAGGGTAATAATAGAGTTAATAATAGAGTTCAATAAAAAAAAAAATATGAATTTATGATTCATTCTTAAATACATTTTGGAACAAACGTTTACAAGCTTCCAGAGAATAATGAATGTGTGTAACTAACTTAATTTTGCTTTACATATTCAAATTGCAAGTTTGCATATCTAACCCTGTACAGACATATACAGGGTGTAATGTGCTATCAGCTTGCTAAGTGGACTTAATGCGTTTGAGCCTCCCTGCACATATTATAACCTGTGGGTGGAAATCAGTGTAATGTGATAAAACTTGTGCATCTATTATTGCCGGTAACTCAGTAAATGATCTCCTCCAAGTGGTAGATTATGTCATACAAAGTGATATAACTGTGTTAGAATGTTAGCTGGGTTATTGGGTATTATGTTAAGCTTTCAAAATAAATGAATGGTTGGTAATTTTAAGGGCATATCATAGGCTTTGCAAAGCTATTCTATAAAGGTTCATTGTTATTGATCTGGAAGATGTGAAATGTATATGGTATGGTTTTACCATAAAAGAAGCCTGTATAGAGAGAAAACTCAAAGCTGATATCCTTCTGAAAATGCATATTTCGCCTGTCTGTCATGCTGTTCCTCTAAATTCAATAACTTTTGAGTCCATAATCATAAATAAGTCCTGATCCACGTGCTTTTTCTAAGTCCATGACTGAGAAAAGTAATAAAGAGATTACATTAACTTGACAATCAGACAACTGACATTATCAGAAAAAAAGGTCACCAATGTGTTTCATCCAGCTCAGGTATTCTTTAAATTGTTTCAGTAATTCAATTACTGGCATAAGTGCGTTTAAGCCCTGGTTCACATCGAATGCCAAATTGGTGGCTTTTGCTGGCAATGGCACCATCCGAATCGGTGCGACGCCGCATTTGACTGCTGAGGCGCAATGATCCCAGGTACCCCTTACTACGAAATTATGTACATAAACCTTCCCCCTTGCCCCTTCATCCCAATAAATAAACACTCTTACAACCATTAAGTTGGAAAGGGCAAGGCTTTATTAAAGCGAACATAACGTTATCAACATTTTATAACCAGTGCCAGTCACAGATGTACTGTGAGCACAATTCCAAAAGGGGGGAGAGGCCTGTCCTTACCATAAGTCCTGGACAGGCCGCCTACTTCCGGTGTCCATAAGGGTATGGCCCGCTATGGCCATTTTCTGCTGGCAAGGTCAAGAAAACCGCAGCAAGCTGTGACATACCATAACAAAAAAGGGGCGGGAGGGTGGGCAGCTCTTCCCAGCAGGCTTCCAAAAAGACCCAGAATTCCCTGGGGCGACCCCTTTTATCTGAGCTCAGGCCCAACCCATCCCCCAACTAACCAATCCTTCCGTGACCACCGCCTTGTCCAGTACCTGACCATGCCCCCATCAGTCAAGGCTCTCTTTCCCTAAGGGGCTCAAGAGGCCTTCATTGCGGTGCCAATTTAGCCACTCTATACAACAGAGGTTAGTAGTACAATCTAGGTTGTATGTACAATGTCTGTCAGACTGTATATTAATATCTGTGGCCTTAATTTGAATCTTTAGGTATACTGCAGTTAAACATAAAGCTGTATTTTACATATAGAGATCCTGCTGTAAACATAATGTCAGTTTTAAGAAGTTTTTAGTGATAAAGGAGTTATAAAAATGTACTAGGCTGCCAGGGTCCAGCTGTCTACTATACTAGGCTTCCAGTTATTGGCTATTAACATACTAAACTTGGTGACCAAGAACTGGATAAATACTTATTACACAAGACCACTAGGGACTGGATAAGTACTTCCGACACAAGACCACTAGGGTCTGGATACATACTTCCTACGCAAGTCCACTAAGAACTGGTAAAAATACTTGCTACACCAGGGCACCTAAGACTGGCAAAATACATACTACACAAGGCCAAAAGGGACTGGGTAAATAATTACTCCATACGGCCAGCAGTAGCGTAATAAATAATTACTACAAACGACCAGTAGGGGCTGGATCAATACTTACTACACAAGGCCACCTAAAGTCTAATACACATGGGCTGAATGTCGGGCGGCATCGACAGGTTCAATAAAAACCGGCCAACATTCGGCCCATGTGTATGGCTGTCAGTCCGACATCCGCCCGGCTTCTGTCGGATGTGCATGCTTGAAAACTAGCAATCGACCGACTCCCGATTAGCACTCTCAGCCAATGGCTGAGAGCGCTGACCGGAGTATTCTCGCGGGATGGGGAGGGCACCCCCCTGTCAGAACACAGAACAGCTAAGTGGGAGAGATCGATGTACTAACATTGGGTTGTTAGTACAGTGGCTCTGACTAGAGCAGTCAGTTGTTTTTTGTATTCAACCCGCTGGGGTTGAACAGGAAAAAACTGATAGTGTGTACGAGGCTTTAGACTAGCTAAATACTTACTACACAATGCAACTAGGGAATTGATAAATTATTACTACAAAAAGCCAGCAGGAGCTGGGTAAACACTTACAAAACAAGGCCATTAGGGACTGAATAAATACTTACTACACATGACCACCCAAGACTTGGTAAATACTTACTAGACAATGCTACTAGAGACTGGATAAATAATTAGTATACAAGGCCACAAAGGACTGGATAAAAACTACACAAGGCCACTAGGGACTAGGTAAATACTTACTACACTAGGACACATGAAACTGGCTAAATACATACTATACAAGACCAAGAGGGACTGGGTAAATACTTACTACACAAGGCCAACAGGAGCTGAATAAATACAACACAAGGCCATTAAAGGCTGGATCAAAACTTATCACACAAGGCCACCCAAGACTGGCTGAGTACTTACAATACAATGCAACTAGGGAATGGATGAATACTTACTACACAAAGCCAGCAGGAACTGGATAAATAATTATGACATAAGGCCATTAGGAACTGGATAACTACTTACTACACAAGGCCACCAGGGACTGCATAAATACTTACTACACAAGGCCACCAGGGACTGCATAAATACTTACTACACAAGGCCCCCAAGAACTGGATAAATGCAAACTTCTACAGGCTATGATGTTGATACCCTCTTGCCACCAGGAACTAATATGAAAGATGTTTCTTGAATCACTGAGGTGGTCACAAGACTGGTTTGATATAAACGGACAATCTTTCATTTGTGAAGGTGGCTCTAAATCTCAAAATATAAATCATTAGCAGTTCAAATGGTTGTAAATGTATAAATCCATTTGAAATAATACATATTTTCTTCATTCACAACAGAAGCCGCTGAAGGAAGCTCTGGTCTCGGAGGATCAACAGGTACAATGGGACTCAGTGCTCGCTATGGACCACAGTTTACTCTACAGCACGTCCCTGACTACAGACAAAACATCTACATTCCAGGAACAACATCAACCCTTACTAATGCTGCTGGAAAACGTGACAACAAAGCACCTTCAGGGAACAAAAAGAAATCTGGAAAAAAGGAAAAGAAATAAAGATGTATAGCAGCATGTGTTATACCAACATGACAGAATTGTGTGAGATCTTCCCTCTAGCAAAATCCCAGAAAGAATGTCTTATTCACAACAGGAAAGAGAATGTTTGAAACTGGTTGTATCAATCATTATCAGAGCCCGTGTGTCCTTTCTACTATTGGAGCTTGTAATAGCGAATACTAGTCTGGACACTGGAAATAAGTGTTTTGTCAATATGAGCCAATATGTTCTAATGGCAAGGTTACTAAGTTCTGAAAAAATCCTTTCCTAGCCAATGATGTATTCTTAACATACTATTAAGATTCATATTTTGCTGGTAGTGTTCCACATACTTGTGGAACTTCTTCCAATGTATATATGTTTTACTAAATAGGCATTTATAATTTATCATTATCACAGACGTTCTGAAAGCTTTGTTAACCCATATTGCATTTTTACAATTTCCTTTTACATTTGAAGAATTTAAAAACAAACAAAAAAAATGCATATATAAGTTAGTATTTGGTTCTAGATGATAGGGTGATTTTTTTTTTATTGTAGACACATGTATCTATAGATATGTCTGTTGTATAGAGCGCCAAAATAATACATAAGAAATCAGGAATGTTTGTGGCAAACAAGAGGAAACCAGGGAAATTAACATACTCGAATTGCCAGCGGCCTTTTCATTAGAAAGTCAACTTTTTTTTAAAAAAAAGAGATTTATGAAAAGTAGTAATTTTTTGACCAATGAAGCCTCTTATGTGGGAAAACTGCTGCTCAGAAGGTTAGTTGCTGATGGGCTTGTTTGATCTCCTGAAAAGGAGTTAAACAATAAAAATATCAGCATGTGAGCCCACTTTGCTGTTCTACAATATTTTTTTGTTTTGCATGTATACAATTCTTTATAAAGAATCTTAAGACTCCATGCTGGATACCAGCATGGAGTCTTAAGATTCTTTATAAAGAATGATACAAGGTGGACCTCTTTAATACAGGCCAGAACAGCATACATTGTATTGTTTCTAAAGTGTTATGACCCTGGTTAATCAAGCATTAGTGGTACTTATGGCATGCTAAGCAGTGCTAACAGTAAACTTTAGCATGCATTTAGCAGGTTTTAGGGCTCATTTAGACATGCAAAAAAAATTGTGAGAAAATGTGATAAGATGTGTTAACCGCGTTTTTGGTGTGTTTTGATGTGTTTGCATTGCGTTAAAAAAAAGCTTGCTAGATGGCCCCTCTGTGTTGTTTTTTTAATGTACGGATTTTGGTATTATCATCTTGGTCAGTAATGCTTTATAAACGCATCTACAAACATGCCATAAATGCCATAGGGGTGTTTGTGACGAATTTGCAGTGCGTTTGCAGCATGTTTACATTGACATCAATGGAAGCGTTTGGGAAGCGGCAAAGCTTGGCAAACGACATATGTTTTGTCAATTCTGACACAATACTAATGCAACCGTGTGAACAACACTGGGCGCTGCAATGCAAACAATTTTGACAGGTGTTCATAGAGCTTCAAAAACACTCCTAAAACGCTCATGAAACGTTAAAGCTTGTTTAAACTTAGCCTTAGAGCTCCTTAAGTGCTCCTGTAGCTTGATGAATCAGATATTTTTTTAAAAAAACAGGGCTACCAATAACCATATAAAAATTATTTTACTAATTATCTTACTGAAAACAGCATACATATGCACCTTGGATTTGTAATTTTACTTGCTATTTGATAATATGCAATTTTACGATTCTCTGCTGTAGTCCTGAAATATAATGTGAACCTCCAGTTTTACTGAGAGCAAACATAATCCCCTTTAAGTCATTTTATATGCACTGCAATTGTTTTAGCAAATTGTTATGTAGGTCTACATCTAAATGTGACTGATAAGTGGAAGGATCTGCTACCATAGTCACACATTTAGTTGAAATGCTGTAATAAGAAATACCCCTCCTCTTCCTGGGAATCTCTGTAGAATCTCTTATCTTGCAAATGTTGCACCACAAGGAAATCCCAGTGCAGTAAACCTAAAGACATTTCAGAGTAATCATTGTAGATATCAAGTTCTGTGCAGTCCTTTGGGAAAGCAGCAAGCCAGTAGAGGAGCAGGGAAATGAGAGTTGTGGTTTATCCTGTCTATGGACTGTGTACTGTTGCTATGGTTGCAAGGCGGATACATTTTAATTTCCTGGCAGTTAAGAAAATAATAGCAGCATGCAGGTTTAAATGGAAAGGTCATTTTGAACAAAACTTCCTTACAACATGGCTTGTTTTAGAAATGTTATATGTCACATTTGAAATGAGTTTTCCTTTAACGATGTATCCCAAACTGATAGTTAATAAAAATATAAACGTTGAGAAAATGGAAGGCCAGTCAGCCCGCAGTATAGTTTATGTACAGAGAAAATGCTGATTAAAGTTTTAATTCACAAGTGTGGATATTTTAACACTGGCTGCACAAATATATAGCAAATCTACCCAATTCCATTTTTCTATTTTTATTTTTATGTATTTTTTATTTATTTTTACATGTAACGTATGGTAGCTGCTAAGAGTCAGTGACAAACCTTTAGATTGTTTTAATGACCACTTTGTATTTTCTATCATATTGCCTACAGACCAGGTTCTCTCTTTGTACACTGATGCAAAAAAAAAAAAGCTTTCAAAAAATGTCTAACTATAATTTTTATGCACTCTATTGCTTACACAACCTTTCTTTTTTGGGCAGAAAATGTTCTGATGCCTTGAGCAGTAAAGCCTTATGTCTTTCAGCTTGCTGCCTGACAATGCTATTGCACTGCTTACAGTAATGTTATATGAAAGCATTAAATACAATAACCTTCTATGCCAATGTCTGTCATGTGACCTCAGCTTGGGGCACTAGAAGCAACTTTCCACCTTCCATATAGGTGACGACATAGTAACCATATACACAGCTTGTAATACAATACAGTCATACCAATAAACAAGCAGTAGGTGACATTTTTTTTTAATTCCTTTTGATGTTATGATTTACCTTTTATTACAACCTTCATTCTAGATTAGCTGGTATGTACAATATAGTTCTAATGTGATCCTTTCATCCCTGTACCTGACTTGTGGGTTGCAGTATTTTAATTACTCCTTCCGTATCTTTCTGTGTTTGTGATATAAATGTTCATCCAATTTATGCACCTGTCTTTTCATTGTGTCTAACTGAACTGTACTTTACTATTATGAATATGCTTTCACCCTTCTTATACCCGTAAATAGACTCATGTCAATGTCTTACACGCAAGTTTTATACAATAATATTTATATTGCTTTTATTTCTTTGGGAAAAAGATAAATAAAATGTTTTTTTTCTTCCAGAAAGAGTGTTGCTTATTTTAAACGATATGTTGTTCATCTTTTTTTCAGTGTGTGCACAAAGCGTACAGCTGTAAATTCAGACATATTCTCCCACCTGAAACTTACAGGTGCTGCATAAAGCCACCCATAGCAAGCAATGGCTGTGTGTAGCTATACGCCATTACTTAAGTAAATACGCACATGCATATGGACGCATGAATCTTGGCGCAGCTTGTCTGCTACTGCTATGAGCACTTGCATGGTCCTCTTGCAGCCATGTGCTTTAAGCCTAAAAGAATAAAACAAAGATCATGTTTAAAGCATAATTAAACATGTTCTTTAAAAAATAAAAAAGGGCCCCTGGGAGCTTTATGATGTAATGTACACAGGGTTTTTTTTTCTCAGAGAATAGGTACAGAAACTCTTCCCTTCCGAGTCACCCCTTGATTCCACCCCTATACACCTCCCAGTACCACCCCTTTTAAAGAAACAGAGCCAAGTATAATTTTGTGATGCTAAGTATTTTGTATGGAATTTGTTATTGATAACAAGAAATGTAGTAAAATAGATGTAGCAGCAATTGACAACCCAGAGACAATAGATTCTTCCTAACAACAATGGACTCCAATTAGCCAGTATCAATAGACCCTCCAGCAGCCAGCAACAAAGATCCCTCCCTTAAAAGTAGTTCCCTCCCAGCAATTATTGACCCCCTGCAACATAAGACCCACCCCCAGCAACAACAGATTTCCCACCAGCAACAAAAGACCTCCCCAGCAAGAATAGACCCCCCTTCCTCCTCAAAAATAGATCCCCTCCAGCAGCAATAGATTTCCCAGAAGCCAGCATCAATAGACCCTTCAGCACACCCCAGCACCCCTTGTCATTACATACATTCAGTTCTGATGGTGCCGGAACTGAGTTCCCCCACATTCTTGCTGAAAAAAAGCCCTTAATGTACAGCATATTAGCACATTAGCTGCCACAGGTGCTTCCATCGTCTCCTGGTCTCCCTTCTGGGTTTGGACTCTTTAGACGCTCAACTGGCCAGGCTACGATGATGTCATTTCCACACATGTGCACAGGACTCCCATCATCATAACGCAGATCGGTGTCATAAGTGAGTACGTGTACATCAATGCTGACAGGCAGGGGGGAGCAGGAATGGCAAGGGAGACCAACGGGGTCTCTTCTGTCAAACATATACTACTTGTCAGCAATTATTATTATTTCTTTTCAGAGAAAAACAAATTCCACTTTAAAGTGTATCCTAAGCCAAAACTTTATTAAAGTAGTGATTAGTTAAAACTCAAGTGAGGATTTTCTCTTGTCTGAGTCTCAGATTACAGATATTTCCCAGACACAGAACAGGAAGCGAGAAGACACTTTTAAACTGATGAGAAATCACAATTGGTGACCTTATTGGAAAATCTTGCTTCACCTCTACTTCCTGTGATGGCTGTAAAATGTTAGATTTCCTTTTTACTTTGTGTCCCAATGACAAAAGTCACCAGGACACACAGAGTGGGTGAATATCATAAGCGAACACACAGGCATCAATACATTAACTGAAAGAGGTTTAATCTCTTTCTCATTCAACCCTAAATAATGAGAAAAGTTATGGCCTTAAATATACATTATCAGAAATAGCAAGGGTTTTGGAGTGGTTCTACATTATCACTGCCAATATTTACAGGTGACATCACTTGGCTATGTCAGGATATATTCACTGATTTGAGACTCTATAGTATGACCAAATTATGTAAATTGGCACAGGTTAACCTTATTATTTATTTTCCCTATTTGATTATATAATAGAAGACTAGATGAATTGATATAATCATTAATCCTTTTAAATGAGAAGACAATCCTGGGAACAAAAACATCATATGGTTACAACCCCAAGCCCTCCAATTATACCTGTGTGAAGTTCTTAAATGATTCAGATCACCAAACAAATTTTAATATTACACAAAGATAACCCAAATAAATCCAAGATGCAGTTTTTTAATTGTTATTTAATTTATTAAGAGAAAAAAGCTGTTCAAACCCGCCTGGCCCTATGTGAAAAAGTTTTTGCCCCCTTGAATCATGAATGAACTGTGATTAACTACAATTTTTTGGAAAGCTGAGTTAAAATTAACTTGCCACACCCAGGCCTGATTACTGACAGACCTTTTGAATCCAGAAATCACATAAATAGAAACTGTCTGACAAAGTGAAGCACGCTAACAAATCACAAAAAGCCACACATCATGCCATAATCTAAAAAAAATCAAGAACAGATTAGAAAAGTAATATACATGTCTCGGTCTAGGAAGAGGTTCAAAGCCATTTCTAAGGCTTTGGAACTCCTGTGAACCACGGGGTGAGTCATTATCCACAAATGGCGATTACTTGGAACAGTGGCCTGCAAAAATTACTCCAAGAGCATAACTACGACTCATCCAGGAGGTCATAAAAGAACCCAGAACAACATCTAAAGAACTGCAGGCCTCACTTGCCTCAGGTAAGATCAGTGTTCATGATTCAACAATAAGAAAGAGACTGGGCATCTATGGGAGAGTTCCAAGGCCAAAGCCACTGCTGACCAAAAAGAACACAAAGGCTCATCTCACATTTACCAAAAAACATCTTGATTATTCCCAAGACTTTTAGGCAAATATTCTGTGAACTGATGAGATGTGTGCATCCGGTTACATCTTGAACAAGAACATCATACCAACAGTCAGACATGATGGTGGTAGCGTGATGGTCTGGGGCTGCTTTAGAGCTTCAGGATCTGGAAAACTTACCATAATTGATAGAGCCATGAATTCTGAGCTCTACCAGAAAATCCTGAAGGAGAATGTCTGGCCATCAGTTCATGACCTCAAGCTCAAGTGCACTTGGTTTATGCAGCAGGACAATGATCCGAAACACAATGGCAAGTCCACCTCCAAATAGTTCAAATAAAACAAAATGTAGGTTTTGAAATGGCCTAGTAAAAGCCTGGACCTAAATATAATTGAGATACTCTATCATGACCATACATAGGCCGTTCATGCTGGAAAAGCCTCCACTGTGGCTGAATTAAAACAATTATGCAAAGAAAAGTGGGCCAAAATTGCTCCACAGCAATGTGCAAGACTAATTGCAAGTTATTGCAAACGCTTGATTGTGGTTGTTTCCACCAAGGGTGGCACAACCAGTTATTAGGTTTAGGGGGCAATTACTTTTTTACACAACTGTATACTTTATCATACATTTTATCATTACTTGACATGCAGCAGTCTATTGCATGCATCTCAGCAGTACAGCAATTAGAACAATGCACAAAACAGCAATTTCTTTGGATGTTGCGCTTATTTATTAAGTAAGATCCTTGAGGGCAGGGACTGATGTCAATGTACAATATAAATGTATAGCACTGTGAAAATGTATGGAGCTGTATAAGTACCTAGAATAATAAAAAAAAAGACATTGCACTATTTTAATTGTAGTAACCTATAGCACTCGACCAGCAACCAACTATCATCTTTTCTACTGTCGCCGTCTGATATAAATCGCTAGGAAATGCTCAGCTGTACAAATGACTGAGCTCAGTTTAAAAAAAAAAGGTTATTAGGTTCTGGGCTTAACAACAACACTAAAAGTATATGTAAAGCATAACAATTAAATTCTCAGATATGCTATGCAAAAAACATCTGTTGATCCTGGCAGAAATCCCATGCTGCCCTATATACTTTGCACTCTGCAGTCCTATCTCAAAAAAGGGAATCTGGAAAATTGTTGGGTTTAGAGAACACCTTTCCCTACGGTATGGAGAAGAGTGGAAGAAGAAGTGCTCTGTAATTTGAATAATGTCCCTGCCCTAAAGGTGACTACACTGCTCCTCCATAGATACTGTACATTGAGTGAATGGTCCCTGTCCCTTTACCATGTGCCCTGTACCCTGTATCATGTGCACCCTATAGGACATGAAGTGCAATAAAAGAAGAAAAGTATTGCAGCCACCTCTTCTAAGGACTGGTAAACAAACTTAATGCTGCATTTGTTTTCTTGGCTTTAGGAACACTAAGGTTAATTTTGAAAAACCCCAAAACTATTTTTCTTTGCCTAGAAATTCAGCTATTACATAATTTTTAAGTAAAGATCTGAACATGAACACAGTGAACCAATATCTTTTTATATTTTGCCAAGAATGAATCAGTCTCAGTCCCAGTCCATGCCAATCTTGACACAAGGCTGCCAACATTTCATAAATTGGCTTTGATACTCGAGTAAGAGTCTTCATTTTACTGCTTCCAGATAAATGTGGAAATACTGACAGGCGCACTGAGCTCTAGGATCACAAATCACTCTTGTAGCCTAAAAAGAACATGTACATTGCCTATAATGGGCTAATTCATTCCACAGGTGTTCTATCGGGTTGAGGTCTGGACTCTGTGCAGGCCAGTCAAGTTCCTCCACCCCAAACTCATGTCTTTATGAACCTTGCTTGTGCACTGGGGCTTAGTTATGTTGGAACAGGAAGGGGCCACCCCCAAACTGTTCCCACAAAGTTGGGAGCATGAAATTGTCCAAAATATCTTGGTATGCGGATGCCTTAAGTGTTCCCTTCACTGGAACTAAAGGGACAAGCCCAACCCCTGAAAATCAAACCCCACACCATAACCCCCCCTCTACCAAATGATTTGGACCAGTGCACAAAGCAAGGTTGACAAAGACTTGGATGAGGCAGGCATTCCAATACTTTTGGTAATATAGTGTATACTTAATTTTCTCTATTCCCCAGTGCTGATAGCCAAACGAAATGCTCAGTTTTTCTGGCAGTGGAGAAACTCAGCCATGCAATAGCAATGGTTCAAATAGTCAAATAGTTCTGTCATAGGGCACATTCATAACTCTGTATAAGCTATGCCTCCAGCATCTCATAGGTTACACTGGGCTTTCTTTTTATTTCCAGTGGCTGAACAATGAAAGAAAGTGAGTATATGCTGCTGCAGAGGAAAGCCGTTGAAGAAGTTCTATTGCGATAAAACTGGTCGGGTTAAGGCATTGTTTCCTGTTTTTGTGTTTGAAATTAGCCCGTTGTTTTAGCTGATGAAGTTTTTACTTTCAATGTAATGGCATGCCAGTGCATTACTTGAATAAACCAAATTTTAAGGATTTAAAATATGTGGCGTTTTTCTTTTTGCTGATACATTCCACTGGATACCACGATCTGAGATCAGAGGAGTATCATTTTCCATGTGACAGTTGGATGATCCGGCTCTTTGTATGCTGAAGAAAACCGTGAATGGAGCATATGAGATTTTTGAGCCCTTTTGACTACTCGTAATAGGTGGTCATCAACACTCTCTGGTAAGAGTACATCCAAACTTATGGTGGTGGTTTATTCACATGGTGGAGGAGCTGAGGGAATAAGAATGTATGCACATATTAATACTGTGAAGGCATTTCATTGGTGCAGTTTTGAAGACACATGGACTGATTTTCATTTTTCAGGTATTCGTTTTATATTTAAACACAACACATTTGTTTTTATGTACTTGTCTATGTGATTATATCTCACGTTAGTGGCGCTGTTATTTATACGTGAATTTAATCACCAAACCAGTTTTTTTCATTTTTCGTTTTGCATTTCCCTGTATGGCAGAACTTTAGATCTGACTAGTTCTGGATATGCTTGAAAAAAGATATAGTGTGCTTTGAATTGTCACACAAGTACAGAATGATTATTACTAATTTTAAAGCGCTATAGTATTTTATTTTTATTTTTAAATGATTGCTAAGAGGTACATTTTAACAATCGTAAAGGGTAACTAAAGTCCACTGGGTTAGGGTGGGCTCTTGCCATAATGACCAAGTATGCACAGCATGCACAAGAGTTAAATTGTTCCTGGCTTCATTCTCACTATCTGACCTATGCCAGGAATGAGACAGGAGTGTATACTTCAATACACAATGTAAAGCAAGAATAAAACTTTGCTAGGGGAAAGAGGAAAAGTTATTTTGGCAAGAGAGGCCTTGCATGCCTCAGCTGCCAAACACCACTTCCTACCAGCAATGTTTTAGTTCAGCAGTTTAGTTCTAGTTTGAGCTTACATTGCAAAAGTGCTTCCATATCTACTGTATATATGCTGTATCAGTTGTTTTACCAAAAGTCAAATTTCAGTAAGCAGCATCTGAAAACAATTCCTCGTTCCCTTGCTAACATTTTAGCAGGTTATAGTCTCCCCAGTAACAGGTCCACAAAGAATTCATTCAATATTGTTTTGCCCAGATACAAAAGTTATCCACTTAAAATAAGCTGAACGGCATGCTTCTCTATTGGAGGAACACGAGTATATCTGTCAGCTCATCTTAATTCCTGCTGAACTGCATAGACTGACAACAACAACACAGCAGATGAAAATAATTACTGCAGCTTAGAGATTATTGAGTATACAGATGCCTAGAAGACGTGTTATTGCACAGTGGAACAATGTTGCTGGGAACTTGGATTGTAGAACAAGGCCTGACACCGAGATCAAGGATACAATGTACTGTGGATGTAAACACTGCTGCTGTCTGATTGGGGAGGAGAGGAAGACAGAGCATAGAAACAAGCTGCAGAATTAGCTGGCTAAGGGGATTATTGATTATAAGAACATCGCTGCTACAGATCTGGAAAACAAAGGATAAAAACATCATGATGATTTACAAGAGGAGCAGAATTGCCTGGAGACAAGGGGGCCAGATAAGTGATACTAAAATGTAGGTTAAAGTCATTTAGCTGGTAAGGAATAATAACATGCCATAATCTCCAGCGCTCGTTTCCCTTGTTACTAGCCAGCAGTTATAAATCCCCTGATTTTCTGTATTATCCTACAATTAAAGGAATGGTCCTCCTAGTGGCAGACAGAGTCACAAAAGTACCCCTGGGCTAGACAATTGTTTGGCCCCTACTAAACTACTGCCCAAACTGGAATTCATTATTGCATTTAGATAGGCTGCTAGGTAAAATAATTACCAGATATTTAGATAGATAGATAGATAGATAGATAGATAGATAGATAGATAGATAGATAGATAGATAGATAGATAGATAGATACGGATTCAAGAAATGTATTACCATTCTATAGTAAAAAACATAAAATGTAATACAAAAATCTCGTCCAGCTGCCTACATTAACTATTTGTCCGCTCCCGCAGGCTCAGTGACGTATCAGTATGTTGCTTTGCCTATGCGCACTGCACGCACCCCCAAGAGCACGTTGCAGTGCAATCCGCGCCCGCTGTGTCTACCTGACACAGTGGATTGTGGTGCTCGGTATGGGGTCACTGTGCGATCACATGAAACCTAGTAAACAATAGTCATTAATGGATTCTATTAAAGAGGAAGTAAACCCTTGCTCCTTCATATTTTTTTTTAAATACCCTGCAAGATAAAGTCATAATGAGCTAGTATGCACAGCATACTAGCTCATTATGATAGACTTACGTGAGAACGGAGCCCCCAAATTTCTTCCCTGTTCCCTCCGCCGATGCCGCCATCTTCTTCCTGTAATCGCCGCTCCAGCCTGTACTTGGCCGGAGTGGCAATGACGTAACTCCTGCGCATGTGCACGGGAGCCGTCATACACGGCACGGCTATTGTTAGTCCGCCTGCGCGCCGTCGTCTACGGTGCATGCGCCATAGACAGCGGTGCCTGTCATTGGCGAATATCTCCTAAACCGTGCAGGTTTAGGAGATATTGCTAACACCTACAGGTAAGCCTTAATGTAGGCTTACCCGTAGGTATAAATTACAAAAGTGGGTTTACAACCACTTTAATGACATCATAGTTTACTACTGTGTGTGATATGTGATTGGTCACCAGTGATCGCATGGCACCAGCGCCCTGTACCATGTGATAGCCAGCCAATCATTATTATTATTATACACAATTTATTTAGCACCAAACGGTTTACACAGCGCTTTAAAATGTAGAGGGGGACAGCACAATTACAGTACAGTTCAATACAGAAGGTACAGGAGGGCCCTGCTTGTAGAGCTTACATTCTAAAGAGAGGGAAAACACTTGGTCAGAGATGCCACTAGGTAAGTGACAATGCCTTAACTTTATATGTGTTGTAAAGGCCACTGGGACCTCTTCCATCCTTGTCAAGGGGAGTGATAAACTTCTCTCCTTGTAAACTATCACAATAGTAAACAATCAGTCATGAAAGCCATTCATGACAGTCCAAACCATTGCTGTTGCAGTGATTATCACTGTAACAAGCAATCATAGTGTAAAAAAAATAATCCCTAGTCACTATGTTAAACAAGGTTAAAAAATTGAATAAAAAATTATTTACACTTATTTTTATTTTTTTACATACTGTCACCAGTCAGTATCCCTTATCATCGCCACACCAGTCATATGATGGCGCTGAACTGCACTGGTGATAGTATGTAAAAAAAATTTTTTCCTAATTTTCCCAGAAAACTGTGACAAAAAAATCATAGCTTCAAAAAACTTGTTGTAAAGCAATAGTGAACTTGCGCTTCTCTAAAATGGTTTGCAATTTAGCAAATGTGAAAAAGAAAGACTAATGATGAGAGGGTTAATGGGGATAAATCCCACAGATTCCCATTTAACACAATCAGTGATTTAACAAAAAACGAAAGTGAACAAAAGTTTGATGAAACTAAAAATAAAAATAGAAAATAAATTCTGCAATAGTATTGCTAATATCAATCAAGAAATTATGGCAATCTCAAGTACTGATAGCTGGAGACATAAAAGTCCACTAAACAGATGAAAAATAGCTGGCTTCACAGGTGATATAATTGAATCTTCCTGGAAATACATGTACATCTGCATGCAGAGACACAAGGTAATATTCGGGCAAGTTGGCCCCTTACCATGAAAGATGGATCTCTGTTAGGAGATCATACAGGCAAATAATGCAGATTCCATAGGTCACAGGAGTGCAGGAAAGGTGGATCCGTCCTCTTTAGTTCACAGGAACACTGATGATCAATTCAGCTCCACTTGACAGAAACTAAGAAAAACATATTTTTTGTTTTAAAAAAATGTTGGTATGTTTTTGTTAATATAGGACACAACTAAGAAACCCAGTGGTGATTAAATACCACCAAAAGAAAGGGGTCAAGTGGTTAAAACATGTAATGTACATATAAAAAATAAATATAACTACACAAAAACACACAATAACAAAATACATACCCCCAAGTAAACTTTTACCAATTCATTTCTAGTTTAAATGGCCATACATGTAAATGGAAGATTAGATGCATTCTGCATGTCTCAAAGTCAGTAGCACAGTTAACCACTTAACCCCCGGACCATATTGCTGGTCAAAGACCAGAGCACTTTTTGCGATTCGGCACTGCGTTGCTTTAACTGACAATTGCACGGTCGTGCGACGTGTTTTCCAAACAAAATTGGCGTCCTTTTTTCCCCACAAATAGAGCTTTCTTTTGGTGGGATTTGATCACCTTTGCGGCTTTTAGTTTTTACGCTATAAACAAAAATAGAGCGACAATTTAGAAAAAAATGAATATTTTTTAATTTTTGCTATAATAAATATCCCCCAAAAATATATAAAAAAAAAAATCCTCAGTTTAGGCCGATACGTATTCTTCTACATATTTTTCGTAAAAAAAATCGCAATAAACGTTTATTGATTGGTTTGCGCAAAAGTTATAGTGTTTACAAAATAGGGGGTAGTTTTATGGCATTTTTATTAATATTTTTTTTTTACTAGTAATGGCGGCGATCAGCGATTTTTTTTCGGTACTGCAACATTATGGCGGACACATCGGACATTTTTGCTACATTTTTGGGACCATTGGCATTTTTTTAGCGATCAATGCTATAAGAATGCATTGGATTAAAATAAAAATGCCACTGGCAGGGAAGGGGTTAACACTAGGGGGGCGGGGAAGGGGTTAGGTATGTTCCCTGGGTGTGTTCTAACTGTAGGGGGGATGGACTCACTAGGGGAAATTACTGATCGCTGTTCATACATTGTATGAACAGACGGTCAGGCATTTCTCCCGACAGGACCGGGAGCTGTGTGTTTATACACACAGCTCCCGGTCCCCGCTCTGTAAGGAGCAATCGCGGGTGCCCGGCGGTGATCTTGCCTGACGGGCACGCGCACGGGAGTCAGGGACGAGTGGCCGCTTAGAAAGCCGACGTTATAGTACGGGCTCTCGCGCAGGGGAGCCGACCTGCCGCCGTAGAACTGCGGCGGCTGGTCGGCAAGTAGTTGAGGCATTATGAGGATTGCCAAACACTTTTTCACCCCTATTCTAAAATTGAGTACTGTCTGGGTCTACAGAACATGCAAAGGTAGGTAGAAACACCTGAAGCATGCAGGTAGACAGAAACAGTGATAATATATGGCAGGAGGATGTAGCTGTTAGAGTATCCAAGGCATATTAGGAACTAGGGACTGATTAACTTGACTCTAGCTCCACCATTTAGCTGGCATTTCCACCTACATTTGTTATATCACCTATAAATGGTGGATTGGGTTAACTAAGTCACCTACTGATTGTTTAAACCTTTTAAAAAAAAACTAAGCAGCAAGTCTCTGTGCTGATCCTTCAGCTTCCTTTCCACCAACCTCCTCCTGCTGTATTCTCAAAAAAAAAAAAATTCAGCAGGTAGACTGAAACAACATCATAAAGACTAATGCTGGCAGGTCTATGAGCACCAATATAGGCATCTCATTTCTGGAGTCCTCTTGTATGAGTTTTTTTAACTATTTATTTATTGCTCTGTCTTTTGATTGAAGTCCATCTTTTTTGTTTCAACATAGCTAACTGAAACTAACAAGATGGTGAGTGTTTAAACTGTCAGTATCCACCCACAACCAAAATATTAGAGTTATTATGCAGAGTTCAGGGGGAGTTACACACAGAGTGCAGAGCTGGCACTTGTAAACACATAAACCAGACTTCTGTGTTTGCAAGTGATTGTGGTGAGCAGGCACCAAAGGGTCTGAGCCAGAGGTGGTGGAACTGAGTTCCCCCAAGTTACCCCTGAAAAAAAGCCATGCATGTACATATAAACAGTAGTGTAGACCAGTGTTTCTCAACTTCAGTCCTCAAGGCGCCCCAACAGGTCATGTTTTCAGGTTTTCCATTATTTTGCACAGGTGATTCGATCAGTTTCACTGTCTTAGTAATTAACACAGCCGTTTCATCTGAGGGAAATTCTGAAAACATGACCTGTTTGGGCGCCTTGAGGACTGGAGTTGAGAAACACTGGTGTAGACACACATGTCTGTGGTGGGATGGTTGCCCAAAACTTGTTGCTGTGACACTGTTATTTCCAATCTCAATTTAAAGAGGCTGAGCCAAACCTATAGAACACCCTATAGATTCACTTTATTTCACAACTCATGAAACAAATTGTTAATTTGTGCTTGGATTACTTTCACTTTTCTTTATGTGTTGCCGCACTTAAGCTGAATTTTGAAATCAGACTTGAAGTGGGACTGCCTTCAAGATAAAGTGAATGTCATATATGTAAACTTTAAGCCTGCTAGGATGTATAAGATGCAAGCAGCTTGAGAAGCTTTCAGTGTATCAACACCAGTGAATGCCAGGCAAGGCTCCAAATTCTGAATAGTGTCGTAGATTGCCAGGTCCTTTCCACCTCCACACATTCTGTTTGGCTCATTAATATGATGGGCTGTGTCAGCGACCAACAGAAATGTTTGAATGGAAGTGGGAGGAAGCAAGGAAACTCCATCACTGCCAAGAAATGCTGGAGCCTTCCCCAAGCGTCACGACCCAACAATCAGACATAGGAAAATAGGAAAACTGTTAAGCGGTACTTAGGTAGGAACTCATGTGAGGTCATCAGTGTGTTGATGTTCACAGGTCCAAAGAGAAGGTAGTAGCCCAGAATTTTCAGAACATTAGCCTCTTAGGTTTCATGCACACTGGACATTATAAAAAAAACACCAGTGGCATTAGCTGTCGAAAGCTGCAGCTATAGAATGAGTTTTGCAGCATTTGTTTCCGTAGTGTTTTTTTGCGTTTTCATAGTTTTTTTTAGCAAAACTATACCCCAAAGCTTATAGCTGAAAAATGCTGTTTTTCAGAGTTAGAACGTTTTTACAGCTGAAAAACTCCTCTAAAAACCCACTAGTCTTTGTTTTCTTGTTTTTTTTCCAGCCAGAAAATGCCCCTGTCAAAAAATGCTGATAACAGGCTATGTGTGCATGGACACATAGAATAACTTGCAAGGGAGGCTTCAGGAAAAAAATGCCTAAAGCCAAAAACAGCAGCTGTAAAAAAAAGCCCAGTGTGGTTAAATTCTAATGATATAATATGCAGCCATATAGCAACGTTTAGTGTGTGGATCAAACAAGTATCCTTTACATAATTTTTTTTTCTTGTAGATTAACAGTTGATATGTGTATGTTATAACAATTGAATGGCTTAGATAGGCTGACATTGCTGTGTTATGAGAGAAACACATAGGTAAAACATAGATGCACATAGGTTGTTGTTGCTGTTCTCATTCTGAAAATGATATTATGCTTGGCTTTTGTGGTTATCCTTAGACTTCAGTACTTTTTAGTCACTGAATTAAAATAAGCAGTCATCAGGTAAATTCAGAACACTTGTGTCAGTGAGCACAATAAATCCAGAAATAGCTAAACGAAACTCTGGCCTTTCTCAAAAATAAAATCTGCCCCCCACCCCTCTGTAGCATGGTCAGAATATAATGCTTGGTTTGCCCAGGGTGGATCTAATTGAAGGTAATACTTACCCTAATCCACAGTCCAACAGAAGCCAGATCCTCGGTTGTCTTCACTTCTGCTCTGGAATGTAGGTGACTCCTTGACATCATCACGTACAATGCAGGACCAGTAATGGCCACTGGTCCTACGTTGTACGTGATGACATCAGCAAGAGGTGCAATGACACTAAAAGAGAAGCTGAGAAGAATAGTGGTTTTAAGGGCCTGACCTATACTTTTATTCAAACCTGCAGTTTTAGCATGCTGGCTTTTTATTTATTTTTAGGGAAAAGAATAAGTTGCGCTAACAATAAAATAAAATTAAATTCATTACTGAAAAATAAATAGGTGTATCATACATTTTATAGGAAAAATTCATAAGGTGCCCCCTATTGTAAGAGCACACTGTAGACAAACCATATACTCAATAGTGATTTAAGCAGGTGACATCAAACAGTTGAATAAGTGAGAGTCCAAAATTAGGACACCCAAAGGAAGTCCAATAGCCACAAATATATGAAAAACAAACTCAGTTCAAAAAGTTTAAAAAAGAAGAAGAAGTGAGAAAAGTCATTCAGAATTGGACTGAATCCAAATTCCACACAGTGGGGGATATAGGTGTGAGGGTATAGATGAAGTCGCTGAACGCCACCACCAACGTGCTGTCTTCTCCTGTGCTTAGCATAAATAATAAGGGGGGACCCTTACGGGACAAGTTGGACCTCAGGATCAAGGTCAAATGCGCGTTTGCAGATACAAACCTCTGCAAAGGTTGTAAGTAAGCCTGGACCTCCAGCTGGCAGCTCCCTCACAGACTCCTCCACTGGGCCTGAACCAAGGGTGGTATCTTCTAATCCAGTAAGGTTCGATCAGTCCATATCTCATGGGGGGGAAGGTTACCAGAAAAAAGGAGGCAACATGTGTATTACCATTTAAAAAGCAGGGGAGTTTATTCCATAAGCTCCAAGACAATCATAATACACAGCAACGAAAAAATATTAAAAAACAGCCGGCATAGCTATAAAACGAACGCCCGTGCTTCCGGGGTCACATGGGATCGTGGTGACATCTCTGCGTAGCACCGCCCTGACCAGTTTCGACTGAAAAGTCGTTTTCAAAGGGCACTTGCTGCTTATACTTCACGGTGTGTTTTATCAATCTATTTAGATTAGCGCAGAATTAACCCCCCCCATTTTTACTTTTATTTATTTTTACCTTTTTATAGTAAAAGTTATTTTCAAAATATAGTTTACTTCAAATTTTAAACTGGGAATACATAATGCATCTTGCTAAATCAGCAAATATGTTACAGTAGTAGTCAACCGCACAATCCACTCTAACTTTGAAGTGCAGATGCATCAGTGCTAACCCTTAAAACTGTCTGCCCAGTGACATGATAGGGATTCCCAGGTCAAATATAGCAATGACAGCATAGATGGCCTACATCAGAATAGAGCAGATGGCAGATTTTCCTCTATTCTGTAAGTCTCTTTTCTTTCTAGGCAGTGGACACATTCCAGGAGACACTGAGGGAATCCATTTTCACTCTGACAGTCCATCTGCTCCTGATAGTAACAGCAGATGGCAATATACGGTATCTGTTGATAGGGAATACTTTGTTCTTTTGTTCCTCTGCTTCTGTCTAAACTTGTTAATAAAGTTACATTAAGTTAGCATAACCTTAATCAACAAAAACATGCTCTGCACGTTGAATCAAATATATATTTTTTCTAACAAAATATATAGGAAGAGAGAGATTTTTTTTATAGTTTAATAGTTTATAAAAGCTGCCACTAAGGGAAAACACCAATTTTAACTACAAATAGACTTCTGCTGGAGACCTTTTAGTGAATATGTTTTTTTATGAATTGTCCACTGAAATATAGTGATATATCATGGCTGCCCTTTGGCAGATTACTTTTGAAGAAAGATGAGCAAAGAGATGGCTACTGGCTTTTAATATGTTTAACTGTTGGGATCTGTCGTAATACTTTACTAATGAACTATGCGATACATGTATAGTACTTTTGATTAGTACTTCTTTACCATTGAAGAAGCAAAGATAGGACTGAGAGCAAACACTTGTGGTACCTTAGATAGAATAGAAGTAAATCATCTATTCTAAGGAAGAATAAGGCAGTGTCTGTGTCAGTGCTCAAATGCATCTCTGTTAACCACTTGCTTTCTGGGCACATATACCCCCTTCCTGCCCAGGTGAAATTTCAGCTTTCGGCACTGCGTCTCTTTAACTGACAATTGCGCGGTCATGCGACGTGGCTCCCAAACAAAATTGGTGTCCTTTTTTTCCCACAAATAGAACTTTCTTTTGGTGATATTTGATCACCTCTGTGGTTTTTAGTTTTTACGCTATAAACTATTTTGAAAAAAACACAATATTTTTTACTTTTTGCTATAATAAATATCACATTTAAAAAAAAAAAAAAATTTTTTTTCTCAGTTTAGGCCGATACGTATTATTTTATCTATTTTTGTTAAAAAAAATCGCAATAAGCGTATAGTGACTTTTTTTTTTTTTTTACTAGTAATGGCAGCGATCTGCGATTTTTATTGGGACTGCGGAATTATGGCGGACGCATCGGACACTTTTGACACATTTTTGGGACCATTCACATTTATACAGTGAACAGTGCTATAAATATGCACTGATTACTGTATAAATGTGACTGGCAGTGAAGGGGTTAACTCTAGGGGGCGAGGAAGGGGTTAAATGTGTAACCTGGGAGTGATTCTTACTGTGTGTGGAGAGGGACTGACTGGGGGAGGTGACCGATCTGTGTCCCTATATACAAGGGACACAGCTTCGGTCTCCTCTCCCTGACAGGATGTGGAGCTCTGTGTGTAAACACGTCCCTGCTCAGTTACTGGGCAAACGCGGGTGCCCGGTGGCCATCGCGGCATCATGTTCCCAGTAACCCCTAGTGGCTGTGAAAGACGAGGACGTCATATGACTACCTGTCAGAACAATAGGACTATCGTGCCGCCGTCAATTGACAGCGGCTGGTAGTGTAGTGGTTAAAGGCTCTTTATTTCAGAAAATAAATTCAATATCTTTTCTGCAATAAAGTAAACCTACAACAGTTTTCTGTTGAATTTTGTCATAGTGTCTCTGTGTTGGGATAACTGCACTTGCAGGTTGGAATCAGGCAGAAACATAGTCGAGAAACAAGCCAAAGGTCGGTAATGAGTGGAAGAAAAAATATGGACAGCAGCAGGGAAGACAAGAGCGAGATATTAGCTGGAGAGAACACAATATCTGGTAAGCAGGAAGTACAGAGACATATGTAGCACTACCCCCGAAGGAGCTGCTGGTTTAGATTTGGGCCTGCCGTTACCTTACTGTTCCATATGCTCACCTTAGGGGTTCTCCTTGAAGAATTGTCCACTGATTTACTTACTTTTCCTGGAGACATTGCTGCTCTCTCCAGTGCTGGGCATATGACTGAAAGCCTAAGGATTAGGTCACAAAATAGCTGCTGAAAGAGAAAATCAGACAATCTGCATTATAATCCTTTCTAAATTGAAGTGACCAGATTTTCAAACTAAAATCCAGAGACACTCCCCCCCCCCCACGTCCACAAAATCACACCCCATTTCAATCAATAAACTGTATAAACAATAAAGGCAATCTACTTGGCTTTACAGTTAAAGCATCAATCATGTGAGCATTGGAATGATCATGAAAGACCTGGAGCATCCTGGAACAAAATACAGAATCAAGATAAGCAGTGCATGTAGCCCTCTGTGGCAAAATATGGGCATAGCCAGATTGTCATTAACAGTGGTAGAGGCTTAAAGCAGAGATTTAAACTGGTGGTAAAGGCTCAAGGCTTTTTACCAGATGTCACATGATGTCAAAAAGGGGGCGGGTCCACTCGGTTACATCACCGGGTGGCTCTGCCTTTGCCCATATCACAGTTGTCAAAGCAAAGAGACAGTTGCAGTTGCAGTTGCAGTCTTTTTATATTTTTCAGGTCCGTCGGGTGACGTGATTGAAGATGGATGTACATCGTGGGACACTTTTTGACATTTTTTTTTTGGTGAATAGGTAGGGGTACCCAATATCTATTCACATGGGGGGCAGGATCTGAGGGTCCCCTTGTTAAAGGGAGCTTCCAGATTCCGATAAGCCCCCCACCCACAGACCCAGGGTTGTCAGGAAGAGGCCCTTGTCCCCATCAACATGGGGACTAGGTGCTTTGGGGGCACTCTAAAGCACCCTCCCCATGTTGAGGGCAAGGGTATTCTCTACTATATATTCTTTCGCTATATTCACTATATATATATATATATATATATATATATATATATATATATATATTACAGTAAAACCTTGGATTGCAAGCATAATTCTTTCCAGAAACATGCTTGTAATCCAAAGCAGTCTTATATTAAAGCAAATTTCCCCATAAGAAATAATGGAAACTTAAATGATTTGTTCCACAACCATTTATTCATAGGTCCTTACGTTTATAGTCCATAAAAAAAGAATATAGCAATGTGACCAGGTTGTGTAACCATAAAATATCCATCCACAAATGGAAGCCTCCACAAGGAGATTAGAAGCAAAATCCAGCAGGAGCTACAGAGTATAAAAGAGAAGAGAGGCACCTCTAAGTGTAGAAATATGTTGCTAAATGTTGTACCTTCATTAAATGTAACCATATTGCTACACTTAGAGGCGCCTCTTTTGTCTTGTATACTCAGTTGTGACATGACGCTACTTGTATATCAAGACATCGCTTTAAAAGAAATGTTGCTTGTCTTGCAAAACGCTCTCAAACCAAGTTACTCTCAAACCAAGCTTTTACTGTATATATATATATTCTTCACAGTATTATATATATTACACTGACTGCACTATATACTATCCACTGTAGTATATATACTACACCGACTGCACTCTATACTTTCAACTGTATTATATATACTACACTGACTGCACTATATACTCTCCACTGTATTATATATATTACACTGACTGCACTATATACTCTCCACTGTATTATATATACTACACTGACTGCACTATATACTCTGCACTATATTCTATATACTACACTGTAGGGATGAGCCGAACACCCCCCTGTTCGGTTTGCACCAGAACTTGTGAACACACCAAATGTTCGTGTGAACTTTAGAACCCTATTAAAGTCTATGGAACTCGAACGTTTGAAATCTAAAGTGCTAATTTTAAAGGCTAATATGCAAGTTATTGTCCTAAAAATTGTTTGGGGACCTGGGTCCTGTCCCAGGGGACATGTATCAATGCAAAAAAAAGTTTTAAAAACTGCAGTTTTTTCGGGAGCAGTGAATTTAATAATGCTAAAAGTGAAATATTCCTTTAAATTTCGTACCATGGGGGGGGGGGGGGGGGGTGTAAAGTTAGCATGTGAAATATTGCATGTTTCCCGTACTTAGAACTGTCTCTGCACAAAGTGTCATTTCTGAAAGAAAAAAAGACATTTAAAACTGACTTGCGGCTAAAATGAATTGTCGGCTCTGGCAATTCAGAGCGAATTCATTCATAAAAAAAAACAAATAGCGTGGGGGTCCCCCCAAATTCAATTACCAGGCCCTTCAGGTCTGGAATGGATATTAAGGGGAACCCTGCCGTCAATTTAAAAATAAAATGACGTGGGGTTCCCCCCAAATATCCATTCCAGACCCTTCAGGTCTGGTGTGGATTTTAAGGGGAACTCCACCCCAAATTTAAAAAAAATGGCGTGGAGTTACCCCAAAAATCCCAGACCCCTTATCCCGACCCCTTATCCGAGCACGTTAACCTGGCCGGCCGCAGAAAAGAGGGGGGAACAGAGTGCGCCCCCCCCTCTCCTGAACCGTACCAGGCCACATGCCCTCAACATGGGGAGGATGTCCCCATGTTGATGGGGGCAAGGGCCTCATCCCCACAACCCTTGCACGGTGGTTGTGGGGGTCTGCGGGTGGGGGGCTTATCAGAATCTAGAAGACCCCTTTAACAAAGGGGACCCCCAGATCCTGCCCCCCCTATGTGAATTGGTAATGGGGTACATTGTACCCCTACCATTTCATGAAGGAATATGGGATTTGTGGAAAAAGAAAAATGGACTTTGTAGGCACTGATTAAAAAAATACAAAATGTTTTAATAGTAGAACAAATAATAATGTAGGTTTTGGCTTAATAACCAGAATAGGTTTAATTAAGGAGAGAAGAAAAACCTTTAGTTTACATGTCCATTATTTGGTAAGTTGATAAAAAAAGAAAACGTTTCCTTTTATTTTTCCTTTTTTTATCAACTTACCAAATAATGCACATGTAAACTAAAGGTTTTTCTTCTCTCCTTAATTAAACCTATTCTGGTTATTAAGCCAAAACCTACATTATTACTATTACTTTTTTCAGTTACCTGTGGTACCCCCTAGTTTGTGGAACGAGCCATTACGGCCCTTTTTTGTCTCTGGTGACGAACGGTGTTCAGTCCTGTCTGACCCGGCCGGGTCTGGTCAGGAGGGTGCTCCTTTTCTGGGTAGTGTTGATTGAGCTGCAGCATTCCATACAACAAACACCATTCAAGTGGTGAGTAGACTCTATATGAATCTATACACCAGACTAATTTCAAGTCTGGTCTCAGGTTCTCTATATTATTTTATGCCATTGTTTTGATACATATACTTTTTATACTCTAGTTCCTAAGCTCCCGAGGAAGCGGATACGTCCCGCGAAACTAGTCGAGCAATTCGTGGAACTCACCCGTCGCTGGATACAGACAACGTTGGAGCAGGAAGCCGGGACCGAGTGGATTACCCCTGCTGGATTTTTTTTATTTTTTTTTATTAATAGAGGACTTTTTTCTACGGTATGTGTGTGTGTTTTTTTAAACTATTTACACTTCCTTCATGAAATGTTAGAGAGTGATTGCTTTGCCCTTGGATGGCAATCAACATCCTTAGTAATTATAGTGCCACATCCTGAATTATATGGGATTTGTGGAAAAAGAAAAATAGACTTTGTAGGCACTGATTAAAAAAATACAACATTTTTGTCTTATATTAAAGCAAGTACGGGAAACATGCAATATTTCACATGCTAACTTTACACCCCCCCCCCCCCCCCCCCCCCCCCCCCCCCCCCCCCCCCCCCCCCCATGGTACGAAATTTACAACAAAAATCACTATCTGTGGTCCATCCATCTGGTTCTATATCTCTATAAAATGTTTTAATACTATGTATCTATTTATGTACTAATATTTTGTCTTGAAACTGTCTATTTTTTCTATTACTAGCTAAATACCCAGCGTTGCCCGGTCTTCCTATGTTAACCTTTTGGGGAGGAAAATCATAGTAATATAAATATACCCATCTTTTATATAAGGGTGTAGGTAAGGGTTAATTTAACTGTCATATATTTTTATTTGGCATATAAGTAATATGTGTACCAGGTATTATTGAAATATCTCCAGGCGTACAGAAGTTATGTGGGAACATACATTTCCCATTGATTTGCATGGGACTTTAAACAAAAACCCCGACCCTCACAAATGGGGGTAGTTAAGGGATAAATTAACTATCCTATAGTTTAAGTGGACATATAAGTAACATGTGACCAAGTGTTATCGAAATATCTACAGCCGTTTGGAAGTTATGAAGTAACATGTATTTCCCATAGAGTTGAATGGGACTTTAAAGGAAAACCCCGACCATGGCAAATGGGGGTGGGTAAGGGTTAAACCACCTATCCTATGTTTGTTTCTGACATATAAGTAACATGTGTGCCAAGTTTCATGTTAATATCTTTAGCCGTTTGGACGTGATGCTGGAACATGAAGTAACATGTATTTCCCATAGAGTTGAATGGGACTTTAAAGAAAAACCCCGACCATGGCACATGGGGGTGGGTAAGGGTTAAACCACCTATCCTATGTTTGTTGCTGATATATAAGTAACATGTGTGCCAAGTTTCATGTTAATATCTTTAGCCGTTTGGACGTGATGCTGGAACATACATACATACATACACACACACACGTTGAGTTTTATATATATAGATTAAAAATGTTGTATTTTTTTAATCAGTGCCTACAAAGTCTATTTTTCTTTTTCCACAAATCCCATATAATTCAGGATGTGGCACTATAATTACTAAGGATGTTGATTGCCATCCAAGGGCAAAGCAATCACTCTCTAACATTTCATGAAGGAAGTGTAAATAGTTTAAAAAAACACACACACATACCGTAGAAAAAAGTCCTCTATTAATAAAAAAAAATAAAAAAAATCCAGCAGGGGTAATCCACTCGGTCCCGGCTTCCTGCTCCAACGTTGTCTGTATCCAGCGACGGGTGATCTCCTCTCCGGGCCAGCGATGAGAAGATCTTCCGGGATACACAGCGCAGCATCGCCGGCCTCCTCTCTCCGCCGGACACAGCCCAGCAGAATGACGCAGCTGGAGCTTTGACAATTCTTATATAGGGGAGGCGGGGCCACCTGTCACATGACCCTGCACCCTCTGACGCACCTTCTGCTACGTCACTGGGGAAGCCCAGTCTTCCCCCTTGCGTCAGAGGGGGTGGGGTCACGTGACGGGTGGCCCCGCCTCCCCTATATAAGAAATGTCAAAGCTCCATACGGGCTGTGTCCGGCGGAGAGAGGCGGCCTCCGATGCTGTGCTCTGGAGCTCTGGATGCCGGAAGATCTTCTCATCGCTGGACCGGAGAGGAGATCACCCGTCGCTGGATACAGACAACGTTGGAGCAGGAAGCCGGACCGAGAGTGGATTACCACCGCTGGATTTTTTTTCTTTTATTAATAAAGGACTTTTTTCTACGGTGTGTGTGTGTGTGTTTTTCCAACTATTTACACTACCCCATTACCAATTCACATAGGGGGGGCAGGATCTGGGGGTTCCCTTTGTTAAAGGGGTCTTCCAGATTTTGATAAGCCCCCCGCCCGCAGACCCCCACAACCACTGGGCAAGGGTTGTGGGGATGAAGCCCTTGTCCCCATCAACATGGGGACATCCTCCCCATGTTGAGGGCATGTGGCCTGGTATGGTTCAGGAGAGGGGGGGCACACTCTGTCCCCCCTCTTTTCTGCGGCTGGCCAGGTTAATGTGCTTGGATAACGGGTCTGGTGTGGATTTTTGGGGGAACTCCACGCCAATTTTTTTTTAAATTTGGGGTGAAGTTCCCCTTAAAATCCACACCAGACCTGAAGGGTCTGGAATGGATATTTGGGGGGAACCCCACGTAATTTTTTTTTTAATTGACGGCGGGGTTCCCCTTAATATCCATTCCAGACCTGAAGGGCCTGGTAATTGAATTTGGGGGACCCCCACGCAATTTTTTTTTTATGAATGAATTCGCTCTGAATTGCCAGAGCCGACAATTCATTATAGCCGCAAGTCAGTTTTAAATTTATTTTTTTCTTTCAGAAATTACACTTTGTGCAGAGACAGTTCTAAGTACGGGAAACATGCAGTATTTGACATGCTAACTTTACACCCCCCCTAGGTACGAAATTTAAAGGAATATTTCACTTTTATTGTTTTACTTTTAGCATTATTAAAATCACTGCTCCCGAAAAAACAGCCGTTTTTGAAACTTTTTTTGCATTGATACATGTCCGCTGGGACAGGACCCAGGTCCCCAAACACTTTTTAGGACAATAACTTGCATATTAGCCTTTAAAATTAGCACTTTAGATTTCTCCCATAGACTTTAACAGGGTGTTTCGCGGCTTTTCGAATTTGCCGCGAACACCCCAAATTGTTCGTTGTTCACCGAACAGGCGAACAGGCAATGTTCGAGTCGAACATGAGTTCGACTCGAACGCGAAGCTCATCCCTACTACACTGACTGCACTATATGCTCTCCACGGTATTATATATACTACACTAACTGCACTATATACTCTGAACTGTATTATATATATACTACACTGACTGCACTATATACTCTGAACTGTATTATATATACTACACTGACTGCCCTATATACTCTCCACTGTAATATATATATATATATATATATATATATATATATATATATTACACTGACTGCACTATATACTCTCCACTGTATTTATATACTACACTGACTACACTATATACTTTTCACTGCATTATATATACTACACTAACTGCATTATATACTCTGAACTGTATTATACAGTATATATTACATGGACTGCACTATATACTCTGCACTGTATTATATATACTACACTGACTGCAATATTTACTTCTAACCAGTGGTGTATTTAGGTTTTGTGCTGCCCTAGGCCTGACTAAACTCGTGCATCCCATAATTTAAATATGACCCATCCCTTCCTGTCAAGGCCACACCCCCTCATGTTTAAGACCCGCCCTGCCCGTGCAGGCCAATTAGTGCAGCCTGCTGTGGGTGGCTGGCTGGCTGGCATGGTGCACTCTGCTGCGGGTGGCGGGCCTGGCTCCTTACTGTGAGTGGGTGGGTGGCTGTCATGCTGAACCCTGCTGTGGCTGATTGAGAGGGTGTAACAGCTCTGGTGGGAGTGAACCTCAACTGCGGTTAGCAAGGACATCAATGCACTTCTCTATGTGAGAATTCAGTATTGGACTCCAGGCATCACTCCAATCAAAGAACAGGAGTTTGGGGTTCTCTACATAATCTCTCTCTCACATAAAGGAATGCGTTGAGCTACTAGTGGTGGACGTATTACAACATGCGACCAAACCCTAGCGTTAAAGTATACGATATACGTGAAGATTCCAATGCACCTCTGTATGCAAGTGATTATCAGTACCGCAAGTCAGGCGTCACTCCAATCAGTGAACAGGAGTTTGGGGGTTCTCTACATCATATCACTTTAATATAAAGAAGTGCATTAGGCCACTAAGGGAGCAAGTTATGAAATACCTTCAACCCTTAGCATAGAACAATTAAGGTGAACATGTTCAGCAACTTAGGGCATGGGTCCATTAACAAGTAACAACTTATGTCAAGCACGTAGTAGTTAAGGAAGTTGTAGGCAACGGGTAGTTGCGTAAGAGAGGCAAATATAGCTCAGGTAATTTGAAAGTGTATGTCCCTTTAAGATACTCCACAGTAAGCGGCCAAGAATACAACAGACAATCTCAAGTAGTATGTTAATACTTAGTAAGCCATAGTTGATTACAGCAATTGATCAGATGCAATATATGTAGCAGATGATTCTAATGCACTACAAGTGAAACAATGGCTACTTATCCGTTTGCAGAGGATGAGTCTTGTTGTAGTTTAGCAGCATGGGATTCCGTAGTGTAGGAGCTCAGGGTGGAAGATATTCTTAGGGAGTCTCCAACAATGGCAGCCTGGATGTAGTTGAAGTGGTGGCTACATAGCCATGGAGTTCCAGCCTGGGGTGATGTGCAGCATGTAATACACACCGTTCTGATTATACCTGAGAGGCATGTGTGCCCTATACAAAGCTGATTACGCTGGGCACTTCCGCGTTCCAGGCTGGAATGTACGCGGCGCCGGGCGATGATGTCATGGCGCGGTCGCCGCACTGCGTTCCAGCGTGGAACGCATTACGGCGCCAGGCTACAATTACAGAGGGGGAGCTGACAGAGGGGGGGCTGACAGAGAGATGTGGGCAGACAGAGAGAGGGGAGGGGGGCTGACAGAGAGGGGTGGGCTGCTGACAGAGGGGGAGGGGGGCTGACAGAGAGGTGGACTGACAGAGAGAGGGGAGGGGACTGACAGAGAGAGGGGAGAGGGGCTGACAGAGAGGGGTGGGCTGCTGACAGAGGGGGCGGGGGTGCTGACAGAGAAGGGTGGGCTGACTGACAGAGGTGGGCTGACTGACAGAGGGGGAGTTTGGCTGACTGAGGGGGGCTGACAGAGAGGGGTGGGCTGACAGAGGTGGGGGCTGACTGATGGGGGGCTGACAGAGAGAGGGGAGGGGGGCTGACAGAGAGAGGGAAGGGGGGCTACGGAGAGAGGGGAGGGGGGTGCTGAAATAGAGAGGGGTGGGCTGACTGACAGAGGGGGAGGTTGGCTGACTGAGGGGGGCTGACAGAGAGGAGGGCTGACAGAGAGGGGGGCTGATAGAGAGAGGGGGCTGGCTGACAGAGGGGGATGGGGCACTGACAGAGGGGGAGGGTGGCTGACAGAGAGAGGAGGGGGGCTGATAGAGATAGGGGGCTGGCTGACAGAGGGGGAGCTGACAGAGAGGGGGCATTGACAGAGGGGTGGGCTGCTGACAGAGGGTGAGGGGGCGCGGACAGAGAGGTGGGCTGACTGACAGAGGGGGAGGTTGGCTGACTGAGGGGGGGCTGACAGAGAGAGGGGGGCTGGCTGAAAGAGGGGGAGGGGTGCTGGCAGAGAGGGAGGGGGCACTGACACAGGAGGAGGGGTGCTGACAGAGGGGGAGGGGGGCTGACTGACAGAGGGGAAGGGGGATGAGGAAGAGGGGTGAAGAATGGCAGCACGCTACTTGCGGGGAAGACTGCTTGTTAACTGCTTGTTTAGGTCTGGTGGAGAGTAAAAGCAAATTTACTACCCAGTCCTCTGCTCTCCTCGGCATGGACTGTCCCTCTGCGCCCCCACCCTGCATCAGTCTTCATGATGATAGGGCCTTATGCCGCATACACACAACTGGATTTTCTGCACGCTTGGCTTGTGTACACACGGTCACACCAAATTCCGTCCGTCAAGAACGGGATGATGCACAACACGTACGACAGCACTACAAAAAAGTGGAAATTCCATTCCGAGTCCGACACCCTTTGGGCTGCTTCTGCTAATCTCGTTTTAGTTGAAGTTTAGTGAGAGACGATTCACGCTTTTCAGTCTTCGTGCTTTTCAGACCGTTTCTGCTGTTTAGTTTGTGCTTGTGGGTTCGTATCTGGTTTTCAGCTCGTGTAGTCAGTTTGTAAGATGGTTTTTAGTGCGTTCTTGTCCGCTCTTTTCTGATTTTCAGGTCGTTCTTCATAGGCCTTGCTGTTCATCAGTGTGTTCTGTTAGTTCGTTCTGACCAGTCGACTGTTTTCTAGCCATGTTGCAGGTACGTACTCGTCGTAGAGTTCGTGCTGTGCATGGGCTTGATGTTGGGCTTCTTGCTTTGACCCAAGCTCAGTCCATGAACAGGGTGAGGAGGAGTTCGTGGACAAAGAATTGGTTGCTCCAGGGGTGATGTCATATGCCTTTGCTGCAGGAGATCCAGGAGAATAATCCTGATGATTTCAGGAATTATCTCCGGATGACGGACCCGGTTTTTCACCGTCTATTGGCTTTCCTGTCCCCTTATATCACGAAGCAGGACACCTGCATGTGGCAAGCCATCACTCCTGGGCAAAGGCTAGTCGCCACGTTGCGGTACTTGGCGAAAGGGAGAAGTCTGCGGGACCTCAAGTTCTCAACAGGCATCTCCCCCCAGGCTCTGGGGATCATTATTCCAGAGACCTGTTCTGCCATCATACAAGTCCTGCAGAAGGATTATATTAAGGTAAGTTTTCTCCTTTAACATCACATTCAATGTATTTAATGTATGCTTATGTATTGTATTTCTTTCATCATTCCCTAATTACCATGATTGTAATATGCTGTGAATGTCCCATTGCATGCTGTAAGCTTTTAATGTTCCGTTTTTGGCCTACATGAATATTTGCCTTCACTAACCTCTCCAGCATGCTTTCCTGGGCCCATACATACATAGCCTAGTCACTTAACAATGTATTTGGTCAGCTCCATTGTAGTGCTTTACCCTAAATACCCCCTAAAATGTGTACAAATGTTTTTGTTCTCATTAAATTCAAGCAGAGTGGCAGAGGGTTTTTTTGGGCTCCCAAACTCATTTAGAACCCCCCCCCCCTAAAATGTGTACAACTGTTTTTGTTCTCATGAAATTCAAGCAGAGTGGCAGTGGCTTTTTTTGGGCTCCCAAACTCATCTAGAACTGATGTTGGCCAAGAATGTTTGTATCTAATCTGCTTGCAATGTTATGTGCAAAAGTACTAATTTTATTTTTTCTGGTTTGCCTCCACAGTTTCCTTCAATGCCACAGGAATGGCAGACCTTGGCTTCCCAATTTGCTGGGGGGTGGGACTTTCCTAACTGCGGAGGAGCAATAGATGGGAAACACATCCACATCGTCCCACCACCCCATTCGGGGGTATTCTATTTGAATTATAAGGGGTTCTATAGTATTATGATGATGGCGGTGGTGTCGATGACATATGAGTTTCTCTTTGTGGACGTGGGGAGGAATGGCCGTATGTTGGATGGAGGAGTTTTTGCCCAGACGGAGTTTGCCAGATGACTTCTGAGTGGTGGCTTGGCATTGCCACCTGCTGCGGAGAGCGTGGAAGGACCCTCATCCCGGAGAGGAGGGTTTTTAATTACCAGCTGGCCAGAGCCAGAAGAGTCATTGAGAATGCCTTTGGAATAATGGCCAGCCTGTTCCACCTATTTCTGACAGGTGGATTACAAACTGAACCACATTGTATATACAGACTAAGCTAGGGACAAAGGTAAAGGGGTTGCAAGGAAGGGGGGGGGGATAACGGCTGGGGACAGAACAGAGGGAGGCAGGAGCAAGGCACAGGAGTGCAGACAAGATCAGGATAAGGCTAAGCAACAAGGGAGGGACCAAAATTGTGACATGCCGGGGGAAGGGAGGCGAAGCCTTAAGTAGCCCCCCTGGCAGCTGAACACTAATTTGCATGATTACACCAGCCTGCTGGCTCCTGGGAGACACCTGCTGGTGGACACTGGAGCTACAGCAAACAGCCCAGAGCAGGATAGTGTCACCAGCAGGTGAACTTAATCCTAACAGATTCCCCCTTAAGGAGTGGCCTCTGGATGCTCCATAGGGCCCAACCACCAGGGTCTGCAAGCTGACTGAGCACTCCACTGTCCATGTCTGAAGGCCTGGTGAGAACCCCGTTGCCGGGTCCCAAAACTGGCTGGGTTCTCTGCTGGTCAGATCCCTAAGGAGGCACAACACCAAAGGCATATTCTTAAAAGCAGCCCGTGTCCCAATGCTGGGACACCAAAGGACACCCGACCGCCCAATGCCAGAGTCCCTGGTCTGTGCAGGTACCCTGATGCCAGAGCATTTCTTCACGACTGGACCTTCTCAGTTGCTAGAGGCCGCTCTGCACTGTACCTGTTCCTCGGGTCTACCCAGCGCATAGCTTACCCCACTCAGGTCCCCAAATGCACCAGGGATCGCAGAGATGACCCCTGGGTCAGGACAAAGCTCAAATGGAACACTGTTTTTTCCCATGGGACCTCTACTACCGGGGCTGTAACAGCAGATTTGGCTCATAAGTTAAAAGGGGAGATCTGGACCTCCTGGCCTTGGCACAACAGGATCCTCTGACTGCAAAAAGAACTCCAGCTGAGCAAATAGGGATCTTGACCCACCCAGACAACCCGTTTAGACCACATAACACTGGGTTTTTAGAAGCCTTAGACACATCAGTAAGTGGGATTGAACTAAGGACTAGTGAGTTGGGCTTTGAAGGCACACTATACAAAAATTGTAGACAACTAGAAAAATTTATTATAGGTATAGAAATATCATAGAAACCGTTATGAATAAAAAATCACAAAGTGAAGTTCAATTGACAACTGGTTTACCACACACGGTTCACATTCATTGTATAGTTCTAACATAAAAAGCTTAAGATAAAAAGCATAATTATAAAAAACGTTATATCACAAGTGACCAGATGGTTGTCCAGAGGACTAGGAGGATTTGCTCGACATGTTGCGCGCTTATGGAATTAGCGCTTCCTCAGGAGCATAGATATTTCATTCTAATAAAACACTCAATAAATATGTGGGGATTCACCCACAGATAGTCTTCAGACGTGCCCCCTCTATCCGCCATAAACTCGTGAAAAGTTATTACACTAAGCCCAATCTTGACGCAATTTCTCTGCCATTGGGGACGTCTCGATGTGGCAACTGCTCTTTCTGCAGATGGTTAGGACCATGCAGTACAATTAAACTTCCTAATGGTGAATGTTTTTCACCGAAATTTACAGCAAATTGCCGCACACAAGGCCTTGTATATCTCATGATGTGCAAATGTGGAGCGTTTTACGTGGGTAAAACCATTAGGCAATTCAGACAAAGGATCAACGATCATATCTACTACTCGGGAAATGGCAAGATGCTAACCCCGATTAGTAGACATTTGGATTTGTATCATCAATTCGACACAACCTGTGTCTCCTTTGTCGCCCTTGCGGTGATCCCCCAGAATCCGAGAGGAGGAGAGTGGGACAGGATTGTCCTTCAAAAGGAAACTATCTGGATTGAGAGACTCAAAGCAACTCAATCCCCGGGTTTGAACGAAACACAATCGTACAAACCCTTCCTTTAGGTTTATTCAAATAGCTCCAACACACAGGAGCACCTTTCTATGTGACGCACGGTTAACAATTAAATAATTTATTTTATACTTTTTATTTTTATTTTTACCTTGACACCCCCTTACGTCACTCCAAGGCATCCAATACTGTTTCATGTCGGCTTTATCCTATGTGAAATCGAGGATTGATCACTATGTATGTGTTAATCACTAGTTAATAGTAACTTATTTATGACACGATAAACTTTTGCACCATTACTATGTACTATGAGCAAAAAGCTGTATAAATATGTGCAGTCTTGTTCACCTTATAAACTCCTTTTCTCACAGTGCACTTTGACTATATTATAAAATAATATATATACACTGAGCTCCATTCCTGACTCTCGTAACAAAGGGAGAAAAAGGGAAGGGAATAATAATATTTTTATTTTATTTTATTTTATTTTATTTTCTATAATATATTTTCTTTATTGTTCCGTGCGTCGCTCATAGGGAAATGTATTAATAACACAAATCATTTAAATATTGAGGAACGTTACTCTCCCCTCGCCTCCTCTTTCTCGCATTACCCCCACGTACACTACATGAGCTGTACTCTGGTTCTGTTGAAGATCCCAACCATGATCTATCCATCTATATATGACTGTGTTTCCCTTTTTCCCCTAGGATATATATTTATGACAGATCGATTTACCCATATATAATAAACCTTAATGATTAGATCCTAATGCTGATAGATGGACTTCAATATTTATATTAATAAACTTATACTGATAAATGTTGCTTAGTTGCAACATATGAAATGCTGCGCTTGTAAAAAAAAAAAAATTTTCTTTATTGATGTATCTTGTTTAAAGTATGTACATTTTGTAGTTAAACTCTTGAATGACTGCATCTTGTATCTATCTCTATGCATCAATGTGTGGCAGAGCATTGGGATTGCTGTGCGATGGTTGCACTCATCTGGCTCCAATCTGAATGGTACAGCCCTGCCTAGGGAAGCGCGCTGGAGGTTTGCTGGCCCCGCCCCTCCCTCGTATGGATTGGCTTGCGAGCCCCTGTATGTATGGGTCCTGGTCTGACCTGTCACTGCCTCCGTGCATGCTGTGCGGAGGCGCGCATCATTGGTGGGAGGACCCCGCGTCTCGTACGTCCCCGCCCTCGTCACTGCCCTACCCAGGGAGACGACGTTACGTCGTGCCCTTCTGTGCACATGCACGCTACGGACGTGGCTGCGCACGCTCTGCAGACCTGGCTGACTGGTCAGTCGGGGCTATGCAGGGACACGGCTACATCGCCGTGATTTGGGCAATTTTAAATTACGTCACTATTGGTGCGACGGAGACGCCGACATGCAGGTGGGTTTCCTCCCACTCCACCTGTTACTAACCAGCCCTTAGTGGACTATATATAGACCAGGTAAGCAGCTGTTCAGTGTACTGGCGCTACTCTGTTACCAGGGACACTCACTCAGCTATACACTGTACTGCAATACTAAGGTAAGGCTATTTTTTAGGATATCTACAAGCTGTGGGCTAATACTTTGCTACAGAATTGTAGTTTCTGTATTTACCACCTCAACCTATGTTTACCCCTGCCTTACTATATATATATATTTTTTGTATCCTTTAGGACTTTAACGCCCTCACCTATTATCCTTTCCATACCCATGGACTAAGGTCAGTTAGGTAGGCGATTATTTAGACAGATTTACCCATCTGTTCTTTTATGTCCGGTTTAATACACTGTATGCACTAGCTGGGTGTGTGAACATATACCTGGATTAGATTCATTGTTCGTTGCTTACCAGCAATCAACTGCCATACCACCGCATGCAATTTAGTTCTGCTTTTTCTTTATGGTAAGTCGCTTTCCCCCCCTCCCCCCTCCCTTTTCTACAAATCTGAAACTTCCGATTATGTCTTTATGAAATTATTTTTGACATTGGTATACTGGAAATTATGATCTATACCTTCATAATACCATCCACAGATTATACTCTCCTATCTGGTTGAAACACATTTCCTTGTGAATTATAATCAGTGATAGGCCAATAAAAGACCGTTCGTTGATTACCACCAACGCGGGATACCCCTTGTAAGTTATATTCAACCTTTATAGGACCTTCTTTATTGTTTTATCACTCACTTTCTAGTTTATGTACATACCTTCAATATAAGAACTCCCACATGATATGATATTCCCCCCCCCTTTCTCTTTTCAATCTCCTTCCCTTTTTCCTTTTTTCTCTCTGTTTCTTTCTTTTTCCCCTTTTTTCTTCCTTTTTCCCCTTTTTTCTTCCTTTTTTTTTTTTTCATTTTCTTCTTTTTATGGAATTCCCCCCTCTTATATGGAAGTCTCAGGGGTGGACATCTACATGTACTTCTGATGTAATATATTTTTATTGTTTTTCTTAAAATTTCTTAAAATGTAATGTTTTCTTTTTTGTGATGTACATATACCTGTAGACTGATGTTGTTTCTTGTATATGTTTTATTAGAATGAAATATCTATGCTCCTGAGGAAGCGCTAATTCCATAAGCGCGCAACATGTCGAGCAAATCCTCCTAGTCCTCTGGACAACCATCTGGTCACTTGTGATATAACGTTTTTTATAATTATGCTTTTTATCTTAAGCTTTTTATGTTAGAACTATACAATGAATGTGAACCGTGTGTGGTAAACCAGTTGTCAATTGAACTTCACTTTGTGATTTTTTATTCATAACGGTTTCTATGATATTTCTATACCTATAATAAATTTTTCTAGTTTTCTACAATTTTTGTATCGTGTGCCTTCAAAGCCCAACTCACTAGTCTTTAGTTCAATTCTACATTATCGGGGCGGTGGCACATCTAATACCGGTGCATCCGTATTATCACCTTACGCTTGATGCACACCAAATTAGTTTTTTTTTCCAGACATCAGTAAGTGGGATTTTAACCTGGTCAGAGTCCAACTTAACAGAAAGTAGGGATTTGGCATAGTCCAGAGGGGCTGCAGCCCCAGAAGCAGTATAGTACAGAGGAGCGGCAGCCCAGGAAGTAGCATAGTCCAGAGCGGTGGCAGCCCAGGAAGCAGCATAGTCCAGAGTGGCGGCAGCCCAGGAAGCAGCATAGTCCAGAGTGGCGGCAGCCCAAGAAGTAGCATAGTCCAGAGGGGCGGCAGCCCAGGAATCAGCATAGTGCAGAGGGGCGGCAGCCCCGGAATCAGCATAGTCCAAAGGGGCGGCGGGTACATCAGACTGGGTAGCAGCTCAGCATAGTCAACCGAGGCAGGGGCAGCGGCAGCCCAGGAACCAGCATAGTCCAGTGGGGCAGCGGCAGAGGGAGGCAGGAGCAAGGCACAGGGGTGCAGACTAGATCAGGATAAGGCTAAGCAGCAAGGCAGGGACCAAAATCGTGACGCACCAGGGGAAGGGAGGAGAAGCCTTAAGTAGCCCCCCTTCACCTGAACACTAATTTGCATGATTACACCAACCCGCTGGCTCCTGGGAGACACCTGCTGGTGGACACTGGAGCTGCAGCAAACAGCCCAGAGCAGGATAGTGCCACCAGCAGGTGAACTTAATCCTAGCACTGCTGATCCTGATCTCTGGGAGTCCTGGACCAGATTGTGCTCCCTATTATATGGACTTCTCAAGCTACCAATTTTCTTTTCCACAGAGGTGATGTCTGCCCTGGGGTCCAAATGCTCCGCAAATGCCTGCAGTTTTTCCAGCGTTGTCCTCCTCTTTATTTTGTTACCCAGAATAAATGCATGTTTTTTCTGAAAATACTTGCCTACATGTTTTTCTTCAAATAGGACAGTTTGGTTGTGAGTAGGCAGGTACATTTTAAAAAAATACAATGTCAAATTAACAAGGGACACCAAAAAATACAAGATAATAATGTTACTGTGGTAACTTGACACACACAAAAAAATATATATGGAGATCACTAGAATGTTTTTTTTAAATAATCAAAAAAACAAGAGATCTTGATAAAAAAAAAAGATTATTCATAAGATCACGAGAAATAATAAATAAATAAGTTTGTCAGAACTCTGTGTGAGTATCAGCAGTAAAACAACTTCATTATTCTAGTATTATAAAAAAAAACAAAAGAATGCGCTGCATTAAAAGATCCAGGAAATTTGCAAGCGTGAAGAATGTGCTTTCTCCATTACGAACGCTAGTTTTACTAGACGGAGCTCTCCCGTCTCGTACTTGCTTCAGAGCATACGTGGTTTTTAGTGCGTTGGAAAAGCATACAGACAATCGGAATTTTTTTCCGTCTGAAAAATTGAGAACCTGCTCTCAAACTTTTGCTGGCGGAAATTACGACAGCAAAATTCTGATAGAGCATACACACGGTCAGAATTTCAGATGAAAAGCTGACATCGGACTTTTGCTGTCGGAATTTTGGGAACTGTGACATCACCCGTAGGCTCCCATAGCCAAAAGTTTACCCAGTCCACAGCCACCCCTCTGTCCAAAAAGAAATCAGGGTTGTTTTAAAACTTATGTCTTTCATGAATCCATGCTGTCTGTTACCTAAAATATTTTTTTTCCAGCAATAACTTGTCAATGTGGGCTTTTATTAAACTCTCCAGTATCTTCCCGACTATAGAAGTTGAACAAACAAGTCTAAAGTTACTTGGTAAAGACTTTGATCCCTTTTTCTTTCCAATATGTTTTATTGAAAATTGTACATATCAAATCTTCAAGGCAAAACATTGTTTACATGAGATAATCATTTTCATGTACAAAATGTCATAGTATACAAGAGGTGAGAGGAATATGGTATACCTTAACAAGGGTGCCTATTGTAACTCTCATCTCATTAAACTTCAACTTAATGAACAACATGAGAAACCTATTGCGAGTAAAGAAAAAACCGACAAACAAAAACTCTACAGGCTTCATAAAGAAGAAGAGGAGGAATCCATAGCATGTTACCATGTGGCCTAAGTCCTCTCCCTGGTCTCTCAAACAAAATAGAGAGGAGAAATGAAGAACCTGTGAGAGGAATGAAGAAAGAGGGAGAGAAGAAGGGGAGAGAAAGGTAAAAGGGGGGAGATGTGCACCCCTGTTGTTCTCTGCTAAACTGTACTGGTATCTCATAATCCCTCAGACAGGTATTTTATCCATGGTTCCCAGACCCTATCAAAGAATAGCTGTTCATCGAGTAATATTGCAGAGAGGCGTTTATTAATCAAGATCCACGACAACTTAGCTTTTACCAAGTCGAAGGGGATCATGGGCGCTCTCCAGGATCTAGCTATTACCACCCTGAATGCAGTGAAGATAAATTAAATAAGTTTCCTCGTATGTCCTGGTATTCCCTCCACTGGGCTTCCTAGTAGCGCCTGCTGCGGTGATTTGATCAAGTTCACCTGGGTTAGTGAATAGATGAAATTATAGCTGGGAATCCAAGATTGCCTGACTTTGGGACATACCCACCATATATGATATACCGTGCCCTCCATGCCACATTCCCTGAAACATAGAGAGGAAGCGCCTGGAACATATGTCGCCACCCTCGCTGGTACCATGTACCATTGCAACAAAACTTTGTAATTCGCCTCGATCAATGAGGTATTAATGAATGATTTAGAGGCGAGTTGTGCCATTTTAACCCATTTATCTATTTCCAACGTTGCCTCTATATCCTGTTCCCACTTGTTCATATAAAAAAAAAATTTGACTTAGAGGACAAGATGCTGTATATTTTTGAGATGTGACTGGTATGCTTATTGAAGGACCCGCACAGATATTCCATAGGGGTGGAAGTCGTTTGTACGCTCTAGAGTCTTCAGGTAATGCACTAATGCACTTGGAAGTGATGATACACTTCTGTGTTAGGCAGTTGATATTTTTCTAATAGGGTTTGTTTTGATAAGATACCTTTATGGTCGCACATGTCAGCAATATGCATCAAGCCCTTGTTAGTCCACCATGTGAACTCTTGGGGATTAAGACCTGGGGTGAAATCAGGATTACCAGTTAACAGAGCCAGGGGAGCATTAGAGGATCTGAATACATAAGGCTTCATCAATCTGTCCCATAAGCTTAGTGAAAAGGATAACGTGGGGCACATTATAGTTGGTCTATCTCTCATACGGAGCCACATCATGTGACTTATCGGTTTGGTGGGATGGAGGGACGATTACATTTTCATCCAGGATGGTTGGGCTTGCAAGGAGTTAGTTGCGCTAATTGCGCTGCTTCAAAATATTTGGCCAAGTCTGGAACTCTCAGGCCACCTTTCGATCTGGGAGTATAAAGGGTGCGTCTATTCACCCTGGGTCTTTTTTCCCCCCAGATAAATTTCATAGTCTTGTTTTGCAACACTTTAAGATCGGACATGTGGATTACAATCGGAAGTATTTAAAAAAAAAACAACAACCTCGGAAGGAGATTCATCTTTATGGAGTACAGCCTACAAAACCACGACGGTTGATTGCTGGCCTAGCGTAGAAGGTCAGTTGTCAGTTTCCTATATAAAGGGGAGTAGTTTCCTGATACAGAGTATGTAAGGAGGGAGTTAAAAAAATTCCCAAATACGGGAGCATCTCTCTTTGCTGGAACGAGTTCTGGATTCATTTTACTGTGTCTGCCTCCAGTGTGAGGTTTATGATCCCTTTTTAAATATGGGCATTACATTGGTCCTACACCAATCCAGTGGTACCATTCCAGTCATTACAGAGTCCCTAAAAATTAGAAACAATGGCTTTGAAATTCTTTTAGGATCCGTTAGTGGATGCCATCTAGTCCAGGTGTTTTATCCACCTTTATTCTGTCTAAATATCTTTGGACCATATAACTTTTGAGCCATTGTGGATAATTTGGGGCTGTGCCAATACCACCCCCATTATGGACATGAGCTACCCAATGCTCCTTTGTATACACAGAGCTGAAGGAAGTATTTAATAAATCGTCTTCTCTTTGTCCCCAGTCACCCACTCTAGATTATTTTGTAAAGGGCCCACATGCTCAGACCTGACCTTTTAACTATTACTATATCTGAAGAATTTTTGGGGGTTTGTTCTACTATCTTTTTCAATCTGTCGTTCTTGATTTATGCATCCTTGATTTCCCTTTTACATATTCTGGTATATTCTTTGTAGCATTTAAACAATGATAGTGTTCCTTAATTTTTATATTTTTTAAAGGTAATTTTCTAATTATTTAGAGCCATTTTAACTTTGACTGTGAGCCACATAGGTTTTCTAGCCTTTTAAACTTATTGCCCATGGGAATATACTTTGCAGGGAGTTTGCATACAGTCTTTTTGAAGAATTCCCATTTCTGTTCTGTGTCCGGAGAGCAGCCCTCATTGTTGGAAAATTTGCTCTACTAAAATGAGTGGGCCATATTCTCAGAGAAGTTACGATGGATTATCTCAGGATACTCCATCGTAACTCCCTTTTTTGGCCAGTGTATCTATGCTCCTGATTCTCAGAATCATTTTTGCATAGATACACTTAAGATCCGCCATCTGTAAGTCACTTACACTGGCGGATCTTAAATGCAATGACGCCGGCCGCCGTTAGATGGCATTTACGTGAAGGAGTCATTTGCATATGCAAATGATCCTTCTACGCCGATTCCCGAACGAGTTCGCGTCGCGTAACCGTCGCTAACGTCGTTTGCGTAAGCGGAAACTTACCCCTGCTATATGAGGGGTAAGTTTCCGCAAGTCTCGCGTAGGCCATGTTACGGATGGCGTCGGGTCCCCGTCGTGTTTTTTCGTCGGATACGTCGTTTACGTAAGTCGTTCTTGAATACGACTTTACGTCAATGACGCACACGTCGGCGTCATTGACGTTTTCCGCCGAGAACTGGAGCATGCGCACTGGGCTTTTTGCAGCCCGGCGCATGCCCAGTTCTTTTGCATCGGGGGCGCGCTTCATTTGAATAGAAGACGCCCCCTTGGAGATCCGCCAGGCTACCCCGGGACACTTACACTCCGCTGTCCCAAGTTATGGAGCAAGTGGTTGGGGAATACAACACCTGCTCCAGTAAGTTGGGACAGCGGAGTGTAAGTGCCCTAAGCGAAGCAGGCGGAGATTCTTTCAGAATATGGCCCAGTGTTTTTATCTTTCATATGTGTTTGTTGCTTACAGCTAACATTAAATTAAATCATGTAATTGTCACTGCTACCCAGATTTTTTTTATATGAATATTGGTAATAAGCTCACTCTGCATGGTTTGAGATTGCCAGGTCCAGCAGAGCGTCATTCCTAGTCAGGGCCTCAATAAACTGGACCATAAAAATGTCTTGTAATGGGTTTATAATTTGTTGCCATTTAACTGTCTCAGCAGTGCCATTACTCCAGTCAATTTTCGGGTAGTTAAAATCCCCCATTATTATCACTGTCCCAGGCCTTGCAGCCCTTTCCATCTGTACAAGGAGCTGAGTCTCCACCTCCTCATTAACACTGGGAGGTCTATAACAAACATCAATGATAACCTTTGTAGTACGCACACCCATGTACAGTTCCACCCATAATGCTTCAAACTCATCACACTCTCCATTAACTAGGTCCTTTTTCACACTCATTTTGAGATCACTTCTCACATAGAGATAGACGCCACCACCCCTCCATTTTACCCTGTCTTTCAGAAAGCGAGCATAGCCCGGAATATTAACAGCCCAGTCAACCTAATTTATTAAGCAAATAAAAGTTACAAATTAAAAGCTTCATATACAGTATGTCGAATTGTGCTGCAGAATTATTCTCCAACTCCTCTGTGGTAACATCAGGCAGGGGAGGGAATGCAGATGAAAGGAGATGCCAACAGAGCCCTGAAATGTATACGTGGAGGCAGTGAATGGTAAGATATTGTGATCTTAGAGTTCTTGGGCCAGATTCACGTAGCTCAGCGGATCTATAGATCCGCTCGAGCTACGTGAATTAAGATCCGCTCCCGCAAGTTTAGGAGGCAAGTGGCTAATTCACAAACCACTTACCTCCAAACTTGCGACGGCGGATCCTAAATCCCCCAGCGGAATTCAAATTCCGTGGCTAGGGGAGTGTCATATTTAAATCAGGCGCGCTCCCGCGCCGATTTAAATACGCATGCGTCGTCCGGGGAATTTCCCGGCGTGCATTGCTCCCACTGACGTCAATAGGACGTCAGTGGTTGCGACGTGAGCTAGACTTGCGACGCGCGTGTTCGTGAATCGGCGTACGCAAACGACGTAGGAAATTTCAAAATCGACGCGGGAACGTCGGCCATACTTAACAATACTTACCCCTGCTTTTAGCAGGGGTAAGTATACGACGGGTACCGCGCTACGGAAACGACGTAAGAACACCGCGTCGGGTCCGCGTACGGTCGTGAATTTCGCGTATCTCGCTGATTTACATATTATTCAGTGTAAATCAGCGGGAACGCCCCCGGCGCCATTTTTAAATCAAAAAAAAGATCCGACAGTGTAACACAGTGTGACACTGTCGGATCTCAGCCCTATCTATGCGTATCTGATTCTATGAATCAGGTGCATAGATAGGACCAGAAAAAATCCGAGATACGATGGTGTATCTGAGATACACCGTCGTATCTCTTTTGTGAATCTGGCCCCTTATTTACCTAACATTTGATTAGTATTTGATAAATAGGATATAACAAATCCTGCAGCGAGCATTGTTATGGTTCAGCTATAGCAACTCTGAATTTAACATCTCCACAGAGGATATTAGAGAGGAGTGCATACCAATCACACTAGAGATGTTTCATTATTTGTGCTGACAGTTTCAGCAACTTTGCTAAAATTGTAAAACTCTGATTCTCTTGAGTACATTATGAAAGTCTTTGATGTTTGTGATTCTTTCACTATCTACTGAAATACTGTAAATGTAAATATTGCCCAAGGGAAATTTAAAATGTGCAAATAACATATCTTAATTTAGCTTAATGCATATGTTAATGAAGGCTTTGCTGCAACACATAAGGCTGGGGATGATTGGTAATATTAGTTTAAATGCTGTTTAACAATTCTGAAACCTGAACATAGATATTATAAAACTACAGTAGTTTTGTTTAATCTTATGTTACTCTTGACCATTAGAGGCCATTTCTGTATACTGTGCTGTACATTCCTTATTCTACACCTCATCATTCTGAAAGCTGTGCTGTACATTTCCTATTCCACCCTGCCCTACTATTCAAGTCATCTCAGACTCCGTTAGGCGGCTAACCTTTAAACCACACCCAATATACAACACAATACAAAACATATCCATTTATTACATGGTGTGCCTCATTTTTTTTTTCTCAAGGAATGGCCCAATTTATGATCTTGCACACAGGTCAATTGCATTCAGAAAATGCTACTGGTTCATACATTGTGTCTGCCAAACTCTCAGCCTCTAGAACTGATCTTAACATGCTCTGTAGACCTAAAAGAGGGCTGTGGTATTATTAGAGGCCATTCTTATAGGCCGCAAGGTTACCTAATACAATTACTTATTGCCGCTCTATTGCCATACACACAGCATTTTCTGTGCAACTTCTTCGTTTTTCAACCCACGTTAATTCAAAATAATGATTGAACTGATCAAGAGTCATGTACCTGTATACCTGTATACAGTTTCCCTCCAAGAAACCCTGGAAGTTAAAACAGAGTTTGCAGGGGTAATAGAGAGGCATAAGAGCAAGGGTGTTGACACGTGGGCTGACACTTAAGAGTGCTGATAACAGGTCAGAGGGGCTACAGCTGGTAGTACATTGAGGATGTGAGAACTTCAGTTAAAATTGAAATAAGTTCCTAAGCTTGGTCTAGTAACAGCCAAGCAGGACCAAGTCTTAGGCAAGAGGAGAGTCAGAGACAGGCAAAGGTTGTGAAAGTGTGGGTAGCGAGGTACAAATTTGATGGCAGAAGCATGGTGAGAAAAACAAGGGCGAGATCAGTAACAGCTTATCCACATAAGAACAGAGAAAACGGCCAAAGGTTTGTGGACTTCATTACAAAAACTGCATGAGCGTTCAAGCCTAAACAGCAAGCTATTTCTGCTAAGAAAATTGTATAATAAGAAGGCCAGAAAATGTGTGACCACGTGAAAGCTATGCTAGAAATCATAGAGCAGCTACGCACCATTGGAGAGGACATCAAATATATCCATATTGTTGCCCTGCAGCCCTCCTTATACTGCCTTTTTAACACTTTAGAAACCAGACTCAAGCAGGAGCTGACACTGGAATATGTCATTGGGAAATTAATCAATGATTATGACAGAAGGAAATAAAATACACACCATGATGACAAAGCTCTTAAGAAGTACAAGGGCACAAAGCACAACAAAGAAAGCAAAGTCTGTTTTTTTCACTGTTAAAGGACCGGTCACTTAAAAAAGGACTGTTCTATCTGGAAAGCCAAGCAGGGAAGCTAGAGCTATCCACAAAATAAAGAGTCAAAGCAGCCACAAAGGAAACTGCAGATAAATCATGTAGTGATATCTTTAAAGTGACACAGAGCGGCAAGCCACATGCCTGGTGCATAGACTCAGGAGCGACAAGCCACATGACTAGCAATGAGACCTTCTTCACAAACATTGATTATAGTGCAAAAGACACATTTTTCCTAGAAAATGGGAAAAGCATCACTGCAGATAGTAAAGACCAGGGCTTCCTGAACTGCATTACACCACAAGACAAGCACAGTATCCTTATCCTAAAGAATGTTCTGTATGTTTTAGAACTAGAAGGCAGCCTTCTATCAGTGAAAAGTCTTGCAAACAACGGTCTAACAGTTAAAGCGGAGGTTCACCCTAAAACTATTATATACCGTTACATCCAGCATACTGCTGACATCTACATGTCTGTTATAGTTCTTTTCACCCGGCTTCCGGGTTCTCACTGTCCCGGGGAGTAAGCTTCCTATTAAGATGCGTAGATGATTGACGTGTGGGTAAGGCGCGTCACGTGTTCCCGAAAATAGATGATCTGGGACTCGGCATTATACGACGCCTGCGCAGTCAGCTCTACACAGCAGGCGCCGCATAGCGCCGAGTCCTAGTTCGTCTATTTTTGGAAAGCGTGACGTACCTTACCCGCATGTCAATCATCTACCCCTCTTCATAGGAACGCCTACTCCCCGCGGGAGTGAGAACTCGGAGCCGGATGAAAAGATCTATAACAGGGTAAGTACAGCGAGAAAAAAAATACCAGCATACTGTAGATGTCAGCAGTATGCTGGATCTAATGGTATATAGATGATTTTTAGGGTGAACCTCCACTTTAATTTCCAGGGTGATGAATGCACAATTCACAATAATAAGCAATTCCTTGCAAAAATAAAACTGGATACAGGCTCAATACAACAGGCCAGCAAGCCAATATCATCTCTAATGACCTACACAACAAATGTATTCATTTATGGCAAAGGTGGCTGGGGTACATAAGTCCAGAAGCTATACAGAACATTAAACAGAGAGGATTATCAGTAGATTTGACAATAGCTCCTTGAAAAAGTTCTCGTGCAATGCAAGTGCTGTATTGCAGCAAAAGCCACACATGCTCCCCTTCCACAGGCATCTCAAAGAAAAACTACCCACCCCCTGCAGCTCATACACAGTGACATATGCAGTCCACTGAAAACTCCTACGTCAGGCAGGAACAGATATCTACTGACTTTCATTGATGATTATTCCAGGTATACAACTACTTATCTGATGAAACACAAGAATGAAACATCAGAGAAACTTCAAGAGTTTGTTGCCATGTCTAGCAACAAATTCCAAATGAAACCAGGAATAATACGCATCGACAATGAAGGAGAATACATAAGCAAAGAAGTGCCCACATACCTGAAGAGACAATGAATAGTACAGCAGACAAACACCATACACTCCTGAACAAAATGTAGCAGAAAGGAAAAATCGCATTCTCATAGAAATGGCCAGGTGCATGTTGTTGGATGCCAACCTACCTCACAAGTACTGAGTAGAAGCAGTCATGACTACAACCTACCTACAGAACAGACTACCCTTAAAAGCCATTAAAAGTACTCCATTCGAAATGTGGCATGGGTCAAAGCCTAGCATAGGGCACATCAGAGTGTTTTCGGACGTAAACCATATGCCTATATTCCAAGTGAAAAGTGATCCAAGCTGGAGAACAGAGCCATAGGGGGCGCTCTAGAAGGCTACAGTGAGCAAACAAAGGGTTGCAGAATGCTACATCCAAAGACTGACAAAGTGACAATAAGCCATAGTGTTTATTTTGATGAGAGCTCGTCATCAGAAACACCAATCCCTGAAAGCTGTGACTATACCCTGCAAACCAGAAGTAAAGGTCGACCAAAGCAAACCTGTGCAGCAGTCAGAGCAAGAGGTGGAACTTACAATGCCTAAAACAAGTTCCTCACCAGATCCTGCGGAACTGCCTGAAATCAGAAGATCCACTCGGACTACAAAGGGGATACCACCCTGCAAGCTGTCATACACTGTTAAAACACACAGCGTACTTGAACCAACATCCTAGGAAGACATAGAAAAACTGCCAAAACAAGAAGCCAATAAATGGAGAAAGGCAGCAAAAGAAGAAGAATTAAAGACACTTCAAGAAAATAAAACCTGGCAAAACTATAGGAAGTACGTGGATTTTCAAAGTAAAGTCAGACGCAGAAGGGAATATCCACAAGTACAAAGCCAGACTAGCTGCCAAAGGTTACTTCTCAGAAATTCGGTGAAGATTACAATGAAACATTCACTCCCGTCGTAAAACACTCCACCGTCAGAGCGCTTCTTGGCATTGCTGCAGGGAAGGGCATGCAAGTGAAACACCTAGACGTTAAAACTGCTTTCTTATATGGAGACATTAAGGAAGACCTCTACATGGAGCAACCACCAGGTTTTGAGCAAGGAGACAACGTAAACTTCAGAAGAGCATATACGGTCCTAAGCAATCTGAAACGATGTGGAACGAAAAAGTGAATGAAGTACTTATCAGAGAGGGAGTCTGAAGAAGTAAAGCAGACCCCTGTCTCTACTCCAGGAATCAAGAAGATGGATATACATCCTTATCTATGTTTATGACATTATAACTTGTTTTGAACAAGAACGCTTGTTCACAAGCTGAAAGAAAATTTTGAGAGAAGAAGATAGAAGTTATCTTCTCAACCAATCTCAGAAAACCTGCTGGGTGTCTATAGCATGCCTGTGAAAACGTCTTTGAGAACCCGGTTCTTGCCCCAGGGAACATGTTTTTTTAAATGGAATTTTTTTTTTTAAAACGGTTGTTTTTTTCAGGACTCCATTGCTATAGGGGTACAGAGGACACTGCAATAGGTGATGTGGTCCATGTCCATTTTAGGGACCCTATCACCCCTGGGGACAGGGACCCCTTCTCCCTTGGGGACAGGGACCCATTCTTGTTTGGAGACAGGGACCCCATAACCCTTGGGGACAGGAGAAACCCCATCTCCCCTGGGGACAGAAACCCCATCTCCCCTGGGGACAGGAACCCCATCTCCCCTGGGGACAGGAACCCCATCACCCCTGGGGACAGGGACTTCTTCTCCCCTTGGGACAGGGACCCCAGAAACCTCTTCTCCCCCGGGGGCAGGGACCCCATCTCCCCTGGGGACATGGACCACATCTCCCCTAAGGGCAGGAACCCCATTTTTCCTAGAGACAGGAACCCCATCTCCAGACAATGCTTGCTGGCTAGCAGAGCTAGCGTCAGCCACCCTTGGGTGCCAGGATGGGGGAGGGTGGCAGTAAAATCCAATATCCCCAGCTACATAATCCCTCAGGGTAAACTGGCTTTGTATTAGTTAAGCACCTTAAAGTGAGGTAAACCTGTACTGTTAATATTAATGAGCTATGATTAAGCACTAATTTATAGTGCGAAACGCGTCAGCTGTTTTACTCCTGTGTTGTGTGCTGTGACTTGTAGTGCAGTTTTCCTTTTTTTTTAAATAAAGACAACCATCAAGGTTTTTTGGAGTGCGGCTGTCCATATATTCTTTTTCCATTTGTTGCCTTGTGCATTGCCAGCACCCTTGATCTCCTGAGACCATACTGATCATCCTAACATAAGCCACCTGGAGCGGTAACTTTCTGTCGTTAATATTAATGTGTTAGGATTTTTATTTTCTTAATTTATTAGCAGGTGAATGCGGCCCTCCGTGCATTCACATACATTAAATCCGGCCCTTAAGGGGAAAAAGGTTGCTGACCCCTGCTGTAAGATATGTTCTGATATTCCTCCATGAAAGTAAAGCCGTATTGCTGTATACAAGAGGCTTCCAGCATATTATTTCAATACTCTGACAACGTGTGCCTGGTCGTACGTGTGCGCAATAATGCATGTGAAGTTAGGCTTTTGTGCCAGCAAATATGTGCACGCTTTTGCGCATGCACATTAGCCTGATGGCTGGCACAATGTTCCTGACAACAGTTTCATGATGTATGAATGTGAAATTGCCTGTTGGTAATTTGCACTGATTAATTTTTTGTGTGAAGGAATGTTGGTTGAAAATGCTTGCAATGGGTATGTGTATTACCTGCATAAGATGCTAACTGTTTGTAGAAGGGGTCTAACTAGTGTAACTGAGAACTAGAAGTTTTCAACACAATTTTTTTGTAAAATATGAAAGATGATGTTACACCGAGTAAATAGATACCTAACATGTCACGCTTTAAAATTGCGCACACTCAATGGAATGGCGCCAAACTTCGGTACTTAAAAATCTCCATAGGCAACGCTTTGAAATTTTTTACAGGTTACCAGTTTAGATTTACAGAGGAGATCTAGTGCTAGAATTGTTGCTGGCACTCTAACGCACGCGGCGATACCTCACATATGTGGTTTAGACGGCGTTTACATATGTCGGCGGGACTTGCGTGTGCGTTCGCTTCTGCGCGCGAGCTACTGGGGACAAGGGTGTTTTTTTTTTACATATTTATTTATATTTTTACATCCCTTGTAATAGGAATGTGTGTGACAGGTAGTCTTTATGGAGAGATGCAGGGTCAATAAGACCCCACATCTCTCCTCCAGGCTGGAAAGCATGAAATCGGTGAAAAAAAATTCACCGATCTCATGATCAGTGTTGCTTAGCAGCCGCAATTGCGGCTTTGTTTACTTACGGGGACCCGGGCGTGACGTCATCACATCGCGCCCGGGTCCTCCGACGGTCATAGAGATGACTGGTGACCATCTGGTCACCAGTCATCTCTATGCTTCCTGCCAGCGCCGGACGATTCGTTCTCCGGGCCCCCGATGGCACGGGAGAGCACGGAGAAGCACCGGATGGCGGCGGGAGGGGGGATGTCCCCTCCCGCCGCCTGTAAGAACGATCTAGCGGCGGAACCGCCGCTATGATCGTTCTTATGTTGTGCAGAATCGCCGGCACAAGAGAAGGATATCTGAGTGATGCCTCTAGCTGCAGGCATCATTCAGATATCCACCCGCAAAGCCCAGGACGTCATATGACGTCCACCCGGATCGTTAGAGGTCCGTTGTGGACGTCATTTTACAATGGGCTGGTATGGAAGTGGTTAATGAAGGTACAACATTTAGCAACTTATTGCTACACTTGGAGGTGCATCTCTTCTCTTTTATACCCTGTAAATAAAAATGCTTTGATATACAAGTGCTTTGGATTACAAGCATGTTTCTGGAAAGAATTACGATTGCAAACCAAGGTTTTACTGTAGTAATATATTAAGCCTTTACAGACCATAGCGTGCCAGAAGGGCTATGGTATTGCTGGGTCATACTGCGATCCCCAAAAGGTGATATCCAGATGCCGGCGGAAGTCTGTTCCAGGAAAATGTCAAAAGCGACACCTTGTAAGGGAAATCCTACTGCCTCCCCCTCAGTCAGATGCCTCTCCCTGTCACTGCTCCAACTCTCTCCCTAACCAGGAGAAATCTGTCCTTAAAGGGGTTGTAAAGGTTCAGGTTTTTTTTAAAGAACAATAACAAACATGCTATACTTACCTGCTCTGAGCAAGGGTTTTGCACAGAGCAGCCCTGATCCTCCTCTTCTGGGGTGCCTCACCAGCGCTCCTGGCTCCTCCCCTACACTAGGTGCCCCCACGGAAAGCCACTTTCAATGGGGGCACCCATGTGGGCTCACTCCCCAGTCCGGCTGCTGCATCCATCGACACAGGCTCAGCCCCACCCCCAACAACACTGGATTTGACTGACAGCAGTGGGAGCCAATGGCTCCTGCTGCTATCAATCTGTCCAATGAGGAGAGAGAGAACGGCTTGAGTTGGATTGGATCGGACTAAGGTAAGAAAAAGGGGAGCTTTGGGGGGAGCTGCCGCACAGAAGGTTTTTCACCTTAATGCATAGAATCAGGGATTTTTTTTCAGGTGGAACTTGGTGGAACTCGGTTTCACTCCCTCTGGCTCAGACCCTTTGGTGCCTGCTCACCACAATCACTTATAAACATGGAAGTTAGGTTTCTGTGTTTACAAGTGACAGCTCTGCACTCTGTGTGCATCCCTCCTGAACGCTGCACTACATATGTAATTAAGACCCTCCAACTGTTTTTGAGGTGTGTGTGGGGGCAGAGGTTGTAGCTCCGGCTTGATTTTATTAATCTGGGTGTAGTGACTGGATACTAAGAAGCCTTGCTCTATTTAAGAATTCCAATAACTGGAGCCATTTCACTTTAGATATCACACTGTTTATATGTAGCCCCCTAACATTCTGTAAGGTTTTTTGTAGATTTGCAAAATACTGTATATTGACTTCTATGTTCTCACCAAGATGGCTGCCTGAAGGGATAATGGCGGGGGATAAATTATCTCTCAGTGGTTCCCTGAGAGCCTGAAGAAAAAGCACAGTGCCACCTTAAAATGGAACTGTAGCCTATGCAAATAAAATTTGTGGGGGGGGGGTTAAGATTTTTAATGCAGAAGAGACTTGCTTTATCTCTTCTGCATTAAAGCTACTTACCTGCCTGTCCGCTCTTGTACAGTGAGCCACACAAGTGCAGCTCACTGTAAAAAATCGGCAATGCTGAATCTAATGAACTCTCATGCATGTGTGGGACTGATGTCATCCCCGCCCAGCAAATGATAGCGGCCAGCAATAAAGACCCGGAATCCGGCCGAAGATTTCAGCACCAGGGCAGGGAGCTTAAGGATGCCGCATCACTGGAGCTTTTGACAAGGCCTCTACTGAAGGAAGACACCATTCCCACCATCTTCAATCTCAGGACCCTGGTGACAGGTAATGTCTGCAGCCAGAAAAGAGTCTACACTGAAAACAGTGTAGTCAACCTAACCCCAGAAAGGTGAACGTAATAGAGGGGTGCGCCTTCGGATTGGGGCAAATAAAGTGTTCTGTTCTGTGCAATAAATCTTGCTGAATCTTGCTGAAGTGATACTACCAATGTGTGGCCTTTGTTTCCTATCTAGTACACTTTCAATGGAATTATGCTAATTTAATAACAGTTCTATACTCACACCCCTCCCTAGCAAAGAAATTTCTATTTTCACCTTATTTGTCCCAATTATAATATATTGATTTATCCTCTAAAAATAAGCAATGACTCAGTGAACTATACATACTGTCAATGGCATTAAGATGGCACAGAAGTATAATTTGCATTTCATTTTATCACTAGTGTTGTCATGGAAACCACCTACAGGTTTGCCTCTTATACATATCCAGCACACTTTCAAGATCTATATCAAGCCCCTTTATTATGTAAGAGTAGGGAAAAGTGCATTTCCTCTCATTTATCTATCAGCTCTGGGCAACATAACACTAACAAGTAATAACTAGTCATTATGAATGGGTCATTATCAATGTGACTCATTTTATATCCAGCTAGCAGCCAGTTCTGTAATACAATGGGATGCATTGTGCTCCATAGGACTCATTCATGATGTGTTATTCTGAGACATTTATTTTAAATTGTGTCATTTACAACAGCTACGTCATTTGTTAAGAAAAGAGATTCAAAATACTAAGTTCTGCTGTCATGACATGGGCAGAAATGTTATCCGATTGTTCTATTTTGAGTCATGAAATGTACTTGCTCTAAAAGTTACATTTTTGCAATGAAGAAATGTCTTGCTTTGGCTCAGTAGACAGGGGATTTTATTCTTTTAGTAAAATTCTCCCTGGCAACGTGATGTCATGGGATACTGAAAAAAACAATGCTGGTTGCTGTACTTTCTGAGCTGTCACATGGATCTCTAGGGAGTTGTAGACAGGCTTACAGTAGCTTTCTGTGAGTAAAAGTAATAACCCCCAATACCACCAACAATGACCAACAATCATCAGAAACTTCCCGGTGTTTGCACATTTGTAAAGTAGCACTGGTCGCTGTATAAATGTCACAGGTGCCAAAAAAGTGTCAAAAGTGCATACTGAAGCAATGGGCTGACTTCTCATTACTGCCTCTTTAGTTGGGATGGGCTGCACCGTAATGGGAGAGAATGACCAAAAAGTTGGAGGGGCTTTAAAAATAGGTGGTGGGGGGAGGGTTCAAAGGAAGCGATAGCCAGCAGTGAGCAAAGGTCAGAGGGTACTATTGACTAGCTATAATATAACCATAATACGTAATCCCTGGGTGAATGAGTGGGCAAATCATAATCACTTCGATGAGCTTCGAGTTCGAGTCGAACACATGTTCGACTCGAACATTGCGAACAGCGAACAATTTGGGCAGTTTTTTCGGGAGCAGTGATTTTAATAATGCTTAAAGTGAAACAATAAAAGTGAAATATTCCTTTAAATTTCGTACCTGGGGGTGGGGGTGTATAGTATGCCTGTGAAGTAGCGCTTGTTTCCCGTGCTTAGAACTGTCCCTGCACAAAGTGTCATTTCTGAAGGAAAAAAAGTAATTTAAAATCACGTGCGGCTATAATCAATTGTCGGTTCCTGGCAATTGAAAGAAAAGTCATTCATAAAATAAATCCCTCTTTATGGAGGGATCGGGGGTCTAAAAGACGATTCTGAATACTGTGTACTTTTTTAAATCCGGCGCCATTGGCAGCCGAGAAACCCGCTGACGTCGCTTCCGTGTTTACATTGCGGAGACTGAATCAAAGTCATTTGCGGCTTTATTTCAGTCTACACCTGGACACTGGAGGCGCCGGATCGAGGATCGGGTCTCCCGGTGGGACGGGAGGCCCGGTCAGAGCGGCGAGAGGCGGCGGGAGGGGGGATGTCCCCTCCCGCTCCTCCAGCATAACAACCGAGCGGCTTTTAGCCGCATAAGTTGTTATGCCTGGATAGCCAATCACCAACTCTAAATAACGGCACCAAGATGATGGGAGAGAATGTGACTCATTTTATATACAGCTAGCAGCCAGTTCTGTAATACAATGGGATGCATTGTGCTCCATAGGACTCATTCATGATGTGTTATTCTGAGACATTTATTTTAAATTGTGTCATTTACAACAGCTACGTCATTTGTTAAGAAAAGAGATTCAAAATACTAAGTTCTGCTGTCATGACATGGGCAGAAATGTTATCCGATTGTTCTATTTTGAGTCATGAAATGTACTTGCTCTAAAAGTTACATTTTTGCAATGAAGAAATGTCTTGCTTTGGCTCAGTAGACAGGGGATTTTATTCTTTTAGTAAAATTCTCCCTGGCAACGTGATGTCATGGGATACTGAAAAAAACAATGCTGGTTGCTGTACTTTCTTAACTGTCACAGGGATCTATAGGGAGTTGTAGACAGGCTTACAGTAGCTTTCTGTGAGTAAAAGTAATAACCCCCAATACCACCAACAATGACCAACAATCATCAGAAACTTCCCGGTGTTTACACATTTGTAAAGTAGCACTGATCGCTGTATAAATGTCACAGGTGCCAAAAAAGTGTCAAAAGTGCATACTGAAGCAATGGGCTGACTTCTCATTACTGCCTCTTTAGTTGGGATGGGCTGCACCGTAATGGGAGAGAATGACCAACAAGTTGGAGGGGCTTTAAAAATAGGTGGTGGGGGGAGGGTTCAAAGGAAGCTATAGCCAGCAGTGAGCAAAGGTCAGAGGGTACTATTGACTAGCTATAATATAACCATAATACGTAATCCCTGGGTGAATGAGTGGGCAAATCATAATCACTTCGATGAGCTTCGAGTTCGAGTCGAACACATGTTCGACTCGAACATTGCGAACAGCGAACAATTTGGGCAGTTTTTTCGGGAGCAGTGATTTTAATAATGCTTAAAGTGAAACAATAAAAGTGAAATATTCCTTTAAATTTCGTACCTGGGGGGCGGGGTGTATAGTATGCCTGTGAAGTAGCGCTTGTTTCCCGTGCTTAGAACTGTCCCTGCACAAAGTGTCATTTCTGAAGGAAAAAAAGTAATTTAAAATCACTTGCGGCTATAATCAATTGTCGGTTCCTGGCAATTGAAAGAAAAGTCATTCATAAAATAAATCCCTCTTTATGGAGGGATCGGGGGCCTAAAAGACGATTCTGAATACTGTGTACTTTTTTAAATCCGGCGCCATTGGCAGCCGAGAAACCCGCTGACGTCGCTTCCGTGTTTACATTGCGGAGACTGAATCAAAGTCATTTGCGGCTTTATTTCAGTCTACACCTAGACACTGGAGGCGCCGGATCGAGGATCGAGTCTCCCGGTGGGACGGGAGGCCCGGTCAGAGCGGCGAGAGGCGGCGGGAGGGGGGATGTCCCCTCCCGCTCCTCCAGCATAACAACCGAGCGGCTTTTAGCCGCATAAGTTGTTATGCCTGGATAGCCAATCACCGACTCTAAATAACGGCACCAAGATGATGCCTGCAGATGCGGGCATCATCCCGGTATAACCCCCGAAAGCCGAGGACGCATATATGCGTACGCTCGGCGGGAAAGGCTTAATATTGAAATGTAAAGTAATGACCTTGGGGGCTAAAAATACAAATGCAAGTTACTCACTAGGGGTGAACCTCTGTGGAAATCCAGGATGGAGAAGGATCTGGGGGTCCTAGTTGAAGACAGACTAGCAATAGCATGCAATGTCAAGCCCCAGCAAGACTGGAAGACCTCAATTATGAAGAACGACTACAAGCACTACATTTATTCTCCCTGGAGAAGAGACGCTTGAGAGGAGATATAATAACAAGATAGAAATATCTCACTGGTTATCCCAGCGTAGGAAGAAAACTATTCAGTCTCAGGAAGTGTAGAACGACACAGGGCCACTTAATGAGATTTGAGGAGAAGCAGTTTTTTTAAGCACTTCAGCCCCCCTGGAGGATATGGCTGCCCAATGACCAGGCCATTTTTTGTGAATCGGCACTGCGTCACTTTAACTGACAATTGCGCGGTCCTGCGACGTTGCAACCAAACAATATTGACGCCTTTTTTTTCCCCCACAAAGAGAGCTTTCTTTTGGTGATATTTGATCACCTCTGCTTTTTTTTATTTTTTGCGCTATAAACAAAAAAGCGCGCCAATTTTGAAAAAATAAGCAATATTTTTTCATTTTGCTATAATAAATATCCCCCAAAAATATATAAAAACATTTTTTTTCCTCAGTTTAGGCCGATGCGTATTCTTCTACATACCGCATTTTCCGGTGTATAAGGCGACCGGGCGTACAAGACGACCCCCTAATTATACAGTTTTTTAAAAAAAATGTGTCTGTACTCACCGTATAAGACGACACCACTTCAGAGACTTCTGACGCTTTATATTTCTTCCTTCTGGAGCCGTATTCTTCTTCATTCTTGCTGGAGCTGGAGACATATTCTTCTTTCTTGCTGGAGCTGGAGCCAATCACAGCGAGCGATGTATTCTATTAATGAATACAAAGCCTGCTTGGATTGGCAGAGGCTGTAACAACATCAGCCCACGCCTCTCTGACTCTCAAAGCCAATCCGAGCAGGTTGTTACTCCAATCCGAGCAGGCTCTGTATTCATTTGAATACATCGCTCACCGGGATTGGCTAAGCGGTATTTACTGTATGTAGCCAAAGCTGCATACAGTATTACCGCACATCCAGCAAGCATCCGAGCATTTTTAATAGTAATAGTGGCGATCAGCGATTTTTATCGTGACTGCGATATTGCAGCAGATACTTTTGACACTATTTTGGGACCATTGTCATTTATACAGTGCTATAAAAATGCAGTGATTACTGTGTAAATGACACTGGCAGTGAAGGGGTTAACCAGTAGGGGACGAGGAAGGGGTTAAGTGTATCCTAGGGAGTGAGTCTAACTGTGAGGGGGCTGGGCTACCAGTGACACGACAGTGATCACTGCTCCCGATGACAGGGAGCGGTAGATCACTGTCCTGTCACTAGGTAGAACAGGGAAATGTCTTGTTTACAAATGCATCTCACCGTTCTGCCTCTCTGTGACAAGATTGCAGGACACCGGCGGATATTGAGTGTGTGGGTCCCGCGGGCACGGTCAGGGAGCTTGCGGTGGGTGCACGCTCCCACTAGGTGGCAGATTCAAAGTAACGTACCTGTACGTTGCTTTGCCTACCTATGCCATTCTGCCAATGTAAGTTGCGGTTAAGTTGCGTAGGGTTTTTTTACTGTCAGGGCGATCCAAATGTTGAAGTCTAAAGTGAAAAAATTCCACAATCAATGGAATCAGCAGGAAGTATTTCTAGTTTTAAAAGACTTTTGGATGTGCATTTTAGTAAACACATAATACAGGGATATGGGAAATTATTATCGACATGAACACACATACACCAAGTACACAAGTTGGACTGGATGGACTAGTGTCTTTATTCAACCTTACCAACTGTGAAAAAGCACATGTAAGTATTTGTTAATGAATGCATGCTATGGGCCAGATCCACAAAGCGCGGCCCTTCTATCCGTCCGGCGTAGCGTATCTTACAGCTTTTTTTTGTATCCTCAAAGAATTTGCGCCGTAAGTTACGGCGACGTAGTGTAACTTTGGTGGCGTAAGGGCGCGCAATTCAAATGGATGTGATGGGGGCGTGTTTTATGTAAATACGTCCTGACCTGACGTAAATTATGTCTTTTTTTTTAACGGCGCATGCGCCGTCCGTGGGGGTATCCCAGTGCGCATGCTCGAAATTAACCCGCAACAAGCCAATGCTTATGACGTGAACGTCATTCTACGCAAATCCCTATTCGCAAACGACGTAAAAAATTCAAAAATCGACGCAGGAACGACGGCCATACTTAACATTGATTACGCCTCATATAGCAGGGGTAACTATACGCCGAAGAAAGTCTTACGAAAACTAACAAAAAAATGCGCCGGCCGGACGTACGTTCGTGGATCGCCGTATCTAGCTAATTTGCATACTGAATGAGGAAATCGACGGAAACGCCACCTGGCGGCCAGCGTAAAAATGCACCTTAGACTTGACGGCGTACTAAGACGTACGCCAGTCGGATCTAGCACAGCTTCAGGCGTATCTTGTTTTGTGGATACAAAACAAAGATACGCCGGAGCAAAATTGAAGTTACGCGGCGTATTACTGTAATAGATACGCCAGCGTAACTTCTTTGAGGATCTGGCCCTATATATGTATTAAAAGAGAAGTAAACCAAAGCTTTTTTGACAGTAGTCCTCCTATGGATCACAGGAGTGTAGTTTGTTTTGTACTCTCTCTTTTTCAGCCAACAGCAAGCTAGAGCTGCTGTCAGCTGATGTCACAGAGCCGCTGCAGGCTCTGAAAAAGGGTTGCCGCATCATCCCTTTAATCCAGGACACATATGAATTACATAGGTTCTGAGGCTAATTTAATGCACATAAGGCACCAAGTGAGTTTAATTACCACCTTAAAGCGGATGTGCCATGGGAACAAAATATTAAAAGTCAGCAGCTACAAATACTGCAGCTGCTGACTTTTAATATTAGGACACTTACCTGTCCTGGAGTCCAGCGCCGATCGCAGCAGAGCACGAGCGATCGCTCGTCACTCTGCTGCTCCCCCCGCCATCCACGCTGAGGGAACCAGGAAGTGAAGCGCTGCGGCTTCACTGCCCGGTTCCCTACGGCGCATGCGCGAGTCGCGCTGCGCCCGCCGATTGGCTCACACGCTGTGTGCTGGGAGCCGAGTGTTCCCAGCACACAACGGGCGACAGACGGGATGTGACGGAATGCCCGTCTTTCGCCCGTATCGTGTGGCCGGAAGTGGGTGCAAATACCTGTCTTTAGACAGGTGTCTGCACCCCCCTCCCCCCTGAAAGGTGTCAAATGTGACACCGGAGGGGGGGAGGGTTCCGATCAGCGGGACTCCACTTTAGGGTGGAGGACCGCTTTAATCAGCCACAGAACCTGTGTAATTAATGTGTGTCCTGGATTAAAGGGATGATGTGGCAACCCTACTCTGAAATAATTCCGACTATAGGGCCGCGATCCATCCAGAAGCCTGGACTGGCATCAGTGAGAGCGTTGGAGAGGCAGAGCAGAAAGGCTCTATCCAGGGACTGGCAGTCCTGATTCTCTGCTCAGAGCGGATGGGAGAGCTGAGCGATCGCTCAGTTCTCATTACAGATTTGGCTGGGGAGAGATAAAGCATTGCATCGGTGCTGCATCCACCTAGGTGATTATAATGTTTGCTTTTATTTTTAAAGCCCATACTTCTCTTTTAAGGACATGTATCAATTAATTTCTGTTCTTCAAGTTTATGGGAATACAAAACCCACTTGTAGCAGATCAAATGCAGGTCAAATGAATCTATCAACGAATAATTGAGAAGTGTATCAAATGGATGCCATCAACCAGAGGCGTTGCTAGGGGGGTGCGGGCCGCCCCGGATGACACCCACTAGAGGGGTGACACCATCCCGATTTAAAAAAAAAAAAAAAAATTTTTTTTTTAGCTGACATGTGGGGGCAGTCGGCAGTCGGCACACAGGCACAGCCCCCTCCTCTCTGTTTGTGTGTACAGAGGGGGAGGGGCCGAGGGGACCTTCTGTCCATGTGCCGTGGCGCTGCCTGCAATGATCTGAGGTACTGAAAGGGGAGGGGGGGTGTTTGCACCTGGGGGGATTTCACTGAAGGGGTGGGGGGTGTACTAAGGGGGTGTTTGCACTGAGGGGGTTTTCACTAAGGGGGTTTGCACTGAGGGGGGGTTGTACTAAGGTGGGGGGGTGTTTGCACTGGGGGGTTGCACTGAGGGGGGGTTTGCACTGAGGGGGGGATTTGCACTGAGGGGGGGTGTCTGCACTGAGGGGGGGGTGTCTGCACTGAAGGGGGGTCTGTGTAACATGCAGGGGTCCAGAGGTGCAGGTGGCTGTGTAATGTAAAAGGGTTGCAGTGATGCAGGGTGCTGTGTAATGTAAAGGGGTGCAGAGGGCTGTGTAGTGTAAAAGGGTCCAGAGGTGCAGGGGGCTATGTGATGTAAAGGGGTGCAGAGGTGCAGGTGGCTGTGTAATGTAAATGGGGTGCAGTGATGCAGGGTGCTGTGCAATGTAAAAGGTGTGCAGTGATGCAGGGTGCTGTGCAATGTAAAAGGGTCCAGAGGTGCAGGGTGCTGTGTAATGTAAAAGGGTCCAGAGGTGAAGGGGCTGTGAGATGTAAAGGGGTCCAGTGATGCAGGGTGCTGTGTAATTTTAAAGGGGTCCAGTGATGCAGGGTACTGTGTAATTTTAAAGGGATCCAGTGATGCAGGGGGCTGAGTAATGTAAAGAGGTCCAGAGGTGCAGGGTGCTGTGTAATGTAAAGGGGTCCAGAGGTGCAGGGTGCTGTGTAATGTAAAGGGGTCCAGTGATGCAGGGTGCTTTGTAATGTAAAGGGGTCCAGAGGTGCAGGGTGCTGTGTAATTTAAAGGAGTCCAGTGATGCAGGGTGCTGTGTAATGTAAAGGGATCCAGAGGTGCAGGGGGCTATGTGATGTAAAGGGGTCCAGTGGTGCAGGGGGCTGTGTAATGTAAAAGGGTCCAGAGGTGCAGGGGGCTATGAGATGTAAAGGGGTCCAGTGATGCAGGGTGCTGTGTAATGTAAAGGGGTGCAGTGATGCAGGGTACTGTGTAATTTTAAAGGGGTCCAGTGATGCAGGGGGCTGTGTAATATAAAGAGGTCCAGAGGTGCAGGGTGCTGTGTAATGTAAAAGGGTCCAGAGGTGAAGGGGGCTGTGAGATGTAAAGGGATCCAGTGATACAGGGTGCTGTGTAATTTTAAAGGGGTCCAGTGATGCAGGGTACTGTGTAATTTTAAAGGGGTCCAGTGATGCAGGGTGCTGTGTAATGTAAAGGGGTCCAGTGATGCAGGGGGCTGTGTAATGTAAAAGGGTCCAGAGGTGCAGGGTGCTGTGTAATGTAAAAGGGTCCAGAGGTGAAGGGGGCTTTGAGATGTAAAGGGGTCCAGTGATGCAGGGTGCTGTGTAATGTAAAAGGGGTGCAGTGATGCAGGGGGCTGTGCAATGTAAAGGGGTCCAGAGGTGTAGCTGTGGAGAGGGGTACACAGTAGTAACACAAAGATATTGAAGGATGCAGAGGTATGCAGGGGGCACAGTGGGGTGTTTTTACATTTTAACGTGGGGGGGGTGCCAGATATTGGATCCGCCCCGGGTGCCAAATGCTCTAGGTACACCCCTGCCATCAACACAAGTCCAAAGTCTGCTATGATTGCACATTCATTTTCGGTGACCAGTCAGTACCTGAAAATAAAGTATCTTCAGCGCTTTTCATTCTTTGTGTTTAGTTGCGTAGCTACACATCTTTGAACTTCATGGCAAACTGCAGACATGGGCCTCTTGCTATCTACATACTTCACAATAATATGTACACAATCAGTGCAGAGTGCCCTGAGCAGAATAGTGTGGTCCGATGCATCCTTTACTGCAAGGAACCATTTTCATACATTGTCTTAACTTGGCCATATCAAAGATCATGTGACCAAATTCTTGAGATGCATTAAAAAGCACCTGGTAAGCTCTGCAGTGGTAGTTCTGGAGCACCTTCCTTCTCTGTAAACTCTACAATAAAAAGCGTTATGTAAGTTACAGTAAATGGACTGGATAGGGGCAGGGCTACCAAGAATTATGGACCTAGATATGGCCATGACTTACTGTAACTGATAAATTAAATAACATATACAGTATGTTTGTTCCATGTCAATGTGGTAGAGACTCACATTTTATAATTTGGTGGTTAAGAAAGCTTCAATCAAATTTAAAGGTTAAGTATGGCATGAAGAACACACTTGCTGCATTCTTATGACCCAGTAACCAATAAACCTTGATACTGGCTCTCCCTGTAACATATGGAGAATGTAAAGCATGTGGCTGTAGTAGCTTTAGAGGGCAGGAGGAAATATTTAAGTCTGAACAGCTGAGAACGAAAGCACTGAATGTATGCTGGATGTAAAGGCCTGGCATGACAACTGGAAATTATTTCTTCATTTGCTTTCAAAAGCCAATGAACGTAAAATAAAATATACAATGAAGCATAATGTATAACATGACTGAACTTCATACATTTTGTTTATATTCCAGAACTAAACACCAACTATTGAATTCAGTTTTTTTTCCCAAGGCCCCTTTCACACGGTCGGACCATTCAGGTGCACCTGTCAGTTTTTTCGGTGGAACTGAACTGCCGCTTCATACATCTCTATGAAGCGTTGGATGTCAGCGGTGACTAGGGATGAGCCGAACACCCCCCCGTTTGGTTCGCACCAGAACCTGCGAACAGACCAAAAGTTTGTGTGAACTTTAGAACCCTGTTAAAGTCTATGGGACTCGAACGTTTGAAATCGAAAGTGCTAATTTTAAAGGCTAATATGCAAGTTATTGTCCTAAAAAGTGTATGGGGACCTGGGTCCTGTCCCAGGGAACATGCATCAATGCAAAAAAAGTTTTAAAAACTGAAGTTTTTTTTTTTTTTTACAATTGTTACACATTCTTTGCTAAATGGTAGAGGTACAATGTACCCCATTACCAATTCACATAGGGGAGGCTGGGATCTGGGGGTCCCCTTTGTTAAAGGGGTCTTCCAGATTCCGATAAACCCCCCCGCTCGCAGACCCCCACAACCACCAGGCAAGGGTTGTGCGGATGAGGCCCTTGTCCCCATCAACATCACAGACCCCCAAAGCATTCTCCCAATGTTGAGGGCACGTGGCCTGGTACAGTTCAGGAGGGGGGGCGCTCTCTCGTCCCCCCTCTTTTCCTGCAGCCTGCCAGGTTGCATGCATGGATAAAGGGTCTGGTGTGGATTTTTGGGGGGAACTTCACATTTATACTATACACACCCCCCAGGTACGAAATATAAAGGAATATTTCACTTTTATTGTTACACTTGAAGCATTATAAAAATCACTGCTCCCGGAAAAACTGCAGTTTTTGAAACTTTTTTTTGCATTGATACATGTCCCCGGGGGCTGGACCCAGGTCCCCAAACACTTTTTATGACAATAACTTGCATATTAGCCTTTCAAATTAGATTTCAAACGTTCGAGTCCCATAGACTTTAACAGGGTTCTAAAGTTCACACGAACTTGACGCGAACACCCCAAATTGTTCGCTGTTCGGCAAACAGGCAATGTTCGACTCGAACTTGAAGCTCTTCCCTAGAGGTGACATGTCTGCTGACATCCGATCCACTAAAATCAGGCGGATCGGATCAGCTTTTCATTTTCGTCCGATCTCTCCACAGGAAACAGCGATGCTGGACAAGCCCCTCCCCGCTCAGTGAGCAGAGAGGGACCTGTCATCCACCGGCTCAGCTGAGCTGGCGGACCACTGCAAGCGGATCCGTCCCTGTGTGGAAGGGGCCTAAAGCGGAATTTCCGTCTGACTTTTTCCATTGTATGCCCCATCTGAGTAATTCCATCGGAAATTCCGATGAATTCCATCGGAGTTTACATATAGAGAACATGTTCTATTTTACTCCAGTGGAATTTGGTTGGAATTCTGATGTGAATTTGGTCCGATCGTGTGTACAGGGCAAAAGAGTTGCTGAAATGAGACAAGGCCACTAGATGATAGATGGACATGCACCATTTAACCAACTAGACAACTGTGTCTGTTGAGGCTTCAAGGTACCCATGCACATCATGATAATCGGCTAATGTTGCCACAAAGTAGTCAGAAGTGTACCTTCTAATGAATAGAAGTTAGTAAAATGCTTTTGCTTTTGGTATGTTCCTATTGTTTTTATCTATACTTTATCTTTATATGTTTATAAAAGTATTTCATATAAACCATGTTATGGCAACCTCGAGGCACTCAGTATACAGAGAGTGTACAGAAATGTAATTCCCTGCATGTCTTATTTGGTCACTGATTTTCTTAGATGTCTGCACTAAGATACAGGTCAAATTTTAGCCATTTTTCATTCAGTAGAAATTTAATTGTTGGTGAGATACTCCCTAAGAATTTTTGACGCTGCAATGTTTCTCATTAGAACACTGAATGTGGTTATAATAGTGACAGTGTTTTCTCTGGAGATGCCTTATTTATATATAATGGCCTTTTCCCATGCTCACAAGGTTCTGGACCAAAGGTTTTTGAACTTTTGCCTGTAGCAAATTATTCATCCCTGTACGTGCCAAGCTGTTGAGTCCTTGTTTGGGGGCCTTTGATGTCACCCTTTCCTCGTTCTCCCTTCCCCTTCTTCTCTTTTCCTTCTTTTTTCTATAGTGTTTCACTTTACTCGCTTCTCCATACTGCTCTAATACCTTTTTCACCTCCCTATCTTTTGGGCTCTTTTCGATTTTCTGCCATTTTCCTCACTGAAGCCACCTGATGCCCTTCAAGATATCTAGAAATCACGTTTACATCATCAGTTTAGTGCTCTATAAATCCATGATCTCCAACACAAATCTGTCATCGGTGGCTACAATTCTGGTAATTTATTGTGCATTAATTATATATCTGTATGCATCTTCATGTTACAATTTGTACTTTTAAACACTTAAATTAAATCTGTCTAAATTGGCCCTAGTATGTGTATGTAGTGCCCTCCTAGGTAGGTGCTAGAGTGAGTGTACTATAGTTTTTTGGTTTCTCTGCCTAACAGAAAGACAGTAGGCAAATTTAAGTACTGTGGGCCTGATCCACAAAAGGGATACGCCGGCGTATCTACTGATACGCCGTCGTATCCCTGTTTCTATCTATGGAACTGATCCACAGAATCAGTTTCTCATAGATAGGCAGAAGATCCGACATGTGTAAGGGACTTACACTGTCGGATCTTAGGATGCAGTACCGCAGCCGCCGTTGGGGGCATTTCTCGTCGAAATCCAGCGTCGGGTATGCAAATTAGCACTTACGGAGATCCACGAAGCCTTTACGCTTCGTTTTTTCTCCGTAAGAATTAGTTTGCCGTCACAAAATTAGGGCTGCTTTTACAAGGTGTAAACTGTTTACACCTTGTAAAAGTATACCCTTCTATCCCGCGTCGCTGTCATTTTTTTTTAAATGTTTTTTTTTTCCCGCCGCAACTCTTTTTTTTTTTTTTACGCCCGTCGCGATTCTCAAAACCCGGCGCAACGTAAAACCGCGCAAAGCACGTCGGGAAAATAACGTCGGGAGCATGCGCAGTACGTCCGGCGCGCCTAATTTTAATGGGACTCGCCCCATTAGATTAGGAACGCCTTGCGCCAGACAGATTTAAGTTACACCGCTCAAAATTTCTAGGTAAGTGCTTTGTGGATCGGGCACTTAGGTAGAGATTTTGCGGCGGTGTAACTTAAACGGGAAAAATTAAGTTACGCCGGGTTTTTGTGGATCAGGCCCTGTCTGCTTAACAAAGGCTGTGATTTTTTAGCAGGGTCTGCTCAGTGTTCTCTGGTGCTGCTCATGCTGTCTTGAAGTTTCACACTGGTATAGCAGCTAGGGGGTGTGCTAGATAGTGGGTATAAACCATGCAGATGAGAGAATGAAAATCCATACAGCCCTAGCCAATTGAAAAGGAAGTGCCCCTAAGCATGCTGGGTGCCTGTATTTATATTTTATGAGCACATGGGCTCTGGGTCATCCTCTACAGCAGGGGTCTCAAACTGGCGGCCCATGAGGCATTGCAAGTCTGGCAGTTACAAGCATGACTCCCACAGACAGAGGCATGATGGGATTTGTAGTTTTGCAACAGCTGTAGCGCCGTCAGTTTGAGACCCCTGCTCTACAGAGAGAGGTCATGGTAAGGAGGGGGCCTGTCGCCCCTCCTCAGCACAGGCTTCCATGCGGCCTCAGGTGGGCAACCTAAGGGCCTGAAACATTGAAGCTTAGGCCGGGTACTCACGACCAAACATGTATGGTGAAAGCGGTCCGTCGGACCGTTTTCACCATACATGTCTGCCAGAGGGCTTCTGTACGATGGTTGTACACACCATCGTACAGAAGTCCGCGCGTAAACAATACGCGGGGCGTGTCCGCGGTGTCGCCGCGTCGATGACGCGGTGTCGCCGCGACAATGACGCGGCGACGTGGGCGGCCCGCCTTTAAAATGCTTCCACGCATGCGTCGAAGTCATTCGACGCATGCGAGGGACGGCGGGCGCCTGGACATGTAACGGTAGGTCTGTACTGACGACCGTACATGTCCGAGCGGGCAGAATTCCAGCGGACTGTTTTAAAACAAGTCCAGGAATATTTGTCTGCTGGGAAAAGGCCCGGCGGGCAAATGTTTGCTGGAATTCGGCCCGCTCGCGCCCACACACGACCAAACATGTCTGCTGAAACTGGCCTGCGGGCCAGTTTCAGCAGACATGTTTGCTCGTGAGTATGGGGCCTTATGGTTATCCTAAAAGCTGACTGAGGGAGGATTCCCACGGATCCTGTCTGGTATCACGGAGGAAGGTGACCTGTATCCAGGGCCTTGTGAGTAGAGACCATCTAAAGGGTTCCTAGAGACTGGTGTTGCTAAATCCCCCTCTTGGTGCTAGAAGTCAGCATACTGGGTATAAGCTAAAAGGTGACACTGGCTAGTGTCTTAAAGAAACAAAGTCCACTAAATGTCTTCTGTTACAAAGGAACTTTGCTTTATTCTGTACAGTCTGCTACACAGTTCTACTAAGAAAGCTGTCCTCGCTTGTAAATAGTTAATTTTGAGTATTCTAATAAATTCCTTCTCCTATCCAAGTTCTCCAAATAAAGCAACAAAAAAAACACATCTCCTAGACTGGTAATTGGAGACAACTAGTGGTGTGCACCTGGCTGTGTGAAAAACCCTGTGACTGGCTGTGGATTATAGAGTGGAAGACCCCGGGAAGCAAAAAATCCAAGCGACTCCGGTAGGGGTCCTATGTATGAATGTGAGTTAGGGACCTTAGATTGTAAGCTCTTTGAATGCAAGGGACTGAAGTAAATGTACAATATATATGTGTAAAGTGCTGTGTAAATTGACGGTGCTATATAAGTACCCGTAATAAATAAAATAAATCCATTGAAAGTGAAAATAGTTATGAGTCCAGATCTCTCATTCAGGAATCAGTCTTGCAAGAACAAACACCTTTTTCTTCAGAACAGAAAAAGGTAAGAATCTGCTACAATGTTTCTTAAAATCCTTGCAATGTACATAGATCACACAGAGGGGATTGTTTTTTGTGAACAAAAATGGAGTAACACTTTAGTGAGTGTGAGTGAGTGAGTGAGTAACTTATATAGGGCAACAAATGCGAACTTAATCGCCTCAAGGCGCTTGGCATCCAGCGTCGTACCGGTCTTTCACCCTCTCAACTTTAGCCTCTTTCACCCATCTCAACGTTCACTTACTGTGTATATCTTGTTTTGTCAAGCCATGTTGTTTTGTGAATCTGAAAACAGCCATTGGAAAGGTATAATTCAATAAGGAATTACACGAGAAACTAACAAATGTAAGGTGATGCAGTCTTTATGTTTTTTATTCCTAGTAGAAGTGTGTTGCTGAATATATTCCTGGATAGAAGCCCAACCTCCTACGTTTTATATCACTTCCTGTACAGAGCAATCTCTGCAATCAATCTGCCAAGGAAAGATGTGCCAGTAATTTAATATAAACACATTTCTGTTATTTATTACTAGTGTTAAATATTCTGTTATCAAATTATTAGTGTTTTTCTGTTTCCGTATATTATTATAGTCTTACAGACTCCGAGGGTAGTGAAATGAAATGTTAGCAAGAGCACATATCTAAGCTGCCACTGGCATGGCACAATTATTGTGGGTCCGCTACCATTTCAGTGCACACAAGTAAAACATCTTCTCTTAGGTGCAGCTCCCTCCCAGCCCCCCTATATACTTACCTAAGCCCAATCTCGGTCCGGCACTGCTCTCTCTGCCTCCTCACAGGGTAGATTGATGGCATCTGGAGCCATTGGCTCCCACTGCTGTCAATAAAATCCAGTGACAAGAGATTGTGGGCAGGGCTGAGGCACACTGTGTATGCCTGGGCACAGCGGGCCATTAATTTGAATAGGCTGCTGTACATGTTTCAAATGCACCTTTTCTAAAATGCATGGATTTTGCACAATGCATCCAAAAATGTGCTGCGTTTACAGATGTGCGGAGATGCCTAGAATTAATGGCACACCTGCACATATGCAAAAGTGCAGCGCATTTTGGCTGCGGGTGCTTGTAGGTTTGGAATTGCATGCCATTTACACACCGTCCTACAACTACAATAGTGTGAACCTAGCCTGTAGGTGTTCCTAAACATATATTGTAATAACTAGAGGAGATCACAATTTAGTCAAGTCTATTTTCTAATTGCTCCTTAACCAGTTAAGCCCCGGACCAATATGCAGCCTAAAGACCCAAGGTGTTTTTACAGTTCGGGACTGCGTCGCTTTAACAGACAATTGCGCGGTCGTGCGACGTGGCTCCCAAACAAAATTGGCGTCCTTTTTCCCCCCACAAATAGAGCTTTCTTTTGGTGGTATTTGATCACATCTGCGGTTTTTAGTTTTTGCGCTATAAACAAAAATAGAGCGACAATTTTGAAAAAAATGCAATATTTTTTACTTTTTGCTGTAATAAATATCCCCCAAAAACATATATAAAAACATTTTTTTTCCTCAGTTTAGGCCGATACGTATTCTTCTACCTATTTTTAGTAAAAAAAATCGCAATAAGCGTTTATCGATTGGTTTGCGCAAAATTTATAGTGTTTACAAAATAGGGGATAGTTTTATTGCATTTTTATAAATTTTTTTTTTTTTACTACTAATGGCGGCGATCAGCAATTTTTTTCGTGACTGCGAAATTATGGCGGACACTTCGGACAATTTTGACACATTTTTGGGACCATTGTCATTTTCACAGCAAAAAATGCATTTAAATTGCATTCTTTATTGTGAAAATGACAGTTGCAGTTTGGGAGTTAACCACAGGTGGCGCTGTAGGAGTTAGGGTGCACCTAGTATGTGTTTACAACTGTAGGGGGGTGTGGCTGTAGGAATGACGTCATCGATCGTGTCTTCCCTATAAAGGGAATGACGCGATCGATGCGCCGCCATAGTGAAGGACGGGGAAGCCGTGTTTACATACGGCTCTCCCCGTTTCTTCAGCTCCGGGGAGCGATCGCGACGGAGCGGCTATAAACAAATAGCCGCGCCGTGGTCCCGGATCGCTCCCCGAGCGGACCCGACCTCCGCATGTAGCGGGGGGGGGGGGTCCCGATCGGACCCCCCACCCGCTAATAGGCAAAAAAATTGGGTGGAGTACAGCGCTCAGGGTGTTTGCACAGAACAATCAACTAAAGGGTTAACAATAGATAAAAATAAAAATAATAATAATAAAAATAATGATAATAAAGTTGATTTTAAAAGGATCGATTAGTTTGAGATAAAAATCACAAAGCACATTGGGGATATACAGTGTGACTGGTGATATTCAAAAATCCATGATAGGTTCAGTCCCAGCAAAAATGCCTAAAGAGGTTGTAGTTGATGAAAATGAGGAACTGATGTGGTTGAAGGCAGTAATTCAGGGCTGCTATCCAGGAGCGAAGTCAGCTCGGTGTATGCAAGAGAAAGACAAAAAGAGGGAAGCGCCTCTGAGTATGCTGCTTTTAATTTAAGACATAAAAATATATATCCAGCACTTACATCATAATAATATGGTGCAGTCGTGGAAGCTGGTGTGCATCTGTAGCAGACAGTCCGCAAAGCGTCAGAGCTGGGCAGCCGGAGAGAGCCGGGGAGAGAGACGGCTGAGTCCTGGTTGTTGTGCCGCTGCTGGGCAATGGATTCATCAGCTGTTGCGTGACGTCAGGTCGGACGGAGGCTGAGGGGGACCACAACGCGTTTCAGAGCCGGCGCACGGAAAAGACCAGCGCGCTCCTTTTTCAAGTGTAGTGAATGGAAGACAGGGCTCATATTTTAAACAGTCATGTGATCAGTGCCGACCAATGGGCGTACAGGGATAACGAGCAAACGAAAGTGAATCGAATTACTTGATTAAAACTGACAGCGGGACAAGACTTATATATATATATGTATATAATACAAATGGAAAAGTATAATCTGAGGAGGGTGGATATTAAATGATATTAAGGCAAGGACTAATAGGCAAGGACGTACGTGTACGCCCATGTGCCTGTACGTGCCATATTGTGGACGTATATGTACATGCGGGGGTCGGGAACTGGTTAATAAACCCTACATTATTTCACAGCTTTCTATGGCTTACAGCTTTTTAAAATCCAGATAATTAAAGCCTAATGCCGCGTACACACAACCGTTTTTCGGGTTCTAAAAAATGAAGTTTTTTTTTAATGTCATTAAAAACGATCGTGTGTGGGATGCATTAACCACTTCCTTACTGGGCACTTAAACCCCTTCCTGACCAGAGGACTTTTTGCGATTCGGCACTGCGTCGCTTTAACTGACAATTGCGCGGTCGTGCGACGTGGCTCGAAAACAAAATTAACGTCCTTTTTTCCCCACAAATAGAGCTTTCTTTTGGTGGTATTTGATCACCTCTGCGGTTTTTATTTTTTGCGCTATAAACAAAAATAGAGCGACAATTTTGAAAAAAAAAAAAAATATTTTTACTTGTTGCTATAATAAATAGCTCAATTTTTTTTTTTTACGTTTTTTTTTTTATCCTCAGCCGATACGTATTCTACATATTTTTAGTAAAAAAAAAAAAAAAAAATCGCAATAAGCGACTGGTTTGCGCAAAAGTTATAGCGCCTACAAAATAAGGGACAGAATTATTATTATTATTTTTTTTTTTTTACTAGAAATGGCGGCGATCTGCGATTTTTATTGGGACTGCGACGTTATGGCGGACACATCGGACACTTTTGACACGTTTTTGGCGCCATTCACATTTATACTGCAATCAGTGCTATAAATATGCACCAATTACTGTATACATTTTTTTTTTACTAGAAATGGCGGCGATCTGCGATTTTTATTGGGACTGCAACGTTATGGCGGACACATCGAACACTTTTGACACATTTTTGGCGCCATTCACATTTATACTGCAATCAGTGCTATAAATATGCACTAATTACTGTATAAAATTTTTTTTTTACTAGAAATGGCGGCGATCTGCGATTTTTATTGGGACTGCGACGTTATGGCGGACACATCGGACACTTTTGACACATTTTTGGCGCCATTCACATTTATACTGCAATCAGTGCTATAAATATGCACTAATTACTGTATAAATGTGACTGGCAGGGAAGGGGTTAACACTAGGGGGTGAGGAAGGGGTTAAATGTGTATCCTAATTAGTGTTCTAACTGTGGGGGAGGGGGGGTGACTGGGGGGGTGACCGATCTGTGTCTCTATGTACAAGAGACACAGATCCGTCTCCTCTCTCCCCTGACAGCACCGCTGTCTGCGAGAGCCGGGAATGAGAGATGATGTCATATGTAAACATATGAGATCATCTCTCATTGGCCGCACAGATCGCCTAGGAAACGGCCGCTCCGATTGGCCGTTCACGGCGATCTGTGACTGGCTGTGTCCAAGGGACACGGCCAGCACAGCAGTTCCCCGCTGCGCGCTCGGGAGCGCGCGCGGGGAACGCGAAAAGGGGCGGCCGTAAAAACACGGCCTCCCAGAGAAGTAGAGCCACCCGGCGGCCGTATATAGTCGTACGGCCGTCGGGAAGTGGTTAAGGTGAAAAAACATTTACCTTAACAACCCCTTTAACATGATTTCCTATGGATGTAGTTCACATCTGTGCATTTTATGGAAAGTGCCAGGTGCTTTTTTCTGGTTTCTAATTCCATAGACTTCAATTTATCAAAAATGTGTATTGAAAAATGCAAAATGCACCTACAATATGCAAACTGAAACCTGTATAGGTGTGAACCAGCCCTAAGAGAATAAAATTAATGCAGCCACCACATCTAATGATCGGTAAGCTGCAATATATAACACTTGTGTTTTTTGGTTTAATACCGCTTTAACACACAAGCTAACTTGCTTCAGGTGTAATTAGGCAGTCAGGTACAATTTCAGCTTTAAGTGGTTGTAAACTTAAAAAAAAAAAAACAATACTTACCTTAGATCGAAGCTGTTGCAGCAGTCCCTGTACATGTACACTGCTGTGATTGGCGACATGTCCCCCGCAGTTACTACCAGATTCGCGGGCTCCAACGCTGTGATTGGCCGGAGCCCCAATAAAGACACTCTCGCTCACGCGTGCGGTAGTTGCTGGTCATGGTACAGCTACTGAAGAAACAGCACAAGCGAGCATATGCCGATGACGTTGGCACATGCGGATACAGTGAATATCTCCTAATTGGGGCAAGTTTAGGAGATATTCACGGTACCTAGAGGTAAGCCTTATTATAGGCTAGTTATAAAAAGAAAAAATTGCGCTAGGTGCAAAAATATGTGAATAAATGAATAGATGTGTCTTTGACAGATATCTACTATAACCTTGATATAAGGCACAACAAAAATATATACAATAAAGTGTAGCACTGGATGATGAACCATATGCAACCACGTGATTCAATAAGTAAATTTACAATGTGAAAAAAATATGAAAAACAAAAAAATTAAGAACCAAAAATGTATAAATAGTGAACAGTGAATCACTAAAAAGTTCATGGATGAAGGAACCTCTAAGGAGAAAAATAGGAGTTCAATATATTCATGTGGACCTCCAGTGATCTAGAATATGTGGGTGTAATCCAGTACGTGAAGAGACCCGCCACCAGGAGAAGAAATGGAGGCTTACCAACTAGCCAGTGACTGCCCTTCTCAGGGGGGTCAAAACAGTCTCAGCAGAATGATGGTCCTCACTAGCACCTTAGGGAAACTCTCCAAGTATGACCATTCGCGGTTAACACTTCCACAATTCCCAACTGTGTGCAAGCAAGTCCCATGAACCTAGCAAGCAGCAGGGGTGTGATGTGTGCAGCAGCTCACTGCACATTTAAGAATCAAGACCCCTGTATAGGGGACCCCATGTACCAGTTTTATTTACCTTACCCGTGTTTCTCCATTGATCCTGCCCTTATCGCTGTTGGTGACAATACCTGGTATCAGAACAAACAAGCATACTTAATTTGTCAGCTTACTGTTCTTCGCCCTTTTCTTTTTTTCGCCTTTCAACCACATGTGAGTGTGTAATTGGCATTGTAGATCACTCTGCATGAAGAGAGTAAAATTTGAGCCAAGACCCTATAACGCATTTAGGGCCTTTCTATGCGGCATTCATCCCTGTGCAGAGAATGTACTGAAGATATAAATAATAGTAAATGTGAGTGTTATGTGCAGAGTTGTAATCCTATGGAATGTTGTTACAGTGAATGCTGCATTTTATTACAGGCTTAACGAAAAGTCCATTCAATAAAACGGAACAACTGAGTTTTGGCTGGAGGGTAATAAAAGCATCAGCACTGCAGACGGTTTCTGTGTCCCACCCATTGATTTCATTAGTAAATCCTCTGAAAAGACAAGCTGAAGGAGAAAATGAAATCTCAATGTGACAGATCTTCACAATGAGGCTATACAAGTAAGAAGAAGACAGACAGGACAAATAATGCTCCTGATCCTGAGATTGGCAATTCTTCTGCAATTCGATTCGTCAAGGCTGAATCCTTTTTAAAGTTCTTTTAACCCAAACTTAGCAGCAAATCACACTGAAATCTATGTGGGGTGAATCCTGTTAGTAAAATCCAACTATTTTAAGGGCTAATAGTTAAACTTTTGTCAAAAAAAGGCACTGGAAGCTTGGAATAGGCATAAGGCATTTTGGTATAGAGGGATTATAACAGTCAGTTGCTGTCTGTGCCCCCATTAGGGAGATTCACCCTCACTATTTGTCCTGTTTATTATTATCATTTAAAAGTTAAAGTGAAAGAAAATCCCACATTTTGGGTTGACACCAGAACAGTAATAAAGGGGGAATCTTCCAATAGGGACACCAGTTCTGATGACCCTGGTGACAACAGGGGATTCCTTCACTTTGGGGGATTTTCTACCATTCTCTGTTTCTGCTATGGGACAGGAAGTGAAGGTAAATTCCCTCTATTGGACACAGATGGCAAAAAAAACTGACAGGGGTTAAGACCCCTCTTACTCCATCCAAAATGAAAAAAAAAGTTTTGCATTTAGTTTAGTTGGGATGATTTCACATTCTACCATCCCTCATTCTCCCAGCCTTTTGTGATTAGTTCATCCTTTCCCCACCTATACAATACCTCACTGCAGCCCTGTCAGTAAATGTATCTCTTAGGCCTTGTACAGACGGGCAAACATGTACGATGAAAACGGTCCGCCGGACCGTTTTCAGCGTACATGTCTGCCCGGGGATTTCTGTATGATGGCTGTACTCACCATCATACAGAAATCCGCGCGTACTCGATACGCGGCGACGAGGCCGCGCCGTCCCTGCCAGTTCAATGCTTCCACGCATGCGTCAAAGTCATTCGACGCATGCGAGGGATGGCGGCCGCTCGGACATGTACGGTAGGTCTGTACAGACGACCGAACATGTCCGACGGGCAGGATTCCAGCGGGCATGTTTTAAAACATGTTCAGAAATATTTGCCCGCTGGAAAAAAACGTGGCGGGCAAGTGTACGCTGGAATCCTGTCCGCTCGGGCCTACACACGACCGAACATGTTCGGTCGTGTGTACGGGGCCTAAGGCTGAACATACATTATGCAATGCAAAATCGCTAAATTCTCTTATCAACACAGTCAGTGGTGATGGTAGAATCTCTCCCTTTGCGCTATTGTATAATAACAGCGGGAGGTTTCCCCACCGTCAGAATACAATGATCACCGCTGCCAGTTATAGCTAGCAGCAGTGATCATATGATCAAAACCCAACAGGCTGATAGATCACCTGCAGTACAACCAGCCTGCCCATAGATGTATCGAAATTTTGATCCGTCTATGGTTGGCTTTAGACCCTATAACACATCTATGTAGCCCTGACATTCTTAAATTCAAATGCATCATTTTATGCTCCGTATCTCAAATCCAGCTTCAATTTAAGGCTCCCTATATGATTTTATAATGATTGTATCCAAATAATTGTTCAAGGTCATTTTTTATCCTTGATTTTTGATCTTCCTTTTCTTTTTTTACTATTAATATGGACCTTTCTTTACCTTCTCACTGACGCAGTGGTATTTTTTTTCCTTCCAGTGATATTACGAATGCAGGGACATTTTCAACTCACACTGATAAGTAGGTATTTCTTCCTTCGTCGCTGTTGGCAGTACTGTGTGAGAACAAGGACACATTGCATATGTATGCAGTGTATACAGCAAACAGACACATGTTCTGTTTAATTATGCAATATTGCCTTACCCATCATTTTACTGACCTTGTATCTATTGTCTACCCCAGGGTGTCCCATGTCTGCACACAGAAAGGGGAAGGGGCCCAACATATGATCTTGTAGACAGGCCCACTGCATTCAAAGAAAAAAACGTTGATTAGAGGACAAAGAGCACACAGTAGTGCAACGCAGGCCAGCAGCAGAACAGTTTTAATCATCAATAATAGGCCTAATAGGTATGTAGGCAGGTGCAGTCTACTTTCTTCACTGCAGGTGGCACTCCGCAGAAGCATTGCAGGGGAGAGGAAGTCAAGAGGAACATGGTTGCTCTATGGTTTCCAGGGTCACTAGATGCTGCCGCACCATGTGACTTTGGCAGTCATATTGGGTCAGGCAGAGCCTATTTAAGGCCATGGCTCTCAGGCCTGGTACACATTTTACATGTGGGTAGTGTAGGGACTGATCACCCATCTGGGAAAGTGATTAGTGGCAGGAAGAGGATCCTGATGAGTAGGGAAAGGATAACGACAAGCCATTCTACCTGGAGACCTCCCCATTTGGGTCTGGACCAGCCAGGCCGCATTCCACCCCTCAAGACAGGTACTGTTGGCACATCAAAGACCTGCTCTGCTACACGTTGCTGTTACATGCCATCAGTGTTCCCGGTCAGTTGCCTTCTTGCCGGGTCTGTTCTGAATTACTGGACTTTGCATTAATACAAGTTCTATTCTCTGCCATCAGAGTCTGTGTAATTACAGAACCTGAAAATCCTTGTTTAATTCTCTAGGGGACCAAGTACATGTAGCACTTTTTCCTATTTAGATCCATGCTGTGATTAGAAAATAAAAGCACATTTTTCTTCTTCTTGTGCTGGCTGTCAGCTCCATCCCATTATGAAGCCCAATTTATAGGTGTTCTTATAAGTAAAATCTAGTACAACACTGTAGCCACTGCCACCTCTTCATTTTCATTTAGCTGAATATTGTGTATCCATTAGGGCTGCAACTAATGATTATTTTCATAATCGATTAGTTGACCGATTATTGCTTCGATTAATCGATTAATCTGATAATAGCCTTAAAAAAAAAATTGCATTTAAAAAACAAAATTGGGCCAATTTGTTGTAGGGCAGATTACAAAACACAAATTTGCCGAAATAACACATTACATGCTTTTCTGCAGCTTCTCCATTGAAGTATATTGAACAAAAAAAAAAAAAAATAGCACCGTTTTGCGTTAAAAAGTCCTTGCCCTTTCCAAATACGCAGCAGCTGAAAAAAAATCATGGATGTGAACGTGTCCCATAGGAAAACATGTAAATGAACTGTAGTGTGTTTCTGCAAAAAGCACCAAAAAACAGAGGTGTGACCCAGGCCTGAGATGTTTAGTAACATAATGGGGTTAAAAAAACAAAAACAAGTACACAAAGAGCAAATAATCGCTACTGTAAGGGGTTCATTTTTTTTACTGTGGGACAGTGAAAGTAATATTTACAGAAACGATTTGCTTTTTTGTACTATAAAAGGCTAATTTTAGTTTTTTTAACCACATTATGTTACATTATGTTACTGGCCGATTAATCGATTATGAAATTAATCGATTACAATTTTCATAATCGATTAGTTGTCGATTAATCGATTAGTTGTTTCGGCCCTAGTATCCATATCGTGCATGCTCCTCCTTTCCTGTCTTTACCGCCGGTCCCCCCTCTTCTAACAACATCTGCAGCTCTGCATTATCCAGCTCAGTCCAGCTCTTCATGATCTGTGCCATTTTTGTACCTTTTTTTGGGCATTTTTTTTTTTTACAATTAAAATAACAGGGATACAACCATGAAGGAATTTATAGACAGAAATGTCTTCCTGATGCGGTTATCAGAATAGTATAGCATCAGCGTTGAACAACTACTGAGACTGTAATACAGACAAACCCCGTAGGACAGACAACTGATCACAGACCTGCTCACCTACTATTGTATTGAGTACTAGCTAGTGTTGTTCTGAATGATGGAGGGCTGGAGACTAGCCCTGTCATTCACAACAACATAAGTTGCAAGCGAGTACAAGGCTGTCTCTAACGCTCTTACAACTTGGAGACCCTGCAGAATGTCAGCAATGGCCATGAGTTATACAGGACCTGAGTGAATATAATTCATCTCTTTGTATCACATGCTTCATTTCCTGTCACCAAGGGTCATCGCAGCCGCATCACTTCCCTCTACTTCCTGCTCAAAGTTCCATCTTGGCAGCTTTCAGAGGAGAAAAGTATTAGTCCGGCCCCTGCTCTGTCTGTACTCATTCAGCTGATTATGTATATGTCTGGTCTAAACAGCATGGTTGGAAGGCAGTGGGGGCATGCTCTCAACCACGCTAGGTCAACAGCGACTGTATTCATCTGAACAGGACTAAGTGCATTTAGGACTTGGTGCCCTTGAGGGATTGAAAAAGCAGGTTCTTACCACTCTTATGCTGATGACACTCAACTTTACTTCCGTATCACCAACAAAAAAGACCAATATCACAAACTAGGAAAATGCCTCACTCTTGATTCTCCTTGTAATAGGAATAAAAGTGATCAAAAAAAAAATGTAAAAAAAAAAGTGTAAAAATAAAAAAATTAAGTAAAATAAAAATAAAATTATTTAAACATTTTTTTTAAAATGCCCCTGTCCCCGGTAGCTCGCGCTCAGAAGCGAACACGCATGCAAGTCCCGCCTACATATGTAAAAGACTGTTCAAACACCACATGTGAGGTATTGTCGCGTGCGTTAGAGCATGTGCAACTCATTCCATGAGTGTGCGCAATTTTAAAGCGTGACATGTTAGGTATCTATTTACTCGGCGTAACATCAACTTTCACATTATACAAAAAAATTGGGCTAACTTTACTGTTTTGTTATTTTTTAATTCATGAAACCGATTATTTTCCCAAAAGAAGGCGTTTGAAAAATGATTGCGCAAATACTGTGCGAGAAAAAAAGTTGCAATGACTGCCATTTTATTCCCTAGGGTGTCTGCTAAAAAATATATATATAATGTTTCGGGGTTCTGATAAATTTTTTATCAAGAAAATAGTGATTTTTACATGAAGGAGAGAAGTGCCAAAATAGGCCTGGTGGTCAAGTGGTTAAGCGAGAAAATAAAACCCTATGTCACCAATCGCGTCCTCCGGTCAACTAACCAAAACCTCCTCCAAATCCCCAAATCCCACTACAAATCTAAGGAAGAACTAAGATTTGCAGTCCAAGGACCTCGGCTCTGGAACGCTCTACACACAACCATCCACGTGGAAGAAAACCATTGGGCTTTTAGGAAAAAATTAAAGACCACCTCTTCTAAAGGATCAGGACGACACTGGATGCAAAAAGCACCTTGAGGCGATTTAGTTTGCAGTTGTAGCGCCATACAAGTTACTCACTCACTCACTCAGGTTCTGGTGATACTTCTTTAATCTAGTAACATCAGTGTTAATATGTGATTACACCCCTTTAGCACCCCCCTGTTATATACAGTATATGAAAGCTAATGGAATTTGATCACCTACTGTACATCTCTTAATTTCCACTGTACATTAGTTACAGTAGAACCTAAGGCAAAACAAAAAATAACTATTTTGAATAGAGTAAGGGAGGGTTATAACCCTTGTCAGAGACCTATTCAAAGATTTCTCTCCACTTCTTGTCTTATAGACAAAACAGGAAATGTTTTGAACTTGTGTCCCCATGGGTGTTTTCCTCTATATTTCTGTTCTGGTGACAACCCAAAATTGGAGATTTTCTTTCACTTTCACTCTTGGTGATAACAGTAAACAGGACATATAGAAAAGGGTGAATCTCCTTAACAGGGACACAAGCAGCAATAAAAACCCAAATAGGTGTTCTAATGCCACTCCGGTCTTTCCAGAGTTAAAAAAAAGAAACTTGACCTTCCCATTCATACAGGCGCTATTTGTCTGTGAAGTTATTCCTAACTGATGGTAGCAAAATGGTTAAGACAGAAGGCTGTGACTTGATTTCCAGCACAGATGTAAATTAATGTGACTAAGCAGAGAGAATGACAAAATATATATTAATAGCTATGAGTCATTAAGTGTAATAACGCAATACGGTTATATAATCCTTAATTTGCATATGAAATTAAAGATCTCTCACAAATATATCATAGATCCCAGTTAACTTAACAAGTCCCCTGAACATTTTCACAAAAGATGGTATTTTAAAATCTCACAGCTTTATAGTAGATGATTATATACTAAGTATTGTAATGTTCGTAGTTAAGCACTATGTAAATTAAAAAAGGTTCATTTTATTCTGTTTAAGGAAACATTTGAACACACTTTCACCTATTATTTATGTAAATGAATAACACATTCCCACTTTTTTTCTTTCTTGTTTTTTCAGGTATCGCTTCACCCAGAATTCTTTTTTTTAATACATTTAAAATATCAGAATTTGTAATGTTGGCTTGTAAAGTAACAACCAAATTGCATTGCACATTTAGAAGAATTGGTCAAAAGAAAAATCCATAACATTATATTCAGTATTCATGGACATGGACTTTCTTGAGGGAGGGAAGATAAAGAAGAACTGGATAAAACATTGGAGAAAGACAGTGGATTGAGAAGACAATTGTAGCAATTACGCTGTGAAGATACAGGCCTACAAAATGATCATTGAGTCTTGCCACGTATAATCAGATCCAGAAAAGTTTATGTTACTGTAGCCGTTCTTGATGTCCACTAGCTGATTCTGCTTGTAAGTTTGTAGAACACTGCAGTTACAGTATAAAAGTGCAAACCCCACCTCCCCTAATTTTTATGTATATATGCCACCCTATTAATGTTCAATATTTTCTGTTTTAATATATCTACTGTTTATTGACCATGGACCTCTTGAATGATGTAGAAACCCATAGACACAATGGGCCAGATTCACATACATTTGCGGCTGTGTAACGTAACCCGTTTACGTTACACCGCCGCAAGTTTCCAGTTTTAGTGCCCAATCCACAAAGCACTTACCTTGAAACTTGCGGCGGTGTATCGTAAATACGTCCGGCGCAAGGCGGGCCAATTCAAATGGGTGTGTGCCATTTAAATTAGGCGCAATCCCGCGCCGGACCTACTGCGCATGCTCCATTTCGCAATTCCCGTCATGCTTTGCGCGCAGTGACATCATTTTTTCGAACGGCGACGCGCGTAGCGTAATTCCGTATTCCCGGACGGCTTACGCAAACGACGTTCATTTTTTAATTTCGACGCGGGAACGACGGCCATACTTTATACAGCAATACGATTGCTGTGTAAAGTTAAGGCAGGTCAAATAACGACTAACTTTGCGACGGGAAACTAGACTAGCGGCGACGTAGCGAACGCGAAAATCCATTGTGAATCGCCGTAACTCCTAATTTGCATATCCGAGGCTGGTTTACGACGCAAACTCCCCCCAGCGGCGGTCGCGGTACTGCATCCTAAGATCCGACAGTGTTAAACAATTACACCTGTCGGATCTTATGGATATCTATGCGTAACTGATTCTATGAATCAGTCGCATAGATAGAAACAGAGATACAACGGCGTATCAGGAGATACGCCGTCGTATCTCTTTTGTGAATCTGGCCCAATGTTCTAGAAGAACTTTATACTACTATTTTTTCTAATGTCAAATTGACCGTCACCACTAGATACACTCTCTGTGGAAAATTCAAACATTTAGAAAGAATTGTCAAACATACTATTCAACAATGGTGGGACAAATTCTTTTTGGAGAAATACATTTCCACAAAAGTCTCACCTTGAGGACTAATGTCGCGTACACACAATTGGAAATTCCGACAAGAAAACCGTGGATTTTTTTCCGACGGAATTTTGTCTCAAACTTGTCTTGCATACACATTGTCACGCCAAATTCCGACGTCAAGAATGCGGTGACGTACAACACTACGACGAGCCGAGAAGTTCAATGCTTCCGAGCATGCATCGACTTGATTCCGAGCATGCGTAGGATTTTTCTCAGAAAAAGCATACAGACAATCGTAATTTCCAACAAGAACTTTTCCCGTCTGAAAATATGAAAACCAGCTCTCAAATTTTTCTTGGCGGAAATTCCGACAGAAAAATTCCGTTGGAGCCTACACACTGTCGGAATTGCCGACCAAAAGCTCACATCAGACTTTTCATGTCGGAATTTCTGATCTTGTGTAGGCAACATTAGGTTTTCCATAGATTGCCCATTCCTCAATGCTACTAGCAAAAAGGAGTGGGGAAATGTCTCAGAATTCTGTACGCCCAAATGTATGGAAATTCTTATCGAGCACAGACTACATCTTTTTGAAAAACTTAGGCCCCATACACACGACCGAGTTTCTCGGGCGAATTCAGCCAGAAACTCGGTCGGAGCTGGATTCTGCCGAGAAACTCAGTCGTGTGTACACTTTTCAGCGAGGAAGCCGACAAGGAACTCGTCGGGCCGAAAAGAGAACATGTTGTCATGAAATACCCCAGCCACCAGATGGCGCTAGCGGCGCATCGGCGCGCACGGGGCACGCGCAATCGCGGCAATGGCACTCGGGCACGCGCGTTCGCGGTACCACAGCGCGCACGGGCGCGCGCACCGGCGGCAACGGCGCACGGGCGCGCGCAAACGGCAATTCGGCGCCAAAACGGGGTACTTAAGGCGTCCTCTGAACGGGCGCGCGCAAACGGCAATTCGGCGCCAAAACGGGGTACTTAAGGCGTCCTCTGCTGGTCTGCAACAGGGTCGCAGACCAGCAGAGGACTATGTGTCCGAGTTTCGCAGATGGAGCTCAGACACAACCTGGAATGACTCGGCCCTCTGTTACCAATTCCGCCTAGGTCTTTCTGAACCACTGAAAGACAAACTGGCCCGGGTAGGGGTTTCAGGGACCCTGGATGCATTAATTAACTTGACCATCCAGATCGATCGGCGCCTGAGGGAGCGCAGAACTGAAAGGGCCACTGCCCCATCTCGTCCGGTCTGGATGATGCCACGGGTGCCTCTAGTGCATACTAGGGGTACCATGGCTTCAAGTTCACAACCCACAGATTGACTGGGCCACGGGCAAGGTCAGCTTCGGTTCCCCGTTCTGCCGACAGCACTGCTTGCAAGTGTCATCTCCACCTCTGCCTTTACTTTGTATGGACTTCGACATTGAGACCCGTCAATCTGTTCCAGAAGCTTACCATGACTACCTGGATGTTTTCAGCAAGAAGGGGGCTGAGACCCTTCCACCACACAGGGCCTACGATTGCCCCATCGAACTCCTTCCAGGTGCCGAAGTTCCCTTCGGAAGGATCTTTCCCTTAACAGGACTTGAACTAGAGACTTTAAAAACGTACATCGATGACAGCCTGAGGAAGGGGTTCATCCGTCCATCCACATCACCAGCGGGAGCGGGCATCTTTTTCGTGGAAAAAAAGGACCATTCCCTTCGCCCTTGTGTGGACTATCGGGAACTTAATAAAATAACAATTAAGAACCTGTACCCTCTCCCCTTGGTGCCTGAACTGTTTCAACGTCTTGGGTCCGCGGTTGTCTTTACCAAATTAGACCTCCGTGGGGCCTACAATTTAGTCCGCATACGTGAAGGGGATGAGTGGAAAACCGCTTTTCGTACCCGTTTGGGCCCTTCGAATATTTAGTCATGCCCTTTGGGCTCTGTAACGTTCCAACACTTCGTGAATGACATTTTTAGAGACTACCTGGACCTCTTTGTCATCATTTATCTGGACGATATCCTAATCTTCTCCCCTTCCCTGGAAAAACACCGGCTACACGTCAGGAATGTACTTGAGCGTCTCCGAACTCACGGACTGTATGCCAAACCCGATAAATGCGAGTTCGAGCGCTCAAGTATACAGTTCCTGGGGCTTGTAATTTCCGTAAAGGGCGTTGAGATGGACCCCCAGAAGGTCTCTTGACTGGCCAGCACCTACAGACCGAAAGGGCGTTCAGCGATTCGTCGGTTTCGCGAATTTTTATAGGAAATTCATCTGAGCCTTCTCCAACATCATTGCTCCTATAACGGATTTGACCAAACAGACTGCTCGGTTCCGTTGGACTACAGAAGCCCAAACAGCCTTTGAAACCCTGAAGGACTTGTTCACTTCGGCATCCATTCTCAGACACCCAGACGCGAGTTTGCCCTACATTCCCGAGGTGGATGCGTCTGAAACCGCGGTTGGGGCAGTTCTTTCTCAGAGACAGGGCCCCAAGGCTCCGTTACATCCCGTTGCTTACTTCTCCCGTAAGTTATCTGAAGCGGAAAGAAATTACGATGTTGGGGACCGAGAGTTGTTGGCAATAAAGGTCGCTCTGGAGGAGTGGCGTTACCTCCTGGAGGGCGCAGCGCACCCAATTTTGATTTACACTGACCACAAAAATCTCGAGTACCCGAAGGTGGCCAAGAGACTTAAACCACGCCAGGCCAGATGGGCACTTTTTTTTACGAGATTCTCCTTTCACATCACGTACAGGCCAGGGTCAAAAAACACCAAGCCGGATGCTCTTTCCCGCATGTACGGAGGTTCAGGGTCTCTCAGCCCCCCCGACACCATCTTGTCATCAGGAAACTTTCTGTTGTTACAAAGGGACTTATTACCTCAAATCAGGCAAGCCTCTGCTGGAATTTCCCCTTTATCTGGTTCAGAGCTGCAGTCCAGGGACGGTTTGCTATGGCATCAGGACAAGATCTTCGTGCCTGAGAGTCTACGAATTGATGTCCTGAGCTCTTGTCACGATCATGAGTTGGCTGGTCACTTTGGGGTACAAAAAACTTCTGAACTTTTGCAACGCACCTTTTGGTGGCCCCAACTTCTGAAGGATTGCAAGGACTATGTGGAGTCATGCACTACGTGCATTCGCAACAAGGGAAGCAAGCTTAGAGCCTGGGGACTCCTTAAACCGTTATCAGTGCCAGAGAGACCATGGAGAATGATCTCCATGGATTTCATTGTGGAACTTCCCCCATCAGAAGGCTTCACCACTATCTTTTTTTTTTTTTTTTTTTTTTTTTTTTTAAAGTGTATTTTGTGCGTGTACTCGAGAGAGGAGCCGGACTGCAGGAGTTGGGAGTAGGCAGGCCTCCCCCAGAGGCAATCTGCCACCTTTCTCCATGCCCCGGGTGGCAATGGCAGGTGTGTGAGAGGGTCCTCCCACACAGCCCGCCCTACCTGCTCCGCTTTGAAGCCCAACGGGGCAGAGGGACTCCCTATAAGGGAGTGAGAGGATTAGCCCGCTCAACCAGCCCCGTTAGTCCTTCGCCTCTCTTTTTAGAGACCGCGTGGTCAAAGTGCGTGATGTTAACCCAATTTCGAGTGCGTGTAAGTGTGGTGGTTTTTGTGGGAGGGGGGTGGGCGTACTAAGCGCAGGCTTACCTCGCATAGCACACCCACCGGGAGCCGGGCTGAGACCACCAAACTCAATTCACATGTAGCCGAGACCGGGATCCGAACTCCTAGCTGCAGAGGTGAATGGCTTGTCAGCGCAGTGCCAATCGCGTTGAGCCACCGCAGCTCCACTTCACCACTATCTTTGTGGTCGTGGACAGGCTCTCAAAGATGGCACACTTTGTCCCTTTGAAAGGCACACCCTCTGCCCCGGAAACAGCCAAAGTTTTCATCAGGGAAATTGTTAGACTTCACGGCATCCCAGCGGACATCGTGTCCGATCGGGGGGTGCAGTTCACTTCCAGGTTTTGGAGGGCACTCTGCAGTAGTCTCAAAATCGGTCTCTCCTTTTCATCAGCCTACCACCCACAGTCAAATGGGCAGACGGAGAGAACAAATCAGACTCTTGAACAGTATCTCCGCTGCTTTTCCTCTTTCTCTCAAGAAGATTGGGTGTCCCTGCTGCCCTTAGCGGAATTCGCTTACAATAATTCTATTCACTCCGCCACCAAACAGTCACCCTTTTATGCCATTTACGGGTTTCATCCATTGTTCCTGTCTAATTCTATTCCGGAAAGTACGGTACCCGCTGTCCAGGACACTTTAAATTTTTTCACACAAATAACAGGATCCTGCAGGAGACAATGACAGACACAGGAACGCAATAAAGAGATCTTTGACAAGGGAAGAAGAGGAGAACTCAATCTGGAACCCGGAACCAAAGTTTATTTGTCCACTCTGAATTTAAGACTTGCATGCCCCACAAAGAAGCTAGGCCCTAAATTTGTGGGCCCCTTTTCGGTTAAAAGAAAGATAAATGAGGTAGCCTACGAACTTGACTTACCAGAAACCTTTCGAATTCATCCAGTCTTTCATGTTGCCTTGCTCAAGCCGGATGTTCCCAACCCCTTTCCTGAACGAGATACTGGTCCCCCAGAACCGGTATTAGTCAATGGGGAAGAAGAATTTGAGGTAGAATCCATCCTTGACTGCTGGAGGAGACGCAACCAAATTCAGTTTCTCGTTAAGTGGAAGGGGTATGGGCCCGAGGAGAATTCATGGGAACCAGAGGACAACATACATGCTGAAAGGCTAATCCAATCATTTAAGGACTCGCATCCACTGGAGATGTCTCGATTGGGCATCCGGAGGCTGCCCATTGGAGGGGGGCAATGTCATGAAATACCCCAGCCACCAGATGGCGCTAGCGGCGCATCGGCGCGCGCGGGGCACGCGCAATCGCGACAATGGCGCTCGGGCACGCGCGTTCGCGGTACCACAGCGCGCACCAGCGGCAACGGCGCACGGGCACGCGCAAACGGCAATTCAGCGCCAAAACGGGGTACTTAAGGCGTCCTGAGAGTCTGGCCTCTTGCTGTCCGGTCTAAAGCGTTTCCTGAACCTACCAGTACCTGTTACCCCTGCTTGATCCAGATCCTGATACCCGGCTTGTTCCCGTTGACCCTGTCTTCCGCCTGCCCTGACCTTTTGGCTTGCTCTGACCATCCCTCTGCCTCATCCCTGGTACTCTGCCGCCCGCCTGTTACCGACCCGGCTTGACGACCTCTCTACCATCTTGGCCTTCCTGTGCCTGATCGGCTGGTCCAGCTTCTCTCCGGCTTCTGGGACTTTGCACTGTCTTCTGGGACTTGTTGCTGCCTGATCTACGAAACACCTTCTCTCCGGTCTGCTACTTGCCAGGCTGCACCTGCCTTCCAGAGACTCTATCAGATCCTGCAGAAGCATCAACCAGCCCCTGCATCAGCGTCACTCCAGGCGCTTGTGCGACTCTGTATTTCCGTTCCCCCTGTCTACTCTACCAGGGGTCCCGGAATCAGAGGAGTAACGGCTGCCACTTCCTGCACGTCGGGCTCACCCTCCGAGGTACGTGACACATGTTCTCTATTTCCTTGTTGTTCAATGAGGAAAGTCAGCCCACCGAGATCCTCGGCGGCTTCCACACTGAACTCGACGAGGAACTCGATGTGTTTGCACGTCGAGTTCCTCGGATGTGTGTACGGGGCCTTAGACATGAAGCCCAAACTATAACCATAGATATTATTGGACAAAAAGCTACCATTCCACTCTCTTGACTTAATGTACTAAAGAAAAACACCAAGCCAGATGAGGATCTCATTATTAAAACAAAATTAGGCAAATTCAAAAGAGACCTAGACAATTTCAATTCAGATGGGGTCTTCAATAGGAAACAAAAATTTACTCCATCATGTTATAATACTAGACCGATACGTCCTCCTAATCCCCATCCCCCACCCAGTAGATTCACACATACCCCTTATCCCCATCCTTACCCTCTCACTACCCCCTCGCTATAGTAAGCCTCCTCGCCTTATGGGAATCTCTACAAAATAGTTCCTGCACTACTTTTCTACATCTTCCATGAAACATGAGTGCCATAGACTGCAGTATTAAAATCACAAAAGTTGCAAGCGAGTTGTTTACTTTGTTTGCCTGTCTTATCTTTGCGACTTCAGAGTTTTTTTTTTTTAGCCCTATACTCGACTCCTATTCCATTTTCTGCTGTGTACCTGTGGCTTATCCCATCCCTACAGCTCAAAATCTCCTCCCAAGCATTGTTACCTACAGTAGCAAGCACATTATTATTATTATTATTATTATTATTATACAGAATTTATATAGTGCCAACAGTAAAAAAAATAAAAAAATCACCTGAAGCTTATGAAAGAAGTTTAATATTTACATTTCCAGCGGTCATTGTCTAAAATCTTCTCACACTTCAACAGCCATATTTCTGGACATGTCCAATACCTATTTATTTGCTGGGCTCTGTTCTTTCCCCAAACCTGCTGTCATATTTTTTAAAACAATGTCCCGCACAGCCACGTCATTCATTCACAGGAATCTGTGAATGAGAAAACTACAAGTCTAGTCTCACCATAGTAGCACACTCGTAGTTAATTCACACTTCATTCACTACAGAGGTATAGGCTAAAAGCTGGAGAGAGACTATGCAGGAGCCTGAACTTGCACTAAGATCTGCTGATCACGGGACCAATACTTTGCAGGCTCTTGTTTAAAAAATATAATGAATGCATTTTTTTAACCAAAAAAATGTGCCTTTATTATTTCTTTGTAAAAGGCTAATTTAGCCTTTAAGGAGGGTTTTAAATTTCGTGTTGGCCTATATTCTTTGAGCAAAAAACTGAAAATTTCCTATCAAATACTTACCGCAATTATTCTTTCCTGATGGACTGCATGGCAGCATACATATGGATTAAAGGCACTTCTCCCCTATAGGAACCCCACTCTCATAAATCTTAGCTCTGAGCCAGAGGCCGCATTCTAGCCTACTCAAGACATTGGGAGGGAGCAAATTAAAGCCTCCGGTTCAGCATTTGTTACTGATATGTAAAAACGTGTGACCCTCGCATGCTCTGAACTTTGACCTATAGATTGTGTCATCTTCTGGCCTAGCAGGTGCCAGTCCTGAGGCAGGACCTTGACTTGCCAACTGTGGCCTGGGTTACGGTGCTATCCAGCTTGCCAAAATATATAGCTCCCTCAAAGGGATGTTACACTATGCCTGTTAAAGGTGGGATCAGCAAGCCCAGGCCCCAGCCATAGCACTCACTTTGCTATAACTGACGAGAGCATAACCCATGCCACTATGCGGATGATGTCAATTGGAGCCTCACCATGGAAACCAACACCAGCTTCAGCTCATGAACTACAGCGTTTATGAAAACGCTCTTGAACACTGCATCCACATTCTCCATCCACATTTTCATTCCTTTAAACATGGCCACAAGAGCCCAGGCTGACTTTCAGGCCATTCACTGTATCTTCCAAGGAAGAGCAACATGCTTGCTTGCCCCATCACGGCCTCAACAGCTAGAAAGGCAGCCCATCCTAATCTCTGAATGGATAGAGCTTGGCCACCTTGCTCAGAAGGGAGGTATATCTCGTTACCTTGCTCCACTCATCCAAAATGATGTCCCTTAGTTCCGTTGGGAATGGGAGATTAAAACGCTCTCTCTCTCTAGAGGTGCTTAAAGATTCCAGTTCTTCCTGGTTGTCGTGGTGGGAGGGCACACCGTAATGGATGTTGGACTTCTTGCACCACCTGCCTCACCAGAGATTCCATTTGCTGGAAATCACCATCCCCTTTTCCAACCTCCTGGGCTTAGCATAGCTCACACAGAGAATTGCCCTCTGGGACCTGAATCCCACATCCCCAGCAGGCTCTCTCCTTGGAGCAGCTGACATGGCATTGGGTGTGATGCGTAAAGGAGGAATCAGACCTTCTGCTATGAAGGCTGGACTTTGACAGTGACTTATAATGACTACATCTGGAAGAAGAATGTTGTGACCTAATGCGGTCTTTATCATCTTGTGCCATGCATTGTTAATCTGACTTAGGACTCACAATAAGCAAAAGCGGGTAGAAAGGAAAGGGTTAAAAAAACATGCCCAGGTCAGCAAGGAAAGGGTTAATCATACCCTCTAATACCTGCTACACAAGGGCTGGCCACAATGGTGGGTAGTGATACATCCACAGTGTGAAACTGCACAGACGACCTGCACAGGTGATAGAACCCCTACAACTCTTCATAAAATTTCACCCCTTGTGTCTGACAGATGTTGGAGATGTAAAAGAGAGGAAGGCTCTATGCTACACGTCTGGTGGTCATGCCCTCTAATCCAGTCCTTCTGGGTATCGGTACATGAAACAGTTAAATTAGTTACATCGTCAAACTTAAGTTTTACCCCGGCCCAATACCTATTACACTTCGGTTCTTTGCCTAAAAATCTGCATTTAAAGTCACTCCCCATGTTCATGATCAATGCAGCACGGCACTGTATCCCTTCTCATTGGCGATCTTCTAATACGCCAACGAAAGCTGAATGGTTTAGGAGAATAAATAGCATGGAAAAAGTTGAGGAGCTCATTAGTATTTCCCAAGAAAGAATTACAAAATTCTATGAAACCTGGTCTAACTGGTCATCCTTCAAGGTCTCTCAACACTACAAATCTATTATAAAATAAAGCTATAGAGTGGAATAGATATTGAAATATTTCAGGACTTCTGACTTTTTTTTTTTTCCCTCCCCCCTCCTTTCCCCACTCCCCCCCCCCCTTCACAAATTTGCTTGACCAAGCACATATATTCTCTCATCTCAGTTCTAAAATGAAGGCAGTTTTGCTACATGTATGCCTATACGAAACTTATTATTTGCAACCTCTTTATGATTGTTCATTTTTTTTTTATGTATACAATCCTTCACTGTTATTATGCTTCTGTTACTATACGATGTATTATGCTTTATTATTCACCCAATAAAGACTTTGTGAAAAAAAAAAAAAAAGAATCACACACAGGGAGCATATACCTGTGATGCTTGCGCACAGCATTTAGGGAAACTGCTGCAAGCTGCCCACAGAAAAATCCCAATATCAACAGTACAGCTGTAATCACACCACTGCCGCCCACACAACGTGCATGTGCTGAGTCCCTGTTCAGGAGAAAACAGGGACGCCAGGTCAGAAGAGAGAGCAATGGCTTGGAATGCAAATGCGCTCCAGTCAGGGAATAAAACAGACAAACTCACAAAAACTGCTGCCATGGAATATGCAATTTAAAAGTAGACATCACTGCACAGAAGACGCACAGGACTCCATAGCGAGACGTTCACAATCTCCTTACATGCAAATTTTAATGCAGTGAAACCTGCATTCGATTTGCAGTAGTGTGAACCCAGACTTGGATGAACTAACCCTTAATATTTGGATCTTCAAATAAATGGCAACTAGAACCTTTTTAACAAAACTATTACACAATTACTTAAGCAAAACTTTATTCTAACTTGGGGTAATTCATATTATCTTTAAATAATTACTCTACTGTTATATTAAACTATCTAACACATATTATTACTACCTAAGCCCTTTTGTAATTTAAACATACCATTCAGTGCATCCATAAAAAATAAAAAAAAATAGTTAAAGTGCCTCAATATAAAGTAAGATGTCAAACATCAAATATCAATATATAATATACTGTATATAATATGACATACAGTCCAATGATTTGTAAAATTACTAAAGTGCAAATATTGTTTCACCTTATAATAACCAAAAGTCCAATAAAAGTCCCACAAAGAGTGAAGCCTCGTACACACGCACGGTTTTCTCGGCAAGAACCAGCAAGAAAACTGCTGGCAGAGCTTTCTTGCCAAGTAAACCGTGCGTGTGTAGAGGCTTTGAGGTTTCTTGTCAAGAAAACTGCCCAGAATCTAGACGAGAAAAATAGAGAACATGTTCTTTATTTTCTCGTTGTGAGCGTGTGTATACTTACCTCTCCATGGAAACCCACGCATGCTCGAAATGACTTTGACGCATGAGCGTCCAAGGCATAGGTAGGGTGTAGCAAGATGGCGGCGACGGAATCGAATGCGACGAGCGTGTGCTCGTTGTAGTCGATGACGTCACCGCGTTTGTGCCATTCAAAAGAACAGCGGTTCTTTTAAATGGAGTGTCTGTACACTCGGCCGGCAAGAGATTCTTGCCAAGAATCTCGTCAGGAAAAACAACGTTTTTTTCCTGACGAGATTTTGGACCATGTGTACAGAGCTTCAAACTTCTGTGCTGGATAATGACTCCCAGTGTTGACGCTCAACCACTGTGCAAAATGAAGTGCTGTTAATCCTACACCCTTATGCACTCATCAGATAGCTAATGGACATTAGCATTTAGTATCAGCATTTTTACCAAAGCATATGGAGTCCATCCATGAGTCTTCACTTCCAGATTGCTTAAATCCAAAAAGGCACTATAAAAAAAGAAACAGAACCCCAAAATAAACGATATAGTATAGTATATAGTGCAGTATTTATTATTGAAATTGAGCCATAAAAATACATTAATCCAAAAAAATCCTTTGTCTAGTCTTACTAAGATAGCTGCCACTATTTGTATTTTAGTTTTAATTAAAAAAATACCTTTCAATTAGCTTTCTTGCATGGGAGAGTAATAATATGCAAATCAGCTGCTCTCTAACACTCAACCTCATCAAATGTCCACCCATCCCCTCTACTTCATTATACTAGCGTGTACAGAACTAGAACCTGATATTGTATCATGGGAGTTAAGCTTTTTTTCCCCCTGCTTTGGGTTTAGTCAGCTACATAGTAGATATGAAAGGAAATATGAAAAATATAAACGGTGCCATTGCGATTGCTTCTGAAAATGATTTTTTTGAGGATTCCATGATTTCTGAATTAGTGATCTGCATACGCATTCTGGTCAGTAATTTAAAGGAATCCACCATTACTAATGACCAACGATCATCAGGAGAGAAGGTGAGGCAAAACCCAAAATGTTGCAGTTGTCAGAGAAGCGGGCTTAGCCATGATATCTTCTAAATGGGACATTTTTTTCCACCAACTGTCAAGGGTGGATTCCCAATCTATTTGAGCAGATATCTACTAACATCCTGTTTTATCTCTGGAACAGGAAGTGAAGGGAAATCTTCCAGGTTCACAGACAGCAATAGAAGGTTGATAGATCTTCTAACCCTTCCCCATTCTGTACAAAACTAGATAAAAAGTTTAATTTGCAGTACAGCTTAATGTTTAGAAACCAATAGAAACAAATCTTAAATCACTATTGTTAGGACACACTCTCATTTATGGCAGCTCTTGCTGTCCACCGCGTATTGCTTTCCAGAGGGAAGCTGATAATATGTCACCTCCTCCCCGCCTGTTTCTAACACTTAAAAGGCTTAACCACTGTGCCACAAACACATGCATTGCACATGGTTGTAGGGCAGTTTTGCCTCATTCCTTTTTGGCTAATGCAACATGGGAGTTCAATTGACAGTCCTGAACAGTTGCATGCCTTTTTTTTAGGGCGGTGGTCAGTGGCCTAAAACCAAGGCTCAAGCACCCCTGGCCACACGTCTGAATGAGCCCTCAGTGTGTCCCCTACAATGAGCTGAAAGTTGATTCAGAATTAGATGCTAAGTTTGTATTCAATGAATTCCAGTGATCCTGGACTAAACCCCCCCAAAAAAGTGCTGTTCAAACTTTGCTTTTAAAATAACACACACACATTAATATAAAACAATATACCTCTCTTCCCAGAGGACATAGCCTTTTTGAAGTACATTTAATCTAAGAGCCAGGTCTATGCTGACATCTTGTGGCAAGTTGTGGTATAGATCTTTTGTTTCATTTAAATATTTTTTTTATGGGTGGAGCTACTGAAGCCTCCAAGATAACCACCATATTAAAGCTGCCGATTTTATTGAGCTCTAGAAAGTCTGCCAAATCAAATGAGGCAGAACACAAACACTGTAATCTCCTTCAATGATTATAGTTATTTTCTATGATATAACCTAATCAAACTATGTAACAGGTGTTTTGACAGGGTCAGGTTTTTGCCATTGGAAATCGCTTATTAATCAGATGGTCACACCCAGGCTCACAGCACGGTCTGGTCTTTAGCAGTAATCCCTAAAGAAAGTTTTTGTGGCATTACTTGGCACTCCCAGGTAAGATCACTGGAGTTTGTTCGAACAGCTGAAAATAATTATAAAAGATGAGGTCATGGCAGACTTCAGACACATATTACGTGCAAAAGGCCATGATGGTGGGCAGACAATTGACTGCAGGAACCAGATATCAGGCTGAGGTAGAACTAATCAAAACATTACATAGGCACTGTCCCAGAGTCATATTTATCACCAAATTGCATAGTGGTAACACATTATTTGAGCCACAGTAGCCACATTAGTTTACCTCCAAAAAAAAATTCACATTTACCTGTATGATTGTCACATTTGAATGATTTGGATTTTAATGTTGGCTTTTCTATGCATTTGATACAATAAAAAAAATGCTGCTATTCTAATATGTGCAGTGGGCTGTGTTTATAGGTACACAATTGGTTTGGTAAAGCTCATACAGGTTTTTTTTAATTCTGAGTTAAATAGTTTACCTATAACAAATGTTCATGACTATGGAACAGTTCCTAATGGAGGTATCTATACCCCTTGGGAGTATGAAACCCAAAAATGATGCCGCGTACACACGACTGTTATTCATGTCATGGAAAAAAACAACGTTTTTCTCAACGTGATTTGTCGTGATTCCTCTTAAGCCTGCCTTGCATACACACGTTCGTGAAAGAAAATGCTCGAGCAAAGCGCGGTGAAGTACAACACGTACGACGGCACTATTAAGGGGAAGTTCCATTCGAATGGCGCCACCCTTTGGGACGCTTTTGCTAATTTCGTGTTACCGCGTGTTAGTAAAAGTTTGGTGAGAGACGATTCGCCCTTATCAGTCTTCGTGCTTTTAAATCCATAAGGCCTCGTACAGAGGAGCGGACCTGTCCAGTGAAAACGGTCCGCCGATTGTTTTCATCGGACATGTCTGCTGGGATCATTTGGTCTGATGGCTGTACACAAAGATGGCAAAAAACAAGTTTTTCTAGTCCTGCTCTACCCAAAATAATATATATATATATATATATATATATATATATATATATATATATATATATATATATATATATATATATATATATATATATATATATATATAAAACATGTTTTAGCTTTAGATATATTTTAACCTTCTTTTGATGTGGTTTGCCTTTCATGCTCACAAGCTGTTCAGTACTTCAATGTGACTTCCTTGAGCTTATTTGAGCCATACGCTTAAATAATTAGGATAATGCAAGCTTTGTTATCGCTTTTACAAAAGACAAGCACGGTCTTGTTTTTAGATCATGCTGATTCATCACATTTGATGTGTACATATTAATCATCAGGAGGTCATACATTCAACAAACATTAATAATTCTTTGTCATATCCAATAAAATATGATACACTAGTAATTATAATTCTGTATATTCTCAGCAGAAAAGAAGGCAAAATTGAAATGTAATTCTGATATTGATAATACATGATGATAATATTAGAGGCCTTATAATTACACATACTGAATTAGGAGACATTGCATCTCATTGATTGGTTCTCTAAAATACCTGTTTTACTTGCACCTTTATTACATAATTAATTTCATAGTTTTCAAATAAGCTGCTTAAGCCAGGGGCGTAGCTTTAAGGGTCTCAGGAGTCTCAATTGTGACCCAACCCCATGCTCCACACCCCCTGTCACTGAGCCTGATCTGCCCTCCTGTCCCTGAACCATTCACTGGCCAGTGGGAGGGGTAAAGAGGACCTGTCACTGGAGAAGGTATATGAGATTGGTAACCCCACCTCCATCACTGAGCCAGCCCTGCCTTCATGTTCCTCAGCCATACACCAGTCAGTGGGAGGGGGCAGATGACCTGTTATGGGGAAGGGGATCCAGAAGAGGATGAACTACAAGTCCCAGAAGAGGGGGGAGGGGCAGAGGAGCCCATGAGGGTCAACAAAGTATTAATTACACCTGACCACCTACTATGACTGATCTAGGTCCTGCTGCCCCTAGATAAAAAAAAACTACTGGCACCAGTGGCAAAACTGCCAGGGTAGGAAAGGTTGCCCTTGCGACTGGTCCCTGGTGTTCTCCCACCGTATGGCGGCCCCAAAACAGCAGAAAGGGGGCCCACTGAAAAACATGTGAAAGGGTCACACTGCAGGACCACAATAAAGGGCCCTGCGAAAGGAGTAAAGGGCCTCAGGCTAGGAGGGAAAGGCCCCAGCTGGGGGGTCAGGGGGCCCTCCATGTTTTCTTGCATCGGGGCCCTGAAGGTTCTAGTTACACCTCTGGCATAGGCATATATATATATATATATATATATATATATATATATATATATATATATATATATATATATATAAATAAATTCAATTTCTTGTTTTGCGCCTTATGCCTGAAAAAGATGAACCTTTTACAAATATCACTCCTAAATTGAGCTTTTAACACTAACCCTGTATTCCAAAATGCAACCCTCAACCTGTGGATTAAACTTAACCTTTAAACTCTAACACCTAATTTTACCCTAACCCTTATCCCTCCCTCTGCCTGAACTGTTAACACTTAACATACCTACTAAGAATATACCTCTGCCTTAACACATAGCCTAATTTAACCATAATCTTAACCCTAAAACTTCAACTTAAAGTGGTTGTAAACCTCAGACATGAAATATGAACAAATCATATCCCTCTGTAGTGTGTATTTGTCTTAATCCAGAGCACTATGTGTCATTTCTGTCTGCTGTGTTGTTCCTCTGCTATCAGCATGGGTCACTTCGGAAACGTTTTCCTGACACCAAGAGAAAAAAGGTGACAGGGGAGGGCACAGCCTGTGACTGACAGCCTCAGCACAGTTCATGTGTGCATGGGGGGGGGTGGGGGTCATGTATCTTAAGCTCCCCATCCCCTCTTTTCAGAGCAGAGAGATACTGTGTAAATTCTGCATTTGGAATGGATGTAGGTGAAATATGGCAGATAAACAGGTACAAATTATATATAATTTGTTTAATCTCTGTGTATCACCTGGAGTTGGTCACTTCACTGGGTATATATAAGGATTTACAACCACTTTAACTCTGATCCTAACCCTAACTAAATGTACCCCTAAATATACTCTAACATTATGGTTCTGAAAATCTATCTTTGTGGCACAGGGAGCAGCTGCATTGAACCCTAACATCTGAGCTGATAGTAATTTGCCAAAAAATAGCTATACCAAGCTGTCAGCCCTTACAATTGCTGTCTCCCAGTAAATCTATATTTTTTAGGGAAAACAGTACATCTATCTTTACTGCTACCAAATTTAACAAAACTTTAGCTACGTCTAAGACCCCTTTCACGCTGGGGCATTTTTCAGGTGATTTTGGGCTAAAAAGTGTCTGAAAAATGCCTCCCCTGCAGCCCTGCAGTGTGAGAGCCAGAGTGCTTTCACACTGGGGCAGTGCGCTTGCAGGACGTTATAAAAAGTCCTGCAAGCAGCATCTTTCGGGTGGTGGAGGAGCGGTGTATACACTGCTGCTCCACTGCTCCTGCCTATTGAAATCAATGGGCACCGCTGCCAAAGCGCCTGCAAAGCGATTCGGTAGCGGCACTTTGCAAACGCTGCTAACCCTTTATTCTGCCACTAGTGGAGGTTAAAAGCGCCCTGCTAGCGACAGAAAAGCTCAGCTATTACATTGGTAAAGTGCTGCTAATAGTGTCCTAAAAAAAGCTGATGTATTTTATCTGTCTTTGGACAAAGCTTTTTGCAACATCCCTCAATTTTATATTGAGATTTTTTTTTTAGCTTTATTCCAAATAATGGATTTATGAATTTTGCCCTAATCTTTACTATAATAGATGTTTCTTTAGAAAATTAGGACTAGCCACATGACTGTACAGAAATGGTTAGACTTGGTCAATCCTAAAATGCATCAGCGGCCCAGCCATGGCCGGATTCCAGGCAAGGCCAACAAGGCCAGGCCTCGCGGCGGCAGTGGGTGCAGGGGCGGCACTGCAGCTGAGAGGAGAGGACACTTTCATTTTGGGAGTCCCCCCCGTCATGTCACGGATGGTGAGAGGAGAGAAAACAGATTGAAGCGGAGGCCATCTCAATGTAATTTTCGGCAGCAGCACCCCCCAATGATCAATGTCATTTTTGGCAGCAACATCCCCCCCCCCCCCCGTTCTCAATGTCATTTTAGGCAGCAGCACCCCCCCTCCCGCCTCTCAATGTCATATTCGGCAGCAGCACCCCCCTGCTTCCCAGTGTCCTGCCGGATTTACTCCCTTTGCTGCCCCAAGACCGGGTCCTTTAATGCCGCCCCCGCCTTTGCAGTACGGGGGAGACATTATCCGCCGGGGGACATTTTCGGCAGGACACTAGGAAGCAGGGGGGGTGCTGCTGCCTAATATGAGAGGCAATGTAATTTTCGGCAGCAGCATCCCCCAATGATCAATGTCATTTTTGGCAGCAACATCCCCCCCGGTTCTCAATGTCATTTTCGGCAGCAGCCCATACCCCCCCCCCCCCCGCCCGCCTCTCAATGTTATATTCGGCAGCAGCACCCCCCTGCTTCCCAGTGTCCTGCCAAAAAAGTCCCCCGGTGAATAATGCCCCCCCTGTACTGTGCAGGCGGGGGCGGCATTGAAGGACCCGGCCTTGGGGTGGCAAAGGGAGTAAATCCGGGCCTGGGCCCAGCAGTTGGTGGTTTATGCACCCTCCTGCCTTTATGCTTGTGAGTGCATCTTACATTTATTTTTAAATAAATGTCTCCAAAGTTTTAATAAAAAACACAATGAGCCTTTGCACTGGATGTTTCTGTCTCAATCAGTGAAAATGACAAACAGGATTTAAACTTGGAAATGAAGAATTATACAAATGTTATGTGACAATATTGGCCACAACAAAAATTGGCTGCCAAAGTTGCCTTCTGGAAACATGAAGCCTCTTACTGTCTATCTGTTAACAGAAAAGTTACACGTGTGACATCCGCAACTTTGGGAGCTGAAATGGAAAAATATAAATAGGAAAATATGAAGCACATGTGGTGAACACATTCTAGAAAGATACAAGCTTCATTTGAAAAAGTTTACTGGGGAAGGACATGCAGTACTTGGTGCTTATTTTTCTTGTAGGTAAAAATGCATAGCTCCCAACTGTCCCTGATTTCGAGGGACTGTCCCTGATTTGGAGCAAGTCCCTCAGTCCCTCTTTCCCTTTCATTTGTCCCTCATTTTGTTCTGATCCACATAGTTGTATATAAAATGCACTTTTTATCTTTCAAAAAGTGTTTCCCAGTGCTAAACTTTTTCTCCAATTTCTAAATTGCTGCATTAGTAAACTTTAAAAGACAATATAAAGGAATAGTAGTGGTAAAAAAGCACTTGTGGATTAAATAAAAACTTTTTTATTTATTAATTCTCCTTTAACCACTTGCCGACCAGCCGCCATCATTATACTGCGGCAGGTCAGCATGATCCCACGAGCCGTCGTAGCTGTACGTCGACTCCTTTAAGCGGGATAGCAGGCGCACGCGCGCAACTACTGCACTGCAGGGGCGCTGATGCTTGTGACCGGCGGTCGCGATGACTGCTGGCCATGCGCGATCGCAGGCACGAGAGGCAGAACAGGGACGTGTGTGGTAAACACACACATCCCTGTTCTGTGAGGAGAGACAGATCATGTGTTCCTAATAGCTAGGAACCATTATCTGTCATCTCCTATAGTCAGTCCCCTCCCCCTACAGTTAGAACACACACTAGGGAACACAGTTAATCTTGATCGCCCCCTAGTGTTAACCCCTTCCCTGCCAGTGACATTTATACAGTAATCCGTGCATTTTTATAGCACTGATCGCTGTATAATTGCCAATTGTCCTAAAAATGTGTCAAAAGTGTCCGATCTGTCTGCAATAATGTCGCAGTACCGATAAAAATCGCAGATCGCCGGCATGACTAGAAAAATGCCATAAATCTATCCCCTATTTTGTAGACGCTATAACTTTTGCGCAAACCAATCAATATACGCTTATTGAGATTTTTATTACCAGAAATATGTTGAAGAATACATATCGGCCTAAATTGAGAAAAAAAATTGCTTTTTTAAAAAAAAGTGTGGGATATTATAGCAAAAAGTACAAAATATTGTGTTTTTTTCTAAATTGACGCTCTTTTTTTGTTTATAGCGCAATAAATAAAAACTACAGAGATGATCAAATACCACCAAAATAATGCTCTATTTGTAGGGGATAAAAATGGCATCAATTTAGTTTGGGTACCACGTTGCACAACCGCGCAATTGTCAGTTAAACTGACGCAGTGCTGTATCGCAAAAAAGGGCCTGGTCATTGAGCAGCCAAATCTTCCGGGGCTGAAGTGGTTAAGGGGGTGTGTCCTATCCCTACATATAATAAAGGGTAAAAAACTGCGCTAGAAAAAACTAAAAAGAGAAATAATTTTTTTTATCAAAAATGGATGAAACAGTCCAAAAAGCAGCAATTAATGTGAGATATAGCACAAATAGAATACAAGGGAGAAAATTGCGCTGATTACAGTTCAAATTTTAGAGCTAAATGTTCTCCCTTCTATGCCTACATATGTTTTCTAGTAGGTGTCTCTCATTCCCATCTCAAAATGTTGGGAGGTATGAAAATGTAGCAGAAGCTTGCAACATCCACATGCATGCAATTCAGCTGATAAAATGTACTATATTGTCAGAACATTTAAAAAAGTAACCACCACATAACACATGCAAAGGAAAAGTCCTATATATTATTTGGAAGTTTACAGTACTGTGAATTGTGTTAAAATCAGTTTAACTATTTCTTTATATAATGTGTAATGTATTTTCTCATGCATTTAATATTAAAAATGCATTGGGTTAGTCAGTGTTACTTATATTAACAAATGTAATTATTCTATTAGACTTGTAAAGGATTGGAAGAGCAAAGGCATATTGTATGTAGATCAGGTATTTAAGGGTAATACAGTCAGGTCCATAAATATTGGGACATTGACACAATTCTAATCTTTTTGGCTCTATACACCACCACAATGGATTTGAAACAAACAAGATGTTCTTTAACTGCAGACTTTCAGCTTTAATTTGAGGGTATTTACATCCAAATCAGGTGAAGGGTGTAGGAATGACAACAGTTTGTATATGTGCCTCCCACTTTTTAAGGGACCAAAAGTAATGGGACAGAGTAACAATCATAAATCAAATTTCACTTTTTAATACTTAAATGCAAATCCTTTGCAGTCAATTTCAGCCTGAAGTCTGGAATGCAATGAAATCACCAGATGCTGGGTTTCATCACTGGTGATGCTCTGCCAGGCCTCTACTGCAACTGTCTTAAGTTCCTGCTTGTTCTTGGGGCATTTTCCCTTCAGTTTTGTCTTCAGCAAGTGAAATGCATGCTCAATCGGATTCAAGTCAGGTGATCGATTTGGCAATTGCATAACACTCTACTTATTTCCCTTAAAAAAACTCTTTGGTTGCTTTCGCAGTATGCTTCGGGTCATTGTCCATCTGCACTGTGAAGCGCCGTCCAATGAGTTCTGAAGCATTTGGCTGAATATGAGCCGATAACATTGCCCGAAACACTTCAGAATTCATCCTGCTGCTTTTGTCAGCAGTCACATCATCAATAAACAAGAGAATAGGTTCCATTGGAAGCCATACATGCCCACGCCATGGCACTACCACCACCATGCTTCACTGATGAGGTAGTATGCTTTGGATCACCCTTCCTTCTCCATACTCTTCTTTTCCCATCACTCTGGTACAAGTTGATCTTGGTCTCCTCTGTCCATAGGATGTTGTTCCAGAACTGTGAAGGTTTTTTTAGATGTTGTTTGGCAAACCCTAATCTGGCCTTCCTGTTTTTGAGGCTCACCAATGGTTTACATCTTGTGGTGAACCCTCTGTATTCACTCTGGTGACTTTGACACACATACACCTACCTCCTGGAGCGTGTTCATCATCTGGCCAACTGTTGTGAAAGGCGATCTCTTCACCAGGGAAAGAGTTCTTCGGTCATCCACCACAGTTGTTTTCCGTGGTCTTCCAGGTCTGTTGGCATTGCTGAGCTCACCGGTGCGTTCTTTCTTTTTAAGGATGTTCCAAACAGTTGATTTGGCCACACCTAATGTTTTTGCTATCTCTCTGATGGGTTTGTTTTGTTTTTTCAGCCTAATGATGGCTTGCTTCACTGATAGTGACAGCTCTTTGGATCTCATATTGAGAGTTGACAGCAACAGATTCCATATGCAAACAGCACATTTGAAATGAACTCTGGACCTTTTATCTGCTCCTTGTAGATGGGATAATGAGGGAATAACACACACCTGGCCATGAAACAGCCGAATCAGCCAATTGTCCGATTACTTTTTGTCCCTTAAAAAGTGGGAGGCACATAAACAAACTGTTGTAATTCCTACACCGTTTACCTGATTTGGATGTAAATACCCTCAAATTAAAGCCGAAAGTATGCAGTTAAAGCACATCTTGTTAGTTTCATTTCAAATCCATTGTGGTGGTGTATAGAGCCAAAATAGAGACTAGAATTGTGTCGATGTCCCAATATTTATGGACCTGACTGTATATTTATTGTAAATCTTATGATCAATTACGATCCGAATATTCACTATCCGATAACATTTTTACCAATATTTGCAACTTCGGCGTGCAATTTAGACGCAACATCGACGCACCATTGAGAATTACATAAATAAGAATCACGAAGAAAGGGCTGATTTCCCGCATTTATCTGTGACTACTTACCTCTATACAGGATCCCACTGCACTCAATTGTAGAATTTCATGGCCAGAGGATATTGGGGAGATAACCAGTGAACAATTGGATTTGGCCCTGGAATCTATTCCCTTTGTTTCCCTGTCTGTCTCCTATAAACTTGTGCAACTTTTTATTTTGCATCGGACCTATTGAATTGGGGTAGGAGAGATGCACACCTGTTTCCTAAATGGCATTCTCATAGAGGTGATTTCATACAGCTGATTTGGAGATGTCCGAAGTTACTAAATGTAACTGGACCCAGATAGTACAAACTATTTCATTAGTAGCCCAAGTTACCATACCTGCTGAACCCCTGATCTACCTATTCGGTGCTTGGGACTCTGAACTGTATCAACCAGGTACATATGTAATGGTATCACGCCTCTTGTACCTGGCTCGTAAGATGATGGCTAGATACTGGATGGCCCCCACTATCCGGACAGTGAAAAAATTGATAAATTATGTAAACTCCTTACTATTGCGTGAGCAACTTGCTTATCGTCATTGAAAAGCTTTACGTAAATGTCAAATAATCTGTCAGGGATGGTTGGATACACCAAACGTAGCCCCTCCTCAACTAGTAATGGGTAGGCCACTGCAGATTTTAGCACTCTTGTTGGCACTTTACTTTATGTTTAAGTCCACCTGTTGGAAAATGGTTTGGTACTGGTCATATTATTTACCTCTTATGGACCGCCCGCCATCAGGACCGGAGGCGATCAGGTCCTCTTCCGTGTGAGGTATGGAGCTGAGTGAGGGGAAGATGGCCCCCACCTGGCTCACTACCACTGCAGGGCGGAAGCGACGTCAAAACGTCACTTCTGCCCATACAGTAGCTCATAAAGAGAATTTTTTTTTTTAAACAACGTTTTTTTGAATTATTTTTTATTGTAAATGTAAAAGTAAAAGTGTAAATATGAGATCTGAGATCTTTTTGATCCCTGGGATATTAGATACTGTTTATCTTTGTCTTTATCCTCCTGTTTAGAGGATTCCCTTTTGAAGTTTAGAGGATTCCCTTTATGTTAAATTGGTTCAAACTCTCTGTCCTTTTTCTTTTTGTTACGCACAACTATGCAAGAATGAATATCTTTGTATTCTATGATATATGTGACATTTCCTATGTTATGACCTTTAATATTAATAAAAGAGGTTGGATTAAAAAATAAAATTATAATAGTATTGTAAAGGATTACTGTTACAATTTAGCCTGCAGTTTTCTTGCCTGTGTACATGTTTCCTCCTTGCACTGCTTGTTCTAATCCTTTCACATGTGTTTTTTGGTTTTGTGCTTACCTATGGGCGTCCCCTTTTTTTTTAGTTCATATTTTCTTTCCCTTCCATCACTTCCTGGCCCACCTCTGTTTTCTTCCCTATAAAACACATGCTCAGTGCAGCCGCCGGCACTAAAACACATACTCAGTGCAGTTGCCTAAGCAACTTCTCAGTTCTCTGAGCTCCTCTTTGCCTACTATTATGTGTATTCTGTGTAGGTATGGACAGAAAATATATTTCTCCTGCGCTTGTACAGGCGGTATTGGTGTAAAATGGTAGTAATTTCAGATGGTAGGTTGTGTAAGCAAAACATTTGAATCCCGCTGCCTAAACTGACATGGGGTGGTCCGAAGAGGGCCAAGTGAAAAAATAGGAAAAAGGCGAGTAATCTAATGCATGGATAAATTTGATGCAGTTTATTTTTAAAACTAGTTGATAAAAAAATAGAAAGAAAAGGAAATGACTACGTATTCATAGAGACTAGGTTACAAAGTATTCATATAAATTAGTCGTGCCCATGCAAGGGCAAATGCTCAATAGTAGGCTAACATGTTTCGAGGGGTTCCCTCTTCATCAGAGCCTTAGAAGATGAGAGCAAGTGTCTGCAAAATGTGGTAGATTTATATAGAGAAGAGTGGCTGATTGGGAGCTGTATCACATAATAGATGGTATATTCTCCTTTGCTCTAAAGGTGTTCACATTCCAGCATTCTATGTACCATGGGGTATATGGTTTGTTTATTATTTGTTTTGGTTGTTGTTTTTGTCTGTCATCAGTACCTGCGTTTTGGCTTGTAGAAGAGCTACAATCAATAGATGTCCGCTGCAGGCTGGAGGTTGTCTTTTTTGGGGGCACTGAAGTCCTCCTTGCAGAGTGCTGTCTTGTGTTGCAAAGAGAGTTGTAGAAGCCTCAGGTTATTGTTATTATTATTAGGGGATAGCCTATGGAGAGGCAGGCCAATGAGAAGGGATTTGCAATAATCAAGGTGAGAGATAACAAGGGAGTGAATGAGGAGTGTAACGGTCACCACCGTTTACGACCTTCCATCCCAGTCACGACACTCCAACCGACAGGACCCGATCCCATTTCATTTGCCCAGAATCAAGACGAGACACAGCTCTGTGCTTGTTCCAAATGTAATGACACTTTAATGGTTTCTTCTCAGCTTTTTATACAGTACAAGGCATTAAAGCAACAATGAGATCTCCACCCCCCTAATCACACGCTAAGGCTAATTACTTAACATTCCTTAATCAACAGCATAACAACAAAACACCTTCACCCACTCAGTTCCCTAGGCAGACGTTTCGTCTCCGCATACAGCTTGACACCTATTCACACCTCTGAGCATCAATAGGTTTTAGACAGTGTTATCACACAATTAAAGGCCTTTCAAAAGCCAGCCTTATTTAACATATTAACAGTCTTCACAGAGAGATGAGTCACTATTGACTGGTTGGGGTCACAACTAACCAACATCTTGCAGTGTCTCAAAATCCTGCAATACGAACTATCAGTGATGTCAAATCTCATGTAATACATGAATTATGATTCACTTGCCACTCCATGCCCAAAGGGCACAGAGTGGACTCAGACCCAAGAGTTATCAGTGACGCTGACACAGGAGTATCCTCCATCCTCACAAAGTCTTTGGGTGTCACGGGTCATTCCGTTACATCTCTCCCCTTTCGGTGGGAGACTGACACAGGAGGAGACCCCGAACGGGTTGACTCCGAAGTCAGTCAGTAGATCCAGTCCTCCAATGCTGGTATCCATACCGTACCCCAAATAAATTGCTCCAAACAGAGCCTTACTCACCCCGCCAACCTCTGTCTCTCTCAGGGAACCTGCCTGCCGCTGGGGAGAGGCCTGGACTGGCCCTTCTCCCTGGAGCCCTTTCAGCCGCTGGAGAGAAGACAGGGTGACTGGGCTCAGTCCATCATGTGGTTGGGGATCTGGGCCAACTGGCCCCCATCCCTGGGGTATACCAGTGGAGACTGAAGTCCCATCCACTGGTCCAGGAACTCCCTCTCCTGCTAGGTGAGAGCAGAGGCTTGTGGCACTCTGCTCTGTTGCCAGCTCTTCTGCTGGGTCACTTTGAGTGGAGACCACAGTCCCATCCACTGCCCCAGGAACTCCCTCTCCTGCTAGGTGAGAGCAGATGCTTGTGGCACTCTGCTCTGTTGCCAGCTCTTCTGCTGGGTCGCTTTGAGGGGAGACCACAGTCCCATCCCCCGATGTCAGCTCAAGCTGCAGTTGTGTGCCGCAGCCAGTCGCATCCTGCCCTGCTGCCAGGGATTCAGCTGGGGGTAAATGCTTTACCACCACAGCTTGTTGCTGGGGAGAGGGGCCAATTGCCCCGGCTCCCTGGAAATCCACTTCCATGGTGACTGGCATCTGTACCTCTCCCCTCTCTTCAGTTGGTGCTGCTGTGACTTCTGCTGCTGCAGCACCTCTTTGCTCTAGCCAAGTGGCATCCACAGCCGCTATAACCCGGTCTATGATCTCCGGTGGAGGAGTAGGTCCATATTGTTCCAGTCCACGTCTAACAGCCCGGTCCCAAAACTCTTCATCGGGTGTCCTGTCTGTTACGCTGGGCCTCTCAGCTCTATCCATTTCGACAAGTTGTGCGATAATGTCCCTTCTCTTACGGTTGCTGGCCGATCTGCCCCGGGTCTCTCCAGTAAGTCCTTGAGGGAAGAGAGCTTCAGCCGTTCATACAGCGTCTCCATCGTCCTGTGTCCTTGTAGCCGTCCTTTAAGGGATGGAATTATCCCACTGCTGTGCCACCACTGTAACGGTCACCACCATTTACGACCTTCCATCCCAGTCACGACAGCTTATCGACACTCCAACCGACAGGACCCGATCCCATTTCATCTGCCCAGAATCAAGACGAGACACAGCTCTGTGCTTGTTCCAAATGTAATGACACTTTAATGGTTTCTTCTCAGCTTTTTATACAGTACAAGGCATTAAAGCAACAATGAGATCTCCACCCCCCTAATCACACACTAAGGCTAATTACTTAACATTCCTTAACTACTTGGGATCCGCCTGCCGTCAATTGACGGCTACAGCGCGGATCCCAAAAGCCAAGTGGACGTCAATTGACGTCCGCCCCTTTGGGCGGTCCCTGCGCGCGCTCCAGAGTGCGCAGCGGGGAAAATCTGTGTTGACCGTGTCCCTTGGACACAGCCAATTACAGATCGCCGCGAACGGCCAATCAGAGTGGCCGTTTGCGATGCGATCTGTGCGGGCAATGAGAGATGATCTCATATGTAAACATATGAGATCATCTCTCATTGCCGTTTTACACAGAGACAGCGGTGCTGTCTCTGGAGAGGAGACCGATCTGTGTCTCTTGTACATAGAGACACAGATCGGTCACCCCCCCAGTCACCCCCCCTCCACCTACAGTTAGAACACTATATAGGAAACATATTTAACCCCCCCTAACCCCTTCAATGCCAGTCACATTTATACTGTAATTAGTGCATATTTAAAGCACTGATCGCAGTATAAATGTGAATGGCGCCAAAAATGTGTCCGATGTGTCCGATGTGTCCGCCATTAACGTCGCAGTCCCAATAAAAATCACAGATCGCTGCCATTTCTAGTAAAAAATAAATAAATAATTCTGTCCCCTATTTTGTAAGCGCTATAACTTTTGTGCAAACCAGTCGCTTATTGCGATTTTTTTTTTTTACCAAAAATATGTAGAAGAATATGCATCGGCCTAAACTGAGAAAAAAATGTTTTTTTTTTTTTTTTAAATTGGGATATTTATTATAGCAAGAAGTAAAAAATATTGTATTTTTTTCAAAATTGTCGCACTTTTTTGTTTATAGCGCAAAAAATAAAAACCGCACAGGCGATCAAATACCACCAAAAGAAAGCTCTACTTGTGGGGAAAAAAGGACGTCAATTTTGTTTGGGAGCCACGTCGCACGACCGCGCAATTGTTAGTTAAAGCGACGCAGTGCCGAAAGCTGAAATTTCACCTGGGCAGGAGGGGGGTATATGTGCCCAGTAAGCAAGTGGTTAATCAACAGCATAACAACAAAACACCTTCACCCACTCAGTTCCCTAGGCAGACGTTTCGTCTCCGCATACAGCTTGACACCTATTCACACCTCTGAGCATCAATAGGTTTTAGACAGTGTAATCACACAATTAGAGGCCTTTCAAAAGCCAGCCTTATTTACCATATTAACAGTCTTCACAGAGAGATGAGTCACTATTGACTGGTTGGGGTCACAATTAACCAACATCTTGCAGTGTCTCAAAATCCTGCAATACGAACTATCAGTGATGTCAAATCTCATGTAATACATGAATTATGATTCACTTGCCACTCCATGCCCAAAGGGCACAGAGTGGACTCAGACCCAAGAGTTATCAGTGACGCTGACACAGGAGTATCCTCCATCCTCACAAAGTCTTTGGGTGTCACGGGTCATTCCGTTACAAGGAGCTTGGTGGTTTCATGTGTTAAACAGGGGCGAATATTAGAGATGTTAAGCCGCGTACACACGGTCGGAATTTCCGATGGAAAAAGTCCTATGGGAGCTTTTCATCGGATATTCTGACCGTGTGTATGCCCCATCGGACTTTTTCCATCGTAATTTCCGACGGACTTAGATAGAGAGCAGGTTCTCTATTTATCCATCAGAAATTTGGACTGAGTTTTGCCCGGTCAAAAGTCAGACCGCGTGTACGCAGCATAATGGAGGTGAATTCTACAAACGTTTGACAATGATTGGACTTGAGGCTGAAAAGACAAGTCAGAGTCTAGGATTACACCTAGTACCCTGGTGTGAGATGATGGACTGATGGTTGCATTGTTGATTTTGATGGAAAAGTCATGGAGGAGGGCACGGGTGGGGGAGAATATTAGTAACTCAGTTTTAGAGAGTTTCAGTTTAAGGAAGTGGTGCGACATCCATGCTGAGATGCCAGTTAGTAAGTTAGTAATGCGAGAGGAGAATGAAGGAGTGAGGTGAGGAGTAGACAGATAGATTTGGATGTCATCTGTGTATAAGTGGTATTGGAAGCTGTGGGCGGTTATCAAGTGACCAAGGGAGGAGGCGTAGATAGAGAAGGGGTCCAAGAACAGAGCCTTGGGGGAACCCCACAGAAATGGGCAATGGAGAGGAGGAGACAGAATTGTAGGTTATGTAGTGAAATGGCTTTTCAGTTTGTGACTGCAGGAGAAGGAAAAATAGATATGACTTATGGGGGAGCTAATGTGGCTGCTTTTGATGGAGATGTGGATAGAGGGGAAATATAGGTGAATGTGGGGAGGCAAATTAAAAAATAAGTTATGTGGCTGCAGTTAGGTGAGATATGGGTGATGAACCAGGTAAAGTTGGTCTGCTTAAAGGGATAATTGCTGGAAAAATGGCATACATTTTAGATGGGTCTGAATTAACTTGGTTGTCTATGACTATAGACTGCTTAGATATAATGTGAGGGCTGCATGTTCATTGTTACCAAAAAAAAAAGGTCTTTCACCTCCTTGCTATCGGGTTATTTTGTTCAGGTGGTACACACAACTAATATACTGTATCTCCTTATTTTCCCTATTTCCTAAAATGCAAAATTGTTCATAGTAATTAGCTAATACTGATTGACACTGTACATCTGTAATTGCAGTTTCCCCGGGCCAAATTCTCAAAAAAGCTGCCTAACTTAACTTTCAGCAGTTAAGTTACACTGACTTAAAATTTCTACCTAAGTGCCTGATCCACAAAGCACTTACCTAGAAATTACACGCCGTGTAACTTAAGTGCCTCCGTCACAAGGCGGTCCTCCTCTCCGGGGGGCGTTTAAAATTTAAATGAGGCGCGCTCCCGCGCCGGCCGTACTGCGCATGCGTGTGACGTAATTTTCCCGACGTGCAGCGCGCGAACGTAATTTACGCCGGGCTTTGTGGATTGCGACGGGACACTAAAGTTGCGACGGGTGAAAAAAAAAAACGCGCCGGGAAAACAAAAACAAAAAAGAAAAATTGTCAGCGTCGCTCGGCATGCATTCCTGAGAGGGAGAACTCCATGCCAATTTTCAAAGAAAAAAACGGCATGGGTTCCCCCCCCAGGAGCATACCAGGCCCTTAGGTCTGGTATGGGTTGTAAGGAGACCCCCCCTACGCCAAAAAATCGACGTAGGGGGCCCCCCTACAATCCATACCAGACCCGTATCCAAAGCACGCTACCCGGCCGGTCAGGAAAGGGAGTGGGGACGAGCGAGCGCCCCCCCCCTCCTGAGCCGTGCCAGGCCGCATGCCCTCAACATGGGGGGGTTGGGTGCTCTGGGGCAGGGGGGCGCACTGCGGGCCCCCCCACCCCAGAGCACCCTGTCCCCATGTTGACGAGGACAGGACCTCTTCCCGACAACCCTTGCCGTTGGTTGTCGGGGTCTGCGGGCGGGGGCTTATCGGAATCTGGGAGTCCCCTCAAATAAGGGGGCCCCCAGATACCGGCCCCCCACCCTAAGTGAATGGATATGGGGTACATCGTACCCCTACCCATTCACCTGGAGGCAAAAAGTTAAAGTTATTAAACACACAACACAAGGGTTTTTAAAATAATTTATTAGTCTGCTCCGGAGGCCCCCCCTGTCTTCTTTATTAGCTCTAATACCAGGGGGGCTTCTTCTTCCACTCTCCGGGGGTCTTCTCCGCTCTCCGGGGGAGGTTTCTTCTTCCGCTCTCCGGGGGGGGGTCTTCTCCGCTCTCTGGGGGTCTTCTCCACTCTCCGGGGGTCTTCTTCTATCTTCGCCGCTCTCCGCTGTTGACTCGGCGCACCCCGGTTCTTCTGCAGCTGTCCGGTGCCTTCTTCTTCAGCGCTGGCTGCCTGCTATCTTCGTGTGTTAGCTCAATTACTAACAGGCAGCCAGCGCGGTCTTCTGTGACGTCATGTTCTTCTTCTCCCTTCTTCCGATGTTGACACGTCGCCTCTTCTCACTGCAATGATGTAAGCGCGCCTTGCATCCCATTTATATAGGCATCACCGTCCCATCATGCTCCGGTAGGTACCCACGTGGTGGGTGCACGTGGGTAGGCACCCACCACGTGGGTACCTACCGGAGCATGATGGGACGGTGATGCCTATATAAATGGGATGCAAGGCGCGCTTCCATCATTGCAGTGAGAAGAGGGGACGTGTCAACATCGGAAGAAGGGAGAAGAAGAACATGACGTCACAGAAGACCGCGCTGGCTGCCTGCTAGTAATTGAGCTAACACACGAAGATAGCAGGCAGCCAGCGCTGAAGAAGAAGGCACCGGACAGCTGCAGAAGAACCGGGGTGCGCCGAGTCAACAGCGGAGAGCGGCGAAGATAGAAGAAGACCCCCGGAGAGCGGAGAAGACCCCCGGAGAGCGGAGAAGACCCCCCCCGGAGAGCGGAAGAAGAAACCCCCCCCGGAGAGCGGAGAAGACCCCCGATGAGTGGAAGAAGAAGCCCCCCCTGGTATTAGAGCTAATAAAGAAGACAGGGGGGGCCTCCGGAGCAGACTAATAAATTATTTTAAAAACCCTTGTGTTGTGTGTTTAATAACTTTAACTTTTTGCCTCCAGGTGAATGGGTAGGGGTACAATGTACCCCATATCCATTCACTTAGGGTGGGGGGCTGGTATCTGGGGGCCCCCTTATTTGAGGGGACTCCCAGATTCCGATAAGCCCCCGCCCGCAGACCCCGACAACCAACGGCAAGGGTTGTCGGGAAGAGGTCCTGTCCTCATCAACATGGGGACAGGGTGCTCTGGGGTGGGGGGGCCCGCAGTGCGCCCCCCTGCCCCAGAACACCCAACCCCTCCATGTTGAGGGCATGCGGCCTGGCACGGCTCAGGAGGGGGGGGGCGCTCGCTCGTCCCCACTCCCTTTCCTGACCGGCCGGGTAGCGTGCTTTGGATACGGGTCTGGTATGGATTGTAGGGGGACCCCCTACGTCGATTTTTCGGCGTAGGGGGGGTCTCCTTACAACCCATACCAGACCTAAGGGCCTGGTATGCTCCTGGGGGGGGGGGAACCCATGCCGGTTTTGATTTTACAAATTGCCGTGGAGTTCTCCCTCGGGAATGCATACCAAATGCCGTCGCTTGAATGGGCTTTTACATGGTGTGACTAATTTTCCACATTGTAAAACCAGCCCTAGTTTTGCGCAAGCAAATCGGAACTTACGCAGAAATCACAATGCTGAAAAGCGTTTTGGATCTGCTTAAGTCCTCATTTGCATACTCAAAGCGGCATTTCAATGAGAAATGCCCCCAGCGGCGGATGCGGTACTGCATCCTAAGATCTGACCGTGTAAGTGTCTTACACATGTCAGATTTTCTGCCTAACTTTGGAAAAAGCCTTTTGAGGATCGTTTCCAAAGTTAAGCACAGAGATAAGCAGGCTGAACAGCAGTTACGCCTGCGTATCTCTTTTGAGAATTTGGCCCCCCATCTTTTGCTGTGTGGTGTTTTTTTGCAACTAGAGATGTGTGTGATTAAAGCAATACAGAATTAAAATGCAGACATAAAAGTGTAAGCATAAAAAAATCCAGTCCAGCTTGTTCTCCTAAGCCAGTACAGACGTATATATGTGATTTTATATTTTACATTCCCAGCAACCTGATTGCTATCTTTATATTAATAGATATGCAGGTGAACTATATTCAGACAACTACTGCTTTACATTTCACAACGTCAACTATACTGACCGCAGGGAATGGAGATGCACAGGATATCTTAGATTTTAGGGGGTGAAGAAAAGGTGAAAACGTTTTAAAGGTGGTTAGGGGTGGGACAAAAGAAGGTATGGGCAAACAGCTTGGCTAGAAAACCAAAATTTATAAATCCAGACCTGGTTGTTGTAATGACTTGCCACTATGTGGTTCAGTTCTTGCCAGGTTTCTTTCTATCCATGTGGAGTTTGTATGTTCAACTAAAGTCAGTGTGGATTTCCACTAAGCATTCTACTTTCTTCCTATAGTCTTCAAAAATTCTGGTAGGTTTATTGTCTACAGAGTGGCCCTAGAGGGCTAGATTCAGAAAGGAGATACGACGGCGTATCTCCGGATACGCTGTCGTATCTCTGAGTGCGGGCCATCGTATCTATGCGACTGATTCATAGAATCAGTTACGCATAGATTTCCCTAAGATCCGACCGGCGTAAGTGTCTTACACCGTCGTATCTTAGGCTGCATATTTAAGCTGGCCGCTAGGTGGCGCTTCCGTATATTTACGCGAGGAATATGCAAATGAGCTAGATACGCCGATTCAGAAACGTACGTCCGGCCGGCGCATTTTTTTACGTTGTTTACGTTAGGCTTTTTCCGGCGTAAAGTTACCCCTGCTATATGAGGCGTAGCCAATGTTAAGTATGGACGTCGTTCCCGCGTCGAGTTTTAAAAATTTTACGCCGTTTGCGTAAGTCGTTCGTGAATAGGGCTGTACGTAAGTTACGTTCACGTCTAAAGCAATGACGATTTGCGGCGTAATTTCGAGCATGCGCACTGGGATTTTTTCACGACAAATACGCGGGGTCACCATTCATTTAAATAAAACACGCCCACATCATCCCCATTTGAATTAGGCGGGCTTACGCCGGACCAAATACGTTACACCGCCGTAACTTAGGGCGCAAGTTCTTTCTGAATACAGAACTTGCGCCCTAATTTACGGCGGCGTAACTGATCTGAGATACGTTACGCCGGCCCATAGATAAACAATTGTATCTGAATCTAGCCCAGAGTGTGTATTGTAGCCTACACTATGGGCCAGATCCACAAAAACCTGGCGTAACTTAAAAAATCCCATTTAAGTTACACTGCCTTAAAGTTTCTACCTAAGTGCCTGATCCACAAAGCACTTATCTAGAAATTTCAGGCTGTGTAACAAATTCCGCCGGCGCAAGGCGTTGCTATTCAAATGGGGCGAGTCCCATTTAAATGAGGCGCGCTCCCGCGCCGGCCGTACTGCGCATGCGCGAAGTTACGTTACGCCGAGTTTTGAGGATCGCGACGGCTTAAAAAAGTTGCGTCGGGGAAAAAAAAAAAAAAAATGACAGCGTCGCTCGGCATGCATTCCTGAGAGGGAGAACTCCATGCCAATTTTCAAAGAAAAAACCGGCATGGGTTCACCCCCCAGGAGCATACCAGGCCCTTAGGTCTGGTATGGGTTGTAAGGAGACCCCCCACGCCGAAAAATCGACGTAGGGGGTCCCCCTACAATCCATACCAGACCCGTATCCAAAGCACGCTACCCGGCCGGTCAGGAATGGGAGTGGGGACGAGCGAGCGCCCCCCCCCCCTCCTGAGCCGTGCCAGGCCGCATGCCCTCAACATGGGGGGGTTGGGTGCTCTGGGGCAGGGGGGCGCACTACGGGCCCCCCCACCCCAGAGCACCCTGTCCCCATGTTGATGAGGACAGGACCTCTTCCCGACAACCCTTGCCATTGGTTGTCGGGGTCTGCGGGCGGAGGCTTATCGGAATCTGGGAGTCCCCTTTAATAAGGGGGCCCCCAGATACCGGCCCCCCACCCTAAGTGAATGGATATGGGGTACATCGTACCCCTATCCATTCACCTGTAGGCAAAAAGTAAAAGTTAATAAACACACAACACAAGGCTTTTTAAAATATTTTATTATTCTGCTCCGGATGCCCCCCCTGTCTTCGTTATTAGCTCAATTAGCAGGGGGGGCTTCTTCTTCCGCTCTCCGGGGGTCTTCTCCGCTCTCCGGGGGTCTTCTCCGCTCTCCGGGGGGGCTTCTCCGGACTCCGGGGGGCTTCTTCCATCTTCTCCCCTCTTCCGCTCTTGACTCGGCGAACCCCGGTTCTTCTGCAGATGTCCGGTGCCTTCTTCTTCAGCGCTGGCTGCCTGCTATGTTTGTGTGTTAGCTCAATTTCTAACAGGCAGCCGGCGCGGTCTTCTGTGGCGTCAGGGTCTTCTCTTCCTTTCTTCCGATGTTGCCTCGTCGCCTGTTGTCGCTGTAATGATGGAAGCGCGCCTTGCATCCCATTTATATAGGCATCACCGTCCCATCATGCTCCGGCAGGTACCCACGTGGTGGGTGCCTACCCACGTGCACCCACCACGTGGGTACCTGCCGGAGCATGATGGGACGGTGATGCCTATATAAATGGGATGCAAGGCGCGCTTCCATCATTGCAGCGACAAGAGGCGACGAGGCAACATCGGAAGAAAGGAAGAGAAGACCCTGACGCCACAGAAGACCGCGCCGGCTGCCTGTTAGAAATTGAGCTAACACACAAACATAGCAGGCAGCCAGCGCTGAAGAAGAAGGCACCGGACATCTGCAGAAGAACCGGGGTTCGCCGAGTCAAGAGCGGAAGAGGGGAGAAGATGGAAGAAGCCCCCCGGAGTCCGGAGAAGCCCCCCCCGGAGTCCGGAGAAGCCCCCCCGGAGAGCGGAGAAGACCCCCGGAGAGCGGAAGAAGAAGCCCCCCCTGCTAATTGAGCTAATAACGAAGACAGGGGGGGCATCCGGAGCAGAATAATAAAATATTTTAAAAAGCCTTGTGTTGTGTGTTTATTAACTTTTACTTTTTGCCTACAGGTGAATGGATAGGGGTACGATGTACCCCATATCCATTCACTTAGGGTGGGGGGCCGGTATCTGGGGGCCCCTTTATTAAAGGGGACTCCCAGATTCCGATAAGCCTCCGCCCGCAGACCCCGACAACCAACGGCAAGGGTTGTCGGGAAGAGGTCCTGTCCTCATCAACATGGGGACAGGGTGCTCTGGGGTGGGGGGGCCCGTAGTGCGCCCCCCTGCCCCAGAGCACTCAACCCCCCCATGTTGAGGGCATGCGGCCTGGCACGGCTCAGGAGGGGGGGGGGGCGCTCGCTCGTCCCCACTCCCATTCCTGACCGGCCGGGTAGCGTGCTTTGGATACGGGTCTGGTATGGATTGTAGGGGGACCCCCTACGTCGATTTTTCGGCGTAGGGGGGGTCCCCTTACAACCCATACCAGACCTAAGGGCCTGGTATGCTCCTGGGGGGGAACCCATGCCGGTTTTGTTTTTACAAATTGCCGTGGAGTTCTCCCTCGGGAAAGCATACCAAATGCCGTCGCTGGAATGGGCTTTTACAAGGTGTGACTAGTTTACACTTTGTAGAACCAGCCCTAATTTTACACTTGCAAAATAACACTTACGGCGCAAAAAGGAAGCTGGAAAGCTTTGTGGATCGCCTTAAGTGCTAATTTGCATACTAGAAACGGCATTTCGACTCGAAATGCCCCCAGCGGCGGATGCGGTACTGCATCCTAAGATTCGGCAGTGTAATTCAATTACACATGCCGGATCTTCTGCCTAACTTTGGAAAAAGCCTTTTGAGGATCGTTTCCAAAGTTACACACAGACTGAACAGCAGTTAAGTCGGAGTATCTCTTTTGTGGATCTGGCCCTATAAGTTTGCACATACATGGCAGTGAAAGTTATATTAAGAGAAAAAAATTGTATGTGGTGTATTGTATTCTTTTTTTTCCTGCTGGGATAACATTATGTAAGTTTCCCACAGAGCAAACAAGACTTTTGTTTTGCCCAATTATAAAATATACTAAGTATGTGCAGTGTATAGCTAAATTCTAAAGTTTCATTCTTCTAAAGATTAAGAAATAAGACGTGACAAGCTTTATGTTCAGGCTGAATATAAAACAACCCAGTTTTGGCAGAGCCCTCCTAAGGTCGTTACTTGATAGCTGAAGGAATATTTGCTGAATAAAGCAGTTTTTAAACAGCACAAACAACAGAAAAAAAATAAAAATTAAATTCTACATTTTATGGGAGCAAACAGAATTACCAGCGTTTATCTTTATAATGCAAATTTTGTTGAAAGGGCAAGTTCCTTCAAAGCTCATGTCTCAGTTATGTAACGGATATCAGTAGGTTCCATTATCCATCAGCTACTGATGGAAGCTATTGATTCTGGAAGGTACATGTTCACACTTTTAAGGCAATCAGTATTAAATCTAGCTTGGTTATAGACCATGGATATTATCATTAATATTTCATCTGTATTTCGTGAAGCCAGTGCTAGCAATAAAGTCAAGTCAGTTATGTTATTGCTATTAGACAGTAGTGGAATGAGGGCCGCTGATAGAAATCATGGGGCCCCGTACAGCCTACCTGACGGGGCCCCCTTCAGCTCCACCCCTGGTCCAGCCCCTGGCCCCTCCTTCAGCCCCACCATTGGCCCCGCCCCCTGGCCCAGCGACTTGACAGCGGGACATGCCAATGCCATAATGTACTGCAGAGACAGTGCCACCCATGTTGCCAATACCATAATGAACTGCTGACAGTGCCACCTATGCCAATGTCGCAAAATGCAATATTGTGCTGCAAACAGTGCCACCCATGCTGTCAATGGCATAATGCCATTGGCAGCATGGGTGGCACTGTCTGCAGCACATTACAGCATTGGAGGCATGGGTGGCACTGTCTGCAGCACATTACAGCATTGGAGGCATGGGTGGCACTGTCTGCAGCACATTACAGCATTGGAGGCATGGGTGGCACTGTCTCTGCAGTCAGCACATGTGTTATGGGCCATAATGCATGTGCTACCTGCAGACAGTGCCACCCATGCCGCCAATGCTGTAATGTGCTGCAGACAGTGCCACCAATGACCCAATGCCATAACGCATGTGCTACCTGCAGACAGTGCCACCCATGCCACCAATGCCATATTGTGCTGCCGACAGTGCCATCCATGACGCTAATAACATAATGCATGTGCTACCTGCTGACAGTGCCACCCATGCCACCAATGGCATAATGCCATTGGCAGCACGGGTAGGCACTGTCTCTGCAGGCAGCACATGTGTTATGACATTAGCATCATGGGTGGCACTGTCTGCAGCACATTACGGCATTGGCGGCATGGCATGGGTGGTACTGTCTCTGCAGGCAGCACATGTGTTATGGGTAGACAGAGCCACCCATGCCGATGCCAATCATGCCATAATGTATACACGCTGCTGCAGTAGTAGTAGGAGATCTTGAAGCCCCCCAATACCCCCCCCCCAAAGCACACACCTTTGTAATTTTTAGCTGCCTGGGCCCAAGGAGTCACTTCTTCCCTGATGGCTGCTGCTGCCTGGACTTGAGGGTCAGTTTGATGGGAAGCCTCCGCCGCTCACCTGAGTCGCCCCACTGTTACTTCTCACGCGGAGAGACTCAGAGACAGGAAGGAATCACTCCGCGCCGCCCGGAGGACGGCACTACACAGGCGACGTGCTGGCCGGGACTTGAGCCAGCACGAGGAGCGGCTGCGGAAGAGGTATTCTTCCGCGTCCGAAACACAGAAAATAGTCCCTTCCCTTAGCGATCTTAAACAAAAAACTTAAAATCTAAACCTGGCGGGTCGGGGGGGGGGGCTTTGGTGGGGGGATGATGTTGTCGTTAAGGAACATGGCTGGAGGATTTTTTTTTTACATTTAATTAATTATCTGATCAGGTTGCTGGGCCCACCTGCTGGCCGGGGCCCGGTACAACAGGGCCAGTTGTACTGGCCTATCAGCGGCCCAGAGTGGAATCATTCAGAATTTTACCAGGTTTTTGAAAAACAGGTGAAATGTATAATGTAGCTCCTACGTACACAACTGCTGAGAATTTGAAATGCAGCTCTGAAAAGCCATCCTAGGACCATAGTGATCAAGGGTGGAATCAGGAAGGGTGTGGGCATGCAACTGAATTGAGTGGAGAAGCCAGAAACAGGGGACAGGAATGATGCTAGTTGAGATTTTTAGGTTGGATATCGGTTTGCACAAGGAATGGTGCACTTATAAATGTGAGTTGTATGGTTTTATAATTTTATTAAGCACACTTTTTATAGAAAGCTATATGACTATGTTATTTGCTTTGCCCTAAAGGTTGAAACCTTAATAAGGGGAGGTGGCACAGCTGAGGAGAGGAGGAAAAAACATATTTTGTCCCCTGAAGAGCTTTGTAATTTAGAGTGGTTCTAAAGTCAGAAGGTTTTTTATCCTAAAGTGTTACTAAACCCAGGACCCTGCATTCAATATACCTGGTCGCCCTCACTACACAGAACATGGAAATGCAATTATTTACGTAAATATAAAACTGCAAAATGTGTTTTCTCATTAGCAGTATATAGCAGTTTTATGACTTCTATCAGTGTCAGGTTAAAGCTTGTAGGAGGAGTTACTTAGATCCCCTAATACCTACCTGAACCCCATCTCGATCCAGCGATGTTGCACAAGTCTCAGCTGTCTGGGGCTCTCCCTCCTCATTGGATGAGACAGCAGCGGGTGCCATTTGGTCCCACTGCTGTCAATCAAAGTCAGTGCGTCAAGGAGGAGAGACAAGGGGCATGGCTGAGCCGAAACGCCATGTCTGAATGAACACACAGAGCAGCGGCTCGGCTTGGGTGCCCCCCATAGCAAGCTGCTTGCTGTGGGGGCCTTAAGCAGGAGAAAGGGGCCAGGAGCGCGGACAAGAGACTCGAGAAGAGGAGGATCTGGGCTGCTTTGTGCAAAACTATTGTACAGAGCAGGCAAGTATAACATGTTTGTTATTTTTAAACAGAAGCAACAAGACTTTAATATGACTTTAAAGGTCATACAGTATAAGATAAGAGCACATCTTGGGTGCAGTGTTCTTAGAAGGTGAAAGAGTGGATTGAAGTGGATTGCTGTGGAAGGATCGATGAACATTTATTCTCAAAAGGACTTTAAATGCATGTTTTCTTTGTGTAACAATATTAGGACATTACAATTTAAGCACATTGAAGTGTTTTATAGTGGTTGAACTTGTTGCACTTTTAAGATAACATTTTAAGAGTGTTTAATGGTTAGTATCTTGTTAGGTATCATATTACTTTAGGTAGTGCTTACACCCGAAGGAGCCGGTGGATATATAGGGTTCTCTTTTGCCAGGCCCTTGACTCTGCAATAGCAACACACACTCTGACACACCTAGCTGGTTTGGGAATATTTATTGCAGATGTATTGTATATCTAGTACCCTGGTAATAAATGAGATATGAATAACAGTAATGACACAGCAAATAGTTAAACTACAGCAAAAAAATATACTGCAAAGGTTGAACAGCAGCAAGATATATACTGTGAAAACAAGTAGAGAGCAACCCCATCTAAACCTTGTACTGGGGCAATCCCAAGGAGAGTAATGCCATCATAATAGTTCAGCAGTCTGTAATATACCCCATCTCTTCTGCTGGCCAGATCATTGAGACCCAACTCCTATGTCAAAGCACTCAGGATTATGTCCTCTCAAGTACTGATAACAGCACTGGCTTTGTAATACTTTCAGACAACACCGTCCCTCTTTGCCAAAGTGAAACTTCACCTAAAAAGGGAAGTTCTGTTTTTGCTCCTCCTCCCCCCTCTACATTTTTTTTTTCTTGGAGCCGGTACCTATTTCTAACAGGTACCTACTCCACATCCCCTTGGATCACTAAGGCAATCTGAGCAAAATTCAGCCCCCCTCTTCCCTGTCTGCAACCTCCTGGGACATGTCACAGGTCCCAGAAGAATGGAGCCATTAAAAAAGCATAGAGTCACTTGTTCCTGCGTAGTGGGAAGCCAGTTGTAAAGCACCATGAGGTCACAGCCAGCTTCCTACATCCAAGATGGCATCCCAGGGGACCCAAATACTGGCAAAGAATTGGCCAGAGTGAGGACAGAGCTGCATCACTGGACCGTAAGTGTCGGCTTATTAAAAGTATTTGTAGCAGCTGAATTTTTCATTTGTTTTCTCCAGGGTGAAGTTAATCTTTAAAGTGTAGTGGGATTTGGCCAGTGGCCTCTCAGTAACTCCTGTGGCAGCCAGGGATCTCCCTCTGTTTACTGTTAGCAGCACAACTGGTCAGTGTCCACAGTGTCCTTCCCCATTGATCAGGCAGTGGCCGCCATCAGCATTCGTGGCACATTTGGTGTTTCACGAGTGTTTTCATCTGCCACTGAGCCTTTCTCCCTCACAGGTGCAGTGGCAAGCAGTCTGCTGGAAGCCTGAAGCACACTCAGTCTCCACACTCCTCCTCAACCCTGGAACAGAAAACTCCTCCTTTTCCTCTTTGCTCAAAGGTCTAGTCACTCTGGGATCTGTAGTTTCTTTTTGCTCAGTCCTTGAAGCAACTTAGTCTGTTTAGAGCTACTTTTCCCACAATTCTCCATTCTTCCCAGAATTCACAGGGATTCAAGCAGTCTACATTCCCTTCCTCTACATGGTGGATGGACCCAGCAGGTTACACAAGTTTTCTAATAACAGTCCCCAAATACAGCTGTTCCCCTTGGTGATAAATAGGGTACTATATATATGTAGCACCTGGTTACTTCAAAGTACCAGTGCTATTGCTATGCTGTAGAGGGAGATCAGAGTGTAGTTGAACTCTGAACTGATTGATATGTTCAAATTGGGTCTCTGTCTCAGCTTGCCTGTTCTGTGGGCCCATTCTGTTGTACTGGGGTGTTCTTTCCACACCAGGGCAGTAGATGGCAGCAGTGGAGTCAAGGTTTGGGTGCTCTTCCCCAGCAGCCAATCAGGAGGGTTGAGCCTCGCTGTGCATGATGGGGGAGGGTATTTATGGGGCAGACGCCATTAGTTCTGGGTCTTCTTCTTCAAGTGCGGCATCCACCTTTAGGGTGTCTGCACCACAGCGCCCCAGGTTTAGGGCTTACAGGGCTGGGGCGTGCGTGCCACGCGGAGTTCCTGGTTCTAGGACCATGTTGGTCTGGAACATTTGAGCTGTGGCAGGGAGCCCAGTGGTCGACTGGGTTCCCAATCCTGAAGATCGCAAGCGGTATAGCTGTTCGGTGGGGAGTCCATCTGAGGAAAGCCGATGAGAGGCTGGCGATCCAATAGGGTCTCGACAATCCACCGGGGATCGAGGTATCTGGACACTGAGAGGCTGGTCACCTGTCAGTCAGGCCTGAAAGCAATTTGAAGGAGATCCAGGCGTAATTCTACCAAGGAGTTTCATCTCCATAACCACAATCAGGAGGGCCTGTGGCAGAGGTTTCTCACTGAATCCATTCCAGGAGGGTCTGTGGCAGAGACTTCTCCCAAAAGGTTCCAGTTCATTCCAGGAGGGTCTGTAGCAGAGACTTATCCTCAAAGGTTCGAGCGATACTCTGGCTGCCAGGTCAGTGAGAGAGGCCTGTCCAGGTATGCTATTCCCACTCAAGCAGCAGTGGCGCAAGAAGTGTTACACGTGGTAGCAGGACTGTTTCCCTATTGCTACGCCTGAATTTGCAATTCTCCCTCTTTGTTCAACTCTACCTTCTTCACCACAAGTTTTATTGTTTTTAGCCAGCTGGGTAATAAAGAGCACAGCAAAAGACACCTGTTGCAGACATTCCTTTACTTCTGCTATATGCACCATACACCCCTAGGAATTCGGAGAGCCACAAGGTAAATGTGCCACCCAAAACAAACCAGCAGCTCCTCCGGGGGTAGTGCTACATATATATGTAGCACTAATTAAGGTTTATCTAATCAAATGACTGCCCTCCAGCTCTGTCATCATGCACAGCTTTCTATGGGAGTTGGGATGAGAGTAATTTACAGTACATTAATCTATATATCACTAAGTATTCTGGCATACATGGTAGAGCTGGTACTGGTTGTTTACTGGTATTCACTGCTGTTAAACATCCCTATTATGACTGAGCAGCCCTAGATGATCACAGGTGAATCATAGTGAAAAGCCTAGCCAGTAGGGTAGCCCAACAACCCATAACCACTCACCATATATATTTTACAAAACAACCGTTTTCAGATTAGTCAATTTTCAGGTGATTTCTTTCCCAGCAACCTTTGTTTACCTTGGACTCCTATGCACCAGGTTGTTGTACTAGCCAGGCTCCTCTTTCATCCATTAATTTGTATAGACTGCCTATAGATAGGTTGGATTATTTCCAGCCCCTGAGCTGTCATTCTTAGAAGTGGAAGCCCATACCCATAAAAAACATAGAAGACAAATAAATCTTTCATCTGATAGTAAAATTCTGCATGGTTGGTATGTAACCCTGCCAAGTATGCATCTTATATTGCAAAAATAAAAAAAGTCTGCACTACAGTCCATTTAACAAATCTTATGGATCTAGTTCACATTTGTGTGTTTTGAGCCGATGCATTTTTTGGATAGGCTCATTGACTTTTTTCCTGCAGCAGATTGCATTTTTTGCATGTAATAAACCTCAATGGACCGACACCAATGTTGCATTTTTGATGCGTCTTGTGTTTTTGTTTGTTTTTTGCTAATAATATGACAGTTCTATTCATGGAGTGTGACTTTGATCAAACTTTTATGTGACTTTACACTCTGTCACTCAAGTAGCATTAAAGTTGCATCATAGTAGGGCAGGAACCTGTGTGTGTCCAAAGTCGCATGTTAGGATTAGGGTTAAGGGCTAGGATTAAATGTTAGAGTTAAGGGCTATGGTTAAATGGTATGGTTAAGGACCAGGGTTACATGTTAGGGTTAAGGGGTGGGATTAAATGTTAGGGTTAAGCGCTAGGGTTAGAGTTAGCAGTATTTGTTAGGATTAGGGTTAGCGATAATTGTTAGAGTCAACGCTAACCCTAATAATTACCACTAACCCTAACAATTATCTCTAACTCTAACATTTAACACTAACCCTAAACCTAACATTTAACCCTAGCCATTAACCCTAACTTTTAAACCTAACTCTAGCTCTTAACCTTAACTCTAGCCCTTAACCCTAACATACGACTTTCAACGCATAAAGGTTCCTGCAATACTTTGATGCAACATTGATCCAACTTTGATGCTACTTGAGTGCCAGAGAGTGTAAAGTTGCATCAAAATCACACTCCATGAACATAATTATCCTACTTTCCTATTAGCTAAACAAAAAACCCCAAACTGCACGATTCATTAACAATACGTAAAAAATGCATCAAAACTGCATGTTCAGAAACTGCAAAATGCTCTGAAAAGACGCATCAACCACAAACTGCATAGATGTGAGCTAAGCCTAAAGTGACCCTTGCTATACCTTTTGAATGAAAGCTTTTGCAAGCTTAAGCCGGTCATAGAATTTCAATCTGCCTATGGGCAGGCTGGTTGTACTGAAGTCGATCCATCGATTGCATGACCTGCCTAATTATTGTTCCCTCTCTCGTGTCCAGGGCAGCCATCACAAATTGGGTCTGTGAGGGGCCCTGGGGACCATCGGGCCCCTTACAGGTGTAATGCAAAAAATAAATAAATAAATAAATAAAGAGAGGAGCCTAATAGAGTACCGGCACCTCTTTTGGCCCACTTAAAGCACTGATCATTGCGATATGCAAGAACAGTCAACTGTAGGCCAATTGGAAAAAAATGATAACTTAAAGGCATCAGGTAAGGAACAAAAAAAGAATGTTATGGTATTCGGGCAAAATGCCTGCACACAAGCACAGATTGCAGCTCTGCATACCAGACTTCTGCAGGTAATATTCTTTTTTTTCATAGTTTTACAACTGCTATATAAAGATCTGTGACAAAAGAGAGTAAAGAACTTATGGACAGCCTCCGTACACAGGTACTGTTAGATAAGATAGCAAGAGGAATAACAAGGGTTACTTAGAGTCTAGGTTTACACAAGCCTATGTTCTGAAAACCTATTTGAGTTAGACCACTTTTCAGTGAAGACAGTGACTTGAAAAAGTATTCATACCCCAAATTTTCCACATTTTGTCATGTTACAACTAAAAACGTAAATGTATTTTATTGGGATTTTATGTGATAGACCAAAACAAAGTGGCACATAATTATAAAGTGGAAGGAAAATGATAAATGTTTTTCAAAATTGTTTACAAATTAATATCTGAAAAGTGTGGCATGCATTTGTATTCAGCCCCCTTTACTCTGATTCTCCTAACTAAAATCTAGTGCAACCAATTGCTTTCAAAAGTCACCTAATTAGTAAATAGAGTCCACCTGTGTGTAATTTAATCTCAGTATAAAAACAGCTGTTCTGTGAGGCCCTCAGAGGTTTGTTAGAGAACCTGCGTAAACAGCATCATGAAGGCCAAGGAACACACCAGACAGTACAGGGATAAAGTTGTGGAGAAGTTTAAAGCAGGGTTAGGTTATAAAAAAAATATGCCGGGGGGGCGCATGCGCGGCGCTGATCGGGATGGACCCCTGAGGCTGTAGCTCCGCTCCACTCCGGACCAATATCACTGCTAGAGGGCCATACGATCAAACTTTTCTCCCCAATTTTGACACCCCTCAAGCCGCAACCTAGTAGTGCATGCCGCCGAAGAGGAAGAAACAGTCCAAGGGCCCGGCTCAGCACACGTTGACGCACTATCTCCTCCGTGCACGGGAGCAGGACAACATGTCGCAAGATGGCGCCGCCGAGGATCCGGGCCTACAGTTCCCTCCACTGCTAGCCTCACCACCGCGTGGGTCTCCCGCATGGGGTTTGGAGACGAACCGGGAGCACCAGGCCGGATTATCTAAGGCTGATCTTGATGCCAGCTTGGAGTCGATGTACGAGAAACTGGCCTCCAAGTTCCAAACGGAACTCCACAAAACCTCCCACACGTTGTCGCAGGAGATCGCGGCCCTCGGCTCGAGAACCGATCTCCTGGAAACTAAGCACGACGAGCTGGCGTTGGCCTATGGAGACCTAAGCAGGGAATATGACTCACTATCCACAGCGTTTATACAAATGCAGTCCCAAATCGAGGACCTGGACAATCGTAACAGGCGCCATAACCTACGCCTGCGGGGGGTCCCTGAATCAGAAGCGGAACTTATTCCCACGGCCATCAAGATCTTTAAGTCCCTACTCCCTAACTGTGATTCGGCGGCATTCACCTGCGACCGCATTCACAGGGCTTTGAGACCTAAGCCACCCCCGGACAAACCCCCGAGGGACATAGTCCTTTGTATGAAGGACTTCCTTATTAAAGAAGAGATCCTGAGGGCTGCGCGCTTGAAACAACGGATTGTGTTAGATGAGCATGTTATCCAGATCTACCCAGACATCTCCCCAGCCACCCTTGACAGACGCAGGGGCCTGAAGGAAGTCACGGCGATTCTCCAATCAGCCAGGATTCGCTATAAATGGGGATTCCCCTTTAAGTTGTCGATCCCCCACAACGGTACAACTTACATCGCGACTTCCCTACTGGAGGGGCAGGAAATCTTAGTGAAGTTGGGCCTCCTGGACGCGGCCGCGATCCGTCGCCCACCCTCCACACCTAGACCTGCTCCGATCTGGCAAACACCTCCGCCTCGCAGAGACAGAAGGAGAATCAGGTACGATCCTGGGGACAGAAATCCTAACTAAACTACACCTGTAGCCCCGCATGGGACATTTCTACACTTCCTCTTTGGCGACCACTACCCTCTGCGATGGAACAGTTTACAAGTTTTTCTTTTATTAGGCTATTTACTTTGATCCTCCATCCATCTATATTGCTCTCCCCCGGGAGTTGGTCCCGCGGAGCCGTGTCATGTCCTCCCCACCCAGCTACATTGAACTTCCTTTGTTTTCTTGTGTTAGTGTCGAATCTTTTCCACTACACGTTTTTGGACCAGCTGGGCTCGAGACCGAGTTGTCTCGTTTTGTTCTGATTTTCTTGTTGTCAGGTTGTGTTCTTGTCTACCTGACCCAATGTTTAGGTGCTGCATTTTGTTTTATTCTCTTTTTTATTTTTATTTCTGGTTTTCATATATTTTTTTTTCAGGTCAGCGATTTTATACTTATACTTTAAATACCTGTCTTGCTGCTAAACTATGTGCTCCACGGAGGTGGGCTTTGATTGAAGTTCCCTGGCGCTATTTTTATGTTCATGGGTCTATGATTATGGTGGCGCCCCTAGAAGGTAATACTTTTAGGTCATTCCCACAAAGGGCGTTTCGCTCTAATTTACACTTGCAAATTATAATTCCCTTTTTCTCCCCTTATGCCTGTCACATGTATCTCACATAATGTGAAGGGGTTTAACTCCCCGATTAAGCGGCGTAAAGCCTTCGGCATGTATAAATCTTTGGGTGCCAAGGTCATTCTTCTACAGGAGACCCATTTTGCTCATTCTTCCCATCCCAAATTTTTTCACAGACAATTCCCTCAAGCTTACTACTCTCTCCACTCCTCTAAATCTAGGGGCGCTGCCATTCTCTTGCACTCGTCCTTTCCTATGGAGGTTAAGCAAACTGTAAAAGATCCTGAGAGTAGGTATGTTATAATCAAGGGTCTGGTGAATAACAAAGAACTGACTATTGCCAGTGTTTATGCCCCTAGTGATGCTCCTGTCTCATTTTTTAGCTCCTTTTTTGCCACCTTGTCCAAGTACCAGTCCTCGCATATGATAGTTGGGGGGGATTTTAATATGGTGGCCAATGCTAACTTAGACAGATGTACCACCGCTGCCAATGCCAGAGCTTTTCCTAAGACACTGACAAGAAGTCTTCTGGACCACCAATTGGTGGATACCTGGAGGGCACACAATGTGGGCGTTAGAGAGTTTACCTTCTACTCCCACCCTCACAATAGCTCAGCTAGGCTGGATTATATTTACGCATCTCCAGTTCTATTGGCTAACTCCTCGTCCTCCTCGATACACAATTGCGTTTGGTCGGACCACCATGCAGTTTCTTTCACCATGAATGTAATTGGTCTCCCCGCTTCCCCTTATTCTTGGCGCCTTAATGAAGCACTTCTGTCTGATGCTGCAGTTCAGCCAGAGGTGGAGAAAGCCATACTGGAATATTTCACATATAACGCCATCCCTGAAACCCCGTTTGCTACGGTCTGGGCCGCCCATAAGGCGGTGATCCGTGGAAAACTAATTGGAATTTCCGCGGCGCGTAACAAACAGAACAGACATAAGATTCTGTCGCTTTCGTCAGAGTTAGACCTTCTTTATAAAAAAGCAGATTCTCTGCATTTGGACTCCACTAGGCAGGCGATAGACCAGAAACGTGTGGAATTAGATACTCTGCTCTCGGACAGGGTTGAAAAGTCTCTGAGATGGTCGAGGGCGCGGTTTCTGCTTCATAGCAACACGGCCTCTTCCATGTTTGCTAGGAAATTGAATCAGCAGACGCGCCCTCCACATGTTTACAGACTAGATGTGGGCCCAGGCCGTACCTCCTCCCACCCGCAGGAGGTGCTTCGGCACTTCACGCGGTTCTATTCCACTTTGTTGGCAGCCAGACCCTCGGAACCCTCAGTGCAGAATGATCCCTGGTTCCAGGCCCTTCCCCTTCCCTCCCTTTCCTCCTTACAACAAGATAAATTGAATGCACCAGTCACCCCGGTTGAAGTCCTGAGAGTGATCAAATCATTGAAATCGGGTTCAGCCCCGGGACCCGACGGGTTTTCGTCAATTTATTATAAAAAATTCTCTGAACCACTATCCACTAGATTGGCCCAATTGTTTAATTTAATTTTGCAAGGTGGTAGCTTCCCTGAAGAAATGTTGCTCGCCAACATGTCCTTGATCCCTAAACCCAATAAGAATCATGCTCTCCCCCAGAATTATAGGCCCATATCGGTAATTAATAATGACCTTAAAATCTTCTCTAGGATCATGGCCGATAGATTAGCAGGAGTTATCCCCTCTCTTATCTCCCCCTATCAGTCAGGCTTTATCCCCCATAGGCTTATCACAGATAATATCCGCTTAGCCACGAACATTATACAGGATGCCAACTTATTTTCCCGTAAACTTTTCTTATTGGGCCTGGATATACATAAGGCCTTTGATAGTGTCTCCTGGAACTATCTATCCACGCTTTTGCCCCGTATGGGCTTCCAGGGGGAATTTTTTCATGCGTTTCAGGCATTGTACCAGAACCCAAAAACACGAATCCGAATCCCTGGGTGCAGCTCAGACTTTTTTAGTTTAGGAAGAGGCACGCGCCAGGGTTGTCCCCTTTCCCCTCTTATCTTTGCATTAGCCCTTGAACCCCTGGCCATTGCCATTTTAAATAACCCTGATATACGAGGATATACCAAAAGTTTTTCCACATACAAGTTCTGTATGTATGCGGATGATGTTCTAATGTTTGTCACTGACCCCTTGCTCACCTTGCCCCCGCTGTTGTCCACTCTGACTGCCTTTGCGCGGGTCTCCGGTCTCACGGTCAATGTTTCAAAATCAGTGGCTCTGCCGGTGGGTTTCTCCCCTGCGGAGATAGATCACCTGAAGCAGAGTTTTTCGTTCTCTTGGAGGGTGGACTCCCTTTCTTATTTGGGCATTGACCTGACCGGTGACCACTGCAAACTCTATCAAGCCAACTACCCCAAGATGTTTGCTAGGTTGAAGGGGCTTCTGAGGCTCTGGGCCCCGTTACACATTTCCTTCCTCGGCAGGATCACAGCTATTAAGATGACAATCTTGCCCAAACTCCTTTACCTGTTCCGTTCCCTTCCTGTCAGACTTTCTAAATCCCTGTTGCTAGATCTCCAGTCACACTTCAACAAATTTATATGGCAAAGCAGGCCCCCGAGGTTTTCCAGAGATGTACTATACCGTCCAGCAGCCCAGGGGGGTTTAGGGGTACCTCAGATTTGGCTCTATTATCTGTCCAGCAGGTTTACCCAACAGGCTCAGTGGAATATAGCAAATTCAAGAGTCCCCTGGGTCAGGTTTGAGAGGGAGTCCATCTCCCCATTTTTTCTCCCCTCCCTATTATGGTCCTCGTGTAAATCATGGCCAGGATTACACTTAAAGAACACCATTGTAGCTGACAGTTTGAGACTATGGTTAGGTTATAAAGATAAACTTAGACTGGTCTCAGCGGCCCCACTGGGTGCTTCATTCCTCGGAGATCCTAGATTCCCCTCTGCCTTCAATTCTCCGGACTCATTTGTCATTTGGAGGGACTGTGGTCTGACCCAACTAGATAAATTCTTGGTGAACTCACAGTTTGTCACGTTCTCGCATCTACAATTGCTCTACCCTTTACCCACTAGGGAGTTTTATCATTTCCTGCAAATCAGACATTTTTTCCAACAACATTACCCCCTCCAAAGTTCCGGCCCATCCTCCCTTTATGAAGATATCTGTTCCTCAGCCCCTAGACAGAGAGGCCTCATCTCCTTGGTTTATAGATTCTTAGAGTCAGTGACAGAATCTACTTTAGTGAAATATAGAAGGGACTGGCAGCGAGAGTTGAATTTAGAAGAGGATACCCTGGACTGGGTCAAAGGATGGCAAAACATGCGCAAATGCACTAAGTCTCTGACAGTTAGAGAAACGGCAGTTAAACTCTTGATGAGATGGTATTACACCCCCCTTCGACTTAGTAAAATGTTTCCGCAGGCTTCCTCGACTTGCTTTAGGGGCTGCCCACAACAGGGTTCCTTTATCCACCTATTTTGGGAGTGTGAGAAATTGTTACCCACCTGGACGGCAGTGCGGGAAATGATTGACGTGTTGGCAGGGGAACAAGTCACCCTGACCTTTAAACACTGCTTACTGTTCCAAGACGTTAGTGATACTCCCAAACATATGGTTAGGTTGATACACTCCATTTGTATCGCGGTTCATTGGGCTATTGCTCTTCACTGGAAAAAGCAAGTGGTCCCCTTCGCTCCTATAGTTACTCGAATAGACCAGATGATGCTCTCAGAGAAAATTTTTCATACTTTACATGATACGATCCCAATGTATGACGCCAAATGGAACCCATGGTTTCTATATAGATTACAGGTATAACTGACTCTGAATTTAGTTTATTATGATTTGTTTTTCTTTTTTTTTGTGTCTTGCTCATTTCTGGTATTTATTTTATTTCACTTTATTATTTCCAAATGTGCATTTTTCCTTCCTCTTATATAATATTTTCTTTCCACCTTGGCGTAGGCCACATATGTTGTACGGGTTTAGTTTGGAATACTTCCAGAGTATTTGAGTTCTGATTCCTCCCAGGGCCCTGGGTAGGAGTTTATATGATATTCCTTTTGGTTTTCAGACTGGATGTATAGTTTTTATCATGCATACTTTGTCAATGCTGCTTAAACCACTTTGCTGTATGTGTTCACCTATGTCTTCGGTATTTACCGAGTGTTTTCTATTTCAAATAAAACTATTTGTAAACAAAAAAAAATATGCCAAGCTTTGAACATCTCATGGTTCAATCCATCATCTAAAAATGGAAAGAGAATGGCACAACTGCAAACCTACCAAGACACGGCCATCCACCTAAACTGACAGGCCGGGCAAGGAGAACATTAATCAGAGAAGCAGCCAAGAGGTCCATGGTGACTCTGGAGGAGCTGCAGAGATCCACAGCTCAGGTGGGAGAATCTGTCCACAGGACAACTATTAGTCGTGCACTCCACATATCTGGCCTTTATGGAAGGATGGCAAGAAGAAAGCCATTGTTGAAAGAAAGACATAAGTCCAGTTTGCAGTTTGCAAGAAGCAATGTGGGGGACACAGCCAACATGTGGTAGAAGGTACTCTGGTCAGATGAGACCCAAATTGTACTTTTGGCCTAAAAGAAAAATGCTATATGTGGCGGAAAACTAACCCTGCACATCACACTGAACACACCATCCACACTGTGAAGCATGGTGGTGGCAGCATCATGTTGTGGGGATGCTTTTCTTCAGCAGGGACAGGGAAGCTGGATAGAGTTGATGGGAAGATGGATGGAGCCAAATACAGGGCAATCGTAGAAGAAAACCTGTTAGAGTCTGCAAAATACTTGAGACTGGAGCAAAAGTTCACCTTCCAGCAGGACAACGACCCAAAACATACAGGTAGAGCTACAATGGAATGGTTTAGATCAAAAGCATAAACATGTGTTAGAAAGTGCCCAGTTAAAGTCCAGACCTAAATCCAATTGAGTGTGGCAAGACTTGCAAATTGCTGTTCACGGATGCTCTACATCCAATCTGACAGAGCTTGAGCTATTTTGCAAAGATTGATCGCTCTCTAGATGTGCAAAGCTGGTAGAGACATCCCCAAAAAAACTTGCAGCTGTAATTGCAGTGAAAGGTATTGACATAGTACATAGTATTGACTCAGGGGGGCTGAATACAAATACACTCCACACTTTTCAGATATTTATATGTAAACAAAATTTAAAAAAATAAAAATTTAATTTTCCTTCTACTTCACAATTATGTGCCACTTTGTGTTGGTCAATCACATGAAATCCCAATAAAATACATTTGTTTTTGGTTGTACAGTAACATGACAAAATGTGGAAAATTTCATGAGGTACAAATACTTCAGTTTCCCAGGAGGTGATCTTGCCACATCCTAAATGTCTGTATGTTTTTTTACCAATGGGGCTAATGTGTTGATACTGTGAGCCTAGCATTTGGTGTTTTAGTGCAGTGGTCATCAACCCTGTCCTGCAGGGCAGGTTTGCAAGATAACTGAAATACATCACAGCTGATATCATTTGCTTCTCAGTGATTGCAGTATTCTAGACTGCATCTCCCCAAGGTAATACATAAAACCTGGCCTGTTAGTGGGCCCTGCAGGACAGGGTCGATGACCACTGTTAGTGTGCCTAGTTGACTTGCATGGGCCCTGTGTGCCCATGTTAAAAGAGGCCTTACCGTTGCCATGTAGTTTATTGATCTTGTCTTAAGTTGAGCTTCAGTAAGTTGAGCTTTATATGCCTACGATCTTCGTTTCCCAGTAGCAAGGATCTGTTCACAGTGGGAACCACAATGTGATATATACACTATATTACCAAAAGTATTGGGACGCCTGCTTTTACACACACATGAACTTTAATGGCATCCCAGTCTTAGTCCGTAGGGTTCAATATTTAGTTAGCCCACCCTTGTTTGACCATTCTTCCAGAAGCGCATTTGTGAGGTCAGGCACTGATGTAGAAGAGAAGGCCTGGCTTGCAGTCACCACTCCAATTCATCCCAAAGGTGTTCTATCGGGTTGAGGTCAGGCCAATCAAGTTCCCCCACCCCAAACCAGCTCATCCATGTCTTTATGGACCTTGCTTTGTGCACTGGTCCAAATAATTTGGTGGAGGGTTGTTTTTCAGGGGTTGGGCTTGGCACCTTAGTTCCAGTTAAAGCAACTCTTAAGGCATCAGCCTACCAAGACATTTTAGACAAATGTCATGCTCCCAACTTTGTGAGAACAGTTTAGAAAATTGTCCCTTCCTGTTCCAACATGACTGTGCACCAGTGCACAAAGCAAAATCTACAGGGAGTGCAGAATTATTAGGCAAATGAGTGTTTTGACCACATCATCCTCTTTATGCATGTTGTCTTACTCCACGCTGTATAGGCTCGAAAGCCTACTACCAATTAAGCATATTAGGTGATGTGCATCTCTGTAATGAGAAGGGGTGTGGTCTAATGACATCAACACCCTATATCAGGTGTGCAGAATTATTAGTCAACTTCCTTTCCTTTGGCAAAATGGGTCAAAAGAAGGACTTGACAGGCTCAGAAAAGTGAAAAATAGTGAGATATCTTGCAGAGGGATGCAGCACTCTTAAAATTGCAAAGCTTCTGAAGCGTGATCATCGAACAATCAAGCGTTTCATTCAAAATAGTCAACAGGGTCGCAAGAAGCGTGTGGAAAAACCAAGGCGCAAAATAACTGCCCATGAACTGAGAAAAGTCAAGCGTGCAGCTGCCAAGATGCCACTTGCCACCAGTTTGGCCATATTTCAGAGCTGCAACATCACTGGAGTGCCCAAAAGCACAAGGTGTGCAATACTCAGAGACATGGCCAAGGTAAGAAAGGCTGAAAGACGACCACCACTGAATAAGACACACAAGCTGAAACGTCAAGACTGGGCCAAGAAATATCTCAAGACTGATTTTTCTAAGGTTTTATGGACTGATGAAATGAGAGTGAGTCTTGATGGGCCAGATGGATGGGCCCGTGGCTGGATTGGTAAAGGGCAGAGAGCTCCAGTCCGACTCAGATGCCAGCAAGGTGGAGGTGGAGTACTGGTTTGGGCTGGTATCATCAAAGATGAGCTTGTGGGGCCTTTTCGGGTTGAGGATGGAGTCAAGCTCAACTCCCAGTCCTACTGCCAGTTTCTGGAAGACACCTTCTTCAAGCAGTGGTACAGGAAGAAGTCTGCATCCTTCAAGAAAAACATGATTTTCATGCAGGACAATGCTCCAGCACACGCGTCCAAGTACTCCACAGCGTGGCTGGCAAGAAAGGGTATAAAAGAAGAAAAACGAATGACATGGCCTCCTTGTTCACCTGATCTGAACCCCATTGAGAACCTGTGGTCCATCATCAAATGTGAGATTTACAAGGAGGGAAAACAGTACACCTCTCTGAACAGTGTCTGGGAGGCTGTGGTTGCTGCTGCACGCAATGTTGATGGTGAACAGATCAAAACACTGACAGAATCCATGGATGTCAGGCTTTTGAGTGTCTTTGCAAAGAAAGGTGGCTATATTGGTCACTGATTTGTTTTTGTTTTGTTTTTGAATGTCAGAAATGTATATTTGTGAATGTTGAGATGTTATATTGGTTTCACTGGTAAAAATAAATAATTGAAATGGGTATATATTTTTTTTTGTTCAGTTGCCTAATAATTATGCACAGTAATATTCACCTGCACACACAGATATCCCCCTAAAATAGCTAAAACTAAAAACAAACTAAAAACTACTTCCAAAAATATTCAGCTTTGATATTAATGAGTTTTTTGGGTTCATTGAGAACATGGTTGTTGTTCAATAATAAAATTAATCCTCAAAAATACAACTTGCCTAATAATTCTGCACTCCCTGTATAAACACATAGAACAAGTTTGGGGTTGAGGAACTTGACTGGCCTGCACAGAGTCCTGACCTCAACCTGATAAAACACCTTTGAGATGAATTAGAACAGAGTCTGCGAACCAGGCCTTCTCGTCCACATCAGTGCCTGACCTCACAAATGCGCTTCTGGAAGAATGGTCAAACATTCCCATAGACACACTCCTTAACCTTGTGGATAGCCTTACCAAAAGAGTTGAAGCTGTTATAGCTGCAAAGGGGGAAGGGGGGGGGCAACTCAATATTGATCCCTATGGATTAAGACTGGGATAGTATTAAATTTCATGTGCGTGTAAGGCAGGCGTTCCAATATTCTTTGTAATATAGTGTATGTCTGTGGCTCAGTTAGCTGTTTTTACCACCCATCCCTCCCTGGGTGCCCATGTTAAAATAGGCCTTACCATTGCCATGTAGTTTATTGATCTTCTCCTGACTCTGATTTTCAGTAAGTTGACATTTTTATGCCTAAGATCTTCCTTTCCTAATAGCAATGTTCACAGTGGGAACCACCTTTACAATGTAATATACAGTATATATTTCCTCCCTGTCTAAGCTGGGGTAGGCAAAGTACAGGCTCAATGCAAGATCTCTAGATATCAATACGAGAGGCGCCATGCCTATGTCTTCTGCCACTATTGACAGCTATGACATGCTGAGAAGGGTCTAGTAATTTTTAAATCACTTTAACATGTGTATTCCTGCTGCAAGCATGGAAAATCCATAAACTCGTTTTCCTCCCAGAAAGGAGATGGCTCCGGGGTTATGATATGTGGTCAGTTTAAATGCAAATAGTACTTAGTGCTTTTCTTCTTTATAATGATTTTTTCCACCAAGCCAGAAGTTTTTCATCTATGTATCCTTCTGGTTGTTTTAACTCAAATAAATTATGGACAGCGCTGAGAGATATGATGCAAAAGACAAAAAATGTATAAATAATAAAATGGTTATTTTTCACTGTGCTAGAGGAATCTTTCTTCCTTCCAAAACTACGTATTATTTCCAGATGTGCTGTTTCACAATCCTAAACTCCAGGGAGTGAGGTAAAAAAAAAAATAACAGAACTGTAGGCTGTATAAAAACAGGTTTAACTGAGGATTTACAGGCGTAAGTAGTGAGCCCTATAGCACTTAATGGCTGTTATACATATAATATTATATATTCATATTAAAAATTGGCATCACTTAATTCATTAAGCTACACAATCATTTCCTCATATTTTAGTACATTATACCCTGTGTTTGCATGAGTGAAAATCAACATATTTTTCCTACAGACTAGTAGGAATGATTATGATGATAATTTGAACTCATAGAAGTGAACAGTTGTTAGCCTCAGTATGCTGGATGTGACAGTTGTTACCAGTGAATGTCAGGTCCTCCAGCGATTGGTTACTTTCAGCGATATGATTTTGTGCGAGTTACACGGCCCATAAAACAGATGATGGGATTTCATTGACTGTTCCATCTGCTGGAGTACAGCTGAAACGGCCTGCTGTGACCTATCAGAGGGCACTTGGATAGAGATATTGCTTTGAAAGATGCTCATTTCTACTAATATATTAGAATGGGGAGTCAGCTCAACATTTTCACGTACAAGGAATTGTTTTAATATTTCAAAACTAGTATAAAAAAACATAAAAGGAAGAGCATAATTCTAACATGGGAGAGCATGGGGAAGGTGAGTTGTAGTAGCAGAGGAGGTTAGCTTTTGCTCTGAGTAGGCAAAGTTCATTTTAAAGTACTGTATGAAAGGCAACATTTTTATTATTTTTTTCCGGTTGGTGTGGAGAGGGATTAGAACAACATCCAGTTTTTATTTCTGTTCCCCTGCTAGGGCGATTGTCGATTGACCCCCTCTATTTTTTCTGTTTACTAATAACATTAAAAGTGAAAGTAAAAGAAAATCCAAAATTTGGGTTTACATTTTTCAATGTGGACACTAGCTGTGGTGACTTGAGGGTCCCCAAGGGATTGCCTTAATTTGCAGGTATTTCCTCTCACTTTTTGTTTGGCTATGGGGCAAGAAGTGAAAAGAAATCTTCACAAAAAATAAACTAAAAAACTATCCAAAATGAAAAAAAAAAAAAGTTTTCCCTATAGTTATACCTTAAAGCGGAGTTCCACCCAAAAATGGAACTTCTGCTTTTCAGAACTCTCCCCCCTCCTGTGTCACATTTGGCACCTTTCAGGAGGGAGGGGGGTGCAGATACCTGTATAATACGGGTATTTGTACCCACTTCCGGGGAGAGACTGGCACGGGAGTCACTCCACTTCCCGCCCCCCCTGCTGCCTTCTGGGAAACACACTGGTCCCAGGAGACAGCAGGGACCACTGGGAATGCGCCGCGCTACTCACGCATGCACAGTAGGGAACCGGGCAGTGAAGCCACAGCACTTCACTTCCTGATTCCCTCACCGAGGATGGCGGCGAGGGCAGCCGAGAGATGAGCGGTTGCTCGTCTTCTGCTGCTGACATCGCAGGCACCCTGGACAGGTAAGTGTCCATTTATTAAAAGTCAGCAGCTGCAGTATTTGTAGCTGCTGGCTTTTAATTATTTTTTTTTGCGAGGGACCTCCGCTTTAATGTCAACAGTCTTCCTGGGATAGATGGAATAAAAAAAAAAAAGGCAACAGATTATCCTAACCTCTTCTGAAAGAAAATGTTGTTCCAGGCTCAAACTAGTGCCAAATCTCAAGGTCATGTCACCTATACTATTATGTAGGTAGAATCATAGTTCAGACTGACTGCACACTGGGCCTTACCAGAAGGATCCATGACAAGAGGAGCTTTTGTCCATAATATTTTTTTTCACTGCAGCAGCGAGAAAATATAAGTTAACGTTTATGTAAACCTGAACAATAATCTTTTTTGTTTTACTGGTTCCCTTTTGGTCTGTTACACAAGCTCTGTAATCACAGCATACACTTTTATTCTATAACATGAGCATTGTAATAACTATAAAAACCATAGTTACTTTTAACAAACCGATATAAGCCTACTTGAAAAATCTTTCATGTTGTGAGTTCTGTCTGTCTTTCTGGTCATCTTTTTCCACAACTTCCCTGCATGCTTTGCAGCTTCTCCTCTGGTTTTTGCTTTCAATTATTAAGGACTATATATCCCATGGTACCTTGCTGCCTGCAAGCAGTGATCCCTGTACTGAATCAACCTCACTTCTCCTCTCAACACCTCTGTAGTTCAGAAGGCAGGCTCTGTGAAATGTGTGACACAGCAGTACCTACTCACAGGGCATAGTGAATACATGTCATAGACCTCAAAGAAGTAGTGGGGATCTTTACAAACTTGTTCAGATTAATAGGAGTAGGCTAGAAATAACTGAAATTCAATATGGAAATACATGTGACTTTTTTGACCATAGATACACTTTAAATATGTAATTGAAAGAGTTTTGTTATATGTTTGATAAGTGCAAAAGTATCTGTTGATCCTGCCAGATATGTTGTAGCAGAAAACGTCCTGTGCTATTTACCTCTACTGCACTTACTGTATATCTGCTGTCTTTCCTTTGCAGCTGTCTGGGAGGTGTTCTGTGGTTGCATTCTAGGGTGATAATCCTGATTCTTCTTACAGTACAGTACAGTGAAAGGTGTCACACTACTGGAAGCATGGTATGGGCAGGATCACCAGGAATGCAGTTGCCATATGTAAGTACTGGCAAGCTGCAATATGTTACATGCTTTAAAGAGGAAGTAAAAAATAAATAAATAAATACACCTTGCAAGACAAATGCATAATGAGCTAGTATGCATAGCATACTAGCTCATTATGAATTACTTACCTGAGATCGAAGCCCCCACAGCGGTCCTCGTTCCCCTCCTCTGTCGCCGCCATCTCTACCGGAGTGACTTCCGGATATTGCGGCTCCGGCGGAGCTGTGAGGACGTTACTCCTCACAGCTATCTGGCGCCGTCAGTCATGGCACGATCACCATTAGAAATGGCACGCTCAGTGCGCCTGCGCCGTAGACATCGGTGCCTGTCTTTTTTGCAAATTTCTCCTAAACGGTGTAGGTTTAGGAGATATTTCTTGCACCTACAGGTAAGCCTTAATCTAGGCTTACCTGTAGGTAAACGTGGTCTGTAACAACCACTTTAACATTGGTTTATTGCTGTTTGCATTATCCCATGTATTCCTTTAGTTAAGTTTGTAGAAATCAGCCATTCTGCCATTGTTTGTCCTAATGCATCCTATGAAACAAGAAACTGGTTCAGTTGTCTGGTGTGGATGACAGCGATCTTTCATTCCAGACCCATGAGCCATATCGCATGTTGCTGATTTTATTGAATTATGTGGGGCCTGTCTGGCGTGTGGATAGCAGCTGCAAGCCACGCTTATGAAACTAGAGAGCTGGCTTTTATTCAAACATAGAAACACAAGGAAAGCATTCTTACTTTTTGTGAAAAACAAAAGATGGTATTGCAGATATAGACAATGAATCTTAGTTTGGTTGTTTGTCATGGTAGGAGCCAACCAAAGTTCTGTATTATTGCCTTACCAAGCAGAACAGCTAGTAGAACTTTTCACCATTTGCTAGTAATTCATATAATATTCAAAGTTCTGTATACAGTACACATATCTGTTATTTTCCAGTACTTAATTTGTACCAGCAATGAAAGAAATATGGAGGCTGCCAATACAGAACTCTCAAGAAAATACTAGTTGTCTTGTTGCTACACTGACCCTTCTGAATCACGACCTGGAACAAGTTAGCAGGTCACAAAAATCAGAAGCCCTTCTCTGCATTATTGTTCTGGGTCACTAAAGTACTAAAATGAGAGGGTCAGATTCACAGCCAGGCAACTAGCATTTTTAGAAGAAGTTAGCAATGGCAGTCTTTCTATCTTTTATTACAGGTATTCTTAAATGGGGTTTTGGTAAAAACAGGTTGTCCATCTATTCCCTTTGACTACCTGTGGGCTCTCACTGGGGAATTCTAGTATGTTCACCGGATGCAATTTCTATTATGGCTGTGCATTGGTCCTGAGGAATTATAATAGTAAGCAAATATCCAAACCTCTTAAAGGAGTTGTAAAGGAAAATGTTTTTTCACCTTAATGCAATCTAGGCACAGCGGTTGGGCACCCCTGTCTTAAATTGTTTCTAAATTCAAACAACTAAAAATTCATGTTAATCCCATTTATTTAAATAAAGGTGGGAATGGTTAGAACCTCTTTCAGTCTTTTTTTTTGTCATTGTCTCGGTAAAGAGATTTCCCTTTACTACCCCCCCCCCCCCCCCCCCCGGACGACCACTCTGTCATCCCAGGTTCTGTGCTTGTTCAGCTTTTTGGGGTCCATAGGTGACATTATATTATTTAAAGAGGACCTGTCACCATCAATATGTGATCCCATAGTAAACTATTTTGGGGAAAAAACATCTTCGTGAAAGATATAACACCGACATGTCAGAAAAAAATTAAAACTGAATCACCGAGTTGGAAAAAGAATCACCTTCTTGTATCAATATTTTGTTGAACCACCTTTTGCTTTAATTATAGCCTTTAGACTGTATCGGTGGACTGTCTGCTTTTACTTACACTGTTTTACCATCTCCAGAAGCTTAAATCTTCCAATCTGCCTGACTGCATTTATATGCATATATTTATCTGCATAGCCGCTCAGCTGCCTACTACTCACCTGCATAACCTTTACCACCTGATAATTATATGTAATGAGACTTTTTGTGCTTGCATAAACTATAAAATACCTGCAAAATGGGCTTACTCCTCCCAGGACCCCATCGCCACCGCCTGCATCAACCAACTAGAAGCACTAGGTCTGCATTAATTGATAAATGCTTCCACGCATATTTTGGGCCACACCCTCGACCTCAACTTCAAACAAAACATCAACATTAACGAACTGGACAGCACGCCACTGCCATGGACTGACCACCACGCCATCAAATGCAAAATAACCACTAACACCATTTGCCAAAAACCAACACACTCAACAACAACACAATGGACATAATCACAGAAGAAACTACAACTCTTCAAAACCACACTATCCAACAAAATAGCGATGCCAAATCAAAACTGCTTAACTGAAGACACACTCAACTCACTTAACACAGCACTATTACAGACAGCAGACACAGTTGCACCAATATGCAGAGCACCCACCCGCAAAAACAATTTGGGATGGTTCAACGACTCTCTTACATTACTGAAACAAGAAAGCAGAAGAGCTGAAGGAGCCTGGAGAAGGAATTCAACAACGGAAAGCCACACAAACTATAAATTACTCACCAAAAAATACCACAGAGCCATCTTCATAGCAAAAAGAGAACACTTCTCCAACACCATCTCAAAAACCATAAACCGCCCCCCCCTCTTTAAACAAGTCGCCCAGACTATGAACCCCACCTGTCTAGAGCCTCCAGCAAAAGAAACACAAGAATTCTGCAATGAGCCAATGAGTTTTTCATTGACAAAATCACAAACATTCGTGAAATAATTCAGCAGACCATTCAAGCAACCCCATTGGGCCAGAGCAAGAAGACAACAACCATACAAATATTCTACAATCACAGAGATTTACTCTGGCCCAATCACCATCGACATCACCAAAACAAGCCTCCGAGACACCACATCACCAAACAACATTATTCCTACAAAACTTCTGAAAGAATGTACCGACATCTTGGCACCCACCATAACCAAAGAAGGAATCGTTCCGATTTCCCTAATGCAAGGCAAAATTAAACCCCTCGTAAAGAAGCCCAACCTCAACCCCAAAGACCCAAACTACCACAGGCCTGTCACAAGTCTTAACACCATCTCCAAGATTATCGAGAAAGCAGTAGTACAACAGCTATAACCCCATTTGCACACACACAAACTCTTGGACCCACTACAATCTGGTTTCCGCCCTGGCCATGGAATAGAAGCTGCACTTCTCAAAATCTGTGATGACGCCCTCGAAGCAGCAGATGAAGGAGAATCGTGTCTCCTGGTGCTGCTGGACCTTAGCGCCGATTTTGAAACACAGTAGACCACAAAATTCTGCTCACTCGTCTCGCAGAAGTAGCCAGAGTCGCATGGTTCGCATCCTTCCTAGAGAACCGATCCCAGAAAGTGAAACTAGGAGCTTTGACTTCAGAGGCATGTAAAATCACGTGTAGTCCCTCAAGGATTACCCTTTTCGGCTGTACTCTTCAACATCTACCTCTGCCCACTCCTCAAAATCATCAGCTATCACTCCTATGCTAATGACACTCAACTTTATCTACGCATCACCAACAAAAAAGACCAATACCACGCACTGGAAAACTGCATCTCATTGATCGACAATTGGATGACGGAGAGCCCCCCCTCAAACTAAATCGATCCAAAACAAAACTCCTCTTCCTCCATGCACACCGAAAAAAAACCCTAGCACGATGTCCACACCACCCACCATCCTCGGACAAACCATCACCCTCAGCACTAAAGCCAAATACCTCAGAGTCATCTTTAACTCAGACATGACAATGGATGCACAAATAGGATCAGTAATCAGCAGATCTCATCACCTTCTTCACCTGTTACGAAGACTCATCCCTTTCATCCCGGAAGGAGATACAGCAGCAGTAGTTGGAACAATCATCAATTCTGGACTCGAGTACGCAAACTCCCTCTACCTAGGACTTCCAAAATACCAAATTTCACGTCTACAAGTTGTCCAGAACACAGCAGCCAGACTGGTAACGGGGAAAAAAAAACTGGGAATCACCCCGTCCCTGAGGACCCTCCATTGGCTAGCCGTGAAGGATCGGGTTATATTTAAGACCCTCTGCCACACTCACAAATGTACACAAGGAAAAGCCCCGCAATACCTCTGAAACAAAATAAAGCACTACACCCCAAGTCGTCCCCTCCAGTCAACTTACCAGAACCTCCTCTACATCCCCAAGACCCGCTACAAATCAAAAGGTGAAGAATTCACAGTCCAAGGACCCCGGCTATTGAATGCTCTACCCGCGGACATCCGCTCAGAAGAAAACTATCTGGCCTTCAGGAAGAAACTTAAGACCCATCTCTTCTGAAGACACAGGCGGACTTTGGCTGCAAAAGTACCTTGAGGCGATTTAGTTTGCGTTTGTATCGCTATACAAGTTACTCATTCATTCATTCATTCATTCTTTAGTCTGTTGGGATATTTCTCTAATAACTTTGCACACCTAGACTTTGCAATGTTTGCCCACTTTTTTTTGCAGAACTGCTCAAGTTCAGTTACATTTGATGGTGATGGTTTGTGAACTGCAGCCTTCAAGTCATTCCACAGATTTTCAATGGGGTTTAAAGTGATTGTAAAGTGTCTTTTTGTTTTTTAAATAACAAACATACTATACTCACCTGCCTTTTGCAGTGGGCAGCCCGGATCCTCCTTTTCTCGGGTCCCCCTTTGCTGCTCCTGCCAAGCTGCAGTTCAGTGTCCATTCAGACACAGTGCTGTCATTTGGCCATACCCCCTCTCTCTCCTGATTGGCTAACTTAGTTTGATTGACAGCCGCGTTAGCCAATAGCACCGCTGCCGTGTCTCAGCCGAATAGGAGGGAGAGTCTCGGACGACCAAGGGACTCATGGACATTGCTGGACAGAGATGGGGCTCAGGTAAGTATTAGGGGTGCTGGGGTGGCTCTGACTAGGCCATGCAAGGTTATTGATCTTTTTATCCTTCAACCACCGTGTGGTAATTTTTGTGGTGTGCTTTGGGTCCATGTCATGTTGGAAGGTAAACCATCTTCTCATTGACAACTTTCGGGCAGCAGATTTTCCTCAAGCATGTGACAGTATTTTGCCCCATCCATTTTTCCTTCTATCCTGACAAGTGCTCTAGTCCCTGCCTCAGAGTAACACCCCCATAACGGGATATTACCACATCCACGCGTTACTGTTGGAATGGTGTTATTTGGATGGTGAGATGTATTGGATTTCCACCGGACATATCATTTGGTGTTGAGGTCAAATCATTACATTTTTGTTTCATCTGACCATAACTTTTTTCATGTGGCCTCAGAATCTTCAAGGTGTGTTTTATCAAAGCTCAGTCGTAACTGTATGTGGCTTTTTTTTTATGTTGCTGTAGGCCTCTTGGTAGCCTCTCTGACCAGTTTCCTCCTGGCTCTTTAATCCAGTTTGGAGCAATGTCCTGATCCAGGGAGGGTCTGTGTTGTATTAAATACCTTCTAATTTTTAATAATAGACTTCACTGTGCTTCGCCAAACACAGGCCAACACACATTTTGGCACATCGAATATTTGATCTGCTGATTTCAAAAAGTTTTTTTCTACCAGCTCTAGTTTTTGGGATACAGCATGAATGCCATATACAGAACCACCCTTCACTCTAGTCGTCTACCATAAATCAGGATATAAATATAGAAAAATACATTGGGATGATTCAGGCAGCACCAAAATGTAGCAACAACCTCTGCGGCGCTCGATCTTCAAAAATTAAACAAGATGATCGGCAAAATACATATACCTCCTATACGATTATCATATAGTAAAAGCATTTGTTAACCACCAAAAAAACAAAAAACTAATTGGATCCTGCTCCCTAATCCACTTGCAGACCGCCAGCTATCGTTATACGTTGGCTGTTTGAAGAGGAATATTGTTGTTATCCCCAGTATCCTCTTCTTCAGCGGGCAGTCCGCTTTCAGATAAAAGTGGTTTCTGCAGCGGATTTGCCACAAGATCCCTTTTATAGGGGGCGAGAGAGGGAGCCCCCCTCCCACCGCACTCAGGTGGTCTTCACTGCTTACCTGTAGTGTAGTGACAAAGTATTGCAATGGCCGCCATTCTATTCTCTAGTGTGTTAGAAAAAAATATGTTTGGGGGTTCCAAGTAATTTTCTAGCAAAAAAAAAAAAAAGATTTTAACCTGTAAACACAGAGTCTGAAAAATAGGCCTGGTCCTTAAGTGGTTAAAGCATTTAATACAGCATAGTGCTTGTGTTGTGTTATTTTGCCCCCTGTAACACCTGAAATACCTGGCTGGTCCTGCCAGTTTCTGCTCTCCCCATGGTCAGTTTACGTGCCTCTGTCCTCTGCAGCTCTCCTGTCCTCCTATGTGCTCCTCTGTCATCCTCCTCCCCCTCCCCTCCCTGCCTGCCTGTCTGCCCCTGTATCAGTGCCCACCCCTGCAACTCCTTATGCTCTCATAACTGTTTAAAGTTTATATAATCCTGCTGGTTCCCTAATGCCAGCTGCTCTTGACTCTGTTTTATTAACCACATGCCGACCGCTGCACGCAGATATACGTCGTCAGAATGGCACGGGCAGGCACAAGGATGTATATATATATATATATATATATATATACATCCCCTTTAAGAAGCAGCATTGCGTGCGCGACGCAAGCTCCGTGACTCCGACCGCGGGTCCCGCGGACTCGATGTCCATGAGTATACCCGCGATTGTGTCACGGTGAGGAAGAAGTAAACAAGCATTTCCCCAGTCTTCCTAGTGACAGGACAGTGTACACAGCTTCCTGTAATCGGAAGCTGTGATCACTGCCATATCACACATAGCGCATCCCCCCTACAGTTAGAACACATCCCTAGGCACACTTAACCCCTTTAGCGCCACCTAGTGGTTAGCCCCTTCACTGCCAGTGCCATTTGTACAGTAATCAGTGAATTGTCATAGCACTGGTCCCAAAATGTGTCAAAAGTGTCCGCCATAATGTCTCAGTCACAGTAAAAATCGCTGATTGCCACCATTACTAGTAAAAAAAAAAAAATATTAATATAAATGCCATAGAACTATCCAATATTTTGTAGACACTATAACTTTTGCGCAAATCGATCAATAAACGCTTATTGTGATTTTAACAATATGTACAAGAATATAATGCAATGGAAGGGCTCTCGCGCTATCGATATTCTAAACCTAGGGGGCACTGCTGCAGTTATCTGAAATTGGTCCCAGCCAAAAATGAAAACAAATGAAATGAGTGATAATAACTGCGCTGTGTGGGTATGGAGGGATAGGGCAACAACCAAAAAAAAAAACTAAACAGTGATCAAATAAGTCCCACCAAATGGGCGGGGTGAACTCTACAAGCAGTGTGCAATCTGAAGGTGGGTGATCTGGAAAAGGTTAACACTATGCAGCAAAATCCTTATAAGGAAATAAAATAAACATGGAAGTACAGTTATCAAAATAAATGTCCAAGATTGGTACTAAATAAAGGGTAAAAGTCCAGTGAAATCAAGTGCAAATACAAATCTCGCATCCAAAAAGCATATATTTAACCGCTTAAGCCCCGGACCATTTTGCAGCTAAATGCCCAGGCCAGGTTTTGCGATTCGGGACTGCGTCGCTTTAACAGACAATTGCGCGGTTGGCGACGTGGCTCCCAAACAAAATTGGCGTCCTTTTTTCCCCACAAATAGAGCTTTCTTTTGGTGGTATTTGATCACTACTGCGGTTTTTATTTTTTGCGCTATAAACAAAAATAGAGCGACAATTTTGAAAACAATTCAATATTTTTTACTTTTTGCTATAATAAAAATCCCCCAAAAACATATATAAACAATTTTTTTTCCTCAGTTTAGGCCGATACGTATTCTTCTACCTATTTTTGGTAAAAAAATCGCAATAAGCGTTTATCGATTGGTTTGCGCAAGATTTATAGTGTTTACAAAATAGGGGATAGTTTTATTGCATTTTTATTAATTTTTTTTTTTTTACTACTATTGGCGGCGATCAGTGATTTTTTTCGTGACTGCGACATTATGGCGGACACTTCGGACAATTTTGACCCATTTTTGGGACCATTGTCATTTTCACAGCAAAAAATGCATTTAAATTGCATTGTTTGTTGTGAAAATGACAGTTGCAGTTTGGGAGTTAAACACAGGGGGCGCTGTAGGAGTTAAGGATCACTGTGTGTGTGTGTTTACAACTGTAGGGGGGTGTGGCTGTAGGATGGACGTCATCGATCGAGTCTCCCTATATAAGGGATCACTCGATCGATGCAGCCGCCACAGTGAAGCACGGGGAAGCCGTGTTTACATACAGCTCTCCCCGTTCTTCAGCTCCGGGGAGCGATCGCGACGGAGCGGCTATAAAAGAATAGCCGCGCCGTCGTCCCGGATCGCTCCCCGAGGGATCCCGCCCGCCGCACGCAGCGGAGGGGGTCCCGATCGGACCCCCCACCCGCTAGAAGGCAAGGGCGTATATATACGCCCTTCTGCCTGTCCGTGCCATTGTGCGGACGTATATAGGCGTGCAGCGGGCGTTAAGTGGTTAAAGGTGCAGTCCTTGATAGCTGTGAGTAATAAGTGATGAGAAACCAGGAAATCCAATATTTCAGAGAAGAGCAAGCTTCGATGCGCACACCTCTAGTGGTATGGAATGCTCACCTCAAGGCCATAGCACGGATAGCCTGGATACCACTCAGGGTGTACTCAAAGATCCAGCAGGATGAGGGCTAGATGTAGTCTCCACATTAAATGACCATATTGGAAGAAACAAGAAAAAGATATGGCGTAATACTGGAAGCAAGGGTCTAAAAAACGATCAATCACATGCACATGCACTCACATGGAGGCCGTGAGCAGTGGGCCTATCTCCTACGAACGGCGAGTTTGTGCGACCCAGTCTGAGATCTTGATTGTATGCTGATCCTCTCTCTTTGGCCTCCACCTAAACATCCACGGATACTGGCACTAAATGCTCAGCAGGTATAGATGGGCAAAGAGAGAAGAAGGCACATAGTACAGCTCCGCTTCAAAAGGTATTTAATATAAAAACATATAAAAAACTCACATTTAAAATGTCAGAAATATCCAAACAAAACGAGCAGCGAGCTCATATCTCTCTCTCTTCAGAGTGTGTGAGGTCTGGTACTTCCTGTCCCTACTAGTGGCGTCATGTCACATGACTTCATCAGGGGATCTGATGAAGTCATGTGACATGACGCCACTAGTACAATTTTTCTTTAGATTTACCAAAACCATATAATACGAGGTCAAACATAACCGCTTTAAAGTTGTATGCAATCAGGCAGGCCCTTACACTTGAAGGTAAATCTAATGGAAATTTGGCAATAAAAATTGTATGATGTGTAGCCAGCTTAAGGTACCAAGGAAAAAATAAATCTTCTTGGGCGGTGCCCTGAACTATCCACACAAAACGTAATAATGATTTTGGGTTGTAATACCTTTAAATCGAGTGGCAAATTTCATTACACATTGATGGCTTGTTTAAAGTTTTGGTGGCACCGACCCAAGGGTATCAGTCCGACAATATCTGAAGGTCTCAACTCTCTTCTTAACCATTCACAGTACCCGTTAGGATTAAAGCGGAGGTCCACCCGTTTTTTTTTTTTTTAAAAGCCAGCAGCTACAAATACTGCAGCTGCTGACTTTAAAAAATGGACACTTACCTGTCCAGAGGGCTAAATTGGTGGCAATTTCACTAACACTGTTGCACAAAGTACAATTGTTAATTCCCTCTTTAAAACACCATTTTCCATTGATTATATGTATATTATTTTCATCCAGAAAATCTCAACTAAACATAAAACTTTAACAGTCATTAGTTTTATGTGTTTAAGACCATGATGTGTTATATTTACCTGTATAATGTACAAGAACCATAGGATCTAAATGGATAGTTTGGACTTTGTGACAGATCCAGTTATTCTCTCTCCCATCTCATTAGCATTCTTTATATACTTTTTTTTCCAACCAAAAATACATGCTCACGTGTTGTACTTGCACATTTAACCCTTATGGTAGATTCATTTTTGTAAAATGCACTTATGCACACAGCAGAGGACAGCCACTGACCACAATAGCACAGGTCCCACTGTGCATTTTATGCGCAGGTAAAGTGGATCCAAACCCAAAAACAAAACTAATATACACCAGCTTCCCAGTCCATGTGTGTGACTGCCTTAGTCTTTTTTTCAGACTTTTTTTTCTTCGTGATTTTTGGTACCTCTCACCTGGTAAAACTGTCAGTTACACACTTCATGTACCAGAGTGACAATATTCACCCACACCACCATTTCCAGACACCAAGAATCTCCACCTTCTCATTTTTATCCATGGAGTGGAGGAATTCTGTATGCCACAGAGATAACTTGTAAACTCATAAGCATGTAGTAATGTAACTGATAAGTGAGCAGTAGAGTCAGAAAGAAGAGGAAGTTATCAGCTGATATGATTTCTAGCAGGATCAACTTTTTTTTTTTTGCACTCATATACACCCATCAACTATAACATTATGACCACTGACTGGTCAAGTGAATTACATTTATCATCTTATTTCCTTTTGATTTACCAAAACCATGTAGTGCAAGGGTCTGCCTGATTGCATACAAATTGAAACTCTTAGGCCCTGTACACACGATCGGACAAAACCGATTAAAAGGAATGAAGTTCAGTTTCATTGGTCCAAACCGACCGTGTGTGGGCCCCATCAGTCCGTTATCCTTCGGTCGAAAAATGTATAACTTGCTTTAAAATTGAACCGATGGACGCAAAACCGACGGTTAGTACGCAAAAGCATCGGTTCAAAACCTGAGCATGCTCAGAATCCTTCGGACCGTTCTCATCGGATGGACCGACCGTGTGTACGCGGCCTTAAGGTTGGACCTCATATTAGATGGTTTTGGTAAATCTAAAGGAAAAAAAGCTACAGAAAATTGTATAGTGCGTATACAGCTTAAGTAAAATGGCATCTAAAAGTAAGTGGGATATATTAGAGACCAAATGAACATTTTGGCCCTGAATTTGCGGTATTGGAAGCAGAAAAAATGGGTAAGCGTAAAGGATTTTAGCGACTTTGACAAGAGCCAAACTGCAATGGCTAGCAACTCCAAAACTGCAGCTCTTGTGGGATGTTTCTGGTCTGCAGTGGTCAGGAGCTACCAAAAGTAGTCCAAAGAATAAAAACCAGCAAACTGGGTCATGGGTGGCCAGGGCTCATCAATGCATGTGGGGAGTGAAGACTGGCATGTGTAGTCTGATCCAATAGAAGAGCTACCAAAAAATCATTGCAGAAATCATTGCAGTTTGACAGAAAGGTGTCAGATTACACAGTACATTGTAGTTTGTCATGTATGGGGTTGCGTTAGATGCAGACTGGGCAGGGTGCCCATACTGATACGTGTCCACAGCACAAAAGCTTACAATAAGTGAGCATCAGAACTGGACCACAAGCCATGGTTGAATGCTTTGAGGAATATAATGCGTTCAAGGTGGTGACCAAATTCTCCAGATCTCAATCCGAATTAACATCTGTGGGCTGTACTGAAATAACAAGTCTGATCCATAGACGCCCCACCTTGCAACTTACAGGAATAAAAGGATCTGCTACTGATGACTTGGTGCCAAATACCACAGCATACCTTCAGAGATAAAGGGGAGTACATGCCTTGATGGGTCATGTTGGGTGGTTATAATATTATGCCTGATCATTGTATAAGAAAACAACTTCAATTGTATTGTTAATAGCCCAAACACAAACAAGAAAAGCTCATGGTTAGACCCGGTTCACACTGGGGCGGCACGACTTTGGGGGCGACTCGGCAAGGCGACCTGAAGACAACTTCAGAGGCGACTTGCAAAATTACTTCTGTATAGAAGTCAATGCAAGTCGCCCCCAAAGTCGTACAAGAGTCTTTTTCTAAGTCGGAGCGACTTGCATCGCTCCTATTAGAACAATTCTATTGAATAGAACGCGACTTGTCAGGCGGCTGAGTCGCCTGACGAGTCGCCCCAGTGTGAACTGGCTTTTAGGGTTTACATAGGACTTTGTCAGCTGCATTTTCGTTATAAACAAAAGTTCTCTCTTCATTGATCCTTTTCATGCAACAAAAACCCCAGTGTTTAGCCAGTCCAAACTCTGATTTCACCTATGAAAATGTGGAATAGACTCCCCTCGGAGGTGGTTCTGTGCGGGAGAAGGTGAAGGAGGCAGCTGCCCGGAGGGCTTAGGAGACGGGCAAACAAATACAGGAAGTAAAGCCAATGGAAATGCAGCGGTTTTGTTTTTAAAGATATGCTGTTTTATCGCTATTGAATGGCTTCTAATTTGCAATCAATTTGTTTTATTAAATTCATTTTGTTCGACATACTGCACTAAGGGAACATCTTTTCTCTTATGTTTTTCAGTACAACTAGTTTGTAGCTGCTGTTCCAGACAACATTCAGGGTCCTGGGGAGACAGATTTCCCTGTGCTGGGTGAGACCACTCTTTAGTGGTCACCGCTATCTGGTAAGCACGCTACTCATACACATGGGTGTCGACTTGGATGCACTATATATGAAGGACTTCTTCACGATAACTTCTTCTGCAGTCTTTTTTTCTATACCTACATGGATGGATGTCATTCCCTTGTTATCTATGGACTTGATTTTCAATGGGACTCTGCTTTAGTCTTTCTTTTTTTCACTTGATTATTTAAATGTTTTCACTTGATAATTAGATTTTTTATCAGCGCTGCATTTATTTTGTATATTTTTTATCTGTTTTGAGTTTAGTACTAGACTTTAAGGTGCTGGCAGCTGTATCTATATATTCACATTTAGTTCAATTTTATATATTGTTTCTTTTCAAGCGCACCGTTTAGTCCTCTGGCTTTTTTTTTTCACAGCTCAGCAGATTGCTTTAAACAAACAAACAAAACAAAACAAAAAAAAGACCTGGACCTTTCCTAAGGAATAGCCGATTGCTACATCAGGGGAAAAAAATTCCTTCCTGATCCCCTGAGAAGCAAATTGGATCATGCTTTGCTGGGGTTTTTCACCTTCCTCTGGATCAATTGTGCATATGGGATTGTATGATTTTTTTTTTAATTGGTTGAACTAGATGGACTTGTGTCGTATTCCTGACTAACTATGTACAGACATACCCCGCTTTAAGTACACTCACTTTACGTACACTTCCGAGTACAGACATACCTGCGAGTGTACGTAAAGTACCTCGCAAGTACAGACACCCTGTGCCACACAGCCGCAGTATGGTCTGGAAGAAGCGGAGCTGCCATTCAGAGTTGTTGCCAGTGAAGAGACTGCAAGTGAAGAGGAAACGTCCCACCAGCCAGCCCAGAAATGCTGCCTAAATTTAACTGGATTACTGTACTATAAACTTCACTCACTGCCCCCCCACACTACAGCCCATGGCCCTCCATTATAGACCCTGCCCCCCCTAGAAGTGAAAAAAGGTATTGCTTGACTTTGAAGTACACAATGGGAACAGCGCATGTATGTAAAACAAAAATGTAATTAAAGTGGGGTATGCCTGTATAATAGAGGTCATACAAAGTAGGCATTTGGCCTGGCCAGTGTGATCCGTTTTAAAGAGATCCTGGGGCAGCATTTTCTCTTGAAAGTGTTTTAGACATTGATTATTCCTTTTTTATATAATGCCTTACAAAAGTATTCCCCTCCCTTGGCATTTTTTGTGTTGTGTTGCCTCACAACCTGGAATTAACATGGATTGTTTGAGAATTTGCATCATTTAATGTACAGAACATGCCCACAATTTTAAAGATGTTTTTTTTATTATTGTGAAGCAAATAACAGATAGGACAAAATAACAGAAAAGGTCAATGTGCATAACTATTCACCCCACCCCTAAATTCAATACTTTGTAGAGCCACCTTTTGCGGCTATCACAGCGCCAAGTTATTTTGGATAAGGCTCTATGAGCTTGCCATATCTTACCACTGGGATTTTTGCCCATTCCTCCTTGCAAAGCTGCTCCAGCTCCTTCAATTTGGATGGTTTACACTTGTGCAATCTTTAAGTCTTACCACAGATTTTTCTATTGGATTGAGGTTTGGGCTTTGACTAGGCCATTCCAATACATTTACATGTTTCCCCTTAAACCACTCAAGTGTTGCTTTAGCAGTGTGTTTGGGGTCATTATCCTGCTGGAAGGTGAACCTCCGTCCTAGCCTAGCCGTCCTAGAGTGGTACAGGTTTTACTCAAGAATATCCCTGTATTTAGCACCATCCATCTTACCCTCAACTTTGACCAGCTTCCCAGTCCCGGCTGCTGAAAACCTCCCCACAGCATGATGCTGTCACCACCATGTTTCACTGTGGAAATGATGTTCTTTGGTCGATGTGATGTGTTGGGTTTGCGCCAGACATAGCGTTTTCTTTGATGAAAAATCCTTTTCTTTGAGTTCATGGACGGACACAGCAGCAATCTTGACAAAGTGTGTATTAGCCTTCATTTAGGAGTGACTAGGCAGAAAATTTGCTAGAAAGTGTTAAACACATCAAACGTTATACAGTACCGCCCGGGGGGGGGGGGGCGGTCCCTCTGGGTACAACCTCTCTCCCTGCATCTCGCAGCTCAATTCGTCAAAAAGCAGTACAAACATAAACGGAGGGGTGGGTGCTGTGTCCATCTATGAACTCAGAAAAAAAGAATTTTACGGTGAGTACAAAAATCCTATTTTCTCTTCCATTCATGGATGGACACAGCAGCAATCTTGACAAAGTGGGACGTCCCAAAGCAGTGTCAAAAAAACGAGGAGTGGGAACAGCATTAATACAAACTTCCCCCAAAACAAAACAGAGCTCCTCAACTGAGGAGTTGCAACCTTAAACAGCCGCCTCTGCGGCCGAAGGAAGCATCTGAAGATGCACACACATCAACCTTACAAAATTTAGTGAACCAGGTCGCCGCCTTACACACCTGGGAGACAAACGCTTGATGTCGGAAAGCTCAAGAGGCACCTATTTCCCTGGTCAAATGCGCCATAAGAGGAAAGGGAGGCGCCCGCGCCTTTATGGCATAAGCCTGAATCATGATCTGTCGGATCCACCTAGAGATTGTGACCAACGAGACCGCCAGGTCCTTCTTAGGACCAGCCACCGAAACAAACAGCGAGTCTGACCTCCGGAACAGAGCAGTAGCAGACTCGTATACTCTCAGCTCGGTCAACGTCCAAAGAATGCAACGCCACCTCCTTAGGATGCTAACGAGGACACGAGGATGCAAGTACAAATGTCCTCATTGAGATGAAAAGCCGAAACGACCTTAGGAAGAAAGGAAGGCTGCGGACGCAGCACCACCTTATCCTTGTGGAAGACCAGATAGGGAGCCTTGCACGACAGGGCTGCCAGCTCAGAAACCAACCTAACGGATGTGACAGCCATAACAAAAAAAAAACACTTTCTGAGAAAGTGTCAACAAGGGAATTTATCTAATGTTTTCAAACAGTGGGTTCTGAAGCACCGAGAGGACCAGATTCAAGGCAGTAGAGGCTGGACCGGAGAGGCCACATGCCGGACCCCTGCACAAACGTGCTCATCAGAGAGTGAGCCGCCAAGGGTCATTGAAAAAAGACAGCCAGGGCAGAAATCTGCCCCTTAATCGTGCTTAAAGGGGTTGTAAAGGTACAATTTTTTCCCCTATATAGCTTAGTGCATTCCTCCTTCACTTACCTCATGCTTCGATTTTGCTTTTAAATGTCCTTATTTCTTCTGAGAAATCCTCACTTCCTGTTCTTCTGTCTAACTCCACACAGTGATGCAAGGCTTTCTCCCTGGCGTGGGGTGTCGTGCTCGCCCCCTCCCTTGGACTACAGAAGAGTCAGGACGCCCACTAACACACAGCTTCTCTATCAGCAACGTAGAGAGCGTCCTGACTCTCCTATAGTCCAAGGGAGGGGGCGAGCACGACACTCCACACCAGGGAGAAAGCCTTGCATTTCTGTGTGGAGTCACAGACAGAAGAACAGGAAGTGAGGATTTCTCAGAAGAAATGAGGACATTAAAGCAAAATCGAAGGATGAGGTAAATGAAGAAGGACTGCACTAAGGTAAAGCAAGCTATTTAGGAAAACAAATTGTACCTCTACAACCCCGGAGGGAGAGACCAGGAGCACCGAAGAGGGAACCAAGAAAAGGAGTATCTAGGCTGCTCTGTGGAAAACCGACTGCACAGAGGAACCAAGCACAACATGTTTTTTTATTTTAAAAAACAAAACAAAAAAAATTGGCTTTACAATCACTTAAAGGGGTTGTAAAGGTAAAAAAAAAATTCCCTAAATAGCTTCCTTTACCTTAGTGCAGTCCTCCTTCACTTACCTCATCCTTCAATTTTGCTTGTAAATGTTCTTCTTTCTTCTGAGAAATCCTCACTTCCTGTTCTTCTGTCTGTAACTCCACACAGTAATGCAAGGCTTTCTACCTGGTGTGAAGAAAGCCTCTTGAGGGGGTGAGCAGCAGTGTCAGGACACCTAACACACACAGCTTCTTTCTCTATCTGCAAAGTAGATAGCGTCCTGACCCTCCTGTTCACCCCCTCAAGAGGCTTTCTCCACACCAGGGAGAAAGTGTTGCATTACTGTGTGTAGTTCCAGACAGAAGAACAGGAAGTGAGGATTTCTCAGAAGAAATGAGGACATTTAAAAGCAAAATCGAAGGATGAGGTAAATAAAGGAGGACTGCACTAAGGTAAAGCAAGCTATTTAGGAAAAAAAAATTGTACCTTTACAACCCCTTTAAGGCAAGCTTTTGGTCCACCCCACACTGTAAGAACAGCAGGATTCTGGAGACTAAATAAGTACACGGATGCCACCCCATTTCCTCACACATGGATATGTAGGCCTTCCAAGTGCGATGGTAAATCTTCCTAGAGGATAACTTCCGAGCCCTCCTCATGGTAGAAATCACTGAAACCGACAGGCCTCTGTCTCTTAGTACCTAGCTTTCAATAGCCACGCTGTTAAATACAGCGACTGTAAAGCAGGATGAAGTACGGGACCTTGCAACAGCAGGCCTCTCATAGCGGTAGATGCCAAGGGACATCTGCTACTAGACGCACTAGGTCGGCGTACCAAGGACACCAAGGTCAATCCCGAGCAATTAGGATCATTGGAATCCCCTCTGCCTCTACTTTGCGAAGCAGATGAGGAAGGAGCTTCAGGGGAATGAAGGCATATATTAGCCGATACTGACTCTACGGTGCCACCAACGCATCTGTCGCGTCTGGCCATGGGTCTCTTGACTTGGCCACAAACTTCAATACCTTCCGATTGAGTCGCAAAGCCAGATCTAAGTCCGGCTCACCCCACTTTTGGCAAAGGAGCTGAAACACATCCGGGTGTAGCGACCATTATCCTTGGTCCACTTAGGTAGTCCGCCTGGGAATTTTCCACGCCCGGAATGTACAGGGCCGACACGCTCCTTTCTGCCCACCTCAGGATGGGAGCAACCTCCGGCGCTGCAGCCGAGCTTCTTGTTCCTCCTTGATGGTAGACATTAGGGATGAGCCGAACACCCCCCCCCCCCTGTTCTGTTCGCACCAGAACCTTCGAACGGACCGAACATTTAGACGTCCATGGGACTCGAACGTTCGAATTTAAAAGTGCTCATTTTAAAGCCCAATATGCAAGTTATTGTCGGAAAACGGGTTTTTAGAACCCGGGTTTTGCCCCAGGGAACATGTATCAATGTCGTTTTTTTCTGGAGCAGTGATTTTAATGATGCTTAAAGTGAAAAAAAATATCCTTTAAATATCGTACCTGCTGGGTGTCTATAGTATGCCTGTGAGATGGCACGTGTTTAGAACTGTCCCTGCACAAAATGAGATTACTATAAGAATTTTTTTTTTTTTAATTGCTTGCGGTTTTAATGTAATGTCCGGTTCCTGCAATATGGATGAAAATCATTGAGAAAAATAGCATGGGTTTCCCCCTCTCCCCCCAGGTCATTACAAGCCCCTTTGGCCCTATATACTTTGAACAGCATTATACAGGTGGTGCAAACAAGACAGGCACTGTATGTTTGTTGTCAAGTAGAAAGTCTGTAATTTTGAACTGGTACTTTTTTAAAGTGTAGCTCCATCCATAAAATCTATTTTTAAACTTTTCTGAAAACATAGAGAAGGGTTATCACCCCTGTAAACATTTTTTTGCTGTCTGTGTGATTCTGTTCAGAAGATTGCAATTCACTTTCTGTCCCAATGACAAGTGATGTTTTGAAAATGTGGGCTTTTTAGTGAAACAAGGTTTGGTGATAAAGCATCAGTGGACAGGAGACACCTCTCACAGAAGAGAATTTCCCATCCTAGGGGTAGATTTCCTCTCACTTCCTGTTACATAGTTACATAGTTAGTCAGGTTGAAAAAAGACACAAGTCCATCCAGTTCAACCACAAAAAATAAAAAAACAAAATAAAAAGCACAGTAAAATCCTATACACCCAACTCCATACCCACAGTTGATCCAGAGGAAGGCAAAAAACCCCAGCAGAGCATGATCCAATTTGCTACAGCAGGGGAAAAAAATTCCTTCCTGATCCCCCGAGAGGCAATCGGATTTACCCTGGATCAACTTTACCTACAAATCTTAGTACTCAGTTATATTCTGTACATTTAGGAAATAATCCAGGCCTTTCTTAAAGCAATCTACTGAGCTGGCCAGAACCACCTCTGGAGGGAGTCTGTTCCACATTTTCACAGCTCTTACTGTGAAAAAACCTTTCCGTATTTGGAGGGGAAATCTCTTTTCCTCTAGACGTAAAGAGTGCCCCCTTGTCCTCAGTGTTGACCGTAAAGTGAATAACTCAACACCAAGTTCACTGTATGGACCTCTTATATATTTGTACATGTTGATCATATCACCCCCCTTATTCTCCTCTTCTCAAGAGTGAATAAATTCAGTTCCTCTAATCTTTCCTCATAGCTGAGCTCCTCCATGCCTCTTATCAGTTTGGTTGCCCTTCTCTGCACTTTCTCCAGTTCTCCGATGTCCTTTTTGAGAACTGGTGCCCAAAACTGAACTGCATATTCCAGATGAGGTCTTACTAATGATTTGTACAGGGGCAAAATGATATCTCTGTCTCTGGAGTCCATACCTCTCTTAATACAAGAAAGGACTTTGCTCGCTTTGGAAACCGCAGCTTGGCATTGCATGCCATTATTGAGCTTATGATCAACTAAAACCCCCAGATCCTTCTCCACTACAGATCCCCCCAGTTGTACTCCCCCTAGTATGTATGATGCATGCATACTCTTAGCCCCCAAGTGCATAACTTTACATTTATCTACATTAAACCTCATCTGCCACTTAGTCGCCCAATTAGACAGAGCATTGAGGTCGGCTTGTAAATTGTAGACATCCTGCAAGGACGTTATTCCACTGCATAGCTTGGTGTCATCTGCAAAGACAGAAATGTTACTTTTGATCTCAGACCCAATATAATTTATAAATATATTGAAAAGTAAGGGTCCCAGCACTGAACCTTGGGGTACACCACTGATAACCTTGGACCATTCAGAGTAAGAATCATTAACCACGACTCTCTGAATTCTGTCTTTCAGCCAGTTTTCTATCCATTTACAAACTGATATATCCAATCCTGTAGACCTTACCTTACACATGAGCCGTGTGTGCGGAACTGTATCGAACGCTTTTGCAAAATCCAAATATATCACGTCCACAGCCACGCCTCTGTCCAGGGTTTTACTTACCTCTTCATAAAAGGAAATCAGGTTTGTCTGACAACTTCTGTCTTTCATGAATCCATGTTGTCTGCTGCTTAAATAGTTTTTTTCCAGCAAGAACTCATCCATGTGGTCTTTTATTAAACGTTCCAGTATCTTCCCAACTATAGAAGTTAAACTAACAGGTCTATAGTTACTTGGTAAAGACTTTGTCCCTTTTTAAATATGGGCACCACATTGGCCCTGCGCCAATCCAGTGGTACTATTCCTGTCTTTAATGAGTCCCTAAATATTAGATACAGTGGCTTTGAAATGACAGAGCTCAACTCACCTAGGATCCGTGGATGGATGCCATCAGGTCCAGGTGCTTTATCCACCTTTATTCTGTCTAAATATTTCTGGACCATATCACTTTTGAGCCATTGTGGATTTGAGGCTGTGTCACTCCCACCCCCATTTTGGACATGAGCTCCCCCATGCTCCATTGTATACACAGAGCTGAAGAAAACATTTAATAAATTTGCCTTCTCTTTGTCCCCAGTCACCCACTCTAGATTATTTTGTAAGGGGCCTACATGCTCAGACTTCACCTTTTTACTATTAATATATTTAAAGAATTTTTTGGGGTTTGTCCTACTATCTTTTGCAATCTGTCGTTCGTTTTGAATTTTTGCATCCTTGATTTCCTTTTTGCATATCCTGTTATATTCTTTGTAACATTTAAACAACACTAGTGTTCCTTCATTTTTATATTTTTTAAAAGCTACTTTCTTATTGTTTATAGCTTTTTTAACTTTGACCGTGAGCCACATAGGTTTTATTTTAAGCCTTTTAAACTTATTGCCCAAGGGAACATACTTTGCAGTGAGGTTCCACACAGTCTTTTTGAAGAATTCCCATTTCTGTTCTGTGTTCAGCTGTGCCAATAGTCCCTCCCAGTCCAAGTCCTGGAGAGCAGCCCTCATCCTTGGAAAATTTGCTCTCTTAAAATGTAGTGTTTTAATATTTCCTGTATGTATTTCTTGCTTATAGTTAACATTAAATGAAATCATGTTATGATCACTGCTACCCAGGTGTTCCTTTATCTGAACATTAGTAATACGCTCTGCATGGTTTGAGATTATCAGGTCCAACAGGGCATCATTCCTAGTTGGGGCCTCAATAAACTGCACCATAAAATTGTCCTGCAATAGGTTTTTAAATTTTTGTCCTTTAACTGTCCTAGAAGTGCCATTAATCCAGTCAATTTCTGGGTAGTTAAAATCCCCCATTATTATCACCGTCCCAGACCTTGCAGCCCTTTCCATCTGTGCAAGGAGCTGAGTCTCCACCTCCTCATTAACATTGGGTGGTTTATAACAAACTCCAATGATTAATTTTGAACTACGCACATCTGTATGCAGTTCCACCCATAATGCTTCAGCCTCATCACACTCTCCATCAACCAGGTTCTCTTTCACGCTTGCTTTGAGGTCACTTCTCACATAGAGACAGACCCCTCCACCTTTCCTTTTTACCCTGTCTTTCCGAAAGAGAGCATAGCCAGGAATATTAATAGCCCAGTCATGTGAGGATTGAAGCCAAGTTTCAGCAATACCGATTACATCATAGCTCTCCTCATGCACCAGAGCTTCCAGCTCACCTGTTTTGCTTGGCAGACTTCTGGCATTGGTGAACAAACACTTAAATGTATTGTTACAGAGAGGGTAGAGGATGGAGGGAGGAGTCTAGGGATGGCGCGGTCGGAGTGGAGGAGCTGCTAGACGGGAGCCCTCGCTCTCCAACCCTGCGCTGACCGTGGAGACGTGAAGGGAAGCGAGGGGCCCGGACCTCTCCCCGCTTGATCACCTCCTCCCCCCCCGGCTCAGAGATGCTGTCCCTGTGCTGTAAACTTACCCCCTACTTTCGGATCCCGGCTGCCTGAGAGTCTCCTGGCCTGCAGCGTGGACGGCATGCACGGCTCTTCCTGTGCTGCGGTGATTGAGGCTTGCAGCGCAGAGTGGTGAGGACGGCGCTTGTAAAGCCCAAACACACGGAGCACACAGAGCGGGAGGGGCTGCAGGGAGGGAGGCGAGGTGAACCGAGCCCTTCGTGAGAGCAGAGCAGCTCGTGCGCTCGGCGGCCCCCCCTCCCCCGTTCTCTGGGGTACGCGTGCAGCTGTACTAAGTCGCTGTGGACCGCGGTATGCGGGCCCCCACATGGGGAGCAGAAGCTGACAGAAATGAAACCCAGCACCTCGTAGCTCAAGTAACTCAAAGTAAATTAAAAGAAAGAGATGTGTGTAAGTAAGGAGCTGGCTCCTAGAAGATCACCAACAAGCGGGTAAGATTTAAAAATATTACACCAGCCTTCTCTTCAAAGTTTTTTTTTCAAAATCAATGGACCTGTGAGCACACCATATTCATCAAAGCGGTGAGTACAACGCTTTTCTCACGAACCGATATTAATGAGATACCTGCAATAGAGGTGGTAATGTTTCTTATGAGATTGGGATGAAGATAAGAAATTGGTGACAGAAGCGACAAGTGCTTAGTAAGATAACTACCAGGGTGAATAAATTATATTTGTTTGTCGGCGGTCACCTCCCTTGTTAATTTTTCTATTTCTATTGTCTATACCGATAATGCGGACACTTGGACATTTGGGCACCGGGACACGTGGATAATCAATTTATATTATACTTTGAGAAAGCTCCAGACAGAATAAACAGGCAGTAGTGGGTGCCCGCGAATAAATGTTATAGGCAACTTGAACAGCTGAATGGCATACTGGATATATATTTATGTGGCACCCAAGATTTCGTGAGAAACACGCTTGAAAAGCCTGCCAACCGGATATAAGTCCCACGGCTCACAGCAATACCTTATTGAAGGAAATACACTGAGATAAAAAAGAGTGCTTTGATAGGCATTGGAAAAAAAAAAAAAAAAAGAGGAAACATCGGTTAAAAAAAAAAAAAGTGTAGCTCAACTCAGTAGAAAAGTGCTGTGTAGACGTGAGACCTATCCAAGTGACGGACTCAGTAGGATCCTCTTGGGTTATTATCCCCAAAACTCCCTGCCAGCTCTGTAACCTCAAAAAAACAGAAAAACCTCTCGGAGCTCTGTTTTTTTTTTTTTTTCCTCTGTCCTTTCCCCCCCCCCCCCTTTTTTTTTTTTTTTTTTTTTTTTTTTTTCCCCTTTTTTTTCCCCTTTTTTTTCCTTTTTTTTTCCTTTCCTTTTTTTCTCCCCTCTACTAGAGAGAGAAAGGGGGATCACATAGACTGGTTTGCCCCCCTGGCCCAAAACGAAATTACCACAAAACGTCTATAAACCTCTGGTTGTCATATCATGGGCACAACACGGGCACAGTAAAGAGCGGTTGTAAACAAGATTACTGTAAAACCAAGAGGGGTGTAAGATGACCACAAGGGGAAGGGGAGCGAAAGGGGGGGCAATCCCAAAGGCTCCCCGGTTAAGTCAAAGCCCAGGCCCGATGTGTAAATTTGTGACACATGGGACAAACGGAGATAACCAGCCCGTTGAAAAACTACCAACGGGTAGAGGAAGCCAGGTAGAAAAAGATAAGAAGAGAGACAAGAAAAAAGGGGCTACTAACACACTGGCAGACTTGGAAACACTCTCAGAAACATTCTTAGAGACTAGATCTGACCATGATGGAGAGAGTGAATTAGAACAGGGAAATAAAGAAGAAACCCAGGATATGACACTCCTACCAACAAAAATGGAAATGGAGGGAATGTTTGCTGCCCTAGAAAGATCAATCAAATCGCAAATGGAAAGAATGGAGAAAAATATGGGGCATATATTGGAAAGAGTTGAAGAAGTAGAGAAAAAAGTCGACTCAAATGTAACCTCAGTTAAAAAACTAGAAGATGAAATAAAAGCATTAAAAATTAATCAACGAGAACAGGCGTATAAAGTAGAAGATCAGGAGAATAGAGATAGAAGGAAGAACATTAGAATACGCGGAGTCCCTGATACCGCACAAACTGAGGACTTGCCAGAAATAATAAGGAAAATTTGTAACCCAATATTAGAAAGAGAAATAACGACCCCTTTAAGAATAGAACGAGCGCATAGGATAAGACGAGCCAGAGAGAGATCACAGGATTATCCAAGAGATATCATTGTGCGATTTGAAAGTTGGGAAGAGAAAAACCAACTTTGGAGAAACCTGAGAGGGAAGTCGCCATTGGAATATGATCATCATAATATCCAAATTTACCAAGACCTGTCCCAAGAGACGTTAAAAAGAAGAAGAAGTTTAAAACCATTGTTGGGGATCCTACAAGAGCAAGACATTCAGTACAACTGGGGATTCCCAGCATGCTTGATAGGGAGGAAAAACGGGACTTCGGCAAGACTGAGGTTCATCGAGGAAATACCAGAATTCTGTAATAGCTTAGGCATCCCAATACCAAAAAATCACTAATGATCTTGTCTGCCGGAGAAGGGGGGGGGGGAGAGGGGGGGGGGGGGGGGAGGGGAGGGGAGGGGCTAAGACAGTAAGCAACTAGTAGGGGATGGGGGAGAGGGGAGACCCTTAGAACACCCCTTCACTTAGTAAGCCATCGGAGTGGGACGGGGGAGGGGGGAGACCCAGAAAGCGCTTCTTCACCAGTCCCCCAGTATAGGGAGATAGGAGACCGGGCTAAAATAGAACTCCACCTCAGCCTGAAGAGCAAAAGAGCGCCAGGAGCGCCAATTAGAAAAAGCTCTAAATGACCAGTAGGTCAGGGATCGAATTGGGGGAAGGGGGGGAGGGGGTGGGGGGGAGAAAGCCCCAAATGAAGAACAAGGGGGCAAGATACGAGGGGAGGGGAGGGGGGGGAGGGAGAAGGGAGGGGGAGGAAGAGTTCGGGGGGGAAGGGAGAGGGGAGGGTTTGGGTGGGAAGGGAGAGGGGAAGATTAGAGAGGGGGGGAAAGGGATTCAGATCTGTGTGTCATGCAGCAGGAAAGAACATATACACCCAAGACAGAGGGAAAAAAAAATATGACAAACATAAATTTTTTAACATACAACGTAAGAGGTCTCAGTTGCCCTGAAAAAAGGCATATGGTACTAAGAGAAGTTGAAAGGTATTCCGCTGAAATAGTTTTTCTGCAAGAGACACACATAACGCTGGACTCTAATGTCAGATTGTATTCTCGGGCAGTTCCTAGTTGGTACTACGGGGACTCCCCAAAGAAGAGAGCAAAAGGGGTCGCCATAGGAATAGGGAAGAATATCTCCTTTACAGTAGAAGATAGGAAAGTAGACCCGGAAGGTCGTTATCTGTTCCTAAAAGGAGTACTCCAAGGGAAAAAATACACGTTAGCAAATATTTACTGCCCAAACAGCCAACCACATAAATATCTGAGGGGGATTTTGAATGCCTTAATGGACTTTAAATTGGGACATGTAATACTAGCAGGAGATTTCAATCTCTCAATGGACTATCAACTGGATAGTACATCCGGGGTTCAGAGGCGAAATATTAAACAGCTTAGAATACTAAGAAAAAAAATGCATAGCTACTGTTTAATAGATCCCTGGAGGATTACATATCCAAATAAAAGAGACTATACCTACTATTCCTCCGTGCATGGAACATACTCAAGACTGGACTATATATTGGTAGACCATGAGTTATTGGAAGAGGTAGTCAAAACTTCAATAGGGGTATCTACAATCTCAGATCACGCTCCCGTAATAGCGGAAATTAGATTCAAAGAAATAGAGCAAAGAAAAGGATCATGGAACTTGAATGAAGAACTTATAGAGGATATAGAGGTAAACAACATAGTGAGAATGGATCTGGATCAATATTTCACCCTTAATAACACACCTGAAGTAAGGGTAGCTACCGTTTGGGAGGCCCATAAGGCATACATCAGAGGGAAATTAATCTCAATAGGAGCAGGGAAAAAAAAGATAAGGAAATTAAACATGAAAAAATTAACAACTGAGCTATTTGATTTGGAGCAAATCCATAAAGAACGAGGAGAAAATGAAATATATCATGAGATTATTGTAAAGAGGACCCAGCTTAGAGATCTGATGAAGATTGAAACAAGAGACATATTCAAAAATGTTAGAAAGGAGAGGTATAAATGGGGGAACAAACCTGGGAAATATTTAGCCAGAATATCCAGGGAAAAAAAAAAAAAAAAACTACATCGAAAAAATAAAGAATCAAGACGGCCATATGAAATATAAGACGTCTGAAATAGCGGAATCCTTTCGGACTTTTTATAGTTCATTATATTCAATAAGAACCAAGGAAACACAAGAGCAAGAAAAGATGAGAAAAAGGAAAATCAGGGAATACTTAGAAGAAGCGAAATTACCTAAAATCTCTCAAAATGACATTGAATCCCTAGAGGCCCCAATAACTCAAGAAGAGGTATATAGAGCCTTCCGGGAAACCCCGTGCGGGAAAAGTCCAGGCCCCGATGGCTTGCCGATCAAATATTATAAAACATTTAGCGAACTCCTGGTCCCAGAGATGTGTAACTATTTTAACAAAATAGGAGAGGAAGAAGAAATAAGAAAAGAATCTCTTTTGGCAAATATTTCTATTATCCCTAAAACGGGAAAAGATGGAACGTTGTGTTCCAGCTATCGTCCAATAGCACTGTTAAACGCAGACCTGAAAGTATACGCGAAAATATTAGCAACCAGGATAAAAGGTTTAATGCCGCAATTAATAAACTCAGATCAGGCGGGCTTTGTAGCAGGCAGAGAAGGAAGAGACAATAGTATAAGGACCCTGTTACTGTTACAACAAGACCCGAAAAAGAAACCCCCAGTCGTACTCATGTCCTTAGATGCCGAAAAAGCATTTGACAGAGTCGACTGGGGGTTTATGATGGAAACTTTACAAAATATAGGCCTGGGACCAAGGTTCATGAAATGGGTAAAGAACCTGTACAGTCACCCGACGGCTAGGGTGAAGGTCAATGGGAGTGTGTCATCTGTGTTCAACATGGAAAATGGAACCAGACAGGGGTGCCCGCTCTCACCTCTCCTATATGTAATAGCCCTGGAACCGTTGCTAGCAAAAATCCGGGAAAACCCGGGGATAGGAGGGGTGAGAGTGGGAGATGAAGAACACAAGGTGGCGGCGTACGCGGATGACATACTACTATATCTGACCAAACCTAGAGTATCTCTCCCTAATGTAATAAAGGAAATAAAAAGATATGGAGAACTTTCAAATTTTAAAATAAACCCGATAAAAACGGTAATCTTGAATCTGGGGATAGAAAAAAAAGAAGCAGAAGAACTACAGAAAGAGTTTCCATTTACATGGGAAAAAGAAGCTATAACGTACTTGGGTATAAAAATTACATCTAAAGTTGAAAAACTCTACTCGGCCAACTTTGTCCCCTTAATTAACGACATTAACCAAGACCTGAAAAACCTAGCAAAAAAACATATCTCCTGGATAGGCAAGATTAATGCGTTCAAAATGATGATTTTACCAAAGATAACATACAAACTTCAAATGCTCCCAATAAAAATACCGCAAAGCTTCTTTAAAGTAATTAAAACAGTAATTCTGAAATATATATGGGCAGATAAAAAGGCTAGAGTAAGCTATTCATTGTTGAGCATGAAAAAAAAAGGAGGGGGGTTGGGGCTCCCCGATATAAAAAGATATTATTTTGCTGTAAACTTAGCTAGGTTGGTAGAATGGACAAACGCACATACACAAAAAAAATGGGTACGTATGGAAGAAATATTAAGTGGGACACTATTAAATAGAAACGTATGGATACCACCGAAAATGAGGGAATTTAGCACGAACACACACAACATAACAAGGAACGTATTTAGGATATGGGACACAATATTGAGACGGGAAAAATGGGAGTATAACTCTCCATTAATCCCATTAGCAGGCACAAATTTTTTTCCACCAGGTAACGGAACACGCTTTGGAAAACACTTAGGGGAGAAAAAATTAAAAGATATTGTTACACGGGGAAAAATTAAACTTAGACAAGAGATAAAAATAGGGGGAGGGGAACAAAGCATGAGTGAATGGGAGTATATGCAGTTAAAACATTTTGTGAGCACACTACCACAACCAATTAGGGAAGACAAGACACTATATCCAATAGAAAAAATATGCAGCATGGACAAGCCCCTGATACACGGTATATCAAAGGTATACGGGATACTAACAGAACTCGAGACCCAGGAAGCATTGCCCTTTTTAGAAAAATGGGAAAGCGACATTGGTAAAAAAATTGATAAAACACAAATGATAGGTGCAGTATATAACCATGCCGCGGACACTACCACCATAGAAGCAAATTATAAATGCATGGTGCGATGGCACATGACCCCATCAAGAATGAATAAGATCCACCCTAGAAATTCAGAGCTATGTTGGAGAAATTGTAAACAAAAAGGAACAACGCTACATATATGGTGGGACTGCCCGAGAATACAGGAATTTTGGAAAGAAATCTTGAAATATATTGTAGAAATAACAGGAGAGACGATTCTATGTAGCCCGCTGACCTGTTTGTTTCACGGAACTGAAAAAACAAAAAAACAATATGGAACAACTTTGGTCCCAGTGTTGTTAAACGCAGCTAAGGCTCTGATCCCCAAAAATTGGCTACACCCAAAGAGGCCATCAATTAAAGAGTGGATAGAAAGGGTGGAATATATAGAAGAGATGGAGTATCTTGCCTGCAGAGAGTTAGGAGAAGAGGACAAAAACAGGATGATTTGGGAAAAGTGGAAAGTGTTCAAATCCACAGAAAAGTTCGTCCAGGGAACGATAGAAGCAGAAAGCTGAGAATCCATAAAGAAGATTGCATGGCACACAGATCCGGGGGGGGGGGAGGAGGGGGGGGGGGGAGAGGAGAAGGGGGGGAGAGAAAGAAGGAAAAGAAAAGGGGAAAAAAGAGGGGGAGATTAATCACGATATGCTAATTATGATATGCTATCAAAGAATGAAGTTAGATTCGTTAAGCGGGAAAATACTAATCTAATAGTTTAAAAATGTAATGTCAAAAAAAAAAAAAAAAAAAAAAAAAAAAAAGGGAAGAAGAAAAAAAAAAAAACCCACGAATGATGCGAAGCCGCAAGAGAGACGCTAAGGGCGGGCGAACCGTGAGCTAACCTCTCGGCTATATGTGAGCAGAGTCTGACGTGAAAAAAAAAAAAATGTATTGTTACATTTTTCTCTGGTGTTTTTCATATAATGTATAGTAGTACAAATGGCACTATTATTTCCAATGGCTGTTTGCAACATGGGAACTTTCTTGTCACCTGCCATAACCCTTCCTCCATCTATCCCCATTCCACTCTCCATTAATGTCTGACCACTAACTGACCTGTCTGCTCGATGTAATTCTAATTCACCCTCCCCCTCAATCCTAGTTTAAATACTCCTCCAGCATTCCCATAAACCTCTCCCCCAGCACAGCAGACCCCCTTCCATTCAAGTGCAAACCGTCTTTAGCATATAGGTTGCACCCCAATGAAAAGTCAGCCCAGTGCTCTAGAAACCCAAATCCCTCCTTCCTACACCAGGTCTTTAGCCATGCATTCAGCTCTCTAATCTCCCCCTGCCTTTCCTGTGTTGCGCATGACACAGGCAATATTTCAGAGAATATCACCTTGGAGGTCCTTCCCTTCATCTTGCAGCCTGTTGTCTCCTTCCGTTTGTAAGTTGGATGTTTGAAAGTAGGGGCCTGCCGTATATACTCGGCAGAAATTTGGGCCCTAGGTGTTGGTGTTGCCACAACACTGTAAGCCCTCACAGTTAGTCTTGGTGGGCGCTAGAACGCCCTGCTGTGTGAACTATTGTATCAAGAATTTTAATTACATGCCATTGTTGAACAGTGGTAGAAAAATTGGGCCTTTGGTGCTGGCGCTGGTGCCACAACTCTAAGCCCTCACAGTTACTCTTGGTGGGCACAGAAATGGGCCCTGCTGTGAAATATTAGATCAAGAATTGTAATTACATGCCCCTGTTGAACAGGGGCTGAAAAATTGGGCATTTGTTGGTGGTGCTGGTGCCACAACACTGTATCCTCACAGATACTCTAGTTGGAGTGCAGGAATGAGCCCGCTGCAAAGTATTGCATTAAAAATTGCAATTGCAGAAACAGGGGCAGAAAAATTGGGCCTTAGCCACTGGTGGCGGTGCCCAGAACCAAAAATGTTCTCATAAGCTATCAGCATGATCATTGAGGAGGAAAATGATAGTCACTCAGCAAGCATAACAGTATAGTCACTCAGCATCAGCATAGGCCAGTGATGGTGAACCTTGGCACCCCAGATGTTTTGGAACTACATTTCCCATGATGCTCATGCACTCTGCAGTGTAGTGGAGCATTATGGGAAATGTAGTTCCAAAACATCTGGAGTGCCAAGGTTCACCATCACTGGCATAGGCAGTCTTGAAGGGATCTGACATTTCAAAAAAAAATTATTCAGTTGCATCAGGTGCTTGGTAGCTGGTGGTGATCCAAGCCTGATTCATTTTTATGAAGGTCAGTCGATCGACCGAGTCGGTGAGAAGGCACACCCTGTGATTACAAAGCCTTCAGAAGCACTGAATGTGCATTCTGAAAGAACGCTGGATGCAGGACAAGCCAGTAGCTCAATTGCGTACTGTGCAAGCTCTGGCCAGCAATCCATCCTCAAGATCCAGTAAGCCAGAGGGTTTTCGGTGGGAAAGGTGTCCAAGTCTGATCTTGCCCCTAGGTATTCTGGCACCATGTAAAACAGACGCTGGCGATGGTTGCTGGAACCGGTCATACCTTGGGGTTGCGGACTAAAAAATTGTCTGAGCGCATCGGTTAAATGGCCACCTTCTCCACCGCTTCTTCTGTGACTGACCGAAGCCTCAGCAACACGTTGTCCAGGACCTGGAAAACACGTTGCACAGACCTTTCTGCAAGGCCTCCCGAAGAGGTTTCATCTTCTGCTCCCTCTGCGCCAGCAAGATCAGGTCTGCAACCTTATTCTTGTAACGTGGATCAAGGAGAGTTGCCAGCCAGTAATGATCCCTCTCCTTGATAGCACGAATAAGAGGATCCTTCCGCAGGCTTTGCAGGATCAGGGAGGCCATACAACGTAGGTTTGCCGAGTAGTCCTCCTCCTCCTCATAAAGGGGGCCTTCAGAGGTAAGGAAGTCCTCCTCTTTCTCCCTCTGTTCTGCCTCAAGGGCCCTGTCCATTATTCCACGCAGCATGTGCTCCAACATGTGAATAAGAGGGACAGTCTCACTGATGCATGACAGACCAGCAGGCATCCCATTTTCCCAGAATCAAGACGAGACACACAGCTCTGTACTTGTTCCAAATGTAATGATACTTTAATGGTTTCTTCTCAGCTTTATATACAGTACAAGGCATTAAAGCAACAATGAGATCTCCACCCCCCTAATCACACACTAAGGCTAATTACTAAACATTCCTTAATCAACAACAAAACACCTTCACCCACTCCGTCTCCGCATACAGCTTGACACCTCTGAGCATCAATAGGTTGTAGACAGTGTTATCACACGTAAGCAGTATTTAGTATGCATAATTAGAGTTCTGGGAGCAGACCTGGGATTAACACCTGTCCGTTACAACACCTTTACACAAGGACAATGGAATGTCTTCCAAGCCCTGATGCAATTAGCATGTCACTAGAAATGAGTCACTATTGACTGGTTGGGCCAACATCTTGCAATCTCTCAAGATCCTGCAATATGAACTATTATTGATGTCCTATCTCATGTAATACATGAATTATGATTCCCTTGCCACCCCATGCCCAAAAGGCACAGGGTGGACTCAGACCCAAGAGTTATCAGTGACGCTGACACAGGAGTATCCCCCATCCTCACAAAGTCTCTGGATGTCCCGGGTCATTCCGTTACAATACTCATTGATGGCCCTCTGCTGCGTGTGCAGCCGCTGCAGCATGGCCAATGTAGAGTTCCACCTGGTGGGCAAGTCACAGATTTGGCGGTTCTTGGGCAGGTTGTATTCCCTTTGGAGGTCTGCCAGCCGAGCACTGGCATTATATGACCGTCGGAAATGCACACAGACTTTCCTGGCCTGCCCTTAGGACATCCTGTAAGCCCGGGTACCTGCCCAAGAACCGCTGCACCACCAAATTAAGGACATGCGCAAAACAGGGCACATGGGTCAGTTGTCCCTGTCGCAAGAGGAGGTTGGTGCCATTGTCGCAAACCACCATTCCTGGCTTAAGCTGGCGTGGCGTCAACCACCTCTGAGCCTGCCCCTGCAGAGCTGACAGAACCTCTGGGCCAGTGTGGCTCTTGTCCCCCAAGCACACCAGCTTAAGCACCACATGGCATCTCTTTGCCTACGTACCTGCATAGCCCCTTGAACGCCTACGGAGCACTGCTGGTTCCGAGGACACATCAGCACAGGAAGAAGCCACAGAGGAAGAAGAAGAAGAGGAGGGGGTGGAGGAGAGAGGTGCGTCACAACCAGTAGTAGCATTTTGGAGGCGTGGTGGCGGAACAACCTCCAACACTACTATACCTTGTCCTGCGTCACCCAATGTGCCGTGAAAGATAGGTAACGTCCCTGTCCATGCCTACTGGACCATGAGTCAGCAATAATATGCACCTTACCACTGACCGCCCTGTCCAGCAAGGCATAGACATTGCCTTCCACATGGCGGTAGAGAGCCGGAATCGCCTTCCATGAGAAAAAGTGGCGTTTGGGAACTTGTCACTGAGGTACCGCACATTCCACAAACTCACGGAAGGGGGCAGAATCTACCAACTGAAAAGGCAGCAGTTAAAGTGCTAGCAATTTAGCTAAGCTAGCATTCAACCGCTGGGCATGTGGATGGCTGGGAGAGAACTTCTTTTGGCGCTGCAGCAGCTGGGGCAGGAAAATGTTCCTGGTACAATCTGCCATCGGTGTACTGATAGTAGATTGCCCGCATGTACTAGGCTGTGACAAACCCAATTCTACACCTTCAGTCCTATCAGTGCAGGCTTCAGAGAGGACTGAGGGTATAGTGGGGTTGGAGATCCCAGCTGATGAGGAGCAAGGGGAGGTCCGCTTTGTTCTTTGGTGTGGGTCTTTTAGGTACGCTTGCCAACGAACTGCATGGCAGGTCGACATATGTCTGGTCAAGCTTGTGGTGCCCAAGCGGGTGATGTTTTGGCCACGCGAGATACGATTGAGACATATGTTGCAAATAGCAGTGGTGCGATCTGATGCACTAGTCTCATAAAAGGCCCACACCAAAAGAACTTTTGGAATAACGCTGAGACGCAGCGCCCTGCATATGCATAGCTCTGCGTTGATGCAGTCGGTGTGCTGCCCTTAGGCTGGCCCCTGGAGGGCATCCTGCCTCGTTGGAGATGTGCCTGTGCCTCCTCTCTCCTATCAGGCACCCACATAGAGTCAGTGACCTCATCATCCCCTCCCTCATCACTGTATAAAACCTGGCAATATGCTGCAGCTGGGGGAACATGACTGCCAGATTGCTGTCCTTCTTGGGCACCCCCTCTCTCTGGGCTCACGTTACTGCCTTCCTCTAGCTGTGTACCATCATCTGAGCCTTCAAAACGCTGCGTATCCTCATGCAGCATGTACCCAACACTGTGGTCAAACAGTTCGGGGGACTCCTCAGGAGGACATGGTGGGGAAGGAGTGACTGATTCCATTGAGCAGAGGGAAGAGGACGCCTTTGCAGCTGCTTTGCCACACAAAGTACCCTGAGCCTGGGTGAGAGAGGATGAGGACGGTTTGGTCATCCACTCTACCAAGTCTTCGGCATGTTGCGGCTCAACACGGCCAGCTGCCGAAAACAAGGACGAGCGTGTCCAACGGCCATGTGCTGATGAGGATGCACCGTGTCCACGAACAGCACTGTTGCCTCTAGACGCAGAGCCTGCTTGCCCTTGTGACTCTCTTTGTTGTCCTTCCAGACATACTAATGGCCTGCAGAGGACAAAGGCAGTACACACACTACGTAGCTTTAGGTGCAAACTAGAGGACAAAGTCAGTACACACACTACGTAGCTTTAGGTGCAAACTGCAGAGGACACGGGCAGTACACACCAAGTAGCTTTAGGTGCAAACTGCAGAGGACAAAGGCAGTACACACCACGTAGCTTTATAGTGCACACTGCAGAGGACACAGGCAGTACACACTACGTAGCTTTAGGTGCAAACTGCAGAGGACACGGGCAGTACACACCAAGTAGCTTTAGATGAAACCCCCTACTCGACCTCCCCGGTAATGCCCAGCTATGTCTTCCTGTCTGAGCAGGGGACTACTACTTACCCGTCCAGCGAGGATTATGCTGGCAGCCTCCCAGACTATATGGTCTGGACGACCCAGTGCGTACCTAAGGTCGGCACACGCTCACTGGCCAAAACTGGGGAGACTACAATGATCTGGGATCCAGCCTGTCACCCAGTCGGCAGTTGATAGATCACAGGAACAAAAAGCAGAAAAAAACACCAGGAACGTGGACCCAAAAGGGAGCCATGTCCTTCTCCTATACTAGGCAGAAAAAACTGAGCTGCGAGATGCAAGGAGAGGGGTTGTACACAGAGGAATCGCCCCATGGGCGGTACTGTATAACATTTGATGTGTTTAACACTTTCTAAGTCTCTCCTAAAAGAAGGCTAAATGCCCACTTTGTCAAGATTGCTGCTGTTTCCTTCCATGAACAGAAGAGAAAGTTCAATTTTAGTCTCATCAGACCAGGGCACTTCTTCTATACATTTTGGGAGTCTCCCGCATGCCATTTTGCAAAGTCAAAATGTGCCATTTTGTCTTTTTGCTGAAAGTAATGGCTTTCTTCTGGCCACTCTGCCATAAAGCACAAATCTATGGAACGTACGGCGTATTGTCGTCCTATGTACAGATACTCGAGTCTCTGCTGTGGGTTACCTCAGGTCCCTGTGCTGCCTCTCCAATTAATGCCCTCCTTGCCCGGCCTTTGAGTATTGGTGTGCGGCCGTCTCTTGGCAGGTTTGCTGTTGTGCCATGTTCTTTCCATTTGGTTATGATAGATTTGATGGTGCTCCTAGGGATCATCTAAGATTTGGATATTTTTTCACACCCTAACTTGTACTTCTCAACAACATTGTCCCTTACTTGTTTGTAGAGTTCCTTGGTCTTCATGGCAGTGTTTGGATAGTGGTGCGACTTGGTTAGGTGTTGCAGACTCTGGGGCCTTTCAAAGATCATGTGACACTTAGATTGCACACAGGTGGACATCATTTCACTAATTATGTGACTTCTGAAATTGGTTGTACCCATTTTTTATGAGCTTCATAACAAAGGGGGGGGGGGGGGGATACATACGCACATGCCAATTATCATTTTTTTTTTTATGAAAAATAGATGTATCTATTTTTCTAATTTTACTTCACCATTTTAGACTATTGTGTTCTGATCCATCACATATAATGCAGATAAAAAAAAAACATTGTCCTAAATGCTGTAATATAACAAAATGGGTAAAAAGCCAAGGGGGGTGAATACTTTTGCAAGGCACTGTATATATCAAATTATCCTATCGGATACAATACAACAATATTAGTATTTAACAACCAAATGGGTGCTTCAATGTTGTGAAGAAAAAAAAAAAGGCTAAAAGGCATAAGAAAACAGCATAAAAAAGTTTGACACTTGTTTAATGGTCTCAGTTGGCATACTGTACTTTAATTAAAAATGTATTTTTAACCACTTGTCCATGAGAGGACGTCATATGACATCCTCCAATTTGTGCAGTGATATCTGAATGATGCCTGCAGCTACAAGCATCATTCAGATATCGCCGCCTTCAGCTGCCGATTCTGTGCAAATCGGTCGGCGCTGCCTGGAAAGCATAGAGACCGTCACGCCCGGTACCCATAAGTAAAAGCCGCAATCGCGGCTGTCGACATGTGATCAGTGATTTTTTTTCACCGATTTCATGCTTGTAAGCCTGGAGGAGAGATGTGGGGCTCTGCATAGCTCTGCGTTGATGCAGTCGGTGTGCTGCCCTTAGGCTGGCCCCTGGAGGGCATCCTGCCTCGTTGGAGATGTGCCTGTGCCTCCTCTCTCCTATCAGGCACCCACATAGAGTCAGTGACCTCATCATCCCCTCCCTCATCACTGTATAAAACCTGGCAATATGCTGCAGCTGGGGGAACATGACTGCCAGATTGCTGTCCTTCTTGGGCACCCCCTCTCTCTGGGCTCACGTTACTGCCTTCCTCTAGCTGTGTACCATCATCTGAGCCTTCAAAACGCTGCGTATCCTCATGCAGCATGTACCCAACACTGTGGTCAAACAGTTCGGGGGACTCCTCAGGAGGACATGGTGGGGAAGGAGTGACTGATTCCATTGAGCAGAGGGAAGAGGACGCCTTTGCAGCTGCTTTGCCACACAAAGTACCCTGAGCCTGGGTGAGAGAGGATGAGGACGGTTTGGTCATCCACTCTACCAAGTCTTCGGCATGTTGCGGCTCAACACGGCCAGCTGCCGAAAACAAGGACGAGCGTGTCCAACGGCCATGTGCTGATGAGGATGCACCGTGTCCACGAACAGCACTGTTGCCTCTAGACGCAGAGCCTGCTTGCCCTTGTGACTCTCTTTGTTGTCCTTCCAGACATACTAATGGCCTGCAGAGGACAAAGGCAGTACACACACTACGTAGCTTTAGGTGCAAACTAGAGGACAAAGTCAGTACACACACTACGTAGCTTTAGGTGCAAACTGCAGAGGACACGGGCAGTACACACCAAGTAGCTTTAGGTGCAAACTGCAGAGGACAAAGGCAGTACACACCACGTAGCTTTATAGTGCACACTGCAGAGGACACAGGCAGTACACACTACGTAGCTTTAGGTGCAAACTGCAGAGGACACGGGCAGTACACACCAAGTAGCTTTAGATGAAACCCCCTACTCGACCTCCCCGGTAATGCCCAGCTATGTCTTCCTGTCTGAGCAGGGGACTACTACTTACCCGTCCAGCGAGGATTATGCTGGCAGCCTCCCAGACTATATGGTCTGGACGACCCAGTGCGTACCTAAGGTCGGCACACGCTCACTGGCCAAAACTGGGGAGACTACAATGATCTGGGATCCAGCCTGTCACCCAGTCGGCAGTTGATAGATCACAGGAACAAAAAGCAGAAAAAAACACCAGGAACGTGGACCCAAAAGGGAGCCATGTCCTTCTCCTATACTAGGCAGAAAAAACTGAGCTGCGAGATGCAAGGAGAGGGGTTGTACACAGAGGAATCGCCCCATGGGCGGTACTGTATAACATTTGATGTGTTTAACACTTTCTAAGTCTCTCCTAAAAGAAGGCTAAATGCCCACTTTGTCAAGATTGCTGCTGTTTCCTTCCATGAACAGAAGAGAAAGTTCAATTTTAGTCTCATCAGACCAGGGCACTTCTTCTATACATTTTGGGAGTCTCCCGCATGCCATTTTGCAAAGTCAAAATGTGCCATTTTGTCTTTTTGCTGAAAGTAATGGCTTTCTTCTGGCCACTCTGCCATAAAGCACAAATCTATGGAACGTACGGCGTATTGTCGTCCTATGTACAGATACTCGAGTCTCTGCTGTGGGTTACCTCAGGTCCCTGTGCTGCCTCTCCAATTAATGCCCTCCTTGCCCGGCCTTTGAGTATTGGTGTGCGGCCGTCTCTTGGCAGGTTTGCTGTTGTGCCATGTTCTTTCCATTTGGTTATGATAGATTTGATGGTGCTCCTAGGGATCATCTAAGATTTGGATATTTTTTCACACCCTAACTTGTACTTCTCAACAACATTGTCCCTTACTTGTTTGTAGAGTTCCTTGGTCTTCATGGCAGTGTTTGGATAGTGGTGCGACTTGGTTAGGTGTTGCAGACTCTGGGGCCTTTCAAAGATCATGTGACACTTAGATTGCACACAGGTGGACATCATTTCACTAATTATGTGACTTCTGAAATTGGTTGTACCCATTTTTTATGAGCTTCATAACAAAGGGGGGGGGGGGGGGATACATACGCACATGCCAATTATCATTTTTTTTTTTTATGAAAAATAGATGTATCTATTTTTCTAATTTTACTTCACCATTTTAGACTATTGTGTTCTGATCCATCACATATAATGCAGATAAAAAAAAAACATTGTCCTAAATGCTGTAATATAACAAAATGGGTAAAAAGCCAAGGGGGTGAATACTTTTGCAAGGCACTGTATATATCAAATTATCCTATCGGATACAATACAACAATATTAGTATTTAACAACCAAATGGGTGCTTCAATGTTGTGAAGAAAAAAAAAAAGGCTAAAAGGCATAAGAAAACAGCATAAAAAAGTTTGACACTTGTTTAATGGTCTCAGTTGGCATACTGTACTTTAATTAAAAATGTATTTTTAACCACTTGTCCATGAGAGGACGTCATATGACATCCTCCAATTTGTGCAGTGATATCTGAATGATGCCTGCAGCTACAAGCATCATTCAGATATCGCCGCCTTCAGCTGCCGATTCTGTGCACGATAAGAATGATCAAAGCGGCGGTTCCGCCGCTTGATCGTTCTTATAGGCAGCGGAAGGGGACGTCCCCGCCCCTCCCGCCGCCATCCGGTGCTTTTCCGGGCTCCCCCGTGCCATCGGGGGCCCGGAGAGCAAATCGGTCGGCGCTGCCTGGAAAGCATAGAGACCGTCACGCCCGGTACCCATAAGTAAAAGCCGCAATCGCGGCTGTCGACATGTGATCAGTGATTTTTTTTCACCGATTTCATGCTTGTAAGCCTGGAGGAGAGATGTGGGGCTCTTATTGACCCCACATCTCTCCATAAAGAGGACCTGTCACACTGATTCCTATTACAAGGGATGTTTACATTCCTTCTAATAGGAATAAAAGTGATAAAAACATATTTTTTTTTAAAAGTGTAAAAAAAAATCAAAAACGCCCCTGTCCCCGTTATCTCACGTGCAGAAGCAAACACGCATGAAAGTCCCGCCCACATATGTAAACGCCGTTCAAACTCCACATGTGAGGCAACGTCGCGTGCGTTAGAGCGTGTGCAACAATTCTAGCACTAGACCTCCTCTAACTCGAAAATAGTAACCTGTAAAAAATGTTAAAGGGTCACCTATGGAGATTTTTAAGTACCGAAGTTTGGCACCATTCCATGAGTGTGTGCAATTTTAAAGCGTGATATGTTAGGTATCTATTTACATGGCGTAACATCATCTTTCACATTATACAAAAAAATTGGGCTAACTTTACGGTTTTGTTATTTTTTAATTCCTGAAAGTTTTTTTTCCCCAAAAAAGGCGTTTGAAAAAAAAGTTGCAATGACCGCCATTTTATTTAATTTATTGTCTGCTAAAACAAAATATATAATGTTTGGGGGGTTCTGATTAATTTTCTAGCAACAAAATTCTGATTTTTACATGGAGAGAAGTGCCAAAATAGGCCCGGTGGACTAGTGGTTAACCACTTCCTTACTGGGCACGTAAACCCCTTCCTGACCAGGTGAAATTTCAGCTTCTGGCACTGCGTCGCTTTAACTGACAATTGCGCGGTCGTGCGACGTGGCTCCCAAACAAAATTGGCGTCCTTTTTTCCCCACAAATAGAGCTTTCTTTCGGTGGTATTTGATCACCTCTGCGGTTTTTATTTTTTGCGCCATAAACAAAAAAAGAGCGACAATTTTGAAAAAAAGTCAATATTTTTTACTTGTTACTATAATAAATATCCCATTTTTTTTTTTAAAAAAAAATGTTTTTTTTTCTCAGTTTAGGCCGATACGAATTCTTCTACATATTTTTGGTAAAAAAAAAAAAAAATCGCAATAAGCGACTGGTTTGCGCAAAAGTTATAGCGCTTACAAAATAGGGGACAGAATTATTATTCATTTTTATTATAATTTTTTTTTACTAGTAATGGCGGCGATCTGCGATTTTTATTGGAACTGCGACGTTATGGCAGACACATCGGACACTTTTGACACATTTTTGGCACCAGTCACATTTATACTGCGATCAGTGCTATAAAAATGCACCGATTACTGTATAAATGTGACTGGCAGTGAAGGGGTTAACACTAGGGGGGCATGGAAGGGGTTAAATGTGTAGCCTGGGTGTGTTCTAACTGTAGGTGGAGGGGGGGGTGACTGGGGGAGGTGACCGATCTATGTCCCTCTGTACAAAAGACACAGATCGGTCTCCTCTCTCCCCTGACAGGACATGGAGCTCTGTGTTTACACACAGAGCTCCACGTCTTGTCCCTGTAGCCGCCGATCGCGAGTGCCTGGCGGACATCGCGGCCGCCAGGCACGCGCATCGGTATCTCAGGAATGCGGCGGGCACGCGCGCGCCCTCTAGTGGCCTGGAAGAGCGGAGGACGCATATATGCGTCCTGTTAGAGATTTAGAACCACCCTGCGGCCGCACATATTCGTACGGCCGTCGGGAAGTGGTTAATAGAATAAAAATGTAAACGTTTATAAATGTCTGTCCATAAAAGTTCCCTGTGCATGCCAGACTCATGGAAAATCACTAACAATGTATACCAGGTAGCAGTTTATAATGCGTTGTGCTGCATGCATTAGAAAATGGTTAAAAGCCATGTGATATTTTATTCATACTCAGATTTCCCTCAGGAACTATTTGGACTGGAACAGTTTCTCAGCTTGGGCATGCTGAATTAAATACTTAGTAGGGAATGTTTTTGACAATAAATGTAGACCAGCCTTGAACTATGAAAACACTTGCGCAAGTAAAATCTTCCATTAACATGACATTGTGGTCTATTGTATTTTCCATTCCTTGGTTATCACACAAACATGAGAATGTGGACTACACAGTGTATGCAGTTTTAATGGTCAGATGATAGGTTTGTCACACAGGCTGTAATGAGATGTTTGAAAAATATTAGAGCAGCAATGCTTGTCACACTAGTACTCCTGTCGTTGGCAGCATTTCACTGGCAACAGGATTGCTAAGAGAGCAGAGAGAACACTCATATTGACTACCTTGGTCTTGCTCACTAGGCAAACAACCAAGGTATCGATCTGTTGCTGCTCTGCTTTGCAAGATTCTGAAGTGTTTCAGTCTACGGGGGATCAACACCAGAAGAGCAGGTGTGTGCTCCCTTTAGCAATCTTAACAGCTAAATAATCACTGTTGTACTGAAAATTGATCTGCGGTGGATCGCTTTACAGAGGGCAATATAGCAGAGGCTGACAGGCCTTCAGGAGGTTCTACTGAAAATTCCTGGTGTTTTTAAATGACCAAACTGCAATTTTACATTGCAGAACTGTGCAGCAAATGCAAGCCGAGTGTTCAGCTGGCGATTTTGGTCTTGCCCAGTTGAGCTCAACAGGCGAGTTTGACAGACACTTCCACCTGTCACACTCTGCACCCTTAAAATGCCACAGGTGCAAAAGCGACCAAAACATGTGAACAGCCCTGAAGGCTGTATTTTTACAATTCGATTGGGCGACTGGGGGGTGTTAAATCTGTGGCTTGGCTGCCCATCCTAAAGAGCCCTTAAAGTGTTACTAAACCCACAACAGTAAAATCAGTCTGTATATGCAGTAAAATATGTTCGTTATACTCACAAGACAGCACAACGGCACTAGTGTAATTCAAATGAATAATTCCAATGGTTCCAGAATAAAATGAGCATGTCTCAATTGGCCACAACTCCCCTTGATGCTGTAAGATCCAGATGTACTAAAGCTCTCAATGGAGCCTGCTGGCAACTGTAAGCCATGGAATCCGGTCCTCAGGGTACCAATGCTACTGCACATGTGCCCAGTCCAAGGGAGGAGCAAAGGGACACATCACAGTTGCCACTATTAATTTTGGAGGCATGGCCTCCTTTATCAAGTCACGCCTTGTGTAAAAAGGCTGCTTGATCCCATCTGCTCTGATCCTCCCCTTGTTCCCCCACAAATCCCAATCCATATCCTGATTGTACAGAGTCTTGGTGGCATGCTACACATGCCAAGTTTCATGTGTATTGCTAGAGTGAGAGGGATGCAGCCTCATAGGACAGTCATAGAAGAATGAAAATGCCTCCTACAAGTTTTAAACCAGTGCTCAGCTGGACACTGATAGAAGTCACAAAACTGCCATTTACTGCTGAGAAAAGGTATTTAGCCGTTTATATTTACTAAAATAATTGCATTTCCATGTTCTGTGGGAGACCAGATATAGTGAATGGGTTTATTGACATCAAAAAGCAAAACTCCTGGCAAATCTTTTTAGTCCTAAAGATTCTTGGAATGGAATCTGTCAGGTTTGAATGGATTTTTGTGTCCCCATTGCTAAGATTTATGTTTACTTTCCAGTCTTGTGGTATGAAAGGAAGTGAGTGTGACTAGTTTGAGCTAGAGACCTCACTGGACCAGTAGAATGGTTTGTGATTAATAGGTGGTTTTGCTCTCTCTTTGGCGATATGGACTGTTCTCTTGCTAGTACAAGAGAGCCGTCACTTCAGCAGAGAAGATATTTGAGAGGAGTGCCCGCTGTTAAGAATAAGCAAGCTCTTGATGAAGAATATATTAGAGGTTTTACTTCCAATAAACAATTATAATCTTCATTAAGAGTTCCCTTATTCTGCACACCAGACAATCCTCTCTCCTTACTCAAGCATCCCTGTGACTAAGAAAACATCACAGGGACACAGTGGTAAATAAATCTTTAGGGTTTGGGTCTTTGTTGAGGTTCAATTGCTTTTTGTGTTCTCATTGGTGGCATTTACCTTCACCTTCCAGCTTTGAACTATGAAAGGAAGTGAGGGGAAATTTTTACTATAGAAATGCAATTCCCACCACTTCCTGCCCTTGTGCGAAAAGATATCACAGAGACAGGAAGCAATGATAAATCCCTCCCATGGGGACCAAAGCCATAGCAAAAATTTTATTTTTGTACTCATCGTAAAATCCTTTGCTCTGTAGTTCATGGACGGACACAGAACCATGTTCTTGATAGTAGGGTATTGGCCTATCAGGAGAGGACTAGGAAGAAAAATGTTAATACAACTTTAAAACTGTACCGTACCACCCAGGGGGCAGTCCCTCTGGGTACAACCGCTCTATCTGCCTGCAGCAGCTCATTTCGTCAAAAAGCATTACAAACATAAAAAAGGAGGAGTGGGTGCTGTGTCCGTCCATGAACTACAGAGAAAAGGATTTTACAGCGAGTACAAAAATCCTATTTTCTCTTGTGTTCATGGACGGACATAGCAGCATATTCTTGACAGTAAGAACGTCCCCAAGCAGTGTAAAACAAACAAGGGGTGGGAACAGCAAACAAAACAAACTTCACCCCAAACAGAACCAGAGCTCCTCAACGGAGGAGATGTTACCTTAAACAGCCTCCTGCAAAACCTTGCATCCGAAGATGCACTCACATCAACTTTGTAGAATTTTGTCAAGGTGTGAACGGACGACCAGGTCGCCGCCTTACAGACGTCTGATGTCGGAAAGCCCAAGGAGGCAGCTATCGCCCAGGACGAATGCGCTGTGACAGGAAAAGGAGGCACCCGCCCTTGTAGGGCATAAGCCTGAATTACAACCTGTCTAATCCACCTAGAGATGGTGGTCGACGAGACCGCCAGGCCCTTCTTAGGACAAGCCACCGAAACAGAGTGAAGCAAACCTCCAGAGCGGTAGCAGACAGATACACCCGCAGAGCTCGGTCAACGTTCAAGGAATGCAACGCAGCCTCTTTTGGATGCGACGGTCGTGGACACAAGGACATAAGCTTTTCATCTCAATGAGGACATTTTACTTAACAACCTTAGGAAAAAACGAAGGACGTAACACCGCCTTATCCTTGTGGAGGATCAGATAAGGAGCCTTGCAAGACAAGGCCGACAGCTCAGAAACCCATCTGACTGACGTAATAGCCACCAAAAAGGCAACTTTCTGAGATAGTGTCAAAGTAATCTCCCTAATGTTCTCAAACGGCGGTTTCTGAAGTACAGAGAGGACCAGATTCAAATCCCACGGAGGGAGTGGGGGTCGCACCGGAGGGGCCACATGTCGAACCCCCTGAACAAACGTACTCACCAGTGAGTGAGCCGCCGAAGGACCATTGAAAAAAATAAACAACAAGGCCAAAGCTGAAATCTGCCCCTTAATGGTACTTAAGGCAAGCTTTTGGTCCAGTCCACGCTGTAAAAACAGCAGGATCCTGGAAACAGTATGCACGTGGACGCAACTTCAGCTCCTCACACAGAGATGTAGGCCTTCCAGGTATGATGATAAATCTTCCTAGAGGAAGACTTTGTGCCCTCAGCATGGTAGAAATAACCAAATCCAACCTCGGTCCCTCAACACCTGGCTTTCAATAGCCATGCCGTTAAAGCCAGCGACTGTAAAGCAGGATGAAGTATGGGACCTTGCGACAGAAGGTCTTCTCGCATTAGTAATCGCCAAGGAACATCCACCACCAGATGCACCAGGTCGGCGTAACAGAGATGCCGAGGTTAATCTGGAGCAATTAGGATCATTGGGATCCCCTCAGTCTGCACCCTGCGAAGTAGACTAGGGAGAAGATTTAGCGGGGGTAAGGCATAAATCAGCCGATACTGTCCACACGGAGCCACCAACGCGTCTGCCCAGGGGTCTTTGGACCTGGCCACAAACCTCAACACCTTCCGATTGAGTGGCAAAGCCAGGAGGTCCACGTCTGGCGTGCCCCATCTTTTGCAAATGGGTTGAAACACATCCGGGTGTAGCGACCACTCTCCTTGTTCCAGCATCTGGTGACTTAGGTAGTCCGCTTGCCAGTTTTCTACACCGGGAATGTATACGGCCGACAGCGCCGGCACGCTCCGTTCTGCCCATCGCACAATGTGAGCGACCTCCGAGGCTGCAGCCAAGCTTCTTGTCCCGCCGTGACGTTGTCCGACTGGATGCCTCTGAAGTCTCTGAGACCACGTGGAGAGGCAATGCTTGATCGACGGAAGTTCTAGCACATTGATCAATAGATGGGATTCTTCCTGCGTCCAGTGACCCTGTGCCGACTGGACACTCCATACACCCCCCCAACTGGTCAGGCTGGCGCCCGTCGTGATCACCATCCACTGAAGGGGAAGGAACAACTTTCTAGACTGAAGGGCCAGAGATCTTAGCCACCAGATCAGGGAAGTCCTGACTAGATGGCCCACCCGGATCGGACGATCCAGGGACAATGGAGACTTGTCCCATTTGGACAGGATCTCCTTCTGTAAGGCACAAGTGTGAAATTGAGCATACGGTACTGCCTCGAAAGAGGCTACCATGAGGCCCAGGACTCGCATGCAAAAAACGCAGTGACGACCATCTACGGGATGCCAGCAGCTTCACCGACACTTGAAGAGTTTGTAATTTGTCCAAGGGGAGAAAAACCAAGCCCAGGTATTCCAGGCGCCAACACTGACTTCTGGAGGTTCAGAACCCAACCAAAGTCTTGAAGGGTCTGGGTGACAATCGCCACATCCACCTCTAATTCCAAGTTTGAAGCAGCTCTCAGAAGAAGGTCATCCAGGTAACCCACTAGAGCGATACCTCGCTGTCTCAGCAAGGCCAGAATCGGGGCGAGCACCTTGGAGAAAACCCTTGGTGCTGATGCCAGGTCAAAAGGGAGAGCCACAAATTGGTAGTGGTCGTCCCCGACCGCAAAATGCACAAACCTCTGATGTCTGACAAATATGGGGGCATGCAAGTATGCGTCCTTGATTACCATGCCAGAAAATCCCCCGGATGGAGTGCCGCGACTACAGAGGGCACCGATTCCATCTTAAACTTCTGAACTTTCACGAAGCAGTTCAGGGCCTTGAGATCCAGAATCGGACGGACCACTTCCTTCTTTGGATCTACAAACATGTTTGAATAAAACCCCTGAAACCTTTGCAGCAGAATCATGGCACGAACACCCCGCGTGCCAGCAGATCCTGTACCGCCCCACACAGGGCCACCCGAGTCAGAGGAAGCTGAAGGTTTGAGGGAGAAAAACTGTTTGGAGGGCAAGAGAGAAACTATCTTGTACCGCGAGGAGAGAAGACCACAGAGCTGCGAATGTGCAAAGGCGACCCCCCACCCAAGTGTCGGGTAGAGGCAAACCTTCATGCGGTCGCAGGTTTGTGCGCAGGTTTATTGGGCTTGCGAAACCAGGGACGCTTTTGTCCCTCAGCAGGTGCCTTATTGGTCTGGGAGCTCTTACCTGCAGCTCCTGGCGAATGAAAAAGCCGCTTATGAGCGGAGGAGGGCCCATGCCTACGGCGTGTTTCCTTATCCATCCTAGATTGCGGGAGCAGAGAATTCTTACCTCTCGTGGCATCTTTGAGGTCATCCAGCGAGGCCCCAAAGAGCCTCTCCCCTTTAAAAGGTAAATCAAGCAAGGCCTTCTTAGAAGCCTAGTCTGCGGACCAACATTTTAGCCAAATCAGGCGACGCAGTACCACTGCAGACACAGAGGCCCTGTACAGCAACATAATCATATGCAAAGCTGATTGGCACACAAACTTAAAGCGGAGGTTCACCCTCAATTTGAACTTTATATTACCAAGAGCTGCAGCCTTACTACATGTAAAATCCAGTTTTTTTTCCAGATGTCGATCATTACCTTGATTCTGATGTATTTTTGCTCGCTTCCGGCTATTGTTCCCCACGGGAGTGGGCGTGTCGCTCCTTTCCCCCCCGACGGCCCAGTGTGATGGGAGCTCTGCGCAATGTCTCCTGGGAGTTAAGTCTCAAGATTACCAAGAGACTATCTGAACCAGCAAGAGGTGTGCTCTCGCGGGTCACGTGACTCGACATCACCGCTTCCAGGAAGTCTTTGCTTGTGGGCTTCATAATGCCCAGAAGCAAGATGGAAAACCCCTGGATTCATTTTTAAAACTTATTTTTTTATGACGGAAACCGAACCGATTCTCTTACAAGCGGCTAGCAAGTGAGTGCTACATAGATATCTCTATTACTAAGCATTGCACATAAAAAGAAAAAAAAAAACGCGGAACCTCCGCTTTAAGGCACGGCACCAACTGGTCGGCCAGTTCCACACAGGCCGACCAGTTGTTGTTGTTCTTTTAACTTGTGGTGCAGCATCTTTGCCCACTCAGTAAGCATCTGAGCCACCAAGGCCCTGGCAACAGTCGGACGCACTGCTGATCCCACCATCGTGAACAGAGAGCGGGCCACTGCCTCAGTCCTCCTGTATGCAGGGTCTTTGAAAGCAGGAGCTCCTTCCACCGGAAGCGTGGTTACCTTGTTTAACCAGGAAATCTTCCTCAAAGGGATAACGCATTGCTATACACTTAGGGACTGAAAAAGTCCTCTGCGGGAGCTCCCATTCCTTGTACAAAAGCTTATCCAAGTAAGGCACACAAGGAAACCCCTTTTCAGCGCGAGCAGGCTTGCGGAACCTGAAAGGGACCGACACCTCTGTAGATGCACCTGACATATCCTCCAATTTTAGAGTATCTCGCACCGCAGTGATTAGTGCTCCAACAAGTGTCCTATCATGCTCTGACCCAGACACAGAATCATCCTTACTGTCCAAAAAGGTTGTGGTCCACATTGTCAGACATCAGAACCCAGGCCGAGGGCCGTAGCTGGGCCCAAAATCAGAGTCCGAGACATTCCCGGAAGATAGCGGGGGGACGGGGCATTTTTTATCCCCCTTTTTTCCCGCACACCGCAGCCACCCTGGCAACAAAGACCTCCAGGACTGCCGACATTGCCTCTATAGAGACAGGGGCACCCGTTGCAATCACAAGTATGTCTGGGGAAGAAGCATCCGCTTTGGACGCTATGTTGACCAACACACCGGACACCCTTAGGGACATAAGTCAAGGCACACAGCCCACCCTCCTAGCTGCTTGTAATGCCGAGGGGTCCCCACAGAGGACTCACCAGCCCAGTAGGTGCTGCACTGCCGCCATCTGCCCTGTCTTGACAGAGGAGCTCTCCGTATGCTACCGCACGTGTCACTGTGATCCAGCAAAGTGAAGCCGGCTGTTCGCGCCATCCAGATACCAGAAACCCCCGCTAGAGGCCGTAAAACCTACAAGAAAATGCTCGCCGAACGCCCGCCCTGTAGAAAAAGTGTGTGGGCTACAAGAAAATGGCCACCGATGTGACGAACAACACAGGGCACGCGGACTGCAAGAAAATGGCCACCAAAAAAAAAAAAAAACAGTAATAGGCGGCGGACAGCGCCAAAATGGCGGCAGAGTAAGGCATCAAGCAGAAAGGCACACATGGCAGCGAACACCCTGGGACTCCCGACAAGGCGGAGGCCCCCCACGAGGCTATACAGCACCCCTAGGAGAGTGGACCGGCAACGCAGCCCCCCCCACGTAGAGAGCGGAACCCCCCAGGTGGACCCTCAGTTAACGCAGCAGGCCCAGCTAGAGAGCATAGGGAGGAGGGAGAGAAAAGTGAAGGGTGAAAAAGAACCCCCGATCGACCTCCCTGGGAATGTCCAGCCTCTTCCTCTACCCACCGATGCAGGGGAGGAACTGCTACTTGCCAGTCCTGCATGGCTTGCTGGAAGCATCCCAGATAGATCCACCACCCGAGCAGTACGGAGGTAGCTGTCAGCCCGGCACACTGTGACAGACAGTAATTAGTCCAGGCATGTGTGTGCCCAAGAGCGCGTAGCTCACGGGCCACCCCTGGAGCAAACGGGGCATGTCGTGGCCGACCCAGCGCGTAGCTAAAGGCCTGCACACGCTCGCTGGACAAAACTGGGGAGACTACAAGGATCAAGGACATGCAGCCTGTCGCCCAGTCAGCAGTTGATAGCAGAACTTAGGATCAAAGCAGAACTCAGGATCAAAGCAGAGCAAAAAATGTATCAAAATCTCCAAGACCAAAGGGCCCGCATGGAGCCAGGTCCTACTCCTATGCTAGGCAGAAAAAAACTGGGCTGCTGCATGCAGGGAGAGGGGTTGTACCCAGAGGAACCGACCCCTGGGCGGTACTGTAGTTTTAAAGTTGTATCAACACATTAACATGTTTCTGCCTAGTCCTCTTCTGTAGAAAGCGAACACCCTACTGTCAAGTAATGCTGCGGTGTCCGTCCATAAACACACAAGAAAACATTTTAGGCTTAGGGTCACTGTCAAGGGTTACTTTACTGTTTCTATATTCCTTTCTTGGAGATAGACATTTCCTTAATTTCTTGTCCTGATGCTTGTATATGCTTAATGGCTTATGTAAAAAATAAAACAATCACATATTTGAGTGGGTCATGCTCTGCCCCCCCCACCCGATTCTGGAATACATTGAGAGTGGCTACATTATATTCATGATGCCACTATACAAGGGACAGATTAACTTTAATTTTTAGACATGCAAGATGCTATATGAAAAAGAAAACTGTATGTATTGTGAATAAAACACAAATACGTTTATTTTTTTATTAACATTTAAAACAAAATATGACATGATTATAATCCCCCAGAAAAAAAAAAAAAAAGACCGAAAATAAGCTACATAAACATGATATGTTTTCAGTGGTACAACCGCATGTAATGTTTACAATAAATGAAAGTCTCTAATCACGTGATGAGATGTTTAATATGCCACATTTGGCCTTTAAGACTTCAGAAAAAATATATAATAAAATCTATGAAATGACAGTAAAATGAAGAGTGGAATGCATTATATTTCTATATAACTAAAACAGCATGAGCGTTCAAGATATGGCAGCTTATAATGGTGGCTCTATGGGTAATCAGAGATTAAAGGGAAACTCCAGGCAAACATCTAAAGACCCAGTTTAAAAAGAAAATAAGCAGACTCCGTGCCACTGCACCACCTTCCCTCTGCTACTAGTGAATATCACTACACTGTCATAAGCATACTGAGCTGTTTTCCTCTTGCAAACCCAGTTACATTTCCACTGATCTGCTTACAGAGGAGGCACTACCCATTCCATCTTTCAGCTGGCAATCAGACAAGCTTAACTGAAAAAAGAACAAAAACCTGAATGTGTATGCAACCGTTATTTTTATATTTGCCAGGAGTTCTCATTTAAAGATCAGAAAAGCTGTAATCCAATTCAACTAAAAATCAATACATTCTGCCTATATAGAAGCTGTTATCTAATTGGCTAACTAGTTTTGAAAATTATATAGGTCATAAAAATAGACCTTCTGTGCATTAAGGGTCACAAACCGAGATTAGCAGCAATCTTTTGAAGGATTAAATGGACAGTCTACCCCAAAATGATATTTTAGCTTTAAGCAGAGGTCAGAGACCAAATCGTTCAAGGACTTCAGGTGCTGAGATCTCTGCACATTTGTGGTGGCAAAAAGTGGATCCAGCACTCATTGATTTTTTTATTAAATGCTAAAGGAGGAGTAGGTACACGAAAGCAGAAAGTTTAGCAGAAGCAAAGTGGTGAACTACAGAACAATTTTGCTACTGCAAGATATTAGGATAGCCAGTGACAAACCTATAAATTGAAACAGTTTTGGATGAATTTGCCCCTTAAAGCAACTATGTCAGTAACAGAAAAATGCACCAAAAAAAAGGATCCCTGAAAAGACACTTAATTCTTCCACTTCCTGAGATGCTGATCTCCACTGTACTGAAAGGTGGAACAATCCTGATCCCCTTTGGCTCTTATGAACTACAAGATACAGTAGCGACATAGGGGACCAGCAGGCAGAAATACCGAGCACAGCAGAGAGTACTCCCAAAGTACAGGATTCTGAAAAGTCTTCATATTTTGGTATCCCTCCAGTACAGTGGAAATTGACAATGCAGGTGTTCTGTCAAACAGTTACCTGCCAGATTTGTTAACGGAAGTGACGTTCCGTTGTGGCCATTTTGGTACACCCCGCACTGTTCCGCAGTAAGCCTACAGTCAGAAATCAGCAAGCGGACATCTTTTTACACCCACCGTAGTCTTGAAACTTATTTTTACCAGTAAACTGAGCCTATAAAACTTAAATACAGTATTTAGAAATCCATGACACTTTTTTGTTGTTGAATTTGAAAAGCAGCAGCAAGCCGATCTACAGGTTTGCTAATCTGACAGAACACTGCTGCTTTTACAATTCAACATCAAACAGTCGGACAGATTTAAAAATACCGTATATCAGTATATAAGTGTGAAATGCAAGACTTCAGTGGGTGAAAAAAGATGTCCGCTTGTTGCCTTCTAACTGTAGACTTAATGCGGACGAGTGCAAGATGTACCAAGATGGCTGTGACAGAACATCACTTCCGTTACCAGATCTGATGGGTCACCTAATCTGATGGAATACAAGCAATCTGGGAAATATGCATTAGGTGTCTTGTGCACTTTAATCTTTATTTTGGCAACAAAGTTGCTTTAAAAAAGTTTAAAAAAATAAAAACAATGCTATCCCTGAAATATAGTAGTAAATGCAGATAGCTGCCACCTATGAATGCTGGCTCAAGAATCGTAGACTAGCTTGACAGGGAACAGGCTATATACCAAATTCTATTCAATTGTAAGATTTTGCTGGAGTTTTCTTTCAAATGGCAATTACACCCAAAACCGATTTGACCATTTAGGGTAGACTGGAGCAGGGAACAGTTCCTTGATGGATCTTCTATCTGTGATCCCAGCAGGGAGATATTTCTCTACCTCAAAACATGACTGTATAAGACCAAATTCAGTTAGATTGTTACCAATAAAAGTCGTCAGTTTAGGAGAAAGGCACACTGTATCTTCTACCTTCCAGTTGTTTCCCATAGGAATAAACAAACAGTTCCCAGGACAGTGACAATGGTAGTTTTACTGAAGCTCAGCCTGTACCAAGGTCCCTTTTGTTAGACGAACTCCATGTCAAGGTCTCAGACAGCAGTTAACACCTGTCAGAAGATAAATCCTGCCTCTCTCAAACCAAAATGCATTAATTGTCCTTTTAAAACAAGTGCTTGAATGCATCAGTTTCTAGAAGCACAAAGACTTACTGTTTACATGTATATCCTTTAATAAACATAAATGAGTGTGAAACACTGACAATACTATGCAATAATGTCTCTTAGGCATCTCTGGCAAATAAAGGGGAACTTAGCACCCAAAAATCCAGAAACATAGGGGGGGGGGGGAATACATTTCAGGAATAAACTAAAATACCCCCCCCCCCCAAAAAAAAAATCCTAAAATTTGTAAAACTAAAGCACAGTCTTAAACGTAGAGTGAGCTTTGATAAAGAAAAAAAAAATGGAAATCAAAGTTAAAAACACAAATATACAGATTATTCTGTTGTACGACTATTTTACTTGACTTAGAGATTTACAAATGCTAAATAAAAAAAAAAAAAAAAACACGCCTGGAGCATTTTATTCCAATGTAAAAGATTTTGGCAATTTGTATTGTTGAATCATGCACAGAAATGAATGCACAAAATGTGCAATGAACACATTCATCAATAAGGAAAGTGCTTGAATTAAAGATCATATGTAAGGAAATAACCTACTGGCAATACTTGTTGGCCTTAAAGGCCATCTATTAATACATATTGTGGCATCACACAAATAAAAAAAAAAACTTGCTTTTCAGTATATTATGTGAACCTTTATGATCTTTCTAGGATAGTAAATGCCAGATCCACCTAAAACTGTTAGCTTAGTGGGGTGGAAGCTTGCAATCACCAGCCTGATTCGTTTTGGTCTCCAATGGCAAACTGTCCTGCAAAAAGATTTGTTTGAGTATTTTATTGAAAGCCATGACAAATCAACTGACTTTGTCTTAGCATTTGGATGGGGAAAACTTGTTACTCAATAAGACAGACACCGCAAGCTTGTGACTCCACTAGCCAGCAACCTTTAAGATGCAAAAAAGAATGCAGGATGGGATTTTGGGCTTTACAGGCAGCATGCTTTGTTTCAGCTCAGAGACTGGCTAGGTATTAAGCTCAGAATCAGGATGGTCAGTTCTGCAGCCTGCACCTGAAAGCAAGTCAGCAATGGCAGCTCCCATTTTCTAACCTTGCAGCTTTCCTATTAAAGCAAAAGATCACCAAGTATTAAACGTAGTGTAATGTGCACACTACACCCATCAATGTGTCCCCATTCTGCCAGCATATTGTTCAGATCCGCACATTTAAAAAAAATCCTGTTTTGTTTTGTTAATTAATTTCCTATGTTTTACTATGGGAGCACCTACTGTCTTACTAAGTAAGGTGAGGCAATGTGCAGTAACCCATGTAAACCAGATTTCACTTAAATGCATTTAGCTCAGTTGAGAAGGAGTTTGTGGCTCCTTGGTTTTTCTGATCTCATTCTGGTACTTTGCAACTTCCAAAACATGCTTGCAAATGAAGGTATATGCCAAAGCAGGCCAACACAACCAGAAAGTTCTTGGATCAGGATTTTAACTGATAATCACCATGATCCACCAAGCTCTGCTTAGCAGGTATTGTTACATTAGGTGCCTTGTTAATTGGGCTTCTTTAGTGAACTGTCTACATTCATACTTACTAGGTGTAGCTAAATAGAAAATATACTTTGCCAAATCAAGTAATTTTTAAAAGACTAAAATTTGTTTCTGTACTGTGCAATCAGTGTTCCAAAGAAAAAAAGGTTGTTCTGCCATTTTCACAATCGATAATGGGACAAAATGGAGGCACACAGTCTCACAGTTTTCCAAACATTATTAGATAAGCCCCTTATATTCTGACTATGTATTCGCCACCACGTGTTGCAACTTTCAGGTCAAACAATATTGTTCTATGCTTTCTACTAAAGGGTGCTGGTGCTTAGGATCAATGCTACTGATACAGTGATAAGTCCCTCCATATTTATATTAACAGACTATAGAACTGGTTTTACAAAGTGGACTATGAAACTAAAGTTGCCCAAGCCAGCTTTTTAAAAAGGCTTTTATTGACCAATATCAGCTATGAAAAATATCTGCAACACATCTATGTCTGCACACAGACTTTTTGCTTACAACTTTTTTTTTAATTATGATTCCTATTGACTTAACCCCCAACATACACTTCAAGTGAATCATGTAAGTGCCTCTTTTCAAACAATCTATAAAAGACCATCTGGTACTGATACAGTACAAGAGGGCTGTTACAGAGGAGGCATATTATAATGCAAGAAATTCTCTGCCCCAAATTATATTACTATTACGTGAACCCCTCTAATTTCCTACATATATTATTCCTAGAAATCCATTATATATTTATATTATGTATAAAATAGCAGTTAAATGATATCGTACAGCATTTCAAAAATGTTGTAAAACATACACACTTAATTTGCAGTGTTTGACTAAACATTTCTGTGTACTTCTGTAGTTGTAATAAGAGCATGGATGTTGTTTAAAAAAAAAAAATTTATATATATATATATATATATATATATATATATATATATATATATATATATATATATATATATATATATATAAACAGCTGGATAGCTGAGCAGAAGCTGAGTAGCTTGCTGGAATTATGGACTGGTCAGGCCAATGGTTGACGTCTCAGCAGAAGGTGGTTTCTTTTTACATTCAAGCAGATGTGTAAAAAAAAAATACAAAAACATACACATTTCAAGAGATCTGTAACCATCTACAAATGGATAAGCAGACTCACTATAAAAATGATGTGCAAAGACAATCCAAAAGTGTTGCACTGTAAAATGTAGATATGTTTGTCATGATGCCGACATGTGATGATCTTGCTGGTTCATGTAATGGCTGCTGGAAAGCTTTCTAGAAAACATCTGACATCGGTCACAAGTTCCGTGTTTTCATTTCACATACTCTATCTACATAGCTCAGTTGAAAAAGGTGTTATCGCAAGCAAAAATGATCCGAAAAGTATCCACAGTAATGAATTTGCGAGTCCCTTATATTTTTCCGACATATGTTAACAGACTATAGACAAAAAATAGGATTGCAGCAGAAGGAACCTGAGGTCAGTAAAGTCAGATGAAAAGTCAACATCTTCATCCTATCCCCCATTTTAAACCTATCAAAAAAACACTGAAAACTAAATTTTGTTTTGGTTGGATAATTGGCAATGTTTCAACTGCTAACTGCTGGGGGGGGGGGGGGGGAGTAGGGGAGCTAGCCCACCAATTCATTTGTAAGAAAGCAATTCTCGTGTGTCATGGAGCAAAGCATGACATGGCAAGGCGATTGATCTTTTTCCCAAAAATGGTTAGCCTGTTTTGTAATGAACAAAAATCTCTCAATTGACCAACACCTTCAGTGCCACCAATACAAATTCTGTAGAGCTTTAGCTTCCAGCTTTATAAGTATTATGGGCAGAAAGATTAAGAAATAGTTTTCCCAAAATGTTTTGGTAACTGTAAAAACAGGCCAGCATCAACGATACATTCCTACAAATAAAAAAAGTATATTGGAAGAGGTATGAGATTTGCCATATTCTATTTAACTTGTGTCGCCTGCGACAATTAAGTGTAAATTGGGGCATGTATGACTTTTTGAGGTTATAACAGACGTTTCTGTTGTAGGCTCTAACAGAACAGTACTACTACTACAAAAATACTACTACTTCAGTGTGATGATCATGCCACACTCAGGTTCACCATCAGGTCCAGGTGGTTGGAGATGTGTTGACTTCCATCATATTTTGCATAATTTGTCCGACAAAAAAAAAAAAAAAACACGCATGGCCAACCCTAGCTATCTAGTAAAACTAGAATTTCATCTAAAGTTTACTAAAAGATCACATCCTTTATTGTACATAAAGTAAATGGAGAAGGAGCTTTCCCATGACAATGAAAGTAGTAGAGAACAAATATGGCGTCGATTGTTAGACTTTGGAAGAGGTTTGCTTATTTCATTTGTGTCTAGCAGAAAATACATCACGGAAGGTAGAACCAGCATTTTTGTGCAGAATGGATGAGCATTTTAGGAGATGAAAGTAAACATCAATTCTTCTTTCAGATCAGCCAGTGTACCCAATGATTCCAGCAAACTGGGTTATAACAAGGATACCATTATAAATAAAAATAGTCATTACAGTGACAACATTCTTTCCTTTAGAGGTAAGCAAAAAAAGATTAAGGCAGTACTGTATTTACATTAGTTCATACTTTGGTTACAGATACCAATTCTATTCTAGGACTGTACACGTGTAGGTCTTCTTGACCACTTAGGAATTTACCTTGCCGATTTAACTTCAATCATGCCCACCACACTGTACCATATAACAAGATGACATTAACAACTGCTGCCACAAAATGATTTTACACTAAAAAAAACATTCAAGTGAGTAAAGACCACTGATTAGTAGAACTTGTCCTCCAATAAATGGTCAATAACAAATCAGACATGAATATAAAATTGCAAATCCCCTTGTTGACACAAAAAGTTTTAAAAGGGTCTTTGGTGGCAAAAGTCTTCTCCAAAGATCCTGGAAGATCTCCTATGTTCAGAATTGTAAAGTGCATTTCACACTGCCTGGTTAACTTGCCCGAGTGAGCATATCCTGGTTGTCTTCATGAACTGTATCCATTTCAACTAACTCATCCTCAGTTGTTCTTTTCTTCTTCTTAGCACCTACTGACACAAGCGCATCATCTTTTGTCAGTTCAGATGCTAGCAACGAGGTAACGGCACAGCCAGCTTTCCGGTTCGCTGCAAATGAAAAGGGAAAGAAACAAGATTATATAAAATAATTTAGTAACAGGCAAAAACTATTTAAAATCATGAGGTTTATGTGCGGATTATGACCTATGGCTCAATAATCTTAAATTAAATAAATGTGATGAATGTGACTAATTTAATTATTTTGTTTTGTGCAACTCCAGACAAATGAATATGAGGGTTTTCAAGCAAACTACAGAGATTTTCATATATAGTTACAATACAGGAGGTTGAAAAAATAGAAAAGATTGGAGAGTTAAACTTTTATAAAATACCAGATACCGTATGGCGGTGTTTTTCAACCGTGGTGCCCAGTCTGATTGTGAACCGGTGTTATCTCCTGTGGAGAAGAGAGAGAGCACAGCCTGCACCTCCTCCTCGATCTCAATTCCTCCCTTCTGTACTATTGCCAGCAAAACAGAAAGCTGTGCGGGCTGCCCACCCATGTCCTACCAACCAATTAGGTCATCAGTTGCTAAGGAAATATCGGGTGGGTAAGACCATATATTATAAGAATAAAAGGAAATCACTATGGTCGACACACAAATGTTTTAGATATAAGAGCATAAAAGGGAAAAACTAAATTAATTTGAGAAAACAGTACAGGGAATGTGTCAAAACCCCCTAAAAAAAAAACAAATTGTATTAGAGATTTAAGTTGGGATACTAATGAAAATAAATTAAATCCTATTCAATTGCATATACATTTAAAAAAGAAAAGAAAATACAGGCCATGTACAATATAAATTAGAAATTATAATTTGCCCAATTTAAGGAGAGGTGTAGCAACACTTAAGAAAAATAGAGTACCTATTCTAGATCATAAAAATATGGTATTATCTTAAGTTCAGTCGTTTTAGGCCACTGTATTATAATTTCTTAAGGACACATTAACACTAGGCATTGTGGTAATGCACTAAGCATCTTTGTCCAGTTAAACCGACAGGGATGCCCTCTTAAATATCTTGGTTTACATTTGAATCATTTGGTGGACAAGCTCCTTGTTTCACAGTTTTTTCAATCTCCAAATGTTTTTGACTGTGCACAAAGTGCATTTTTATGTAGGCAGTTATACCACACTAGTTTTTCTGTATATTCATCAGCTCATGTTTTTTTTATTCCTTTATTTCTGTAATCTTATTTTTGAGATGGCCCCTTAAAGTGGAGGTTCACCCGGAAATGTAAATTTTTAACATTAGATTCATGCTCATTTTGTCAAGGGGAATCGGGTAGTTATTTTTAAAAACGAAGCAGTACTTACCATTTTAGAGAGCGATCTTCTCCGCCGCTTCCGGGTATGGGCTGCGGGACTGGGCGTTCCTACTTGATTGACAGTCTTCCGACGGTCGCATCTATCGCATCACGATTTTCCGAAAGTAGCTGAACGTCGGTGCGCAGGCAACGTATAGAGCCGCACTGACGTTCGGCTTCTTTCGGCTACTCGTGACGTGATGTATGCGACTGTCGGAAGACTGTTAATCAAAATAGGAACGCCCAGTCCCGAAGACCATACCCGGAAGCGGCGGAGAAGATCGCTCTCTAAAACGGTAAGTACTGCTTAGTTTTTATAAAAAAATACCCGATTCCCCTTCACAAAACGAGCATGAATCTAATGTTAAAAAAAATTCCGGGTGAACTCCCGCTTTAATGTTTAGTTTAGGCCTCTTTCTCAGTCATGTGAGAGGATCTACCAATATATTGTAAAATCCAATGTGCAGTACAAACATTTAGGAGTCTAAAGTATTTACTGATCAAATTGGATCATAGCATAAAAAATCAAAATGGTTTCAGGGGCCAAACAGACTTCCTCCTTCATCAGGACTCGGGAGTTTTGCTTAAATAGACTCAGATGAGCAGATATCAGAATAATCTGTGGCTTTTGGCCTGGAACAGTTTCAGACAGCAGGTTATACCAGTGTTAAGCTGCCTTCTGCAACTGTTCCAATCAGTATGCGTTATGTACAGATTGTTAAAGACAGATATTAGAAATCAGGCAGTTATACCCAACTTAAACGCTACATGCTCGTTCCAGCACAATTACTGGATAGGTTCCCTGAAAATAGTATGGGTCAAATGAGTCAAGGAAAAGCCGCTTCCATCACATCCCTAAATACCCAGTGCATTCTTTTCACACATAGGTGTGGAAAGAAATTAGATTTTCTTAAAGCATGAGTCTGGGCACAATGGGCCAAATCCTCAAAAGGGATACGCAGGCGGATCTGCTGTTCCGCCTGCGTATCCCTGTGCCTATCTTTGGAACTGATCCTCAGAAGCAGTTTTCCAAAGATAAGCAGAAGATCCAACATCTGTAAGAGACTTACACTGTCGGATCTTAGGATGCAGTACCGCATCCGCCGCTGGGGGCATTTTGCGTCGAAATGCCGCTTCGCGTATGCAAATGAGGACTTACGGAGATCCACAAAGCTTTTCAGCTTTGTTTTTTCTCCGTAAGTTTACGTTTGCATGCGTAAAATTAGGGCTGCTTTTACAAGGTGTAAACTGTTTACACCTTGTAAAAACAGACCTTTTTTACGATCGCCGCAATTTTTTTTTTAATTTGATTTTTTTGTTCGCCGTATCTTTTTTTTAACCCGTCGCAACTTTATTGTCCCGTCGCAACCCACAAAGCCCGGCGTAACGTAATTTCGCGCGATGCACGTCGGGAAAATGACGTCACGAGCATGCGCAGTACGGCCGGCGCGGGAGCGCGCCTCATTTAAATTGTCATCGCCCCCTGGATAACAGGACCGCCTTGCGCCGGGAGAATTTAGGTTACACTGCGTGAAATTTCTAGGTAAGTGCTTTGTGGATCGGGCACTTAGGTAGAAATTTCCCGCCAGTGTAACTTAAATGGGAAAAATTAAGTTAGGCTACGATATTGAGGATTTGGCCCAATAAACTTACCCTGGTTAAAGCAGGTATATATTCTGTTGTCAAAAAGCAATCCCCAATAGGCTGGCTTTATTTTTGTTCATTTACAGCTCTTGCTTCCTCGGATTTCTCATAGACCCCAGCGTTACAGTTATATCTCTTTTTCCTAAATGCTATTCACAAAACATGCAGCCCTAGGCTTAATTTTGCGAATTGCCACTAGGGGAGGAAGGCAAGGAAAAAACTGTGGCCCTGGGGTCTTTGAGACCAAAAGCACTCACATTCAAGCAGGCCATAACTACAGAGGGAGCTGTATGAATCCCTGACAACAGCTTGCAGCCTTCTGACTTTGGACTTTTGTTTGCATCCTGCACCTACCAGAGGGAGCTCTTGATTAATGAGAGAATGCCTCTACATAAGGCTGTATACAGAACACTGCAGGAAGTAAACGGAAGCGGTCAGACTGTGGGTCACATCAAGAGGAATGAATTGATGCCTGCTAATAAAGTAATGAGTCCCATTTACTTTTTTCTGGATCCACTAAGACATGCTGATAGGTTAATTGGCTTCTGTCTAAAATTGGCCCTAGTATATGAATGTGAGTTAGGGACCTTAGGTTGTAAGCTCCTTGAGGGTAGGGACCGATGTGAATGTACAATGTACATGTAAAGCGATGCGTAAATTGACAGCGCTATATAAGTACCTAAATAATAATAATAATAATAATAATAAAACAAAAACAGAACATGTTAAATGTTGTATTATGGTGTACAATAGTAAGACTAGGACTCCTTTAACAAATACTGCTCTAGCCTTCAATATTTAGCAGCTAAGAATCATTTTGTTTTCAGCCAAACTACAATACTACAAAAAAAAAAAACCACTGAAAAATATGTTAAATGTTTAGAAATGTGGAAAATGATTTACATATATTGCCCTGTAGAAAGAACTAGCCAACTGAAAATTAAGTAGGTGCATATGATCATGCAAAATTCATGCAAAGTATAAAACATGCAAGGTCACACAGCACAAATAAATTGCAACCCAGCCAAACTAAGCAGTACAGCTCCTAAATAAAACAAATACATATTGCAAACCAACTTCACAGTGGAATAAAGCATTCCAGATATCCTGAGTTGGACATTCTTATTAGAAGGGGATGATATACTACCATTATTAAATAATGCCTCAGAATAACACCATATGATGGGCATTTATATTTCTTTCAAAAAGGGAATGATAAACTGCATTTATAGTATACTATCTCAACATTGCATACCAAAATGGTACCAGTCACTCAGAAAACTGGTTGAAAAGTGTTAGCAGAAAAAAGTGTACTTTATTGCGTGTAAATAACATTTGTCACTTTTTTTTTTTTTTTTTTTTTAATGTTTAATCCCACTGCCTGAAACTCATGCAGTGTTATTTACAATACAAAGTCAGTAGAGAAAGTGTGCAACTATGTATTTCAAGCAGAATGAATCAGTTGAATTCAGTACACTGACTATTCAGTCGGTGGCTTTTTAGAAGAAAATAAAATTGTTCTACTGGTTGTTTATGAGTTCTAAAACTGCATCTTAATTTTTTTTTTTAACTGAAGAGAGGTGCACTTTTAACGATTTTATCCTTTTCAGGCCCCCATTCTTTCCCCAGCATTTCTGTTATGTTATAGATTATACACCCAATATGCAGCTACCCTGCTGACCTGAATGATACATGTCTAGAAACTTGTCAAAATCTACAAAAAAGTCTGCCAATAGGCTGTCAAGCTTAAGTCATAAATGTGGATTAGGCACAGGGCTGGAAAGGTTGCTTTTAAATGGACTAACTACTGTATTTTAGGTAAGTAAACAATATTTAAAAACAAACCCTGGTGGAAGAGGCCTCATTTATTAATGGCCTTAAAGGGTCACTAAAGGAAAAAATTTTTTTTGCTGAAATGACTGTTTACAGGGTATAGAGACATAATAGTTAACCGATTCCTTTTAAAAACGATTAAAAATAAATTAAAAACAATCATATAATGTACCTACAGTTTAGTTTGTTTTTGCTGTTGTTTCCTGGTTCTCTGATGCACAGAGCCAGAGAGTCAATAGAGGGCATTGATGGTTTGTAAAACGAAACTGGATTGGTGCTGAGGGGTTTTAGACACACAGTAACCACACCTCCTTGATTAGTCACCACAGTGAGAAATCTCCCAGTACTGTGGTGATCAAGAAACAGACAACCAGGAAGTGTCCAGAACAGAGAGGAATTACAGCAACATCAAAGCAAAAACGAGCAATGAGGACATGAAACCAGGACTGCAGTAAGGTAAAGGAAGCTATTTAGCTAAAAAAAAAAAAAATTCCTTTAGTGACCCTTTAATTATTTTTGTAGATGCATCGTCGCAGATTTAGTTCCACAGGCATTAAAATGAACCCAAATCTTACTGTAAATGTTCCTAAGGTAACAACAGTGCTAAAATGTAGGCATGGTGAACCTGTAAACACCAGTGAGGGTCTCTAAATCTATATATTATTATATTTAAATAAACTTTGTACTTTTTACTATACCTTTTCACTTTATGGGCAATGGTTGAAAACCATATAATAAAGTTCCTGGGGCATCCTTCTGTTTTTTTCCTCTCTAAAATCGATCTATAGGACCCTGTACCTGAAGCATTAAATTCTGTACACGTCAAGATTAAGCCTCCGCCCCGATATAAAACCTTCTCCAGTGGCTCTTTTGCCATTAGTTTAATTCTTCTAAACAAAACTGGGGTGTCATAATTTGCTGTGTGTATATATCACACACATATATATATATATATATATATATATATATATATATATATATATATATAAAATATAATATCATTTTTATATATAATTGCCATTTCTGACAGTTCATTTATGAAATTCATTAGTTATATTTTCAGACACTGTTCATTTGAGAAATCTGTGGAATATTCTGTGATGGGCAATGTATATGCTGGGATATTGAAGTATGGGCAAAGCTTTTTTTGTCTATACTTAACTTGTGGATTACAGGAGTGCAGTTCATTTTGCACTCCAGTTACCAGTTTTTAGCCGACAGCGGACTAAAGCCCCCTGTAGGCTGACGTCACTGAGCTGATCCTGGCTCTGGAAAGATCCTGACCATCTGGTCGGTATTATCCCAGACCATTCGATCGATATTGCATCCACCTAGGTGAGTATAATTATTTGTTATTCTAAAATATCGAACTTCTCTTTTAAAAATAATAATATCTACATGGCCCTGTGATTTTTTTCACAACAGTTTTCTTCTCTTTGGCCTCATTAAAAGCCTTTTAAAAAGGAGCAAACTCTTTATATAAATTGACTAAAATAAATATCATATATTTGATTTTTTTTTTTATCTTTGACTGTAATTGTGATGGATATAACATATTGACACTTCAATCATTCCCCTATTTGGCAAATGTTTTTAGTGTGTAATTGGTGGAATAGCATGTCCTGTCTACTAGAAGGATCTAAGTGTATCCTATATAGAGAACTATGTCAGAAAAAAATCCCAACCAATTAAAGAATCTTTTTGCCCCTTTTGAGAGCCTTGTAATTATTGTACCATCCTGAAAAAACTATAATTTATGAATCATTAACAACCAAACAAAACTAATTTCTATTAAAAAATTAAATCCTTTTAAAATCACTGCAGTTAAATTTAGAGGCATCAAATTAATTAGATGTGAATTTTGTCACTCCAAAGATGTGCGTAAAGATAATAGCAATGTTTCTATCCATAACAGAATATAATTTGAATTACAATTTTCAGGGCTAATCGAACGTGGATTAATGTGTTTGAAAAAGATCATCAGTTAAACAAATCTAAACGTTAGTAAAATAAACTAATATTTTAAAATAAATACATATAAGTGGATTCAAGAAATTAGTGTTTAGATGTAGTATCATTAACAAAAATCGAAATCTTTAACTGTAATCTATTGGCTTGAGAGATGCTACTGGTACATCTGACAAATTGTAAAAAATACTTGGTGGCCAGTGACTATTTTAATGCGTGAAATGTAAACTAAAATGGCAACTGTCAATATGCATGTTTGCATCATTACTTGGAACACATGGCTTTTTTTCCTATATGGAAAAAAGAAGATGTCAGTCTACCACATGTTGTTGGTTTCTTAAAATTGTAATTCCTTGAACCACTAGGATACCTTTACCCAATGACAAAGATGGACTTGTATTTGGCGATTTTTTCTAAGACCAGCAAACATCTCTCAATCCATATGTTCATGGACTTGGCACTGCACAAGCTCAAGCTTAGCCAACTATGTTAGCTATAAAACTGTTAACATAATACAAATCAGGTAAAAAAAAAAAAAAATCTGAAATGAAAATGGGGTCTTGTGTTTAGCAATAACAAAAAACGACAAGTTGTTATTAGCACAAACACATCACACAAATGCACCCAGCGTTACCAGGTCAGGTGCCTGCTCCTCCTCCTCACTGAGGGACAGGAGAGAGTCTATTGAGAAGAAACAGAACATTAAGGAAAAAAAAGCCCTATAATTCTGCGATTATCCATTTTTCAAAACTTACCTTTATTACTTCATGTCAATAAAATGAGGAGGAATGTAAACATTTTTTTCTTGTATTTGGCATTGATGGAAACCAGTGGGGGCGTCCTACCTTAAAAAGCATCCAACTTACAAACAATTTATAGGAAATATTGCTTTTGCTTGGACAGAAGGTCAGAGGTCACCACAAGTCTGACAACGGCATTCCTGTTAAATACATGGCCTCATAAATGGTCTCCCATCTACTGAGTGTTTATTATGTAAAGGTAGGTAGTTGACAAGCAGCAATTGTCAGACTTCAGGTGACCTCTAGCCCCCTGGCATTCCAACTAAAGTGTTTGTGTCTGACAAATTAATTAGACTAAATGAGGACAGTTTATACATCTCTTATAAGTAAGCCTGCATGGATACAATAAAGAGATTTTTAATACAGCTTACCTGTAAAATCTTTTTCTTGGAGTACATCACGGGACACAGAGCGGCATTCATTACTATATGGGTTATATGGAGTACCTTCAGGTGTAGACACTGGCAATCTCAAACAGGAAATGCCCCTCCCTATATAACCCCCTCCCATAGGAGGAGTACCTCAGTTTTGTAGCAAGCAGTATGCCTCCCAAAATGGTCCTCAAAAAAGAGGGGTGGGAGCTCTGTGTCCCGTGATGTACTCCAAGAAAAAGATTTTACAGGTAAGCTGTATTAAAAATCTCTTTTTCTTTATCGTACATCACGGGACACAGAGCGGCATTCATTACTATATGGGATGTCCCAAAGCAATGCTTACAATGAGGGGAGGGAGAACATCTCCAAGACAAAAGGATTTAATTTAGAGATATACTCAAATCATAATAAATCCAACTTAGTTGAGAAAAATAATTTTAAATTTTAAAAATTTAACTCAAAAAAGAGGAGCCCCCGGAATCCGAGGGTCTCAAACTGCAGCCTGCAGCACTGCCTGCCCGAAGGCAGTATCAGTATTCCTTCTTACGTCCAACTTGTAGAATTTTGTAAACGTGTGGACAGAAGACCAGGTTGCCGCCTTGCAAACTTGAGCCATAGAGATCTGGTGGTGTGCTGCCCAGGAGGCGCCCATGGCTTTAGTAGAATGAGCCTTTAATGATACTGGAGGAGGCAACCCTTTCAAGCCGTAGGCCTGAGTGATTAATTGCTTAATCCACCTAGAAATGGTGGACTTTGCAGCTGCCTGCCCCTTCTTGGGCCCATCCGGTAGAATGAACAGCACATCTGTTTTCCGGATCTTCTTTGTAGCTTTAAGATAGGCCTTCATGGCCCTGACAATATCCAAGGTATGCAGCAACCCTTCCTTTCTGGAAGTAGGTTTAGGGAAGAAGGATGGTAATACCAAATCCTGGTTCAAATGAAAACTGGATATGACCTTCGGTAGGAAGGAAGGATGAGGGCGGAGAACGACCCTGTCCTTATGAAAAACAAGATATGGTTCCTTACAGGATAAGGCCGCTAGCTCCGAAACTCTTCTTGCGGAAACTATGGCAACCAAAAATACTAACTTCCTTGTCAGTAGAACCAAAGGAATTTCAGCCAACGGCTCAAACGGTTGTTTCTGTAAACTTGACAGAACAAGATTTAAATCCCACGGACAAAGCGGGGATTTAACTGGAGGTCTAATACGTAAGACCCCTTGAAGGAAGGTCTTAACCAGCGAGTGGGTGGCCAGCGGCCGCTGAAACCACACTGACAGAGCAGAAATCTGTCCTTTGATTGTGCTTAATGCCAATCCTTTATCCACTCCTAGCTGGAGAAAACTTAATACTCTATCGATGGTAAATTTGCGAGAAAGCCATCGCTTGGACTCACACCAGCCTACATAGGCCTTCCAGACCCTGTAATAAATCACCCTAGAGACCGGTTTCCTGGCTCTGATTAGGGTAGAGACTACTTTCTGAGACAGACCTCTACCCCTGAGAATCAGGGATTCAGCTTCCAGGCCGTCAAATTTAGATGCCGTAAGGCAGGGTGGAGGATCGGACCTTGCGATAGCAGGTCTGGCCGTAGAGGAAGAGTCCAAGGGTCTCCCACTACCATCTTTAGGATGAGTGAGTACCATGCCCTTCTGGGCCATGCTGGAGCTACCAGGATGACTGGTATGTGTTCCACCCGGATCCTGCGCAGCAGGCGGGGTAGTAACTGGAGCGGGGGAAACGCATAAAGAAGTTTGAACTGATGCCAAGGGCAAACCAACGCATCGGTTCCGCAGGCCATCGGATCCCTTGAGCGGGATATGAACCTGTCTAGTTTCTTGTTGAGTCTCGATGCCATGATATCCACGTCCGGCACTCCCCATCTTTGGCAGAGTGCTTGAAAGACTTGTGGATGCAGAGACCATTCCCCCGGCCATAGAGTCTGGCGGCTTAAGAAGTCCGCCTGAAAGTTGTCCACTCCTGGAATGAATATTGCCGATATGCAGGGCACATGCGCCTCTGCCCATAGGAGAATCAAGCTCACCTCTCTCTGAGCGGCTTGACTCCTGGTTCCCCCTTGGTGATTTATGTATGCCACGGCCGTGGCATTGTCTGATTGAATTCTCACCGGGAACCCCTGCAATTTTGACGTCCAAGCCCTGAGGGCTAGTCGAGCAGCTCTGAGCTCCAAGATGTTGATGGGCAACTGCTTCTCTGGCTTTGCCCAAGTACCTTGGCGAGTGCAACCATCCAAAATTGCTCCCCAGCCCGTCAGGCTGGCATCTGTGGTCACTATCTTCCAAGCCACTGGGCTGAAAGACTTCCCCTTCAGTAGATTCTGAGGGTCTAACCACCAACACAGACTTTGTCGGACTCTTGATAAGAGCGGCAACGGGATATCCAAGGCCTGTGGCCTTCTGCTCCATGCTGACAGGATGGCTGCCTGTAGGATGCGAGTGCTTAGAACCAGTAGGATTAATTCCTTGATGGCTTTTACCTTCCTCAGAGGTAGGAACACTCCTTGTTGTTCTGTGTCTAATCTCATGCCGAGATATTCCAACTGCCTTGTGGGCTGGAAAGCTGACTTTTCTCGATTTAGGACCCAGCCGAACCTCTCGAGGTATTGGACCGTGAGGGCCACTGCTCGCTCCAAGCCGGGAGACGAGTGGTCTATGACTAGGAGGTCGTCCAGGTATGCTAGGATCGTGACCCCTTGGATCCTTAGCTTGGCTAGGATCGGAGCTAGGACCTTCGTGAACACCCGGGGGGCCGTAGCCAACCCGAAGGGAAGCGCCACGAATTGGAAGTGACGCGAAGCCACCATGAAGCGTAGATATCTTTGATGTGGCTGATAAATTGGAACATGAAGGTAGGCATCCTTTATGTCTATGGACGCCATGAAGTCGTCCTTCTGGAGTGTGGCAGCTGCTGACCGCACGGATTCCATCCGAAATGAGCGGATCTTTAGATATGCATTTACCATCTTTAGGTCCAAAATTGGCCTGACATCTCCATTGGATTTTGGGATGATGAATAGGTTGGAGTAGAAACCCAGCCCCTGTTCCAGGACTGGTACCTCTACTATTACTTCCTGGGAAAGTAGATGATCTAATGCCGATCTTAATGCGGCTCCCTTTTCCGGATCGTTTGGAATCCTCGACTTCTGGAAATGAGGAGGAGGAAACCTTAGGAAATCTAATTTGTAGCCTGTGGCCACGGAAGACCGTACCCACTCGTCGGGAATGCTGGCTTCCCAAATCTCTGAAAAGAGTCGCAGCCTTCCCCCCACCTTCGTGGGTGGGGGCGCCCCTTCATAAGGTTGGCTTGGGGGCTGGTTTTGCTGGTTTGCGAAACCACTGCCTTTTGCCTCTAACAGCCTGTCCTTGTGATTTGCTGTTGAAGCCGAAGTTTGCTTTTGCAGGAGGCCGTCGATACTGCTTGGCATTAGAGGGCCCCTGCCCAGGGGAATACTGTCGTTTAAACGCAGGCCCCTGAACCTTCTTCTTAGTTGGCAAGAGAGTACTCTTGCCGTTTGAAATGGTCTGAATGTATTTATCTAGGTCTTCTCCGAAGAGTCGTCCTCCATGGAAGGGGAACCCTACCAGGAGCTTCTTGCATGGGGGCTCAGCCTCCCAGATTTTTAACCATAAGAGTCTTCTCATATGGATAAGGGATAACGATAAACGTGACGCTTGCTGGATAGAATCCTTGATTGCGTCTACCGTAAAACATATGGCCTTAGGGACATCCGAAAATTCTTCTGCCTGCTGGGCAGGAATAAGTTTAAGCATCTGCTTAAATTGATCCGATAATGCTTGAGCGACCCCAATCGCAGCCACAGCTGGCTGTACTACTGCCCCTGCAGTAGTGAAGGAGTTCTTAAGTAGTGCTTCCAAGCGCTTATCAACTGGATCCTTGAACACCTGTATGTTTTCTACAGGGCATGTTAACGATTTGTTAACACATGAGATGGCTGCGTCCACTGCAGGAGTAGCCCATCTTTTGGAAAATTTTTCTTCCATAGGATATAGGACAGAGAACTTCTTAGGTGGTAAGAAGATCTTATCTGGCTTGTTCCAATCTTGGAACAAAACTCCCTCTAATAGAGGATGGATCGGAAACACAGCATTGCTTTGAGGCGCCCTCAGTGAGCCCAAAGCTGAAACCGTCGATACCTGGAGATCTGGTACTGGCAAGTTGAATGCCCTATGGACCAAGTCCGACAATCCTTGAATCCACCAGCTCTCCCTCAGGGAGACTGCCCCAGACTCCTCTGTATCCAGATCCTCGATCCCTGAACCTACTTGGTCCTTGTCCAAGAGGTCGTCCAATTCCCCTGAGGAAAGGACCTCCTCTTCTGAGGGTCCGCGCTCGGGCGACGGAGATCTATTCCGCTTACTGCCCCGCATAGCTGCGGCTATCATTTTACCCATGCTTTTCTGCATCTCTTTTAAAGAGGTGAGTAATACCTCCTCCGTGACCATCTTAGGGTTGGACTGACCCGCGTCAGCTCCAGCCCCAGATCCCGATGGCCCCAAGGCTCCCTGTGGGGAAAGCAGCGGCATAGCTTTGTCCGAGACCTCAGACTCTCTGGGGGAATCCCCACCTCTTGTACCCTTGTTTTTTGATGCCATGGTACAATACCGAGGTACACCTGCTACTTATTGGTACCTGGGACTTATAAATAGTTAAATGCCCAAACACCTGTTTGGGGGATAAAAAAATGCTTCCTCTCCCCTAGATGACACTTTTTTTTTTTTTTTTTTTTTCAAAAAAAAATCTTTTTTTTTTTTTTTTTTCAAATCTAGGAAAGAAAAAACATTCTGTCCCCCTGAGTAGTATTGCAAGAAAAACTATGAGATGGAAAAGAAACAGCCTATTCCTAGGCTTGAAAACAGTCTTTCTGAAGACTGCAATATTCTTTCTGGCCACTGTGTGTCCTCGGCGCCCCGTGCTTGCCGTTCTGGTCTTTCCTCCTCAGTTCCAAAGTATTGAATGAGCTATATGGAACAAACAAGGAAGGGCCGCCCCTTCCTTAAGCCACTGACCCGCCCTTCCCCCCCAGCAATCTCAAACAGGAAATGCCCCTCCCGACAGGGGGGGGGTGGGGTTGGGAGGAAGGGACCTCTCTGCTCCAGCAAACTGCAGCCTGCAGCCTGGAACCATGAGGAGGTCAGCGTTTTGCCTGCTTTGCAGGCCGTGAGGAGGAAGACTGAATGGAGCATCGCCTGGAGGCTTGCAGGTAAGCACAGCTCTCTGACACACACATATACTTTTATATCACACAGGCCCCACTCAATGCTTTTCCAACACTACAAGGGAGGTCACATCTTATGGGGAATAATACATATAGAGCCATCCTATCTTTATGATATGTGACTAGTTTGCCAGATGCAGTGCATAACTTTAGGCATGTCCCCTGTGACCCCCCAGAAAAAACCTGCTAAGAACCAAGTTCCGCAAGTTTTCCCCTCACTTACCTGCTCCATGCCGCAGGACTTTGCCAAGCAAGAGGCCCAATCTTCCCCCATCTCGGTGGGGATGTCTAGACCTTCAGGCCCTGGGTTCCTATGAAGGATCCACTGTCCTGGGCCCATATAGCACTCTGGCAACAGAAACATTAGGCACCCAAAGGTTTCTAAGTTCTGGGCCCAGGGTCCAGCTCTCTAAAAAGAAAAGCATTATGGGCTATACCCCAAGGGTTTGGGGTCCGGTTACTGACCACTTTAGCGCTGAGGCTTTTTTGGACAGAACCGGTTAGCTCACCTAATCCCAAGGATGTGGAGGCAAGCTAAACCATGACTAACACCTAAGACACTGGCGGAAAAACTGAGGTACTCCTCCTATGGGAGGGGGTTATATAGGGAGGGGCATTTCCTGTTTGAGATTGCCAGTGTCTACACCTGAAGGTACTCCATATAACCCATATAGTAATGAATGCCGCTCTGTGTCCCGTGATGTACGATAAAGAAAAGACTGGATAGAGAGATTTCTGCATAAGTCCAATCATGACAAGTTCTTTGAAATACAGGCAACTCTAGCTCAGGACTGCTTTGGAAGCTAAAAATCCCCCACAGGTTCTCGTATTTTATTTGTACAAACTAGAAACAGCTCAATGTTTAAAAATATTTTTATTATCCATTTTTACTTCGCCACTGACAGAACACTAGCTGCATGCACAGGGGCTGAAGCATAAAAATAGGAGGAAAGCTAAACAGATTAACCCATAACAGCCAATCAGCTGACTTCCTAAACCATCCCAGAAAAATGAACTAATGCTATACCCACTTATCGCAGACAAACAGGTTTACTTAACAGTCACCCTCTCCAGCTGCAAATACTCACCTGCCCTTTGGTGCAGAACAGCTAAAGATACACCTGGCTACCAAGAGAATGTGACCAATTCTCCCATGTGGCATCCAAGCACTGTAACATGGAGCTGAGAGAGTCATAAGAGAGAGGCCTCTTCACTTTTCTCCAGGTAGCTAAATTATATGGTTTTGGCATAAGAGAAAGATGTGTATATGCAGCAGTAGTGGGCATCTACACAGTAAGCTTACTAGTAAGACCTGTTTTAAATGGCATTTTTGTTACACAGGAACAATTACTGTTGTTGCTTCCCTTTAGCATAGAAATGTGTCACAATAATGAATTGAAATAGTGACTGTCACAGAAGGAAGATAAAACTGTAGAAACATTAGGACTGCTATCCTAACATTTGTTCCTATAACCCCCAGTTAAAGGTCCTTTTGTACCAAGGACACCTTAAGCCTCATTTCACGTAGGCCAAAAACACAAGTAAACCTTTAACTGCCATCTGCTGACCTGAACGGCAGTCATGGTCTATGCTGCAATAAAAATGTCATTAGTTCGATAAAAGAATCATTCATACAATTAAAATTTCAATACCCCTCTAGGAATAGTTTTATATTATATTATAGGTTAATGAGAAACCTTCCGTAAACACATTTTATGTTGGCGAGAAGAATAATACACTCCATGCCATGTCATATAGAGAACATGTGGGCCCTATTTACAAAAATTGAAATACCTATTCATAGTAACATTTTATTTCTGGAAACACAGTGTATTTAGCTAAAACCAACAAGGATGTGTCAAGTGGGTGTATAGCCATAGTCTGAAGTGTACATTCCTCTAGACACATTATTATGGTCCAGAAATATCTGTGGTAAACTTATAAAAACTTGGATTATGTTCACACATAAACACTTTAAATTTGGGTTCAACAACAACAAAGTTAAATCCCATAACTTTTGAGACTGGTAGTGAGGGAAGCTATAAGAAAATATATATATTAATATGAAAAGTAATGTGGTTAACTAAGAATCTCCAGCTGCTTCACAAACATGCAGTAAAGCCATCTAAAAATGACAACTGAGGCCTTGCAGCACTTCATTCCTTTAATCTGTTAAAATCAGTGTACAGCTGCTTGTTCTTCTCCCACAGTTCAAAACTATAGTGGTATTTTAAACTGCCTCTGACTAAATATGTCCTGCAGAATTAGTAAAGAGAATCTGTAATCTACCTTCGGGCAATCACAGATACGAATGGTTTAGTGCACTGCTGGGAACTGTAAAGGACAACTTCACTAAATGTGAAGTGGTGCCATTATATCTGTCATATCAGAAGTAAATTTACAATGCTATGTAAAGAGTAAAACCAATAACTTAATTTTGAACTCCATGTTACTGGTGCCAAGTATTCAGCCCTTTTGATTCCTTTCATTGGCATTTTCAACTCTATAATAGCTCCTTGGGAGGTCAGGAGAGCGTGATATGCCCACAAAGTGCAGACAATTATTCCAAATGACATGCCCATATTCAATTTAGCATTGTTCCGAAATATAAATCCAGACAATAAAAACCTAGTCAAAATACGTATTCGTTTATAAAACAGTGGTGGATCTGCATGTAAAAGCAGTTTTCTTTTAGAAGCTATAATGAATGTCACTTGGTCATCATGTCACCGGTGAGATTGCCAACAATCCTCATATCCAATATGCACAATACACGTATGTGACCATTGTTATCAGCAGAACACAGCAGTGATTAATACTGCATCATTCTACAAGGACTCTATTGTCTGAATAAAGAGGGCATTGTATCAATGACCATGACCTAAAGAAACACTTCCTGACTTCTCTCTGTGGCTCTGAGAACCAAATGTGTTTGCTCATCATAATACATTTGTCACTGATAAAGCTCTGGCTTAGACCAGTCTATACTGTATTCACACCAAGAGCACAGAGTCCTGGTAAGAACATGTAGCACACCTCAAATAGATCAGTTCCAAAATATTTCTCTTTACGGTTGGGAAGCCATAGCATTAACTACTGCTCATTGTGTGTATGGAACTATACTTCCCTGCTTTTTGTTTCTCCAAAACAGAAATTGGAGCATTTGGGGTTTATTTACTAAAACCAGAGTGAGCAAAATCAGGCTCATTTCTGCACAGAAAGCAATTAGCTTCTAACCTCAGCTTGTTCAATTAAGCTTTGGCAATAAAACCTGGAAGCCGATTGGTTTCTAGGCAGAAGTGAGTCCGATTTTGCCCTCTCCAACTTTAGTAAATAAACTATTTTGTCTTCTTAGACCAAACCACATTTATATGCATTTACAATTAGCATCAAAATTTCTACCTGCCTAAGCAGTATGCCATTTTAATCAGTTAAAATCTATATTTGGGATATATTTTTTAGTTTGAGAAAGAATGGGGGGTTAGAACCCTTGCTGGGTTTTTATTGCTTATCTGGGGATCTGCTGGAGAGATTTGTTCACATTTAAGCCCTGTATACAATGGGCCAAACATTGGGCGGTATCGTCCGGTCTAATAGAAACCATCCAACATTTGGTGTGTACGGTAGCTGGTCTGGCGTCTGTTGAAGGGGAATGACCAAAAAAGGTCTGCTGAATGGTCAGCCAAAGGCCAAGCGTGCTGGCTGGCAAGTTCTTTGGGGGGTGAACATGATAGCTCAACGGGGAGGTCACTGTACTAACATTAAGCTCTTCAGTTTGTGTGTACTGGGCTTAAGTGCCAAGGTGGCAATAAATCCACCAGACAAAATATGCAACAGTAAGACCAACAATAAAAGCTGACTATAAGCGCACTAGCATTTTTAATTCTGTGTTTCAGATTTTCCCTCACTTCCTGTCTGGTGAAACCGTTGTCACTGGACAGTAAGTTGGAGAAAATCCAACAAAGCTCTGACAGTAGTAAAATCAAATAGGAGTTCAAATACATCTTCCCCCTACAATGTACAATACAGAACAATTTAAAACTCAGCTGTCATTAATATGCCAACAGTAAACTGCTCTTCCAAAGAACAGAATATGCAAGAATAATTAAATTAATTCAAATCCATTTATAGAAAAGGAACAGACTGTGTATCATTTAATATCGATCTGCTTTTTACTTTATCTTTCCCAGCAGCAGCTGCCAGGATTGAACAGTTTTAGGACAAATTATAATTTGTACAGCACCGCACCCTAAAGTGACTCACGGCTGTACAACTGCTTAAATAAAAGCTGTATTTTGGCAAGCATGCTCTATCACGTAAAAACGTGTTTGATTGTATCTATCACAATATATACATTACTAATAGCATACATTACTAATCCTCTCCACAAATTATCTCAGATCTAAAATAATGAAATCACTTTATTATTACGGCTAGATACAAATAGGTTAGGTACATTTGCTATGATTTAATACATTTTAAATGCAGATGCAGGTCACATTAATGTGCGTAAAGGAAACCTGCAGTGAAAAAATTATGGGCTGGCCAGTTTTACCTAAAAATGCCAGTGATTGATGCAAGACAACTATGCAAAATTCTCATTCTGACTTTACATCCTGTATGCCAATTCTGGCTCAAAGTACAGTTTGTATTTCATTGCGATAGTTGCTAGCACTGTGTAACTATAATTTTAAATAATGTCAGAAATGGCAGCCCCTGAACTGCAGTCCTGTCAGGTTTATGTTATAGGTCACATGATGCTTAAGACAAAAGTGGATTGGCCCGAAATCCCTTTTCCAGAGATGCCCATTTACCTATACAGTATTACTTAAAGTCACACTGACCACTAGCACCAATATTTGATTGGAAACAATATGCATTCAAAGTACTTTACACCTGGAAAAATGGGTTTACATTATAAGTAATTTTTGTATCGGAGTGCAGTCTGTTATTTTCCCTTTAGAATATTTGATCTGTAGAGTCACCGAGATAGGGTTGTTTTTTTATTTTAGATTTTAAAATAATCCTACTTGAATGCAGTACACCAATAAAGAGAAACGTATTTAAATCTTAACTTCCAAAAAATTTACCATAAACCCTTGTGGGCTCTTCCATGATTGTAAGGTATCTATGAAACAGAAATAATCAAAGTGCATTATTAATAATAAGGGTTACCTTGCCGTGGACCTCTTTTTCTTCTAAATGCAGCACCGGACTGTAAGGCCTCCAGTAGACTGTCCATCACACCCGTTTCATCACCCTCTGTAACAAAATTTACATAAAAACAAACTTAGATAGGGTGGACTTTTTAAGAATGCTACTTTAAATTAAACGGATTGTACATATTCTATAAGATAAACAATTACAATGTTGTATGCCTTTCCTGGTCAACCCAGAGCATAAAACAACAAAAATATGGCCACAATATGCCAGAATACACAGTCTCTGATAAGCTTCATACTGACAAGAAAATAAGTGTTGAGGGTGCCTCTGTTTTACTACATGAAAAGGGTTTCATTTTCTTCTAATAAAATGTTGATTCTCCATGCAAGTCTTGGGGTACTTGCGCACAGTACAAGTAAAATAAATTCTAGCCCTCAGAATGTAATTTTAAAAGTAGTATGTTTTTTATTTCTAAATCGTACTTACCTAGGTAGATGCAGCATCAGACTGATGCTGCATCTGTCCCCCAGCGTCTCTGCACTGAGAACCGAGCCACGGAACACCGCAGAAGGCTCAGTTCTCACTCCTCCCGAGCAGAGCGATGCTGACTGTCAGTCAGCATCGCTTCTGCTCTACTTCTCAGAGCTCACTGGAGCGCTGAGCCGTGGAGCGGCCATCAATCATGGCAGCTGGTGGATCCCTGTGACGTTAATGTAAGCGTAAGATAGTTTTTCCTTAACGAGATGTGCCGTGAACAATAGAGTAGTGCAATTGTAGATGTAGTTTAATTCTGGGTTATTAAAAATATAGTATGCATTATCAGTCATGCCACATATGTTTTCATTAGCATTTGAAAAGGACAGGACCAGTTTCTAGGCCAGAGTTGACACCTAGATGCCAATAAAAGTTCCCATTTGAGCAAACATAGATTACCACCTTTCTGAAACCTTCAAAGGTACTCCCAATCACTGTGGCTACAGGGACCCACAGGGGGCATTCACAAAGCCCCGGCCAGTCTGAAAACTTTGATTTATATCATCAGATCTGAGGAATCTATTTTATGTCTCATAAAAGCTAAAATATTAGCGGCAGAGAGATGAAAATAATTCCTTTCGATGGTACACATGTTGGGCTACACGTGTATGTCAATCTGTATTTGTAGCGTGTGTAGAAAAATACACAAAACTGTTATACGACGCCTGATTGCAGCAGGCAGGCAGTGATTGGTACTGTTGCAATCAGACTGCTGTGCTGGTATCAGAAATTCAATCCATGACCCAGCAATCAGTGCCGTTCTGGGCCAATCGACTCTGGTAATTTCAGAACACAAAACATCTTGTGGGGCGAGACAGAAACACCCCCATGGTTGATTGGCCAAGGGTTAAAGCCTAGCCCACATCCATATTTCAATAAATGGAGTAGCCTGAGATATGGACAGTGTTCTTCCACAAAGCCAGTTCCACGCTGGGGAGTGCCACATTCCAGTATGCTTCTACTAACGGATAGACTTTGGTAAAGTTTTATTTCTGTTTTTATCCCTTTTTTTATTTTCATAGCAAATTGCCAATTGTTGTCTTTCTGTATTTGTATCCTTGTTGGTAACTTTTTTCTTTGTATGTGCTGCCCACTTTCGGGATATTAAATTATAAAATAATTAAGTGACTTCTGTGTACTAAGCTAGGACTCGTATCTCTAGAGAGGTTATTGTATTTTAGTGCCTAAGTGCTCAATCTGTTACGTGCCGATTGATATGCAATTTCACTGTATGTTGGCAGATTACATGCAGATCTGTGTGTGGGGTGGGTCAGCAGACCAGTCTGCGGACAAACTGTTGGGTGGTGGCAGGCTATCGTTTAGTGTGTGTCTGGTGTGTGGGTGTGGGGACAGTGGGAACAGTGATTAACACTGGGGTTCAAGCTTGCAGGATAGCTGGAGGAATCCTAGAAGTGTGTAGTAATTGCTAGACTGTTTCCCAACCCTTAGAGTGCACCCGATTGTATGTAAGATTTGTATCTGCCTGTGCGTGGTCAGCTAGCTGGATTGGAGTTGAGTCTCCCTCTAGTGGTGGCCAAAGGTAGTGCGGGCTGTGAAAGTATCACAGCCAGTCTTACATGCTCAGTAGAAATTCCTTCTTATTCCCTTAGTTCCTCATATAGCCCCGTCACGTAACGCCCGTCGCGTTTATTTAGTCGCCGTCGGCGAGCGCAATCGTGACAATCCCGACTTGGAAGTCTTGATGATGCGCTGGCCCGACTGATGGCAGTGATGTCAGCGGAGAGTGGAATTCAGACCGCTCTCTGCTGAAAACGGGTCATAGGAGTGCAAAACTAATTGCACTCCTGTGACCCAGAGGAGAAGCCCAGCCTAAACGTCTCCTTTAATCTCTTCAAATTACCATTTTACATGCGTAAAAGTACTGTAACTTGTAGCAACATTTTTTTTTATTCATCTATATGCTGCGCACGTTTACACGCCTGTTTGTACAGGCACAGGAAGCTCTGCAAATGTTGATTACATCTGACATCAAAATGCGCAAATGAATACATGCAATAGACCAAATCACTGGTCACCCATCACAAGCAATATTGTGTCACACTGAATTAGAGGATTGAATGGATGAATTTATTCTGAACAAACAAACTATGTTCAATGTCAATTCCAAGCAGTAATCACAGCATGAACTGCTCACGGAAACCGTGCTTAACAGGGTTGTAAAGGTAAAAAAAAAAAAAAAATCCCTAAATAGCTTCTTTTACCTTAGTGCAGTCCTCCTTCACTTACCTGATCCTTCGATTTTGCTTTTAAATGTCCTTATTTCTTCTGAGAAATCCTCACTTCGTGTTCTTCTGTTTGTAACTACACACAGTAATGCAAGGCTTTCTCCCTGGTGTGGAGAAAGCCTCTTGAGGGGGCGAACAGGAGGGTCACGTTATACTTGGCTCCTCTGTGCAGTCGGTTTTGCACAGAGCAGCCTAGGTCCTCCTTTTCTTGGTTCCCTCATCGGTGCTCCTGGTCTCTCTCTCCTGTTGAGTGCCCCCACTGCAAGCAGGTTGCTAAGGGAGCAACCGATCCGAGTCACAGCTCCATTTGTCCACTCAGACATGGAGCCCCGACCTGGCCCCCTCTTCCCTCAATTGGCTAATTGACTTTAATTGGCAGTCGCAGGAGCCAATTACACTGCTGCTGTGTCTCAGCCAATCAGGAGGAGTGTCCTGGATGGCTTAAACACGCATGGACATCGCTGGAGGGAGATGGGGCTCAGGTAATCAGGGGGGTGCTGGGGGGGCTGCTGCACAAAGAATAATTTTTTATCTTAATGGATAGAAGATAAAAAAAACTTCTGCCTTTACAACTCCTTTAAATCCAGAAACTTAATATGAACTGTCCATAATTCAAAGCAACCACATTTTAGAGGGTACCGACATGTTTGGAAGATGGGTCCACTTCCTAAAGCCTTAATGTATAACTTGCTTTCTCTGGGTTTAATGCATCACCAGTGAGATTCAAATGCAAGGTCGTGTTTAAAGCAGAACTAAAGTCCACAAAAGATCACCTTCGCTCCAGCAATGTGATGTCCGCAAAGTCCCTTTTTTCTCTGGCTTCTTCTGGGTGTGGGGTCTTTGGCCATCTTGCGCCAGTGGGGAAATCATGGACCATGCACATATGTATACAGTTTATTCCTTCTGACACCAAGGTGCGCCAAGAAAGTACACAGAGTGTAAATTCCAAAGACGACTATGGGCAGGCAGGTAAGTTTGTATTATTGCTGAAAAGACATTGCATATCTCTTATGCAATAAACAACATTGCACAAGGCTTTCTGTATGTGAGAGAACATAAAGAACCTGCACTGGGTTTGTTTGGGAAAAGCTCTTCTGCATTACAAGCAGGCAAGCAAAAGGGGCTTGCAGATTAACAGATGACGAGGGAAGATAGTAGGGTGGCCTGGTGTACTACACCCCGCTATTGCAGTGAACATGAAAGAAGAGACTGAGCTCTATAGGTATTTCAAAGCATACGTGGAACATGTTTGGAAGGGATCACATCATGGGTTGCTGTCAAAAACAGTTCTCAAACTGATCATACTGTTATAGATAACCAAATTTGTACATCTACTTTGCATAAATGATGTAGATTACATCTGCATTATCTGTACATACAGAGGATTCCAGCATTAATAAAGATTTTAAACCTATGTAAAAACCTGACCCAGCACGTAGCTAAAGGACTGCATGTGCTCGCTGGCCAGGCTGGGGTGACTACTCTATCTAGATTTTCCAGCTAGTCACCCAGCCCGGCTGTTGATTGTAGATCTCCAAAGAGAGAGAGAGAAAAAAAAAAAAAAACAGGAATAAGAACTGCGCAGGGAACTAGGTCATCACTCCTGAAACATTAGGCAGAAATAACTGGGCTGTCTATAGCAGCGAGGAGAGGGGGTTTATACCAGCTAGGAATATCCATCGGTGACGCAGAGTTCTTTTTCTGCCCAATATCCTACTAATGTAGGTGGAGCTATAAATCCTAAATCAAGTGATTGTAAAGGCAGAAGGTTTTTTATCTTAATGCATTCTTCATTAAGATAAAAAACATTCTGTGTGCAGCAGACCCCTCACCATCCCCAATACGTACTTGAGCCCCATCCATCTCTATCCAGCCAGCGATGTTGCAGGAGCGACTCTGCTGCCTGGGACTCTCCCTCCTCATTGGCTGAAACAGCAGAGCGCCATTGGCTCCCGCTGCTGTCAAAGTCAGTGAGCCAATGAGGAGAGAGAGTGGGGGGGGGTGCTAGCCGTGGCTTCCATGGGTGAATGGACACACCGAGCTGCGGCTTGGCTCTCAACAGGGAGGAGGGGTCAGGAGCACAAAAGTGTGACCCGGGAAGAGGAGGATCTGGGCCGTTTAGTGCAAAACCGCTGCAGAGCAGGTAAGTATAACATGTGTTATTTTTAAGCTAAAAAAAGCAAGACTTTATTATCACTTTAAGAAGAGCCGTGTCCGTCAATGAATGCAAGAATAACAGTATTTGGGAGAGGGGCTGCTGGTCTACATCTTAAGGTTTATGAGAAGCTACAAGTGTTCCCCTAAATCAGTGGTTTAGTGAGGCATTTGTTCAACCAGAGGGCTGAACAGAAAAAAATTATCCGATTCCCCCATCAACACATTTGGTCATACATTTTGATCCATGCAAGACCCCTAAAGCCTCTTACACGATCAGTCGATCCGATGACAACGGTCTGAAGGACCGTTGTCATCGGTTAACCGATGAAGCGGACTGATGGTCCGTCGCGCCTACACACCATCGGTTAATTACCCGATCGTGTCAGAACCGGAGGTTAAATAACCTATGGGGCCCACACACGATCGGTTTTGACCGATGAAAACGGTCCTTCAGACCGTTGTCCTCTGGCTATCCTATCGTGTGTACGAGGCCTTAGACTGCTTAAGTTGGGTAAAGCAGTGTGTTTAAACAGTTGGAGGAGATTATGAAGCCATCACTATGTTTACATGTTTGGGGCTCACTTTAAAGAAAAACTCCATTCAGTAGGGTTGTGCCAACATAGGTTAACTCCTTGTTTTTGTGTAGGGGATTTCAGAGCAGAGATATACTTAACTAATTCACCGATCCTTAGACCTGCCCCCCCCCCCCCTGCACACTAGTGGTCTTGTGAATGGACTGTTCCTGACATCATCTTGCCCATAGACCAGCTCTGGATGTGAAGACGGTAGGAACAGTCCCCCGCTGGACGTGGGGGAGTGTGGTTTTCCGAAGGATCGGGTAAGTATAACCTGTTGGTGCACCCCTAGACAAAAATTGCTTTAAATATAAATTGCTTACTAAATGCAAAGTGTAACCAATTGTTCTTTTTTTCATCTAAATGGATTCTTAGTAAAAGCTGTGCAAATATATAGGCAAGGTAAGAACCTATTTCAGAGTGACAGCACAAAAACAAAATCTGCATTAGACTGTGTAGAAAAGCCTATATAGTACATTCCAAACAACAACCTAGCCAACACTCTATTTAACGAGCTATATTTGGATTTGTGCAACCTGCGTTTATCATAAAAATAAAATGTGGGTGGGGGCGGGATGCCAAGATGTTCTGCTTGCCTGGAGGGGAATCAGAGCTCGCATGAATACATGTGTATACACACAGATCTCATGTGCCCCTATCAACAGAGCAGAAGGCTCTATGCACCAACACACATTTGGGTCAAGAGCGATCTCATCTTGTTTCTGTACTGCATGTAACAGGGACTAGAGCTCATTGTGATGGTACACAGCAAAGCCGATCACACTCAGACAGAGCAGAACACTGATTCTCTGTAACATCCACTGCAGTAAACGCACACAGTATTTGCAGATGGTTGCTGCCTCTGTCCTGTAATTTGTTAGAAAATAAAGCCATAAAGCTTCTCTCATTTCTCCCTCTGCTGGCCACAGTATAAAGGCTATTATCAGCACGTGTCTAAAATACACACACAGCTTTTTGTGAATCAGCTGCACAAAGGAAGAATCCCACGCTCTGGCATGGTGCCCAAAGCAGGGGGGAGGGGGGGAGATAGCATGAGTTATGGGAATTTCTTCCTGACGTTTCATATTACGTGCCATGCCTTCACCGCACTGCAGACCTGTCCTCCCCTCCTGTCTGCATTGCACAAGCCTGGGGAGGAGAGAGAGGTGAAAGGGTACAGAGAAATAAAAAGCTGGATCCATGCGCCCTCTGCTGGATGAAAAGAATATAGCAACATATTTCTAAAATGAAAAAGGAGTAGCAGAAATTAATTAAATCAGGGATACTTGTTCATTCATTGTAATAAGCAATCAGAAACCCCAGACAGAAGGGTGGCTGTTTTCTCTACAGCCTCATGACAGAAGTCTGTGTTACACTGTATATTACGGAGTATTACATAACACTATAAAAGGGACAGATGTGCAGCACATGAAGTAAACTAGGGGTTAACAAGACAGGCACATGCTGATCATCAGCTAACAAATCCCTACCAGGTATTGTGTGGGTATTATCAATTCTGAGAAGTCAGGGCTGCATAGCTTGCCGAGTCATTTGTAGAGGTCAGAAAACCTGAACTACAAGTAAATAAGTCTGCTCTGCCATATCACAAACAAGTGGGTGGGAAAGGAAAGGGGGATTCTAAATGGGAATTCCAAAGCCTACTCCCTCGTGTTGCTGAGATCAAACAGTTAACCCTGAATTAATCAGTGTCCTTGCCCCTCGGTCACTATAGCAACATGTGAAACCTGAATCTATAAATGCATATTAGAACATCTGTCACTGCTGCTTTGGCTGCTAAAGAGATGTCAATACTGCCATCTGGTGGAAGAATGTGGGTGTAACAGTGACCTAGATAATGGAGCTACTAGGCATCAAGCTGTTATTATTCATGAATCCTTAAAGGGAGGCATCACAAGTACTTTTCTGGGACTCCATATTCATTTATATTTAATGATAAAGTACTTGACAATATCTCTTGCAAGTATATTCAGATGGGTAATTTATTGATTACATTTTTTTAATGCTCTGCAAAAAATGCACGTACATGAAAATCAACCGGGCAAGCTAATACAGTATGTCTGTTTTAAAGTTAGGTTTTTTTTCGGTAAAAACTGTTGTATCTTTTTCCCACGGTGCACTTTTTGACACGTCTAAAATAGTCTGCTACTTTATTTTGAACATATAAAATAAGTTTAAGGATTTAAGTGCAGGTGGATATTCTTAATCCCTAATGCTTGTCAGATAAGAGCCCTGCAATGGGCTCTGTATAAGTGGCCATACATGGACTAAATATCTTCTAATTCCCGTTTTATCATCCAAAATTTGAGCCATAGGTGGCACTGTCGGTACCACCTGGCTCAACAACCATAACATTTAAAATAAAAGAAGCTGGCTGGAAAATGGACGGCCTAACAGTGACTGCATTCTGCTTGATGCAGTCACTATTTAGGTATCCACACAGCTGTGACGGTCTAAATACAATACCAGTAATGTAGATTCCTCCACAGCTAATCATGTATGGCTAGCCTTAAAAAGATCCCCTAAAATGCTATTTTGTCTTAGAATTAACATGTCTCTTCCAGTGGTGTATTGATAAGGGCCTGTACATGATTAGGTGATTTTCTTGACCATGAAGGAATTTGTTTAGTCCCCTACTTTGTGCAGCAGTTGAAGGTGTCTCCATCTGAGCATTTCCGTTTCCAGCAGATCCTGCACTTTCTGCGTTTGTTGCAGAGATCTACTATGCACACTGCTTTTGAGTTCAGCCATTTCAAGGGGAGGCCCAGAGGGGGCATTTCGATGCTATACAAATTGTTTGTTTACCTGTCTGCAAAAATGCCATATACGTTAGCATGGTAGCGGGACTTAGGGGAGGAGATCGATTTGAACGGAATTGGTCTCCTCGTACATACAGGTTATCATGAACACAGCCATGGCTGAGGGAGGATATAAGGTGCTTTCTAGATGGTATCTGGTGAGTGACCGCCTCTTGATAATGTTTAAGGGGGCATCTTCTCTGTGTTTTTGGGGATGTGGTCAACCTGTTTCACGTATGGTGAACCTGTTCTAAGGTTCGCTGGTTTTGGATTCAAGTTCATTCCCTGATCTATTCTGTGACCATGGTGAATATAGGTTAAAAACACTAAGGTGGCTCTTTTTTACGAGCCGGTTGGTGATATTCCCAAGCACGTTCAAACTTTATTCCACTTTGTTTCTTGCAGCAAAATTCGCTATAGCAACAGATTAGAAGAAACCAGTGGTAGATTTAGCCGTTATGAAAAATAAACTGATATAGATCATGCTTAACGAAAAGCTGGTCAGTATTTTACAGGATAAAACTGCCAAGTTTGACCGTGTTTGGGATTCTTGAATTAAGTATCTCCAACTTCAGGCTGATTGAGGAGTGTGGTTGGTAGAAGCGGCCGTTCTGACAATCCTTTTCCCATTGTAGCCCATGTCCTGGATACGTCTGTGTGTGGTGGCTCTTGAAGCACTGACACCAGGCTTAGTCCACTCCTTGTGAAACTCCACCAAATGGCCTTTGCTTTACAATCCTCTCACGGCTGCCGTTATCCCTGTTGCTTGTACACTTTTTTTATATCACACTTTTTTCTTCCGCACAACTTTCTAATATGCTTGGATACAGCACTCTGAACAGCCAGCTTCTTTAGCAATGACCTTTTTGACTTACCCTTCTTGAGAAGGGTGTCAATGACTGTCTTCTGGACAACTGTCAAATCAGCAGTCTTTCCCATGTAACCTACTGATTCAGACTGAAAAAACCTTTAAAGGCTTTACATGTGTTTTGCGTTAATTAGGTAATGAGAGTGTGACACCATGAGTCTACAATTTTGAACTTTTTCACAATATTCAAATTTTCTGAGATACTGAATTTTTCACTAGCTGTAAGCAATAATCATCAAAATTAAAAGAAAAAACTGCTTGAACTATATCACTCTGTGTGTAATGACTCTTCTTTTTGAATTGAATTACTGAAATAAATTAACCCTTTGATTTTCTAATTATTTTAGATGCACCGGTATATGCACACACACTTGAAAGAATATAAAATACAGCCTATGTGGAGTTCCACCTATGTTGGTACCTAGGACACATTTTTTGCCTTTCATTTCTATTTTAAAGTGAATGTGTTGTTTTAGAGGTGAGGGCTCAAATATACTTTAAGATGCCGACAGACATAAAATATTATTCATAACATCTGAAATTATTTGGATTAGGTAACCAGTATACATCTATATGACTCCCCGAAGACTGTTCTCCTTTAAGGACAATCTATTGGGCAAGTTAGAAAACCTGTTTTCTTCTCCCTTTCCTCTGCTCAATGATGAGAAAAGCCTGCCAAAATCTCTTCCAATGACTATGCCTGAGTCATTTGAAAAAGTTTGCCCGGAGCAAGCAGTCATATCCTTGCTTTAATTCACTGATCAGCCCACACAGGGTGTAACTATAGGTGCAGTGGTACTCACTTTTTCCAGACCTATGGACCAGCATAGGTGGTACACCCCATAGGCTGCTTTTTTGTATTCCTTCAAGTGTATCTAAAGCCAAAGCCTTATTTTTAAATATATAAATAATTTATAGTTCTGGATACAGTGGGGGGAATGGTTTGAACCTCTGCTACGTTATTATTGCCATCTATGTCCCCACTAGAGATTCACCCTATGTGTTTTAGGCAATCTTTGGCATCTGGACACATTTTACAGCTCGTACCAGCACATAAAATAAAGGAAAGTCTTCCAATGAGGACACCAGTTCCTGTGTCAGCCACATAAGGTAATTTCCATTACCACCAAAAATCTAACAAAAATGGGTTTATCCATTCTATTCACTACACTATAAAAATGCCTTTAGATATATTTTATTAATTGTTTCCTGTATTCTTAGTTGTCTAAATCACCGGCATGCTGAAAAACAGAAGATGGACAACCGTAAAATTTCTTCTAGGAAACATAATGTTCTTTGTTTCCTAAATCAACTTTCAAGACTGCCTATGCATATAGAATAAAAAGTTACCTAAACCCTAACTGGGGAAAGCAAACAATCTTTGTGTGTCACACTGGCCTGCAAAGAATGGTATGTGTATATCACAGCAAGGACAAAGATATGAATTCAGCACAAAGCAAGGAAATTGGATATTTCAATGATGTAAATACAACTCTAAGACTCGATACAAAAGGCTGAAAACAGCATCTGGCCTTTATCATACGTTTACTCTACAGGAAATAGCTGGATAATGGATAACAAGTCACATTCTTCCGAGTCATGGAAATATCTAACACGTAAATATATGCATATTTTCACAGAGCTAGTGCAATTCTAAGATTACAAATAATAAATTAACAGTCTGATATCTGCCAAAATGGTTTTGTTTTTATAAAAGCTGTGCTAAATACATTATGTCCCCCAGCATAAGACAAACTGTCCACATTGATTCCTAAACTGGCAAGCTGCTTTTCTGCACTGTCTGTTCTGCATATGACATCTGGAAACTATATGGCAATTCATGCAAGCATAGTTTTCTAAAACTTTTTCTTTAGTAGAAAACCTGTATTAGATATGTGGCAGAACAAATGCTTAGCCTGGGATCGGTTGACAAAAATGCCCATTAACAAAAGCTTTTAAAACACGTCGGGGTAAAAAAAAAGAAAAAACTCCAGCATAATCCCCTAAGAGCATGCATTAAAATATACCCATTCATGCCTTTATATGTCTGAAAGACTGTTTCAATGCACTGTGTGTCCTCCCAAAATTGTGAACTCTTGAATTATCCTAAACATTGTACTGTCCAAATTTAGCCTGGGTTCATACTATTGCGATGCGGGAACAGTGTGATTTCAGTGCCGGTTCCCACAGAACATCTCCCTCGCAGGCAGTTCACACTGCCCTGTGCTAAAAAGTTAATGACACCCCCAGATTGGTTTACAAATCGCAGTGCAAACTGTGAATTCAGACAAGGACTGGATTGCATGGGTGTGAACACCCATGTGATCCGATTCCAGTGCGGGGAAAAAAAAAGGTTCCTGCACCTGTTTCATGCAAATCCAATAAGAGTTCAGCCATATATTGCGCATACATCGCATGTGATCGTCACAGCAATGTGGTGCGAATCACATGCATTGTCTGTGTTCGCAATAGTGTGAACCTAGGCTTACTCTGTTTATGTCTGTATTGGAGCTGCAGAAATAAAGACATATGTCCTGCATATCTCGAAATAGTGGCCACAGTGCCAGAAGATTTCAGTGCTGCCCTGCGCCCAACTATTGGGGATTATCAATTTCTAGAGGCAGGCAGTCTAATTAGTTTATACATCTATGTATGATTTGCTGTAAACATTTTTTTATTTATATTTAGGTAACGCAAGGGCCTTTCTATGCACAACATTCAATTTATATAAAATCGGGTTGCCCTTAAATAAAACAATTGAAATATGTCTTGGCGGTGTGTAGGCAGGCCAGACAGTTTAGCTGTAATCATGTGACTCAATTGCCTGGTCTGTATGTGACTTCTTGGACTGAATTTATAGAGAGACTTCTCTCCTGAGCTAGCTATGGGGCAGATGCAACTTGGCATTTGTTCAGTTATACTTACACCACTGGAAGGTTCAGTGCTGATGTAAGCCTGTGTGTGTATAGATGTCTACAGTCCTCTGGATTATTTCAGATTGCAAAAAATAAAGATCTGCTGGATTGGCTTGCACATTACGGAAACTACTGTTGGTGGGCATAGTGGTAAGTGTGTTCCATTTGCATGCAAGGTGCTATAAATTTAGAGAGGACATTGCACTCATCAGATTGTATCATGTGGGCAGCTATTAATGTTTAGTTTCAAAGTGCAGGTGCCAGAACATGCCCATCTTGCATCAAATAATAGCTTATTGGATAGCAGCCATCTAAGCTTTTACCATGTTTGAATATTATTTACCACAGAAACCAAGCAACTTTACCTGCATTCATGTCTATCAGCTGTTTCTCTTTTTTTTGCTGTTTCTCCAGTTTCTCCTTCTCTGCCTTCTCCTTGGCCAGTTTAGCTCGTCTAAGCTTCTCCTCAGCCTCACGCCTCTTTTGATTTTCTTTCAGTGCTTGCTGAAAAAAAAAAAATAGTGCACCGTCAAACTAAAACTGTAGCCATTTTCCAGAGTTTTTGAAAACATGTGCGAATCACCATAAAATAAATCAGCTTATTAATGGGTGCTAATGTTTTAAATTGGTCCGTTTTTTTTTTGTCTATAATGAATGTCTTACCCCTAGTGTCTGTATGAACCTTTAAATGATTTGATGTAATACATAGCAGCTTATCAGTTCTTAGATATGGTGGCTGCTTTCTTTTTTTCAGGCTAAGTACAGAAAGATACCTGTTCATCCTGCCAGAATTCCATTGCCCTTGTAACTTTATACAATAAACTCTCACAGTTGGCTTCTGTGAACACAACCACACCCCACTATGTAACATAGGTGAAGAGCAGAGAAAGTGTTTTAGTCCAAATTGGGAGAGCAGTCTAGTGAGACAACACTGCTCCTTCAAAGATGCAGTACAGTAAATGAGCGATCACCTTAAGACAAGAACTGCGTAATTGGCAGGATCACTTATACAATATATTAAAATGTTTGTTTTTCAGTTTGGATGCACTTAAAGCAAACTGAAGGGCTCCAGAAGGTAGTTGACAGTTCATGCCTTTGTCGTGATCACGCATGTGGTATAATGTAAAAGTAACTTTTCTGTTAGCAACACATTACTTTTTGAGCTTTATTGTACAAGTTCCAAAGCATGGATGCAAGCAACATCCACAGATATACAATGCTCTCTTAAAGGTAGCATTTACATCTCTGTATAAGTGATGAAATATATTTTACATTTATATTGCTTCAAAAAGGATCCTACAATATTTCTCCCCATTAAATATAAAAAATGTTTTGCTAAACTTCATTACTAACCCAACAATGGTCTAGTATCTTTCTGATGGTTGTGTTGTCACAACAAAGGTTCTAAACCTTCCCCAAATAGAAAAGAAAATTTGGTTTTAACATACAATATGCAGAGTTCTTACGCTGCATTTTTAAAACACAAAACCGCGTGTCACAAATACACAAATGTCACAAATAAATCCAGTAAATTCCACTAACAATTCTGGTTCTAAAAAAAAAAAACAAGCTTACCACAAACATGTTACGGAAGTTGTGCAGATCAAGGAAGAACTCCTCTATTGAGACTTTCTTGGGGTTAAAAACATAGTACTGTCCTAATTCATCAAACAATGCCGCCATGTTTTCATGCATCATGCACAGTTTTGTGTACTGTTCTTGTGCTTCTTTAACAAATATGTGCAATACATTTGTCAAGGATAATAATTTGACCATTACAGTGCATGTTTTTTTTATTTAAACAATGAAAAGCATAGCATATTATTCACAGAGAACAATGGAGATATGCTGGAAAAATAAAGAACAAAAAATGTTCACTTGAACCAACAATGCACTAGTTTAAAGTAGAACTATGTTTTTAAAAAGGGGAATGAATGGACTATATATAATATATATAAATATATATATATATATATATAGGCATGATATAACAATTTAGTAAATTTTATTTGTAACAAAAATTGACAAAGACGATTAAATACATACATGTATAAGAAAATATAAAAAAAAAAACCTGACACCTGGTCAATAGTCCTAATCAGAACTACAAATAGAAGATTGGTAAACAGCAGAATATCCCTAGGTAGGTAGTCGCCCCAACATTTTGTAAATATTAGGGTTGTCCCGATACCACTTTTTTAGGACCGAGTACAAGTACCGACTTTTTTTCCCCATGTACTCGCCCATACCGATTACCGATGCTTTTTTTTAAATGTGTCCCCAAATGCAGCCATGTGTCCCCACAAATGCAGCCATGTGTCCCCACAAATGCAGCCATGTGTCCCCACAAATGCAGCCATGTGTCCCCACAAATGCAGCCATGTGTCCCCACAAATGCAGCCATGTGTCCCCACAAATGCAGCC